>NC_080109.1:18772500-20022500 GCF_950005125.1 Chionomys nivalis
AGCTTAGGGTTTTTTTGTAGTACTCCTAACTCACAACTGGAGTTGTGTCTCTGACTCGTTTCCCTGCTCTTGGGACCCTTTTCTTCCTACTGGGTTGCCTCGTCCAGCCTTGATGTGAGGGTTTGTGCCGAGTCGTGTTGTATCCGTTTATGCCATGTTAGGTTGATATCCCTGGGAGGCCTGCTCTTTTCTGAAGGGAAACAGGAGGAGTGGACTTGAGGAAGGAGAAAGAAGGGGTGTGGAAGGAATGGAGGGAGGGTAAACTGCAGTTGGGATGTAATGTTTGAAAGAAGAAAGATAAAATAAAGCATGTGCTACACTTCCAGAAAATCAGCACGCATGTCTGGCAGCTCACAACTGCCTGTAACCCTAGCTCTAGAGATGCGACACCTCTGGCGTCCTCCAGCACCTGCATTCACATAGACACACACACACATGCACATGAATAAAAACAAATATATATTTTAAATCAACACAGAAGTGCTGGAGTTGTAAGGTACTTGCCTAGCATGTTAAAAGCCTTTGCCTTTGGGTTCACTTGATCCACATAATGGGAAAACAAGACAAATAAATTTTTAAAAATATGAGCTGGCTTTGGCAACACATGTATTAAAATCAGAATGGCACAGAGAAAGTTGTAAAAATTTTAACAAAGATATCAATTTTTAAATGTTTCATCCAAATTAGGTTTTTAATAATCTTGGTGCATATAGACATGAAAAAAATGCCACCATTAAGACTCAAGCAACAATGACCAGTAGAAGTCTATACTATCTCAATACATAGTTTCAATTTTTCTTGTAACCATATTAAAAAGAAAGAAACAAATGAAATCAATTCGACAGTACAGTTGCTTAGCCTAGTGTAGCCCATGTTGTTACTTCACCATATGAGCCATATAAAAAAAATTGTATAGGACTGGAATAATGGCTCAATTAGTAGAGGTTGACCACAAAACCTAACTTTCTGAGTTTAGTTCTCAAGGCTTACATGGCAGAAGAAGAGAACCAACTCCTGCAAGATGTCCTCTGACCTACATCCAGCCACCAAGGCATTCAAAGTTCAAGATTGGGCATGTGCATGAACACAAACACACATACACACACAAATAATAACAAATGTAGTGTTTTAATGAGTGAGGTACTTTGCATTTTGTTTTAGGTAAAATCTGGTATGCATTTTATACTAACAATATATCTCATTTTCAGAATACTACACCGAAAAGGGATGTTTCAGTGCCAATGAAGCTAAGTCTGTAGCATACAGGATATTTTCCTTTCTTTTTTCTTTATGAGACAAGGTTTCAATTAGTACAGGACGATGACAACCTTGAACATCTAACCCTTCTGCCTTTACTTCCTAAGAGCTGGGGTGTGCGCCACTATTGATGAAGTGCCGGGGACCGAACCTGAAGATCCATGCATGCTGAGCAAGTGCTGTGTTGAGCTACACCCCAAAGCCCACATACAGGGTCTTAGAGAAATCCTGAAGAAACAGGTAGATTGCCAAATGAAGAGAACCAAGAGAAAGGTGAAGAAGTAAAGAACAAACAACAAAAACACCCAAAACATCCCTTTTGGGTGTGGCAGTCTGAAAAAGAGGTATGTTGTTAGTCAGTTGGTTGCTCCACAGGGGCAAGATAAAGCTGGGGGCTTGAACTTGGAGCATGAGAAAGGAGTTATAAAATAGGAACTGAGCCGGGCGGTGGTGGCGCACGCCTTTAATCCCAGCACTCGGGAGGCAGAGGCAGGCGGATCTCTGGGAGTTCCAGGCCAGCCTGGTCTACAAGAGCTAGTTCCAGGACGGGCACCAAAGCTACAGAGAAACCCTGTCTCGAAAAACCAAATAATAATAATAATAATAATAATAATAATAATAATAATAATAATAATGGTATAAAATAGGAACTAAACCAATGACAAATACCAAAATTTGTACCATATTCCCTAGAAAAATAAAGTCTGTCGCCAAAACAAAGCTGACTGGTTAGTTTTTGAAGGGGGTGGGCACATAAACTTTCAGCAGGAGTGAGCAAGGTCACACGTTCTGCTTTTCAGCACCAGAATCTTAATGTATCAGGTAACCCTGAGCTGTCCCTGCTCTGTAAATCAGACAAATCCTAAGATGCTCAGGAGTCCGGTAGGAACCCCAAACGATGATTTATTGATGAACTGGGGTACACATTTCCAGAGATTTACACCCCATTTTCTAATTGTTTCTTTACTAATCTTAAAGTTCCTCATAAAACTCGATGAACACGCCAAAGTGGGTAAGTATAAAATCAAAATGGAATTGGGGCTCTCGTAGGAGCAATCACTCAGACTGGTCCACTGTAGAACCTTTTTATGACAGGCCTGGGACACAGGCTATGTGGTCATTTGGTCCCATCAGTGATATACTGACACTGCCTAATGACTTATTATTCATTTCATACCAGAGGTTCCTGGGGGTTCACAGACATGTTTTGGGTTTTTTGGGCTTTTTTTTTTGGGGGGGGGAGTTGGTTTGTTTGACCTACCTGTTTAGCTCAGTCTGGCCTTGAAGTCATGACCCTCCTGTCTCAGCCTTACAAGTACTAGAATTACAGGAATGTGTCATCACATCTGGCCCACAAAAATGTTTTTGCTCAATTGTTTTGAGCTTGCAGTCATTTCTGGCCTCTTTAGAAAAATCTGTTGACACCAGGTCCACATTCACTAGAGACAATGTTGATAAAATTCTTTCCTTGAGAGAGAGAGAGATAAATGACATCTACCCATTCTCTTAAAGTCCCAAAGCCACAAAGGGGTATGATTCCACTGACATTCAATCTGGAGAAGAAATGAGTTCATTGGCCTTACTTACCCAACAGTGAGTAAGAGGTCATGGACAGAAGTTCAAGTGGCTTTAAGTCAACCACACTGGGAGATCTGCACCCAGTGTGGATGATGACCCCACCCCTACTCCCAACCCATGTGCACAAAATGGGAGTTCTCCTTTCTCTAGTCCTTCTTGAACTCTATACCCTAGCTCCTCCTTGAGACCATGTACATACAACTGATCAGAAGGAGAGTCATCAATAGTCAACAAGCCCAGGTGTGGTGATCTGTAAGCAGCCACAGCTGGACTTCTGGAGATGGTGGCAGTTGGGCTTGGGGTTAAGTCCTATACAACAGACCTACCAGTCTGCAGAGCTGAGGGGGTCCTGCTACTTTACACCAATGCCCAGCTGCCCTCGGGTTGGCTGCCACACCTGATTCCTGGTGCTTCTGAGTGAGAGTCCAGCTATGTGGAGACCTCTAGAACCCATGCTGGCTTCCAACTCTCATGCTGAAGAGAATTTGAGCTACAGAATGAGTGATACACTTTATGCATTTTGATTATTAAAGAGGCAAGAATTCAGTCATTATCATCTGTTAGTTATGAATTATGACCTGTAGGATGGGTTAGGTATGATAAAAGATATTTGTAAAATGATCATCTATGAAGTTCTTCAGAATTTCTCAGGTTATTTCCTTTCCAAGTTCTAGAGAATCTGTTTATAATTCCTTATATATTCATATAGTCATACAAAGCAAGAAAACATGAAAAAATGTATTGAAAATTATACAAAATTTTGATTTTACATTTTTGTAAGTGGAAGCTGCTTGTTCATTTCCCTGCCCCCCAAACCTGAAATAATCACACAGAAACTATATTAATTTCAATACTGTTTGTCTAGTAGCTTGAGCATATTGCTAGCTAGCTCTTATATCTTATATTAACTCATTTCTATTATTCTATATTTTACCACGAGGTTCCTGGTTTACCAGTAAGGTTCCAACTGTTGGCTTGCATCTTTCTCCTCCAGTAACTACATGGCATCTCACCAACTCCACCTACTCTCTCTCTCTCTCTCTCTCTCTCTCTCTCTCTCTCTCTCTCTTTCTCTCTCCCTCTCTCTTCATCTCTCTCTCTATATATGTGTGTGTGTCTGTGTGTGTGTGTGTGTGTGTGTGTGTGTGTGTGTGTGTGTGTGTGTGTATTTTCCTAGCCTGGCTATATTCTGTTACACCATTGGCCAAAAGTAGCTTCTTTATTAACCAATGGTATTCACAGCATACAGAGGGGAATCCCACATCACATTTTGATTGAAATGATGTAATATAGGAAAATTTTATGTCAGAATAACCCCCCACCTACTAGACATATCAAAGTTTTGCTATCTACCATTTGCTACATCTAAAGCTTAAATTCTAAGCAATAAAAACTAAATGCTACTAAGTCTTTGGTCTCAGTTCATATGAGGAATAGGAGTACACAAATAAATCATACAAATTTCTATTACAGTATCTTCAAATTTGCATGTATATGTGTGACATATGTGCACTTCTATGTCCTAGTGCACCTTGACTCCAGCTCCCCAAAATGTACGGGACTCAGGCAGAGACTAAGTTCTACCACATCGAGATTCCTGATTCAAAGAAACTGTGCAGTCTAGACATACATATCTGGGTTGTTAAATGTTAAGTTTTGAGAAAAAAACTGTTACAAAATAATAGATAAGGCAAAATATATATTCATATATATACATATATATACATATGAAATTTGTGAGCATTGAAGAGGAAGTATGAAGTGAGGAAGGGGACATTATGGAAACAGGTCAGAAAACTTTCTCAATTGGCCAAGCAGAGATAACTGAGTACACAAAGAAGAGAAAGAGCAGCAAAGACAGAAAGACTCATGCCAGCAGAAAACAGTGTTTCAAAGAACCAAGAACATTCTAGTAAGGAAAGCAATGAAACACCAGCTTTAGTGTAAAAGTGATTCAGAGTTCCAGCCAAAGCACCCTGTAGGACTGAGGCAGGCGGATCTCTGGGAGTTCGAGGCCAGCCTGGTCTACAAGAGCTAGTTCCAGGACGGGCACCAAAGCTACAGAGAAACCCTGTCTCAAAAAACCAAAAAAAGAAGAAGGAGGAGGAGGAGGAGGAGGAGGAGGAGGAGGAGGAGGAGGAGGAGGAGGAGGAAAAGAAACCAAAAGTACAGAGAGTTCAGTGTAAATGTCTTTCCAGTAAACATTAGAAGGGAAATCAAGCAGTATGTGAAGTAAGCTGTTTGTGTTCCTTTGTCTTGAAAGAGCTGAGATTATCATACTAACTGGGGGACAGGCATATAGGAAAGAGGTTTTCAAGTGATAGGGAAAAGTCGATGTTCAAGGGAAGAAGCAACGAGGAGAAAACCTAAGAGTCCTTGAAGTCAGAAGGGGATCTCTCCTAAGTGAGAATTCCCAACCTGCCAGGAGGCTAAAAGGGTTCCCATGCAAGAACTCATCCTCCCTCTCACTCTCGCACAGTATGAGGAGGCCATCTGCTCCGAGGAAGAAGGTGGAACGGTTTCAGGTTTGAGGAAAAGAGAAAGGTTTGAGGCAGTCACACAGGAAAGGAGACAGAAACCACAAGATTTCTGTTCCGTTTGAGAACCTGTGCACACTCGGTGACCTGGAAGGTAGAATGAAATCAGTCTGCCCTGTGGCTTGGCTGCCTGGATACAGGCCCAGGGAAACAGTCAGATCCATCTAGCTTAAGAGTTTAGATGAATGGAAGCAATAACACGTAAATCTAGGGCAGTACGGGTGGCGTACAGAAGGGAGTGTGGAATCCTGTCCAGTAAGTCCTTGTTAGAAGTCGGGAAGGAGGATGGTGGGTGTTTGAGAGACAACAGAGAACAGATGATGTGCCAATGCAACCAAAGTAGTGGTGGACGCACCGTTATTAAAGCACTGGCCGGATCAGAGCCAAACAAGTGCTCAGATTTAGAAATTTGCAATTGTTTTGTAGATAACAGCAGTGTCCTTGGCACTTCTGAGTGAGTTGCTGGCTGAAACCACCCAAAGGCAAAAGAAAGAAAGATCCTGAGTGGCCAAGGAAGGGCAAAGAACAGAGTGTTCATCCTCCTTGACACCAGCAACGAAACCAATAGACAGTTGTTTAAACGCAGATACCATGTGTTTCTGTGTGGGGGTGAGGAGGAATTGAAACAGTGTCTCACACTGTAGCTCAGGTTGGCCTGGAACTATGTATCCCATCTTGCACCAGTCTTCTCTTCTTAGCTTTCCAAGTCCTGGGATTACAGGTCTGAACCACTATCATCAACTCAGATTTTGTATTATGTGAAGGAAGGTGATGCCTATTTAATAAAGCTAGCATTAGTTCTTTATTATATGCAGTGTATGATGTTCCCCATAGACATCACAACCCATCCTGTAAGTAAAATACAAAAAAAAGGAGATAATTGTCACATGATCATCCTGTAGAGAGAGTGTCCTCAGGGAGAGAGGCAAGGTATGAGGCAGAGATGGGGAGAAGATAGGAGCTAGATACGTGTTAGAGAAAAAGATGCTCAGATTGGAAGGTCAGAGGGATGAAAGATGAAGGACGTATGGAAGACTGATATAAAAAGATGTCCAAAGCTTCATGAAAATGACGTCACAGAACAAGGTCTGTTGTAATGTGGGCATACATGCTAAATGTGCATAAATAAAGGGCGTGTGGGAATGGAGGTCACATGGGCACCAAGGTAGATGGCATGAAAGTCATGTCAGCATGAAGGTCAGTGGGCACGGAGGTCAAGTGAACATGGAGATAAAGGGACCACAAAGGGCACACTTAGACTTTGCATCTTGAGCAGTCAATGCAAACATCAGTTGTGTCTTTAAGTTGTTTTGAGAGCAAGAACCTCCTTTCCTTCCTCTCAGAGAGTATCAGGTTGCACCTTGGTAGGAAGCAAGACAAATGTCATCCCCCTTGGCCCTGTAGAAAATCAACATGCAGATTCGAAGTTGCATAATGAAACCTGGAGGTTTCTCTGGATTCCCTCCAAATCTCTCCAGGGGCAAGAATAGAAGAAGCCCCCTGAAAGGGGTGAGACTGGGGGGTCACAGGGCCTGCTAGGGCAGGGTGAGGGAGGTATCTTGTCCCCAGTTCTGATAGTTGGCTCATAAGGGCTGTTATCTCCCAAAGGAAGCTGATGTTCCCCTCCCTGAGTTCTACTAGTCCCGAAGCAGAGTGACAGCCGTGTGCCTGCTAGATCATCCATGTTGCCATAGCAACAGACTTGCCCCTAGAGCCATGGGTTGATGGCAAAATGATTAGGCCTCTTTTAAAGGTTGCTGCTGCAGGTTTTACCAAGAAAGCAGAGCAGGTGAGTAGGCCTGGAGCTCTAGCCCCAAGAATATTCATGGCAGAAATTGTACTTCAAGTGTTCAAATACCTAGAATAAGACAATGAACCGCATTCAACCGTGGATGGGAACAGGAGATGCAGAATTCAGCCAGCAAGACAAAGAGCCATCCCTGGGATGGATTTCATGGCTGGAAATTGGAGATGGGGTGGAGTAAAAGTATGGGAAAGACCAGCGTGTCTGCGCTTTCCTTTCTCTGGATGTGGGCTGCATGGCGTAGTAGGTGAGCTGAACTATTAGCCAGGGACTCCAGATAGCTCGGAGTCTCCCAACCATGTTCAGCCAGTGCTACCTCGCTTTCATTCCTTTTGATGCTGTGAGGCAAGGGATTCCGACTCTGATGGTTCTCTAGGACTTCACCCCCAACTCTTGTTCAGTCTCTGTGTGTGAACAAACGTGAGAATGCATGTATGCACCTGTGTGCATGTGTGTAGAGGCCAACAGCGGGTGTCATTCCCCAGGTGCCTTCACCTTATTTTCAGACATTAGCTCTCAGTGCTCTTGGGCTATCCAGCCAGGCTAGGCTGGCTGACCATTGAGAGCCTGGGATCTTCCCCTCTCCACCTCCCTAGTGCTGAGATTACAGACATCTATCATCTCACTTGGATGGAATCTTATAGATTTTTTTTTCCTGTTAACCCATAAAAGCGCAGGTGCCACCGTGATGTCTGAACAGCATGGATAACTAGACACACTTCGTAGCCAAGCTGTAGTTCTCAGGTAGGCCCATCTGCCCATCATTGCTTGGATCTGTTGCAATACAAATTCTATCAGGGAAAGATTTTTGGGAGCTTATCCTTGCCTTCTTAACAAAATACGGAACCTGTCTCATGGTATGTATGACTGTTTGGGTTTAGGTTTTCATTTTGCTTTGTTATTTCTAAGGATCTGAACTTTGTAGCCCCAGATTGACTTGAATTTCTGGTCTTCTGTCCCCGTTTCCCAAGAGCTGGGATTACAGGCGTGTACCGCCACAGCCTGCAAATGGTAGGATCTTAATAAAAATGTGTTGAAAATTGAGTGGTTGAATGAATGGGTCATTAACAACCTTCTTAGCCCTTTCATAGTCTGAGTGACAGGACTCTTCTGCAACATCCTCTTCTTGCTGGGCGCCAATTATTAGAACTCAGACATTCCATCTAGTTGTCATCAAGTGTATTAGTGATTAGAAAGTATTGGTCCTGTCCCTAGGTGAACTCTTAGACACCAATGCCAGTCTGAACCAGGACAGATTTCAAATGTACTTTTACCCGACATGGTGGCAGTGTCCCTCTGCCTTCACTGGTGACCACAGCACTCATCCACAGATCTCCCCTTGTCCTAAACTAAGAACTTCTCATCCTTCACAAACAGAGACTGTAGACTTTATGAGAGTTAGGACAAGGACTGGGGTGCAGCTCAGTGCTAGAGAGCTTGTGTAGCGAGCATAAGGACTTGTGTTCATACTATAGTACGGGGAGGGAGGATTTTCCTTCCGATGGACCTCATAATATTCCTGTATTCACGACACTCAGGTAGAACTGGGAGGGGAGAGTGAGAGAAAGGAAAAGGTATGGGGGAGAAGGTGAATTAGAATACTGTAAGTACAACCTGATTCACATAGCTATATACAGTGCTATGTTGAAGCATGATTAATAAAAGCTCAGAGAGAGAAATTGGGGTTCAACCTGAGGTCAGAAAAGCAAAACAGCCAGCCACTAGTTCTTACCACTATCTTAGCCCAAAATGGCAATCTTGCCTCCAGGAATCTCAGAATGAGACCGAGTCTGAGAGCTGTCTCCTCCCATTTTATAATCTCCTCTAGTTCTGAGATTAAGGGCGTGCATCACTACTGCCTGGTTTCTATGGCAAGCTATTGTGGCTACTGGGATTAAATGTATATGTCATTGCTCCCTGGTCTCTAAGGCTGGCCAGTGTGCCTATTGTACTTTTCTGATCCTCAGACAAGCTTTATTTATTAAAATACAAATGAAATGCCACTACACTATGTGAATGCACATATACATTTATTTTCTTATCACTTATTTGAAGTTATTTATGTGTTTTGTGTGTATATCTGCATGTTTCCATATATGTGGGCACATGTGTGTGAGTGTGGAGGCCTGAGGTTGAGCAAGCTGATACCTAGATCGCTCTCCACATTATCTTCTGAGGCAGGGTCTCTCACTGGACCCAGACCTGGCATTTTCAGCTGCCCTAGATAGCCGGTTTGCCCCAGAGATGCCTGGTCTCAACTTTCTAAGGACTGTGATTACAAGCAGGCTATTCATTATACCTGCCCAGATTTTATGTGGGTCATAGAGATCCAAACTCAGGTCTAGGTAAAGCAGTTTGCCCTTCCTGATGTGGCATCATTCAGTCTGTTGAAGACTGGAACACAGTAAAAAGGCTGAGGAAGAAAGCATACCTGGTCATAGTGCTGAGAATAAGAGTGACAGTCGAAATGTTTACATCACTCTTTGAAGGCTCGGGGTACATTATAGATGAGAACACAAAGGATGTAAGAGCCAGGGGAAGGGGTAGGATGTTTTCTTCTGGGCTTCATGCCATGGACACTGTTTTCTTGAACATACAGCAGCTGTTATCACCTGCTCAAACCCTGCACAAAACGGAGTCCATTCAACATCCTGTCATGGATCCAGGAGAGAGTCACAAGGCCCCAGCCTCCCTGAGGTTTAGGGTTTTGATAACCATAGCACAGCCTGGCCTATCCTAACCAATATGTCTTCTCATCTCCCCTACTCTCCTCCTCTCTTCTCTCCTTTCCTCCTTTCTCCTCCTCTCTCCTCTCCTTTCATCCCCTCTCTCTCTTCTCCCCTTTTCTCCTCTTTCTGCTCTGTTTTTCTCCCCCCACTCTTCAACAAGTAACTAATAATGCCCAAGATATCCTTGAAATCTCTCCTTGTAGTGAGATAACAAGGGACCCCAGAACAAAGACAAAATCTGGAAAACAATTTAAAAGGTAACAGTTCAAGTCGGACCTTCCTATTCGGATGTACCCTCACCTGTGTAACCGTAGAGGTTAGCATCACATAGTTGGTCATTCATTTAGAAAATGCTGATATTCTTTAAAGAAGAAATAACTTTCAGACGTGTTTTCTTTCTAAATGTAAGAAGTGTAGCATTCTCCTCACTGTCTCTATTATTAGTTCCGGTCAGCATCTTTACAGGGAAGGCTTTAAAAGGTTTGTGTGTGGCCCTCTTACTCTGCTGGTATTTCTGCTTTTCTTGGTGTATTGAACAGTTAGACAGGTCCTGGCCTTTTAACTATCCTTTATACCGTCTTCCTGATGCCAGATTTCGGAGCGAGTTGACAGACTTGGATATTTTCTACTGAACATTTCCCCAGCTCTATTTCTCCTCGAAGCCCCCAAGGTTTGCAGTGAGAGTCTAGGTTGAAGATGGAGACCACTGCCTTTCTCCCTGAGCACATTTCAGTGTGGTCAGCAAGTATGTAGATCTGTATCGCGCCGTAGCTTAACTAGAGCTGTGGCGTGCCTGAGCTTGCTCTCCCTTCTGTTCTTCTGAGTCTGCAGTGACCGCAAGTGCTCCTTTGTGCAGGGTGGACGAGAGGAAGTGAAACACCTTGCTGTCCTTTGCACAGGTGGCGTTATATGCCAGGACATCAGGCTCTACCAAGGCTCACACACATCTCCCAGGTCACCCTGCTGATGTGGGCGTGACCGCTAGCACTCAACCCCCTTAGCTGCCACTGGGAGCTGCATGCTCCCTGGATTTATTTGGCTCCTCGGGGGTTGTTCAGCTCAACTTCACATTTCAGGTCTCTTCCTGATGGCTGGCCCTGGAGTGCTGGGACCCAACACCAGAAGCAGAGCCAGCTGCCACACGGGCAATTATCCAACTCTAGCCGCTGCTAGGTCAGAGCTCCGCAGGGACTCACCTGCTACATTGCAGGTGCTACTGGGTTTTTTCCCTCTCTTCATTGCCTACCTACTCATCATGGCGAATGAGACTAATTAGCAAGTGGGTCAGATGTTCCCAGATCTCCTCACCATGACCTCATCCGAACTTAATAGTACCACCCAAACTAATAAGTACCTAGGGCGTGGACAAAAAAAAAAAAATCAAAACATGGCAGGGGGTCTTCAAAAGATTCAGTGTCTCATTTCAACTCACTGCCCAGGGGATATGCAAGGTTCAAGATACAATGTTGTTTCAGGCAGTAAGAAAGGAATATAGAAGTTAATTAGAGAAATGTAACAAATACTTTTCTGCGCGTGTGGTTCATTCCCCCATGTATTGAACACTTACTATGTGCTATAAAATAAGATAATAAAAGTAGCTAACATTTGAGGATTTGTATTATATTCTGCATTTTATAAGGACAAAGAGTTTGGAAAGATGCTTCGATTAAGCGTGTTACATGTAATTCTGTGTGCTGTCTGTGTAATGTCACACTGAACAGTCACCATGCCCTTGTGAGTTGGTGATTGCAGTGGGTGCTGCTGACCTCCCGTTCCTCTACCAGGCAGGCACTCCGCCCCTTCTCCCAGTGGCTGTAAGCTTTGGTTGCTAAGTGTTTACAGCTCTTCTTTCTCCAGGGAGTTGTTTTTCAGTAAAATAGGAGCCTCCTGAGGCTATTATCCCTGGAGGATACTCAGGAACCAATGACTTAGAGACTCGGGCCCTTGCTGCAGGGTGGGACTGCCTTTTGGTGAAGCTCAAGCCTCCCAGGAGATTAGTTTAGGATTACACCCCAGCTGAGGCCATAGAGTTCCTTGTTCTATCTCAACCCTAACACCTCCCTGTTTTTCCCTTGAGATCCTCCCTCAAGAAATCACATGCCCTCCAACCCTTTCCTTGGATTCTTCCCAAAGAAAGTCCTGCATGTGCTAGCCACATTCCAGTTCACAACCAGAAAACAGTCAGGAAGGCTAAGGGACTTTTAAAGGAACTTTACAAAACTCAGTAAACTGTATTTGAACTCAGGTAGCCTGAGTCAGGTTTGTTTATCGCAGCTCGTCATAGTGTTATACAAATTTACAAAGGACTTACAAGCTAATAAAAAACTTCTGTCTTGATAAACATCAGTCTAACCCCTACGCAGGTGCTGAGAATTGACAATCAATCAGATAATAACTATTCTGCTTCCAGGAACTCACAAGTTCATGATGGAGACACATGGTCGCCAGTAGAAAGCAGTGTTTATAGTATAAACACACACACACAGCCTCGGAGGACCCTGACTTTGGGTGGTTTAGCTAAGGATTGTGGGGAGTTATGTATGTATATGTGCATACCCATGCATATACATGCATGTATATGGAGGTCAGATATTGACATCAGTCGTCTCCTTTGCTCTTTCTTCACCTGATGTTTGGAGACAGAGTATCTTATTTATTTATCTGTTTATCTATCTATTTATTTATTTTTAAGTGAACTTTTCTCATTTTATATCACTATCCCAGTTCCCACTCCTTCCCCTCCTCCCGCTGCCCCCTTCCCCCCATCCCCCTACCCATTCCTCAGAGAGGGTAAGGCTTCCCATGGGGAGTCAACAAAGAGACTTTACTTACTGAACCTTGTGCTCACTGATTCAGGTGTCCAGCGAGTGCCTTCTACCATCCTGCATGACATTGCCCACACTAGAATGAAAGGTGTGTACCACCATGCCCAGCTTGTTCAGATGTATGTTGAGGGCCAGCCACCATGCCCAGCTGTATGTTGAGGGCCAGCCACCATGCCCAGCTGGTTCACATGTATGTTGAGAGCTAACCTCGAGTCCTCATGTTCGTACCACATCATTTTTCAACTTGGTGAAACTATACTTGGACCTCTGATCTTCTCCCGAAGCGGTGATATGTGGAACAATGGTCTCTCATGCCCCTGGGCACCATCATGGAGCTGAAATGCCTAGTTAGCCACACGACCTATTAACGCTTTATTACAAAACAGGTTTTGTGTTAGATGATTCTGCCAGACTGCTATACTCCATAGTAAAAGATACAGTTGTAGTACCATCCCCTCCTAGTCCTTCCAGTGTTAGCCCGTAGGTACCTGCTGTTGGCTTCTGCTTTATCATCTAGGTTTCAATTTGAAGGAATAACTTTTCTTATTAACATTGCATACTGTAAATGCATGTTTCTGGGTTATGTTTGTTTTCCTTTTTTTTTTTTTTTTTTTTTTTGCTTAATGGCACCCTAAAAATCACTCCAAATTGGCTCACAGAGATCTCATAACCACCTTTCCTGCTGCAGAGTTCTCCATTATGTGGATACCATAGCTCACTAACCAGTCTCCATGGCAGGGGACTTAAGGTGTTCGTGTGTATTTTTGCACTGACAAACAATAGTGCAATCAATAGTCCTGAGTGTGAGTATTTCTGCTGCATTAGAGGAATTACCTCGTGGAGACAGAAACCATACAGCCATTAAAACAGAGGAAGCTTAATGCAAAAAAACTATTAAGCCCTGATAGAATAACATAAAAAAGTAGAGAACTATAAAGGTTGGCTAACGTTTTCGACAACGGGACAGATTGTAAATGGATTGGTCGTAGTCTCTGTCGCAGCCATGAAATGCTCTGTAGACAGTGCATAAACAAATAGGCCTGGCTGTGTTCCCAAACAATTTTATTTCCAACAGGTGGTGAGTTAGACTTAGGCAGCTGACCATAATTCTCCAAACCCTCTGTAAGGAATGCCCCAGTGTAAGGGGTGGGTACCAAGGTAGCACAGCCAACCAGGGAACTTCCACTACGCGTCAGGTGAGAAACCATTTGGAAACATGTGACTATACACTACTGGATGAAGGAGAAATTTGATGGATCTCCCACTAATCTTGTCTACAGATGGGGGCAAGCAGGAAACACCTTTCTGGCACCCAACCCACAGAAATCGTCACAGTTTGACCTGGAGAATAGCGTGGCCCACTAGCTGGCCCCTAGACCCAGGCTGAGAATGGGCACTCTGGCACTACCTGATCCATCATGGTCTACCCCACAGACACCACAAGCTCTGCGTGAGCAACAAAATAAAAGCCGAAGCCAGCACGCCAGGACCAGAAATTGGCCCTTGTCCTTTTGCAATGTCCCTCTTGCGCCCTCTACCGTCAAGGCGTAATATCCACTATCACAGAGAAGCTCAGGAGAGTAGATCAAAAGAGGAAAAGTTTCCCAAGTAAATTTAGACAATTTGCACTCCCACCAGCAATGCAGGAGTGTTCCCTTTACCCCACATTTGCGAATTTGCGAATGGACTGGTCAAACCTGTTCTATTAATAGTTTTTATTCTGAAGACTCGAGCATAGTGTGTTACCAAACTCTTCTTTTGTCAAATTGATAATTATGAGGTTTACCTCAGTGTAATTTTAAATTAAATGTATTGGTAAAATTGAATATCTTTTCATATACTGAGCTTTTTGTGGATGTCTGCATCTTTTGTCCATGGGAATCCAGACAGTTAAGCATAGTACTATGTAAGACAATGAATATGTGTCCTAAAAGCTAAAGCTCCCTGAAATTAAAAAGTAATAATAATTTTAAGATTTTTAAATTTTTTTCATTGATTTTATTGAGCTATACATTTTTCTTTGCTCCCCTTCCTTCCACTCCCCTCATCTGCAACCCTCTCCCATGGTGCCCATGCTCCAAATTTAATCAGGAGATCTTCTCTTCTTCTACTTCCCATATAGATTAGATCCATATATGTCTCTTTTAGGGTCCTCATTGTTGTCTAGGCTCTCTGGGATTGTGATTTGTAGGCTGGTTTGCTTTGATTTATGTCTAAAAGCCACTTATGAGTGAGTACATATTATATTTGTCTTTCTGGGTCTGGGTTACCTCACTCAATATAATGTTTTCTAGATCCATCCATTTGCCTCCAAATTTCAAAATGTCATTATTTTTTTCTGCTGTGTAGTACTCCATTGTGTAAATGTACCACATTTTCCTTATCTATTCTTTGGTCGAGGGGCATTTAGGCTATTTCCAGGTTCTGGCTATGACAAAATGCTGCTAGGAACATAGTTGAGCACACGTCCTTGTGGTACGATTGAGCATCCTTTGGGTATATACTCAAAAGTGGTATTGCTGGGTCTTGAGGAAGAATGTTTCCTAATTTCTGAGAAATTGCCATACTGATATCCAAAGCGACTGTACCAATTTGCACTCCCACCAGCAATGCAGGAGTGTTCCCTTTACCCCACATCCTCTCCAGCATAAGTTATCATCAGTGTTTTTGATCTTGGTCATTCTGTTATGCTTAAGGGCAACAGTGGGTGGGAGACCATGGCGGGCCATGAAGGGCAGCCAGTCCCACCATCCAAGGCCTCTGTGGGTCCCAGGCAGGCGAGAGACCTTGACAGGTCAGTGGGGCAGCCCACTGTGACAGGTGAGACCCGCCACAGCAGGTGAGAGACAGATAGGCACGCCATGCAGTGAAAGTTTGGGTTATGGAAGGGAAGGGGAAAGGGGAGAAGGGGGAAGAGGGAGAAACAGAGAGGGAGAGAGGACGGGGAAGAGAAGAGGCAACAGCTACCTCTTCAGAAGAGGTACAGAAAGAGAGAGAGCTCAGGCTGGAGGCAAAAGATCTGCTTGCCTCAGCAGAAGGAGGAGTGGGCAGGGCTTGTCTCTTAAAGGGACAGGGCAAGCCAGCAGCAGATCATAACACATTTTTACAGGTGTAAGATGGAATCTCAGAGTTGTTTTGATTTGCATTTCTCTGATGGCTAAGGATGTTGAGCATTTCCTTAAGTGTCTTTCAGCCATTTTAGATTCCTCTGTTGAGACACCAGAAAGTGGAAAGATCTCCCCTGCTCTTGGGTGGGTAGACTTAACTAGTAAAAATGGCAATCTTACCAAAAGAAATCTACAGTTTCAATGCAATGCGCAGCAAAATCCCAGCAAAATTCTTCATAGACCTCGAAAGTACTCAACTCGTATGGAAAGAAAAAAAAAAAAACCAGGATAGCCCAAACAATTCTGTACAATAAAAGAACTTCTGGAGGCATCACAATCCCTGACTTCAAACTCTACTACAGAGCTATAGTACTGAAAACAGCCTGGTATTGGCATAAAAACAGGCAGGCAGACAATGGAACCAAATTGAAGACCCAGATTTAATCCGCACACCTATGAACACCAAATTTTTGACAAAGAAGCAGCACCTCATGGAACTGTTTTAAAAATTGACCACATACTCAGTAACAAAACAAACCTCAACAGATTTTAAAAATTGGAATAATCTCATGTATCTTATTGGCTCACCATGGCTTAAAATTAAAATCCAACAGCAGAAAGCCCACAAATACATAGAAATTAAACAATGCTCACCTGAAGCATCAATGGGTAAAAGAAGAAATAAAGGAAGAAGATATGTTCTTTTATGTTTGGGTGGAATGTTCTATAGATATCTGTTAAGTCTATTTGAGTCATAATGTCTGTTAGTTCCCTTATTTCTCTGTTAATTTTTTTTGTCTGACAGACTTGTCCAGTGGTGAAAGTGGAGTGTTGAAGTTACCAACTATTAGTGTGTGGGGTTTAACGTGTGATTTAAGCTTTAAAAGTGTTTCCTTTACATATGAGGGTGCCCTTGTATTCAGGGCATAGATGTTCAGTATTGAGATTTCCTCTTGATGGATTTTTCCTGTGACAAATATGAAATGTCCTTCATTGTCTCTTTTGATTGATTTTAGTTTGAAGTCTATTTGGTTAGATATTAGGATAGCTACACCCACTTGTTTCTTAGGTCCATTTGATTGGAAAAATTTTTCCCAACCTTTTTCTCTGAGGTAATGTCTGCCTTTGAGGTTGAGGTGTTTCTGGTATGCAGGAGAAGGATGGATTCTGTTTTCATATCCAATCTATTGACTTGTGTCTCTTTATAGGTGAGTTGTGTCTGTTTATATTAAGGAATATTATTGACCAGTGATTACTATCTCCTGTTATTTTAGTTTTCATTGTTGGTGGTGTTATTTTGTGTGCTTTTCCCTTCTGCGGGATTTGCTGCTGTGAGATCGTCTATTGTCTGTGTTTTTGTTGTTTTTGTAACCAACTTCCTTGGGTTAGAGTTTTCCTTCTAGTATTTTGTATAGGGTTGGGTTTGTGGTTAGGTATTGGTTAAATTTGGTTCTTTCATGGAATATCTTGCTTTGTCCTTCTATGGTGAGTGAAAGTTTTGCTGGGTATAGTAGTCTGGGCTAGTATCCATGGTCTCTTAATGTCTGCATAACGTTTGACTAGGACATTCTGGCTTTTATTTTAGATTTATTTTTACTTTATGTGTATAGTGTCTTGTTTTTCTGGGGTTTTGCTATTGTTGTTTGCTTGTTGCCTACATGTGTTTCATGCATGCCTAATGACTGCACATGGCAGAAGATGGTGTCTGATCTGAACCTAGAGTAACAGATAACTGCTATCCATCCTGAGAGTGCTGGGACCTGAGCCTGGGCCCTCTGCAATAACAATAAATGCTCTGAACTATTGAGCGGCATCTCCAGCACCCCTGCACACTGGGATTTTAATAGAGTTGAGAACCTACCATGCCTACCTTTAATGAAAACTTATATTTAAAACCATACTTATAGTTCCAGGACAGGCTCCAAAGCTACAGAGAAACCCTGTCTCTAAAAAAACAAAAACAAATCCTACTTACAAGAAAGGAATTACTAGATGATTTCCTGGTTTCCAAAGTAATCTCTTTTACTACAATTTTCTGCTGTCACTTTTTGATCCCACATTATAAACCCAACAGCATCTATTATGAGTTCTTGTTGCTTGAGTTTCCAAAATGCACTTCAAATTACAACTTAGTTTATCAGAAATGGATTGACTTATAAACTCAGAGAACATTTTAACTGAATACAACCCTCAATGTCTCAAATGTGTTTTCTGCTGAGGACTGTGGAGGAGCCCAGTGCAGTGACCCAGCTTTGCTTGTTTCCATTATTCCATTGGAAAGCAACACAACAGGCAGGCTTCAAAATTTTGCTAACAGTGCTCCAGTCTGCAGAGCAGCAATGGCTGCTGTAAGACCCACATCTCAGATAATGGTTTCTAATATTATATTTGAAAAATCTTAAGTAGATTTAATTTTGGGGTTTTGTGTTTGTTTTTGATAGGGTCTCAGATGGCTGTTCCCTTCCTTTTTTTCTTTTCTTTTCTCTTTCTTTCTTTCTTTCTTTCTTTCTTTCTTTCTTTCTTTCTTTCTCTTTCTTAGACAGGGTTTCTCTGTAGCTTTGGTGCCTGTCCTGGAACTAGCTCTTGTATACTAGGCTGGCCTTGATCTCACACAGATCCGCCTGCCTCTATTTCCCGAGTGCTGGGGTTAAAGGCGTGCACCACCACCTCCCGGCTAGCTGTTCCCTTCTTATCCTGTCTCCTGTGGCCTGTTATGGTTGCTGATACCAAAACCATCTTAGGAACTCCTCCAACGGAGCAGATAAAGGAACACGCAACTTAAAAAACGTATCTTTATTCTTTTTTTTTTTTTTTTTTTTTTTTTTTTGGTTTTTCGAGACAGGGTTTCTCTGTGGTTTTGGAGCCTGTCCTGGAACTAGCTATTGTAGACCAGGTTGGTCTCGAACTCACAGAGATCCGCCTGCCTCTGCCTCCCAAGTGCTGGGATTAAAGGCATGCGCCACCACCGCCCGGCTCATATCTTTATTCTTGTAGGGCTCGTTCTCCAAGATTTTGTTTCCCTCCTCCATAGTAAATTAAATAAAATACACAGTGCTTCGCAACTGCCATTTTGACATTCTATTTAAGGATCGATTACATTTTCTGATGTTCGTGAATATTAATTTTAAAAAGAGTAGTTGGGCAGTGGTGGCACACGCCTTTAATCCCAGTACTTTCGAGGCAGAGACAAATGAATCTCTGTGAGTTTGAGGCCAACCTGGTCTACAGAACGAGTTCCAGGACAGCTAGGACTGTTACACAGAGAAACCCAGTCTCAAAAAACCACGGTGACTAAAGCTCTAGCATCATTGGACCATTGTCATGAAGCCAGAAACTGCCTCTCTCCAGGATATTAGAAAAACAAAATTGTTATTTATACTTGCCAAACTCCATTAATGACAGGAAAATACAATTCCTGATATGGATGCAAGATTTTGCAAACATTTAAAATTGTTTTTCTGGAAAATGTAAGATTATACTAAATTAGGAAGTCAGGATATAAAAGTCTATGTTTTGTTCATCAAATATAATAACCAACTAAGATTATAAAATATTTTAAATGTTTATAGCTTGGTTTTGAGGACTGTGGGTCATCTAGTTTTGGTTATACATTTTGTTTTCTAAACTTTTAACATTGAGAGTTTTTTAAAAAATATTTTATTAATCCTTTGAGAATTCCATGCAATGTGTTTTGATCATATTTTATCTCCTGTTTCTCCCCAGTTACTCTAAGATCCACTCCACCTCTCCAGCCATTCCCAACTTCATGTCCTCATTAAAAGGTTTTGTTTTTATTATTTGAGAAGTTTATACATGCATATAATATGCTTTGACCAAATCTGTCTCTTTGGTTCCTTCCCTTTCCTGCCCTTCTATCCCCTTCCCCATCACTATTCCCTTCCAATTTAATATTAGCTGAGAAGCTATTAGCAGTTGGTGGCTGTTGGGAGGGTGTTTTCTTGAAGAATGTGACCCTTGAAAGGCTACCCAACTCTTGATAGATGGCCCTACAACCCAGGCACATACTGGTAGCACTGAATGAGCTGAGTGGGTTTAAAAAATACATTTTTTAATATTGCCCAACACATACATGATTGAAGTGACTATACATAGGTCAACTGTAACTTTTGGGGGGGAAATGAATCTACAGGGACCAAAATAGTTCATGGATGTGTTACTCTCTAGTCATTTAGTTGTGGTTATGGTGTTTATCTTAGTAAATAGTATGCAAAGTAGCACACAGAGAACTGATTGATACACTACTAACATGTAAGTACGAAGAAATGGCAATACACTTAACAGCCAACATGAGGAAAGTGGTTGCTCTAATTGTTGCATCCTGATGAAAGCAGTTCGCATCCCCTAGACTGACGCCACTCACCCGAATGGAGGGACTGGCATGCTCCTCTGATCTTGAGAACATTTCTGATTTTAACTGTTGCATAGTTTTGTCTGAGTCTGCAGTACGAAAAATAATTTCACAGGGAACATTTGGAACAATTTAAATTATGTTAGCCTGTCAAGAACCAAGACTGAAACCTGGCATGGTCTTTAATCCCAGCACTTGTGAGGCATAAGGAGGTTGATATCTCTGAGTTTGGGACCAGTTAAGGAGGAGGAGGAGGAGAGGAGGGGGGAGGAGGAGGAGAAGAAGAAGGAGAGGGGGAGGAGGAGGAGGAGGAGGAGGAGGAGGAGGAGGAAGAGAACAGCAGCAGCAACAACAACAACCAAGACTAAATGATAGATCCTCTATCTGAGGAAAATACATTAAATGGGTGTTGGGGGCTGGAAACTGGAATGGGAATTTTCTGGGTCAAACCATGTGCTGGCCTAGTATTGTAGGACCTCCAGAAATGGTGTGAACCCCTCGCCATGAAATAATATTGGTAAATAAAAGGAGACAAACAAACAAAACAAACAAAAAACAAAAACAAAAAAAAATCCTCCAAGATTGAAGGAGTCAATTGTTCAGATCTTCCACTCTGCCCTGGGAGACTTTCAAACTGGCTGCCTATGTACCAAGAAGTCATGTGCAGAATGGGGAAGCTTGGACTAGCCCCTTCCTGTTTTCTGTGCTCTGCATGTTATGCTCTTGCCTCACTCCTGTTCTCTCTCTCTCTCTCTCTCTCTCTCTCTCTCTCTCTCTCTCTTTCTTTTTCTGTGTGTGTATCTTCTGTGTACTGATGGGAGCTATCCTATGAAATATCCAAACTTCATCTCTCAGTTTTTTTTTCTACAGACAAGTAGAGGACTTAGATGGGATCCCTCAAATGGCAGAAGACAAAATCAGTGGCCAAATGGCCCAGCCCCTCCCCTTTGGAGGGCCCTTTCTTAGGCACTTACACTCAGAGTCAGGCCAATGGGATTGCTCTCCTCAATAGCAATGAGTCGTTCATGACCACACCTTCCTTCCTGGCCCCTCTCTTCTCCTTCTCATTTCTTTCCTATTTTCACTTCTATATTTCTACTTCCTGAAACAACCATAAAATAACCTGAAATAAACAAATAGCCTGCCACCCAACACCATCTCAGTTTCTACTTTCAGATACTTTCAGGGAAAAAAAAAAAAAAAGATAGAGACCAGGAAGGAAGCAGTGAAAGAGAGGTACATTTTTGTCCAAATTTGGGAACCCAAGAATATTAAAACAGAAGGCCTGATGGCTTATTTGTTGCAGCTAGTGCCTCTCCCACCTGCCTCCTATAGTACCTAAAGTAGATTACAATCTTCAAAAGAAAAAAAAAAGAAGAAGAAGCTGCTAGACAATGTCACTTGGTTTCATTGCTGGGTCCTGGGATTTGGTTTCCAAAGCAGGCTTGTGTAGCGGGATATATCCATGCTACCAACCCCACACAAAAGCCTGGGGCCCTAAGACTCAGGGCCTTCCCTCAGCAGAGGCACCTCCCACCTGCTGACACATGTGCCCAGTCTCTGTACCCTGTGAACACACACCGTATCTTCGCTTTGTGTCCTCGGCGGCAACGAAAACCCTAGTACGAAATGCTACTGAGTCTTGTGAATTCTTTAACCCTGTAAAATGCAACCCGGTACCACAGCCAGATGGTCGCACAAGTGGAATCCGAGCGCAGGCAGCCTGCCCTCCAGCTTATTCCTTTAAACACCGTGTTTGACTACCGCCTAGGGTTGGTGTTTCTATTATCACGCCTTCACTTCGTCTGCCATCTAGGCCTTCTTTGATGTAATCACAGCAGTTATAATCAAAGAGAGAGAGAAAGCTTGTAAATTGTAAACGTTCATGACTGAGAGATAAGAAGAACCAGAAAAAAGAAACAGACCGTGGGAAGATAAATTAGGGCAGCGAAATACGAAGCAGCACCACGTTACGTAAAAGGCAGCCTTCTGGGGGAAACGTCCCCTGTTTGGAGGCAGACGGGGATTTAAGAGACACATAAAACACAGATCACAAAAGCAAAACCCAACAAATTGAACCTCATTGGCTCTAAAAGTTTATGCTTTGTTAATAAAGCGCTAAGAAACCGCAAAGCAATTCACACAGCGAGAGAATGTCTGCGCTAAATATGTCTGATTACTAAATATGTTTATTGATACCCAACAAGCACAAAGAATTTGTACAACCCTAAGGAAATATTACAGATGAGTAAAGTGCACATGTTTACATGTGTGTGCTTTTGGGTGTGGGGCTTTCTGAGCTGGTCATATCTGAAGCGTGACATGGAAGAGAAAGCTTAAAGCCACTGTATTGGTATCTGTGCTGTTTATGTGCTCTTAGTCTCTGCCAGAACCTCCGTATTACGAAGTCGGTATCTTTTATGCACAAAACACATTTAGATCCTTTTGAATGGTGGCTCTTACACTTTCTGATCTCAGGACACCTTTGAGCTTGTTTTGCTTTTAAATTTATAAACTGACTGTGTAGCCCAGGTTAGGCTTGAGCTCACAGATCATAAGGATTGACGCTTTGTCTCAGCCTCTCAAGTTGCCGTGGTTATAGGCCTGTATCATCATCCTTGGTACTTTGGTTCTTGACAATTGCTGAGGAGCCCTCCAGTTCTGTAGCTTACACTTTATGTTAATATTTACCAGATAGGAACTAGAGAAACTTAAGCTGATTTATTAATTTATTGAAAATAACAAGTGTTGAATTTATTAACATAGCAATACAATTATATATTATACATCTATACATTTATATATATGTATATGTAAATTTTATTTTTAAAAATAAAATAGGGAGGATAGAGGATTGAAAATGAGGACAAATATTCTTTTTGTCTGTTTGTTTTGTTTTGAGACAGGATTTCTCTGTGTAGTTCTAGCTGTCCTGGAATTCAATCTGTAGTCTAGGCCGGGCTTGAACACAGGGACCCACCTGCTACTGCTTCCAGAGTGCTGGAATTAAATCCGTGCACCACCAAGGTAGGTAGAACAAAACGTTCTTCACATAATTTTTAAAAAGTTCATGTTAAAACCACAACGAGATATGAATGCACACTCACCAGAATGCCTGAATTACAGACCAGCACGGACTTGCAAGTGGAACTCTTATAGGTCGTTTTTATTTAAAAAAAAATAGCTAATTTCTTTCTTTTTAAAATATGAAACACTTCATGAATTTGCTTGTCAAAGGGTCCATGCTAATCTTCTCTGTATTGTTCCAGTTTTACTGTGCTGCAGAAGCAAGCACTAGGCAATTTCTTGAACATATACTGACCAAATAAGAATTTTACTCCTAGGTTCTTACCCATGAAAAATGAAAGCACATCTTCCCAAGTGTATGTATGTTACAGCTGATAGTGGCTCTCTTCATAATACCCAGAAACACCACAAACGCCCAGCAGCTGGCAGATGGCTAGAGAGATCAAGGCTCATCAGCTCAGAGGAACACTACTGATCAATGGAAGGGAACACACTTCATGTGTACAACAATGTGAATGGGTTTCAAAAATTGTGTGCAAAGAACCCAGATGTAAGGAAAAGGGAAGCAGCTGTAAATGATTCAGATAAAATTTTTGGAATTGCTTGGGGGAGGAGGCAGAGGAGCCACCTAGATAGGCACGGAGGGAGCTTTGGTATGAGGGAAATCTGTATTCTAATTGTACATATATTATACCTATCTTAATTATGGCAATTGGTTATATGGATATATACATCTGTCAGTTCTCTTCAAATTGCACACTTATACGTATTTTATTTAGTATGCTACTT
Source organism: Chionomys nivalis (assembly GCF_950005125.1). Lineage (NCBI taxonomy): Eukaryota > Metazoa > Chordata > Mammalia > Rodentia > Cricetidae > Chionomys > Chionomys nivalis. Next base: position 18,796,523 of record NC_080109.1, read on the forward strand.
TAATGCTGTTAGTTTTTTCTTTTATTTTCAAAGATAATGTCTAATGCTTTCAAATGTTGCAGATAAAAAAAAGTCCATGCTATCAGTCAACTGAGGACAACTAGGAGGGGTCTGAAGTGGGCTGGTGGGTGGAGGAGGAAGTTGAACATGCAGAGCAATGGTTGCCCTGGACCAGGGGGCGCTAGCTACTGGCTGCACTAGCCATAGGCAAACTTTATGGCAGTAGCCCCAACTTGCTGAAATCTAAACTCTGGAAGTCTAAGGGACTAACCACTTGTTACAGTTTCCATCTGTACTGTCTCCTGGAAGCTGAGTCTTCCATGTAGCCGTGCTTAGAGCCGCCGGGGCCCACCGAAGGGATCTGGCTCAGAGGGATCTGGCTTCCTGGATGGATTGCTCTGTTCGTGGGAGTATACTTTAAAGGGTTATGAAGCAGTGTTAGTAACTTCAGGCCTCAAGGGGAGAAAGCAGGTCACAGTGGGCATGCCCTGGGAGAGTTTTTTGGTTTTTCCTTCTAGCCTCTTCCCCTCTCAATCTCTCTGCCTCCTGGCCACCAGGAAGTTAGCAGTTTTGATCTTCCACGGTACTTTCTAGCCCTTAGACCCAAACCAGGAGCCAGGGACCACAGACCGAAACCATGGACCAAAATAAGCCTTCCTCCTTCAAACTGATTTTTAAGATATTTTTGATACTGCACAGAAAACTAACCTACCATTTTGTATTGCTCGCTAAACATATTTAGTCATAGCAAGAAGAGGAGTACAAAAATTACTTTCTTAACTATAATTTTATAGGAACAAATTTTAATTTCTGTTCTCTTTAGCCTTAAAGTTGTCCTCAGTGATTTCCAGGAAATGGCTTTCTTCCCACTAAATCTAGTAGTTCTTGCATACATGCCTTCCCTAAGACTTTTATGATATTTGACACTGATCAGTGGTCATGGAATATAATTTTAGCTATGTAAAGATGCGTTACTTGTTTAAGCTGTGGGATATTAATTTACCTGTGTAAAGGTATGTTGCATTTGTTTAACAATGTAAGGATGTGTTACATTCGTTTATGCTGCATTTGTTTAATGATGTAAAGATGGGTTACATTTGTCTCACCTTGCCTGCCTAAGGCATCTGATTGTTCTAATAAAAAGCTGAACAGCCAATAGCTGAGCAGGAGAGGGATAGTCAGGACTAGTAGGCAGAGAGGATATGTAGGAAGAGAAATAGAGGTTTGAGAGAGAAGGAGAAGAAAATGAGATAGAAAGAGAGGGACACACCCAAGGTCAGAAGCCAGGCAGCAGACAGACAGGCAGACACAAGAAACAGGAAAGTAAGACATATAGAAATAAAAGAAAGGTAAAAAGCCCTGAGCCAAAATGTAAAAGAGAAACAAGTTAAGCTATAAGAGCTAGCAAGAAACAAGTCTCAGCTAAAGTCAAGCATTCATAACAAATAATAAATCTCTGTGCCATAATTGGGGAGCTGGTTCGTGGCCTAAAGGAAAGCCTGCTACAACCAGTAATTATACTTTCTTGGTGGGTGTTTGTATTAGTCAAGATTCTTTAGAATAACAGAACTTATAGAATGAATCTCTCTATAGAAAGGGGATTTACTGGAAGAACTTACAGGCTGCAGTCCAGCTAATCCAACAATGGCTGGCTGTGAACGGAAAGACCAAGAATCAAGTAGTTGCTCAAGTCACAAGACTATGTCTCTGCTAATCTTCAAAAAAGAGGTTTGAAGCCTGGCGGTGGTGGCGCACGCCTTTAATCCCAGCACTCGGGAGGCAGAGGCAGGTGAATCTCTGTGAGTTCGAGGCCAGCCTGGTCTGCAAGAGCTAGTTCCAGGACAGGAACCAAAAAGCTATGGAGAAACCCTGTCTCGAAAATCCAAAAAAGAAAAAAAACAAAAAACCAAAAAAGAGGTTTGAATGCCAGTGAAAGGGTGGGTGTGTTTGCAAGGTAAGGGCAAGCAGACAAAGAGCGAAACCTTCTTTCTTCCATGACCCGACATAGGCTTCCACAGAAGGTGTGGTCCATATAGGAGCTCAGTTTTCCCAGCTCAAATGACCTGGATTAAAGGTGTGTCTTCCCACCTCAAAATGAATTTCCCTACTTCAAATAAAGCAAAAATTCCTAGCAGGTGTGCCCTCCTTTTTGAGTTTTAGTTAATTCCCAATATAACCAAGGTGACAACCAAGAATAGCCACCACAATTTACGATGTTTATTTTTGGTTTCTGAGAAATGTTTCTTCCATTGTTCATTTTTAAGTTTCTCCCTGTTTGTTGCTTTGCCCACTAAAATCTCCCAGCCAATCAGTTTGGATGTTCCTCAAACTATGCATTCTCCCTTCCACTTTGTCTTGGTGCAGCGCGTCTCGGTCGTCAGCATGCATGTGATTTGCCTGCTCACCTTATTAAAAAGCAGAGTCAGATTTAGTGAGCCTGAACTGGTGCTTGAAGCCTTGCGTTTCTGACAATCATCTCACAGAGACTGCTGCTGGCCCAGGAGTACACTAAAGAAGTGTGACTCCAGAGGACAGGCTACACCCAGATTAAAGTATGTGCCAGCCCAACTACTCCACATATGACCAGTCCAATGTGAAATTCAGTCACTCTTGATTCTGAATAATTCAAAACGTAAGCCTTCACATCTGACTATATCCACCCCATTCTTTGTGTTCTTGAAAAGGTATTCAATTTTCAATTCATCTTCCTGGACGCCTTTTGATAAGCCAGTAATTCACCATCTTTCCTTGGCACTAGACTTTGGAAGCCTGGTGTCTTTCTCTCATTCCCTCCTGTTAACTAGAAAAACTCTCCCCAGAGTTGGAGAATCCACTCAATATTACAATTTGAACTTGGCAGTTATGAGGTGTCTCAGCTGCACCTTGTTATTTAATTGCCTACAAGAGAGCATTTATTGCTCTTGGTACTTCAACAATAGACACCAAAATTTCAAATTTTCTATGAGCTGCCCCAACACATACACACACACACACACCTTTAGATAAAGAAAATAAGTCGGCAGTGGACCACAAAATATTTTGAAGTAATATTTTGATCAAAAGAAGACGACATTATTATTATAGCTACAGATGATATTATTTCAGGGTACCAGAAAATGTAGACTGAATTCTTAAGCAATCTGCACCAAGATACAAATAATAGCTATTGAATAGCAAATGAACACTCTGTTATTTCTACTGCCGAAGCGAGATAAAAAGTAATTCATGTGAGCTGTTTTGCTGAAGATGGGAAGAAATTGTGGGCTGACCATGAACACCCAATGGTAGACGTTACGGTAGACATTATTATTTGTCCAACAATAAATGCAGATACTCGGATAAATTAAATAAGGTCAGATAGAGAACAGAAAATTCCCTTCTGAGTTTATCTTGGAAAAGCACACACTTCTGAGTTATCTGATTGAGAATAATGAACTACATGGAGTCAGATTTGATCTTGCTGTAACAGCCAGAACATTTCACTTTGTTGGGGGCCATTCTTTGCCGCTTGTCCCAGGGTAGATTCCAGGCTGGGAAGGACGATAAGAAAATGCATCTGTTTTTGTTGTTAAATTTCTCAAGTTACACAACGACAAATCTGCATTCTTCTATTTCAGAGACTGTAGTGTAAGAGCTTGTCTTGTCCACTTGTTGGATTCTCGGGAGAGATATGGATGATCTCTGAAATAGTTAAGATGTATAAAGCATTTAGGGCAGCCAGCACAGGATAACCAGTGTCACTGCAACTCTTTGTGATTTTCCTGACGGAAATCCACCATGCCTCTCCATTATCAGTGGAGTTAAATCCGGTGTAGACTGACAGGTGATCGCCTTGTGTTAGGCCCGCGTGCAACCGAACGTGTTGCCTCACGAAGTCCTTTGGGCTTCTTCTTTCTTTATTCATTCCTTCAACATATTTATTGAATACCCATTATGGGACAGGTATTGTGATAAGTGCTAGGTTTCCAAAGACAAGTAAGACATAATACTTACCTTCAAAATGGATCTAATAGGAAAGACAATGTCTACTTAAGTATAAGACAAGGAGAAAGATGCTGTTGGCATTATACCGTTGGGAGTGCACAAGGGCAGAAGCCTTTGATTCAGGCCTTGTTTTTCTTTTTAGTCTTTATATCCTCCTCCGTTTCTTTTCTAGAAATAGTCCCTGAATTTTCAGGATAATTCCAAGCACTGATACTTGCAGGCTTCCCAAACCCCTAATTCCTGTGATGTTATGATTTCCTATGATATAGTCTCCAGCATGTTCAATGCCTTCGTGTGTCTCTGTTTTCCTGATTGAACACAAGTTCATTGAAATCAAGGATGGAGTTTTCTTGAATGAAAGCTCACAGCTGCTAACCAAGTCGAAACAAGACCCAGACGATGAACAAAATAATCAATATTCATCAACTGTTTCAAAGCTTGCATGTCAAATTAAGTTTGAGACTCAAACAAAATTCTACTGAATGTTAATATCAACTAAATTGGTGAAAACCGTGGGGGCACATGGGTTATTATCAGTGGGTATTTCAACAAAACAGAGAGAATGGATTCCGGATTGGCAGCTAACAGTTTCAACTGTGCTCTGTGATGTTTTATTTCATTCTCAGAGTCTCAATATGTATAAATATTCTCATCGGATGACATTCACATTAGCAAATTTCTGTCTTGGAAAAAAAGCTCGTTCATATTTCCCAACGCAAATACCATTGTGATAATTTGAATTCTTGACCAATTTTCTATATATCATAGGGGATTTTGACTTTTTGTTTTATTCATTTATTTAACCAAAATTATTGTTGCCAGGAGTAGTTTTCTTTTGTACAAAATTCCCAACAAAGGCCTGATTTATCATTCCTTTTATTAATATTTAACTCCACTGATAATGGAGAGGAATGGTGGATTTCTCTTTTCCAGAGAAACCAGCTTTAATTCCTAGCACCCACATGGTGGCTCATGACCATCTGTGACTCCAGCCACAGTGTTCTCCTCTGAGGCTATCAGACATGCATGTGGTGCACACCATTCATGCATCCAAAATACCCACACCTACAAAAAACAATAAAACAACCAGAAATCGTTTTTATAAAAATGTTGTTATTGACCATACCTTTGCCGTTGGTTTTTCTTTTGGTTTTCCTCATTTTATTAATTTTAATTTTGTCTGGGTCAAATTGAACAGATAAAAATGCTGTTAAGAATATTTCATTTGGGGATGGAGAGATGGCTCAGGTGTTGAGAACACTTACTGCTCTTGTAGAGGACCCAGGTTCTGTTCCCAACATGCGTATAAATTGTTTGTAACTTCAACTCCAGGAAATCTGATGACCTCTCCCAGCCTTGGCCACCTCCAACATGGCACACATCCATACATGCAGGCAAAACAGCCATACACGTAAGATCATCTTTTCCTTAAAGATAACATCTTCTTACTGGAGGTTTGTGTTGTATTGATAATTTCTATGAGTCTAGCAGCCTGTGAATTTTTGGTCTTTAATATAATCTGAGATTTTCATTGCTCTGTCAGCTTTGTGCTTCTGTGGTGGTTTTCAGTTGTGAGCAGCATCCGCGACTGTCTCCCAAGTCAAGTGCTTCTCCATGACCTGATGAAATTGTCCCTGGGGTTAAAACAGCACACGGTGGTATCCCTGAGAAGACAACATCATGGCCTGTTGCAGAAGTCCTAGCAGATGCCACCCTTCCCTCTTCTGTCATCACGATGCAGGGTGTTTCCGGCAGAACCACATGCTACCACGTCCTTGTTGGAAGGCAAACAATGAAGGGTGTTTCTGTACTCTACAGCAATGCCTGGGCTCAAGCTCCATCACTGCCATTTATGAGCTATCTACTGTCTTGACGAGTTATCAATTTATGCTCCCGGGTCCTCATTTGTTAAACAAAATTATTCAGAGGACAAATGACTTAAACTGAGAGCAGTATGTGGCAAACAAGTCAGGTTCCATTACGACTGCTGGAGCAATTGCTTCTCTTTCTTCCAATAGCTTATATTCTTCATACCTTTATCCAGCGGGGCCTCAACTTTTCTTTAGAAAAATAGAGTTATGAAACACCCCAAAGACCAGTATAAGCAGTCTGGTACTTTTAACTATTGTACAATATTTCAATAACTGGGCTTTTCAAAATAAATTTTGTTTAAACATACATTTTAGCCAGTCCTTGTAATTGTTGGGTTTTGACCTTATAAACTTTAATACAGTACTTGCAATCGCTAAGGCTCTCTTCTATTTACCTTAAATAACTCACTCAGATCTCCAGAACTTGCAAAAGCTTTCTAGTCTTCTTTTTCATTCTGGAAACATTCACCCATCTTAATCTTCTTATATAAATCCCTCTTTTCTAAAACAATTTCCATGTTTACATCCTTCTAATGTTTTATGTACTGGCTTCCCTTCTTTATGCCAGGAGTCATAATAGCATTAACAAGCGAATTTACTATCTGTTGTGAGGGTTTCTCCCCGGTGAAGCAAGGAGTTGTGGTGGGGGAGGTGGTGACTAGTTTTCCCAGCATCCCTCAGTCCCTACCTGTTACAAAGTATGGCTTGCATACCCATTCTCTGCCCTGAACTCTCCAGCCCAGGCACTGTAACCAAAATGTCTGGATTATATAGGGAAGAGCCTTTGGTTACCTGCCCTTTTTGGACCTTTGAACTCCTGGCTTCTGCACCTGGTTCATCTCTCTCCCCTATTTCTTCCTCTCCCCCTCTCCCTCAGTGGCGCAGTTCAGTCTGGTCAGGTCCACTCTGGTCTCTCCCAGATGTGCCTGCCTCTGGCTATGGTCGCCCACATATCTACAATAAGCTTTCTCCTCCACCACACCTAGGAGCCATCAAGCTCTTCCCTTTCCTCTTTATTTCTTGTTTTTTTTTTTTTCATTCAGTGAGTCGGGGTGGGTAAGGCAGGAACCAAACAACGCCTAGTCCGTCCTCATAAGGTCCCAGTGGCAAGCCAGAGTTCAGTGTAATCAAAGTTCATACCAGAGAACCAATGAATTTATTGGGCTGACTTACGGAGATGGGTGAGGCAATTCTGACAGCAGCGTGGTTGCTCAAAAATACACGGGAGAGTCTTTACACAGCCGCTGCCCAGCCCCTAGTCTTTCCCAGCCTGTATACTCCAGCTCCTCCCCAAGACCACGAGGATTCAGGAAGAATGTCTACAACTGGCTGGAAGAAAGGCTGACTACTCCTTACCCCCTCATCGACACTCCGCAAGCCCAGCTGTGGATGTGAAGATGGCAGCTGTTTGGATTAGGATACTGCCGGACCCTTTCACTTCAGTAAAAGGAAGTTGAAAAGAAACGGCATGCGTAAAACAATGGAATACTTTAATATCACCAGTGTACACACTGTTAAACTGTGAGGCTTTGAAAATTCCCAGGTAAACCTTAGTTCCTTTTTGTAACAGGGTCCCGTATGATCTCTGGTTCTCACTAGATAACACAGGCTAGCCCTGAACTCATGATCTTCCTGCCCTCTCTAGGATTACAGGTGTGAACCACTTTTTCCTGATTAAAATTTTCTTAAAACCACTGCCATATCACACATCTCTGTAAGTGAGCTTTTCCACCCATACCCCTTTGAAATTTATCCTGAGAAATCTTATTATGCAGAGAAAATGTTGATTTCACCCAATTAAATTAGAACCCTTGATGAGTAGGACTGTTTGTTAGCCTTGATTTCAAGAGAAAAGTAGACTAAAACAGAGGTTCTCAGACAGAAATGAGAAGCCTGCTTCCAGATTGCATGTTTAGCTGACTGTCAGTCGACACGATCTCCTAGACCCTTGAAACCCACCCTGAAGCACAGTGTTTATGTACACTGCAGAAACTTGGCCATCTAGTACTCAGTGATAGTCACCACTCTGTACTTCCCAAGGCATGATAGAAGCTAAAGCATTTTGAAAAGATTTGTTATGGAAGTGTTGAACTATGGATATGAGGTTTATTTCTAGCTAACCAGAAAATCTAGTTAACTGGAATGACTTGTCCCCTCAACAGTCCTAGTAAATGAGTTTTGATTATTCTTTGGTTTCTAAAATTACTGTTTAAGTTCTTCCTATTAATACTGCTTGGTGGGAAAAAAAATTGTTTCTATGGTCAGACTGCTTAGGAACGATCTGATTGCCCTCAGCTTTAAAACAAAAGAAACAGAAAGCAAACACTCTGTGTTTGACGTGGACCCCCTAGAGATGTGCATGGCAGGATAAGCTCAGCTGTAGAGAAAACAGAAGTTTGGGGGCTCGCGGTTTCTATTTAAGGCTATATGAGTGTTATAAGTTTCATTTTGAGAAAGTATGGATTAGGCATTAAAAATTAATTTATCTTTATTTGTTTTCCAGATTAATGGCCCTTCTAAAATAGAAAATTGAATCAGGATTTAGCTATTCCATCTGCAAAAGCTAATTGCAACACATATTCATGAAATTAGATGTGGAGAGGCGAGCTGCCACCACCCACTCAACTACAACAAGGATTTTTTTTTTTCACTTCTGAGACAGCATAAGAGACAAGGAATTAATATGCATGCGGCACATCTTCCTTTTCCAGTCTGCTGGTGCCTGTGGATGAGTCTGGAATTTCTCTTTCTTTCTGATAGTGGTGTAAACTGGCAAAGGCTTGAGAAAAACAGAGGGCAATAAGAGGTGAGGTAATGTGGATTACATTTTATATTTTTACGTCACTTTTTAGTTGATCAACATTTACATGCAAATAAATTAAAGGACAGTTGCTTCTAAGAGTTTATAATAAATACAGGCATAGTGGCCTCGGCTTGTAGTCCTGTGCTTGAGAAGCTAATGGAGAAGAACCTTGAGTCTGGGCTCAGCCAGAGCCGGACAGTGGAACAGAGTACAGAAACTCAGCTGCCACAGCCCTCCGTGTCCCTATTCACACAGCCATAGCCCTCCGTGTCCTTAGCCACAGCCCTCTATGTCCCTAGCCACAGCCCTCCGTGTCCCTATTCATGCAGCCACAGCCCTCCGTGTCCCTATTCACGCAGCCACAACCCTCCGTGTCCCTATTCACACAGCCACAGCCCTTCGTGTCCCTATTCACATAGCCATATCCCTTTGTGTCCCTATTCACGCAGCCACAGCCCTCTGTGTCCCTATTCACACAGCCACAGCCCTTCGTGTCCCTAGCCATAGCCCTTTGTGTCCCTATTCACATAGCCACAGCCCTCTGTGTCCCTATTCACGCAGCCATAGCCCTTCATGTCCCTATTCACATAGCCATAGCCCTCTGTGTCCCTATTCACGCAGCCACAGCCCTCCCTTCAGGACATCAGCAGCACCTCAGAAATGCAAGTCCTGTGCACACATGCCCTCTAAGCTGTATTTGGCACAGGTTTGCTGGGGTGTCCTCTGTCAAGTCTAATCCCATGCAGAAGGAAACCCAGAATCAGTCTGGGAATACAGAGGTTGGGCCCTTTTCTTGTTTTTGTAACACACGCATACCCGGCAGAAGTCTCCGTAGGAGGGCGAAATCTACTGTAACTCCTAGTCCAGAAGATTAAGGCCATCCTTGCAGGGAAATCATACCAAAAGGCTGGAGGATTCTTACAGTAGAAACTTGCAGGATGGCCTGCTACATCTTACAGGTCAGCACGCAGAGATACTGGGCAGAACCAGGCTAACGCCCTAAGCTCGGCCTCCATGGAACTATGTCTGCCAGTTAGGTCCCGTGCAAAAGACTCCACAACCCCCAAACAGCACCACTGGCTGGAAGCCAAGTGCAGAAGCACATGGACCCACGGGAGACCTTTCCACTCAAGCTGGGACAGAACCACTGACAAAATAATCTCAAACGTACAGTGAGACAGCCTCTTTCCCTTCGGTAAGAATTCCTGTTCTAACTCAAAGAGGGATTCAGAACACTGAGTGGTTTGATGACCCCACTCTTCTTGACTGACATCTCCTGATGATGCCCAAGAATTGTCCCTTTAATGCACAGTGAAGGTTCTCAACCTTCCCCTCTCCCATCTTTCCTTCTGCCCCTAAACATGGGGTGCAAGCAGTACCCCACTCTTTATGTTATTGCCATAAAAATTACCTTAATTTTAGTTACTTTAAAAAAAAACAGCAAAAAACAAAACAGAACAAAACACCTTTTATCATCTGCAAGTTCAGGGGGCTTATGTGGGCACTGGATTGGGTATTGTCAAGCTCACCTCAGGCTACTAGCCAGAGCTCTTGTCTGGACTCCCCAAGGGAGAATTTGTTTTCGTCTCTGTGCTAGCTAGTTTTATGTCAACTTGACACAAGCTTATAGTCATCTGAGAGGAGGGAACTTTCAATTGAGCCTCCATAAAATTGGACCATAGGCAAACTTGTAGGGCATTTTCTTAATTAGTGCTTGATGTGGGAGGGCTTAGTGCATTGTGGGTGGGGCCACCCCTAGGCTGGCGGTCTTCGGTTCTATAAGAGAGCGAGCTGAGCAAGCCATGGGAATGGAGCCAGTAAGCAGCATTTCGCTATAACCTCTGCATCAGTTCCTACCCTGTTTGAATTCCTGTCCTGACTTCCTTTGATGATGAACTGTGATATGGAAGAGTAAGCCAAATAAACCCCTTCTTCCCCATGCTGCTTTGCTCATGGTGTTTTATCACAGTAATAGCAAGCCTAGGACAGACTCACTCAAGCCACTGGAAGAACTCAGCTCCAGAGTGACAGGAGGCTCCCTTGGCCTTCACAGACAGCAGTGGATTAAATCCCCATGGTGGCCTTTCTCTGACCTCCTGCACCTCACTCCCCTGTCTTCTCCTCTGCCACATCACTCTGCCCTCCTCTCCCATGTGTAAGGGCTCAGCCGATTACTTGGTCCAACCTGGCTATCTAGATAATCTTTCTATTAGTATTCCATTTGTGATGTTGCTTCACACCAACCCATAGCTTAACAGTTGAGAGAATAGAAAGACAGCATGATTCTGTAACCACAGCCCTAAATCATCCCTTCTCTCTATACTTCTTTGAGAACTAGTCCTAGGGTGAGATTCCATCCCCTCTCTCCCTCCCTTGCTCCTTTCCTCCTTCCCTCCATCCTCACACCCCCACCACTCCCCCTCTCTATCTCACCATCTCCTCAACCCCAGTTTAGAGCAGTCTTGAACTTACTCGACCTATCCTGAAAGTCATGACTTTCCTATTTGAGTCTCCCCACGGCTGGGTCACAGACATGGGCCACAATTCCTCCCAAACGATGCCTAAACTTCAAAAAGAACAAGGCAAAAACTCAGATTTAATTTTCGAGTTAACCTAGAAGACATCTTTTTATTGCTAATACACGGGTAATGCAGATGAAAGACATTACTTAATAGAGAGGTGGACATTTAAACAATGGTGATGGAAAGCCAGTGTGTGCCCCACTGGGTGCCTAGAATGACTCAGAATTCTCAGTCGTGGGGAGCAAAGCACTCTGTGCTGTCTAATAGGGGCCTTCTAGATGGAAATTTCAGCTCACTGACAAGTCTTAGGAAGCTATAGGCTCACACCCTACTCATGCATAGAGCATAACTCTGATATGAATACGGTTAGACATTTGAAACACTAGACATTTACAAGGAGAAAGGAAGCCAAACCAAGATAAAATAAAACAACAGCAACAACAAATAGAGTAAATAAAGACCACGCAGGGAGCAGATGGCATCCTAAAAATACACAAATATCCACAGGGAGGCACCAAGAACTATGCTTCCATAAAATAAAATAAAAAAAAGAGTACACTATAAAAAGGAGCGATCCAATGTAAAAAGCTTTTGGAAATTAAGAAAGTATTACTAAAAATGCAGAATTAACATGGGGCTTGACAGGTGACATCCAGTTGACCATCCAAACTGGGCAATGAGATTTCTGGGATTTTAGAGGTTCCAGAGCTGGACAAAAAGACCTCTAAGGAGGTTGAACTTGGGACTGTGTGACCAGGCTTCCATTATGATCTCTCTCTACTGTCCCTGCCTCCAAAATAATTTAGTGATCTAAAGAAAGGAAACCAAAAACCTGGTAACCTGCCTCCCTTCCCACCCTTGTGTTACTATCAGAAGTCTGGTCTGAGAGTGAGCCACAGCAGCGTTTTGACTGACGCAGTATGCCATGCGCACTCTCAGGCATAGCGACGGGCCAGGTGGCCGTGCCATGTCCTTTGTTTCCAAGTTCTCACCATTACAGCCAGTGAGCAACAGCTGCAAACCTTCAAGCAAGGAGCCCCGACGCTGCTGGCCGACCATTCCAAGCACCTCTAGCTCTCAGAAAGGCCTGTGAGGAACCTGTATTGACACCAAGCATAAACGGTATCTTCGGACCGGACTGGCAGCCCCGAGGATCGCCTGGGCAAACGAGAATTGCGCAGTCTTCTCTCATAGGAACTCATACCCTCGGCTGACCCTGTGAAGTGCCCCACAAAGTTGGAGATGATGGCTCCATTTGCATTTTGTGACGGTTTAACAGGCAAGAGGTGGCACTCTGAATAACACTCAAGAGCGAAGAGTAGGCCACTGAATGGCGACAGGGAGGACCCTCTCTCAGGATGATGATGCGTCCTTTAAGGGAGACTCTATGGATGGATCATCTCATAATGGATATATGCATTTGATTTTTGCTTTGGGGTGAGTTCTTTGGGAGATGTGTTATGGAATTTGAAGCAAGTCATAGTTGTGACCATCTTGTACAAAATAAAGAGGCAATTGTTTTAAGTGACAATGTCATAGTTTGGACAGTCCCTTCCAATGATGTAATAGCCTGAGTCCCATGTTTTGCTAGGGTACAAAACCACTGAGATTCTCCTAGACATTATCCCAACATTATCACATCGTACCCTTTAAGGAAAATACATACTTCACAGAACTTGTCTCAGCAGCCCAGCTTGCAGAGAAAATTTCAGTATTAAACTCGGAAGTTTTCACAATTTTTTTTTGACAGCTCAATAGGAAATCTCAACCTTTTAAGCATGATATTAACCGTAAAATTATTTAAAACTTTGACCTATCACTTAAATTGTGTAAATATACATAGAGACAAACCAGCACACATGACCTGGGGGGGGGCTGAGGGGGTGATCAGACCTTGCACTGTGGGTTTTGACTTTGAAAGTAATGAGTGACAAAATCTGCCATGGCAACAGTTCTGTTGTTTGTTTAATTATAGTTTATGATAAGCATTAGGCTTTTATAAAGGACATTGTCTCCACGGTGGTTGCTCCCAGCAGCCATCTCTCTGTACATTTGCTACCTTGTGGCTTTCAAAGGCTGAGCACACTTTCTATTTTTAGAAAGGAAAGGTGTACTTTACCCCTTGCTCTTAACTGGGTAAAATCTTCTCTCCAAATTGCCAACCTATCTTGTGAACTTTGTCGGTCGCTTTCTGTAGTGATTTATGAACTGGGGTAAACTTGTAGGGTTCACATCTATTATGCCAAAGGACACACTTTGATATTCTGGGTGAGACATTTCTCTTCTCTGCAACCTTCTTTCTTATCTTGGCAATAAAAATAGACGATGCCTAAGAATTCTGCTTGAAAGTGGCTGAAGTAGTACAAAGAGAAGGAGAAGAGGAAGCCATTTAAAAACCCAGACTATCTGAGCAATGGGGAAGGTGTTGCCAGAAGAGGAGCACATGCCCAGCACTCGGGAGGCAGAGGCAGGCGGATCTCTGTGAGTTCGAGACCAGCCTGGGCTACAGAGCTAGTTCCAGGACAGGCTCCAAAGCCACAGAGAAACCCTGTCTTGAAAAACAAAAACAAAAACAAAAACAAAAAAAAAAAAACAAAACAAAACAAAAAAAAAAGGAGCACACGGTTTAGGACCTACGGACTCAAAGAAGCATACCCATGTGTCCCGGAGCAATGAGTTCACAATGTCAATGGGCATTGATGTATCGGGAAAATAGAACAAGAAAAAGATTCAGCAAAGAAAATAGCTCATAGTCAGTCTCTGGGAATAAGAGAATGATTTGTCCTGCCAATAGTATGAATAGAAGCTAACGCAATTCTTCTGTTGAGAATTTCCTGTTTAGGTCTGTGCCCCAATTTTTAACTGGATTATTTGGTTTGTTGATATCTAGTTTCTTGAGTACTTTATATATTTTGGAAATCAGCCCTCTGCCTGATGTGGGCTTGCTGAAGAACTTTCCCCATTCTGTAGGCTGCCATTTTGTCTTATTACCGACTCCTTTGCTTGACAGAAGCTTCTCGGTTTCAGGAGTACAACAACGCCTTCGAATGATTGAGCAGCCTGAGTTCCCACCAAAACATAAACCTTTGATCAGTGAGAAAACAAACTAAGGAGGAAAAAGATATAGAAAATGCAACCGGGAAGAAATGTTCAAAGTGCCTGTAAGCGAGTGGCCAGGTGTGTATGAATGTAAGGAGGAACGGGTCCAACCTAGAGCTCCTGGGATAATTTCTTTATTAAAAATAAAGCCAAAATAGAACACTGCAGGGACTGATAAGTTTTGAGACCCAATCCACCAAAGTGGGACTAAGGGATATAGAGTGGCTGGAATTTTCCAGAAGATATTTATTTTGTTTTTAAAACGGGGGTCCTTTGTAGTCCATCCAGGGGAGGTCTCAAACTTGCTAGGTAGCAGAGGTTGTGTTTGAACCCTGATCTCCTTTGCTTTACTATCTATAGGCTTATAGGCATATACCACCATGCCCGTTTGGAAGATACTTAGTTTTTTCAAACTCCAATACTGACCAGACTCCTATAGTCTCAGCACTCAAGAATCCGAGACTGGATAACTGTTGTAAGATTGAGGCCAGCCTGGGCTACATGAAGTTTGAGGCTTGGGCTACAGAATGTGATTCTGTCCCATAAAACAAAACAAAAGACAACCCCAACGAATGTTAAGATGAGGTGTATTTCATCTTTAGGACAATTGTAACTAATAGCAAAAGAGGCATCATCCTGGTGCACCGTTCAACTAACAGCTAGCAATAAGAGTAGCACTCTGTGTTGCTTAAAAGGACTTGAGATGTGTTACCAGTGAGCCGAGACAAGAGAAGGCATAGGTATACATGACCATGTTCAAAACACGGGAAACAAAGCTGGACGTAGAGAGCGAGATGGAAGTGAGTTTTGAAGATTTGAGGAATGGCTTATCACAAACTTCAAATATTTGGAGAGTTAATTTTAACTTAAAGTTTAATAAGCTAAAAATTTACATTTGAAAAGATCATGATACCCCTGCTGCAGGACTTCTTTTGTCATTGGCCTCCCGGCAACTCTGAGCCATGGAGAAGATAAGTAGCCATCCAGCTAGCTAAGCACAGCCTCCTGAAGAGCCTAGGTAAGACAGATCCGTCCCTGCACCGCAGAACCGGGCACTTGAACTGACTGAGAACATCTTTTGGAGAGTTCAGCCACACCAAATACCAGGGAAGGGGTTGGCTTTCCTCATTTCACGTGCCCTTCTGCTGTTTGTTTTTAGATTGTTTTTTAGTGCACAGATTTGCCAGTCAATCATCAAAAATGGAAATGAATGAGCCAGATATGTGGCGGTTCACACCTTTAATCCCAGCAGTGGGGCCACTGAAGCAGGATGGTTAGGAGCATCCTGGCCTACATAGTAAGTCTCTGTCTCAACAAAACAAACCAAACAAGCAGAACTTTCAGAAAGAAAGGAAAGGGGAGGAATAACAGTTCACATCAACAACAGTCTTGTGAGTCATGAAAACATTAGCATTGTTAGAGTGTTACAGTGTTCAGGGTACAAGGTCATAGTGTTCAACAGGGAAAAAAAAAGTGAATTACAAAGTACAAAGATAGGGCTTAGCCAAGTTAGGGCGCTTCTTTATTTGCCAGTTTTTTATATATTTCCTAATCGTTCTAACAATAACGCAAAAGCGTCATCACTGTTGAAGTATAAGGTGAATGTATCTTGTTTTTAGGAGCCTTATGTTTATTGTCATTCCATAAATATTATGTCCAGGATCAGTAAATTGCTCTAGAGCCTTGGGAAAGCTTTGTTAATTCTAAAGAGTGCTCTGCAGGGCCAGACAGGGCTACATCAGCTGTTGAAAAGGGTTTGTGTTAGGAATCCCCGGACGTTGTAATAATTTTCCACTCTACCTCCTCCCCTGTGAAAAGTAAAACCCGAGGCAAACCCAGTGGAGCTTTTCCTTAACCAATCCTTTCACAAAGACTTAGTTCATACAATAGCTTGATATAAATCCAGCCTTGTACTCTTCATCTCATGACAAGCAGAAAAAAAAAAATTCAGCCTAAGGTTAGAGACATGGCCGCTCCATTGCGCCTGAGCACTTTGTAAACACTGTCGTGTTTGAATCCCCTAATAATATCGTCAATGCAGTCGTCTCCTTGGAGAAGTGGTGAGGCCTTGCCCTTGGACTTGCGTTGTCTCAATTCTCCAGAGACTCACTCTCCCCCGCACAAGCTAGAGTGCCAGTTTGTTAATTTGAGGATGAAAACTCAGAAGGCTGGGCCGGTCAAGCTCATCATCCCCCTCCAGAAGCAAAGCACTTGGCCCCAGATGGCTTGCTGTACCCAGTGACTTTCTGTTTAACAAAGAAACGTGCATACAATTGATCAGTTTGGGCAAGTTAGTAAATTCACCCACGGATGATAGAGCTATTCCTCAGAGAGGAACCCATGAGTACATCCTCTGGGGCGGGGACTGTCCTACAAAACTTTTCATTTTGTGTGTCAGTAACGATCTAAATATTGAATGTAGGAATATACTCTTGCGAGGATATCCACCTCATTAGGGAGAGCGGCAGAAGTGAATGGCGTAAGACAGCAAGGCGGGTCAATGACTATGTCTGCCTATTAGCAGGCGGTATGGTGGCCGTGGTGAGAAGCAATTTAGTTTCAGGCATCATCTTACGTTACCGCTGTAAGCCTGAATTTTAGCAGTTTTGAAATGTTTGGTTCTTATTTGTTTTGGTTTATAGTAATACAAGATCTATAATTATGCAATTATACATAGTTTTATACACATTCAAGAATCATCATGCTAAATAGATATAGATAACCCTAGGGGCCATCAGAAAGTTTTGAAATTTTAATTAATTAATTTATTTCCAGGGTTGGGGATAAATCTAATGTCTCAAGCATGCTAGGCACAATGCTTAGTCTTCGTTGTCAACAAGGCTAGATTTGGAGTCACCTAGGAGACAGACCGCTGGGTATGTCCTAGAGTGCACTTCCTGAGAGGGTTGACTGAATACAGAAAACGCACTATTCCATAGTCTAAGGTCCAAGACTGAAGGGAACGGGGAAAGGTAAGCTGGATTAGTGTCTGCGTTCTCCTATCTGCCTTGATACATGGAAATGTGAGCCAGCAAACTCCTGCCACAGACAGGTCCTGGGTTCACTGCCATGCCTTCTCCTCCATGCCACAGTGGTTTTTTTTTGCAGCGATAGAAAAGTAATGCAGGAAGTAGTCATATGTTATGGGACAGGGTTCACCTGTGATCTTTGTGCCTTCATGAGGAGCCATATGGACAATGAATCAGTATAGGAAGGAGTTGCCTTGAAGCTAGGAAGAAAGCTGTTGAGCCATTCAAGACAGGAGATAATCGTGCTTTAGACAAGATACGTGGCAGCAGGAGCTGAAACAGGTAAACAGAGCAGAGGTTCATTTAGGAGACATTGGCCGGATTTGCTGGAAGGACTTATGTAAGGGCTAAGGGAGCTGAAAGAATCAAGAATGGCTTCTGAGTTCAGAGCCAAGGCTCCAAGCAGATGGAAAGAATTTTTGGTGACATTAATAAACTGCGAAAGGAAGGTGTTCTAGTTCCGTTTCTGTCACGGTGATAAAACACCACGGCAAAAATCAATGAAGGGAGAAAGGGACTTATTTTAGTTTATAATCCAGGTTGTAGCCCATCATGGCTGGGGGCTGGGAAGTTACATTGTCTGGAACTTGGAACAGCTTGCTATATCACATCCACAAGCCAGGACAGAGAGATACAAGTGCACTGGGCCTGAGTCCTTCATCCTTGCATAGTGTAGGACTCCCTTCTTAGGGGATGATGCTTCCCAAAGTTGGTGGGTCTTCCCATATCAGTTTACTTCATTGAGGCAAGACTCATACAGACTACTCCCAGGCCAATACAAACAGCTCTGCGTGGAAACTCACAGGTGATTCTACCTTGTATCAGTTTGACCATTAAAGCTAAGCATCAGGAGAGTTGTTGGGGTATGGAGAGAGCAAATCACAAGTTTACCTTTGCACAATGTGAGGTTGAGGTGTCATGGTACACAAAAATGAAGACCAGTGTTTAATATGAAGGTGATGAAGTTGTGTACAGGAAGCCTTAGATCAAGAGAGGAGCCCAGGATTGTTACTACCTCTCCTTTGGAAGCTCTCAGATTTTTAAAAACTCACTGATGACATGGAGACTGCCCTGTGCATAAAGAGAGACATGAGAATGCTTAAGACAAAAGGACCTTGAATAAGATGATAAAATGGAGCAAGTATAAGTTTAACTAGTGAGGTAGGAGAAAAAGTCAAAAACAAACAGAAACATACATTTATTTATTTATTTATTTAGTCTTTTGAGATGGGGTTTCTAGTTTTGGAGCCTGTCCTGGAACTCACTCTGTAGACCAGGCTGGCCTTGAACTCACAGGGTCCACCTATCTCTGTTCCTGAGTGCTGGGATTAAAGGAGTATGCCATCACTGCCCGACTTATTTTTGGTCTTATTTTGCTTTGTTTGGACTTTTCTTTTTTTAACTTATTGTTCTTTTGCTTGTATATTATGCTTTCCAATTTTGTATTTTATTGTGTGTGTGTGCATGTGTTTCTCATACATTTCCTTTTCTTTTTAAATTCTAATTTGTTTGGCTTTTATTTGCCTGTTTGTTTTTGAAAGAAAGGAGAGAAAGAGAGAAAGGGAGGGAGGGAGGAGGAAAGAGAAAGAGAAATAAAGGAAGAAAGAAAAAGAGAGAGAGAGAAAGAAAGAGAGAGAGAAAGAGAGAGAGGAGGTGGGGAGAATCTAACAGGAGATGAGAGAGGAAAGACAGTGATCAGAATACATTGTATACATATTAATTTCAATTACAGAATGAATTGTGTATGGATTTATGGTTTGGAGATATTACAAAGAAAGCACTAGACAGTGACAAGTCTGGCCAAAAAGTGAGCTGGCTAAGTAAGGGATTTTGTGTGTCCTTCACCAAGTCACAGTGGCCATAGAAAACAAGTGATTAAACTGAGTCTAAAGGGTCATATGAGATGAGCATTAGTTAAGGCAATGACTAGTTTTATAACAAATACACCTCAACATCTGGCTTAAGAGAAACTCTCTTTGTAGTGGTCAGAAGCTAATGCAGATACTTAGAACTGGTCACAGTGCTGAAACTATGTGACCATTAAGCCCTTAGTCCTAAATGGAACATCTAAGCCAACCTCCCCAAAGGCTTAGGAACCATCATGGGAAAAGACAGGGAAGAGGAAAGAGCAAGGGATGGGAAGGAAAAGAAGGCATGGAAAAATATAAGAGCAAGAGACAGGATGAAATGAGAGACAGCTGTGAAATGCTGTCATCTGGACACTACGCGGCCCCTGCACTCAGGAACCTAGGGCAGGTTCAGGTATCTGTAGGAGAGCAAGCCAGCAATGCCATTCAGCATCCCAACAGGCAGCAGTCCTGGCCTCAGTGGGCGACATAGCAAAACAAAGGCAAAAACAAAACAGAGGGAATGAGAGGCAAGGGGGAACTTACTGGAGGTGCTTGAAGGCAATGAAAGGGGAGAGAAGAGGGTCACTATAGTCAAGAGGCATTGCGTATGTGTAATTAAAAATCCTCTTACAAATAAAATCATCTGGGGCTTAACACAGCTGGAGTTTCTCACTCGCATTGCCGACTGAGCTGTGTGTGCTCCGCTGGGATCTTTCTCGGGTGGTGTTCTCTTTTCACTTGTTTTCCGTTTCTTATTCCATCCTTATTTGTCTATTTATATAATTATTGTGTATAGGTGTGTGCATGCGTTTGCATGATGTGTGTGTGAGTGCACAATGCACGCACCTGTGCAGACACATGCTTTGACTCATGTGCATGCATCATGCAGGTGGAGGCCAGAGAACACCTTGCAAGAGTCAGTTCTCACCTACTGCATCTTAGGGATTGAACTCAGGTTGGCTTGGCTGCAGGCACCTTTACCCGCTAAACCTTCTCATCAGCCTGTTTTTGGTCCATGAGGCCGGATCTTGCAATGTAGCTCAGGCTTGCCCTAAACTTGATGAACATCCTGACTTAGTCTGCGTGGCTCTGAGTCTGATACATGATGAAAGCATTCCATCTGAGAAAACCAAACAACACATTCTATGGGCTGTGGACGCAAGAACAGTCAAAAACCAAGCTGTAAGGGCAGAATGATTTGTGACAGCAGTTTCTCTTCAAAGTCGGGTTTCACAGGTAATTATAGTAGGAAGCCTCATCGGATGGGGCATGAATCCTTCCAGATGCTGCTGCCGCAGACACCAAATCTCTTCATGTAACCTTACCTTATAAGATGAAATTATTCCACTAACAATCATTAGCAGAATACACACCAATGAAATATCGTCATGCATTTCACAGAGAGAGTCCCTCATCTAGAAAGTCAGTCAAAGTTAAAATGGCAGGAAGATGGAGAGAACAGGGTTAGAGATAAATGAAGAGAAAGTGTATCTAAATTTGTATTTGATAATATGGACAATGGTAATGGATTTATGTTCCTTCTAAACAATGGGGAGGGATGAGCAGAGTGTGTTAGGAGATGCCAATACCTTTCCTCTCCATTTCCATACTGTGGGCACCACTGACAGAGCCGTTTTTAAATATTTAGTATTCATACACAATCTCCGAAGCAAGTGGGTTTTTTTGTGACTTTGTCTTCACGGTTTAGATCGGAAGAAAAGACTATGCCAGACCCCACTTACTCTTGAACTGCCTTATGTAAATGACTTCCTACACTTGCTAGTAAAGTGCACCTGACCTCTAGGGGAAGGTGTTTTTAATGGGCAGTGGATCCGTGCCGTTCCTCAGAGCCTTTACTTAAAGTCTTCACTGTGATCAAGTCTCCCTGGGAAACTCGAAGGGTGATGCTCGACTCCCTTAGGGTCGAGAGGTTAGGTGACATCGTGCTGTATGGGGACACTGAGGTCTGAAAGGAGGTTTTCCTGTCACAGACTATTTTGACAGTGTGTTCTGCCCATTTCGAACCTCTTTATACTGCAAAATTAAAGTTATAAAATGCCCCATGCCTCTTTTCTTTTTTTTTTTCTGACTTAGTATAAGACTGGAATTTGGGGAAAGTGTGGGGAGAAGCCTTAGTAAGGCTTAGAGGAAAGACATTTATTATTCTCCTCACTTTCTTTCTTCAAAGTATTATAATTGACGTCATTACCAACCTCTGAAAGCAACACTTCTCTCCTGTGTGTTATGCCCACCACCAGCAGATATTTATGGAAATAAAATAGTGTCTCATCCCTTTGGTAAAGTTCCATGAAGCCGGTTCCAATTGAAAATGAATAAATAATGTTTATCTAGGCCCCAAAGATAACGCTAAAAAGCAAAAATTGATTCGTCCATCAGTTCTGTTATGTGCTGACCATAACACACTTCTGGAGGATGGCTTATTTTAAGATAAAATGGTTGCGAGGATGCAGAGAAAAAATGAGAGAAAATACCACTAATAGATATTGATTTTGTTGTGACATTAATTTGACAGCGTTGCAACTGCATTTTAGCAGTTG
This sequence comes from Chionomys nivalis, assembly GCF_950005125.1. Taxonomy (NCBI): domain Eukaryota; kingdom Metazoa; phylum Chordata; class Mammalia; order Rodentia; family Cricetidae; genus Chionomys; species Chionomys nivalis. The sequence goes on from NC_080109.1 coordinate 18,818,239, forward strand.
TGAACGAGCTGAGTTTCTGTGACTCAGTGAAAGCTTTTATTTATACATACATACATACATATACAAAATCAATTATATAATATATAAAGCTAATCATTTTATTTCAGGGTCAGAAAAATATTTGTGATTTGAAAATCCACTGCAATGATATAGACATACATTAGAATCCGTTCTTAAGCATGAATATTCTAACTTCTTATACATGATAGCCAAAGAGCAAATATGTATTTCAACCAAACTGTGAAAAATTACTTCTAAATCCTTCTGCGTTTCCAAGGACGGGATTCCTGTATATTGAAAGCATGTGTGTCACATAACACAGCTTTAGTTACAGTACAATTTAAGAGAAGTACCGGCTTCTGTCAGAATCGGCTTCAGATTATTCTTAAGATCTCTTTAAATTGTGAACACTCAAGGCCCAGAAAGCTACCAGCACACACTTCTTCCTGATTTCAGCAGCTGCTGGCATGTGCTTGTGCATTCAGAAGGTCTTCTATAAATGTGTTTGCGGACAGATTGAGCGGATGACTGAACAAGGCTTTAGGTACGAGGGATGTCTGCGCGAAGTCATTTCCAGTCCATCAGGATTCAACCTGACGCATGCTAAGGCCCTCTTTATGGGCATCCATTGATTTTCACATCCATATCCTGGTGCAGATGCGGCCCCGGGCTTTACAATTTCTCCAACAAGAGGAAAATTAGCAGCGATCATGTGCTGGTAGCATTTGTGAAGTGTGTTTACGTCTTCTAGAATATTAAGTCTGTACCTTCTCCAGTTCATGCCTAATGTAGCATGTGACACTTGGCTGGATTTCAGTACATATTCCAGGCAGGAATGAAGTGGGAGAATCCTGGAATAGCTACCTGGCCTTCTATGTCTTAACCTTGGGAAAGCCACTGCATCCCTGTGGGTCATGGTTTCCTCACTCTGAAAACGGACATTTTAGAAACATGCCATCCTTCCTGTGTAACAGTCTCAAAAGAATAACTGGTTGCAGGGATTAAGAAAGCCTGGATAATCCAAAGAAAATTCTCTCCCACATAGACTCCATTAGGAAGAAATCGAGGAGGAAACTGATACTTTTTAATATTATTTTAAAAACCAACTTTGCAGATACCAGTGAGATACGGAGATATTATTCCACACACATTAGCAACATCTACATGTGAGATACATACTGTTTAGGAATGAAAAGGTAGCTTCAGAGAGGCTAACTGTGACTGTCCAACATCACAGGCAGTAAGCGATGGAGACCCAAATCCATTTCTGATGACTTCAAAGCCTGTACGGCATCCTTCATGATTCTATCTGCTTATACTCTGGTAGGAAAATGAGTTTGCACTGAAAGTGAGATTGCTATTTTCATCCTGTCTTTCTATCTCTTGTATTTTTTTTATTGGACAAAAACATAAGGGAGCCTTCCTGGGAATGTCTTTCCTAATTCTGTGTCAAACTTTGAAACTCCGTGATAGATGTGAGATCCTTAGCATATCAAAATGAGGGAACAAGGCTATGTGGCAAGTAAGATTCACGGTGGCTCTAGGAAACAGGCGGCAGTGTGGGTAAGGGCTGGAGGGAAGTATGAACGGGGCTGGAAAAGCCTGAGGGGGTACAGGGGAGGAGAAGCCTGCTTTGTTGATAAAAGCACCGAAGGGGAAGTCAGGTGGAAAGGAAGATACGGAAGTTAAGAGAAGAAGCAACCATTTTTGTGGTAGGCTCACAGGAAAGTCACATAAAGATCTCTGTGCCATGTGGGGTGTCACTGGGAACCACAGCATCTACCGTGACAGGTATTGGCTGCTGTGAAGCTGTAGCTCAGCTGCTATCAGACCCCACACAATGTTCAAACCTATCATTGAGTTGGTTTTAAGATATCAACTTCCAATACAACTTTTACAACTTATTTATGTTTTTTTAGATGGGGTTTTGCTGTGTAGTCCAGGCTGGCTTGAAATCCACGGTGTAGCTCCGGCTATCCTCAAATTCAAGATCTTTATTTAGCATATTGAAGACAGGAATTACAAATGTGTGCTGTAATACCTACTTACGTAACATCTTCAATTATTGTAATGTGGGCAATTCTAGCAGTCTGCTCGCTAGTGGATCAAAAACTCCCATACAATCCCAGGAGCTGTGTGTGGGATGTATTTGTACCTTGTAGAGAATCCAGAACACTCTGATGGCAGATAGCCAAGAAGTTTTTCAGTGTCCAATTTTCTTACATATGCCTTTGGTTTCCTCAAAATTAATCTATTAATTTATCAGGGTTCTAAACCAAGAAGCTGTGCGACAATGGAAGGTTTAAACATCTAGGAGCTCCTCTAATATGTGTGCATACAAGAATCCAGACAGTTGAGGGTCAGAACCCAATCTTACTGAGAGCTTGGTGCTCAGTCAAGGATGAAACAAGGAGAACTGTTCCTTAGATCTTTAGGATGGAACAGGGGTCGAAGAGCCTGCTTGGCAGTTATGAGCACTGGCTGCTTTTTTAAAAAAAAATTATTTATTTATTATGTATGCAATATTTTGTCTGTGTGTATACCTGCCGGCCAGCAGAGGGCACCAGACCCCGTTACAGATGGTTATGAGCCATCATGTGGTTGCTGGGAATTGAACTCAGGACCTTTGGAAGAGCAGGCAATGCTCTTAACCTCTGAGCCATTTCTCCAGCCCCAGCACTGACTGCTTTTGCAGGGGACTCAGATTAAGTTCTTAGGACACACATGGTGGCTCACAACCCTGTAACACCCATTTTAGGGAATCTGATATCCACCCTTTTCTGACCTCAGCCACCACCAGGAGCATGATTTTATACATGTGAGTGTATGCACATGTGTTTGTGCACACACACAGGCAAGACATTCATGCACATAACACAAAAATAAATAAATCCTAAAAGAGGAAGTATTCATCATCTAGATAGTGAATTTTAAAATAATTTCCCAGTAAAAGGGATGAAGCTTCTCTGACAGAATGGATGATCTTCTGACCCGAACAAGTAGTATGCAACTTGAGCCAGGACGTCTTGTTACAGAAAGCAAGGGATTGATCCAACCAACCATCTGACCATTGATTCAGGTATGTCAGTTACATAGGAATAAACCAAATTCACTTAAACAAGCAAAGGAATGTTGAACTATGACCCAAAGTATAAGAAAAATATCCTTAAGGAAATAGTGACAAAAATAATGAAAAGATAAGTGGAAGAGAACTGACAAGTCTCTCATAGGAAAAAATTAATAAATAATTTACGATGTCACAGTCTGCCTTCAGGAGAGGAACGTAAGTCTTTTCTTTTTAAGAGTGGTCTGGGCAGGGTGACTTCCTCCCGAAGAGCACTGTTCAGGAGATGGGGAGGACAAGAGGGATGTTAGTGAGGAGGATGGAGAACACCCGGTCACGTGCTCAAGTGCAACATCAGCAGTGATGGACCACATTTCTACTGCATGCCTTAGAGGCGCTTTAAGGAAAATGGGACTTTCTATGGCTTTTCTCCTCAAGTTCAAGTCAATTAGAGTAATCCCAAAAGCATCAGAAAGGTCCCATTACAGAATAGCCTCTGGACCCCCAGCCAATGCTCCTACAGTGGCCTGCGAAGTCCAAGACTCTTCACAGTTAAGGGATTCTGAGGAGGCGGGACGATGAATTTGAATGTGCCAGACTCGGGGGGGGGGGGCTGTGGTGCACCGGGAGGCAGAGGCAGGCGGATCTCTGTGAGTTCGAGGCCAGCCTGGTCTACAAGAGCTAGTTCCAGGACAGGAACCAAAAAGCTACCTAGAAATCCTGTCTCAAAAAATCCAAAAAAATAAAAAAATAAAATAAATGAATGTGCCAGACTACAACACAAATAAAGAGTTAAGAAAATATCAGTAGGCTATCAGAACTTATCGTCATTACTTCATTTGTTAAAACAAGAATATCATACTAATAAATTATGCTCATTATAGGTGAAATTGGAATGTGATTAAAAAAACAATTTTTTTTCTAAGAAATATTGGAAGTCTATGGGATCAATGATGAAATGTATGCAAAGGGGGATTCAATTGTACTCACCATAATTTCACTCCTTTTGAAATTTCTTAGACTGACTTGTTTATAACTTATTTGATTAAGGAAGAAAAAACAAGTAATTTTCTAGATAATCTCAGTACTTGATACGTAATGGATAATCTGAAGGTGTGGGAAATTTTCTCAGACAGAAAGGAATATTTATCATGAATTGGAACTGACCCTGTGTCATTAACAGTGTAGAGCATTTGTGAAGATAAGAGCGGCAAAGCCATCTAGACAGTCATCTAACCTTTAGAGACAGGGAGACAGTATAGTCTAAAGAACCCAAACCCTGCCAACCAAACTGAGGGGCAGATGAAAAATTGGTCAGAGAACAAGCATTAAGGAAATGAAGGTAATTGCTCTCTTTCACGTTTTCTGAGCATTTGAACAATTCAGCAGATAAATCAAGAGAAATTTATAAACGGCGCAGGTAGTCACATTGGAAAGTCACCCGAAACGAGAGATGAAAAGTGAGAGGGAAGCCATTAGAGAAGGGGCGAGACACTTGGAGGGTGCACCAAGGACATGTAGCTAGAAAACCAAAGGTGTGCCGGGGGAGCTAAGGGAACAAATGGAAAAGGGGCAGTGATTAAACAAATCAGAAGAACATTTCCCTGTGACGAAGAAACAGTGAGTCTGCAAACTGGAAGGGCTCACTCACTTCAGGAATGATTGGTGAAAAAGTGTACACACGAAGGCATATTTTGCTAAAATCTCTGAATTCCGAGGATAAAGAGAAAGGCTTATGTGATTTTTAAGTGGAGAAATGAAATCTGCAAGGCAAAGGAAAAAATTATTGGCCATGTAAGTGATTAAGAGAAGGCCATGAGGTTTATTCTCACTCACCTCTAATTCTTTCCACTAAGAAGGTAAAGATGTTTCTGAGTTCCTGAATTCATGGTGTAGTGTGTGTGTGTATGCATGTACAAGTGTGTATGTATGTATGTATGTGTGTGCATGCATGTATGTGTGTATATGTGTGTGTGTGTATATATGTATGTGTATGTGTGTATATATGTATGTGTGTATGTATGTATTGTGTATATATGTATGTGTATATGTGAATGCGTGTATGTATATATGTATGTGTGCATGTATATATGTATGTGTGTAAATGTGTATGTATCTGTGTTTGTATGTATATGTGTATGTGTATATGCATGTATGCATATGTGTGTGTATATATATGTATGTATGTGTGTGTATGTGTGTATGTGTATTATGTGTGTGTATTCATTTCTATAGTCTACTCCCACTTCCTATAAACTATAGAGCAGTAGATCTGAGCATTCATGTGCATTTAATTAACCCAAGGATCTTATTAAAATGTGGAATTCAAGAGTTCAGGATGGAGAGCAACAATCCCAGGTGGTCCCACACTGCAAATGTACGTGACACAGTCATGGACTCTCAGGACCAGTGGTTCTCAACTCTCCTGATGCTGCGGCCCTTTAATACCGTTCCTCATGTCGTGGTGACTCTCAACCATAAAATTAATGTTACTTCACAACTGTAATTTTGCTGCTGTTTTGGATCATAATGTAAATATCTAATGTGCGACCCCCAAAAGGGTCATGACCCGCAGATTGAGAAACATTGATCAGGACCCTCTTGGGATCTGAACCTTGGTTCTCCCTCTTCCTGACTTGATGAACTTGTTCTTTTGCTCTCATTGATAATTGCATCTTCAGCGGTCCCTGGCACATGGTGACTGTCACATAAACAGTGTTCCTTGGTAAATCAGACAGAGAATTTTACATAGCTTTTGGATCGCTGAAAACTATGTGCTGTGGGTATTAGGTAAGGGCATCGAGAACAGGAACATCAGGCTGAAGAGACTATCTTATTCCAGTTACCTAAAGTATGAAATGATCTTAGCAAGTCTAGACACTGAGTGTGGGGAGGGTTGAGTGACTTCTGCTGCCAGGGTCTCATCCCGGAGAGGCGGAGGAGCCAGGGAAGAAACAAATGTGTGTAGAACTATTTCAGAGTTTATCTTGTGGAAATAATTGCTAGCTTATTTTCAGACTGTGGAGGAAAATGTCTTATGAGCACAGGAGTATAAAATGTATCTGATGACAGGACTCTAAAGGAATTCTAGAGCTTCCAAATTAGCATGAGAAAATAAATTGGACTGATACAAAGTTTATCAAACCAGCCAGAAAAAAGCAGAGACAAAAAATTGAGTATAATCTTAAGAATCTTGCAAGAAACTCTAGGGAGTTAAAAATATAACCCAGGTATATGAGAGTCCTTCTTTAAAAAAAAAAAAGATTTGTTTTATTTTGAAAAATTATGTGTAAATGAGTGTGCCTTTGTGTGGGTATGTGCACACGTGAGTGCGAGAGAAACTAGTCTCCATAAAGAATTAAGGGATCTATGGGCCCATGGGTTTCAGAAGAGGATGTCAGATTTCCCTGGATTTGGAGTTAAAGGAAGATGTGGGCCCCCAATGTAGGTCCTGGGCAACAGAAAGCTAAGACTTTTTTCCAGCCCCAAGGGAGGCCATCTTGACTGATAAACCAGACATGACCCTCCCTCTTCCATAGACTTACTTGAATATGTAAAAATGGAAAATATCCACAGTATATATGGTTATGAGACAGATTAGTTAACTAGTCACAAAATTATGACTCTCCCTCAGGGGAAATGTCTTTTTCTCCATCATAACTTTGCATATTTGTTAAGGTAGAATTGACAGTCAATACAAATGAGTATTTTTGTCATTTAGCCACATGTGGAATAACCACGAAGCCATCACTCTAAGCAACATAAAAACGTAACTGACACCCCCAAAGTTTCCCTTTACTTTCTATTAAAAAAAATTGCTGTTGTTTTTGAAAACAGGGTTTTTTTCTATGTAACTCTGATTAGTCTCAAGCTCCCAAGAATCCTCCTGCCTCAGTGTCCCAAATTTCGGAGTACCGGCCTTACAGGTCAGTGCAGCTACAGCTGCCTTTCCTAAGGGTCCACAGTGCTTTTCGGAATTCATCCCTCTGTCTCCATAGCATCACCCTGGGTCATACTTAGACTAATTTCTCACCTTACCAAGTAAGTGGGATGTGTGAAGAAGCAAGAGAATTCCCCCTGGCTTGACCTAAGAAATTCTCATTCCCTGTCAGTGCTAGCTGTGTGTCGGTAGGCAAGGCAGAATGTAGCCACACAGCAGGAAAGGGTTGTAAGATGAAGAACTTGTTACAGATGGAATCCCCCTGCTGTGTATTTGGAGGGTTCAGTGGACATTTTCATTGTATCCAATGACTTGGGGACATCCATGGAGTTTCTTTTGAGAACCAAACAGTGCTAAAACTCAAGTAAATAGCTTTTCTTTTTATAGACAGTGCTTCCTAAAGCCCCTCCCCTTGACTTCCCTTCCAGGAGAAGGTCCACTCTCAGCAGAGCCTCTAGAGTTCTCCTTGTAGCCCAACCCACCTGTGCACAGAGCTTTCTCCATTCAAACATCAAAGTCACAGTGCTGACTTCAAAGGGGTGTGTGTGTGTGTGTGTGTGTGTGTGTGTGAGAGAGAGAGAGAGAGAGAGAGTTTTGTGTTAGTATATCACCAGAATACATTCTTCCTAAAACCACTCATCCAAAGATATGCACATTAAATTTTAATTAGAACATTGCATCTTTAAACTTGACCAGGAGTTATATACTCATAACATTTTATAATATACCCCAGGCATTTGTATTGTGTCTCTGAATTACCTGTTCAGCCTTCTAGTCTGAAATGATTGCTGTCATATTAAAGGTAGGCCATCTTCTGTGGGACTGAGAACTGGGAAAACCCTCCTCAACTCCCAGAAATAGTATGGTGGAATACTAAAGGACTGAGTGTGTACAACCTAAACTCTACTGCCAAACTCAGGAAGCTGTGTTGGAGAAAAAAATTCGCCACTAAAACAGAAAGTTTCTGTCTACTGTGCTGTGCAATGGAACACAAATGAATCACTGAAATCCTAAGATTAGTTCTCACTCATTTAAATATGTAAACGTAGCAAGTAGGGCCAGGCAGATGTATCTGTGGTTACCAGCACTGTCTTCTCTGCCAGAGGACCTGGCTTCATTTCCTAGACCTCACATGGAAGCTTACAACTGTTTGCAACTCTAGTTCTGCAGGATCTGATGCCCTGTTTTGAGACCTGCAAGCACCAGGCATGCAGGTGGTGCACGCACATACATGTAGGCAAAACATACTCACACATAAAATAATGAATAAATACTTTGTTGTTTTCACGGTGTGGTAAAATAGTTTACATTGATATAATGTTTCCTCTGTTCCTCTAAAACCTTTGTCAACGTGATCTTATTTACCTGCTACCCCCTCTCCCTCCCTCCCTTTCCACCCCTCTCTTCAGCATCTTACTCTTATAGTCCATGCTGTCCTGAAATCAACTATGGTCCAGGCTGTCCTTGAACACCTGGTGATCCTCTTGTATCAGCCTCCAAAGCACAGAGATTGCAAGCAAGAGCTACCACACCTGGTTCAATGCTAACCTGGTCTACACTGCTGAGAGTCTACACAGCAACATTTAGTTACGTTTTGCTTAAAACTCACTGATTAAGTGAGCAAAGATATCTCAATTAATTAATTCAAATATTTTTTAAAAATTAAGATACTGTGTATCTCATAAGATTGAGGATATAATGATCAATGTAGAGGACACATGCTGTCCTTAGGGATTTAGTGGGCAAAGTTAGTAAAAGACCACTATTAAACAGTGTAATGACGGAGGAGGTTTGTTAAAAACCTAACATATAATTACATGACTCTGTTTCGAGTGGGCACCAGGAACAGTGCTTTAAATAAAAAGAAAACAAACAAACAAAAACCACATATATTTTACCACAGAACCCAAACCAGCTGGGGAGGGCTTTACTGGGGCTACTGGAAAGGCTTCTCCTACTGTTCATTCATGGGAACATCTCCCCCATGCCTGGTTATGTTCTGCACCCAGCTAATACCTCATACTGTAAGATACCATTGCTATATTCAAGGGACAGGAGTCTCACTGGGTGGTGGGGAGGAGGCAGACAAATAAAAACAGTAAATTAATATGAAGAGTTCAAACGGGTGATGATTATCACCACCAAAAGGAACTGTTAATATTACTACACAGGAATTGTAAAAGCAACCAAACATTTCTGGATTGCAGGAATTATTCCAAATAGGAAGCAATATTGCACGCATGTGCGCACACACACACACACACACACACACACACCTGAATCCAGTCTCATCCTGCTTCCTGGTCCCTTAGAACTCTAATTAATCTCCGATTAATGCAGATAATAATAATAATGGATATTGCATACCCCAGGAGGTCCTGAGACAGGTTTTCTATTTCTGATACTGTTCAGATATTAAGAACTATGGAGGTGGGGTATAAAAAGTGAAGAACCCTGCACAGGTGCATAGGAGTCTAATGAGAGAAGCACACAGGCACACAGAGTAATACCGATAAAGGCTAGTCTTTTTCGGTGAGCATCAACTTCAAATAAGGCAATGAGCTCACCTGCTATACACACCCCCAACTGCTTAACTAAATGCAATTGTGCACCACACACACACCCTTGCAGAGTTCTAATTTCAGAGCCTTGCTTCCGTTTTCATATTATGTTGAACTCACTTGCTATAGAGACCTTCTCTGCATATTCTTTTGCGTATGGATGCCTGCACCGAGCAGAGAGTCGAGGGTGTGCTGTCCAGGTGGGTGTGCTTGTGTAGGTAACAAGCTCCAGTTTCCTGCTGACAGTTTATGGGGCTTCGGCTTATCCTACAGACTAGGAATCCTGACCTTTATGCAGTGATTGCTCAACACAGATGCTGACCATTTTAGCCCCGCAGGACATTAGGCAGAGCTTTGAAACATTCAAGCACCATGATACTAGGATTTTTGTTTGTTTGTTTGTTTGTTGTTATTGTTTGACTTAGTCACTGGAAATATCTTCCCCTTTGCCCAGTGTACAATCTCGATAGTAAGAATGAGAAGCACTCTGACACACTGGGGAGCGGTAACAAACTCTGCCCACCATCCCTTGAAAACCTTGAAATGTAGGGTTCGCTGCTACTGGAAGCTCTGGAAGCAATCTGAGTGTTCTGAGGCTTGTGCAGTAGAAGATTGTGACTGCCACGTGGGATAACAAAGGCAGATTAGCAGAGAGGAGTGACAGCAGCGAGGTGAAGTCATGGTTAAATTACACTCGGGGACGCAGTTACATGAAAGGCAGTGAATAGCTGCTATCCATCTCTTCTTAGAAATGAAACAGAGCTGGGTTTAAATTTCAGCCGGAGGAATTAATGTGAGATAAAAGGATGCGACGGGGTTGCTCTCCTGCTTTCAAGGCGCTCGAGTTTATCTATGAGAGGCTTGCTCATGTATCCACCATTGTCTGCTTTGATTTAGAGTCATTGGGACTCTGTCTGTCAAACTCATTCATGGTCATAGACAGGTACCTAGCACAACACCTCCCACAGAGTGGGCTCCTAATAGATGCTGTGGTTCTGTTTTGGTTGCTCAAGCAATGACAATCAGTACCAACAGGCTGATGTTCTCCAACAAGTATTGTGTACAAAGCTGGTCTCCTCACTTGGGAGGCCATTGGAACAATAGCCCATGGAGCCAGGATGTGTTTTGCTCACCCCCATCCCTGTCTTTCAGTTTTAAACTGGAAAGCTCAATATTGCCTTCCATACATGCAGCCGATCTGCTGGATTTTCAGGAAGGAAATAGCTTCCTGTGGTGGAAGATCCCTATAAGTTATTAATTCATTGTTATTCTTGACTGCTCACTTGTACAGTTTTTACTTCTTTGTACTGTCTTCTCACTTCCTCCCTACTACACACCCTGCCTGAATTAGACAGAGGACCAATTAATGGCCTTTTAAAAAATGCTCTGGGGCAATACATCTCCTTTGTGCTAAGAAGTTGGTGTCTGGGTGTATCCTGCACAGACTCCACAGGGCGCAATGTCACTTGCAAGAGAGTTAAAGAGTATATGGCTATGTCCCAAGTAAGGATCCAAATACTATCAACTAGAATAGTTCAACAAGAAGCCATTTATAAATGTCTATTGATAGTAGTGTGGGCTGAGTACCAGAAAGCCACAAGAGATTGTCAGTGACCAAGGATGAGCAACAGTAAGACTGTTAACACCCTAGCTCCAAAGAAGGTCTGAGAGCAGCCTGTGCCAGAACGCTCTGGAGGGAGACTGAGGAAAAGAGACCTCTGTGAGAGGGAGAACTGGGACTGGTAAAACAAAGCCAGCCAGAGGCAAGGGCCTGGAAGAAAACACCTCACTCTGTCCTGGTACCCTCCAGGCTACTCCCAAAGCTTTGAAGCCACCAGGTAGGGAAGTCCTGGTGATGATGGATCCTGCTGGGTTAAGTCTTTTATCTCTTAGTTCGCAAAGAAACCCAGGACAGAAGACTCCTACAGTGCCACCTAACATACCAGAGCACAGGCTGGCCTCTAAGCTCTTTCTGCAGGGCAAGTACCAGTTCTCTAAGGGGTACTGGCTCCTCCCAGGGTTTCTCACCCTGCCCCCTACCCTAAACCTCTCCAGCTCAGGGGCTTCCCTTTCTTCCTCCCCAACTTCTGACTCCTATGAAAACCCAGTCATTTTGGCCTAATGCTCTTGGTCTCATGGTTCTTCTCCCTCTCCTGGTCCCCTTTCTTGTCCATCTCTCTTCTCCTCTCTCGCTCTCCCGTTCTCTTTCCTTATGATCTGGTCTATTCTGCTGACTATGTCCAGTTTGGACTCTTCTAGATGCCTCTGACTAGTCTCTCCCTCGAATCTACAACAAAAACTTCTCCTCAACCGTACCTTGGAGTGGTCATGTCCTCATTTTCATTCACTGGCCAGAATAGAGAGGAGAAGCTTGAAAAGAAATCAGAGTATCTGGCATGACTGCAGCTAACCTCTCCCTCTCGACGTCCCCCTTTTCACTAAACTTCATTACTCACTTGCCAAGCAAGCTACAATGCTTTCTCTAGATGGTCTCATCCTTTTTTGGATGAATAAAAGAAAGGAAAAGGAAGGGCATGGCTAGGCATGGTGGAGGAAAAGGTTTACTGTAGGTTAAAGGAAGAGCATAGCCAGAGGCAGAGACATCTGGAAGAGTCCAGGGTGAACATGACCCTAAGCTGGGCCATGTGACCAGAGGAAGTGGAGAGCCAGGAGAGTAGAGGATAGACCAAAAATGTCAGACAACTAAAATGACTAGATTATACGGGGAAGGGCAGCTGGGGAAAGGGCAGCCCAGTCTTCTGGCTGGAGAAGTCTAGGGTAAAGGGCGGGTACGCCAGTCATACGCTGTAACAAGTTGGGACTGAGGGATTCTGGGAGAACCTGGTGGCCAGGGCCACTTGGAGAGGTGAAATAGGCACTTCAGTTAGCTGTTTGTCACAGGTTCGAGACCTGCCCTTTTTAAAGGAAAAGCTTCGTAAAACTCAAGGCTTCCCTGGAGCCCTTGTAAATACACATAAACATTCTTTTTTAGTATACAGTTTTAAAGGCTCATATTTAAGTGGTTATGACATTTCCTTACTCTTAGGTCAGCTAAGAACAGCAGCGATACATTTGATAGCACAAAGGTTTGCAATCAGCTTTGCTGCCCTGTCCTGAGGTCAGCAACCGCAAGCATCGCAGCCTCCCTGGGAGTGAACCTGGTACCACTGTAGGTGTGACTGGGGAACATCAAACGTTAATCTTTCTGGCCTATGCCATCTCAGCACAGCCTTCTTCTTGTAATCAAAATCTAATTATTAGACTACGCAAGATGAATCCGGCACTTACCGCTTTCCAGGCACCTGCGCAGGAACTGTCACATATTCTGAAATTCCAGTCTTTACGTCTCAGTTATCGAACACTGTGGAGGGGCTCGGCCCAGGAAATGAAGGCTCTCGTTAAAAACAGAGAGATTTAGGAAGCCAGGACATGATTAACCATGCGGCATTTTGCCAAATGAGCAGTTCACAGCTAAGGCCAGGAAAACAAGTGCTGATTTAGTGATCACTGGGCTTACAAAGGGGCTTTAGACCCAATCCTAACAATCTGCCGTGACGGGGCAGAAAATGCCTAGCCTGCTAGAGTTGGAGCTACGCTGCTTAGAAAAAAGTGTTAGTCTGTCAAATTTATTCATCAGTGTATCAGTGGGGAAAAAAAAATCTGTAAAATCAGCTATTTTAAAATTTAGCAGACAGAAAATCTCTTAGGCGTTCTTCATGAATCATAAGCTTAAACTTTGAAGCTACTCAGGGGCTTCTAATGGTTAATGATTTGTCTTTTGTTTTTGTTTCGTTTTAATGCCTTCATTGTCCAAGATACACATCCACCCATTTTCTGTGTTTTCACGAGTCACACACCAGGAAGTGACTATTGGTATCTGTCTCAGTGGGCTATGCCAGGAAGAATGTTGATCGGAATTGGTGGACCAGTTTCAAATGTATCAGTGCTCCGAGCCCAGAAGACAAAGTTTGTGTTGGCTCGAACTATCTTTTTCTTTTCTGTTCATCTAGCAGAAGCCTAACAAGCAGTTGGCCACCTCTGCTGGGCTCCTGGCCGTCCCTGCTTCTCAACACTTTCTGGTAATGAGAACTGTGCGGAAAGAATTGAGGTGAGGGGGAGGTGTGGGTGTGACAGTTAGGACGAATGTGCAGTGAGTCAGACAATCAGGTGTGTGATGACATTTACTGAGTGTGACCTGAAGACAGTCAGTCAGAGGGACAAAAGTCAGAGATGAGGAGGCCAACTCATGGGGCAGAGAGGTAGGAGGGGTCTCAGTCAAGAGCCAAGGGGACAAGTGTCCAGGCTGAGTGGTTGCTCTCTCTGCTACATTGGGGTGTGCAGGAGAGGAGTAAGGGGGAAGCTACAGAGGGGGCAGGCTTGGGGATTGGGAACATTCAGGTGGGGATGGACAGAGTCAAACTGTCTGATCTGATGGCAGTACGGTCAAACTTACAGTGAGTGATTCAGTGTTGGGGACTGTGGACCCCCAGACCCTGAATTTCCTGTGACCCCTGCCTGCCAGAGTAAACAACTTGTTTTCCTGTGTTTGCAGCTGCTCTGAGCAAACAACTTGTTTGCAGCTGCTCTGAGCACAAGACCATCAGGAGTTCCTGATGTCCAGGGAGTGGTTTCTGGTGGGCTTGAAGCTGAGAGTTAGGGTGTGACCATTAGTCAAGGAGACCCTATATAAGCTGCCCTAGAACACAATAAAGGAGGCATTCTTGGGATTACCTGTGTCTTTGTGTGTGTGTGTGTGTAAATCTTCAGGCCCTTACCCAACTCGCGAACCGTACAGTAGCGCGTAGCGTGAAGAGCAAGCATTGCGTTACAATTCAGGTCTGCTGGTTTCCAAAGTTCTATGGCAGGGGCTCAGGGCCCAGGAATAGATATAGAGCTGGAGTCAGTGATGGCCTTAGAATGAGAGGGTCGGGGACCCACAGTGACCAGATAGAAGGGGCTATGGTGGGCATGGAGAACACTCGGAGTGTTTCAGTCCCTTTTCCTTCTGGACCCACTATCCTTTGGGGGCCCCTCACTGTCCATGTCAGGTGACCAGCGGTAGGTGAATTGTGCATAGGGAGCAGCAAGGAACAATGGGAAACACGGCCGTGGAGTCAGCCTACCTCCGGCTTCTAGAACATTTCTTTTGTAAAGAGCTAGCATAACTAAATTTAGTTAAACTGACATGTTCACTCCGATTTTTACATTTAATCACTTATTCTGGTGTTCTCATGAGCTCAACTCTCCAAATTTCCTCTCTCCTAGAAAACTATGAGCTGAAAAGAAAGGCAGCTGTGTCTCAGTGGTAACAGGCTTGTCTTGCATGCACGAGGCCTCAGGTTCAACCCCCAGCAATGCTTAAATCAAAATCAAAAGGACAGCTTAACCTCCTTCAAGAAGATCCCTCCCACCCTGGTTCCAAGCATGAGGGAGCAGATAGAGCGAGGACAGCTCTCGTGTGCAGGCTATGATATCTTTCATGACGTGGGTGACTAGAGGCCTGTCCCATGAGGGGTGGCGGCAGGTGACCTGAGGCTGCTATGGGTCCCCTGACAGGTGGGAGACAGACAGATATGCCCCTGCAGAGAGAGT
This sequence comes from Chionomys nivalis, assembly GCF_950005125.1. Lineage (NCBI taxonomy): Eukaryota > Metazoa > Chordata > Mammalia > Rodentia > Cricetidae > Chionomys > Chionomys nivalis. The sequence continues at coordinate 18,833,396 of NC_080109.1, forward strand.
TTGGGTATAGAATTCCTTTAGTGAGTATTGGGAATGGTATAGGAGTAAGGATTATGGAAAAAGGGGTAAAGGGGAGAAAGAAGGGGGGAACAGAGAAAGAGAGGAAAGAGAGAGGAGAGAGGAGAGAGGAGAGAGAGAGAGAGAGAGAGAGAGAGAGAGAGAGAGAGAGAGGCAGAGACTGACTGCCTCTTCAGGAGAAGGATGGACCGAGATAGTGAGAAGAGTGGAGGCCCAGAAATCCTTTTCCTAGGTGGGAAGCAGGAGATTGGGAGTGGGCGGTGCTTGTCTCTTAAAGGGACAGGGCACCCAGGTGACAGGCCAGGCCAGCAGATGACAACAGGCTAATCACTCACACTTGTGTAGCTTGCCAGAATTGTGTCTGCCCAAGGTTTCTGAGGTGTGCTCCCATACTTCTGCAGCACCAAGGGACGATGGACAACAGCAAGACTAGTGTAAAGTCTCTGCAATCCCACAAGCTTCCCGCCAGGGCAATGACCCGTATCAGACCAAATCAAACCGAATTAGAGAAAGCCAAGGTTTAATAGATACAACGCTCCCAGATGGCTTTGCAGTCCCCCAAAGAGGAGACAGGAAAGGAAGACTGGAAAACCACATGTCTGTTTTCTGGGGGGTAGTTTAAACACCCTGTGGGTGTGGTCTTGAGCATCTCTCGGGGAGGGGTCATCATTTGATGGGCTTTCTGAGATAGAGCAGGTTTTGGAGAGAGATGGGGGAGGGGACTTGGAGGGGAGCTTCCACCTGAATGTTCTGGACTCTTTGGATATATGGATGCCAGAGGCTAGGGTGATGTTTTCAACCAAACAACTAGGAGAATTAGGATTGACTGAAGACTGGAGGATCTATTTGTGGGTAAAGAGCAAAGCCTGAGGAGAGCAGGACTGGAGAGCACAGGGAGGCGGAAGGCGAGGCTTTCCAAGCGGAAGGGACACTGTCCCGTTCGGGCTGAATTGGTGAACTTGAACAGCAGCCGCTCTGTTTCTCTACATTTTCACCCGAGAAAATAGCTTTTACCTTCTTAGAAAAGAAGGCAGTTTCCCAACTCTAGACTCTTCCCATTGGAAGGTCATCTTCTGGTCACCTCGTTCGGGCTGTCACCCCTTCCCAGACTGCCTCAGCAGCTGGTGCTTGGCTCCTTCTCAAACACCCCAAGGGATGGATGCTCATTACTTCGTGAATCAGCTCATTATGTTCTGGACAAGGCTTGTTTTTAGACAATTGTCCTTGACAGCAGATTGTCATTTGCGTCCCTATAGCTTTTGTTCACTGATGCCGGTTTTGTCCTCGGACGTCTCACGAGAAGATAATTTTGCTTTCTCAAATCAAAGTCCTTTCATGTTTCAACGTTCTTTTCAGGTGGCCACGAAGGCTCTCTTGGTTGAAGATCACACACCCACAGTTCTTCACCACAAGTTCTCACCCCTCCTTTGGTCAAGCAAACAGGAAGCATCCAGACGCAGGACACGGTATTCTGGATGGATGCTGAGCAGAACGTAGAACAGCAGGGCATTTCCCTTAGTAGAGCTGGACAGGGACATTGCAACCCCACAGCCCAGGACTGCATCTCTCTCTATAGTCCAACAAGGTGATGACCCCAGCTTCCAGGATGTCAGTGTGTTATCACTTAGCTCTATTTTCTTCCCATAGTTTTGCTATCCTAAGTATACATGAACTCCGTCCTGAACTGACCTTCTTTAGTGTGTTAGGGATCCATCCTGTCTCTTTCTGACACTTGGGAATGCCTTTTATCACTAAGTATTTGGTCTATATAGTTTACCTCTCCTATGGAGGCTTTAGTTTGACTATATTTGTTGAGTCGTTACAATGTCCAGTGTTTGTATTGGATGCTGAGGGCATCCAGATGAATAGGGTCTGATTTTTCCCCTCAGGCAATTTTCCAGCTGGAGAGAGAAGATGCCTTTACAAACACTATGCACTATGGGAAGAGCGGTACCTTTTAGGCCTAATTACTGAAGACACAGATGAAGGAACTTGGCCCAAATTAGAAGTTGGGAAAAGGCTCTCAGAAAGAACTGCTGTGAACAGTAATGAAGGTTAGAAGGTTCTGGGGGGAATTGGAGGGGACAGAACGGAAAGAGTTACAAGGAGGCAAGAAGCACCAGTGTGTGAGAAGCCAGTACAAGTACAAGAAAGTGGGGGGAAGCTGAAAGCTTTGCCTTTGAATGGAGACTTAGCTCTGTGAGCACTGGGAGCCTTGGAAGGTTTTAAGGGATGTGTGTATGAGTGTGTGCATGTGTGTATGAGTGTGTGCATGTGTGTGTGTATGAGTGTGTCTGTGTGTGTGTAGTTAACAGATTTGTGTTTATCATGTTGGCCTCTATTTGGGCCAGAAACCAAAACAAATTACAATCTGACTACCCTGAGCATAGGCAGTTGTGTTAGGAATGCTCATGAGCCCAGTATGAAGTTCAGGAATGAGATATTTGGGCCCTGAACTAAAGCAATGGTAGGAGAACAGGACAGATAAAATCTATTGACTGTGGAGAAAGCGTGGAGAATGACAATGGACAAAGGTGGTGACGAAAGTCAAAATTAACTTCCGGAGATCTAGAGGAAGCAGTGGAGAGGTAGGGTGACACATGACTGGTAGAACGAAAAAGATATTTGAGGAAATATGACTTTGACTTTGGGCGTGTGGAATTTGAATTAGATCTGAACATCCAAGCGTAATTTGCAACATGTAATGAATTTATGAACCTGACTGTCACAGGGAAAATCAAGCTGGTAATGAGGACCTTAACTTCCTCAGTGGGAGTTAAAATCATGAGGGCGTTGAGCCAGAGTTTGGGGCCAGCTAACAGCTCAAGGTACATCAATGCTTAAGGCACGTTTACAAACAAGGTCAGCACATTTTTTTGATTGACACTCTTTCATCCTATTGTTTCTATAAATTCTGGTGTGATTGTTTAAACGGCTTGTCAGGATATCAGGATATAGAATTACTTAGAGAATAAACTCTGGATGTGTCTGTGAGAGACTTTTGGGATTCAGCAATTGAGATGGGAAGGACCACTCTATCTGGTGGACCCAATAGGAGGAAAGTGAGCTACACACAGTCATTCTTCCCTGGTCGCTTCCTGAGTGCTCATAGGATGTGGCCAGCCACCTCGGTGTCCTGCCTCTGTGACTTCCCTGCCATGGTGGGCTGGTAACCTGGAATTCTGAGCTAAAATAAACTCCTTGTTCCTTAAGTCACCTTAGTCAGGTCTCCAGCTGAGTTTTGAGTCCCCAGGGCATCCCCAAGTTTCATAATCATGAGAAGGCATCACAAGTCTCAGCATATGGCTGCTGATTTGTTGCCCTAAACGGATACAACACCAAGCTAGCAAAGGCAGAGGGCCAAGGGGTGAAGTCACAGGACCCAGCATGCCTGCCAGCAGATTTTCAGGGTGTATTAACTCTTCCTGCCACGAGCAAAGTATCTGCCAAGCATGCTCACTAGAGTCCGTGTCTAAGGTACTCCGCAGGGGCTGGACACAGAGGCATTCTCTGCCTAGCACATGCCAAAATCCAGAAGGAAATCAGGCATCCCTCAGAAAACATATTGATTTATTTATTATTGAATTTTTATTAGTATGTACCAATTCTATAAATGGTTTCATAATGACAGGGTCATACATGTGTGTAATATGTTTTGATTACATTAGCCACCCCTTCTGATCTCTTGTCCTCCCACTCCCACTCAGCTGATTCTATTCCTTTCCTATTTTGTATTCCTTCTACTTTCTTGTGGAGCGAGTCTCCATCCAATTAGGAAGTATTTGGTTATCTCATCGACAGACTTGGTATGAAGCATCTGTGGGCACATCTTTCCTGGCCAGTAGATACTTTTGCACACAGGATCCACAGCTGAGGACGACTGTGGATAATGGTTCTCCCATGGCAGATCTGGCATTATAGGAGTTAGCACAGAGGAGGATTCCAGTCTGGATCCAGCTTGGTGTCTCTACATCCTGCATCCAGGAAGAGTAGTCCTTTTAGTAATTGGGTCTTATCATCTACTTCTGTTGGGGAACCCATAGCAGTGGCAATTGCCTGGGTTGCTTTGGGATCTTCAAGAGTGCCTCTAACTAATAATTTATAGGGAGCTATCCCATCCACGGTGCTGAAATGTACATTTAATGGCCTATGGCTTCTGGGAGAACTTTATCTAACCATGCAGTATACCTCCACCTAAAGTCTTTTAAAATTTAATTCAAAAATTAGTTAATGAATCATCAGGTGTCCCTATGACATTTTTGGTTGCCTGTCCCCTTTACCCTCTTGTCTTTCCATCCCCACATAAACCTTTGTACTCCCAGTATTCTCCCTTCCGCTTTTGGGTCACATTCTATACCCTTGTCATTAAAGCCTCCCTTCACAAGCCCTCTCTAGATCCCTGGAATATATATTTACTCAGTTCCACAAATATCTAAAAGTCAGAAGCTAGAATTCACTTAAGAAAGAGGACAGACCATGTTTGTCTTTCTGGGTTACCTCCTTTAATTTCTCATTTTCCTGATCCGTTTATTTTCCTTCAGATTTTGAAATCTCATTTTTCTTTACCTCTGAGTAAAATTCCAGTGCCTACCTGTGCGACTTTCATTATCAATTGATTCATCAGCTGATGACAAACTAGGCTGGTTCTATTTCCTCACGATTGTGAATGGAACAGCCGCCATAAACATGGGTGTATAAGTATCTCTGTGATCAAACGTTTTTGCACAAAATTTTAGAGTGAACCATTTGTTATCACTGATGGAAAATTTACAATAGTTCAGGGAACTGTTTACCGCTCAGATTCCCAGACATAAGTCCAGAGTCGGCACTGAAGACAGCTTCTGTAGTTACTACAGCTGGGGCTGCTGTGTGAATTTTTTTCTGCACACTTACACTATTGGTTATAATAGAGTTACTTTGTAGTACTTCCTGGAAGCACTGACTGCTAACTAGATCATGACGTATATGTGTATATATATTTGGTTGCCTGTGTGTTCATTTTCTGCCTCTCCTACTAGCTACAGGAATACAGCTGTTATTTCTTAAAGAAGCATCTCTAGCTCCTCAAGTAGGGCTTCCCTTAAAGGTGCTTACAGACATGGGTGCATGGAATGAAGTAAGCAAACCAACACCCTTAGAGTATCCATGGGTGTAAGCCCATCACAGGTGGCCATAACTATCAGAATGGACAAGGGCACGGCCTTTGTTTTTCACGGCAATACTGTCCCTGAAATTCCGTGTCTGGCAACCGGTATTCAGTCTCTTGAGATAGTGCTTGCACTGTATAAAGAACAAAATCTAGGAATGTTCTGCATCCGCTCCTTCTTTTCCCTTTTTCTTAGTGAGAATAAGCGATGTGCGGGTGAGTCTTTCCTGTGTTCCTCCGCACTGTCAGAAGCACTAGATTAAGTATATCCCCAGGGGGAAATGATATTCTTTTAGAAGAACGACCATCTGTGCAAACTTGTGGAAACCCTGGAGGACTCGTGAGTAGGAATGGACCCCTGAACTGAAAATCAGTTTCTTCTTAATGTCTTTGAGCACTATCGCTCTCGCACTTGAATGGAGTCATGTCTTCATCTTCTGTAATATAAAAGGACAGTTCAACCTGCAACGAGCACAGAGAATTTCCCTAGAGCTACGTAAGACGGGACTAAGTGGTTACGTAAACACACAGGAAAGCATAAAAGAGACTAAACATTCTATGGGACATGTCAACCTCAAGGAAATTAATGGCAGGGTCAAGAAGCACGTTACGGGGGGAGCTTATACAATAAGAAGAAATGGCTTACAGAGACATTTGTCATGACCCACTCTAAGAAAGCAAAAGCAATATCTTTTGTCTAAGAGTACCAGGACATATAGGAAGAAATGCAGCCAAGAATGACCACAGGGTGTATTCTTTGAGGTTGAAGCAAACAACTTGTCAGGAAAGGATCATGCAAGAAACAGGTGGCATTCTCAGGAGGACTGACCAAAAAGGATTTATATAAGCTTTAAGCTAGAGGTATAGACAGATGAAAGGGATTCACAAAGGTTGCCAAGCCACCCAGAGACCCACAACAAGGTGAAGCCCATGCCACCGCAATCCTGAAGACAGCAAAACATGGAAGTGGTGTTAGTGGAACCAGCAAAAACTATAGACCTGCAAAAGGAAGCAATTAATAGAGTCTATAGCTACATGCAGACAGGGCCAGAATCGTGAGAACACAGAAGAAATGAGGGGGCAAAGATTTTGGCAAGTAACCCTATTTCTTGCTCTTTTTCTTCTAGCCTCAGAACACCTTCACACACAGAGAATGTGGGCTGTAGATATGGAGGAGAAGTCCTCATAGAAATTAAGTCTGAGGCCGGTCTCTAGTGAGTGCTTCCAATCATCAGAGGTGCCTAGACAAATGCCAAAGTTATCTCTTGACAAACACATGCTAAAAATAAGTCTAATGCAGTGCCTGCTGTCTTAATAGCAGTGTACTCCTGTGTGTGTGTGTGTGAGAGAGAGAGAGAGACAGAGACAGAGAGAGACAGAGAGAGAGAGAGACAGAGAGACAGAGAGACAGAGAGAGGCATTGTAGAAAGTGAAAGAATAGAATCTTTGTGCCAGTGAGCATTGCCCATATATAATTTAGGACAAATATACCTTGTAATGTATTTTGTAGGCCACAGGTATAAAAATTAATTTAGTATATAAGTATGTTCCAAAATACTCAAGAATTGCTGATATTTAAGAGTTTGTGCTATGCATCTGACAAGAAGCTAAACATTTTCTAAATTCTCTCTCTCTTTGTCTGTCTGTCTGTGTCTCTGTTTCTGTGTGGGAGTGGTTACACACCTGTGTGTGTTTGCTGAGGCCAAAGGTCAACATTGGAAGTCGTTCTTCATGAGCTGTCCATCTTGGTGTTTTTGAGGCAGGGTCTCTTGCTAGTTACACTACGCTGGCCTCCAGTGAAGCCCAGGGATCCTCCTGTCTTTGTTTCCCAGTGCTAAAATTACATGCCACCATGCTTGACTTTCCACATATCTTCTGGGGATCAAACTCAGGCCCTAATGTTTATAGAACAAGTGTAAACCGCATGTTGACACTTCACTCGACTGTTTTGCCCCAGGACCAACCTCAGCCTCTTAGGCTGTGGGTTGCCACCCCATACCGGTAGCATAACTAAATATAAGATCATGGAAGTTTTGTAACAAAAAGATTTTGAACGTGCAATGACTAAATTTAAGATCAAATGCATAATGAACCGGGGGTGTTTCTGCCAGTGCTGACCTATGTTGCCTCACACAGCTTTGCTGCAGCTTTGGCTCTGCCCTCCAGCAGATGCACGCTGCCCTGCCTCTGCCGTCACGCCACACAGTATCAGAAAATGCTCCCGGAAACACCGCAACGCAGATTTAAAGCAATCGAGTGTCATGAATTGTTGTGTTTTTACTATGCATGCAAAGTTTTCTGCTCCTATGCAAACATACTATTTGACGATGGAAAACAAAGACTTTAATATTTTTTTCTACTGCATTTCTTCAGCATATAAGCATCAAATTAACATATCTTTGGATTTCATTGAGTTAGAACGTTGATTTTAAAACCTGCTTCTTGAGTTTCTCACTTGAGTTTCATTTTTTTTAAGAAGGGCTGGAGTGGAGAGATGGCTCAGTGGTTGAGAACACTGGTTGCTCTTCCCTAGAACCCAGTTTCCATCACTTGGTGGATGTAACTTCTACCCAAGGGGATCTTTCATTCTTTTCTGGCCAAACACCAAGCATACATGTGATGCACAGACAGACATACATGTAGGCAAAACACCCATCCATATAAAATAAATCATTAAAACATCAGTTAGGCTGAAGATCAAGCCAGAATTTCCAACAATATTTGAACTATCCCTAAATATATTTCTGTCATTTTGAACTACATATTTGTGTGAAGCAGCATTCTTAGCACTGACGATTATAAAATCAAACTATCGACTCCAAATAATGTTGAAGACGCTGTGCCCCACGGCTTCAAAAATTCAACCAAGAGTTAATTCTTTATGTAAAAAGAAACAGTGCACACCATTATCACACAAATTTGTTTGTCTTTAATAATAGTAAAAATCATATATATATATAACATACATATATATCAAAGAATTATTTTAAGATACATTTAGTTTTCAAGATAGATTTCTTTATGAATTTTTTTCTCCATCAGATATTGGATTGTTTGAGATGTATTCCTATTTTCTACACCTATCTTACTCCGGATGTAAAAACTTCCCGAGTAAAAGTTTTGCTTATTTTTTAATTCTCCTCACCCCCTAGCCACACATCTTAGGCAAGGTCTCTGCCACTGAGCTGTATGGCTCCTCCCAACACCTACTTTTGGAAACAGGGTCTATTTATGTAGCCCGGACTGACTAAGCACTTGAAATCTTCCAACCTCAGTTTTCCCAGTTGCTGGCGTTAATAGGCAGGCATGTGCACCCCATCTAGCTAAGCATGACAGTTTAAGAAGCCCCTGTTAAAGATACAAATTTATTCCATCTTGAGCTGGGCGGTGGTGGTGCACACCTTTAATCCCAGCACTCAGGAAGCAGAGACAGGCAGATCTCTGTGAGTTCGAGGCCAGTCAGAGCTGGTCTACAAGAGTTAGTTCCAGGTCAGGCCCCAAAGCTACAGAGAAACCCTGTCTCGAAAAACAAAACAAAACAAAACAAAAAAACCAAACAAGCAAACAACAACAACAAAAAAAACTTGTTCAATCTCTGCAATGGCTTTTTTTTTTTTTTTTTTTTTTTTGCAGTAAGTATTCCCTTTGGTCTGATTTTCTTGTTTTTATTGATTATTTGAAAATTTCATGAAATGCGCTCTGATCACATTTACTTCCCAGTCCTCCCAGGTCCACCCACCATACACACACACACCCTGTGACCGCCCCCAAAACAAAAGAAGAAGAAAAAAGAGGAGAAGAAAACTACCAAGTCTATTTGGAATAGAGCATGCTCAAACTCCCAGTGGCCAGAGTTTAAAGAAAACTGAGTCCTTCCCCACCCCAACCCTGCCATAGGCCATCAGCTATGCAGAGCTACACTTCGGCATCCGTATCACAATTTTAAGAGATTTTTGGGGGTGGGGGAGAGGTTGGCACAGAAGACTCCAGTCTCTCATTCTCAACTGTGAGCTCGCGGTCATGGACGCCATCACAGAAGAAGCTTCCTTGCCCTTTATAGTCAGTGCAGCATGGATCATTGACCTCCAGTGTTTCTGGTTATAGCACAAGCCATGGACATCACCATGGCTTCAGTTGGCAGCACGGATCATAAACATCCACAGGGCTTTCAGTGGTAACACCGGCCAGGGACATCCACACACACCTCACACCCCCTACACCCTGTCATCTACCCCAATACCCTCACAGCTGAAGCCAGACCATAAAGACCAGCATGGCCCTCCATGGTAGCAGGAACATCTTCATAGCCTCAGGCGGCACAGCCCACGCACATCAACATAGCTTCAGATAGCAGCACAGAATGAACATGTTCATGGACTTTGGTGGTACCTTGGGCCATGGGTATCAACACAGTCTCTGGATGCTGCAGGGTCACAGACACCTACAGATATGGTTCTGGTCAGCCTCAGGGACATCAACACGGCTTCAGGCAGTAGCACAGGGCACGTACATCAACATGGCCTCTGGCAACAACATGGACCCTAGACTCTAACATGACTCATTATTAAGACTGAAATCTGAAAGAAGAGAGGAATACTGCTTCAAAAGAAAAATCAAAGAAGTCACCCCCAATCCCTGGCCCCAGAACAAAAGCTCCAGGGATAGAGCAGAAGTCAATAGCTGAGCCCCAGGGCAGTGTCAAAATGCACTAAAGACCACCAGTGCTGAACTATGGGGTGGACACAGATGCAAAAAGACCTGGGGGAAACACTTAGGTAAGGGCCATGAGCATCTCAGCAGAAATCATTAGGCCACCTAACTGGATGGAGGGCTGAAAGCAGAATAGAGTTGACTTACTTTTGTGCCTCTGTGTTGGACACTAAGTTTGTATTTGCTTGTTAAGTTTAACTCTATGAAAACTGAATCACGCCAGAGTGAAATAGTTTGCTTTTACCTCCTTTAGATTCTGAGATATCTGCCCGAAAGCCTCCACTCTGTAGCCGGAAATGGCTGGCTTAACATCCCAGCGCTGCAATTTCTTTTTCTAAGAAATATTAAAAAGCTGTAAGAGCCCTTTGAACCTCAGTTTCCTCGGCTCTAAAATGGAATGCTGTTGACTTCATTGTGTTGTAGGTATTAACATAGGTATTAAATTAAAAACTCCTAGTCTACTGCTGTGACAGGCATGAAATAGATGTTCCGTTTTAAAATGAAAACAGAATCCAAGCATGTTTTCTGGAGGAAAGTGTTAAACAAACACACATTGTGCATTCCCATTCCCAACACCACCTAGCTAATATGTTTTATGGAGAATTACAGATGTAATTAAAAAAAAATGTTTTGAACTGACACAAAACTTCCCCAGCCCTCATGCTTCTAAAACCAGAACCCAGGGAGGAGGTAAAGTTCTGGTCTGTGCACCACACTCTTTAAATATGAAATTGAAATGAGATCCTTCCCGGTGTGTTTAGATAGGACCCCTTGGCTTTGGGGCAGATAAATCTGCTTCAATTAGAATCTAATCCTACTCAATTGTATTCGCAGTGCTTTCCACTAAAACCAGCGAGAAAGAAAAACAATCGTCTGTTTAATTAAATTATGCTAAAGCCCGAATTCAATCCAACTGTGTATTAAGAAGTGAGACCATGAATATAGAATGAAACGCTCTGCACAGAACTCCACGGCCTGCTCCCCAGCCCCATCCCCTTTGGAATGATGCACCTTCCTCGTCCATACCCTGTGCTGTAAGACAAATCCGGCTGATCTAGCCAGACGCAGAACATAATTATAGTGTTCCATCATCTTCTTTCAGTTTGCAGTCCCTGGCTTCTGGTAGAACCCTATCACCCCATCTTCTGTTGCCCATGGGAGTCATCTCTTTCTGGGGAAGGATAGGGGGCTACTAGGGCTTTGTCTTTCCCTTCTACCAGTTCTCTTTCCTCTGCTAACTGCCCTTTAGAAGGGGCTTGCAGCTTCCTGGGACCTCATGCTGAGCAACATGGGGGGGGCTGCAGGTTTTGCCTGCTCAGATAATAAAAAATATATGCATGAACATCAAAGCTAATAATGCCTCTCATTTAGGCATATATACATATGAGAAAATGTCTTACTTTGTAGCTTGGGCTGGCCTTCAACTTGCCATAGAGTCCAGGCTAGCCTTGAGTTCAAGGCAATCTTAGTCCTATCTTAGTCCCCAAGCACTAGGATTGCAGGCATGAAGCACCATGTCCCAGGCATTTTTAGTTATAATGAGGCCCAACTAGGTCAGTTACTAGGGAGGCTAATGCAAGAAGACGGCAAGCTCAAGGTCCTTGCGGTGGTTTGAGTGAGAATAGCCCCATACTCATATGTGTGCATGTTTTGTCTCCAGATGATGGAATAATTTGGGAAGGATTAGGGGGTGTGGCCTTGTTGGAGGAGGCGTGTCACTGGGGGGTGGGCTTAGAGGTGTCAAAACCCCAAACCATTCTGTGTGCCTACTCTTCGCATCCTGCTTCTGAATCATGATGTGAGGTCTCAGGTGTTCCTGCCACGCCTCTGCTCTGCCATCACGGATTCTAAGCCTCTGAGACTGTGAGCTCCATTAAGCACTTTATAAGTCCCTTGGCCAAGGCAATCATACTCTCTTGTGGTTGAAAACGATCGATACAACATTGCTATCTGGCCAACCTGGAATTACGCTCACATTAAACACGACCTCCTTATCATCTCACCTCCAAGGCTTGAGTCATCACTTCTGACATATCGTTTTTGTTGTTGTTGTTGTGTGTTGTGAATTTGACTGGTTTGGTAGTCAAGTGAGTGAAATCACAGTATTTGTCTTTTTGTGACTGGATCATTTAATTTATCGTAATGTGCCTAGCTTCATTCACGTTGTAGCATGTGACAGGATTTCCTTCTTCTCTCGAGCTGTACCATGCCCCATCATGTGTACAGTCGATCTCCTAACTTGCTCATTTATTGGTTAACAGACCCCGGGTTGTTTCCCTCTCTGGCCTGTTGTGCATAGTGCTGCTGAGAACAGAGATGTGTTGTTGGAGATCGGTGATCTAGATAGATAGTCAAGGATTTATTTCTGGGTTTTCTATTCTATTGTAGTGATGAGTGTTTGGGGGTCATTGTGAGTGTCTGCCTTTATATATTTATGTTCATGTGTGGATACATGAGTGTATGTTAGGGACAGAGGTTGAGATTGTATGTCTTCTTCAATCACTTTATCATATTTTGGGGGCACAGAGAGCTCAGAGAGCCTGGAGTTTGCCAACTCAGCAAAGGCTTGATGACCACAGGCCTCTGGGATCTTTCTGTCTCTGTCTCCCCAGCTCTGAGATTATAGACAGGCCATGCACAGTTTCTTAGTGTGGGTTCTGGAGATTGAATTTAGTTCTTCATACTTGAATGATGAAGCCATCTCTCTTGCCCTATGTATCTGTATTTACATAAATATCACAGTTTTGGTAACTGTTGCTTCATAATATTTTTTTAAAGAAGGAAATGTCTTCAAATTTGTTCTTTTTTTTTTTCCTCAAATTATTTTGACTATTTGGGGTTTCTTAGACTCTCATATGAATTTTATTATGGAATAAAAGTTTCTATTTCCACCAAAACACACCACTGGAACTGTGAAAGGGATTGCATTGATGCTCTAGACTACACTGGGTACCAGGGACATTTTAGCAGCTTTATCTTCTCGTTCATGAACATGGGATGCCTTTTTGTTCTTAGTATCTTCTTTAATTTTCTTTTTTTTTTTTTTTTTTTTTTTTTTTTTTTGTGTTTCAGGATACCTGATATGTGATCTTTTTTTTTTTTTTTTTTTTTTTTTTTTTTTTTTTACTTATTTATTTATTTTTATTCTTTTTTAATTAAAATTTCCACCTGCTCCCCATTTCCCATTTCCCTCCCCTCCTCCCAAATATTGCCCTCCCCCCTTTAATTTTCTTTATCAATGTTCCATTGGTTTTAGTGTATATATTTTTATGTCTTTGGTATAATTTACAAATTATGCACTATGTAAAAGTAACAATAATGAAACCACAGCCTTAGGAGATCTGCCTGCCTCTGCCTCCTGTGTACTGGGATTAAAGGCATGTACCATGACCACATACAGAAATGTATTTTGTATTTAGCTTTGATGTCGATTCTTGTAACTTTGCTAAATTTATTTATTAGTTCCAACAGATTGCTTTTGTGTGTGAAGATTTGGGATTTTCTAAATATAAAATCATGTCATCTGTAAACAGATAATTTTCCTCTTTCCATACTAATTGAATGTCTTTTGCTTCTTTTTATTGTCTGAATTTTTCTGCTTAGGACTGACTCCCCAAGAGAGGCGTTCTGGTAAAAGAAAGTAAGTATTCATTAGTCCACAGCAGACTATAGGATAAGCCCAAGCTCTCTGAGTTTGCTCTGATAGGTAGCTGGGACAGAGTGCAATGCAGGAATGTCAGGGATGGTTTCCCAGAAATGAGGGATAAAGGGTTAAGAGAGGCCGTGGGCTCATGCCCAACATTTCATTCATACCTTCTATTTACTAAGCCAGCTGTAATTCTTGTCTGGAGTGCTTACCCCCCACCATATTCTGTTCAAATTACTCCAGGGGAACTCCGTCCAGCACCAAGGGTGGATTGAGACTGAGGGACAACTCATTAGAATCTGCATTCTTGCTGGACACAGCAGCATCTTAAGAAAAGGATTCAGGACAGCTTCGAGAACCAATGAAATAAAAGGAGACTTTCCTTCCTATTCCTGAAGCAAAGGTAGGCTTGTCTTGTTGCCTGCAACCTGAGGGGGACACGCAGAATGACTACTGCTGCCACCATCAAGCCATGAAACTCGAGATAGATCTGAGCACACTAGAGGGCAGAGCAGAGAGCTGGCATGACACTGAATGTGGATGGTTTTCTATGCGTCCTGAAGCCAGCGCTACCCCTGATTTTCAGGGATATGAGCCCTCCCCCAATTCCTTGCATGCCTAAGTCAGTTTGCATGGACATTTCTGTCACTTAGATAAGAGTCTAAGCTGACTTAGAGGCCAGCCGTCCTGGGCACAAGCATTCAGGAGCCAGCAGAGCAAAGGCTGTTGATATTGACCGATGTGGCCCTTGAGCAGATTTGGTTCTTAGTCAGAATCAGTGCAATTCAAAGCTGCCCCCCTTTGCTGACTTGGGTGAATTGCCACAGTCCCCAGACCTAGCACACCTGACATATCCTCACATCCTCCATCCCTTGGGCTTTCAGCACCAATTCTCTTCCTGTGAACTGTTCTCCATGAAAGGCTTAGCTAGTTCACTCACTCTGAAGATTACATGACTCATCTTATGTGTCAAAATACTTACATTTCAAGGGGGCACAAAGTACAACCAATACAATAATAAATAAACTTATTTTAATAAATATATATTTAAATATATATATAAAGTATAAATAAATTGCTAGTGGTGGGATTGTTGTAGGCACTAGAGTAGTTATGTAAAATTTTTCAAGTTGTTCTTGTTCATAGCATTTTAAAAGCCTTATTCATTGCAGACAAATGGGTTTTCCTGTACCTATATAATACCATCATACTATACTTCTATAACCAGTACTGAGTGCAACTGCCCACACTGGCTTCCCAGCTTATCCTACTCCTATGTAGAGAATGTACCTTCAGAAACATGAAGGGAAAACTGTCATGTCAATGTTAATCAAACATGTATCTGTTTCATAGCATAGGCATTGCTCTAAGTACTTTACATACATGATTTAATCAAACCCCCATCATTTGCTACTCTGCAAAGCAGCCATAAGAAGCTTATGTTGAAGCTGAGGAACTTAAGGCGCAGAGAAATTAAACAATCTGATCAAGGTAACATACTAACCAAGCTAAAGAAAACAGTAGCTCTCAAATCTATCAGAAGAACTACTAGGGTAGATATGGCCTTTAGGAAACTTTCTCGGTTCCCACAATGCCTAATTAAAGCATTGTTTCAGAATCACAGTGTTTGGAAGCCAATTTAAATGCCTTGCACACCATTAAAATGAGGAGAGAGGGGCTAAGAGGACACTCCATCTGGAAAATGCTTGCTGTTTAAGCATGAGACCTTGAGTTCAGATTCCCAGGTAGAGAGGCGGGTGTAATAGCGTACACCTGAAATCCAGCCGTGGGGAGGTGGAGACAGGAATATTCCTAGGGTTTGCTAGCCATCCAGCAGGGCCGAATTCATAAACTCCAGCTTTCAGGAGAGAAAGAACAGTGCAATTGAGAATGGCATTCTATGTCAAGCTCTGACTCCCACATGCACACATGTACATATACACTCTTACATAGTACACATGCAGGACATGCACACATGTACATATATACTCTCACACATTGCATCTGCAGGACATACACACGTGTACATACACACCCTTACACAGAGCATGCACACACAGGACAAGTACACAAGTGCATATACACCCTTATACAGTGCACACACAATATCTGCACACATGTACTTATGCACTTACACAGTTTGCACACAGGACATGCACACATGTATATACACTCTTACACAGTGAATGCATAGGACATGCACGCATGTACATATGTACCCGTACACAGTGCATACTCAGGACATGGGCACATGTTCACATAAATGAGAAAATAATAGATCTAGCTATAGACTCAGAAATAAAGCTAGAAAGAAAGCCTATTTCTAACTGTCTTCCGTTTTTTGTTCTCCCCCTCCCCCATTCCTTTCTCTCTCTCTCTCTCTCTCTCTCTCTCTCTCTCTCTCTCTCAACCTTTATTTTGTTTTTTTCTGCTTTCTGTGGGAAATACTGAGGATATCTAAACTTTAAAAGGAGACAAGTCATGACATAGAAGTCCTTTGCTGTCAAAGAAAGAGTGGTGTTGGGAAGAAATACCAAAAATAATGTTCTAACCCAATCAGCCTCTTCTAAGCCAATTCTTCTGGGTGCAGCAGGAAGACTTCACAGAGACGAAACTGCAGGAGCTGTAATAGGAAGCCAGTGTTCTTCAGGGAGAGGATACGGCAGGAATGAGAACACGGGTGGGGACACGGGGTGGGAGGTGTTCAGACTGGAGAACTGGGGGCCCGGGAAGAGGCTGGGACGACAGGCCATGTTTTGAATTAGTATCTCCCCAAGGCCTGTGTGGTAAATGCTTGGTCACCAGACCAGGACATTACGGGGATGTGGTACAACCTCTATCAGATGGGGCCGAGTAGGAGGGATTTTAGTAATGGGGATGCGCCCTTGGATAGGATGTTAAAACCCTGGACCCTTTTCTCCTTTTTCCAGGCTGCCTTGATGTGAGCAGCCTCTTTTGCTACTTGTTCCTGCCATGATGTACTTGCTAAGACAGACCCAAGTGCAACACAATAAAGTGACTATGAACGGCAACCTCTGAAACCATGAGACAGCAGCAACCTAAGAGGAACCAAGTTTCCCTTCATCACAAACTGATTACCCAGGGCATCTTCTCACAGTGATGGAA
Source organism: Chionomys nivalis (assembly GCF_950005125.1). Classification (NCBI taxonomy): domain Eukaryota; kingdom Metazoa; phylum Chordata; class Mammalia; order Rodentia; family Cricetidae; genus Chionomys; species Chionomys nivalis. The sequence goes on from NC_080109.1 coordinate 18,850,042, forward strand.
AACTGACTAGACGTGGTTGAGCATATAGGAACATGAAACCTTCTCCTTTCTTTTGATTATGGCTGGTTTTCATCAGAGTTTGAATTAGAAGCTTTTCAAAGTCTGTGGGGTTAGATCTGGGTGGTTTAGAGAAGCTTTAGGTCCACAGAAGAATAGAGAGGCAGGTATGGGGCATTCCTATATGGATTCCTATCCTTCACACATACATAGCCTCCCTCAGGTTTGCTTCGGGTCAGGGGAGGAGGGGCTGGAGCGAGTGGGAGCAGAGGGGAGGGCAGTGGACGAGTCTCAGGGAGTCAGGTTCAGAGGCCTGTAGCATGGGTCAGAGCAGAGCTCACGAGCACCTGTCCTGAGTCACAGCAGCAGCGTGGAGACCAGAGGAGCAGGGATGAGAGAGATGGTATTTAGAAAGGGGACTAACAAGGCATCGGGAGTGAATGAGAAGGAAAGGGCAATTCTGCCCTTTCGGTCTCTGAACTGGGAAACCAGGCGGGTAGTAAAGCCTCCTGCTTCTTTTCTGTAAAAAGAGACAGGTGTGGCAGCTGTTAGCTGCAATTGTGGTTTGTGAGACTGGATGATGACTGGTTCTAGACTGGCTTGGGCTATGAGTGAGAGCCAAACAAAAAAAGCAAAGAAGCAAACAATAACAGCGAAACAAACTAGGGATGCAGCTTGGTTGTGGGTAGAGTGCTTGTTCAGCATACACAAGCCCTGGGTTAAGTTCTTAGTACTGCATAAACCAAGTGTGGTGGTGCGTGCCTGTAACCCCAGCACTCAGGAGGAGAAGGGAGGGGATCAGTCGTTCAAGGTCATTCTTGGTTTGCGACTAGCTGGGATGCTGGAGACTGTGCCCCAAACCCCAACAGCAACAACAAACTCAATAGTGATAATAAATACCTACAGCAGATGAAATGGAAAGGCAAGGGCCCACCCCATGCCCAGCACGTCTCTTCAATGCAGTCACCACTGATGCTCTGGCACCCTTCTCCAGACAGTTTTGCTATCCTCGCACTGAACTCTGTTAATTTTTCAAGCTCCCAAAGCTCTTTCTCTGTAAAGACACCTCGTGGAGTCCTTAGGCTTTCTGGAGAGGATGTTCCCATTCACCAGGTGTTTCACATTGTCGGGCAACGTTTCGCGAGACCGAACTATTGCTCCATGGTGCCCAAGTGTAAGGTGTGAGTAATTAAATTGATAAATCTTCTTTATTGGCCATTCTCCAAGAATATAGGTACATTCAAACCCCAAAGTGAAGAATAAAATGTATTCTCTCTGGTATTCGGTGCCCTGGAAATGCCAACAGACTTGTGTTCGTATGTATATCAACTTGTAGTAGGGGAATTAGTTACAGAAACTGTACTCTCCTGTGGCCTGGATAATATTACTTCTACAAATTAAAAAAATAAGGAAAATGGCACAGGGACATGAAGAGACAACTTTGATTGCATGTAAAGCTGTGGTTGAATAGGATCCTCCCAACCCTGCACTTGTGTGTAACACACACATCCCCCCCCACACACACACAATAAAAGCCAATACAAATTCCAGAAGAAAGAGACCTGCTTTTTTTATGGAACTACAGTAAATTATAATGCTCACAATAATTTGTGAATAAACCAACGGAGAATTCCTTGTTGGGAGTTATTGCTCACTAACTAAAATACAATAAAATAGCCTCTTAAAAAGTAACTCTTTTAAAAGTATGATTGCAGGAAAAAAACTTACATTAAAAGATACAGAATGTCATGAAAGAGTGGACTTTGTGCAAAAAGTTGTTAAAATTTTAAGTCTTATGTTTAATACTTCTAACTTGAAGTCAATATAAATTATTTAACATGTAACAAGCATTAATTGTTGACCCAGTGGTTTTCTTTAAACATCCTTAATATCATAACTTTCCAGAGAGGCACTTCTATAGTTCAGAAAGCATCTATAGCATGACTAGGAAGTAGTATATAAAGAATAGCTAACATTATTAAACATTCGTTACATCCCTGGCACTCTTTCCAAATGTTCCATCATTACACTCCTGTGCTAAGCCCCATGCTGGTTACTAATATTGGTTGCTAGTCTCATGGGCTCTGGAGTCAACTAAGACACAGGCTCCTCCTCACATCTGTGACAAACCACCTTAAATGTGAGTGGCAGCATCTAAGGAGGTGTGGGGGCCAAAGCTTTTGCTTCTCACCTGTTTGCTTTCCTGTCCTGCTGTTCCTCTGCCCTGTTGCTGCTGTTGCCACTGCAAATGCCACTGTCATCCCTCGCGGCCCTCAGAACCCAGCATCTTGGACCCTCTAACGTGGACTGCAGACAAGCACCTTTCTAGGAGTTGTTTGGGCCATTCCGTGTCAGGGTAGGAGAGCTGCAGCGTCCAGTCTCGTAGACTGAAAAGTTACCTATTCTCAGACTCTCTGGTGTGAAGAGACCACTCCTGGACTACCCAAGCCATGCCATGTAAGCCAGCTGGATAAACTCCCCTTTAATCGGTATTGACTCTATCAGCTCTGTTCCTCTTGAAAACCTTAACTCTTCACCCTGCCTTTCCATTTTCAACATATGCATTTCAACTTCCCTTGTTGAATGTATTAGAGATAGAACCTTTGAAGCTTGTAGCCTGATCCCATATTGTCCCTGTCTCTCTGTTTCTAATATCAGGGGGACCCCAAACACACACCTGGCTGTCGTGCCTTCCAGTGTACATCCCCCCTCCTCCCCTCCTCTCTCCCATCATGCACTATGCCCTTTAAACTGAGACAAAATAAACTCATCCTCCCCTAAGTGACCTTTGTCACATATTTTGTCAAAATGACAAGCCAAGTAATGAATACACATGGATGGGACATGTTTCAGAATTGTGACCCCAGCTAAGGCGATTCTATATGAAGCTCTGGTGTAGCCTGAACTACCCAGTGCTCTCCCTCTCTCCCCATCCACTGCTACTTGCCTGTAAGAGACTTCAGAAGAAGGCATCTATTGGTGGAGTTTCTCTGTGTCTCAACAGCTGCTCCCAAATAACCACTTAGAGACTTAATATTAATTATAAATGCTTGGCCAATAGCTCGGGCTTATTACTAGCTAACTCTTACAATTAAAATTAATGCATTTATATTAATCTACATTTTGGCACATGGTGTTTCCTCTCTTTCGTCTTGCACTTCCTGTTTCCTCTCTGTGTCTGGCTGATAACTAACCTTATCCTGTCCAGCTATTGGCCAGTCAGATTCTTTATTAAACCAATCACAACAATATATATTCACATATAAGGAATATTCCATAGGCATCTATGACCCTTGGGCAATGCTGGCTCTAGTCTGTCCTTAAGTCTTTTTTTTCTAATGAGTATGTGCACATAGAAAATACACAAAGAAGTTATTTTTTTTTCTTTTTTTTGGGGGGGGGGTTTCGAGACAGGGTTTCTCTGTGGTTTTGGAGCCTGTCCTGGAACTAGCTCTTGTAGACCAGGCTGGTCTCGAACTCACAAAGATCCGTCTGCCTCTGCCTCCCGAGGGGGAAGTAATTTTTTTTTTCCAGATGTGAGGAGCAAGCCTAAGATGTTATACAAGTCAAGCAGGACTTGAGCCATACCACAGACCCAAGTAAAGGTTTCATAATAATTTAAATCTAAATTTCCTGGAAATAGCACTCCATACAGAAACATCATCTTGTTCCAGTGTTTCCAGAGACACAATATGGTTGGTCCAGATGGCTAGTCCTCATCACAGTAGACTGGGCAAGGTGGGTTACATAATTACTATGTGGGCACTACAGAGCTTTTCTTTGTGGGCACTGAAGGCATTCCTCAGAATCAGAGCCAAGGACTATACTGACACCCCAAAGGTGTGTGTTACACTGTAGTAGCACCTGCAACAGTCAATTTGCACTGCTGGGTCCTTCCAAGCTTGCTGTCTAATTGTCTTTCCTCATTACAGCCAGCCAGCCCAGATTTCTATAAGTGATTGCATTTTAAAAGTCTGAATGCATCTTGTTGATTTAGTCCACCTTTATGAACTATTAGGACAATCCCAACCCCTCATTTGGTCTTCAATTAGTTTTAGCTGTCTCTACCCACAGTACTCTGTTAAAATGTTTTTTAAAATATATATACAGCTATATTTTGGGGTAGGATACTGTCTATGTTTTTATCCAACTCCCCCATGAACATATATTTGTAAATTAGTCTTCAGATCTCTACAGTCATGTCCCACAAATCATTTTCTCTTGTTTCTTGGGATTTGGCAAGACATAAACCCACCTGTTTGTATTATACTCCACTGTCGAAGACCAGCCTTGAAGAAATTCATATGTTCAGGATAGGAGCATGAGGATTAGAACTATTAAGCAAAAGTAACAGAGATATGAGAGAAATAATAAGCAGAAACACAAAACAGCATCAGGAGGGAAATTCAGTGAATAGTGAATCCATCTGTGTTTATTATCAACAGGCTTATAGACTTCACCCCAAAAGGGGAGGGGGGAGGCAACAGACTTCATTAACATGCTATAAGGAATGGACTTGAATTCTCTGCTCTTTGTTCCAGGTGGAGCAGATCCACCTCTATACCCAAAACACTAATTAACCACACCCTAGGTCAGAATCTCTTGTTTGTATCTATAGTGGTTGTCAACAACTTTGAAAGAGCAAAAGTAAGCTCAGACTCTCTGTCCTCCAGTCAAGGTGGAAGAGGCTCACATCTGTGGGCCCCCACACTCCACTGCAAGAATATTTTAGAAATGCATGTGATCTGACTGAAGAGTAAACTGCCACATTACCTGGCACATCTTCTCAGATAAGGAAGGAGAAATCCAGTAATTGCCCAGGTGAACCTGAGAAGAAATGAGCTGACAGACTTTACACACTTGAAGAGCTGACCTATAGCAGGGTCTACAAGCATCCATTTTATTAATATTGCTACTATGATTTTGATATTGTCATTTAGGAAATTATCATTATTTAATAGTTAGCAATGACAGAATCAAACTATGAGAAAAGTCTGGCACATCTGCCCCAGGTTTTGTCATAGAGAAAGTGTGGTGGTTTGAGTAGGGATGGCCCTATAGGCTTCTATGAATGCAGGCTCATCAGGAAGCAGCACTACTTGAGAAGAATTAGGAGCTGTGACCTTGTTGAAGGAAGTATGTCATGGGAGGTGGTCTTCGAGGTTTCAAAAGCCGAAGCCAGAGGCCTAGTGGCTTTCTCTTCCTTCTGCCTGTGGATCCAGATATAGATACTCCTCCAGCATCATGTCTGCTTTCATGATGCCATGGTCCCTGCCATGATGATAATGGACTAAACCTCTGAAACCACAAACCAGTCCCCAACTAAATGCTTTCTCTTATAAGAGTTGCTTTGGTCATGGTGTCTGTTCATAGCAATAGTAGTTCTAAATAAGACAGGAGATCATTATCTATTTCCATGTACTAGAAATCTGGTTTATTATTGTTGACAGAAGCATCTCAAACCACATTGACTCTTTAGATTAAGTAACTGTCCTCCCTCATCGTAATTAGCTCACTCAGACATTTCCCCAGACCCACTGGGTTAGGGGGTTGTTTTTCTTGTCAGTGCTCCATTTTGTTGGTAGGGCTAAGGATCTCATGCAGGGGCTTGAGCTCTCCAAACAGGTCACCCACGCTGAGTGACATCTCCAATCTTGGGTTATGGTTATGAATGCCAACATAGCCTTGGTATGACATGCCAACAAGAAACAAAAATAAGTCTGATGGAGCCATGGGATCTTTGCAGATCACACGGAGGCACCTTCCCTCCGTCCCTGCTGCTTTTCTGTAGCACGCGGCATGTGTGTTATGTCTGGTTCTTTCTCAATGCCCCACACCACTAACCCTAAGAGTCCCTACTCTTGAGTTGTCCCTCTCAGCCAGAATCCACTGCAGAGTCATCAGTATTCCAGGAGAACTTTGCTTTCTTTCTCTTCCCTCCCCTCCATCCTTTTAATCCTCTAGTTCAGGCAATTAGCACTACAAATATTAGCTGCAATCAAGGTCTAGCACATGTGGTAATTTTCCCTCTAATAAATCAATCATTTCTTTCTATGAAGTGTTTTTCCCCCTTACAGTCATTAGAGAATTACAATGCGACTTGACGATCACCAGCAACTTGAATTAGTCAAGGAATGTCAATCAATCTTGGGAGAGTTTCCTTTAACGATGAGAAAAAATAGGATAGATTTACAAAGGCCTCCTGTCTTAGAATAGTATGTTTCTCAGACCCTCGTTAAATTTCTCTTAGAGAAGTCCTAGATCATATGAGCCATATAGAAGAAAACAGAAATCAATACTACCAATGATAAGTCAGATAAAAATGCAGAACAAAATTAATTTGTTGATTGCATTAATCAACAAATTAATAATTGGAACAGCTATCCGTGCAGGGCACCTAGGTAGTGTGATATGCTTCTATAGATAACCGGTTAGGACAGGAAAGAAGGAAGGCAAATAAGCCCCAGAGAGAATTAACATCTACCGTGTTCTTTCCAAAGCTGGAGTGGGGCGCTCCGGGGAGTGTGCAGCATGAGGCTGGGACAGAGGCTCCTTCATCGCCACCGGTACAGCCTAGCATCTCCCTCTTCATTGCTATTTTATGCAAGGGAACATAGTTTTTCTGCTTAGAAATCATATGAGCACCACCAGTGTGGATCAGGCCACCATGTTCATAAATCTACAAAATGAATGTCAGAGAAAATTATCAGTTTAACGAGGAACCCAAAGTCTTTCTTCTACAACCCAGGCTACCCTGCGCCTTACACTCTGAGTGTGGTTGAGTGATGGGGAGCAAACATGAAGAGTATTTGATCCTTGTTTTCTTGTCTTCCTCTCTCTCTCTCTCTCTCTCTCTCTCTCTCTCTCTCTCTCTCTCTCTCTCTCTCTCTCTCTTTTCTCTCTCCTCCTCCAAATGATAATAATAATAAGAATGCAGCTGAATTATCAAGAAAAGAAACATGAATGCTTGTATTGGAAGCAAAAATGGCCTACACCTGTGTCCCTTCCTCTCCGGTTCTCCAGTCACTCTGAAAAAGTTCTCTGATTATCCGGGCCCTTACAAGGGTCACGGGGGGAGAGGCTAGGCCTGGTTCCATTTCCTTAATGTCACCAAATGTTAAGATGAAAAGAAGAGAAGGCTTCAGTGGGATTCTTGGTGAAAACTTGCTGACATTAATGACTCAAATTCTCAGAGAGACTGTAAGGAAGACAGTGTCATCGCTGCCATTCAAGCCATTTAAGACGAAATTTCCAAAGAAGGCTGTCAGCATAATGACTGCCAGGTTCCATTATATCATCCTCAGAGGGCGGATCACACACTACTATGCAGTCTGTGGGTGGCTGACATTCAAGTCTGAAAGGAAGCTGCACAGGGAGGAAAGAGGTGAGGTGGGTGTGGGTCCCAAGGGGAGCTGCCTCCCATGACCAGGACCCATCACTACTGATCGACAAGAGAGTAACTAGGGGTAGCTGCATCTCACCCTACTTATGGGGACAGTTAGAGGAAGCCATACACATGGTGCTGAAGGAATCTGGAGCGACACCTCTCAGCGCCTGCTCATTAATTTATCACAACAGTATCCCTCCCTAGCAACCAGGATGAGGACAGTCATCTGTGCTCTCCAGCCCTGAGAAGCCTGGCTGACGATCACAGGCAAGTTATGCAGGGACTGAATGAGGGCAGTAGTGTGCAGCCTTGACTGCCCGTTGTAATCATCGAACGATTCAGAACTAAGGCCACAGGAAAAGCAAATATGCTGAGCCTTAGCTGAGGGGCAGACACGGGGCTCTAAACACCTCTGCAACGGATTCCATCAGACAGGCAAACCGAGCACCCCTTGATTAGAACGAAGACTGACTTCAGGTGAGTATCTACATGTGTTCAGGAGAGACAAACATTTTTACTGTCGCTGTTTACTAAAGAGAGGAAATTTTAAGGTGTGGTAGGAAGGATGTGATTTGGTGGTGAGGAATTACCTCATTCTGTGTCTCTACAAACAGGGTATTCCTTGTGGTAGACGGAGGCAATCCTAAAAGGTTAAACAACCAGATTGCTTCCTCTGTCCTTGGGCAGAGTCTTCCACGTTGGAAGACTTTAGACACCTTTGGCAGGTTTTTCGCTAATTTAACCACGGTCCTATGCTAACTACTCCGCTCCTTCCTTCCACATTCTTCCTAAGGAAGTATTAATACAATTGATGAGGTTGAAACTTTTTTTCCAAGACTTTAGGGGCATTCTGTTTTTTTGTTTGCTTGTCCCCCCCCCCCCAGTTACCAAATATGTTGATCAAATAAGCTGCATTATATCTAGATACTCTCAAACTAATGTTTCTGGGATGTGTGGAGCACACATCCCCAAGTAATTGCCACCTGGCATTAGTGTGTTCCCCTTGTTTGGCTATGACAACTGCATCCAGTAGAGAATTCACTGGAAAGCCCAATTATCTGAAAGGAGTTTTTTTGGTATGTGTCAAGTTACAGACAAGACAAGGCCTTAATTATATTTTAAAACCTTGTTTTGAGTGCCCATGTGGATTTTATATTCCAGTTCTTCTGCTTAGAATAGCATACCAACCACAGAACTCTGCTAGTCACTTCAGGAACTTGTTCAGCCTCTCTGGCCTCAACTTCTCTGTCTGTATAATAGAATAATATTATTAGCTGCAGCACACTCTCATTTTAATACTTGTAAGAGTTAATAACACTATGTTGATGAAATGCTTAGAAGAATGAGAGTCACGCTTGTACCAAAAATAAGAGCCTAGCATAGCATGATATATTGACTCAATAACAATCTCTTTTTCTTGCAGAGAGAGAGAGAGCCTATCATATTTGATTACTCCCCCCACTCCCCACGCGAGGAACCTCACTAGGCACCCGGAGCTAAGAAGTCACTGGACTCCACTGTCGTGGTGATCCCTCCAGAAGAAGTGGTGAACGGACGGACAGACACTTAAAGGAAATCCCATACTAGCTCAGAACTGAAAGATAGATAGTTATTTATTTAGGGGAAAACTTACAAATCAGGATTCGATTCTCTGCCTGAACAATGGATGGAGATTAAATTCAAACAATCTTAAGGAGCAATCGGTGAAAAAGAGCAAGGGGAAGGAGAAAAAGGGGCAGAGGCAGGTTCTGTGTCAGCGTACATAGTATAAGAGGCCATGCCCCAGTAGACGGGACATCACAAGCTGCATATCTTCCTACAGCACTCTACACTGGAGTTTTCAAGTCTGAATTCCTAAACCAAATACACTTTCCTACTTGATATTGTTCAGCCATGTCTCTTGTCTCTCGGATGGTTATTTCTCTGGGAGACCAGTTGATCAGCGGTGGATCTGTCTGACCACAGCACTTTTTTCTATGTCAGCGCTCTCTCTCCTCTTTGTAGATTCTGAAGCTCCTTGAACCCACAGCCATGTGTCCTTGCTGTCCTACTAATAGAGCCAAATGCTTTAAAAGAAAACATTTATAAATGTACTTTCGCAACTGCATCTCCTTGTTTCTCTGCATCAAGAAGAATTTGAACCACGTTTTCTCTAAGTAGATCCCATGGAAAATGTGGGTCTGGGATAACTGGGGGTGAGGAGGACAAGGCCTGTGTAGCTCTTGTGTCTACACCAGACCCAACGCCGTGCCATGTTTTATCTAACTAAAATTAAACATTTTCAGAATCAATTAAGTACTATTACGTGTGCCAAGGCTCCCATTCTCCCACTGCTAAGAGCAAACAAAACCCAGAAATAAAGTCTCGTCAATACGCGAATGTCTCAGGTTGCTGCAAACTTAGCCCTAGGAGCCAAGCATGCTTCTGTAGGCTTCAGCTCAGCCAATCAGACGACAGACTGAGGAAGGGAGGCTTCTCTCAAGTTACCCAGAGGACTCCATCTGTTATCCTAGACCTTGCTTAGCAAGTGGCATGAGAGGGGATCTTGAAGGCACTTTGAAAGAGTTTTTGTTCTACAGATTCTTAACCCAAAGATTTCTATTTGAAGAGAAGCAGGAGAAGAGGAACAAAGCCCACGGTGGGTGAGAAAGGACGGTTGGTGGACGGGCATTTTGCCTGGTGGAGCCACCGCGAGGAAGGACATTGCTTTTCCAGCTTCAGCTCCTGTCATAAATGCGGAAGGGGCATTTCCTTCTTAATGCTCACAAAGGTCTTGGCTTTGAACTGCATCCTCACCAAAGCCATTTCTCGTGATGCTGAACCAGCAGAAGAAAATCATCTTTTGCATGGCCGGTGTGCTGAGCTTTCTCTGTGCTCTCGGAGTCGTGACAGCAGTGGGGACCCCACTGTGGATTAAAGCCACTATCCTCTGCAAAACAGGGGCTCTGCTTGTCAACGCCTCAGGGGAGGAGCTGACCAAGTTCATGGGCGAGATGCAATATGGGCTTTTCCACGGAGAAGGCATAAGGCAATGTGGGTTAGGAGCAAGGCCTTTCCGGTTCTCATGTGAGTAACAGTTGCACCTGAATTATTCAATGCTTTCTGGACACTCTTTCTGCCCTTGCAAAAACGTGTAGAGGCTCTTGCTCCGTCTATTGCAGGACTAGTCAAACCACCATGGGCCATTTGAAATACCTACTGCTCTAAGCAACTTCTCCCTTGATTCTTACTTTGTTTTTAATTCTTAGTAAGTTTTCACTCTTGGTATTTTTATTATGGTCACAAATAATTAGTTATTACGAAGTTAAGCTTTTTGAAAGCATAACCTTTTAAAAGGGCTGACAGGATGACTCAGCATTAAGGTATACGATGCCAAGATGATTGGTCTAAGTTCTATCCTTGGCACCTGCATAATGGGAACAGAAAACCAAGCTCCCCAAGTCAGCCTCTGCCCTCCATGTGCACCATGGACCATGGCGCTCTTTCTCTCTCTCTCCTATCATTCTATCTATCTATCTATCTATCTATCTATCTATCTATCTATCTATCATCTATCTAATCGATATCTTTGAAAATGAAAGTCTAACCCTTAAGATTCCCACGTATTGCTGATTATGCAGGATGATGTGACATCTTTGTTAGATACAAAGGGTGCTTGAGGAAAGGGGACCCCTGTAAGGAACAACCTTCGTGCATTTTGTCCTTTAAAAAAGGCTCTGTTTTCTTGCCATGACTTTGCTCCTTGCCCTGCCCGGCACCGCTAAAACCCTTGCTGTCGAGAATTATTCTCTTTCCATCTTTATCCAATTTGGAATTACTTGGCTACAAACGTTTTCAAACGACCTGATGCGATAACTGTCATAAATGCATGCCAAGTGTACAGAAAACCGGCAGCGGATTGACCTTCAACTCAGGTAGGGAACAGGAGAGATCGTGTGTCGCAATTTTGGCCAAATGGAAGTGTTAGCCACAGCATTTGTAACATGTTTATCTTGAGAAGTTTTAAGAAATTACCACGAGAATGGGCAGCTCATTAAATGAAAATTAATAAGCAGTTCTTTGCTGTATCTCTCGCTACACACATCCAGAAGTTGTTATTATTTCAAAGGGCTGGTTCGGAGCAATCTTAGGAAGACACAGTCAGTAAATTACTCTTCAGAAAAGGGGCTCCCAGCTGAGGCATTTAAGATGAATTATTATTTTTGCCTGAGCTTCTTTTCTCCTCCCGTATAGGCAGAAAGTGAAATTAATTGAATTTATTATTAACATATGCAGTGTCTAATTAAATTTCAGCCCTGGCCCATTTATATTTTCTGCGACATTCCGTGTATCTTGTAAGCAGCCACTTGGCACCGACCCCCAGTCCACATAGGCTACAGAGTGACAGGAATTTTCATAGGGCCCCAGAAAATCCCCTGAGGATTAGTCTTCCGCTTTTCCAGAAATTATCAGCGGCTGGATTTGATGAAGTGGATACAGCTACTTTCTCCGAACGGCTTTAGTTCATTAAGATAACTGGGTTGTGAGGGTTGCACACCTTGGAGGCGGGGGTCGGAGGGCGAACAAAGCCCAATACTGTGTGATTTGCAACTGTATTAAAAAAATAAATAAATAAAAGAGGAAAATAGATGAGTGAGATGATTTCAGCTTTGAGTCACTGACAACTAAGGGCTGAATAAAGCTTCTCACAAAGGAAGTCAGACAAAAGCGGGAAATGGCGGGGAATGATCCCGGAGGCCTTGTGTTTCTGACAGTGAAGGAGGGGTAAACGTGACTTCTGCGCAGCCTGTGTCAAAACAATAGCACGCTGTTTTCTTAGGACGTGCTGCATACGAGGTACTCCATGTGCTTTGCCTTGCTTTCCTTTGGGACCCACAGTTATATGTGTTCTCCTTACAGTCCGTGGTCTACTTTTCGTAGCTATCTCTTGCGGTGGCCTTACCTGGGAATTTATTCTAATCAAGTCCTCTATGAGGACTAGCAAAGCCCTGCAGGGTTCCTGCTATACCAAAGCCATCTCACAAATCCCTTTGATCTCCTGGCTGGCCTGTACATTTCTCCCCAGCATGATGAAGAAACACATTTTTGCTTTCTCTGTGATGACAGCCCTTTCTATACTCTAAGATATACATATTAAGCAAACACAAATAACACATGGAAACACACATGTTAAAACTTCATTTATTTTGGCAAATTCCAGAGAAATAGATGGATGATGTCTTTTTTTTCTGCCTAAGCAATAAATAAATAAAATTAAAATCTATTTCAGTAAAAGAAGGAATATTAGGAAAAGTGTGCAATCAATAACCTCTATGGAATTCTCAAAAAAGCACACTGTTAATACACTTAAGCACACATCCCTCTGAGTGTTGACACTCCCCGTGAACATGCTTTTGAAACACTCGGCACTTCCGAAGTTCACACTCCCACCCCCATCACGGTGTGGTGTATGGGTCATGTGGTCTCATTCAAGATGCCCCCTGTACCCAGACAAGAGTGTTTCATCAACTTGCTTCTAAGAAGAGAGCCTTCTGATAGGTGCTCTCGATGGTGAGGTGGAAATCCTGCTGTTATAAAACAGGAGTTCGAGGCCAGCCTGGTCTACAAGAGCTAGTTCCAGGACCAAAGCTACAGAGAAACCCTGTCTCGGAAAAAAAACAAAACAAAACAACAACAACAAAAAAACAGTAAGTGGCTTCACCCTGGCATCTCAGCAGAAGCTCCTGTTGAGCAGAGCTGGTGGCCTCCAGAGCCTGCAGAGATGTAGCTCAGTCCAAATAAAAATCTGAACACAACCATTCCCAGAGTGTCCCCTCTGCTTCTCAGCGCTCCTTTAGAAAGTTATCAAGCAGATATTGAGATTTAGAGACGCCTCCTGTAGAGGAGGTATGGAAACAATAACTTATCAAAGTATCAATCGCTTTGCGGCTAGTTGTCATGGTACCATCAGCTGCTATAGATTCCTATTTCAATTCTTTTGGATTTCTACCTGCATTCTGCTTGTCTAGACTTTTTCTTGTGCTGGGAATTGAACTCTAGGCCTTGCACAAGGTCGGCAAATACTATACCACTGAGCCTCAGTCTTGACTTTTTGCTTAGATCATCATTGACCGATAGAGTTACAACGTAAGCCCTGCTCGCCACATTAGAACATAAAAGAAAAAAAAAGGTGAGCATAACTTAATAATCTTCTTTAACCATGGCATCCAGAATAATATTGTGTAAACAGATAATCCATATAAAAAAATCATTGAAATGTTTTCTATCTTTCTATTTCTTTTGTACAACCGAATCCTAGTGGATGTTTACATAGCACACCTAATTAGGACTGGCCACATTTCAAGTGGCTGTTTTAATGCTGCTTCATTGTACAGCATAGATTCAGACGGCAATTTACTCTGAATAAATTGACTATTGACAAGGTCGATATCTTAAATGACCTTTTGCTTGGCTCTGCTGGACAAGTCTATGCGTGTGGTTTTTCTGTGCAACGCTTGTGTCACTTTCAAAGCCTCTACATCTGGTGTAAGATGAGAATGGAGAATGACGAATAAGAGGAGTTTGGCAGCACAGTGATGTTTGTTTCTATTAGGTGTTCCCTACCGACCGTGCTATCTCATCTCGTTACACTAAGAATCTGCCCTGTTAGCATGCAAAGTTATGCTGGGAAAACTTCTGCCTCATTTACTCAGGCTGATTCTCATCTATCTATGGGTCAGTGGTTCATTTACTAGAGGTCACTAGCATTCCTGCCCGGAACATGATTTCATTCATTATAATGAGAAAATGTTTGCCTTTGAAGGCAACACAACTGCTTGATACAGTGCTTCATCTTACGTTACCTGTAAAATTTTAATGATAATGTTTGAATGCCAAGTGCAGCCGTCAAAACAGAAACTGCCAGTTTTGAGCTCTCTCCCTCTCTCCCTCCCACCCTCCCTCCCTCCCTCCCTCCTTCCCTCCCTCCCTCCCTTCCTTTGTCCTCTCGCTCTCTCCCCCTTCTCTCTACCATCTCTCTCTCCTTCTCTCTCTCCTCTCTCTACCATCTCTCTCTCCCCCCCCCTCTCTCTCTCTCTCCTCTCTCCTCTCTCTTCTCTCTCTCTCTCTCCTCTCTCTCCTCTCTCTCTCACCTCTCTCTCTCTCTCTCTCGCTCTCGCTCTCTCGTGCATGTGTGCATGTGTTCTGTTTTGTTGGTTTGAAACACTACAGAACATTATCAAAATATGATATTCAAGAATCATATGGTATCAGTCATTCCTAGATATATACTGATCTACTCATTGCCAACACAGTTCAATGAGCTGGTAAAAGCATATGGAGTTCTTTTTTTTTTTTGATATGTAAAAAATAGAATTTAACAATCATGCATCCCAGCTTCCAACTTTAGTCATACTTCGAAAATATTTTAATTTGGGCTCTGTGATTGAAAATTTGTAAAAGCCTTGACAGAGACAGTGTACTTCATATCTTAGAGAAGCAGAGATCTTGTTCCAAATGAGGGATGTGACCCACGTTGCAGGGTGTATACTTAAACTACCCCTGTGAACAAGAAGGTAGCTTCTTGAACATATCATGGCATAGAATAATTGAGACTTGGGGGTGGTTGTGACCATGATGAGAACTGGGACTCTATCCCTTACAAGTGTGTCTCTTGTCTTTAGCTGGCTCACCCCACCCATGCTTCCTACAGCTTTCCAATGTCTTTCCTGGAAGAGCTGGAGGTTTTAATGCCCCACTAATGAAACCTTGCCCTGTCCCCTTCCTCTGCACATGGGATGTATGAGGAGATGAATCTGTGAGAGAAGCCTGTGTGGTTTCTCTAAGTCTTCCTGATGGTAGGAAGGAACCATTGCACATTTACCCAGAATGCACAGCCCCCTTGTCTTTTAGATTGGAGATGTTCTTAATCTAGACTAAGGCACCTATGAACCAGTCCAGCAAACAGACACCTTCCTTCTTTTCCATTGAAATAATAGTAATGAATGGAACAAATACGGGAGAAGGAACAACCTTAGGTTTCTCTCAGCCAATCAGCCTCCTGTCCCTCCTTACTTTGTCATTCCGCTCCTATTTCGACATCTATCATATGAATTTGGGTGTACACATTTCTGCTCTGCACAGAGAGCCTAATCCCCAGGAGAGATGGATACAGAGTACTCCTGAGAGAGAGTCCCGCCCCCAAACTGGGGCATCGAGCAGAGAGAGCTTAGCACAAAATGGGTTCACAGCTGTTTAGTAAGTGACTCTATCAGAGTCACACAACCTAGATTGGAGACAGATTTCTGCCACCGGCTGAGGCTCAGGCTCTTGGTGTTCAGACCATTGCCCATTTCTTTTTCTTCTGTCATAAAATGGAGGCAGAACTGGGTTGTTTCTGAACATTTCTTTTAATCTGAATGTTCTATGATGTACACAAAGATCTGCTGGTTTAGATGAGGTCCTTGAGGATCTGAAATTGTCCATCCAGCCTCTCTAGTCTCTGTCACTTGATGTCTTTCCTAACTGGCAGATTTTAGCCACCATTTTTAGAAGCAGGGAGTTCTGTGAGCCCTTCCTCTGGCCGAGTTTTTATGAAGTGTTCTGAACTATGCCCCACGTGTCAGGACCCAGGCTCGTTTCTCCATCGAGGAGATCTTTCTTTCCCTTTTTGTCACTCTTTGGACTTTCTATGTGGAAAGCAGCAGGTTGAAGAAGGATCCGGTGAAGAAAGGGAAGCTTTGGAGCTTAGCAGCGATGGGTGAGTGGGTTTTTGAGAGCAGCTGAGCTCATCAGTGCCCAGACACCTGAGCCAACAATGAGACAAAGCCACACAGTGAAGGCTGAGAAGTGGGGAGGTGCTCTTTCATTCTTTTTCTCTGTAGATTCCTAGTTTGTCCTCCATGAAAAATTCCCCCAATCTAATTTCTTATACTGAAAATGGCAAAAAAAAAAAAAAGATAAGTCTGCTTAACATTTCAAAGGTATTCTTTACCCAGAAGAGGTTCTGCCTGTTATTCTGTAAGCATTGGGAAAGGTCAGGGAAATACTTTTTAAATGACAAGCATCCATTTTCCCATGACCATCACTGCTCCCTTCTCCCATTTCCTTATCAAAAGACCAGCAGAATCAGCATTGTTTAGGAATCAGAATTTCAGCTATGTGGGCTAGGGCATAAAAGGGCTAGATCCCAGCCTCCCTGCCATCTGACTCATCCCTATACTGACAGCTGGGCAATTATTGTCCCAGAGAATCTAGAAGGAAAGGATGTGGATGAGAAGCTACTGCTTTGGCGCGTGAAGGGTGTTGTTCTTTTGTTATTTGTTTTTTCTTGTGGAGGTGTGGCGGGCAAACCTAAAATTCTAGACCATGCTGACTGCAAACTCATAGAGATCTGCCTGCCTCTGCTTCCTGAGTGCTAGGAATAAAAGGATGATTCACTATATTTGGTTTTGAAAGCTATTAAAAACTTTTTTGTTTGTTTGTTTTTGAAATGGGTAGGCAAGGCGTAAATCTTGGTTCTTACCAGGAGGAAAGAGAGAGAGGAGAAAAGAAAAGGTCATGGCTTCCGGAGAGCAGGCATGTTTAGCAATGGAGGTCAGCAAGTCCCAGGATGGTGGAAGGCAAGAGGGGGGCTTCAGAGAAAGGCCAGAGCATGAGTGGAGGAATGTATATGCTTTTGGCTATTACCTGAAAGAAAAAGAGATAGGAAAGTAAAAGGGAAGCAAGGCTCACATCTTCTGGAGGAAGTACATTATCTTACTAAGTAGATAATTAGTCTTCTCCTTAGCGTGTCTTCAGGAGAGTCAGATTTCCTGGGGAAGTTAGGCCCCTGAC
Organism: Chionomys nivalis; assembly: GCF_950005125.1. NCBI lineage: Eukaryota > Metazoa > Chordata > Mammalia > Rodentia > Cricetidae > Chionomys > Chionomys nivalis. Next base: position 18,867,239 of record NC_080109.1, read on the forward strand.
CAGGTGATTGGCAAGCCCTACTTCCTCAAGGGAGTCACTAATAGTGTGTGATGGACTTAACCTTTGGAGGGCCAGAGGTCGTCACTCTTTTTGACCAGGAAGAAGTATCTTTAACTTTGTGGGTCTCAACGAAGTCTAGACACTTCCACTCTCTCTTATGGTGATTTAAATCCTAAAGCAGGGCTTCTCTTTCTGGGGTGCTCAGAGAAACAGGAGGTGTTGTTCAAAGTTTACTCAGAGGGAGGGTGTCCCTCCTCAATGCCTGTTATCTGTCTAGCTAACTATTACCTTGTCATTCTCTTGGTCAAATATGGGGGCTGGAAGCATTGAGATATCACTAAATGTTCCCCAGATCATATAAGGAGCCAGCATGTAGCAGACCTGGATTCTAGTTCTTGTGCAGGTAATAAATAAGACTTTTTATTTTTTAAATCATCTTTCGGTTAGAGGAACAACAAAAAGATACAGAGAGTTGTTTTTTATTGTTGTTTGCTTGTTTTGGTTTTGTGGGCTTTTTTAACCTTTGTTATTTTTTTGTGGTGCTGGCGTTCACACTGGGCAGCCTTCCACATCTCGGCCTCCTCTTTAACACGATGCTAAAACCTCACAAGAACTTGTTCTTCAGTTCATTCCTTGCTTTAATTCAATCTCTAACTATCCAAATGCTGGTTTTTGGGCTTTGGAAGATAAAACAGTCAATCTGGTTTGATAATGAAGATCGGACAGGTCACGTGCTTCAGCCGAGACTTTGAGCTACGAATTACCTGTCCACAGTTTTGGTTTAAGGGAAAGACATCTGAGGACACTGTTGAACTAGCTGAAGTCTTTATGGTGTGGCCACTATTTCATTGCCGTGACTAAAGCAATGGCTGCACTACAGCAATTAGCGAAACAGAAGATGTTCTGAGTCAACCGCTTCATCAGGTAGCCAGATGTGTCAGCACCTGACTCACGCTGAAAACCAGGAGCAAGAAGACAGAATTAGAGTATCAGTTCACATGCTCTTCTGAGACAGAGTCTCACTGTGCAGCCCGGGCTGCCCCAGAACTCATTACAGCGGGTCTCAAACTCCCTGAAATCTGTCTACCTCAGCCTCATGAGTGCTGGGGTTAAAGGCGTGCACCCATAAACCCATTACACCTGGCTTAAAGTTTCATTTTTTAAAATTAAATAAACAAAAGTTCATTCTAACCTTAGAAATTCTGTATTTTACAATTTATAATTGTATTTTAGAAAAAACTCATATATACTTTACTAGGGCTTCTTGAGAAATGTTATGCATAATTCCTTTCTGCTGAAGATATTTTTGTGTAAGCCTGGACCCTGGGTGCACAGGTAGATAACATAGCTACACAATTCCGGCATTTCTACAGACAATGACTCATAAAGACATTTAGTTTAAAGCAATTCTTTGGTACATACACAATTTTGTGACTTATTAACAATGAAAGTAAGTTCGCACGATAGTAAGATGGATGTGATCATTTATTTTTTCATAAAGAAGTGTGTCTTGGCTGAATATTTAATGCGTCAGGGCACAGAGTATTGCTAACACGTTTCAAAGTTGATCGATATTTTGATTTCATGATCGTCAGTACTGAGATTGCTACTCTGTATACACATGTAGTACAAAATGGAAGAAGGATGTTTACAGTCTTTTCTAGAAATGGTTGGAAACTCGATTCCGATCCAAGCCGAAATTTAGCTAACAAACACTTTTGAAACGCAAGTCGGAAACTCAAATAGCAATTTTTAGAATCAAGCATTCTAACACAATCCGATCCAAAGACAAATTAATTTAATACTTTCATGCTGAAAGATGATGGCAGGAGAATACTAATAAGTCTTCGTTGTCCATAATTAAACCGTTCTGTGTTTAGTAGAGCAGATGAGCCCTATGTGGACAGTGGGGATGCCACAGTTTGCAGCGCACAATAGTCTGGACTAAGCCCTGGCATTCCAAGTAGTGTGCATTGTCATTGTGTAGTTTAACAGCTGTGCAATGCAAAGGGTGCTCATTGTGTTGTCAGAACCAAAGCCGAAATGTCATGCAACCTGGGGTTCTGCCGGAAACACCTCAGATGTATTACCCATTTGGTTTTGAATTAATTTCTACTCATTCAGAAACTCTTCATCGTTGTCAGGCCTTGTAAACCACCAACAGTCAGTCATGTGATCCCATAGTACGAAGCTGGGCACTGAGCAATGGAAAACTTTGCTTCCCATAGATAGGCAGCTAAGTGCTCAGAATAGGTGTGGTAGGTGGAAGGAACTTTCATTACAGGGTACGATAGGTTTGACTAAGCAAACTTGGTACCTGATAGACTGATTTATTTAGGGCTGGTGTTCTGCTCTATCTCAGCAAGTCATAATGTAGCAAAGTTCTCAGAAGTTACTGCTCCAGGGTGACTACACCCCTGCAGATTCAGGGTTCTGTTATCAGAGACACATATGTGCCAAAGCAGCTGTCACCCGAAAACCACCCTGGGTGACTGGGACTCAATGGCAGATGGCCTGCAGGTAGGCTTGAGTCAGGTGGGTGCCCTTGAGCTGAGAAAGAGTCAGGTGAGGTGCTTGAAATATCGTTTTCAAACGGTCCTGTGATACCAGCATGTATCCTCCTTTTGAGTACGGGGTCGTGGATTTTCATGTCGTCGGCCACAAAGCCATCAGGAGCTTGGCTGTGAGTTTGTGGGTGGTGGTAGGGAAGATGACTGCATGGAGCCTATGTCAAGAACATCTCTTTTACCCGATGTTCGTAATGACTGGCTGATGATGGGCTGAGGGGAAACCCAGATCAAGAGCATTTCTATAAAAAGAGAGAAATCTCCCCTCCTCTGATTCTCTTTCAAGAAAAAGTGAATAGCTGAGCACCACGAAGCCAAGTGGGCCTTTAAAAAATAAAAATGTCTTTTATGCAGAGAAGGACAAGTTGAGAGGAAAGGCGGAACCTCTGAGGCTACCTCCGAGGCTTTCATCTGAGCAGCAGTTGCTTGTCACTGCTGACATTATTATCAGAGGCCGCCTCTGTTCCCAGAGTCTCACAGATGGCGTTATCTGCATTCCACATCTGGCAGACGAAGGCAAGAGGGCTGACAAGACCCACACTGTTAGGACCAGTGTCAGTGGTCCATGAACCTGGATGCAGCTTAGCATCAGCTGGGGAGTCTTTAGAACAAGGGATGCTGCCAACGTTCCATCCCAGGGCTATTGGATCTGCCTCTGTGGGGCAGAGGCTGCCGTGTTGGGTAGGTTTAATGGCTCCCCAGGTGATGGCAATATACCGTTGAGGATTACCCGAGTAATGGTAGTCAGGAGAGGGGCCAGCAACTGAGGCCAAGAGGTCAAAACTGAGTTCGAAAGAGAGTGAGAAGCGGTATTTAGTTTTCTACATTCTGGAGATCTTCTGGTCAAAGGCAAACCGGGATCCTTGGCTTTCCGTCATCAAATTGTTTGTGTCCTTGAACAATCCGGTGGACGGGTCTCCAGTGAGAAAGAGAGCGCACTTGCCTCTCTGTCGTAGAGGCACTATTTCTTTGCACATCTGCCCACCAGCTACAGGTCCAGCTGCTTGGGCCAAAGAGCCAGCTCTGGCCCTGCTAGAACAGCTTTTGGATGCTCACCCCCACCTGTCTGTGTCCATGAAGCCACCTAGTTTGCAGAAGTTGGCAGAAGATCCGAGACATGTTCCCTAATCACGTGAGGTGAAACAAAGCTACCATTTTGATCCACATCTGTCTGCCCGCTGTGCAAAGCCACTGGTCCTTCCAAAGAGCCTCACTGGGGTCCCATTCCCCATCTGTTGTCGATAGGAAGATCATTTCAGACAAGCCATCGCAGAGAGTGTACAAAACCTTGCCCACGGGAAGTAGAAACAGGAACGGAAGCAGCATATCAGATGACGAGGAAAATGTGTGACAGGCATCAGGTAAGTCATGAGAAAGCCAAAATGCCAGCATTTTAAAAATAGTAATAGCCACCCACCTGGTGATGAGAGAAAAAGAAAAATTGAGCTACAAAATGAAAAGCTTGTCTTAATTCTTTTCACATAATCCAAGGACTACAGCGGGAGGTGGAGGCTCTCTGATCCCAGAATAAGACTTGTAATCTGATCACCTGTAGACTGAATGACCCCTGCCCAGTCCCCGTGGTTGGTTCTCAGACTGGAAAATGTGGACGCTCCACACTGCGCAATCACGTGCCACGATTGTCAGCAGGGCAACTCCCCTGCTGTTCTCATCAAGTTAAGAACTATTTAGGCAATTATTCCACATTTCCAAAGAGCTGCTACAAAAACGATCTCATTTGTATTTTTCATAAGCTCTGTGACCTTCCTTCCTTCCTTCCTTCCTTCCTTCCTTCCTTCCTTCCTTCCTTCCGTCTTTTCTTTCTACCTTTCTTCTGGCACATAACAGTACGTATTCACGGCACCGTGTGAGGCCTCAGTACGTGTAGGGATCCAATCAGGGTAAGGAGATGCATTCGAAGTCTTCCCTTTGATATTTTGAAATATGCAATGCACTTTTGTTAACCAGAGTCACCCTACTGTGCAACAGAGCATATTTCTCCTGCCTAATTGGAGCTCCGTGCCTATTGACCAATCTCCCTGCAGCCCAGCCTCTGGTAACCACCACACAATTCCCTGTTTCTGTGAGATTGCTGCTTCACTCTCTGTATTTACAGACATGGGAGCTGAGATGTTTAGAGATCTCATATATAGTAAAGGCAAAACTTCGTTAGTCCCAAACCTTCATAACGATAAAAGCGCTGTTCTGAGCAACCTGACATTCCCCCTCAGTTAACGCCTATATATACATAACCCTCACAGCAGCAACATCATCAGCTTTTGCCTTGGTGATTTATTATATTTCAGCCCTTTGTCACTCCTGGCAATGCTATATTACACATAAACTCAGATTAAATTTACCAAGTCCTGTTTTTGAGACTACTAGAGTAAGAGACTTGATGGACTAGAATCAGTAACAGATAAAGGGATAATGAAGACTTCAAGTAAAATATAAAAAAAATCCAGAAGCTAGAACTAAAATAAATTTTGAAGCAACTGAAATGAAAGTCATACTTTTGGGGTAACAAATAAAACATGGGTTAATGACAAGCAAGAAGGAACATATGTAGCATTTAGTAAAAACAAACGTTTTTCATTTCTTTTTTATTTGATCTTTTGAAAACAACATGACTTTGCCTATAGAATAAAAAAAATTCAAGCTAGAGAGATATGTACCACCAAATTCTCTCTTTCTGAAAGTCTCCTTACTGCCAATATGTGCCTTAACATTCTGCTGGAGCCTGGAGATGTGAAAGCCATTAGAGAAGATACTTGTCCGCTTACGGAATCTATCAGAAGTCTTTATAATCAATCACTTTGTCCATCAGAATGACCTAAGTTGTGTTTCAGTAACAATCCAAACTCTATAGATTTAAAAAACAGATGCATTTCTCGATCACAGTACACAGTTCTTCGTAGGTCAGTGTACGTTCACTCTGGGTCTCAGTTGCCATTTGGAATGTTGACAGTAGATGGTCGTAGCAGAGAAAGTGTTCTGGAGACCATCACACAGCAATTAAATTCCCTGACCTGAACCTCGTGTAGCACAGGGTGGCCTTGAACGCACAGAGATCCATCTGCCTCTGTCTCCCAAGTGCTGGGATTAACGGTGTGTGCTACACTGCCTGCCCTCTATGGCTAACTAGTGGCTTAGCTCTGCCCTCTGATCTTCAGACAAACTTTATTTGTAATCTAATTACAAACAAAATATCACAACAATTAAGAAATGGTAGATTCCCTTAGGTCAGTCTAGAGTGTGCCTCTTTGTCTGTATGTGTGTGTGAGCAGACAGAAGGACAGAACAAAAGGTTGAAGAGGGTGGGAGAGGTAGGCTAGAGAAGGCAGAATGTGTCTAAGAGCACAGAGAAAAGGCTTCATCCTACAAAGGAAAACAGCTTTCCTTTCACAAAGAACAAAGGGAGGCTTTGGTGCCTTAGTTACTTGTCTATTGCCCTGACAAAGCACCATGACCAAGGCAACTTATAAAAGAAAGCATTAAATTGGGATTTTATGGTTCTAGAGGCTTCTAGTCCATGACCATCATGGCAGGGAGCATGACAACAGCTAGACAGATATGGTGTTGGAGCAGTACTTAAGAGCTTACATCTGAACTACAAGCATGAGGCAGAGAGAGATAAGTGGGAAGGGCATGGACTTTGGAAACCTCAAAGCCCACCCCTAATGACACACCTCCTCTAACAAGGCCACACCCCTTAATCCTTCCTAAAACGTCCACCAACATGGGAACAGTCATTCAAACATATGAGCCTATGGAGGTCATTCTCCTTCAAGCCGTAACACATGGGCGTATGATGTAAGGGTTGAAAACTTGAAAGAACGTCTACTATCTCCACTTCCTCTGAGGAACGAGAGTTTTGCCTGCTAGACTCTTATGAGCCCTTTGTAACCCAGGTACATAAGACAAGAGGGGCAGTGAGAGGTGCCTAGGAATATGGGATACTAGGTATGTTGGTACAGGCCTATCATCCCAGGATTTGGGAGACTGAGCAGGATGAATTTGAGTTTAAGACTAGCCCGGTTACTCAGTAGGTTCGAGGTCAGCCTGCGCTACATAGAGACCACGTCTCAAGTAAATAACTAAATCAACAATAAATCAATAAAATCGTGTTGGAACACCTGACAGGGACAGGCACAGGGAAGACCGCAAAAGCCTTCACAGGCTTGTCTGTGCAGAGATTAGAAGGCTGGAGTGTCTCCATCTTGGCAGGAGACAGAGTTCAAGAGGCAGAGACCCTATGAAATGATTGCTCGAGAGCAAATTTCCCACAGAGTGCTTCCCTGTGCCTATCGGAACAAGGGAACGACAGCCTCTCTTTGCATATCAGCTCTATCTGGATTTTCTTCCCCGCCCCCTCTTTTCTGGGCCCTTGATGCCTTCACTCTGCCAACAGAAGGGTGAACCCAAAGACCAGTTGCTAGTCCTCGTTTCCGATCGATCTGGGCTAGTGTGTGCAGCAGTTGTCTGCTTCTTTCTGCTGCTGACTTACAGGTTCTTGTATGGATAGGCACACCTTGCTCAGCCATCTGCCCATCGATGCTATGTAATAGATTTCAGTATTGGTGAATATGAACGAAGTCATAGAAACATCTGCATACAGGTTCGGGTGAAGTGTGTTTTTGCGTTCTCTGAGGTGAGTTCCTAAGAATAGGAATGGTGTGCATTGGTAATCTAAATCAAGCTAGGTTCTGGAACAGCCGGGTACAGTCATGTGCAGACAAGCAAAATAACCTTGGCCCCAAACTTTACTGTATATAAAAACTTCGAAATAGATACCAAGGATTAGGGGAGATGGTTCGGTCAGTAAAGTACTTTCCATGCAAGAATGAGAACCTGGCTCTGATTGCCAGATTCCATGCTAACAGATAATGGCTAAATAAACTACATATGGTAGGTTTAGTTTAAAATCCCAGGGCTGGGGAAGAGGAGACAATCAGATCCTGGAGCCCCCTAGCAAACCCACTGATGTATAACAGTTCCCTCCCACATTGAAACATTCCATCCTTCAGGGAAGCTCCTTAAACAGGAAAGCAAACAACTCAAATACTTCAGGAGACCCCTGAAACTGAGCAGATTCACTAGGCTCCTCCCTGCCAGAGTAAGCAATAAAAGCTGCAAAGAAGACTCCGAGACCAGACCAACTTCCAGGGAGAAGCACAAACCAGTCAGGATGCCTGAAAGAAGTTTATACCAGAGTCCCGTGGAAAGGACTCTCCAACCCGTTGATCTGCCTGCAGGCTGGGCAGGATGTCCGAGTTTCCGGCTTTTGTGAGCTGTCGTCACCCATGCTGGGTGGGCTTTCATGATGCAGCTGTCTTTGAGTTGTTTCTATAAGTTCCCGTAAGTCATCTCTCACCCATATTCTTCTAAGTAACCCCAATAAAACTCACTGGTCCAGCTTACTGGTTGGACTTTGGTGGTCAATCTGAGGGGAACAGGTGTGTGTGCTGCATTTCCCCCAAAAAACCTTAGTAACACAATACCCACCTGCCGTAACTGGAGAGTCCTCAACTAGTCAGAGACCCTGCTGCAAAATACAAAACAGGTGGGCAGTGCCTGAGAAACAACACCCAAGAGTACTCTAGCCTGTCTTAATACATACATGTACACACACACACACACACACGCACACACACACTACAAATTTCAAGAATGAAACATCAGAAAATATCTGTGAGCTCTCATTTGTCAAACACTTCTTAGATTTGGCATCTAAAACCCAATACATAACAGAAAAAAAAGTTAATAAACTAGACTTCATAAAAATAAAAACTGTTCTTCAAAAGACACAGAAACATGCCCCAGACATGGAGAAAATATTTGATTTTCTTGTCTGATAAAGAGCTTGCATCCAGCATGCGTAAAACTGACTCAAAAATCCATCACAAACAACCTAATGAAAAACATACAAAAAGTCTGAACAGACACATCACCAAAACCAATGCAACTATCAAAACCAAGCTCACCAAGCATGATCTGTCTCATTGGTCATTTGGGAAACGCTAATTAAACAACAATGAGATAGCCTACATATCTAATAAATGGCTACAGTTTTTAAAATCCTGCTGAAAATTTGTGGGACACCTGGGTCCTTGCATTACTCGTGGGAAACTAGATGGCACCTACATTGCAGAGAGCACTTGGCTTTTTCTTCTAGAGTTATACCTGCAGATGTTGAGAAACTGGAATAAGAGAATGCAGGAAGGTTTGGGACAGGTAGAAGATCCTACATCTTAATTGTGGTAACAGTTGTACAAAGTGAACACGTTTGTTAAATCGCGCACAGCTTTGACCTGATGGCTCAGTGGGTAACGGAGCCTGCTGCACAAGTTTGGAATTCTGAGCTTGATCACAGAAATGCACAAGAGAAAGCAACTCAGCAGAGTTGTCCTCTGACCTCTGCACACATCCTGTGTCATATGTACAGCAGCGGCAACAGCAACAACAACAATAATATAAAATTTTTAAAACTTACAAAATCAGAAAGGGATACATTTTTCCCATGTGAATTTTAAAGGGTTTGGAGAATGACAACAAAGGCTGCTAAGTTACTGTGACTTTAGGTAAATTGATTTTCTGTGCCTCAGTGATTTTACTCTGCACACTTAGGGTAAAATATTGTTTCCCTCCTGTTTTTGTAAGAATCGAAGATGCTGGGTCAGCTTTTGTGGGTAAAGAAGTTTACTTGCTACCAAGGCTAAGGACCTAAACTCAATGCCTGTGCCCTATATTGTGGGAGAGGAGAGTCGGTGCTGGAGAAAAACCCGTTTTCTTTTTTTTTTTTTTTTTTTTTTTTTTTGGTTTTTCGAGACAGGGTTTCTCTGTGGTTTTGGAGCCTGTCCTGGAACTAGCTCTGTAGACCAGGCTGGTCTCGAACTCACAGAGATCCACCTGCCTCTGCCTCCCAAGTGCTGGGATTAAAGGCGTGCACCACCACCGCCCGGCGAAAAACCTGTTTTCTGATCAGCACTAATGTGAGTTGTTCATGGCTAAAGCTGGGAACAGGCCATGAAATAATTTGTCAGTTCAATGACATTGGGCAGCTCACTTGTGTCTAGGAAGTAGTCTCCTGCGGCCTTCCGGTGTTTTAGGGTTAGTATTATCATGCAGTAAAAGAATTCAAATATTTAGATCTGTGGAGGATGAACCACCCTTAACCCAACAGGACACCATGACCTCCATATATCTTATAAATCATTCTGTGGAAACGTTTGGGAAGCATGAAGAGGATGCTGGGAGGATGGGCTATTGCTGTCAAAGCATTAGAAAGCTGGTAAAATGTAAGTCCAAAAGAAACTCAAATGACCACCTGTGGTGTCTATGAGCACACCAAAGTGTCTGCTTGGCCTCTGGGCTGCTTCTGTGACTCCTGTGAGCCCTTCTAACCCCATCCTTTACCTTAAAGTTCTCCAGCCCAAGGGCTTCCCTTTCCTTCCTCCAGTTTCTGATTCCTATTTTACCCTTCCAAGTTGGCCATGCTCTCTCCTGGTTCTCTTGGCTCTCTTTGTCCTCTCCGCTCTTGGTCCCCTCTCTTGCCCATCTCTCTTCCTCTCTTGCCCTCCCCCACCTCTCCTCTCACGGTCCAGTTCAGTCCACTGGTCATGTTTAGTCTGCTACTTTCTCTCCCTGCGCTGGACTGTTCCAGTTGTCTGGCTGTACTCTCCCTCATATCTAAAACAAAAACTTTCTCCTCAGCCATGCCTCAGAGTGGCCATGTCCTCATTTTCTTCAGTTTTCACACAGGATGGGAGTTTCAAGAGCCTTCCTAAGAATCAGAACTCTCTTCAGGGTAGTGTAGTTTTGCTTCTGGCTCTTTGCCCTCTGAGGCTAATCGGTGCAACTTCATGCTGTGTTTGTTCGAAGTTAGTTGTTACCTTGCATTTTGGAAGCGGATTAACCCGCCTACCCTATCCACGCAACATGGCTGCCAGAGAAGTGAATGAAAGCTGGCTTTAATAACTGCTGGTGAACACCAAGTCAACAGATGGTCAAAGCAAGAGTAGGAAGAGCAGGGTGGGTTGCTTGAATTGTCTCCATAATTAGAATCCCCAGACGTCAGGTTATTGTAGCAGAAGACAGGCTTTTCCCCTAGAAGTCTGAGACTTCCATACCCCAGGGAAGAAGGTGTGTGTGTGTGTGTGTGTGTGTGTGTGTGTGTGTGTGTACAGGTCTAAGTATCTGTGCTAATACGCAGAGGAGGATGCTTAATGCCTTCATCTTTCACTTCCCACTGTATTCCTTGAAGACAGGCTCTTTCCTGACATGGTGGGATAGGCCTTTAATCCTAGCACTCTAGAGACATCAGCAGGTGGATCTCTCTGAGTATGAGGCCATCCGGATCTCTACAGAGTGAGTTCCAGGCCCCGTTCCAGACCAGCCAGAAATATATAGTGAGGCCTTTTTGGAATAAAAATACAAAAAAAAAAAAAAAAAAAAAAGTTAAGAAAATACAGGGTCTCCCTCTCTGAAGGGGAAACTCACCATTTTTACTAGGCTGGCTGATTGGCCAGTGAGCTCTTGGGGCCTCCCCAACTCTGCCTTTCAATGCTTGGTATGCCCTACTTTTTACATGGGAGCTGGGGACTTGAACTCAGGTCCTCATGCTTGCAGAGCAGGTATTCTTACTCACCCTGGTATCTCCCCAGCCCCTTGTGCCTCAGTTTTTAATAATATATTAATACGCCCATCTCAGCTGTAAAGAGAATTCAGTCAGGAGAGCAGGGTACTAAACAATCATAAACATAGCCCTCTGCACCCGTCACAAGTGACAGGATAAAACGCACGTTTCCCTCTATGTGGTTTTGTTTCTTTCTATCTAGCATTGCATTTTGATGATAATTCCACATCTGTTCCTATAGAATTGCTCTGATCTCTGTGAAATCCCATTGCAGAGGATTGTGTGCGCTATTGTTAGACATGCGAGCTCTTTCCAAACCAAAGATTCAGCAATGACTATGTTTACAATACTTCGCTGGTCTCATATGCCTAAATAGGCCTAAGAGAGGCTCTTGTAAATAAGGAAAGTTGTTGAACTAAAGGGTGTGGACATTTCGGGGCTTTATAGACACTGCCCAGCGCCAAGGAGGTTTTTCTACTTTTACTCCCAAGAGAAGTGCACAAGGGGCTCCCTTTCCCTTCACTCCCACTAACAGGGGTCAGTGCTAAATGTTTTGGACTTAGCAGATGCAGTTTTATCACAGGACAATTAAAGGCAACTAAGCTACAGGATGTCCTTACTCCTGAAGGGCACTGAAGAAATAACTCTTCCTCTTAAAGGGGAAGTGACGCCCGTGTCCAGGGAGACAACCACAGTGAACAGCTTCGAAAATGAGCAATTGGATTTGCTTGCTCACTTCCCAGTTCTCTCTGTACTCTCATTAGGGTGCAGGCTCTGTGGGAGACATCTGGGTCTTTCTCTGTCTTCTTTTATGGCTCTATCTCCAGCTCCCAAAGCAGTGACTGACACATAGTAGGAGCTCAGTAAATACGTTAAGCCTCGGCTCGATGCCGGGGAATCTGAAATGCATTGGACTGCTCTTCCCTTTGTTGTCCAGAGTTGCTGAAGGCGGGCATGCTGATGTAGAGGTAGGCTGACATCTGTAAGGGTTTTCATCTCCTGAGCGGGCAAGGATAACTTGCCCTGAATACAGAATCTAGAAATAGATTGGGCATGTTTACTAAACCCGGAAAATATTTCTTGTAGTACCAGAAATAATTTTCCCACAGCTTCGTGCTACATCAAAATATTGAAGCTGACTGAAATTTTCCAATTCTCTACTATTGTTGTAACCTAGAAACCAATTTTTATATTATAGCACACAGAGGTGGGATAAAAACCTCCTGATGTTGGAATTCTCCTAGGTGCATTCAAATTTAAAATGTTATCATAAAATTTGGATCATTTTAAAAAGTGATTATTGATAACTATCATTGAAACTTGGGTCATAAAAAATGTACAGTTTTGAGTTATTAATCCAGCGCTTGAAAATAATCAAGGACCGAAGACTCTCCCGGACTTCCCAAGTGCCATATTTTACTGGTGAATTCTATGAAATGATCCCATCTTTAAATCTTTGGGTAAACTGGTAAGTGAGAAAAAAAATGTATTCATCAAAATTATTTTTAGTGATTTTTGAAAGCATGGGAAAGAATAGGGATTTAAATTTTTAGTTATACCTGCAGAGAAGTGATCATAAAATTCCTCTCATCCTTGTTTTATTCTCAGTCTTCCCAGATTTGCTCCAAGCCATCCCCGTGAGCATCCACATCAATATCATTCTATTCTCCATGATTCTGGTCGTCTTAACCATGGTGGGGACAGCCTTCTTCATGTACAATGCTTTTGGCAAGCCCTTTGAAACGCTGCATGGCCCACTAGGGCTATATCTCGTGAGTTTTATTTCAGGCAAGTATAAAATTCTACCTCCAAAGTCTAAGTGCTTTTTCAATGTGTCAAAAGACGCTCTACCTAAATGTAGTTATGCCATGCGTACAGTAATATTCCTGTAGTATTATATATGACAGCAAATAATGGGGAAATACTACAATTGTCTAACAATATGGAATTCACTGTATACATTACAGTAGTCTATATGAATGAATACAATCTTTACATTGTAATTTTGAAGATATAATCAAAAGGCTAACTCTTGTATCAAATTGTTAAATGAAAACAGCAGTAATATTTTACAAATATTATGAACCTGTTGGGCTATAAATACAGAAAATATACATATAAAAATTGACGGAATTGCTTATATATAGCCATATATTCTTTTACACACACACACTAATATAAAAGCTATATTTATATATGAGTGATGGATGGGGATACTTGCTAGTTGTGGTTATCTCTGAGGATTGGAACTATGGATGGTCTTAATTTTGCTCATGGTTATTAATATTTTTTCCTAAAAATATAGGTTTGTTGAGACAAGGTTTCTCTGTGTAACAGTCCTGGCTGTCCTGGAACTTGCTTTATAGACCAGGCTGGCCTCAAACTCACTGAAATCAACCCTCCTTTGCCTCCCAAGTGCTGGGGTTAAAGGCTTGAGCCATCACCGCCCACCCCAGTTATCACTATTTCTAAATGCTCACTAGTGTGCATTTATTTATTCATAATCAGAGAGATAAGAAATTTTCATCATAAAATGATAAAGGCACCCACAGATGAATGACCACATTCAGGACTGTCACTGCTTCATGTTAACTAATGCTGGTTACATCCGGGAAAGGATACAAAGGATACACTCTCCACCTAATGTTTTGATAAACGCATTCCACTTCAAAACTGGGCTGATGAAAAAGGTGTAAAATCTAGTCAGTGCCAGAGGCGCCTCTAATACACTTATTTTGAAAGAAGAAAAGAAAGATGAGAAAATGAAATCTATTTACATAATTCATGTGTGACCGCCATTCAATAGGAAGCCTCTGATTTTACACCATTCCAAACTTACGGATCAGTTCAACATTCTATTATGTTCTACTGATGGTTTCCGGGAGACTACAGCTCATACCAGCCAAAAATCTAATGGAAGTCCCTGCTGGACAGAGCCCTTGGCAGCTAGCTCTGAGGCAACCAGCACAGACTCATTCCTTTTGACACTGCTCCCTTCTCCCACACCATCCCGCTCCAGCACCAACTTGTCCAGGTGCCTGCCTAGAAAACGGAGCTCTGTGGTCAACAGGGGCTGATAGGTTTCAGAAGGCACTGTACTTGCTGCTCGTACACACTATATATACACTCAGGGTGCTCCCCGCTCACATCTTGCTAATCAAAATATTCACCCAACTAAAAGAGATTGCTCCCCACTAGGGATCCTGCTAACATTTCCTCCACATCTTTTATAGATGTGCAACACAACTTTATCACAGGAATGAGCACTCTGTGAGGGCAGTCCAAGGAATTCCCTCCTATCTGGCAAGAGCAGCTAACTTGAAGTTTACTGTATATTGTTAAAAACAAACAAACAAACAAACCAACAACAACCCTCACATGCATAGGTGAGAGAAATAAGGACCCTACTGGGACAAAATTAGCAATGCAGACCATAGAGACAGAAGGACCTGTGCCAGATAGCAACAGGCAGAAATATGGCAAAGGACTGGTTTTGAACTGAGATGAACAAGATACACTCTCAAGGTGGGATATACAAGCCAAGATAACAACTCAATCTCACAGGAAGGACAAGGGGTAAACATTTGGGGATTGTGTCACTCACTAAACATCCCAAACTGAACTGGTAGACAGTCAGTTGAGTCTGTAAGTATCCAGGTAGTAGACAAACGAGACATGATTTCAACAGAGATCTGATTTTTTTAAAAAGATTTATTTGTTTGTTTGTTGGTTTTGAGTGCTCTATCTGCATATATACCTGCACACCAGAAGAGGGCATCAGCTCTCACTCACGACAGATGTTTGTGAGCCACCATGTGGTTGCTTGGAATTGAACGCAGGACCTCTGGAAGAGCAGTCAGTGCTCTTAACCTCTAAGCCCTCAACAGAGATCTAAAGCAGGGCTGCAGAGCAGGTGAGCAGCATCCATGTCACCTGGAAACCTGTCAGCACAATGAATTCTGAGAACACAGCCCCAGAGTGACGAAATGGGAGAAGTTGGGGTGGACACACAGCTGTGCTTTAGCTTGTCCTGCAGGTGAAGCCCTTTGGCTGCAACCTCAAGATGCCCTTAGAACAGCGGTTCTCAACATTCCTAGTACTTTGGTCCTTTAATACAGTTCCTCATGTTGTGATGACCCCCCCAACCATAACATTATTTTTGTTGCTACTTCATAACTATAATTTTGCTACTGTTATAGATCATAATGTAAATATCTGTTTTCTGATGGTCTTAGGCAACCCCTATGAAAGGGTCATTCAACCCCAAAGGGGTCTTGATCCACCGATTGA
This sequence comes from Chionomys nivalis, assembly GCF_950005125.1. NCBI lineage: Eukaryota > Metazoa > Chordata > Mammalia > Rodentia > Cricetidae > Chionomys > Chionomys nivalis. Next base: position 18,882,731 of record NC_080109.1, read on the forward strand.
GAACAGCTGAGCTGGAGGGAATTGACTAAGCAGGGGTTGGAGAACTGAAAAACCACAGTGGTGGCCTGAGGTAGCTCAGAGGGTAATTTCTGGAAGTACCTACCATTCCTAGGGTTGGGGAAAGAACCTGAAGACTTCTTTAACTGACCTGAAATAGAGGGGCCCCGAGGTCACTGGGCCTCAGACCTCAAAGAGCTGCCTCTCTTCAGAACACTAGCAGAGGATTCTGGAAGTGTGGAATGATGCCGAAAGTCCCAACTGCTACCAGTGGAAAAGTGCTGCTCCCATGGCCTTGCTGCCAGGAGTTCCAGGCCATCTGGAAAGAGCAGGCCTTCCCTAGTCATTCTGAACACAAAGTAACTAACCAGCTGACGAGACAAAACAAGTGTGGTGATCTTGTCCCAGCCTCATAAAGTATAGGACAGAAAAGCTGGTTGTGGAGAGACACTTGCACGTCTACAGACCCGGGTACCTACTGCACCGTCTCTGGGTGAAATTCAGAAGAGGAGCCCATGTGGAGACAAATTGACAGTTCTGATGGATGGCCTAACTAGCAGTGTCTGAAAATCAAGATGTCTCCAAGAATACTGGGTTCGATCCAAGTCCCAGATCTGACCTTGGCCTCCAGCCAAGTGTGATGTAAAGGAGAACCTGGGCACACAAATGCACACCGGAACAATCAGTCCCGAGCTCACGCTGTATCTTAATTCATATTGAATTTGGAAGTGCAGGTATTTGATAAAGCGTGGTGAATCAATAACAGGGTGGGATGGGGGCAGAGGGAGAAGGGCAGGAGTCGTGTCCACAGCAGTCTCTTGCAAAGGTCCAGAGTTCACCGAGAAGTCAGCTTCTGAAACCCCAGTCCTCATTTTAACAGCAAAAATTGTTGGTCATTAAAAAGAAGCTGTACAAAATGAGGATCAGAAGGACAGACAGATAGCCAGGTGGCAGCCTTTAGGGGTAAACAGGGCTCTCAAAGCATAAACCACCTCATTCTCTTTAAGTCCATACAGGGAACCCAGGAGTCCCTAAAGTTTGGAAAATGTTTAACTCCATTTGTACCTTTCATTCAGACCCCAGTTCTAAATCCTGATTGTGTCAAGGTAAATTTTTAGAGGTTTTTTTTTTTTTTTTTTTTTTTTTTTAATCACAAACTCTTTAAATAGGAGTAGTCAACACGAATATTCACAGAACAGTGACTGTGTTAGGGTCGTTAATTTTAAGTGAGTCACATTCCATTAGGAGACACCCAGGGGCTTCTCCCTTCACTGGGTTCCTTCCCATTTCCCTCACCCTTGTGCCCAGCTCAGGAATCTGTCCTCATTGGTGCTGCCACGCTCCCTGAGCCTCCTCTTTTCCTTCCTCTCATCCCCATGCACCTCCAACTTTTCTCTGTCCTCCACAGTTCTTCATGCTGAAGTCACATGAGGCCGTCTTTGAGATGTCTACTTCCTGTCTAGGTACAGACTCATACCTTATGACTTGAGCCATGAGGAAAGAAGAAAGAGAGGGGGGAGAGAATGTTGTCTTTCAATTCTCTATTAGGAGCTTGTCAGTTCTTCAGAACAAAGGAGGCAGAAAAGGAAAAACCATGCCCATGGCTGCCGCCACCACTGTAGCTCACTGATGCTTACAGCCCAAGATCCTGCACCCCTCTCTCCTCTCCTTAGAGATTCCAGTATCATCTGTATGCCTCGGCCGTCTCGGGATACCATTCCTGGCCACTGTCATTCTTGCAAATCAGTTCATTTGCTTTCTTCTCTAGTCTCTTACAAGCTGCTTTTAAGAAACCTTTTCCCCAGTGTAAGATTTAGGTAATACCTTAATGGGCCCCCATAGTCCATCTGGGGCATAAGAATCCCCCGAAGAGCTTTCTAAAATTGCTGAAGCCAGCTCCCTACCATGTCAATTAAGCTGGAGGCTACAGGGTGGGGATTTGGGCACTGCTTTGGATTTGGGCTTAGCTTTTTCAAAGGAAGCTATCGGAATTGGCAGCCCGCGTTGAGGCTCAGTGCCACAGGTGCCTTCACCGAGTTTCTTAGGCAGACAGAATGCTTGCTAATGCCAGTCCTTGTAAAGGGGGTGCTGGTGACTCCACAGTGAAGCTAGTGCAGGGTCTTGCCTTTGGGGAGCCTGCAGCCTACTGGGAGAGTCAAGTGAAAGCATATGCAAAATCAAGCCAGGTGGTGGTGGTGCACGCCTTTAATCCCAGCACTCGGGAGGTAGAGGTAGGCAGATCTGTGGGTTCGAGACCAGCCTGGTCTACAGTGTGAATTCCGGACAGCCAGGACTGTTATACAGAGGAGAGCCTAACTCGGGGTGGGGTGGGGGGAAGTGTATGTGAACAATTGAATAACCGCTTGTTGCCCTTCTTCTAAAAGTGGTAAACAGGTTACGCAGACATTGCAAGCAGGGACCTGGCTTTGAGCTTCTGGAAGAGGGGAAGTCTCCTCCCAATGACTGAGTTGCTGAGAAGTCTCTAGAGCCATGGAGAGATGCACACAAGACCCTGGGGAAAGAGAGTTCTATGGAAGAAGAGAAAGCAAACCCACACTGCTAGAGGGATAGACAGCAAGAAGAAATGTACATTCATTAATTAAAATGTTTGATGGAGTTAGGGAGATCACATGATATAGTTAATACTAGAGCTTAAAATCTCTGTTAAGTATTTTAGAGTGGATTTTAATTGCTGCGTGCTTTTGAAACTTTTAAGGTATCTGATAGATTTACCTCTTTAAGCAATGTCTGGTCGAAAACAATGCTACTGTCTTGGAGATGGAAAGAGAATAAAAAAACAAATTCTGAAAGCAGATCCAAAGCATTTCGCAGGGAGCTTACACAATTAAATAATTGGCAGTGGCATTTGCTGCGGCAAGCAGGCAGAGAGGGCGGGGCCAAGGGTTACAGTTTAGAGAGAGGCACTTATTTCTAGGAACCAAATGGTCCATTTGGGGTGTGTCAGTTCTAAGATGCTCTGAGATATCCAAGTACAGGTGTTATGGAGACAGGTGGATACATGAATCTAGAGTTCATAGGGCAGGTTTAGATGAAAGAATTACATTTAAGTGTTGCCAGGGTATAGGAATTATGTAGAATGAAAATGGGGGGGGGGTTACTGAGAAAAAATTGGTCAAGATTAACCCCTGAAAGAAACCTTGAGTAGCTTCTGGGATTGGAGAGGAAGGGGATATTGAGGTAGCAAAGGAATATTGAGAGAAGGGTACCGGGACAACTGTGGTGCTTAAAGGTAAGAAAAGAATGTTTCAAGACCGCAGCCACCATTGAGAGTCTAATAAAGGTGGCCTCCTGTGCAAGAAGCTGGAGAAAAAGAAAAAAGAAAAAAAACAGAGAAAGACTGATAATACAGGGGTGGGAGGATACAAAGATCCAAGTTCAGGAGGTGGAGAGAAAGAGGAACCACAGAAGAGGGAGCTGTGACTAGCGCTCGGAGGTGACTAGCCCCCCATACTTTCACATCAGCACACAGACATTTGAGCATACTGCATTCATTTCTATTAAACTCTCAGGGCTGCAAAAGAGCCTTAGCCAGACCTTCGTGTGGAAGACATGCCGTGGACCGTTGGCAGAAAGCCCCCGTGGTCTAGGGATAGTCTCTGCAGTTGGCATGGCACTTCTCAGGCCTCTGTGGGAGGATGCAAAGCACCCAAATCTGGGCTTGCTGTGATGGTATTGATGGCATGTGTCTTGAGTTCCTCCAAGCAAGACAAACAGATACAATTTCTGCCTCCTAATACAGGCCCAATTAATTATGATTACAGCTATGGCACAGAACAAAAATAAACACAGTCATATCTGAAACATGAAGACAGGAAAAATAAAGAACAGCATAAAAATAGAAGGACTCTTACACTGCACACAGATTCAGTGTTAATACCACCCTCGCCTCTCCAACCTCTGCAATGCCCGCAGGACATAATAGTCAGCAATTGGCGAATTGAGAACAATGTGCACCTTTTTCTATCTCAGTCATCATGAAGGTGATGTTTTCCAAGAGTCTGAGAAAGATTCAGGGACGTCTAGCCGTGGAAAAGCCAGGACTGAAACTATCCTACTAGGTTCTGCACAGACCGCAGAACAGAAACCAAAGAAGGAAAGAAGTAGGGGTACGCCCATGATGGCAGTGGGCATGGGAGTTCATTTCCAAGTGCAGGAGAGCAGTGAAGGGCCAGGATTGTCAGGGGCTTTTGCTTTCAGATCACCAATGTCAAGGAGCATAGGCAAGGATGCATTCAACTTCTTTTCTGTCACAATTACTGGGACTCTTGTCCTATTCGGAAAGCATATCTTCCTTTCTGTTTTGTTGAGCATCAAAGCCCAAGTCCTTACCACAGCCCCAAAGCATCACTGCTGTGTGAACTATGGAAATGCATGGCTGTGGCTCAGAATATGTACTATGTCTGACTTCTGCCACTCTGCCTCTCCTCTTTGCTTAACATTCCTGGCTCCCTTTTCACACATGGTTGTCCTCTCTTTGAAATACCATTCATTCAACATATTCTCTCTTCTCTCTCTCTCTCTCTCTCTCTCTCTCTCTCTTTCTCTCTCTCTCTCCCCCCCTCTCTCCACTATCTCTCTCCTCTCTCTTCTCTCTCTCCACTATCTCTCTCCTCTCTCTCTCTCTCTCTCTCTCTCTCTCTCTCTCTCTCTCTCCCCTCTCTCTCTCTCTCTCCTCTCTCCTCTCTCCTCTCTCTTCTCTCTCTCCACTATCTCTCTCTCCTCTCTCTCTCTCTCTCTCTCTCTCTCTCTCTCTCTTCTCTCTCTCCTCTCTCTCCTCTCTCTCCTCTATTTATCTCCTCTCTCTCCTCTCTCTCCTCTCTCTCTCCTCTCTCTCTCTCCTTCTCCCTTCTTCTCTCGCACTTCCTTCAGGATCTATGGGATTCTTACCTTCATAAGCACTCCCTGCACGTTCTACCTTTCTGTCCTTCCTGCCTGCTTTATTTTATTCTCCTTGGCACATATCACACTCTGCTCAGCTATGGAATATACTTACTTTGTCATTGCATCTCTCCACTGTGTCTACCAACACAGCTTCCTGGGAAGGAAAGCTGTCTTAAGTCTTGTTTGGTTTAGTCATGTATGCTTGGTGCCCAGCATAGTGCAGTAACGATGCAATGCTTGTGGAATGAAAGAATAAAGGAAAGCCAGCCCTGCATATCTACCAGCAACAACGACTTTCTTTTTAAAACACCGTTTGCATTAAGCATTGTGAGTTTTGGACCCTGCTCAACAAGATGACACTGGGAAAACTCAGGGAATTGTGGGCTGTTTAGCCACCTACTGCTGAAGACAGGGGAGGCTCAGCTTAGCTGATGCCGTTCCTTTCCCTGCATCTCTGTTCTGTGGAACCACCTAACCTAATTGCTTGTTAGCATAATCTCAAATTTTGCTCCTTGGTATCGGCTCCATTTTCTCATCCCCTGACTCGCTTTCTCTGTGGTGACCACGGTCCTCTGAAGCCCCGTGGAAGCAGAAAGCTTTGACCTGGGAATGAAACCATTCCTGGGACTTCACCTTCAGTGAGACTGTATAAAGTCCCAGGCAATCAACACCCCACCTATGAAGTTGTGCATGCCCCACACTTGCTTTGAATCGTTCGGTAGTTGAAAGAAGTACCTGTCCGTTTGTCGTTCTAGGTCAGACAGACAGTGTCTGTCCTCTTTGTCACTTAAGAGAGACTTGAGAAACTGTGTTTTCATTCTGAATGTGTTGGCTATTGCTTTCAAAGGAACTGGCATTCTAACTTACTATTCTCCAAAATATAAGCGTAGTGCTAATAGGGATATTTCTGAATTTCTTCCCCCACAAAGACTTCATCCCACAGCACCCTGGAGACCTACACACCCTGGCAGATGTTCTCATCTGAAAACATAGTTAAGCTCAGGACCAAGCAACAGAAAAAGCAACTTTCTTAATGGCTGTGAGCTGTTGTACTGGCTAGCTTTGTGTCAGCTTGGCGAAGCTAGCGTCACAGAGAGGAAGCAGCCTCAGTTGAGGGAATGCCTCCATGAGATTTTCTCAATTAGTGATCAGTGAGGGAGGTCTCAGCAGTAGGTGATGACCTTCCTGGGCTGCTGGTTCATGGTTCTCTAAGAAAGCAGGCTGAGTAAGGCAGGGGAAGCAAGCCAAGTGAGCAGCTCTCTTCCGTGGCCTCTGCATCAGCTCCTGCCTCCAGGTTCCTGCCCTGCTCGAGTTTCTGTTCTGTCTTCCTCCACTGATGGTCTCTGATCTGGTAAACCCATTCCTCCCCAACTTCCTTTTCGGCCATGGTGTTTTGACGCAGCAAGAGAAACCCTAAGACACCTATGTTCCCTGCAGTGTTGGGCCTGCAGACAGACAACACCTAACTCGGCTCTCCTGGGCAGCTGCCAGATGAGAATCACCGGTATGCAGTGGCTAGCCCATGGTGAATGTTTGTTCGTGTCTGCTCATTTGTGGCATGACAGCCCTATAAGTCAGCTATTTTATTCAGTCAGAAATTACATTAGTAATCAAAGCCATTAAAAGCGGGGAGTAAAAGCACAGCACCATCCAGATGGTGGGGAAGTCAGACAGACGAAAGGAATGCGGCTGTGGTCATTGTGTGCGATGCCGGGCTGCAAACGTGGGCCTTGCCCCTGGTTGGTTTCCAAATTCTAGTGTGAGTGTGGCTAGCAGGCTTCCAAAGTCTGGTCCATTCTAACTTCCCTGTGAGTCCAGCAGTGAGGATCAGATGGACAGACACGCCGGGGGCCTGTCGCAGTAGCTCCAGCTGAGCTAGGGAATTTGATGTACATGTTCACTGGGACAAAAGAGGAGAGAGACCGGCAAATCTAATTCTACCATGTGTGAGGCCTTGGGAGCATACGAGTGAAAATCCATATGCTGTGAGTTTAAACATTTATGTTTAAAGTTAATTAAACTATTCAATTCAATATGCTGAGTTTTTCTTCCTCCAGAACCACCCCTCCAGAAGGACCTAGGTGGGCGTCTCAATTTAGAATTATTGACTGCTGTGAACTCTGCCCGTGAGTCAGTGATGGAAGCACCATGGGCTCCCGTTCAGTCTACTTCCCTTCCTAGGTTGGCTTCATTTCATTTAGAAAGGGCTTTGAGTATATATTGAGGCGATATCATTGAGCTGCATATCAAATGGCTATTCATGAGACATTCACAGTGTTCAGGGATATATAACAGTAGCCACCAACACGTTCTTGGAAGGACTGACCCTGACCAGATGACCCTGCAGCCTAGATATAGGCTCAGCCCTGTGGGGGCAAGAGCTCTATGGTTCCCACAATGTAGTTTGTAATTCAGGCCTGTTTTCCACGTGGACATGTTCTACTGACTTCAAGCACACCCTTTGTTAAGGGAGGGAGAGCTTTCTAAAGAGGAATAAAGCAAATCCCTCTACATAGGGGACAGGACTTAGAGGCCCTTCTTGCTGGGATAGGGAATCATTTTGGAAATGTGACAAGCCCGGTTCTCCCTATCTCTCACGTCTCTCAGCCCACCTTTCTCCACACACAACCCAAGCAGCCAGGCCACACAGCAAAAGCCTTCATCCGTGTCTTTTGGTGGGTAAGTCATAAATAGTTATCCTTGATCCCAGATCTCTTTGATGGAGGTGGACAAAGAGAAGCAAAAATACCTCCCGTTCACACTGGGCTGTTTCCCTTCAGGAATCACAGGCAGGCTGTCAGGGTTCTGCCTCAGACTCCATCCTCTGACCTCAAGATGAGAAAGTTCACTGTGGTCAAACCCTCAAACCCAGAATCTCGAGGGAAATGCCAGATCACTCTCTTAGCCACATAAGCTGGCCGGTTTCTCGGGGATCTTCATGAGGAGACCCAGTGTCTCAAGATGTGCGGGTGACTTATCTGAAAAGCAGGCTCGCCGAGACACTGTCCCTTTAACAAAGGATCCCTTTAAAATATTTAACGACCCGAAAAGGAAACCGAACTTGAATTTTCCTTTCAGGCACTGAGGAAATCGTGTTTCTCTCCTGTCTGAAACTCACCATCTCCTCAGACAAAGAAAACTCTTAGAGTAACAGCGATGGCAGTTTCGCTACAATTTTCAGATAAAAGATAAAGAGAAAACAGCATCGCGGCCTTTTTGTTAGCATCTAAGAATAAGGGAATAATATGGCTTGCAAGGGGAGAGCTCTGGTTTGAAGCTGGGAATACGAAAATAGTTAGGCTGACAAATCTCACAAAGGAATCTTCTCAGCGACCAGGCTGAGGAGGGTGGGAAGGAAGTGTCAGGAAAGCGATAGCCTTCGGCTATTTGTGTGGTATGATGATGGCTGATTTGATGGAGCCAGCCCTGGGTGGAAGGCTTTCTTTCTCTTTCTCTTTCTCTTTCTCTTTCTCTTTCTCTTTCTCTTTCTCTTTCTCTTTCTCTTTCTCTTTCTCTTCTCTGTCTCTATCTCTTTCTCTTTCCCTTCTTTCTCTTCCTCTTCTTCTCTCCCTCCTCGCTTTGTCCCCTTCTGTCTACCTGCCTCTTTCTCCTTTATTTTTTTCATGAAATCCTCCTGCCTCAACCTCGCAAGTGTTAGGATGACAGCTGTGTTTCTGTGAAGTCCCAAAGCACCTTCCCTGTCCATACCTGCTCCTCTTCCTAACCATCAGTTATCAGTCTATCTGTGCTACAATCCAGGGCTGCCTTTGGAGAGGCTATGGGGACATGTGCTCATACTTACTGTCTCCTCCCACACAGCCTAGCCTTCCTTTGTGAACCAGCTTTTTCTATAGATACCCCTGAGGACGCTGCCTGCCCCTCAGCATTAGCGCCCTGCCTTCCCTGCTGTGTCTGTCACTCACCTCGATGAGATTATAATTGTTGCTACACTACGTAACTCATCATGTTCTCTTTGAGAGCAGAGACCATGGATGTTTTCTTTCAAGTTCAAATCCTCATTGTTATCCTGTGCCTGCCTTATACTATGTCTAACTGAAAAAAAAAAAAAAAGAATGAGTGAATTAATAAAAGGGAACTTTTTATTAATAAAACCACTATGCTGCTGTTCTCATAGTATTTGAAGTAACTGAAATCAAAGAATAAAAAGAGTTGTATGCTTAATTGACAATAATCTTACTTAAGGGAATAAGACACTTTATTATGGCTTTGGATATAGTAAGGTTTTTGAGGTGTGAGGTGGGGCAGGACAGCAGTTGATGATTAAGAAGGAAAAGTGGCTGGAGAGGTGACTCAGTGGTTAAGAACGCTTCCTGTTCTTGCAAAGGACTCAGGTTCAATACCCAGCACCTACATGGTGACTCACACTATTTGGAACTCCAGTCTTTGGGAATCCGACACCTTATCTGTCCCTCCTGAACACCAGACACACACTTGGTGCACAGACATATATGTGAGCCAAATACACATACAATATAATAAAATAAATGATCTTTAAAAAGCTTGCAAGAAACATAAAGGAATATATAAACATCATAGAACAAGCTATTAATTGATCATCTGTGTGTATCAATTACGATGTCAATAGCTAATCATTAAATCTCTACCTACTGCAGATGATGTAACCACAGATGCAATTTGGGGATTCAGATCCCCTTATTTCATATATTAAGAGTAGGATTTGGGTTTAAACTCGTCTGGTCTGAGCAGAGTCAGAAAGCCGTCTCAGCCAATCACCTGCTACTAGGAACTGCGTGGTGGCAGTCTGAATCGAGCAGCAGCCATAGAAGCTCTCGGGAGTTTGGCCTATCCAACCTGCTCCAGGTCCAGCCCCACTTGCTACCTGCTTCTGTCCCTGAGGCCATCCACCTGAAGTGGGGAGGGGGAAGAGAATAGGGAGGCAAGTTCCCCTTTTTCATCCTCAGGACAGAAGATGACCACAGATCAGTTTCCAGAACCCAGGTAGAATGGAGCAGCCCTTTCAGGCAGGGGTCACACGCAGCCTCCAGTTCCGTAGAGTGACAGGTGAAATCACAGAAGTGAGGGAAGCAATAGAAATAGAAAATGTCTTCACATGTTGGCATTTAGAGTTTAAAGTCCAGGGATAGCCTGGTGGCTGCATGTGTCTGGAATTCAGATTGTGCTTCCTTGTTTTGCAATAGCACATGGCTTCTATTTCTTTCTCAATGAGTGTGTGCTTGCTTGTGTGTGGAGGTTCATTGAGTGAGTGTCTGTGCATGCATGTGTATAGAGGCTCACGTGTGCATGCATGTGTGTGGAGGCTTAGGTGTGCATGCATGTGTGTGGAGGCACATTGAGTGAATATGTGTACATGCACATGTGTTGAGGCTCATGCATGCATGCATGTGTGTGGAGGCTCATGTGTGCATGCATGTCTGTTGAGGACTGTGCGTGCATGCATGTGTGTGGAGGCTCATTGAATGAGTGTCTGTGCATGCATGTGTGTGGAGGCTCATTGAATGAGTGTCTGTGCATGCATGTGTGTGGAGGCTCATGTGTTCATGCATTGTGTGAAGGATCATTGAATGAGAATGTGTGCATTCCTCTGTATGGAGGCCCAAGGTTGATGGTGGGAATCAGCTTTGATCTTGCTTGCATCTTATTCTTTGCGGTAGGGCCTCTTGCTTAAATCCAGGGTTCACAGACATGACTAGTCTTGTTGGCATGCTTGCTCTGGGGATGCCAGCCTTTACCTTCTAAGCAGGAATTACCGGGTAATTCCACCCTGCCAGATGTGGGCTCTGGGGATCCGAACCCTGGGCCTCATACTTGCACAGCGGCTACTTTAATCAGAGTGCTCTCTCTCCCCTGTCCCATGGCTTCCATTTATGATGCCACCCGGATCAAAATGTCCCCAGAAGACATTGCGAGAAGGCATGAGGGAGGTGGCACTTCTCTGCTTCTCCACCTCAAGTACCCTCGTCTCATCTGAATAATGCTGACTTTATTTAAGGTGGGCACACACCCAGTTGAAAATCTGAATTTGGCTACAGAAAGGAGATGCTCTTGGTCAATGACATTTTATCAATAGCTGCCTTTGTCCCGGGTACTCATCAGGGCAGTGGTGGCAGTTGAAAGCTGGAGGGGTCATGGTACCCTTCTATGGGGAAACCTGGGACTTCTCCCAAGGGTTTGCATAACTGACATTTATCTTGTGTCCCCTGTGAAGTATAGAGGAATGCGTTCTCTTGAAGCTACTAGCAGTCGGAGTTTGTCACCATGTTTTGAAGGTGCAGTGAGGTCAGCTTGATTCTAACTGCCCTGTTCAAGCCATCACTGTCCCCTCCCTGCACGAACCTGCCTTGGTTACGGCCACACCCCAAGTGCTACCAATCACTGACTGGAGAATCATGAGCACCTTTTTCCAGCAGTATTATTTTGGAGAAGAATGCAAATGGGGATGGTGTTTGACATGCTGTCTTTGCTTTACTCCTTGATGTTCTCTCTGGACCCTGACAATCAGGTGATGTTTGTGCTAACGTCTTGTTTGTTCCTTGTGTTGCAGGCTCCTGTGGCTGTCTTGTCATGATATTGTTTGCCTCTGAAGTGAAAATCCACCGCCTGTCGGAAAACATCGCAAACTTTAAAGAAGGGACCTATGCTTACAAGACGCAAAATGAAAACTATACCACCTCGTTCTGGGTGGTCTTCATTTGCTTTTTTGTTCACTTTTTGAATGGGCTCCTGATACGGCTTGCTGGATTTCAGTTCCCATTTGCAAAATCTAAAGACACGGAGACTACTAATGTGGCTTCAGACTTAATGTACTGAAATTTAAATATCTCCATAATTCCTCAATAAGGGAATGGACTCGCTTTGGCCACGTTTCAGTACGGTTAATTTCATCGGTGCATTTAGACTTCTTAAGCACCAAGCCCCCGCCCCCTTCAGTTATGTTTACAGGCTATGTAGTAGGGATTCCAGCTAGAAAATAACAGAGGCAGAGGGTGGCTTCGGAATGTTGCTTTGTCTGGTGGTTAACTGCTAGCACAGTTAGTCCACAGCAGCTGGATAGATGGACAGATGTTTCCTCATGGAGATGTTTACTCATGGAAGGGTGAGATGCATGGCCCACCAAGGAGTACGCCACAGGCTCTCGGAATATCTTTTAATAAAGCAGATGTTATTTCTCGACATATTCGTTGTCACAGATCCCGGAAAGCGGAGGTGAAGCTGGCGTCCTAAAGTGATAGTGCCCTGAATCTTTGCAAGGGTTCTTTGTGATGGTTTGTTTAAGGCATGACATTGTGACTATGTCGGTCAAAACTAGAAAACCTTTACAAACAAGCCAGCCAGGATCAAAGGTATCTTCCCTTCTGCATCTGAATGCTTGCTGTGGCCAGAAGCACAGCAGCCACCCAGGCGTGGTGGGAAATGCTCCCGACTAGACAGCCTGGTAAAAGCGACCCACCCACTTGAGACAGTTTCCGGCTTCCTGTCTGCAGCACTAATGAACAGTGTATAAACCCAGAACCGGGTGGTATTGAGCTATGCCATGGCAGTCATGAACTGTGATCTAAGTAAATTCCTTCCCCTTGAATTGTCCACCAAATTAATCTGCTGGTGACCAAAGGGCACGGTGAATCCGAAACTGACCCTTCTGTACTCTCAATGTGCTAGCTAGCCTCAGGAAAGCACTTGGAAAAGAGCAAAGAACAGAGAGGATGTCACTATGCCTTGGCCATGAACACTAGAGCTCACAAAGGGTTTGGAAATGCTCAGGAAAACAAACCTGAGAGCTAGGAAGAAGGTTCAGCTGACAGAGTGCTGGCCTCAGGAGAATGAATATCTGAGTTCAGATCCCCAGCGCTCATCTGAGAAGCCTGGTGGCACATGTCTGAAATCCCGGCACTGGGAAAGCAGATATCTGGGAGCTCACCGGTGAGCCGGTCAAACCTAGTCAGTGAGTTCCAGGGTCAGTGAGAGACCCAAGAATAAGGTGGAGGTGATTGAGACAGATACCCAAGTTGACCTCCAGCCTCCACGACAGTGCACTACACACACACACACACACACACTTCATCTCAGAATAATTTACAAGGAAGGAGCTATTGTGCACCTGAGATAACTGCTCTGATAGTGGAGTGTTGTTTACACACAGGCATTAGAACACACTCTGCGTTTTCAAGATAGAGTCCTTGCACCTTAATTCACCACACCTGAATGTTTCTAGAAGCCCACCAGGTAGTCTGTCCAGGAGCATGTACTTGCTTTGGTGATGAGCTACTAATGCCCAGGCCTGAAAGTCATGAGCCGAAAATCTCAGGCTCAAGACTGTGTTAGGAGGGGAAGGGAGGAGAGGATGGAGGGGATGCCTCCCCGGAACTCCCATGGCTCTCCTTCCACCTCTTCCTCACTTCTCAGAGGCCTGGAAAACTTCCCTGTAGCAGCAAGCTTTTTTCAGAAAACAAGCGTTTGCTTGCTTTCTGTTCTCTAAAAGGAAGAGTAGGGACAGACACTGAAACCTAATGAGAACCTCACAGATAGATTAACAATAGTCCTTCTGCCTGGACAGGAGCAGGAAACAGGCTCTTTAAAGACATTAGAATGCCCATGAAAATCCAGTTACCACACACACACACACACACACACACACCGTCCGAACACTCACAGTACACACTCTCTCTTTGTCCCTCTTTCAATAGATGAAATGCTTGGGGTTGCCCTGAGGTGGGGCCCTGGCGTGACACTCTTTTGTCTGCTCCTTCACAGGGATCAAAGGCCTTGAAATTGACAGTCATTTTGCCGAACTCGGCCCCTCTTCCAGTTGGTGGCCAGCATTCTCCTGAGGACTCAGGGCCCCCTGCTGGCCCTGGGCTGGCAAGCACCCCCGCCAAGGTTAGGACCCAAGCGTGGTTACCAGGCACCAAACTATCAAGGCTGTGATGCTGCCTGGAGGGGGTACTTATCTAGGGAAGAGTCCAGGGGTGCTGCCTGGAGGGAGTACTTGTCTAGGGAAGAGTCCAGGGGTGTTCCCTCGAGGAGGAGAAAGGTCCCATATGAGTACATTGTTGCCAGTTCCAAACAACTGCTTTTACTGTCGCAGCTTGTTTTAACCAGTGAATATGGAGGTAGCTTAGTAACTGAAAATGTAAAGCCAAGGTTTAGGACTGCAAGGGGCATCTTGTAACAAAGGACTATTTCATTCCTAACTCCACGCAAAGTTCTTGGCCCGTTTATTATTTACCATTGCATCATCATTGATTCGGTTTCTTGATTTAGGATTACCAGCTGAGTCACCAAGTCCTACTCTTTCTTCCATCCCTTCTAGCTGCTGGTTTATAGTATCTTTAAGACCGACACCTTTGTGAGTTGCTTTAGTTTTTCGTTTGTTTGTTTGTTTCATAAAAAGGTGTGATGTACCTTTAGGAATCCAAACCCTGCCACTATACAGCACCTACACAGAACTAAGGCAACACACACATAAAATGTAAGCAGGTGTTCAGATGTATCAACTTGTGACCAGTTCAGAATCCCAGGACCTGTGAGAGGCACTGGGTAATTATTTCTTGAATGACTCTGCCAGTCAGAGTCCTTTCTATTCCAGAGAACCGACTGCTTTTAACAATAGCTAACATTCCCCAAACTGGGTCACCTTCCTACCATCTGACCCTTTCATTTCCCTCGATTTCCAGCTCATTCTAGGGCTAACAAGGCCCCGGAATTTCAAACGGGGAGGGACTATTTTGGAGACTGCATTTCAGCACGGCCAGACCTCCCCAGTGCTGTCGCTGCTTGCAGTGCTAAGGGGAACATGCTGACGCTGGTTCCAGTGAATGAATCAAAGAGCTCCTGAGATACTGGTGGAGCATCAGCTACATGCCCTGCATGACATGGTCTTCAATCAGCTCCAAAGGTCACAGCGACTGCATTCCTTCTGAAATGCAGATCTTTCCCTCAGGAACTAAATTAAAAATGATAAAGTGAGCTTGATTAAATGAAACTAGAACTAGGTTTATGCCCAGATTCTTTCTCAATACCAACGAAGGAATGGACTTGCTAGCGAGGCAAGAACAAGCATTTTGGGGTTTTAGTTAGTTTAAGATATAATAGCCATCGCAAGTTCAGCCCTTGTCTGACACATAATCATATCTCCTTATGTCATGATTAATATCCAAATAAAAAGAATGACCAAGTCATAATTATGTCTACACATGATGTAACTATCCCATGGGAAAACTGCAAATGTACTACATATTTAACCAGATTATAATTACACCTAACGTGATGTAGCTGTACCTCATACAACCTCAAATGCATTATGGATTTAGAACAGGAGGGGTGCTCTTTTAATATCTCAAACTCAAATATGATAACCGTCGGTAGTCTCTTAAGTGATGTCACATCACATGGTAAAGAAATCGAGGGGACAAACATCATCTCTGTACAAATGCTTTCTTAACAAAATATGACATGAACACTCACGTCAGTTACAATCCTTGTTTCTGCCGCTAGTCACGTGGCCTTAGCTGGTATTTATCAATACCTTCCTCTACCACCCATTCTGTATTTCCTCCACCTCAGCAGTTCTTGGCTCTTTTTCTTGAGGAGTGACCCATACCTTCATTTCTGAAGAGTCTATGCCCTTTGTCACCCTGTCTGGAATAGACTGCTATGGTTTCTCATTGACTTTAATCACAGGTTGTGGCAGCACCAAGAGACGCCCTAAAGGATCTATCCCCTGCACTGCAGACATAATCCTTCTTACAGCCATTGTGGAGAAGCAATCCAATCTCCCCACGGTAGTCTGGATCAATCACTCTTTCTAACACTGTTATTCCTTTCTTAGTCTGTTGGTTTAAGAGCATTAGAAGCCCGAAGTGGCCAAGGGGAAGTCTGAACTTCCAGTTCAAAGGAATGTTTGTTGTGGCTCCTGGCAGAAAGGCTCCCCACTCTAGAACCAAAACTTCCAGATCAGCAGAATGTAGGGTTATGAAAACAGGAAGTAAATTATTTTTTAGGTGTCACTAGGGGTGATAATGAGTGGAATTATCTCCTTTTCCACCCCTTGATTCCTGAATCCACGGATCCTGGCTATGAGAGAAATCATACCATATGTTGGACACTAGTTTAGAGTGCATATGACCTTCTGGAGAACCCTGCTCCAGCCCTCCAGGATGTCGCCCCCTAGTTGGTGCTGTAACTGTCTTCAAAAGGTCATTTTGAAGGCCAATTGTTTCAGGATGGTGGGGAACATGGTAACACCAATGGATTCCATGATCATAGGCCCACTGTTGCATTTCTCTGGCTGTGAAGTGACTTCCTTCACCAGAAGCAATAAACATCCCCTGCTTTCTTGGCTTTATCTGAGTGCCCATCTCATTTTTCTTTAATCAGTGTAAAGTTTATCTGCAATTTTTAAAATGGCTACTTTGAACTCAGAAGTTTCAGTGTGAGACATTTGGGGGCTTTCCAAATCTTTTCACTGCCCAGAGAGTCCAAAGTTCTCATTCCGTGCGGTGCATACACTTCCGGATGTAGATCCAGCTGATGACTCTCTTCAGCTGAGGCATGGCTGAGGGGGATGCCCGTTCCACGAGGCTGCATTTCCAGCCTTTCTGGACGCTAGTGGTGGCCGGATTCTGGACTGTGGAAATGAGCAACACGCCCTGTGCAAATTCCACGTCACGCTCTTAAGGTGCACACCCGTCCCCCTTTCCCTTTGCTCCGGAATGCAGAGCTAACAGCAGGAGACAAACTGGATTGTTGTGGAAATTCTAGACATCGTATACTTTATTCATGAATATCTTAATAAGCCAGAACTCTTTTTTAAAAATCGCAATACCAATATCACACATGAAAAATAACGCTTTTTATTGTCAAACAAGCAGTACTTAATTTTTCCTAATTGACTTTTTTTTTAGACTTCAAATATACTCAATACATTATATAATTAGTTGCCACACGTCTCTGCTGTACAATGACTTGAGCTTTTATGGGAAGGATTCTCAAGCCTCCAATATGCTCCAGTTACATATTTGGGGCTCTCTCCACTATACAAGGGTACCCCAGTTCCAGAGTCACTGCAGCCCCTGACTCTCAGAGAAAGCTCGGGTGTCCTTCGCCTGTCTGAGGCCTGGCCTGGTACCAAGCAAGACAGCCTGAATTCAGCATCCTGCCTTTTCCCTGAACAACACACATCCTAGTCCTTTGCAGGACCTGCCAAAGTAACAGACAACCTCCACCACTGTCCTGGGCTGGGTCACCAAGAGCCTAGCATTTCTTTCAAGGTAGACAATGAGCTGTGGTGAGAATCAGGCAATTGGTAAAGCGGAACTGTAAGGATTTAAGAGACAGTCTAGCTCTGGGGCCCGAGGTCGGCAGAGTTTCTAGATGGTTAAATAGAAAGTACATTCGGTTCTATAGACCCTACCATCTCTGTTGCCACTCCTCATTCCTGCTACTGTGTGAAAAGGTGTCCATTGACAGTACAGAAACTCAGAGGGTGTCTGTGTCCCAATAAAACTTTATTTAAAGACACCAATTTTCAGTTATAAAGTTTTATGTTCTCAAACAATATGTAATTATGTTATCAGACATTCTATCATATATCCTCTATAATATACTATGAAATAGTGTAATATTTCATGTCATAAATGTTCTTTTATAAGTTCTTCAATCATATAAACACATGAAAATCAGACAAGCATGGTGACCTGTGCCTGTTATTCCTGCACTTAGGAGACTGAAGAAGGTGACCAGCCTGGGCTACACAGGGAAACCTTGTCTCAAGAAACCAAAATAGTAACAATAAGTTAAGACACAAAAATCACTCCTCAATTACAAGATGTTTCAAAACAGATAGAAGAATAAATTTGGACTGCGGGCTATAGTTTGCCAGTCATTAATGTAACCCATCCATCTTATATGTTTAAATAGGATTAAACTGAGGACCAGAGAGGTGAATCGGTTCATCCAAAGCTTCACAGCAGTTCAGATTAGAACACATCTTCATTCCTTAAAAGCCACCAAGGAATCATTTGCTATACAAGAATCTTTATTTAAGAAGGATCTGGAAGGGCAAGGGCAAGAACCAAGCTCACAGTGCAATAGGGATATTCACTGGCAGCAGTGAACCTGACTGCCTCGCCTGTCTCCTAGTAACCATAGCCTCTGATGGAAGAGCTCTCTGCTTTGTTATTTATAACTTATTTCCCAGTAGGGAAGGCGAGGGATCAGATTACATTTAGTTACAAGAGCCAGGGGAATCCTGATCTACCATCTTAGGAGAGGCACAGCCTTAGGGTCACAGCTTCCTGATGGGGGTACACTACCTACCTACAGTTTTGTCCCCATTGCTAGCAAGGGTCGCATAAGTGGTTACTGCAAGCTGGACACACGTAGCAGATGGTGTAAGAGGTGGGAGGAGAGGTGGCCTCCCACTACCTGTGAGGAGCCTTGAGGAGCTTTGATACATGTTATTTCTTATCCAGCACATTGGCTTTCCTGCCCCCCTTTCTAATTTTGTTAACAATACCTGAGGCTTTTGGCTCTCAGAGTTACAAATCTGTTGCCGCTGAAGGAGTTTTCTGTTTCCAAAGAAAATGGAATGTTTTTATGTCCATGAAAGAAGCACAGAGTGCTACAAAACCTAACCAGAAACAGATCAGGGCCAGAAGAGGCCCTGGGCCCCAAGTCAACTGAGAAATTCGGTAGAATTCAGAGTCTGGGCACCCGGAGCTTATCACATAGGGATTCTCTCATGCCGTCCAACCCAGTGTTCTGTTCACTTACTCAGGCCCAGAAAGGAAAGCGACTTACAGAAGACTGCCCAGAAGATTTAACAAACTGGGACTGAGCTGCTTCCTCATCACCTCTGAGATGCTGGAGTGGCGCCTAAACCCAGACAGAACAGCTCAGAGCTGAAAAAATGAGCAGATACAAAGCAGCAACATGAGGAGCCGGGCAGAGCTTTTGTGTCTCAGGTCTATCAGTGTAAACACCCACATGTCTGTCTAGGAAAACAGAGCAGACTTTTGTTAACACAATCAAGGAACCAAAAGAACAGGCTGTGCCATACTGCCGGCGCTCTCCAGCGAGGAACTTTCAGGCCATCATTTGCAGCACGTGATCCTTAGGTTTAATGGCTTGGTGTTCAGAGGTGGAGAAAGATGAGCAAACACTCAGGATGCTGTGTGCTCTGCCCTAACAGTTTTCTTGCTCTCCTCGCATTCTTCCAGGTGGAAATGTGGTTTGAGGGGAGGGTTGTCTCTGTTGGGTTTTGTTTGACTAGTCCTTTTTTTTTCTTTTTTTTTTTTCAGCGTGTTACTATGTAGCTACTATGTAGCTGAGGCTAGCTTGGAACTCCACCACAGTCTCTCAAGCAGTGAGATCACAAACCCATCCCTGTGGATCCTTGATACATGCATCATTTTTCCCAGAGTCAGAGACTTTGGACACAAAGACCCTTCTCTTCCTGTCGTTTTGAAGCAATCTATTCTATCACTATAGAGAAATAAGTTCTGAGCCAGGTGTGGTGGCCTTTAATCCCAGCACTCGGGAGGCAGAGGCAGGCAGATCTCTTCTGAGTTTGAGACCAACCTGGTCTACATAGCAAGTTCCAGGCCAGCCAAGGCTACAGAGTGAGACCTTCTTTCAAAACAAAACAAAAGGTAAGTAAGTTCTGCTATTGACTCTGTAAGTTCAGAATTAGTCCACCAGCTCTAAACAAAGATAGAGATTCAGCCTAGCCCACTGGCATGGGAGACTCTAAGCACAGTCCCTGTTAAGCCACGCCCAGATTCCTGAACCATCGTGTCTATGGTAATTTGTACAAAGAGAAGTAAAGGTTCCCAGTATGAAAGGCAGGCTTTAGGACTTGTGTTGTAAGTATTAGTTGTTGGATCCTCTATAATCATATTTGGGGCACCAAAGGAAAGCTTATCCAGATGGCCCTCCTGGTTCTCAATAAACTATAGGAGATATTCAACACTGGTGTCAGACAGGCCTGGATCAGGTGATTTTGGCTTCACCGTTGATTAAGTGCCCTGAGCATGTCTGAGACAGCTGAGACTGACCCATGGCAGTAGGTTAAGTGTATTAGATATATTTTTTGTTTGTTTGTTTGCAGAGCTTGCATTGAGTCCAGGGTTGAAAGCGGACTGTCCTGGACAGGTATGTATGTTTGAACACTTGGTCCCCAGCTGGTGGCGCTGTTTTGCAGACAGTGGAACCTTTTGACATGGGACCTGGCTGACAGACAATAGACCACTGTGAGTGTGGAAGGGTTTATAGCCTGGCTCACTCCCTATCTTGAACCCTGTATCCCATCTACCAAGATGTGAGCAATCTACTCCACAAGTTTCTGCTGCAGAAGATCCAACCAGGTTAGCCACCGTGCCTTCTCTACCATGGAACTGTGATTCAAAATAAATACCCCTTTGAGTCACATCTGACTGGTAATCAGTCGATTATAGTGAAAAGAGAAGGACCCCATACACAAGCAGACTCCTCACCCCTGAGCTACAGTCCCCTCTCCATTTTTGACTTTCAACATTTCCAACCCCTCTGTAATGGTTATTCATTTTGACCAACCAGGTCTAAAACAATGGTCCCCAAGACACCTTGGTAATTTGACAGACTGGATCCCAGAACTCAGAAATCTTCCTTATATTTATCATAAAGGATGCAAATAAGGAACAAGATGAAGCCGTTCATAACGGGAGGTCTGGACAGGTTCCAGGGGCAGAAGTCTGTCCCCAGGGAAGGAGGCACACCTCCTTCTGGTGCTTAGGCATGAGAAGTATTTCTCAGGGATGTTCTCACCTTGGCATTACTGATGAACTGAGCCATCAGCCTTGGAGATGAACGCTTTTCACTCCCCAGAGGTCAGAGGTTTCAGTTTAAAGTTCTAAGCTTCTAATCCAGGCCCAATCTTGCCAGCGATTAGCCTGTTCTAAACTGCCAGCTGTGGAAAGAAGGATCATCTCTCTCCTTCATTATTCAGGCATTCCCATGCTTTTAGAAGCAGGTGCAAAACCAAACATGTATTTTCCATATACTACCCTAGCTTTAAAGGCCTTTTAGGTAATGACTGAGACCCACGGCCATTACTGAGTGGTCAAAGACCAAGGGCCAACAGACTGCATTAGGACCAATGTCCGTTGTCTCTCTCAGGACTTTGAAGTTCCTGACCTGCCCAAGACTCTCGCTGCCACTCAGTAAATAAAGTTAAATAATGAAAATAAATAAAACACAAATACAAAAAAATTTAGAGGGGAATCTTAGCATTTAAAGATGAAAAAACAGATTAAAAGTTTTCTGGTGAGTCATAATAATTAGGATTCTATTACCTGAGACAAAGGGAGAAGGGAAAGAAAGTAAGAGACTGAGCAACTTCTCTCCTGTTACATTGTTACAAGAGCAGAAATCTGACCCTGGGCCTGACCCATCTTCCCTCTCCTCACTATACTAGCAAAGAACAAAAGGAAAATACATCAGCTATCTCTTAGAAAATGTGAACTAGCAACATTGTTTTAGGAAGGAATATATCCAGAATGTTCCACATCAGAAGGCAGGTCCAGAGAAAATGAATAGCGATGCCTACGGACTTTAACCTGCTCCTAAAAAATAATTTTTCAGAAACAACACTAACAAGACTTTCAGAAGAATACAGAAAGCCTCTGATCCTGCTTCCGTCTTTCCTTTTGTGAACTATTACATGAAAGCAGCAAGAGAGAAAGCTGGGGGTAATTTCGCAAGCCAATGAAAATGCTTGTGCAAGTCCAAGGCTTACAGATTTGACTTGAAGGATGAACTAAGGAAATGATGAATAAGATTAGCCATTGCTTTCCAAAGGAGCATGGCAAATCTTGATGCCCTTACCTTCTCGCGCACCCCACCTGCACACTTGAAATCCACACTAGCTTTTCTCCTGGTAGAAATTCCATACTCCATATGCAAACTACCCACACCTCTTCATTGCATCAAAAGCAGTCTTGGGCAGGAACATTGGGCGATGCTGTGGTATAGGGAAAACATATAAAATATAATAGAAACCGTACTCCTGTGCTTTCCATTACCCCAGCCCTCCAGCCCCAGTCTGGGACCTCCCGGTTCCATCGTCTCTTCTCACTCTGCCTTTTATATCCAACTTTTCCACTCTATGACTTTTGACCAGATATAATAAAGACTGCCGGCTTCTGCTGGAGGTGCCTACGTCTCATTTCTAACTCTTGGTATCCGAATTAGTCCTCTACACCTGTGGAATCTGTGCCAGCGTCTAACTATAGGGGTTTTCTTCACTCTTTACTCTTTGGGTGGGGTCACCATGTAGTTCCCAAAAAAGTATACGGAGACTTATTCTTTCTTATGAATGTCCAGCGTTAGCACAGCTTGTTTCTAGCCAGCTTTTCTTAACTTACCCCGCCTACCTTTTGCATCTGGGCTTTTACCCTTTTCTATTTCTGTATATCTTTTCTTTACGTCTTACTCTGTGTCTGGCTGTATGACTGGGTGACCGGTCTCTGGAAACCTCCACTCCCTCTCCTTTCCTTGCTCCTCTCTCTTCTCTTTTTCTCGTCTATCTATTCTCTCTGTCTGGTGGCCCCACGTATCCCTCTCCTGCCATTCAGCTCTTTATTAGGTGTTTTAGGCAGACAAAGTAACAAAGCTTCACAGTGTTAAACAAATGCAACATTAAAGAAGACAACATATCTTTGCATTCTTAAACAAATGTTCCACAGCACAAACAAAGGTAACACATCTTAAAATAGTATTCTACAACACCTAACTGAAAAAGGGAGAAGAAAGATGGGAAAGTCGTGAGAGTGTAAACTATCCCCAAGTATCTAACTTGGGGGTAGAAGTGGTAAGAGAGCCTGAGCAAGAGATGCTCAGGAATACTGAATATGCTTAAATGGCCATCATCATTTGATTTAACCAACTCTTGGATTAAGTCGATAGAGCATTTGGAAGATAAACACGGTCTCAACAAGAGGTTATACCATGTTCATAGATTAGACTTCCCAATAGATAAAGACAGCAATTCGTCCCTATTGCCCAAATGAAAAGCTAATGTACAAAAAAAGATTAAATAATTTGTCCAAGGAAACTTATAGTAGGTAAAGCTATGGCCCAGAACTAAGTAGCTTAAGCCCGGAGGCTGTGCAGATAGCCTGCCTTTTCTCTGGCTCCTTTTCTGTGCCGCCTCACAGCCTTTCCCCTGTGTGTGTGTGTGTGTGTGTTTCCTCCATGATAAAGAATGAGAACATATTATTCACCTTGGCATCTGCAAGTGCCCCTCATGTTTATTGATAGCTTGTCTAATCACTGGGATTTATGTGTCTATCTTCAAAGCATCTATACAAGTTAGAACAAAAACATAACCCCAAACACAGAGTTAATAATGATTCTTAAGAAAAATGGCCTTCTCAGCTGTTCTCTTTTCCTGGCTTTGGAGTCTCTAAATAATTTAAATGGCACATCTAGAATTTATTTTTTTAATACAGTTTTCTAAATAGGAATTTTGAGAACATTTCTCATTATTATATTAGTTGAGAACAAGAATTGTGCAATCTCTTATTTCTTCTTCTGTAGTAGAGCTGCCTAATAAATATTAAACATGGATACCACCATTAAAACTGTAAAATTATAAAGAGGAAAATGTGAAGACTTTTATCTTTTTGGAATAAAATTTAAGGTTTAAGAGAGGCAATAAGAAAGGATTTATTTATACCTCTTAGGTTTACAAGAGCATGTTAAATCTGGTAGACATTTACAGGGCATGTAAATATGAAATGGCTAGCATCACCCAAAATCTAAGAAACAGTGGTGGAGTGCTCCTAAGTTGGATTGTGCATTGTGGAATGCACAGTTTGCCTGCGCATAAAGTGCCTTGCTGTGCTTCAAGGTCTTTGCAGTAATATAAGCCACCAGTCCTCTGAGGCCTGACCACTTTGGCTACAATAAATCTAAGTGACTTCTTTGCATGCCTAGGATTCTACGGAACTCATGTCCAGAAACATCTACAGAGAAAATGGTCTCTTAAAGATGTTCAGTTTTAACACCAGTAGTCAGAGGAAGGAACAAAACTCGCTGGTAACCAATCCCCTATCTTTGCATCAGCAATCAAACTGGCAGGAAAACCTGCAAGGTCGTGACCACTAATAATTTTTATTATGCCAATTATTGTAAGTACAATGCATTCAGCCAACAGAGAGAGATAGGACTTTTAGATTTCTCCTTGGCACCCGCTCTTCGGCATTTGTGCCAGATTTCTGTCCACTAAATTCTACGCCGCACATCTGCTTGTTAGCCGGTGTCGTCCTTGGCCCATACAAACATTTCTTTATGTGATCAGGATGGTTCTCAGTCCCCGTGTCAGCGCATTCCTGCTCCACTAACCCATTCCAGGAGACAGCCTAGCCCAAGGATCAATCCCATTACACCCGCATAGTGTTTTATCAGTTACATTATCTCCAATGATTTCATGCAGGTAATTGAAATCCCTTTGTTTATAAACCTATCTTGAATTAAACATTCATGGCACCTACACGGTGGACGAACGTACAAAAACGTACCTCACCTCTAATGAAAGTTTAATGGAATCTGCTCAGAGCAGCAACTGTGTCGCCTGAGCTCTGTGTTCCAGACGCCTCTCCTCTCCACAGCAAGGCTGTCTCTCCCATCTCCACAGCCTCCTCATTCTAAGCAGTCACTTTCTCTAAATGGATACAGAGATCTCAGTCCAGGAACAGAGTCCTCTCGGGCTGGATTTAAATGAGATCACTAGGGAAATTTTACTTCTTGACAGATGGAGGGGAATCTTCAGGTAAGAATCATAGGTAAGAGCTGTCATTGTCTCGCCCCTCCAAAACAGGGGTCCAAGGTGTGTGAGCCAAAGATATTTATGTTTGTCGCATGAGAAGTGTTCGTCATAGACTTACAGTTAAAAGACCTCCCGCACATCTTTTGCTGACAGACTCTAGCCAGGCGGGGACTAGGGCGGTGTGAGGATGCAAGGTTTGAGTGGACTCGATGATTCACCTGCTGTTTTCTCTTTCACTTACAGGTTGAGAAGCAACAGCACAGATTCTCAGGTAATTGCTTCCTCAAAGCCAGTGTGTTGTTTCTCTATCTGCTCCCTCAAACAGTCACACAGATGATTAGCATGTATCCAGTGCACACCATGTCACCCAGGCTCCGGCATGGAACATGTGGAAACATTAGGGAGGTTAAAAGCCCGTGGGAGAGGTTTTCTTCATAAATTTCTCTCAATACTTCTTTTTCCTATTTGTTTGTTTGTTGAGACAGGTTTCCCTGTGTAGCTTTGGAGCCTGTCCTGGAACTCATTCTTTAGACCAGGCTGGCCTCGAACTCACAGAGATCCGCCTGCCTCTGCCTTCCGAGTATTGGGATTAAAGGGGTCACCACCACTGCCCGGCCTCTCCCTCTTTTTATCAATAAGCACACCATATTGCTATTATTTAGAAAAAGCGGGGTGAGAATAGAAAAGTTCCTCCACCTGTAAAACAAAGCTACACTGTAGCAACTGAGTGTGGTCATGTCCCTAAAGAAAAGTAGTTTAAATCATAATTGCTTTTATTGGCTTCTGAAAGTTGTTTTCCCTCGCTGTTTTCAAACAAGGGACATAAAATTATGTTCTGGTGATATAAAGGCATTTTCCAGCTTCTCATACAATGTGAAATGAAAGACATGTGTAATCTATATAGCCTAAAAGCGTAAGGTAATGACCTTGAATTTCAGGATACACTTCAATCTCTGAACCAAGGCAGCACAAACCATTAAGGTGATTTTTTTTCCTGGCACTAATACATGTGATTAAGCAATTGAATTGTCAGTAGTTTAACTGCATGGCTAAAGCACTTCCTTTCTTGTGAGGAACTTGTAAGCAAAGCCTCATTTTTTTTTTTCTAAAGCTGCCTTAGCCCTAGTCTAAATTAGAATCAGGAAGATAATGTTTCTACTTTGGTTCTGGAAATATTAAATTTTGATAGTTACCACTGGGGAGATAGGACACTCCAAAGATAAGATGGCTGTCGAAGGGAAGACGTAAATAAATTCCAGCTTACGGTTTGACTCAGGATGGGAAAGCCCATTGGTATGAAGGTGATGATTTTCCATTTGGGTTACAAAATTCACCGCAGCCCATCGGCTTCTGTGAATCAGATGCTGTGTTCATGAGATAAGAAAGCATCCTCACCTCTAGGAGAACAGAAACACTAAGAAGGCAGTACCCTTCGTGGCCGGGAAGCTGTTTTCATAACACTGGTATAGGAATGAGTCGATTAAGAGTTGATGTTAACTAACCCAGAAATGCCACAAGCATAGGTCAAGAAATGTAAAAATAGATTGTTTTTTTAAAAAGACAGAAGGGAGTGTTTAAGGAATCACAGTCCCTTGAGGGGACAAATGAATCAGAAAGAATTAAGGGGGAGGGTAGTACCCAATTCTTTGATTGTCCGGTTAACAAGATAACAAGGATAACCTGGCCTAGATGGATAACTCATTCAGCACTTACAAAATGCTGTCATCCCAAAACAAGACGTGGTGACATTTGCATTCTTCTCTAAATGTAATTTCAAGTCAAGGTCTTAGTAGCATTCATTATGTTTCCATAGTTACAGTCACTTCCTGTCCCATAAAGCTCAGGAGAAACCTTGACACAGACACTGGGCCTTTCTGGCCCTTTGCCACTGTTTGTCACAGCTTAGACATCTTTAAAAGGGAGACGACATTTCCCGAACACTGACAGACGTAAAAGCTGGGTCTTTAGTAGCTGTTTACTTTACTGGAAGGTGTCATTTCACACAGAATCGTGATGGCAGTCATGTATCTGCTGAGGAAACTGGAGACGGACCGGGAATGCTTCGACCCAAAGGACAAGAACAGGTGCCATCCCATAGCTTTTGTCCTGTCCCCAAACTCTCCACCGTCTCTTCAAAACTGAATGGTTTGCCCATCTCCCCAGCGGTGGCCACAGTAAGTAGAGCATGTCAATTAAACATGAAATGAAACATGATCTTCCCCCAGCCAATAGCACTGGGGAACTGGATCTCCTGTCGTGGGAGGGTATTACGGAAGACGAGACCACAGATGGCTGTTATTGGTAAAAGGAGTAAATAATTAACATGACTTATTTATGGTGTTTGTCAAGGACACCGGTGGTGACTGTCTTTTCCTCACAGACTCTAGGTCTCTTTACATTCTCAGTTATATTTGAGGGAGAACAAGGGTTCCACTCTAATGGTTTGTTGTTTAGCAAACACTAGAACAAGTGTTTATTTGACAGATGGATGAGTGTGTCACAAATGGGTAAAAGGGACAGGCAGGACAGAGACAGAGAAGCTTTCTAGATCTGATCTTAGAACAAGGCTTTGATCTCAGAAGAAAACCATTTGGAGAGTTGTTAATATATAGACGTCAAAAGAACTTGACAGACCAGGCTGTGGTGGTGCACACCTTTAAAACCAGCACTCAGGAGGCAGAGGCAGGAGGATCGCTGTGAGTCTGAGGCCAGCCTGGTCTACATAGTGAGTTCAGGACATCCAGAACTACATACAGGGTCCCTGTGTCAAAACAAACAAACAAACAAACAAAAAAGAACTTGACATTTGAGGTGCTAAGGTGATCTGGCAGCTTTTGGCCTTAGAGACGGTTTATTGAATTCAAGTGTCGATCCTTATGAGCATGAGAGTCTTGGCCAGGAAATAAAACCAGAGTCACTCAAGGGAGACAAACAAGTCGGGGCTGGAGGCAAGGTCCTGCTGTGAGAAGGAGCTTGTGCCATGGTCAGAAGACACAACTGAAGGCTGCTGAGTGAGGTAAGGTTAAGCCAAAAAGAAATACCAGCAAGGGTGGGAGCTCCCTCTGATTAGGCTGTCCTCCAATAGGATCCCTAAATCATAATGACACTTGAGCCTCCAAGACAATATCCCACACTCTCCCCATTCTCCGAATATCTGTGTCACACTGGAGGACCACAAGGGCTGAGGATTGGAGTTAGAAGAAGCTCTTCCTTCAAAGGCTTGTGCACCCTGACCATTGCAAAGACAACCAAAACCAGCCTAAGCATCTTGGCAAAGAGCAGCAGCATTTGCTGTGTGGTCAGACCTGTCACATACACTAAAGGTGCAGCCTGTGCAGGGCCCACTGGAGAGCAATGAGCAGGGACTGAAACCTCTTCTGGAAATGCCACACAGAACTATCATATAAAGTCTTCATTGGGCTTCTCGGGCACCAAGGGCAGCTCCGTCTCTTGCCCTCCCTTCTTTCTCTCCCTGGCTCTCAGGAGATCAGGCATGCAGCAGAGCTCTCGTCAGACCCAAGACGCTCTACTTCATTTCTGGCTGTGAAGCCTGAGACGGAGTCTCAACTTGTGTCTTACGTCTCCAGTAAGCTGTTCTCCTTCTAAATAATGAACAGTAGTGTGTGATCCTGGGCGTGCTGTAGGGCTCAGATGTTATGACGCCCATACTGTGATAAAGTTCAGAAGTTACAGCAATGCACCTGCTCATGTCTAGTCCGGTACCTAAATGCTCCAAAACTCTTTTGTGTACCGACATGACAAGAGGAAAGTTCCACACCTGACCTCATGTTGCAGCAAAGCCACAGGCACTCTGAATGTCATAGCAACTACCTTTGTGCCGTGGGCTTAAGATTTATGTGAACTATAGCTAGCTTCATATTAATTGAGCCCTATTGCCCAGGTGTCCTATCACACACACACACACACACACTCACTCACACTCACACACACACACACACACACACAAGAGTGTGCACGCATAATATTCCAGAATCTGAAACCCATGACATCCCGAGCTTTCTTGATGAGGGTCATTCGGCTTGTTTATGCATGTTACTTGAGAAGTTAATGTTCTTGTCGTCTGTAAGAAATTTCTATGTAGAGCATCGTTTTAAAATTTACATGTCTGAAAAACTTACCAACTCTTTATGTGGGAAGAAAAGAGAGAAAATTGTGATTCTATATTGGTATTTGCCTGTAAATAAAGAAGTAAATTCTGCAAGGCTTCCTAGGCCACAAAGAGTGGAGGGGGAGGGCAAGGAGACAAACGGGAGGGATCCTTTTTTTTTTTTTCCACAGTACACATTTTGTACTCTGGCTTTTCAGCCACACAAAGTACTGTCTATTTTTAAAAACACACACACAAATTTTAAAAATAAAAAAAGCACTCACAGATGTTTGGAAGCCTTGTGTTGGGGAGGCGGGGGAGCACAGATCTGCAAGCTTGCCTCCCTAGCAAACACAAATAGTGGCCAGGGGAGCTCTTCCCCACCCTCCCCAAGGCGGTTCTCTCCCCTTGGGAACGGCTGTAAAACAAAAGATTCAGACTCGTGCAGTGGAAACAGAGTTGATGGAGTGTTAAGGAAGTCCCAGAAGTAGAGAGAATTGATTTTTCTTTAAAAAAAAATGAATTTGGATTTATTCCCGTTATGTGGCCCAGATGCTCGTGTGTCCTCTGAATAGCGGCAGCGTTATTAAACACACCTTGGGACTTGAGCAGGGAGCTTTGGGAGTCTGAAGGCGCCTGTTCTGGGGAGGAGTCTTGGAAGCTTGACCGGCTCTCATCAGCATTTCAGGAGTGCAGCCGCCTGGCAAATTATCAGAGCCTCGGAGTCAAAACACTCGCCTTTTGTGTAGCTCTGCTGCTCTTGACGTGTGACGCTTTCTGACAGGCCACCGGGCTGTATCTTGGCTGGGAATCCCCCAGGAAGCGGGGTGGGGTGCAGCAACCTACCACCCGCTCCAGCCTCCCCTCTCCCGTTCCTCACCTTTTGCTGCCTTTTGTCTCCCACTAGAGCTTTTATCCTTCCTTACTTCTACTGCTTGGTGGATGAGAGGACTTGACAGCCCCTGATGAAACAGAGTCACGACCCCTGAGCTCTTACCCAGTCCTGTCGGATAGTTCTCCATCCCAGTGGTCCCAGATCCCTATCCTCTTCCACTTCCAGACTCGAACACCCAGCTTGAAACACATTCAGGTGGCCTATTATTGGCAACCAATAAACAAACTCCTGATATAGCTGCAAAACTCCCCACAAATCTCATAGTAAAAAAGTGCTATCAAGAGACCAGCGATGGGCTCTGCTGGAGGAATAGCAGGGGTGTGTGTGTGTGTGTGTGTGTGTGTGTGTGTGTGTGAAGGCAGAAGCTGGTACACCAGATGAGGTCTGGCTCATAGACAGGGAATTCTTGATATTCTGCCCCTGCATATCCCTCTGAGGCATCTTAGGAGCCATTAGTGAAATCGGCTACGACCTTTCCATCACCCTTTTTGCCCATGAACTTGAACTGTAGGGTTTCTATAAATGGAACACCTCCTATCAATAGGGAAACCTTTACTCTGATTTCTGCTGGGTTTGAGCAATGGAAATGGCTAAGGTGAGACTGCTGGGAGGGGCAGGACAAAGTCAACAAGGTGAGAATGCTCCTTTCTCTAGCTCGAGACCCCACTCCTCCCATCTCGAGGTCATAAATTATGACTCCCACTCTTGTGTTATGGGTAGGCCACCAGAAACGACCACTTAGACACAGTTTACAGCCAACTGAAAGTCTTATTCTAGCCAGCCGGGACCACAGCCAGGTACTCGGGGATCTAGCTAGGTGTGACCCCGAGTGTCCAGAGTGCAGGGTTTTGAAGGCAAAACTCACATCCTGGCATCTTGCTTGGCAGCTGCGGAGGTGGGATAGGGTTCTTTGCAGAAGAAGCAGTTCAGCAGAAGCTACGAGTGGTTATCTCTAGGAGGTCCTACCCAGAAAGACTAAGTCAACTAAGGGCATCCTGACCTTGGGTTCCTAGAACAGAATAGGCAATTTTCCTTGGGATTCTCCAGCAATGAGATCAGATTCCAGCTAAACTTGCAAAGGGCCTCAGCAAGAATCCAAGACGGAGGAATTTTTGCACTGTCTTACCCTGTCACCGTTGCTTGCCCTGAAACCCCACGCAAGTACAAACCACTGTGGTGACCACCCACAGGTTCCTAAATAGTCTTGTATTTGTAACAAAATCCTCTCTCTCCTGGCTCTGTGTCCCATATTAGCAGAGGATGATCGTGACAACAGTGATTGTCATTCACACAAGTGCTACACAGACACATTCACTGTGGATTGACTGAATCCAGATCCTGGGTGTTGGGAGAATGATTGGACACCTGCTTGAATGTGTACGTTACAAATACTAGAAAGCCAGCCAATGGAAATAGAAATGCCGTACCCTGTGCTTTACTGTGTTGAGTAATAATGCCATTTCAGCCATCATTCCCAACATATAAAGGCAGCACAACATACAAATCTCCCTAAGTGTGTTTCAGATTAATTTTATAGTAAGTTATCTCTGATATGAAAATGAGCATTACATAAGTAAATATCTTTGTCACACTGGCCGGGGAGCCTCCAGTTCCCTGCTCCCAAGCACCCCAGAGGTGCAATTGGAAGGGAAGCTAAGCTGAGGGTGGCAGCCAGCAACAGCAGCAGAAAACCTGGCTGGGCTTGCAGACGGTTTTAAACTGAATGTGAATCCTGAGCCTTCTTTGTCTTAATCTTTCACGTTCTCTCCTCCCTCCTTTTTGCCAGTTTCCCATCTGTGTTGGGGCTTTCTTCCACACCGCATAGACAAAGGCACACTGGTGACATTCTGCATTTGCTCAGCACTTGAGGTTTCCAAGGCCCCTTTCCATCCCTCTCCTTCAACAACCTGCATGATATTCAATGAGATCAGCTGTCCCGCTTTTCAGTATGGAAATAAGAATGTTTCCATGGTCAATGAAGTCAGGGTCAGTTGCAGCTTCTCAGTCTTTGGGTTGGAAACTGTTAATTCCATGTGTTTTGGGAGAAAGAACACTAACCCAAATAATGGCCAAATTAATTAAAGCAAGGTTTTTCTATTCTTATGCATGGGCTATCTTACTCTAAAGGTGGGGTTCAAGAGATCAGCATTGGACCTAGATAAGGGTTTTTATAGTTCAGGAGTAGGGGGTTTCCAAATGGGGTATTTGGCAGGCAAGTAGAACATACGCACAAGTTGGTCATAATAATGCCCTGAAACAAAGACATGGTTGCAAGGTAGTCATAACAGGTATTCATGACAAAGGGGTCGTAACAATGGGTGGTCATAGCAATAACAAGGCAGTCTTAACAACAGCTAGTCATAATAACCGCTTTGAAATAAATACATGTTCACCATTCCTGCAACTGGCAGTGCAGAACAATTTGTAGCTAAGGTCATAGGTGGGGCAGCACTCAATCCTTGAGAAACAGGTTTAATCATAAACAGAAATAAGCCTAGTTAATCCTTACTATAGGAGGTCTTTCGAGCCTAAGATGGATGCAGGCTTATCAAAGTCTTTCTTCTGGGCTATCCAAACTCTGCATCTGGGGGGAACACTTCTCATTGGTTTGCAATGCTTCTCCTGCACACACTGTGGGCCAGTGGCCTCTTTGCCACAGTGTGCACCTTGTCTTGTATTTCCAAGGGCAGCTGTTGGGCATCTTTGCTGCTTTTCCTTGCCACATCCTCGCCCTGAGAACCAGCTCAGAGAGCTTTTCTTGAAGACACTGCTGGGCTCTGGCTCCCAAGGAGAAGCATAACCTTTCCTTGAAGGTGGACAGAAATCAACTCCAGCTGTGAAAGCAGCCTCTGAGCTGGCATGGAAAAGAGCATGTCAGATCCAAGCTTCTCCTAATTCTTCTGCAAACCCAAGGGACCCGCTCTGTGCAAAGCTAGAGAAAGGCACCATGGCTCTGCACCAGCTGGGCTCTAGAGTCTATTTGTCTAACACTGCTCAACGCCCATTTGATTTCTCTGA
Organism: Chionomys nivalis; assembly: GCF_950005125.1. Classification (NCBI taxonomy): domain Eukaryota; kingdom Metazoa; phylum Chordata; class Mammalia; order Rodentia; family Cricetidae; genus Chionomys; species Chionomys nivalis. The sequence goes on from NC_080109.1 coordinate 18,915,458, forward strand.
CGCCATATGACAAGTGATGTTGCTTCTCACTAGAGGAAGTGGTAAAAGTGTCCTTTTACAGCAAGCCTGTGCTCAATTACAAAGGCAGTCTCATCTAGTGGAAAATATTAATTGAGCAGTGTTTTGGACACCAAAATAAAGGAAACATAAAGATAAAAAAGATAAAGGAACACATAGAATCAACATGGCAGAGATCTTAGAGTAATGGGTGCAACCCCATTGTTTCTGCTAGCTTACAGCAAGCGCCTCCCTTCTCTGCCTCGAGCTCCCCAGGCTAGATAGAAGGATGATGCTAAGTGTCTTAGTTTCTTTTGTTAAGTTTGGCTTATAGCATCAGAGGGCTTCATTCTATCATGGTGGGGACATATTGACAGAGCAAAACAGCCAGGAAGCGTGGACTGTGATTTAAAAAAAAAAAAAGTTGATAGAAGCAACTCAAGAAGAAAGGGTATATTTACACTTACGAGGGCAGCACACTATGGCAGAGAAGTTAAAACATCCCGGCTTGAAGCAGCGGGTCATGACCTGCACCAAACCCGTAAGCAGAAATGAGAACACCTGTGGCAGCTTCTCCTCTCTATACAGCCCATGATCCCAGCCACTTTTAGTGAACTGTTCTTGCTTCAGTTAACACAATCGATATAATCTCTTACAGGCTTGCCTCCCAAGGATTTGCAGATCCTTCCAAGTAACAGTACCTCCTCCTAGAACTAAATGCATATAGTAATTATAACTTGCTCCAAACTTAGTCCCATGCTCAGAACACATAAAATGCTTGACACAGGCCATTGCCAGCCTAGTTCAAATCCGGCCTCTGCCACAAAGTTTTTCTGAGTAATTCAGCTTCAATATTCTCTCCTCCCTTTTTTATTTCATGGCACTTTTACCACCCCATGGAATGTCACATATTGTAGCCTGTGCATAGTTTCGGGGTATTAGACTACTAACGTAGCCAAATCTCACGCCATGTTAAGTATATGCTGTGACTGTTAAGCTTTTGACTATGAATGGTGAGATAGTTAATTTTCATAATCAATATGACTCGATTTAGAATCACCTAAGAGATGGAGGCAGACCTTGAAATATGCCTATGAGGGCTTTCTGGGAGAATTTATTGCGGTGAAAGACCTTTCCTGAAATCGAATGGCACTATTTCGTTCGCTGGAGGCCCTGCCAGAGTAGGAGGGGAAATAGGAAAAATAGCCAAGCTCCGACAGTCCCCTGTCCACCCTTCCTACCTGTTCTGCTCTGTTATGTCTTCCCCTGCAAATATGGGATTGAACAGATAACAGCAGGACTAACCCTTCTGAACCCAGGAACCAAAATGATACATTCTTCGTTCCTCTCTCTCTCTCTCTCTCTCTCTCTCTCTCTCTCTCTCTCTCTCTCTTTCTCTCTCTCTCCTCACAGATCTCAGTGTACTACATTGAAATTGCTATTAAACTAAGGGCAGGAGTGTGGGGTCCTGTCTGCTTCATCTCCTCCCCTCAATCAAGGGAGAAACCTCAGCGATGGGAGAAATCAGCGTTGTAGAGTCAGATAATGGGGCAAAGAGGCACAAGGAGAGAGAGTGGTCTATGTCGGAGCACAACAGTGGAGCTGGCTGGCACACAGAGACACAGTCAGATGCACTGAATTTCCAGGACTCTCCTGAGAAAACCTGTTGGGAAAGTTTTGCCCAGGACTTTATATGATGAAAACCGGAACTCAAGTCTGAGGCAAATCTGAACGTAGATGAGAACAAGGCTGGGTGACTTCACTGCTCTTTTCATCCTTTTTTTTTTTTTTTTTTTTTTTCGAGACAGGGTTTCTCTGTGGTTTTGGAGCCTGCCCTGGCACTAGCTCTTGTAGACCAGGCTGGCCTCGAACCCACAGAGATCCGCCTGCCTCTGCCTCCCGAGTGCTGGGATTAAAGGCATGCACCACCACCACCCGGCTCTTTTCATCCTCTTTTTCAGATGTTGCAAAGAAGTCTCTTTGGAAATACCGTCCACACCCTGGGCAGTGACTGGAGGAAGGCACATTTCAAGTTTCACCGCCCCTTCTCTGACCTGGCTTTTGCTTTACAAGTAGAAAAGGTGACAGCTGGCGACAGCTGGCTCAGTCATTTCCAGTTCCTAATCTCATCTTGCTTGTCTATGCTTCTCTATGGATGCATGTGTCATTATAATCAAATGTAGAAATGAATGTGTAGCTCTGAATGATAAAAGACCTTTTAATGTCACCAAGTATTGTTCAGGCTCTAGCCAAGCCCGAATCTCTTTATGCCTCCAATTCTTCTCAATTCTCATTGTGCTACTTCTCTCCGAATTTCAAGCCCCCAGAAAGATTCACAAGGCCGAGGAAACTCTAGAAACTCTTTCTGGCTTGATTGAAATATCAGTAATCCATGTCAGGAGTCACTAGTCACACCTACATTTCAGGAGATAGCGCACTGGTTTCCTGCCGCCCTCGGATGTGAAAGTGTGGTATGAAGCAACACGCAGCGACAACAGGAAGGAGCAGATCTTGATCCCAGGGATCAGGCTCAAGGCAGGAAGCCAGCCACTGTAGATTCTAGCTTGGTGATGGCATCCAGCTGTAGCTCACAGAGATGGTGACCCAGAGTGTCCCTTTGCTAAGCCCCAAGGGCCAGCAGGAAGGGAAGGTTGCAGAGAAGCACAGTGACAGCATCCAGTTCCAAGATTTACTCCTTGTGATGCTGGCCCCGAGGTCCCGCTAGGGTGGTACCCATCTGCAGCCTTCCTACCTCACTGGCCTCTTTGCCCACTTCAGGGAGGTGCCCAGAGTGTTCAGATGGCCGTGCAAGGTTCCATCATCAAACACTTACTCTTTTCCAGAGAGGAAAAACACCGCAGCCTTCACAGGTAAGAGAACCGTGGTTAGCATATAAAAGATGGCCTAATGGATCTAGAATGTTTCTTTGCTAAACAGTCATAATGAAACTCTCAGGCGGCTTCAGGAACGATGTCTGTCCCTGTAAGACAGAAATGGCTCAGGTTCTCCCAGAGGAGCGGGATTACCCTGGGAGGACTTCTCCTGAGGTCACATTCAGTGTTCACCTGCAGAATAAGCTTGACAGACTCCATGTTCCACTGCAGGCCAGGAAAACGAAACAGCAGGTTTCAGGGGTGCTCATTTTCCAGATTAGGTGGGAAGGCCCAGCCTAACACCTATAGAGAGACTCAAGTGGCCATGGCAAAGCCGACAATTGGAGGGGCCATCTTCCTTCTTAGCCTGGCGCCATGGAACCCTGTTTTCTGCTTGCCTTCTTGTTACAGAATCAGCTCACACTTAGAAACTAAGAAACCTCTCTCATGATTCCCTATGTTAGATACTAAAGGATTAAAAATCAGCCAAAGACATCTATCCTCCAGCAAGATAAGGTATATCACCCAAAACAAGAGCTCAGGGTGTAATACATTCTAAGATCAGGAATAAACACCTTCAGTAGAAACAGAGCCCAGGATGCAAATTCTTTATGCAAGGGATTTATTAAGGGGGTGCCTTCTGGAGACCGATATAAGAGGGTGAGGAAGCAGGATAAGGAAGGAGAGGCACCAAGGAGGGAGGGGATCCCCAGTCATCTCAGTGAAAGCTACAAGGCAGAGCTAGGGAACACAGGCTGCTCTTCAGTGTGCCCGCCTTCAGTGAAGAGGTGAGGCTTCCCTGCTAGTCATTCCAGACAGTCATTGGCTTGGGCCCTCCAAAGGAAAGAAAGTATATCACTTTAGTCATTTCTGGCTAAGTGACTCCAAGCCAGTAGAAGAGTTGGAAAGTAGGAGTCACAGAAGCAGGACCCAAAGTAGATTGGGGGACACACCCATCACGTGAGAGTGCAAGATATCTGAACTAAAATACACACCAGTGTACTACATAAGCGTACAGCCTAGCAGTTGATCTGAGCTAAAACATCAAATACATGTAAGTAAGTCACTGCTCTGGTTGCCCTGCTCCGTGTGGCCTTCCTGGACCTCCCCCGTCACAAGTTCCCTCTCCTCCCTGTAAGCACATGGTCTTTCTGTCATTCTATCTGCGCAAGCTTTGCGGTTATTCCATCCCATCAAAGAGCTGGACAAACAATACAAGTAACTGCTAGCCTCTGTCCGCGTTTCTTTGAGAACCAGATCTTAAAAATTTGAAAAATAAAATAAGCAGAAGAAAGATTGCTCCCACTCCCCAGAGAAGCTGGAGGTCCTCCCGGCAGTGGTGAGATAGGAAAGACCACAGACTCAGGACCCAGGGGGCCTGAATGAGTCAGCTCTGTATCTCACTCCCTCACCTCTAAAATGGGAATAGATGTGGTACTGCCGCAGAGCACCTTCGTGCATTAAATGACGTAATGTGTGCAAGGTACTTAGTGAGGTGAGGGACGGGCGGCTCAGGGTGAGCTGACGTGGCGGGGAGGAGGGGGCGCTTTAAGACCTGACCAGGCGGAAAGGGAGGTGCAACGTGCCTGAGGGAGGGGCACAGGAACGGAATGTGCAGGGGGTCCTTGGGGTTCCATCTGGGAAGAGGCTTTACAAAGTAAACACGTGGGAGGCAAAGCTGCAAGGATTAATTTGGGATTGGACTTGAAAAATGACTATCAGTTGGCAACATGTTCAGGGCGACCCGTTTTGGAGTTCAGAGCTAGCCAACAGGGGAGCGAGCGCTAGGATGAGACAGGCTGGTGTTGCCCTGAAGACTGCAGTTAAGGTCTGCGCAGAGAGATCGGGCTATCCTGCACCACCCTCACAGGGCAGGCTGAGAGGGGAGCCAGGAGGCTGTCCCCCATACTCAGAAAGAGACACAAACATCAGAGACCAGGTTGCTGATTTTTTCCCTGACTGCCTGCATTGCAGCTTATGTAACCTGAGCCAGCGTGAGCAGGAACAAGCCCTAGCTGCCACATTGGCTGGCATCCTGTGGACTGCAGGGGCAGCTCAGAAGGCCATCGTCTGTTTTGTCACCAGAGACATCCCTAGCACTTCGATTCTTGACTGCTCTCGCGACAATTTCATTGAGAGGGTAAGCGCACTCCAGCCCGTGTGAGCTAAAGAGCCAATGAAGCTTCAGCGTACACATGGTCATAGGAACCCAGCCCCACGGAGGACCTGAACTAGCCAAAGGTACCTTCAGACGTGCAATCACCAAGGGCTATAAGTGCCTGGTGGCCAAAATGGCGAATTTCTCCTAAAGATGGTGAATTTCACTCGAGTTCAAGAATACATTGTATTTGGATAGGTTATCTTAGTGGTTAAATGTGCTGTTCAGCTCTGGGTTTGATACTCACAAAAAAAAAGAAAGAAAGAAAGAAAGAAAAGAGAAAAAAATCCATATCTGAAATCAGCATCAGTTCATTAGTTGTCTTTCTCTATCTGTTATCATAAAGTTAGTTAAACTCTATCAGGGAAAAAAAATACCTGCTCACGGTTTTATTATTTGAGGTATCATAGTGACTTAAAATTGAGGGATGTAACAGGGATGGCATCACCACCTGGCTTACCATGTGTGTTTTCTGTGGCCTTGTGTTTGATGCCAATTTTTGGCGATGTAATTTTGTAATGTAACAACCCCCCCTTTAGGTAATAACAGTGAAATGATATCTCTTAGAGAAACCTTTCATCTCCCTTTTCGTTTTTATCTTCAATTCCTGAACTGTAGCTCCAGCTGTTTGAATTTTCAGAGAGAGAAGCCGCTGAGAAATTCATCTATGATCATTTACAATGTGTAAGTGTTTAAACGTTGAGGTAATCCCTTTATGCGGAACTGATCGTAGAGAGATCTTCCTTCTTTCAGAAAGCATATTCCTAATGGTGCTTGTTAAGAAAACCAGGTCATTTGGAGGGCTAAGGAAGGGCAGGACAAGAAACAGGCAAGCCTGCCTTTCCCTCCTCCCAGCCTGGAAAGAAGCCAGATCACACCAAGGCCACTCACGGATGTCTCTTTCTCTTCAGCTAATCAACCCCAGAAACTAGCACCTTTCAGGCTGTATTCCAGGATTGTTTTAGAGAGGAGAAAAATGTTAATGCAGGTTTACCTCATCTAATGACTAACAAGCAAAACTGGAGGAAAACTAAGCTGACTGGAAGACGGGTCACACTGACTTCAAGGAAGTGACTTAGGGCCTTGCGAAGGCAGCGCTTCTAATGGCACCGTCACAAGGTCCACCACGGCATTGCTTCTTCCCCACCCTGGGTAAAGAGGGGGCAAAGCAGTTGGATAATGATGGCAGAAAAGTGGAAGGTGCTTTTGAAAGACTTCAATTGAGGAAAAGAAAATGAAGCATGATTTTCGGAAGAATTAGAAAGCTAGAATGTATGCAGAGGAGAATTAGCAGGCTAGCCACGCAGCCACGAGCTGCAGAGCACATGGGTGGAACTGAGATTTATCAAACTCATTGCAAAGGCAGTAGAGGCGGGGGACTGGAGCATCAGGACTTACACACATCCTGTAGAGGATTTTGGTTACACTAATGTTGACAGGGTTTCAATCAGAGGATTCGAGCTGAGACTACAAACATGTTTCCCCGTAAAAACTAAGAATTGAGCACGCAGGGAGGCTGCAAGGATCGTAAGTTCAAGGCTAGCCTGTGCTACACAGTAAGACCTTGCTTTTTTTCTTTTTGTTAAAATAAAAAGAACCGGGCAGTTATGAGTAGGAAATGCCTTAAGCCCATGAGGACGAACCAGTGCAGATAGAGCGGCAGGGGATGACCCAGCCAGCCAAACCACATTGGCTATTACCATAGCCCCACTAAGGAGGAGCAGGCACCAATTCCTGAGTGAGGGGGAGAATTCCCTTAGGTAAGGCTACACACTGCAATCAACAGACCTTCATCAAATTAAATCCTATTTACTATCAGTTGCGTCTGTCCTGTATCCAGTTTTATTTAGGGAGGGATTTCAACATTGAGATTTGAGGGCTGCTTGTGTGCAAGAGGACTATTGCTGTCAGCTGAGCAACTGACACCGCCCTCCGTCACCCTGCCTCCTCCATCAAGAGAAATGCTGAGACCCTAGACCCCCTCCTCCTGCCCTGCAAACACACTGATGATGCTCCTAGCAACGTTTGAAAATGAAGTCATTTAAAGGTGCAGTCAAGATCAGAAGAGGTCGAACTGGATCAAGGAGAGCTGGGTTCCAACAGCTGTTACTTTTTAAGAGGGAAAATGTGCAGACTGATTCATGGGAAGAGTGCATGAGACACAGCGAAGGCAGAGAGACGTCTGAGTAATGGGCCTGAGAACCAACATGTGCTAATGACTTCAGCAAGAAATGTACAGAGATTCCGGATGGACCCAGTCCCAGGGCCTTCACAGAAAGTACTGCCCTACTCTGAACCTTGGTCTCAGACCTCCACTTCCCAGAGCTGTTAGGACACGGATTCCTATTATTTTAGGACATTCGATTTTCTGCTAAAGTGTGGTAGCCACCCTTGGAAGTCAATACCCTGTCTCATCTGAGCTGAGTGCGAGCCTCTGTGGTGTTAACACCTCTTCACGTCTCAATCTGTACATGTCAAAGAACAACGGGGAAATTTCACATCAGAATCGTGCCACCAGAATTCATCCCAGAAAAGACCGTAACACTTAGCTTACATTCTTTTCGCTCTTCAGTTAACTGACAAGCTGCTGATCTCCCGGCGGATTAGCTAACGGGAGGATGGAGAGTCATACCTGGTAAAAGGGACTTGGCAGGTGCGACTCGGACTCTCGGGATCGGGGGATGACTCTGGATTGTACTGCTGTGCCCAATTAACCACCGTGTCATTGCACATGGAAAGAAGGAAGTGGGAACTCTAGAGAGCTGTAAGGAAAGCAAAAAGACTAGGTGGTGGGCCATGAAGAAGAGATGAGGGCAGATTCTTAAAGCTGGAGGAAGTCATGCTCCTTTAGAACCCAGGTTAGTAGTCTCTTCAGCCTTTCCATTAAGAGCCACGCTGGGCTTGGAGCGTGAGTGTTGTTTCCAGCCTCCAAGGCTGTGGCATTGTTGTAGCAGCAATTAGGTAACTAACCCACAACAACTTTCCAGTTAGCCTCAGGCCCCACACTGCCCATTTCTCTTACACCCTGAAGAATACCCATTTGAATTCCTGTCTGCCGCCTGTGCCACTGGCCTGGGGGTTCTGTGCTGTAACAGGTTACAGGCATACGTGCAGACACATTATTCCATGAAGAAAAATAAGGTGCCCTGGGAAAAGCCTTCCTGCTGCTGTGTCTTCTAAGAAGGCTCTAGCTCTGGACACCTGGGAGGCCAGCAAAGGGCTGCTTTGTAGCAAGGGGAATAATGAGAAAAACCTAAGATTAGACTAGCCCCTGAGAGGCTTGGATTTGATTAGGCAGTTTGGATATGATCCACGGGGTCACGAATTATCATTTGAAAGTTTTAAGCAGAACAGCCTTAAAAAGAGACAGATTCTATGGACTCAAAATATTCCAAGAACCAAGACGTATACTGTACATTATTCCATTTAACCTTTGCAACCTGCAGTGAGAGGAATGCAGTATTTGCTGAAAGTTTCAGATAAAACTAAAAGAAAGCCGGGTGGTGGCACACACCTTTAATCCCAGCACTCAGGAGGCAGAGACAGATAGATCTCTGCGAGTTTGAGGCCAGCCTGGTCTGCAGAGTGAGTTCTAGGACAGCTAGAGATACACAGAGAAACCCTGTCTCAACAAAACAAAGAAACAAACAAAAAAAATCAAAAAGAACCTGATGAATAAAAGTGTCTTTATGTACCTGTCAATGCCAAAGCTCTTTCTCTGATTCTCCTGCTCCTTGGGAATTCAATGGGGTAGCTACAAAAGATATGTTCAGCAAAGCAGGTCAGCTCAGTGTAAAACCAAGGGTCCTGCAAGGGAACAGACTTACATCATAGCCATGATTTAAAGAGAATCACTAAATAGAAGTAGAAGAAAGAAAGGCTAAGTTGAAGACAGAGAATGTTGGCCCGTTGAGGCCTTCAAGTGGAGAAGGAAATGACTGGGAAGAAGACAGCCTCTGCTCTTGGAGTAACTAGGAAGGGGGCAGGCTTTTGTTAGACCTAAGACCTTGACGTCATACCCACATCTGTGCCCTCTACCCCTCTATCAGCGGTGTTTTTAAGCAAAGGCATTGGTTTTGTTTTCCACAGTTCCAAGGTGAAGGCAGCCACGGTGTCATCCTCTTCCTCTACAGCCTAGTCCTCTCCAGAACTTTCGAGAGGTAAATTTCACAAACATTCACGTGGGCATTGCCTATAGGAAGGGGGCCACATAGGTGTGAACTCGGTAGGAAAATATTCCCATTCCATATTTTATGCAACAGTTATTCTTCTGCCCGTGTGTCTACTCTTTAGTTGATTCGTCCATATGAATAGGCAAGGTCTTTTATGAATATTTTTTATCTACAAATTATCCCCTCAGATGTCTTACTTTTGTCTATGCGATACAAAGTTCTGTTCTATGGGAAGTATAGCTAAGAGACGATGGGACGCTCATCTTCTGTGGCTTCCACTCTGGGGAAGATAGCAGATATACCCAGAATTAGTGGACAAAACCAGGCTGCACCTGACATCCCAAAGTGGCGTAGAGATAATGATTGCTGGTGGATTCCAGAGGAGGCAGGCTCCTACAGTAAGCACAGAAAGTTCTAGGGAAGAGGAAGGCATTCTTCCAGACTCTGAAATAAATGCAAGATTTTGAGAGCCAGACCAGGGGTAGGGGCTCCTAGGAGGGAAGAATTACAAAACCTGAGCCAGCGTTCGTGAAATGTATCTTTAACGACAATGACATTTGTGTGAGCTATACTATTATTTGGTTAGAAAGCTCATTTAAATCAATGCGTATTTAAGCATAGACCTGTTTTAAACATTACTATTTTTCCCTTTCATATCTTCAATATTAATGGATAAGCAAATTCTTCAAGCCATTTACTATGATAAAGATGTAGTAGACATGTCTTCACAGGCCTGTAAACCCGGCCACTCAGGAGGCTGAGGCAAAGGGATCACCCTGATTACAGGGTGAGCGTAAGGCCAGAATGGGCAACTTAGTGTGCTTTAAATTCAAAATAAGGAGTGAAGAGGAGCTAGGGAGCTGGCAAGCTGGGTCAGCTGGTAAAAGACAGTTTCCCCAAGCCTTTAGACCTCAGCTTGAGCCACAGAACCCACAGTATGGGAGAGAATGGATTCTCACAAGTTGTCCTCTGTCTATATTGAACTCACATTTGCCATCCTTCTGCCTCAGTCTCCCACACGGGTGGGATTATAGCACTGTAGCACCATGCTTAGCTACCATCAAGATTTAAAATGCTCAAATCTATACCACCTTCTCTTCTGCTGTACTCTGAAGAGCTCTCTCCTCAGTTCCGTGAGATCCCCAAATCTTTCAGTGTCGTTTGCAGAAGGCATGCCCTCCAGTCTCAGGAATAAATCAGCTCAAGAAGACATACTGTTTCCATCTCAGCACTATGTTTCTTCCAGTTGACAAGAGCCACAGATTACCTTGCATGGTCAAGAGTAGGACCAGCCTCTGATCTCTGATCTTGAACCCAAAAACTGAAGTCACAGCCACTCTGGTTTCCACTTGATGAGTCTGTTCAGTCCTGCTTTAAGCCAGCACTCTCTGGTGTGGTCATGTGTCACTGCTGTAAGCCTAGCATCTGTCATACAGGATAAGCCTCTTCTCCACTGAGCCCAGCATCCATCTAGAACACACACAGGGGTTCTATTGTGTGACATGTATATGTCTTCTTCCTATTCCTTACTTCACCACTGACTCCTTACTTCACCGTCCAAACCATAGTTTTCCCCATCACCCCGGAAGCCCTGATCCTAGTTCTCTGAGAAGTAAAATCATGAAGGCATGAGCAAGGGACAGTGGTCTTGTTTCTGCTGTACTCCCTGTTATGACCTCTGTTTCGGACCAGGTGCTGACAGCTCCCTTCATCCTGCAGGCTTCAGAAGGACCTGGACATCAGCACCACTCATCTCTTGCAGTCTCGTGCTGGGAGCATCCTGTGCAGGCAGGTAGGTGGGAAGACTTTGCATCACTTTCGTAGACTCTGAACCAGGCTTCTTTTCTAAGTAAGTTCATTTTCTCCTTGAGCAAAACCTGGTCATGATATCTTTGAAAGATGAGATAAAGCTACCAGAGCCTACCTTCTGGTTTCCACAGTCCTTCCTAGAGTCCCCACAAAAGCCAGAGATCTCAGAAACATGATACCTCGACAAGACTCACCAGGTATCCCTAGTATCTGACAAAACAAATGGCGTACATTTTAGCTTCGTGCTTCCTAAGTCATAACAATGGAAAGCACATTTAAAACAAATACAAAGGAAGAAAAGTCAGCACGTGGGTGGGAGGAAAAAAGAAAAAAAAATAATCCAAAAACTGTGGTTTTAATTCTACCAATATCATATCACACATATGCTTTTCCAGAACTATGTTTGTATAGCTGCATTCTTTATAGTAAAAACAAATGGGCATTTAAAATGATTGTTTTATCTTTTTTGTGTTGAGGGTTGAATCTAGGCCTGTAGGCCTGATAGGCAAGCTCCCTGCCCCAGAGCTGCCTCCCAGACCATTTCTGTAATACTTTTTAAAGAAAACAGTCTCCAGGTCCTTGCTCCCTAAAACGTAAATATTAACCAACTGTTCAATCTAGGCTGTTACCAATATGATTTTGACTGGGAGAGCAAGTCCAAATGTCTTCAATGGCTATGAGAAAGGAAGGTCTGGGGAAACATTACATGGAGTCCTGGCCCGCAGTGACGTTGGCTACTTGCAGTGGGGTAAGGACACTTCTGAGGGTGACCGACTCTCACAGGTTAGTGCTTTGATTCTTAACTCTATAACCAGAATGCAAGTATTTTTGTCATGTTTAAAAGTGTCAAATCTGAACCTCTTTTCCCATTTGGTACCTTTGGTGTGCCTTCCTCCATCACACACACACACACACACACACACACACTCAGGGTCTAAATGGAAACATCCAATGCTATTTATATTCTCTTCATACTTTATCCCACGTTTTAATGCCTACAATGTACATATAGTGGAAACCACATGTGAACTCTTATTGAAAAACAATATTTGAAACACATAGATGGGTGGAAGTTTCCATTCATGCCCAGGGAGCCACAGCCCGGTGGTTGGCATCCTCCAAATCCGTTACTTATGCAAATGAGTGTACATGTGCCCCCTGTTGCTGAACATTTTTTACAAATACTAGAACGGGGCCCTGTTTTTGATATGTGTGTCACAAATGTCTTCAGCTCAGGGGATGCACACCTCCTGACGGCCAGAAAGCAAACCGTGCATGTAGAAGCAGAATAAGGAAGAGAGGGTGCAAGGCGAACACTTTTCCCAGACCACGAATCAAAGTTGCTTAGGATGCATTGCGCCGCGGTTTTCTTCCTGACCCCGGGAGAGGCAAGGACTGTGGAGAGCAACATCTCTCTGGAGTGACCTTGACACTACCTGGGGGTGGTTTCCTTTGATAGAGACGCCCATGCCCGTCGTCTCCTAACCCTGCTGGCAAACAAGGCCCTGCTCAGTACCTATCCTGTTTACCAGTTCTCCAGTTCCTGCCACAGATACCCTTCATGAGTACAGAATTTCTCACAAGGAGCCATTCAATCCATAACCTCACCTACGTCTCCACCTGTGTCCAGATGTCATGTGTGTGTTATTCACAAACCCAGCATCTTCTGCATGTGTCTGGGCGACATCAAGAAAATAGGATCTGACCGTGGAAGGCTGGTAGCTTTTATGCACATGTGTGCTTTGAAAGTTTCTTTACTGTTCCTTAATTGTAGATTCCAGGTACATCACACACACATACACACACACACACACACACACATATACAAATGAGGAGTGCCAAATAAACTAATAGAAATGAACTCAATTCCATTCTCCTGTGATCTGTGTTTTCAGAAATGCTTTTATTCTCTTTTTCTTCCTTGTGTGTAATTCTATGTTACTCTCCTGGAATCTTTTTCACATTTATCTTTATACACTAGTGAGAATCCGGCCTTTAGTGTGTTTAATGGCTGCAAAGAATCCCACTACATGAATGGCAAAGATTAAACTTGGGTATATCCTGGATGAAAACAGATGGGTTATAGTTATAAGGTCCCTAATCACGTTTTCTAGAAAAACTGGGGGTTCACTTCAGACCTTAGTAAATACAGTGAAGAAAACTCAGGCAGAAGCAAGGGTTCATTCGACATATTTTGCTTTTCTGTTAGCCATATGTAGTCACTACATGTCTACGGTCTAGTATTGTCTATGTCTCAGATCTCAGCAACGTGTCAAGATTCTATTTTGCAAAACTTGGAGGAATAGACTAGATCAAGTTTCAAGGGTGAAACACACAAGTGACAATAATTTTAGGGGTTCAACTATCGTGACAAAGCCCTTTCACGACGTTGTAGTTTATAACTTGTGTCATTATACCCCTGCGTCACTTGTGCTACTATTGATATTTTTCCTTAAATCAACTCAGTTTTTTTTGTTTGTTTTTGTTTGTGTTTTGTTTTGTTTTTGATTTTCGAGACAGGGTTTCTCCGTAGCTTTTGATTCCTGTCCTGGAACTAGCTCTTGTAGACCAGGCTGGCCTCGAACTCGCAGAGATCCACCTGCCTTTGCCTCCCGAGTGCTGGGATTAAAGGCGTGCGCCAGCACCACCCGGCTCAATCAACTCAGTTTTAAGATTGTTTTTAACCTTCATTGCTATGGCGATATAAACCAAGCAATTGCTTTTCCCTTGTATGCCTTTAAATAAATAGATGCTTGTCTTATAAGTTTCTTTTCATGCCACTGGCTTCTATGCCACATGTCACATGCCAGCAGTATCTAGAAGCCTTGGTGCAAAGGCAAGAGGTAGATCCTACAGAGGAAGAAAATAATCCTACCTGGAAATCTACAGCTATTGGAAACCTCAGCAGGGGCAAGACCTGCCCAGTCACTCATCCTTCTGAGCTGATGACTATTGAGTCTCTCCTGATTTCTGAGATATGGGACTGGTGTGAAGCAAACAGATGGAAATCCAAAATGTTCTGTGCACATGTGAGACTTTTGACAGATGACAATGGATCATATTCTAATGCTTCAGTCAGCCAGGTTCACTTAGCATCACTTACATGGGAGGATCTGTGTCCAGATACAAAACTGAGTCCTAGGTGGGCCTCACGTGGCATATGTTGATTATTCTAGAAGAATGGTTCTCAACCTTCCTACTGCTGTGTGATGGGGAACCTCCTTCAGCCCAATGGCCTTTGAGAGGCTGGACTAGGTTGGGCATGGCCTTGGGTATCAAAAAGGTATGGGCCCATCCACTTGCTCTCTCTCTCGACTCTATAACACCCAAATGCTAGATTCTGTTCCCGTTCCCCCATTGTGATCTGTGTTGAGTTCCCCCTTAACTAAAGAACCCCTTATTATATCCTGGGATTACTTTATTCACCTTCCCCTTTATCTGGTGTGTCCCCTTTGGCTGTGACCATTTAATACAGTTCCTCAGGTTGGGGTGACCTCAACCATAAAATTATTTTCATAAAATTAGTTCATTGCTAATTAATAACTGTAATTTTGCTACTGTTATGAATCATAATGTAAAATCTGTGTTTTTGTGTTTTCGATGGTCTTAGGTGACCCCTGTGAAAAGGTTATTTGACCTCCAAATGGCTCTCGACCCAGAGGTTGAGAACTGGTTTTCTAGACTTAATGCGATAGCAATGATATCAACCTGACTGTAATCTAAGCCTATTCAGAAAGTTCTGAATGATCAATGCCTGGGGCATCCTCAAACCCCACTAACTTCCTGAGTACGACACTTGTATTGTCCATAGATTATTACATTATTAAGTTCTTAGCGAGAGTACCTGCATTTTCATTTTGTGTAGGGTCCTGTAAGCAAAAAGCCATGTTGACCCCAAACAGTGTTACTTCCTCTGAGGGACGCTGGGAACGTGACCTCAAATCTCCCAGGTGATTCTAAGTTTCAGTGAGGGCGAGAAACCCCTGTCCTATGTAAGGCTTCTCAGCTGTGGTCACTGGGGATATTTGTCTATGGTGTGGAGCTGTGTTCCCTTTGCAAGCTCTCGTGCGGCACCCACTAGATGCCAGTTGCTCCAACCCTGTCATCACAACCTCAAACATTTGTAGCCATTTTCAAATGTCCCCTGGCGATGGTGAGGGCAGAATTGTCCCTAGGTAAGAATTACTATTCTAGAGGAAGGAGGAAATTCAATGAACTCTTTTGGCTCTGTGATTAAATCCATGGTGTGAGAAACTGGGAAGCCAGCTCTTTCAACAGAACCTAGAAGAAACAGCCTACCATCGTCTCATTCATGCTAGCGAGGTGGGCAGCCTTTTGTTCCCTTTTAACGTTTGCAAGGCTTTGGGGGACGAGCTGCTGGCTTTAGCTGAGGCTAAAATTGGACAGGTGTTTGCAAAGCAGCTGCTAAGCTGGTCTGAGGAAAAGGACCACATCAGAGAAAATACCACCACCAAGAGGCAGAGCGCATCAGAGTCAAGAATTCGTGGGGATCCAGTGCTAAACCATGCTCTAAAGAAAATTACCTGCAGAGCCTAAAATATCCTCTAATACGAAGAGGATTTTTCAAGGACCTTAAAGGCAGTTGAGAGCACACAGCACATAGGGGAGAAACTAAGAGCTTCCCTGCCGGGAAGAGGGCACAATGTAGGAGCCCACAGGGCGCCATCCGAAGGTTCGCTTGCCAATTTGAAGTAGGGCAGAGGCTAGAGATGCCTGGGGTCACTTTAAAATCTACATTAAAATCAAATCTAAAACACTTCCAGCTTTGGGGAAAGTGAGTAGTGGGACTTTTCATCCTTCATTCTTGGACTCAGCATTCTCTCCCCCAGGGAGATAGATGCCTGTAGATGTGCCCTCGCTGAAAACTGCCTGAAATTGTACACTAATGGCTTGAAACCCCGAGGACATTTATGACGATGCTTCTGTCATGCACTTGGAGTTTGGTTTTTTTTTTTAATGTATTATAGGTCAGCAATAAGCTGACAATCGTCTTGCTTAAGCCTCTCCAACACGGATATACAAAACATGCACACACGGTTGATTTTCCATGAAGTATTCTTTTTCGTTCTTTCCATTTCATCTTCCTATGTCAGGACAGAAACAATGCTCATCTCATGAAGCCCTGACATCATTTTGCACACACACTCACATGAGTATTTCTCCCTAGAGGGTGAGAACAGAATGTATTATGGAGTGGCTTCGTTCACTGGAGTGCCGATGGCCATGGGCACACAGCACCTGTTTTTGCCAGACTTTCTACTGGCAAGGACATCTTCCACGTATAACCCAAAGCTAGAATCCTAAGTCCAGTTTGTTGCTCTGCGATTCAGTTAAGAGATTAGAAAGGTCAAAGGGACTTAGAGGACCTTGCCCAAAGCCTTGCTGAGCTGCCGGTTAGAGCAGGGTTATGAGTCCTACTCTACCTACGCTCAAACCGCATGGTCTCTGCTGTACTGTGACATTTATTTTCCAATAAATTATAAATATATAAATACTAGTTCCTGGAACTGCATGCTATAATTAGCACTTTAAAAATCAGCTATAAGTGCAGGATGGTCTTACACAACCTTGAGTTTTTGCTACAGACGCACTAGCGGTGGGCACTAATATTTTGACAGTGGCAGGGGTTTTGAAATGAATGGCGATTGAACCATTTAAAGCTAAAGCCGTTATGAGTGTTTGCGCCCATCCAGTTTCTGGACAGGTAGACCATGTCTGTCAGGTGCCGACACTTTTCACCCTCATCAGGACAAGCTCAACGGTGCTTAGACACGTGCCCACCACGTAGCCATCTGCACTGACTTCAGTTCACCCCAGAGTCAAATATTTCACGACACCCAAGCCTGGAATGGAAACACCTTGCAGAGCAGGCTTGAGAAAGAAAAGAAGGATTCAGAACGCATCATGAGACCCTCCACAGCCACGGCCCTTCCTTTCTGCTCCAAGGCATGGTGACATTGCAGGAGACCTGTGTTTGTGCAACTGAGCGTGTATTGCTTCCAGGATATCTGGTGGGTCCTGTCCAGGTGGATGCAATAGAGCTGAATTGTACACGTATTCACTGATGGGGATAACCTAGCAGAAGAAAGGTTTCTGAGCTCAGAAGGCAACTGGCATGCCACCCAGCCAGCAGCTGGGATCTGTGGCTGAGGAGAAACCTATTCTGTAGCTCTGCCTTTGTCTCCCCAAGTCAATCTTTTCTTCCTCTGTGTTAAAACTGCAGAGATTGCAAAATAAAAAATTTAAAAAAAAAACACATTTTTCTGTCCCAATGTCACAGCTCAGTGGGTGAGATTTAAAAAGGAAAAAAAGATGATGCTCTCATCAGATGAAGCTGCAAGCCCCCTAGAGCCCACCAGACTGACAGTTCCTGCAGGAAGCAGCCAGCTACCCACGAGGCGAGGCACTATTTTGAAGCCTCCCTGTTACTTTTCTATTTGAAGGTACAAGTTTAAGTGTGAGGCTCCAATACCTAAGTGAGAAGAACATGAAGCAGTTTGAGTCTAACACCATCTGGAAACCTTAGGAGGTTCACGTTATCGTTACACCTGCCAGTGGGAAGAAAAATCAGCTCTGAGTTTTAGAAGGGACTGGAGCCATTTAGGTCTTGCCAGAATCATTCCCACGGCAGCCCTGGCAGCGCCTACTTCCATCCCAATGGTACCCTCTTCTCTCTTTACGTCTTCCCTTTGGAGAGCCGGATGGGAAGAAATCCAACCTTGGAAATAGCCAGTGAAGCGATAACTCACTACACTCTGCCACGAAGTCACCAAGGTTACACCCCGCAAGCCTGATCTAATTTGTTTTTACAACATACCTGCAAACCCTGCCAGAGAAGTTACATCAAGTGTGTGTTCCAGGTGGCAGAGAGGAAAGCTAGGCCATTAACACGTATGCATGGGAATTGTCACCCGGGCTCCATGAAGAAAGCACAACGCTTCTGACACCATTCTCCCGCTCGCATTGCCAGCCTGAGGCCCTGGGACTTGCAATATTAAGCTCATTATGCAAAGGCACTGTCTAAGCACTGTTGTACTGGTGGCACAAAAGGAAAGCCTACTTGGACTCAGTTCTTGCTCTCTGGTGTTAAGATGCGTCCGTCTCTCCTGTCTTTGTCATTTTACATTGGCTTAAAGAAAGGTTTACGTTACAGAGGATTTGGCTGCTGGGGTAACACTGAAACGACCGGGCTTATTACACAATAAGTGAACCTAAGGAGAAAGGTACTTTATTTATAGTAACACTGTATCAAATTTAATTTCCTTCTTACCATGGCAACATGCACAAATTCAGAATTGGTGGAATCTCACCAATAAAATATATTTAGAACCCTGCAAAGAGGGCGGGGTGGCTGGTAAACCATATCTATCCAAAAACAATTAAAACGCTTAAAACTGGAAAATGTCAATCAAATGGGCAGGTGCACAAGAGAAGGACAGGGGTTGGGGTGAGACCTGACGAGATTCAACCAGAAAGCGCTTTGGTTTGATGTTTGTAGGACTTGCTGTTTTCAGACTTGGGGGCCACAGCTATAGCTCAAGCCAGGTTCAGTCACCATCTTCAGATTAAAAGAGCTAAATTAACAGTGGAACACAGAAAGGGAGATTTATTCAGTGTGATCACATTGGGAAGAGGGACTGAGAAATCCAGCCACCTCCCCTAAGCTCGTCTTTGGGTCCTGAAATGAGATCAGAGTTTGAATAGAGGGCCAAGGATGTCCAGATCTAAACAGTCTCAGTCAACGGGTGGTCCTGCCTGTCATTAACTGGCCCTTGTCTAGGTTCCAGTCCTGTAAGGTGGTCAATAAAGTGTTAGAACTGGTTGTATTCTGTGCAGGAGTTGAGTTTATCCTTTGGCTGGGGCCTTTTCCTTCTCCCAGCATGAGATCCCTGGAGAAATCCCATTTCTTTAGGATCCATTACTTGAATAGTCTGATAGTCACACAGAGAAAGAGTCATAAGCATCTCTTTGAAAAATCTTAGTTTCTGGTTGACCTGTTATATTACTTTAAACCAGCTGTTATCTCAGTGGTAACCGTAAGGCTCATCTCCTGACTTGTTACCCAAAGTACGGTCATGCGGGGCATTCCCTTCTACCACAATCTCTCCAGGCAGGCAACACTGCCTGCTCGGGGTGAAATCTGGTCATTGTGGGGTTCAGAAGGGATCTAGTTGCTTTGAGTTTAGGAAAGACAAGAGTTGCTTTGCTCTATAAAGTGACAGCGCCGGGTGTCAGCACCAGGCCAGGCATGTGCAACTGAGAAACAGCAAAATTTTTGCATTTTACAAATGTTCTATGGAAAATGTTTGTATACATATTGCCTGTATACCTATATATGCATATCATCCCTCTATCCAGAATTTACAGGGATCTTCATTGATTTTTAAATCAATCATAAGGTCGACCTGAATTCAAATGGCATGACATTTGATCACAAACAGCATTCAATCTCCTAGTTACTTCATTCTATTTTTACATTAATGGTTGCATGTTCCAGTTGAGTGTGGCAATACACGCTAGTAACCTCAGCACTTACAAGGCAGATGCAGGAGGGTTATGAGCTTGAGGCCAGCCTGGGCTACAGAGCAGGTTTGAGACTATGTGCCAAAATGGTCTCAAAATATTAATATTAATTAAAATTGCTTGTCCTGTATATTATATTTTCATTACATATAAACCTTAGCTCAGGAAAGTACTATTGCAAGAATGCCTAGGAAAGGGTGTGTTTCATTTAACTGACCGATAATTAAATACTTATTTACAACTTGGGAGAAATGTATCTGAAACCAACCCTGGGGCTCATTCTCTTTGCCTGTACCTAGTGTAGATTTGTCCCTGGTTCAAAGGTGAGATGCTCAGTGTCTTAGTATGGCCCCTATGCTTCTGACCTTTGGCTTCAATTGCCATCTAAAACTACATTTCAAATGTTCTTCTATTATATAGAACTGTGTTTTTCCATTGTCCCCGTAAACTACCTTGGTCTTTATTTAGTAGTGACTGCTCAAAGAGGCATCTGTCTGGTTCTAGAGAGGAAATGCTGTCTATAAAAACAAACCAAAAATGGTTTAAGACATGGTGAAGAAGAAAAAGACTCAAAAGCCAAGCCATTAAAATGGAAGAGAGAGCCTCCCAGGACTGGCTGCCATCCAAACACTTTGGAATTTGGAATAGCTCTTCTGGCTGCTCCTTTTTCTGAAACTACTGGCTGCCATCTACCTGACCCTGTGTCTGGTGTCCAAACATCTAGCTGAATTGTCAATTAGTCTTCTCTAGAGTCAAACAAATTTAGGTCGTGATGACGTTGCATCGTGGTTTCCAGTCAATACGAGCAGACAGCCCGTTGTCCACAGGGTCTTTAAATCAGGCCAACAGGTTTATTTTTGTGTACCAGCCAACTTTCCCTTCATGACTGCCTCCCGCAGTGCCCTGGCAGAACAGCTACAGTGGGTATGGTAGTGGTAATATAAACCCATTCAGTCTTTAAGAAAACACCCAAGACTGGCCTTGACGCTCTATCAAGCACAAATGTGGGGAAAGTCTGGAACACTATCGTAGTCTCTTGACTTTGCAAAATACAACTGGAAACTTCCTAGGCCATTAACAGCCTTGCATGTTACAGGGTCAGGGTCTACTGAACGACAAATCATGAACTAATATCAATGTCTGGAGGATCCATCTTACCACTTAAAACAACCAATCAAAACCAACCATGTTCTTATGCTCTCCTGTAAACCCTAGAGCCAAGAATTGAACAAAAGGAACTGCCATTCTTGGTTCTTTATTTGCATATCAGAAAGCTAGAGGAAACTGAAAAGGAACCATAAACGAACAGGACCAGTCCGTTCTGTCACTGCTGTGCCCACGGCCGCTTCACTAAGCCTGCCTTTTTCTACTTTTATCTAACTGGGATGAATTCTTCACCCTTCTCACTCCCAGCCCACCGTGGTCATATGAAACCAATACACTCTGCTGTATGTATGTCTTCACCAATCACCTACATGCTAACTCGTAGGTACATATGTGCACAAGTGTGTCTCCCACATTTCCTAGAAGCCTTCTTCCTCTGCTATAAATGACTAGTGTTACCAGGAAACTGCCATCTGCTACAGGAGACGTCATCCAATCTTGGGAATTATACCAGGAGCAATCACCCTAGTCAGTGACCCAGAATTGACCTGCTCGTTTCCCACATCTATAGTTACCTTATAGCCAAACTAGAAAACCTTTGCCTTCCCCATAAGGCCGCTGTGTTTTAAAAAGCACAGCCCATTCAGAGCAAAGTGAGGCATTCCTACTCTCCCAAACCATTTGTAGGTGTAAATTCATTCTCCATGAAGTCTTGGTTTGGGGTTTTATCCCACATAAAATGGCCTGCAAGCTGCGTGTGCAACAAGAAGCCCCGGACTGCTTCTTCACCAGGAGAATGTGTCAGCGTCTTTCATTCAGAAAGATCTAGATGTTCATCTGGATTCTCCTTTCCCATTCCAGGTGGGCAGCATGCTGAAGACGCCCACATTTCCTATTTGGCTGTGCAACCTCAGTGGAAATTATAGCATCCTTTTCTGCACAAATAGGCAGCTCTTATCAGACTGGAAAATGGAGCGTGTCTTTGATCTGCACTTTTACAGCGGGCAGCCCTCCCAGAAGAAGCTAATGCATCTTACAATAGGTGAGCACTTGAGACTCCCACGTGTGTGCTTTAGCGCACTCCGAGGGGTGGCCGTCGTTGTTTAACAACTGTGCGGTTTTCTGTGCTAGCACTGCAAGAAATACTTAGACTCAGTTTCTAAAATGAAGCCTCTGCCTTGGTCTAAATCCATTGTCGTGTGGGGCTTTAAAATGTAGCGCTCTCTCTCTCTCTCTCTCTCTCTCTCTCTCTCTCTCTGTGTGTGTGTGTGTGTGTATGTGTGCGCATGTGTATGTGTTAGTGTCAGAAATAACATGGAAAAATAAACAAATTCTAGATAAGGTAAAAAATAAAGTTTGAAAGGTCAGATTTCGGCCGGGCGGTGGTGGCGCACGCCTTTAATCCCAGCACTTGGGAGGCAGAGGCAGGTGGATCTCTGTGAGTTCGAGACCAGCCTGGTCTACAAGAGCTAGTTCCAGGACAGGCTCCAAAACCACAGAGAAACCCTGTCTCGAAAAACCAAAAAAAAAAGAAAAAAGAAAGATCAGATTTCCAGAACTATTTCTCCGCGGCCCTTTCTTTAAGCATGGGGTCTCTCCATGCAAAGCCCCAGGACAGGCCTACAAAAGCAAAGGAGACACAGAGCTCTGCCTGGCCAATTCTGCATACGAGCAAACACAAGACGGTGGGTCATCTAGTGACATAGCAGCTGAAGTAAGAAAGCATTTCTGTTCATCTCAATTCAAAAGACATTCCTGAGTGCAAACTCTGAGCCAGATGCCGGGAACCCACTGGGCATAAGTTCTTGCAAACCTTCAGCAGGTCCCGGGAGAATCACAGATGAGCAGATCGCTTTTGTCTCAATTATAACTTCAGTTCCTTAAATTCATGAGGAAAAATGATTAACCTTAAGAAGTCTTTAAATACTGGCACCTTTGACAAGACGTTAACAGTGGACAAACTTGACTTCTGTCCAGCAACCTTGGTTCCATTTATGGGGTTTTGTCAATGGCTGACTTTGCATTTAGCATCATAAGCCTGGAGTTTACTAAATTTTTGCTGTTCTCTCTGCATCTAGAAATGGCTCTAAGAACAAATTTGTGCAGCTCTTTTTCTTTAATTATGAGAAATGTATATTAATTCATTTACTTTAGTGTGACATTGGCCACATGTTCTTTAACATCTATCACCATTTTTACTTTACCCACCTCTGAGGTAAACCCCATTTTTCTCATCTTACAAATGTCCCACGTGATCTGTTCTGAGTATGGTGTTGAGAGCATGTGTAACACAGGCATTCAATTCCCGCTAGCCATGTGAAGCAGGTACTCTGATATCTATTTTTGGTTGTGTGGTCGCTATGTTTAGCCGCTAAATGAATCAATGAAGCACAGGAATGGCATTTTAAGTAATCCTCAAATGTCACCTGGTTCATGTGAGACAAACCTAGGCCTAGGAAAACAGCTTCCAGCTTCCCTTTCTAGACTCTACCCCCAAATAAATCTCTTCTTGAAAAGCGATGAGCTTTCCTGTCACCTGTTTTTCTGGTAATATCAGTGACACGTGCCTGGTCCTATGTGCGTTAAATGACAACACTCACAACCCAACACACAGCAAGCCTGGCTACTACAGACCTACTCATAAAAGGTATTTCAGTTCACCGTCTGCAAGACTTTCCCTCCATCTAGTCAGTTCTAAGGCTCCCTGGGCCAGCCCCACCCACCTCGTCTCTTTTCCTTGTGTGCTGGCTTCTTCGGGACTAGGTCAATGGGCCTGGATGTCAATGCTACCTTTCCATCCTCAGATACTCACTCCCATCACTGGGAAGGGGAGCGCCGTGAGGATAAACATGGATCAGGAAGACGGTTTTCTCCAGTGGAAATGGCAATCAGAACTAAATGGAAAGAGGCTACCGTGAATTGGAATGGAGCTAGTCCCTTTTTCTGAAAAAGAAAGCTAGAGACTTGTCTGAAGGGTCAGAACAAACGGGATGCAAAGGTACAGCGCATGCGTTCTTCTCTCATGAGGCCCATTGGGAAATACCACCGGCCGTTTCTCATTTTTCTCTTCCCTGTGCTTTCGCAGTTGTTATCAGTGCTGTAGAGAATGTGTTTTTATCCCAGGTTCTCAACAGTGGCTCCTTCACTTAATTCAGAAGAGAAAATGTGGTCTCTCCTCTTTGTGTTTTCCAAACTGCTCTTTTTCTGAGACTTCGCTAAGACTGAAGCTGGGAGCTCACTTCTATCCGGGGGTGAAGTCATCAGGAAGATGCCATCAGCTTTTAGCAATGGCAAGAGCTCAAGTCTCCTCAAGCCTTCCCGGTCCGGGCAGTGTTCCTTTCCAAGGACGTACCTCCCAGGGCCACATTAGCCGGCTCTTCTCAGTAAAGTAGAAATGGGCTTCCTCCCACTCGGTGGCGAGGGTGCCGATTCCCCGTGTGCGGGAAGTTCTGGCAGGGTGGGGGCTGTGGACTCACGCAGTCAAGGCTGCAGGCAGAAAGTCTCTTCTTCCTACCAGTATTCTGTTTTTTTCTCTCCTAACCCAGATATAAATAATAACAATAAACATAAACTGAGACAGTCTTGCTCCTACACAAAATAAGATTCTGCAAAAATAAAATCTCATCTTAGTGTTCAGAGAGGAAAAGAACGCCTTAAAGACTGTGATATTTCTCTCATATGCTAAATGCCTAAGAGCCTTTCCCGAGGAGATACACAGACTAGACACATGTTCTTTCCAGAAGACGTACAGGAGAAACATCTAGATATTCCCCCACACCCACACCCTATCTTCTGACTCACAGATTGAGAACTTTGGAAATAGAAACCAAAGGTCAGATCCCAAGGAACAATGTCTCTGCACTCAGTGTCCACAATAATTTATTAAATGCCTTTTCATTTGGCTCAAGAATAGTATATAACCTGAGAGGAATGTGGAGAAGAAACTTTCAGAGCGGGTAATAAATTGTGTCTAAGGAGGGAACCTATAGCTCAGATTGCTGATGGCATACTGCTATCATCGGGGCTTTCTTCCAGAATTTTAACTACATCAGACATTCGAGTGGCGCTCCACAGACCCTGACCTCCTTTGGTCTTACAGACACTGTGTTTTGGGGAAGGTTTGGGTCTGAAACAAAGCTCTGTTTGTTCTAGGAGAATTCAGTTGACTCTTTTGGCATTGGTGGCTGGAAAGCTTGAAGGCATATTAGAAAGTATTCTGTCAGGATGCAGGCAGTTCAAGAGATACCGCTAAGTCTGAAGCAATGAGGACATTCTTTTGCTCCAGAACAATCTAGGCTTTGGTCTCTGAGGGATCCATGACTCTCTGAGATCAACTGTGGTTCCTCCTGTACGGCTGAGCATGGGTGTGCTTGCTACTCAGACAATTGCAGGTTCTGCAGGAAAAAAAGAGGTAAAGCTCCTGAAAAAAACACCAGCATCTCTCACCGGAAGCAGAGTGCTCAGTACAGCCTGTGGAAAATAACCCAATCCCTCTGTTTTCTCTTCCTGCCTTTATTTTTTGATTTTTCCCCCATAGTCTGAAGTTTTACTTTTTTAATACCTGTATTAGCTTGCCATGTTTCAGATGTTGTAATTTATGTTAAATTAGCTCTGGAACAAAATTCTATTAATAAATGAAGGAAAGATTACATTCTTATGTTTTGTGATATAAGAGGTATTCTTCACTTTGTATGCCTTGTCAATATTCTGTGTAAATGAGTTCTTATTTCATCTTGAAGTGAAGCACCCACTCATGTTCGGATTTGTTTTTAAGGTGGAGATATGTTATTTAGACTTAGCAATTGCTGCACTTGGTGTGGCTCTCATGTGAACCTGACTGTGGTGGAGAGGGAAGGAAGAAAAGTCAGACACATGGAAAAGCTGGGATGAGTGGACTGGGCTCTGGGAGGGAGGAGCCTCAAGAGCACGGAAGCTTAGCATGTTTACTATACACAGTGCAATAGAGAGTAGGGTTATTGCGCACAACTGAACAAGGAGGCAGGGTTATTTTTATTTTATTCTTTTAAAAGAAAGCAAACTATCTTTTTTTCATTATACATTCCAATCCAAGTTCCCACTCCCTCCTCTCCTCCCATCCCCTCTACCCACCCCTCCCCACCCCAATCCACTCCTCAGAGAGGGTAAGGCACATTGCTTTGGGGATGGTCCAAGGCCCTCCCTACTATATCTAGGCTGAGAAAGGTATCCATCCAAAGAGAACAGGTTCCAAAAAAGCCAGGACAAGCAGTAGGGATAAATCCTGGTGCCACTGGCAGTGGCCCCTCAGTCTGCCTCATCTTAGTCACCCACATTCAGAGGGAAAAGTTTGGACCTATGCCTGTTCCTTCCCTGTCTGAAGGTGTTGGTGAGCTCCCATTAGCTCAGGTAAGCTGTTTTCAGTGGGTGTCCCCATCATGGTCTTGACCTCTTTGCTCACATTCTCACTCCTCCCACTCTTCAACTGGACTTTGGGAGCTCAGTCCAGTGCTCTGCTGCAGGTCTCTGCCTCTGTTTCCATCAGTTGCTGGATGAAGATTCTATGGTGACATTTAAGATAGTCATCAGTTTGACTAGAGTGCAAGTCCAGTTCAGGCCGCCTCTCCTCTATTGCTTAGGGTTTTAGCTGTATTCATCCTTGTGGATTCCTGGGAATTTCTCTAGAGCCAGGTTTCTTGCTAGCCCCATAATGGCTCCCTCAATCAAGTATCTCTTTCCTTGCTCTCATCTCTGTCCTTCCTCCATCTTGACTATCCTATTCCCTCAAGTTCTCCTCCCCCTTTCCTTCTCCCCTCCTCTTCCCCTTCACCCTCCCTTCTCCCCCTACCTCCATGCTCCCAATTTTGTCAGGCGATCTTGTCTATTTGTATCTATATATGTTTTTCTTAGGGTTCACCTTGTTACTTAGCTTCACTAGGATCATGAACTATAGGCTCAATAGCCTTTGTTTATAGCTAGTAACCCACTTATGAGTGAGTACATATCATATTCATCATTTTGGGTCTGGGTTACCTCACTCAGGATGGTGTTTTCTAGTTCAATCCATTTGCATGCAAATTTCAAGATGCCATTGGTTTTTTGTTTGTTTGTTTGTTTGTTTTTATCACTGAGTAGTACTCTAATGTGTAAATGTGCCACATTTTCTTTATCCATTCTTCCATTGAGGGGCATCTAGGTTGTTTTCATTTGGACTTGAGTTTTGTGCATGGAAATAGATATGGATCTATTTTCATTCTTCTACATATTGACATCCAGTTATGGCAGCACCATTTGTTGAAGATGATTTCCTTTTTCCATTGTATAATTTTATCTTCTTTGTCAAAAATCAGATGTTCATAGGTGTATGGGATTAATATCCAGGTCTTTGATTTGATTCCATTGGTCAACCTCTCTGTTTTTATGCCAATGCCAAACTATTTTCATTACTGTAGCTCAGTAATAGAGTTTGATGTCAGGGATGGTAATGCCTCCAGAAGTTCACTTATTGTACAAGATTGTTTTGGCTATCCTGGGTTTTATATATTTCCTTATAAAGTTGATTTTGCTGGGACCTTGATGGGGATTTCATTGAACCTGTAGATTACTTTTGGTAGAATGGAGGCAGGGTTTATTGTACACAGTTGGTCAAGGAAATAGGTTTAACCAGTTTGAGTAGGTGCAGACTTCAAGCAATAAATATCTAGGGAGAAAAATCAAAGTGGACATTTTCTGCACTATTGACATCCTCACATCAAGCAAAGGAAGTTTTTGCCATCTCTCTGAGCCTCATCCTGGGAGGGGGGGTTAAGGTTTTGCCTTTTTCCCCTGTGTAGCATGAATTCTAATTGGTCTTAATAATAAAAACTCCAAGTCAGCTATTAGGAGGTGAAAACTGAAGGATCAGAGAAGGAGAGCGGCCACTAGAGAGTTCTTAGCTTTACCAATGCTCTGATCAAAGGGCCAATCCTGTCCTCAGACTGCATCCTCAGACTGCATCCTCAGACTGCAACAAACTCCTGTCTCTACCTCCCTTATATTCCCCTCTCCACCCAGCTACATCACTCCTGTCTTAACCTCCCTAGTTCTGGAATTAAAGGTATGGGATCCCAAGTGCTTGGATCACCTTTGTACAAGCTCTGTTCTTGTTTTAGATTGGATCAATTTCGTGTAGCTCAGGGTGGCCTTGAACTAACAGAGATTCATCTGTCCCCAAATCCTGAGATTAAAGGTGTGTGCCACCTAGTGCCTGACCTCTAGTGGCTTAGTTCTGCATTCTGATCTTCAGGCAAGCTTTATTTGTTAAAACACAAACAAAATATCACTACCCCCCCCCCCCCGCTGGTCTAAAGCTACCATCCTTGACATGACTGTGTCCATGTCAACGGCACACTTTGACTCTGGACTTCAGTCACTCAGGGTTTCCCACTCTCCCCACAATCTCTACACTTCCTGAGCTATCAGTTTACTTTGAAATACCTTGTATCTTGAAGGCAATGTCTTTATTATTTTCTCTGTTAGCCTCTCCAACAGGGGAAAGGCTAATTACATGAAGATGACCATATTAGCTTTTCTGAAGAGTGACTTGAACTGCCTGTGCCTTTAAGTGAGAATGAGTTGATGAAGAGATGGAGATAATTTCTTTTTGAAATATCAACCTTGTTCCGGAGAGTTTTATGTCAGTGTGACCCAAGCTGGAGTCTTTCGGGCAGAGGGACCTTTAATGGAGAAAATATCTCGGTAAGCTCTTGCCTGTGCACAACATCTTAGTACTTTCTTTTCATTACTGATGGATGTGGGTGGGCCCAGTCCCTTGTGGGTGGAGCCACTCTTGGACAGGCAGTACCGAGTGGTTATGAAGGTAGGCTGAGCAAGCCAAGGCATACAAGCCAGCAAGCATCACTCCTCCATGGCTTCTGCATGAGCCCCTGCCTCCAGCTTCCTACTTGAGTTCCTTCCCAGGCTTCTTGGGGATGGATTACAAGCTGTACATTAAAATAAATCATTTCACCCTCAAGCTGCTTATGCTCATGATTTTATCACAACAATAGAACCTTAACTAAGAGAAACCCAGGCTAGTATGTTCCCCCGACTAATAGTCTACTATCCAAGGAGAAACATGGATTATCTTTTTTTCAAGTATAAACTTCCTGATGTCACTAGACCAGATAGGACTAGGCAAGGGGTGGGTAGGCCTGGGTTTCTTGTACCTTATCCTACAGAAATGGCCCAAAGAAATGAAATGAGAATTGTGTTGAGTTGTCCAGATCACATGCAACCTTCAGTCATACCCAGACCTGACCTCACTTACACACAAATAACTAGCACTATTATTACTGTTATAATTGCCTTGGCAGGGCTTTTGAGACACCATCATTCATTCATTTATTTATTCATTCATTCAACTTTTGTAGTATGCCTGTTACTTTGACCAAAATATATAATAACTTAAAGGCATTCTTTCTAATGAATCATTAGCTCATAGGTTTCAGTCATGGAAGGGAGGGTGGACCAGAGCAGAATAGTTCATATCATAGTGAACAGGACACTAGAAGGGGGCCAGGGCAATGTATAACTTCAAGGACACATCCTTAGTGACCAATTCTTCTACCTAGACTTTAATTCCCAAAGTTTCCAGAGTGTCTCCCAAACAGCACCAGCAGCTAGGGACCAAGTGTATAATATGGATCTATAGGGGCCACTTCTGCCCTGTGTGCCAGACTCTGTGCTGCAGGTCTGAAAAAACAGCAAAAATCAGCAATGGCCTCCCTCCTCTCTCCTCCTCCCTCCTGCCTCTCACAGGACTTAGACTTTCCTGAGGAGATGGCACAAGTCAAAAACCCACCATAATGATTCCAAGTTTCAAAGCTGAGGTCAGAGTTTACAGAGCGGGGAGTCTGGTAAAGTTATAGGAAGTTTGGGAAAAGGTCTCTCTGAGGAAGAGTCAGTGAAGCTGAGGCAGTAGGGCTGAGCAGAGCTAACGGGGTGAACAGAGGATGACCAAGTGGGTCTGAAGCTCCATGGTGAGGTCGCCAGGGGAACAGAGAGGCTAGCAGGACGGAAGAGCAGAGCCAAGGTGGAGAGTGGATGAGAGACAGCTGGACTGGCAGGCAAGGGCCCACCAGGAGGCCTTCTACACTAGGGGCATTAGAATCTTGAAGGATTTTCAATAGGCCTGGCAGGATTTACATTCTGAACAGATGCCTTGGTGTGAAAGCAGACTGGCAAGAGCCAGGAGGGCATGCCAAGACTAGCTGGATGGCTGTGGGCTCGGACTTCCTGGGTAAGGATGATGGGAGCCGATTGCGGGTGGTTACAGGAGACTGAAGTGGGTCCCTTGAGGAAAGTACTTAGAAGGAATAAGCTGAGGTGGGTTGAATGGGGGGGGGAAGACTGGGGAGGGGAGGGAGGACAGTGGGAGAGTGGTGACTTCTGAGTCTCTGGTTGGCTAACTGGTGAAAGCTTGCTCCCTCCCCAAAGGAGTGGGGAGGTAGGCATGAGAGAAGGAGCAGGAGAGGGAGAGAAAGAAGCTCCCCCACTGGCTAGAACTGGTTTGGACTGCACAGGGCCAAGACCAACACTGAGAAACACGTTCAAGTCCTGGGGATTTACAACGATGTGAGAAATACAAGGGACCTCCCAGAAGAAGGCCGACCTCGAGTAAAACATGGGCGTTTCCTGCATGGTAACTGTGTTGTGTTAAATTTAAAATTTTTAAGTATTTTGATCGGATGTCCTATGGGGAAGGAGGGAGGGAAGAAGGAAGGGAGAGAAGAAGGGAGAGCCATGGACTAATTTCACAGGGCCGAGCACTTCTCAAATACCCACAGGAGCCACTCAGAACAAGAGCATGAGTGACCTCCTAGAGGACATGGGTGAGGGACACACATGGCAGCAGTGACCGAGAAGGCAAGATGGAGAAAAGTGGTCCAGAAGCAAGTGAGGTCAGCAAAGCCCGAGGGCAGCAGCCGTGCTCGGCCAGGTGCTCCCTTCTGACTTGCTGTTAGCAGATGTGCTTGCTGGGCTGGGGTGTAGGTCAGTGGTGGAGCACTCAGCCTGGAGTTCGGCCCCAGCACTCAAGGAAAGCTAAGATCTCATGAAAATAAATGAAAAACCTGGACTGCAGAAACGCATCTTTTCATGAAACCTTAAGGTGTGGGTGGTGGTCACAGAAACAATCTAAATAAAAGGTGTTTTTAGTGAATGGATATGTTAAAAATCAGAGAAGACCAAGTTTGAGTGGATTCAATCAGTTATTTTCATAGATTCCAATTCACTCAGTTAATTTAATAACTTATTTATTTATGAGGCATGGGATCTTGAACTCTTTGTTGCTGAGGATGACCTTGAGCTTCTGATCCTCCTTCCTTGGCCTCCTGAATGCTGGGATTACAGGCAAGCGCCACCATCTAACCTGGGGCTTCACACATGCTAGGTGAACCCTCTGCCAATGAGATGCACCCACACCCCGCAGCTTAGTCATATTTAAAGCAGTCATCTCAAATCTCTATCCAAGAAGGACTTGAGGTGGCCAGTAAATGATAAACTTCTGCAAAACTTTGCCTCACTGTTTTTTCTTCAGTGACTGAACCAAACAATAAAGTATTTTCACTACTGTCCACTAGGTGGTGCTATAAGAGTGACATTTTCCAAGTAATTCCAAGTAATAGTGGGCAATTTTTACACACACACACCATAAAAACGTCTTTAAATGCAATATACACATGCAATGAACTATGCAATGGAAATAATAAAAAGGAATAACATATATAGATGGCCACATCATAGTTGGATATCCCATAGATGAACTTGAAAAAGTTAGGCCGAGTGAAAGACCACACATGACACAAGTTAGTGTGTAGTAAATTATTGCAACAGACAAAAGTAGATGGTAACAGCTGATTGGCTGTTTCCTAGGTCTGGAAAGTAGATGATAAAAGTCGATTGGCTGCTTTCTAGATCTGAAAAGTAGATGATAACAGCTGATTGACTGTTTCCTAGGTCTAGAATGTAGATGATAACGGTCAGCTGGCTGTTTCCTAGGTCTGGATGGTGGTCAGATAACTGAAAAGGAGGAAGATGAGAACAGAGTAGTGTCTTTTTGGGAAATGATCATGATTGGGTTATGATCCAAATCCCAGAGATACAGGAATGGTTAATTATATGATAATCAATAAATGTAGTCTACCATATAAAGAAACTGAAAGACAAGAACTCCACGATCATCTCACTAGGTACATAAAAGGTTTTTGACAAAATCTAATACCCCTTTATAATAAAAGTCCTGGAGAGGTTAGAGGTATAATGGGCATACCTAAATCTAAAAAAGGTAATTTAGAGCAAGCCCATAGCCAACATCAACTTAAATGGAGAGAAAGTCAAAGCAATTCCACTAAAATCAGGAATAAGGCAAGGTTGTCCACTCTCTCCACAACTATTCAATATAGTGTTTGAAGTCTGAACAAGAGCAAGAAAGACAACTGAAGAAATGAAGGGGATACAAGCTGGATAGGAATAGGTTAAAGTATCTTTATTTGCAGATGGCATAATAATATAAAAAAAAAGTGATTCTAAAAATTCTACCAGGAAACTCCTACAGCTGATAAACTCTTTGAGAAAAGTGGCTGGGTACAAAATTAGCTCACAATAATTAATAGCTCTCACAGATACGAATGACAGGCTAAGAAAAATGTCATGGAAACAACACCCTTCACAATAGCATCAAATATTAGAAAATATCTTGGTAACTCTAACTATGCAAGTGAAAGACTTGTGTGGCAAAACTTTCAAGTCTTTGAAGAAAGAAGTTGAAGATATCAAAGATGGCAAGATCTCCCATGTTCATTCACCTGTAGGATTAACATAGTAAAAATGGCCATCCATTTTATAGATTGCTACCAACAGCAATCTACATACTACAGATTCAGTGAAATTTCCATCAAAATACCAACACAATTCTTCATAGTTCTTAAAATGACAAATAAGCAATCAAGTAAAACCCAGGATTACTAAAACAATCCTGAACAATAAAAAAATTCCTGGAACTATCACTATCTCTGACTTCAAGTTGTACTACAGAGCTATTTTAAAAAAAAAACACATGTTATTAGGATGAAAACAGATATGCTGATCAAATGAATAAAACTGAAGATCCAGATATAAATTTGCACACCAATGGACACTTAGTCTTTCCTAAAGGATCCAGAAATACACAATGGAAAAAAAGACATCATTTTCAACAAATAGTGCTGGTCAAACTAAATGTCTGCATGTAGAAGAATGTAAAAATATTTCAATACTTATCGTGCTGCACAAAGCTCAACTCGAGGTGGATCAAAGACCTCAACATAAAATTGCATACACTGAACCTGATAAAAATAAAGTGGAGAATAGTCTTGAACACATTGGCACAGGGGACTTTCTGAACAGATCACCATTTGCGCAGGCACTAAGATTTATAATTATTAAAAGGCAGCTCACAAAACTGAGACGCTTCTACATAGCAAAGGACACCATCATTCAGACAAATCAGCAGCTTACAGAATGGGAAAATACTTTTACCAACTCCACATCTGATGGAGGGCCAATATCCAAATTATATAAAGAACTCAGGGAACTAGATATCAAAAAGCAAATAATCCAATTTAAAAATGGGGTACAGAACTAAACAGAATTCTCAGTAGAGAAAACTCAGTTGGCAAAGCATATTAATATTTTTAAATTTTTATTTGCTGTTTTTATGTGTATGGATGTTTTGTATGCATTCATATCTGCACCTGCCTGGCCAGAAGAGGGTGTCAGATGCCCTAGAACTGGAGTTATAAATGGCTTGAGCCACCATGTAGGTACAGGAAATTGAACTTGGGTTTTCTGGAAGAAGAGCCAATACTCTTAGCCAACGAGCCATCTTTCCAACCTCAAATGAATATTTAATAAAATAAATATCCATCAGCTAAATACCTAACACTGTGTATTTGATTTTGCTTAACACGGAGCAAACACATGCCCAGGCTGGCATGAGTAGCCTCCACACACATGGAAGAGTTCCTCTGCAGGGTAGGTGGGAACCACTGGTGTAGGAGGTCCTTCTGTCTATGTGTTGCTTTCATTAGTTAATAAAGGAACTGCTTTGGGCCTATAGCAGAGCTATACAGGAACAGAGCTAGGTGGGGAAAACTAAATGGAATGCTGGGAGAAAGAAGAGTGGAGTCAGGAAAAGCCATGGATCCTCCGCCTGAGACAGACACCAGCTAGAATCTTGCCGGTAAGCCACGACCTCGTGGTATATACAGGTTAATAGATATGGGTTAATTAAGATGTAAGAGTTATCCAATAAGAAGCTAGAGCTAATGGGCCAAGCAGTGATTTAATTAATACAGTTCCTGTGTGGTTTTATCGGTTCTGGGTGGCCGAGATGAACAAGCGCCCCCTCCTCCATCAACAAACCACTTTGGGACCTCTGTACCTTTCTGTCCTTTCTGCCATGGCAGGACACTTGAATGATGCTGTCTATGAAGTACCATTTTTTAAGGCATCTCCAAGAGTGGCTGCACTGTCTCTCACATCACTGGTGTCAGCTGCAGGTGTCCTAACCAATGTCACCTGTCCCTGCCCTGAGGGCTCAGCTCCTGCCCTGAGGGCCACTCCTCTGCTCATTGGCAGATAATGTTTTCACCTCCAGCCCACTTCAGGCCACATCTTCTTTCTTGTATATCTCTCATTTTGGATGGAGCTGAGCAGTTTCTTTACAGTTACAAGCTATTTGCAGACGCTTCCCTGGGAAGTCTTCGCACCAATCTTTTGTCTCTTTCATCTGATTTTATTTAAATCCGTCAGTTTGCTTTCAAAGGATGAATGATCTGAGGAGGGATTTCACTGGAGCAAAGAACAGTATCAATTAGAAATTCCAGCTACTAAAATATGACTTTCTACAAATCTAAAGACAAGCAAGTGATTTCTGCTGTTCTCAAAACCCATGCCTAGAAATTGCCACCAGCCAAAGAGAAAGGCTGCCACCTCCAACAACGAAGGCTCTAGAAGACAGCGATGCCTAATTCTTTTAAATGTAATATTTTCCAGATAAATTGAGAGTGAACCTTTAGATAATATCTAGATTTTGTGGAAATTGTTACTAGCATAATTAAAACATTTTATTGTATATCATAGAACATTTAATTACACTAAAAGCTCATTTCATATAACAAAATGTTCATTATTTTTATCAGCTATTAATTAAAGCGTAAAATTGTGTGCTAGTGATCATTTTTAACCAAACTTAGTCTTTTTGTCTTTATTAAGTAAATGGAAGAAAATTAATAGAAAATGTCCAAAAATAAAGTTATTTCAGATTATTCAGATATTCTACTATAATTATTTTTCAGGACCATTGGGGTTTCCTTATGAGTCCACATTTGGTTGTGGACCAAATACTGTGCCAACAGCTAGCAAAAAAAAATTACAAAATTAGTTATTAATTATACTGAATTATTATAATTTTAAAAATAAAATAATGATCGCAACTTTTTATTAAACTTATTCTATGTGTTCTCTCAAAGAAGCAGAATGCCAAAGATGGGATTTATTAGTGGCTAGAAACACACGGAATTGTGGGAGGTGGCTAAGCAGTCTTTTCAGGGCTCCTTGTCATCCATTCTGATGCTAACAGGCACTGGGAAGGTCTAGATGAGCAACAACAAGTGCAATACACACGTGTGTACACACACATTTGCACACATGTAGAGATACAAAAGCACACACGTGCTCACACAACCTGGGATCACCTGGAACGTGTGTCAGTTCTTGTTGGCTCTGACTTTAACTGTATGGATGTCCTTCAGAGGCCAGGACCCTGGCGACTCATTATAACTGGTCCAAGAGTCAGGAAAGCTAAGTGGGTAGGAGACACGGGGTGAAAGTATAGCAATTGCAGCTCCAACTACCTCTTGCTGCTGAGAAAGTAGGATATGCCAAGCTATGTGAACTACAAAAGGCTGGCTACTTCACAGGCCCTAGGCTCTCCTCTCCAGCCCCAATAGTTTCTCTAATCAGAAACATAGAGGAAAGGGAAGTCTGGTCCGTGGGTTTCGGCCTTGGTGATTTGACAGGCTTTAAACACGCAGCAGTCTACTCCTTGTCAAGGTGGCACCGACACACGCATGCTTAAGCCATGTTTCCAAATAAAGACAAAGGCTGTTGCGCAGGGCCTGATGTGAAGCGAGTGTCCCACCACACAACCAACGTGAAGCTCCTCCCATGAGGAAGAGATGCAAGGCACCTCTGCCCCGAGTTCATTCTCTGACAAGCACTTAGCGTTCTCGTCGGGTAAATTAAGTAAGTAGGTAAAAATTGCATCCTTTTAACATATCTAATGGTAAATGAGCAAAGGATCGACGTAAGGAGACGAATATTTGAGCAGTGCCTAGCAAATGACGAGAGAGCCATTTCTGTTCCTCATTTGCCACAGGTCCCAGCTTAGGGTCCTTCCCACAGGCCCCTGCTCTCTGCCAGTGCCTCAGTCAGTCATGGCTCCTTGCCAGGTGCAGCCTGTAAGCCAATTTGACCAGAGCCTGGTGGTTTAAATAATAATTTCACTGCCTTTGTGATTCAGCTTACAAGTCACTTCTCAGAGACTGTTGTAAGACCTCTTGAAAGGTTCAGGTTTCAAATAGTTGAGTGCTATCCACCATTATAGCAAAACTCTTTCATCTAGACATGAATAAACTACCTTGTTTCTTACACCAGTAAAATCCATAACTAAGAAAATACTAAATCACTCAGCAATGCCTGCCGGTAATCTCAGCACTCAGAGGGCTGAGGCAGGGGGATTATGTGTTCAAGGCTAACTTTGAGCTGCACAGTGAAAACATCACAAAATACCCAAAATTAAATTAATAAGAAAGCGTTGTTGTTGGACTGGGGCGATGGCTCAGTGAGCTGAGTTCCGTCTCCAGAGGCCACACGAAAATGCAGCTGTGTTGGGTGGTGGCATGAAGTTGTAACCCCGGCACTGAGGGTGTGGAGACAGGTGAACCGTTGGGACTCACTAACCAGCTGGCCTCCCCTGTCTGGAAAGTTCTAGGCCAGTAGGACACCCTATTTCCAAAAGAAGATGGGCAGTACCTAAGGAACAATACCTAAGGTTGCCTTTGCCCTCCACATGGTCATATACGCCTGCATGCACACACACCTACACACATATGAACGCGCACAAACACACATATACAGCAAAAGAGCACAATGCTGATGTTCAGTATCTCACTCTAGAATTAAATGATTTGTCCAGATACATCAAGTTTTATTTCTGATAGCAGTTTAATATCTGTTTTTATATAGCCATCAAAATATAGTGTGATTGTCTCCTTGTGTAGCCCAAGCTGGGATCCTATTCATAATCCTGTCCCCTCTGCCTTCTGAGCGTTGGCATTACAGTCATGTGCCGCCATGCACAGCCATGCAATTGCTTTGATCAACTATAAACACACGTGCACACACATCATACACACAAAAGGCTGTAGCAGGTCATCAACCTAGGTGATGTTCTTCACAGAGTTTTAAGGTTTAAG
This sequence comes from Chionomys nivalis, assembly GCF_950005125.1. Lineage (NCBI taxonomy): Eukaryota > Metazoa > Chordata > Mammalia > Rodentia > Cricetidae > Chionomys > Chionomys nivalis. The sequence continues at coordinate 18,952,650 of NC_080109.1, forward strand.
GTATATATTGTTGAAAATATCGTCAGGAAGGATCTCCAAATGTATCATGTCTGAATAAACTTCTGTAGGGCGGTTGGGTGGAAAAGCTCATGGCGAGAATGTAAAATAAAACGACCGGTTTTAAATATTAAGACCGCTTTCCATCTGAGAGAAGTCTATCCATGTATTTTTAAAATAGAGATAGCAGGCAGCAAAGAAGTAGTTTAGAGAGATTTTGTGGATAAGTAGAAAGGATTAGCAGATGAATTTTAACTTTAATTTCCTTGCATGTCAGGGAATCACAACTTTTGATCTTACTCAAGTCTGTGGTGGAACTCGTAGATAACAGTAGAAAGGTATTTAGCATCCTACCAAAAGCCAGAACAGGTTTGGATCTGCATGCCCAAGCAAAGGGAACAATCACAGCCAATGCTCTGAGTCTGACTGCTGAGCTCTGCCTTGAGCTCCTTCCTAACTAAACCCTCTGGTGATTGTTAAGTTGGGTAGGGAGCAAGGTGGGAAGAACTGAGAAGAACCATAGGTAGTGATGATGTTGAGAGAGCCTGGAGCCAGCATGTCTTTGTGTGCTAACAGGCACCATGGATGGCCATTTGTCCCTGCTGACAGTGATGGAGAAACGGCTCCATTGGTAGAGGGACCTGGCACCAGAATATGGGGGACTTGACACTGATAAATAATAATAATAATAATAATAATAATAATAACAATAATAATAAAAAGGATTCTTTAAAAGCAAGGAAAGGTTTCAGAAGCCCCCAAAGTCTCCTGTAAAGTGCAGAGGAAAAGAAGGGAGATGCCCTGAGAAGAAGCCAGAAACAGTCCCTGGCCTGTGGCTTCCCCAGGGAGGAAGAGAAGCAGGGACTCCTATAAAAGGAGAAAGTAGAAAGATACTGGGCTCCTACCCTCAGGGCAGGCCTCTGATTCTGAGTGCATAGTGGAAGGCTATGTAGCTTCCATAAACCGAGAGTTCCCACAATCATTCTCAAATTCTTTCATAGAAAAAGTCTCTGCCATATTCAGCTGAGGAAATGGGATCACGTAGGGAAACCATTTGCCCAGAGCCACACACCTAGCATGCATGTATAACAAAACCACAACTTGGCTCGTAAAGCAGAATTTTCTATGCCAGCAGCCTCTCCTCACCTGCGGAGCTATCTGAACAAGGACAGAGGACGAGCAGGGTGTCTCTGTTACACACCCACCAATAACGCTACGGTACAGGTCTCTGGTTCCGAGTACAATGCTGCCCCAATTCAATTTAGTGTATGTAACACTTAAAGAACACATACTGTGGGTTTGCAAAGGAGACCCAGCTGTTTTAACTCTATACAAACATGCTCAGACATTGAGAGAATTGAGGAATAAGACCAGGAGCCCTCATGTCCATTCTGATGCCCCTCAGGGTACCAATGTCCACCTTTGGTTGTATTTGTGTTTATAAACTATGAGAGCGTGGTCTGCAGAGGTCATAACACTTCAGCTTGAAGATTTCAACACATCTTCTAAAAACAGAGACTGTCTTCTATGGAACAAGCAAACCTGTGCCTGCCATTTCAGCCACTGTCCTTAATTATCCACATGTTATGAAGCTCACTTACATGTATCTGTGAAGTCCACAGTCAGTCTAATTCACGTTAAAGCCATCTCAGTCTATATAGTGAGTACCAAGCCAATCAGGGCTACAAAGAAAGACCGTGTTTCAAGAAAAAGAGAGTTGTTTCTCCCCCTAACAAAAATAATATATTCCCACAAAACAAGTTTTCTCTTTATTTTTTAATCTAACTTCTAGGAAACTATTTTCATAAATGCAAGCATTTCTCCTGTTTACAAAATATAACTTTCAAGCAGCCATACTTTGTTCTCATCGACCCTTGGACATGTAATTAATGTGAGACGGCAGGAAAGGGAGATGGATTCCCCATAGCCATGTGTCCTCTCTGAACAAGGCCCCTCACTAGAGCACATCTGGAGAGTAGAGCCAGACCCCTCACTAGAGCACATCTGGAGAGTAGAGCCAGACCCCTCACTGTAGCACATCTGGAGAGTAGAGCCTGACCCCTCACTGTAGCACATGAGGAGAGTGGAGCCTGACCCCTCAGTATAGCACATCTGGAGAGTAGAGCCGGACCTGTCACTATAGCACATCTGGAGAGTAGTCAGACCCCTCACTGTAGCACATCTGGAGAGTAGTCAGACCCCTCTCTATAGCACATCTGGAGAGTGGAGCCTGACCCCTCTCTATAGCACATCTGGAGAATAGAGCCAGACCCCTTTCTAGAGCACGTCTGGAGAGTAGAGCCTGACCCCTCTCTATAGCACATCTGGAGAGTGGAGCCAGACCCCTCGGTATAGCACATCTGGAGAGTAGAGCCGGACCCGTCACTGTAGCACATCTGGAGAGTAGTCAGACCCCTCACTGTAGCACATCTGGAGAGTAGTCAGACCCCTCACTGTAGCACATCTGGAGGGTAGTCAGACCCCTCTCTGTAGCACATCTGGAGGGTAGTCAGACCCCTCTCTGTAGCACATCTGGAGGGTAGTCAGACCCCTCTCTGTAGCACATCTGGAGAGTAGTCAGACCCCTCACTGTAGCACATCTGGAGAGTAGTCAGACCCCTCTCTGTAGCACATCTGGTTAACCCTGACTTTGGAAGTCCCGCACAAGTCTCACTGCGCTGTGACCAAGACGTGTGCAGGACTGAATTTCTTTTGGGTGCTCATGGGAGAATCTGTTTCCTCCTTTCTTTTCCATTTCTTTCCTTCCCTCTCTGAATTCTTAAGTAGCCTGAAGCTCCTTCCTCCACACTCAGAGTCTGCAATGTCTCACCCCTGGTCATAGACTTCACTACCCTCAGGAAAGGGCTTCTGCTTTTAAAGACTTGTGTAAGGAGAGTGGGTCTCCCCAGTAGTGAGTGGTCTGGCTCCAGTCTTTTAGTGGATCACATCTGCAGGTTGCTTTTGTCAAGTAAGGTCAGGTAGGTTTCTGGGATTTAGGATTTAGCTTTGTGGAGTCTATTATTCTGCCTGTCATATGGCTTAAAGTTTGTTCGGGCCCAGACCCATGCTTTGTGCATTTACAAACAGTTGACAAAAACAGGGGGGGGGTGTCAAGAAAAAAGTAATTCCCCCAGAATAAAAAGAAATAAGCTAAGTAGGTTCAGCACTGCATTCTGTTTGATGGCGGTTGCACAGGTTGACTTCAGCCCCACAAAGGCACAGAAAATCCCATATTAAACTGTGCAAATTTTGTGAAGGCGCTGGGGATTGCGCACTCTAGAAAGAGGGTCACAGGTGAGATCATATTTCTCATAACCCCAAGGATGCAATAATAGCTTCTATGACATGTAAGAAATGAAATAAAATGCCCACTTCGGGAAAACTGTCAGATCAAGGGAATGTCTGGACCGGACAATGAGAAAATAAATAAATCTTCAGTCACCTCTTTGGTCCTTTGGACGCTGGGAATAGCCATTCATTCACTCGCTAACCCAGCCATGGACATGGACTTATTTAACAAAGGGAAACCCCCTGGGGATAAACACTGAGGATTTGGCTACAATTAATAGCTTTGCTCGCTTAGCTTGGTTACTCAATGGAGAGGGAGGGCAAGGTGGGGGCAATCAAATGTGAGAAACAGTAATGAAATCTGTCAGCTACATTTCCTCCTAGACAGCAGTGGGGGAGATGGGGAGGTGAACACAAGGTCTCAGCAGACCTGGGCAACAGCTTACGCTTGGACATCAACCTTGGCCAAAGATACTAAGTCTTAGCCGGGCGGTGGTGGCGCATGTCTTTAATCCCAGCACTTGGGAGGCAGAGGCAGGCAGATCTCTGTGAGTTCGAGACCAGCCTGGTCTACAAGAGCTAGTTCCAGGACAGGCTCCAAAACCACAGAGGAACCCTGTCTCGAAAAAACAAAAAACAAACAAACAAAAAAAAGATACTAAGTCTTAGGTAAGAAGCCATGTTTCTTAATATCCTTTGTGAGATTTTAAATGTATTGGCTGGCACTTTATGTTTAAAATACATTAGAGAAAAAGTTCCTAACACTCCTACCCCTACAAATACATGCATACTCTTAGCACACACCCAAGAGACAAATGTCTGCTGTGTGTTGGACCCCATTTCCTTCTCCCTGCTGTGTACAGCATTTGTTCCTACAGAAAGAGCTAGACTATTGTGTCCTTACAATAATGTGCCTATATTATGTTCAACACAATAATTTACTTTCTTCCTTCCATGAAAATGACCATAGATATCTTATAGAAAACTTCATATGGTTCTAATTCACCTAAGTTGAAATCAAATGTCTAATCATGCCAAAGTTTGCCTACATCAAAAATATATCCTACTAATGGACATTCAATCATGTGTCAATTTCATTTTGCACAGAATAACTGTGCAAGTTGGACAGTGGTGGAGCACGCCTTTAATCCCAGCACTTGGTGGAGCACGCCTTTAATCCCAGCACTTGGTGGAGCACGCCTTTAATCCTACCACTTGGGAGGGAAAGGCTGGTGAGTTCAAGGCCAGCCTGGTCTACAGAGTAAGTTCCAGGACAAGTAGGGCTACACAGAGAACCCCTGTCTTAAAAATAAATAAATAAATAAAAAATAATTAATTAATTAGCTGTGCAAAGTCATGAGGACTCTACCCTATACAGAGAACTATGGGTAACTAAGGAATATTGAGAGCTAGAGAAATATTCTTCCTTAGGGAAGAACACACCACACCAGTCAAGCAAAACCAATGGTCATCTCTGAAGACATATTCATACAAGTAAGATTATAAAGACAGATTAGGTTGTATTTATGTGTTTAGGAATATGGGGGTGGGGTGAAGCGTGTAACAGTAATTAAAGAAGAAGCCATGACTTTGAAAGAGAGCAGTGGAGGGTAGAAGGGAGGGTTTGGAGGGTAGAAAGGGAAGAAAGGAAATGATTACACATTCATTGCAATAGAGATACTCTCATTCCCAAGACAGCAACAGCTGAGTGTGAGCTACAGTGTATGAGGAGGCCTGCTTTATCAAACCACACTGGTTCTGTAGGCTGTTACTCTTTAACTTTTGCCACTCGAGGAAAACACTAACTGATTTTGCATTTCTGAATGTTAGTAACGTTATTTATCTAATTCGTTAATGAACTTTAATTGTTATCTTAGAAACTGGACAAACCCTATCCCTCCTGAGGGGAGAAAATAGAGTGGTTGAAATAACCAACAGAACCTTCCGTAGCTATTGCCAGTGTCTGAGAGAAGACGGTGCTTTGACCATTAATAATTACACGTTAGCCGTATGTTAGGAAAGACCCTCCAGAACATCCTGGGGATTTCTGAGTTACAACCCACTAACGCTACCACAGAAGCAGGAGAGATTAACATCCAGTTCAGCAGGAGATGGAGTTGACAGTCCTAATCTGACCCGGTGACTGAAGCCTGGGTTCAAGAGCACTGCAACTGACGGTGGCTTAAGAGGAAAGAGAAAAATTGGCTGGCAGAGTGTGCCACAGGCACAAGAGCACACAGGAGCCATATCCCAAGCATAACCTGATGTTTCTCCCAAACACATGGGGCTCCAAGGTGTCAGGGCTCTTAAATGTGAGCAGGGGAAGTCCCCCCATATTTCTCCTTCTCAGGAAGGGAAGATAGGACCTTTTTACTCGTCCTTTTTCCCTTTCTCTCCTGGCCTCCCTTTCTTTGACCCTGTTTCATCTTTTCCACGATTCATCTGAATAGGAACACCGTGGGAAACAGGGGAGGACAGAGGTGTGTCTACATCCTCTACCAACCGGGAAAGGTCAAACTACGGGGCTGATAACGGAGAGATTAATGATAGCTCAAATCAGCAGAAAGAGAACGGCAGCAAAAAGGACAGGCAAACGGATGCCAATTCACTTTGGCAAATTAGCATGTAAGCCAGAAAATAAAAGAAAATATAAATACAAAAAGCTTAGGATGCCTGCGCTGGTGCTCTAGCCAGGAATGGCATCCGTCCCTGCCCCCTCTTGTCTCCGACGACACGCCCTCCTTTATCAGGACGTGGCCTGACCCCTAGCGGCTGCACTCGCTACCTTTGTCGACACAAAGCAAGTTTCTTTGACCTCCTGGCTTGTCAGAGCCCTTGGTGACTGACGCGCCCACACTCTCACAGTGAAGAATGTGCCTCCACTTAGGGAGCAGCTTTAAAACAAACAAACAAACAAAAACAAAACAAAACAAAAAACAACGACAGAGAAATTAACCGCGGAAAGTAAGCCTTTATCCCGTGACGGAACAACAGGGTTTGTCCCTGTCGGTTTTCTCTTGTGATTGTAAACTCAGGTTTCAAAGCCTCGGGCTCTTCTAAAAAAGGAGTCAAGAATTGGAGAGATGGCTTAATAGTTAAGAACGCTTCCTTATCTTCCGGGGTACTGGAGGTCAGTTCCCAGCATCCACGCTGAGTGACTCAAAACAGCCTCTTAACTACAGCTCCAGGGAAGGCCCACTCCTCCCTCTCCCATCGGTTTCACACACACGCATGCACACATGCACAATATGTATACAGAGAGACATACAAGCATGCACATAGATACAAAAGTAAAAATACATCTTTTTTTTGCTCTTTACTAATTATAATGTTTTATTGCTTCTTGAGAATTCCATACATTATACTTGATCATCTTCACTTCCTATCCATTCCCCGCCCCATTTCATGACCTCATCCTTTCAAGAAGTAACGTAGTAGGTACAATCTATGCTAAGCATATATACTCCTAAGCATGGGGCTATGCATTGAAATATGATCAAAGTACCAGGGACCATACCCCTAAAACTAAGAAGAGTCAGACATTGCAGCCAACACAGTGTCTGCATGCTCACAGCCCAAAGCCCTCCCTGTTCCAGTTTTCATCATTAGAATAAATCTTTTTTTTTTAATATTTATTTATTATGCATACAATATTCTGTCTGTGTGTATGCCTGAAGGCCAGAAGAGGGCGCCAGACCTCTTTACAGATGGTTGTGAGCCACCATGTGGTTGCTGGGAATTGAACTCAGGACCTTTGGAAGAGCAGGCAATGCTCTTAACCACTGAGCCATCTCTCCAGCCCCTGGAATAAATCTTGAAACCAGGATGTTTTCACAGAACTGTGAGACTCACGAACCTGTGCTGGTGCCCAGATGAACCAGGCAATCAGAAAACACAGCTCTCCATATTTCCGTCCCTACTGGATTTCACGAAGCATTAGGCAAGAGAGGGAAAGGAGTTGAAAGCTAGGGCAAATGGTTCTGACTGAGTCACACCCGGGTCTACTCCAGAGTCTGCCTCCAGATCCCACCCTGTCCCCGTCAGAGGTGACTCAGCAACTGGGTGGACCAGGCCCCCAAGGGAAGGACGACTAAAAGGAGCCCGCCCTGGTTTTCCAGATTCCCCGTGCCGTACAAATACACCTAAAACTGACCTTAAGTCCCAGATTTATCTCAAAAGTAGGGTCGGGTGAGCCCTGGTTTTTAAGTGGGAACAGTAAGGACAGAGATCTAATCAAAGGAAGCATGCAGAAGGCGATTACCCATCGTCCAGAGCGTGCTATGAGAAAGGCAGCTGTGAGGCTCAGATGGCTATAAAGGGTTAATGAGACGGCAGCAGAATTCCAGAGAGACCTATGTGGACAAGCAGAAACCAGATAGAAATTCCAAGGTCATCTCCACAGGAGCCAATATGAACCCGTTGGAGGTCTGCTACAGGCCCAAGGCAGAATCAGAGTCGAGCAGAGCCCCAGGGTTAAGTCAGCTGTAGAAGGGAAATACTGGGCTATGGGAACTGTGGCTGTAAAGGGTAAGACCAGGTCTGCAGATGGATGATAGGCAAACGGGCAGCCATTCAAACTGGCCACATCAAGAGTGGAGATGACGCCAAACTGAAGCCCTCGGGGAAGTAGGAAGTTGTCTGTTGGTACCTTGATGCTCACACAGGTCAAGAAATGGCTAGAGGCCATCACCAGCACAGTGGTAGGCGTTGTCCTCCTGAATGCAGATGGAGCTGTGGTACCCTTTCCTCAGTCAGGTGCATTCAGTAAGCTCAAGGGCTTTGTTCTTCTGATAGGGTTTTAACACACTAGGTATACGGTCCCAATTCACTTTGATTAAGTGTATAGGGCGGCACCTTTTTTACTTTTAGGGATAATTTTTTTCAGTCTATGTTGAGTGGGAGGTGCTGAGCGGATGATGATATTGTTTATGTGTCCAACAACAGGCGAGTCATCATGCCTCTGTGTTTACACTCAAAATAGAGTTAAAAGTTGTTTGTAAAATGAAGTCTCTCAGGTCAGGTCACAGCCTGAAAAACTACTCTTTCATACATATTGCATGTGTGTGTGTGTGATGTGTGTACGTTGTGTGTGTTGTATGTTGTGTGTGTGTGATGTGTGTACGTTGATGTTTTGTGTGTGTTGTATGTTGTGTGTGTGAGAAAAGATATCGTACATAATTTGTCACAGGGAATTGTGGGCACAATAAAATGATAAAGAAGTATTTCACTTTGACTCCAATAAAACAGCAAACATCTGTGAGTCCACACAAGTATAAATAAATTATTGAATAAATAACCCACAGTTAGGACAGACTAGGAACTGCCTCTGTGTGACCCAATTCTGGAGAAAAATTGATGTAAGAAGGAATAGACTATTCTAAAGAGAGAAAGGGTGTGGGCTTTGAAAATTCGCAGAGCTCGTGAGAGAGCACCTGAAAAAGACCCAGAAAACGACAGCAGCGCATTGAAGGGAGGTAACCTGAGCATAAGGCAGCCCTGCATCTCCCGAGGGTGGGTGAGCAACGCCTAATGTAAAATGCAAGACTGGTGGCCCTGCTAACACAGTCTGCAGTCCTACCCTGGGGACAAGCCCAGGGTGGTCCCAAGCCTCAGAGCCAGATGCTTTAGACGACACAGTAATTCTTCTGATGGCTGAGTCAACAGTGAGAGTCCATTTTGTCGCTCCAGACTACTCAGGGGCAGCAGCTGGGTACCATCTTGAGAGAGAAGCTATAATTTAAAACTGAGCTGCTCTGGATCTTGAGTATAGTGAGGGATGACTCTGGGAGCTTGGATTTAGCCTGTGATAGCCCCAGGTTGAGAGATTCTCCTAGGCTGCAATTATACAGAGCAGGGAGGCTGAATGCAAGTTACAAGGAGGTTCAGTCCATGGGCAACGTGCACAGGAAAGACAGTCCTCCCCTTGGTGCCCAGGAGCAGACGCGTCGGCTGAGAATAACTCTGGGATCTGTTGCTATGCCTTGACGGGAGGCCAGTGTGCTATCGACCGCTGAAGCCATCTGCGTGCCTTTCGCTCCTATAGAGTAAAGAGCTGTGAAGCTGTATTGGACATCCACAGATTCCAACCTCCAGCAGAGCGCTTAATACCTAGAAGGTCTACAAGTACCAGGGCAGGTCCTCCAGCTTTCCAGATGTCGGCACTGCCATTGCATCCTGTACGCCAACACACCCGTCCCTGAGAGAGGGCTTTTTCTGGAGAGTCTCTGCCCAACCCACAGACTGCAGCGCTAAGTGTGGCCCTCAGACGACCCTGGACACAGATGAAAGCTTCTAAGCTTGTGATGACAGCTCGGGTAGAATCGGACAAGGGATCTGAAGCAACTGGGATCCAGCCTAAACAACTGGAAAGACCAGATCCCTGGCTCTGGTGACCCTCCCCCACCCCTGGCAGTCTCTAGTTCTCCACCTCCCAGAAGGAAACCACTCCAAAACTTCATCCTTTTTCTTGTTTCCTGTTTCTCCTCGTTTTCTTATTTTACTAGCCCTTTAGTCCTCGTATTTTTAAAACGCCTATTTGTTTCTATGTTTAATTAAGTCCCATTCAGACGTTCATCTAATTTTGCTAACATAGCTCCGGTATTTCCCACGATAAAAGCCCTGCGGTTTGACAATTCCTGAGTCAGTCATAGAAGCAGCATGATTATGGAAGCTGGGGTGGCCCCTTAGAGAGTGAGGCATGGCAGTTTTCGCCGTGACTCACCCACATTCATAAAACAAGTCAGGTGTACCATTTGAGACCTATGGGAAACTGAGACATGGTATGACCAGACCTGACGTAGGGTGATTCAGCCAGACAGCTGCTCAGGACGTTCATCTATGAAGCTCAACCGTCACAGAGACACTAAAACTTCTAAGGAAGCATAACAGGAAAAAAAACTGTCCTAGGAGGTTGCTGTAAAGTTTCTGGGTAGGCTGAATATCTCTGAATGTCACAGAAAAGAACACCCCGGATGACGTGTGGCAGTGGGTTTTCCAGGAGTGTCTGGCTGGACTTGTACATAAATGGTTTGGAAGCTTCCTTTCAAACCAGGCAGCTGTGGAGCTAAGCCTCCCACTCCACCCACGGACTGAGGATTGCGGAGGTATCCATGCACCTGTTTCTCAAGGAGGGGCCCTCAGCCTCGGGCCTTTGGCTCTGTTGTGACTGCCAATCGGGGGCTATGGGGTCTTCTTTTGCTCTTTCCCCTCCATACAGAGCTCAACCCTTTCTCCAAACAAACCAGAAATAAATTTTAAAACCTGTAGGTCTGCAGGATGAACAAACACTAGCCTGCCTAAGGCATCTACCAGTTCAGTCCAATCCAGAAGGGCAGTGTGTTGGGGTCAAAGGGTTAAGGCTTTAAGGATTCTAGACTTAAATCTTGCTGGGGGCACTTTAGTTTTGTTACTTTGTGCTGAATCTAGACAGCTTTGTAGTCCTCACACTCCTCTGCTGCATAAATAAAACCATCTGAATCATCAGATTTTCAGTTGCATGGTGACCTGGCTCGTGGCAAGGTCTGCCATCCTTCCACAGGAATGCAGTACTCTTCAAATGCCTGGTAGGACGTCCCTCCCTAGCTCCCTTTATGTGAAGAAAAAGAGAAGCCAGAGTAGTCTTTATCTGCTCCTCTCAGAGACGCCTTTCCGTGCTGTCTGCAGTGAGTGTCTTCTGTCAGGAACATAGACAACATTCCCGTCTTTCCACATTAGAATTTCTTGAATAACAATACATTCACAAGGTACAGGGGTTTCCCTGGTAGCAGCCACAGCTCTGACAAAGGCAAACACAGGTCCTTTTGATCCAATCTTAATTACTAATATTATCTCAGTCTCCCAGAGAGGCTGCTCTTGCAAGTCAGCTGCAGGTCAGAGTTGGAAGGTGTGGTGAAGGCCGCAGAAGCCAAGGGCAGGCGCCGCAGTCACTTATTCCAGAACCCAGACTGATCTCAACACTGACAAAAATAAATAAAAACCCTGAGGCGGCTCCTGGTTCCACCACTCCAGTGCCCACCTCCCTCAAGGTGTACCTGGTCTCAGTTCAGTTTCCTCTTGAAAAGGACCCTTTTTGACCATGCTGATGGCATATTGTCGTGCCGAGGTCATTGCCTTCCGAAATTCTCAAGCCTAAACTCCACAATTATTCCTTCACTGGAACTGTGGATCTGTCCCTAATCTAGACTCCATTTGAGGCTCGCTCGAGGGTCTGTTTTTAGGCTGGTTGGATAGATAGATAGATAGATAGATAGATAGATAGATAGATAGATAGATAGATGATTAGATAGATGATTAGATAGATGATAGATAGACTGACTGACAGACAAATTACCCCTTCTGCCTCACTACAGGCTCTCATCACTGAACCACAGCTACCCCAGCAGTGTTGGCTTCTCCCATCCCACAACACCTGTAGGAATGTGCTTCCAAGGTAACCAACCGCCTTAGTCTGTTCAGGATGCTGCAGTAAAAGACCACAGATGGGTTGCTTTAAACAAGAGATGCTGACTCACTGTACAGAAAGCCGCAGCCTGAGATCAAGACACAGCCTGTACAGTGTGAGGAGAGGCCTTGGATGAGGAGTGTTGACTGTTTACACGTGGGGGAGAGAGAACCCTCTGGAATATCGTTTTCTTCATGTACAGGTACGACACCCATCATGATGACCTCAGCCTCATGTTATTTCCCATGTGCCCTGTCTCTATCTCATGTTGGGAGTTAACTCTTCAACACATAAATGTCTAAGGGGAGACATAGCACAGCCTAACTTTTCCTGGCTACTCAGCTTCTGACTCCATGATTGGTCCCTTTTTAGGGTCTCATGACACAGAGTTTAACTTCTCTGGCTCCTCCCCCACTCACCAGGCACTGAAAATAACCTCAAGCTCTTTAGAACTTCAGTTCTATCTATATGGTAAGAGCTTTCTCGCTGGAGACGCGAGTCCACCAGCCTGAATATCCCCCACACATCGGAAGAATTAGTTAGGGAGGGTCTGCGTGTGTTAAAAGGATATGGAAGACATATTGGAGTCTGTGTAAGCTGTTGAGAGGCACCTTTGGAGGGAGGAAAAGCTCTGGTAAGGGCAAGTAGCTCCTGCTATTGACTGGTGGTCTGGGGGGGGGTGACCTCAATGACAGAGTCACCAGAGATGACAGTACAACCAGCAGTGAGTTGTTGGGACTGTTGAGTGTATCTGTCTGTGTAAAAGCAAAAAGATCTTGAGAGTTGGGGTCTATCAGGATGGAAAAAGAAGGCATTCTTAAGGTCCAGGATAGAGAACTATGTAGTGGCTCTGGGGATGGCGGAGAGGATTGCGTAAGGGTTGGGAACAATGGGGTGTGGAGAGACAATGGTGGAGTTGATAAGGTGTACTTCTTGGACGATGTAAAGTTATTAAAGTTGTCTAAACCAAGGATGGGGTTGTTGAAGGAGGATTTGATTGGCCAGGAGAGTTGCGGTAGTCAGAACATATACCCAGGTGCACTTCAGGAAAAGGTGGGGAAACGTACTCGGGCACATTCTGGCAAGGTGGCAAGGGTTATTCAGGTTCATTCTGGGATGGAGGAAGGAGTTCATAGGTGCATTCTGGGAAGGAGGAACAGTCTTGTCACCATTTAAGGACAGGGGAGAATAGGGCCTGGACCAACACAGGGTGTCTTGCTTTGAACGGCAGTTGCTTGAATGGTATCCCTTCCATTATGCATCACAGGAACAGCCCTTGCGTCCGTGTTGCTCTTCCTCAAGGGCCTTGCAATGCATCTAATAATAAATCCTGGCAGAGGGGGGATACAATCATAAAACACTGCACAGTAAGGCACTGCTGTGAGCTCTCATCCCACCTCTGCCTCTTTATCACAGAGTCTCTAGGCCAAGATGAAAGTAAGATAGGGCTAGAATCCCATCTCTCAATTCCATGCCGCCTTAACTCTTCCTCTCTGGTCCCAGAGAGACTATCTTTCGCCTGCACATTGAAGGCAGAGCCCTCCTCCTGCTATTGATTCAGACAGAATGCCAATAGCTTGATGGAGATGGAAGGGCCCAGGAAAGGCCATTCGAAGACAAGTAAGAAAAGATTCCTGGCTGACACTAAAAGTCTTCTAAATCAAGATGATTACATAAATCAGTCTTGGCAAAACTTAAGAGGAAGCCAAGACCGAATGAAATGACTCTTAGGCTCCCTTCTCCACCTGTTTCTCTCTCTCCCTCTGTCTGGTATGATATGAGAGATCCATAATTCTTTGTGAAAAAATGAAACCCTGTGTCTTCATGTAAGTTCTCCAAGGACAGTTTACCTCTATGTGCTTATATGGTGTGCCTCCCCATGACACTGCAGGATTTGCCCACATGTAAGACTTTACACTACAACCTTCATAAGGCAGAGGCAGGCGGAAGAAAATAACAAATACAAACAGCAGCCATGTGTCACCCTGAGTCCATCATTAGACTCCCAAGTTGGAATCAATCCCCCCTTCTTCCCTCAAAAGTCCGGTAGAACTTGGTTAGCATCGTTATTGTAACGTCAGCCCTGTATCACTGACATAGAGACTCAAGGTGTAACTGTGTTCGCTCAGCATACATGAGACTCTGAATTCCATACTCGGCACTGCAAAAATAAGACTCTAACGTAAAACAAAATAAAACTGTAAAAATGAATAAAAACAAAAGCTGAGCTTATTCCAAAATTTAAAAAGTGATCCAGGTGGACCCGCTATTCCATAGACCTTGGCCCTAGAAAGGAGGCTGTAACTAAATCACCTCCCAGGTCCCCTCATGCCCAGCATACACTGTGCATACCATGAGCAGTTGCTAAATCCAGCAGAATTGCATTATTTAGGGGCAAATAAACCTGGCGTGTTCAGCATGTTACAAACAATGTGTCCCTGTCACCAGGAGTGTCACCACTCCAAAGACAAGCTTTATTTTCACGGATAATAAGATGCATGTGCCCCAAACGGGAACAGTGCCCTCGACACAAAGAGAAGCTGCGATGTGTACAGAGGATCAATGCCCAAACAAAAGGCCACTGTTCCTGACTCCCCAGCTGTTCAATGTCACTCTGTCACACCGGGGCTGTTGCTGGAGCCCTTAGGATAAACCCAAAGGGTTGGCCAAGATTAGCCTTAAATAACAATGCACTTTAACATCACGCAAATGGACTTTTATTTTTCTGCTGTTATGGAGACATGGAAGCAATGAGCTGGATCGGCCTTCCAAGGTACACCAGTGTTGAGACATGTAAGGGAGACAACACCCACTCCAGCTTCCCACTATTTTATATCCTAGTTCACTGGTTCAGATGCACAATTAGCTCGGAAAGATCAACAGTTTCTGCATAGTCTCAGTTAGCTTCTATAAACTTCAGCCGGGAAAAGAAATGGCCACTTTTGACCGCCTGCAAGCAGTAGTCCCTCTGTGGCTGCATTATATTCTTACAACTGTATCAGACAAGACCTAATAATAGAAAAGGTGATAAAGTGACTTACGTAGCCAAAAATAAATAAATGAATCTAACTAGCAAATGCTAGTACTGATGCTAGGGCACTTTTGTCTTTCTTTTAGTACAAGACGTGAGTTCTAGCGTCAAAGATCACAGCCATGTTTAAAGGAAAGATGTTGGTAGGAGAGACGCCACTGTCTGCACCCCATCACCTCCCTTTTTAACTGGACGGCACGCAGAGAGTGAGGGACTTTGGAGAGCTCAGCCCTAAGCAGGATGTCTTCCTCGAACGCCTCCTCTCAATGTTCAGGAATCCACGTGGAAGGGATAGCAGGAGAGTTTAAATGTCAGAGGGTGGCAGATGACTCCAAGGAAACCGCATCTTCATGACACAACAGGATGGGCACACGTATGAACTCAAAGACTATAACAACATGCACAAGACCCTCACGGCACTGAATGCCAGCCCTGAAGGAGGGAGTGGACTCGAGTTCTCATCCCTGACCAAGAAATTCTTTGCAATTGATGCCTACTGGGAAAGGGGACATTGGTTTCCTCCGAAGGAGTGGCATCGGGCATATCAACCACACTCAACAATTGATCCCACGTCCAGGAGACCGGAGGACTCTGTGGGTTTATCTGTGCTTTGGTTTTGCTTCTGTAATATTTGTAATTATCTTTCTTTTTTTCCATTCTGATTCGTAATATTTTATTTTATTATTTTTAATTGAAAAAGATTTCCACCTCCTCCCAGCCTCCCATTTTCCTCCCCTGTAATTATCTTTCTCTTCTTTTTCTTTTGGTCTCTTTTTTTGTCTGTTTTCATCAGCTTGTTTGATTCTTATTTTTTGTTTAGGGGTGGGCTCTTTTTTTGGAGAAACATGAAATTGGGTGGGCAGGGAGATGGGGAGGAACTGGGAGGAGCTGGAGAGGGAAAATATGATCAACATATCAAATATCAAAAAGAATATGATCAAAATACATTGTATGAAAAATTTTAAATTAAAAATTTTATTTTATAATGTGTTTCATGTATTTGCTTGCAAATGTACGTGTATATGCATGCAGTGCCTGGAGAGACCGGAAGATGCTGTCAGATGCCCTCAAACTGGAGTTGTGAGCCACCATGTTGGTGCTGGGAACCTAATCTGGCCCTCTACAAGAGCAGCAAGTGCCTTTAACCGCTGAGACTTTTTTTTTTTTTTTTTTTTTGGACAGGGTCTTTCTATGTAACACAGACTGGCCTCAAATCGGAGATCTTCTTGCTTCACCCTCCTAAATGTTGGGATTATAAGACTGTGCCTCCACATCTGTCTTCTCACTTCCCTGTATTCAAAAAAGAGGGTGGTGTTTCCCAGAAACGAGACTCTTGTGCAAGTGATTTGTTGAAGGCTTCACAGGTTCTGCTGAACTCTCCCCTCGGCTTGGCCAATTTCTACTGTGGCCAGCGGATGTGCCAGTCAGTCACTGGCCATAGGGCACCCTGGGAATGGCACAGCTGGTCAGTCACTTCAGAGACAGAAAGTCCCCTGTGGCTTATGTCAAGTCACAGAGGCTGGGAGATGATTTATCAACCTTCTACTGGGCAGTTGGGCTGGTCACCAAAATGTCCTCATACATACATGCCAGAATGAAAATACTTGGTTTTCCAACATCACCAATAGGTGTGGGTGTCTCCCACCGTCACTCAGTGACATCTCCCAGAACAGATCCTAAGTTAAGCTTGCTTGTTACGGAGAGAAATCTATTTTCCTCACCTGCCAGTTTTCTCTTTATATTAAAGAATTTTGCTGGAGAACAATTATTCAACTTTTTGGTGGCAGAACCCCTTTACACTCTTAGAAACTATCGAGGTTCCTGTCGGGCATGGTGAGACATTCTTGGAATACATGGTGAGAGACGTACAGTACTCAGGAGGCTGAAGCAGGGAGATGGCAAGTTTTATACTAATCTGGGCTACATGGTGAGTCTGGGGCCAGGCTGAGTTGTATCATGAAACCCTGCCTCAAAAAAATCTTTTTGAAGAGTCCAAATGTATTTTGGATATCTGATTACATTGGTGGGTATTCATCAGAGACTGATTCGTTTTCTGATACTTATGTACTGATACACTTAAAAATAACAACAAATCATTAAGTATTAACGTACATGGTATATCAAGATATAAATGATATTCTCCAAATTTTTGAAAGGCTATGGTTGTTTTATATCTTTATACTGTCTTGTTTAATCAGCTTATTTTATGGCGTGTTGTTTTGGTTGAAGGAGATGAAGGAAACCTAGCCCATGACAAACACAAACTGGGAAAGAGAGAAGTTTGTAATATTGACAGATAACTCGATATTTTACCCACATGCTGCCCCCAAACTCAGGCTATTGGTAGTTTTTTCTTGCTGTTTGTTTGTTTGTTTTTCCGAGACAGGGTTTCTCAGTAGCTATGGATCCAGTCTGGAACTTGCTCTGTAGACCAGGCTGGCCTGAAACTCACAAAGATCCACCTCCCTCTGCCTCCCGAGTGAGTGCTGGGATTAAGGGTGTGCACCACAGCTGCCTGGCCTTGAGCCACAATGAAGCCGTGGGCTGAGCTCCCAAAGTCCAGTTGAAGAGTGGGAGGAATGAGAATATGGACAAAGAGATCAAGACCGTGATGGGGACACCCACTGAAAGAGCTTACCTGAGCTAATGGGAGCTTGCTAACTCTGGCCAGTCAGGGGAGGAAGCACAGGCCCAAACTAGGCCCTCTAAATGTGGTGACAGTTGTATGGCTGGGGCAGACTGCAGGCACCGACAGTGGGACCAGGATTTATTCCGACTGCTTGTACTGGCTTTTTGGAACCCATTCTCTTTGGAGGGATACCTTGCTCAGCCTAGATATAGTAGGGAGGGCCTTGGTCCTTTCTCAAAGCAATGTGCCTTACCCTCTCTGAGGAGTGGATGGGGAGTGGGAGGAGGGAAGGAAGAGGGAATGGGAGAAGGGGAGGAAGTAGGAACTGGGATTGGTATGTAAAATGAAAATGATAGTTGTTCTGTTTTATTTTAAATAAAATAAAAATAGAGAAAATGTAAAGAATCCCTCCCCCAAAAAAGACAAGGCTGAGCATTCATAACTAATAAGAGGTCTCCATGTCTGATTTGGGAGCTGGTTGGTGACCTATTACATTCCTTCTCCTTTTAGGAGGAAATATTTCCATCTGCAGGAAATCACTACACACATGCCCTATGACCTTGAACTAATAATCATCCTCAGAAATGTGTCTGCCATCTTTCTTTTTGAAACTATTATTAACAAGACCTTACTGAGCATGCTCTGTAATGTGCACCTTAAAACGAATAGACTTGGGAATGTGCCTAGCCTCCAAATACCTCCCGATGTGAATCTGTATAGCCTTCTCAGATAAAATCCCTGGCTTGCTGTGTTTGAGTTGGGGAGTGTACTAGTTTTAGATTGACTTCAGGGAACTCCTTACGAGCTATGGTAGGAAACTCCTTATACTCATCTTCTGGTTTTGTTTTATGATGCTGGACTCACCAGGAAATAACCCTCTGTGTTTGCTTACAGTTTTCCTGGCTTTTATTCTCAGATGTCACTATGTCCTTGCTTTTATATAATAATAAATAATAATAATAATAATAATAATAATAATAATAATAATAATGTGGTCCAAATGCCCACACTGAGCAGATTGATTTGCTCGTCCTATGATAAATTTCTAATTAATTGCACATGCTCAGAATGAACTGACACATAATCCAGGATGTCCAGCTTTAGAAGAAAAAAACTGTGAGGTTCAGTGAATGTGTGCAGTTGGCACAGTCCCCAGGGACAGACCGATGTCTCTAATGGCTCCGTGTCCTTCTCATGTCCTTTGCACTCACATCATGAATTTATCATGCTCTGGCTGCCTTCACTTAGCACTTAGGGACATTCCATTCCAGCTGTTTTCAGCAGCTCATTTTTCCAGCACACCTGCCTTTCCAGACAAAAGAAATTGGTGGCATTTTCTATCAGAAAATCCAGGAACTCTTGTGAAGCATATACCGTCAAATGCAGCAAAGAAAATTTGCCTCTAGGACTCATCTGAATAGCATTTCAGGCAGTGTTTAGGATTTGAATGCTACTTCAGTCAAAGTACCTTCATTTTATCTTTATACTGCTTGACAAAGGCAAGTTAAGGGATAATGTTGTAGGATATTTGGTCACATTGTCAACCCCAAAATTGCACTATTTACTGGAAAAACCTACTTCTAGCTGTGCTGTGATTCAGCCCTAGCACACGCCTTTAATCCAAGAGTTTTCTGCTTGAATATTGCAATCAGAATTAAATAAATTCAACCGTAGTTAAAAGGGTAGAACAAAGCAACCAGTCGACTGGAAAAAAAAATATGGAGAGAAAGAGGAAGTGAGGAGGAGGGAAAGAAAGATGCACAGGCAGTATAAGGGAGGGACATCCAGTTGGAAGAGTTTTGGTTTGAGACGGGGTAGGAGAAAGTTCTCTTTCTGGGATGTTAGCAGAAGAGAAAAATCAGCAGTGTGCATCTGCCTTTCTGAGCTAGCAGGTTCTCACTCCAGCATCTGGCCTCTGAATCTTTTTTTTTTTTTCTGGCTTCTGAGTAAACAGAACAATAGAGACTTTGATAAAAAACAACATCTGGTGCCCAATGTGGGGAATGACCACACAGACAGAGAAATCACGTCCGTGGTGGACAAACTAAGAAGTCATCAGCTTTGGTAAGATACCTGGGGAGTCTGCAGGAGAGGGCTAAGCAATATCAAAAGGAAAAAACTTTCCCATGTTGAGGATGGGAAATGCCAAAATTCAGGGCATTAGGACCTTGTATAATGCTACTTAAGATGACCTGAAAATAGAAGCAGAAAATGGAAAGATAAATGACTTATCTGAGGTTGACATAATACCAGTTATAATTGCTATCAGTCTGGTACTTCATATTTTATCCTTAATCGCCAGAGTGGTTTTATGAAAGGTGAACTGATAAGACACAAGCCCTAGAAAGACTTAGACATGGAAATAAGAAGACTACTCAGACGCGGAGAAATTTAGGCAAGAGCCCACAGCACCAGCGCATGATGAAAATGAAGAAGGACAGCTCAAGGCGGCTAGAAAGCCAGCCGTGGTTTATCTAGTTACTGGGTAAGGGTTTGT
This sequence comes from Chionomys nivalis, assembly GCF_950005125.1. Lineage (NCBI taxonomy): Eukaryota > Metazoa > Chordata > Mammalia > Rodentia > Cricetidae > Chionomys > Chionomys nivalis. The sequence continues at coordinate 18,972,532 of NC_080109.1, forward strand.
GTTAGCTGACAGTTCAGCGGGACAGAGTCCGTCGTGGTGAGGAAGAAGTGGCAGACGTCAGGCACAGTGACAAGAGCTGAAGGCTGGCTGGCCACCTGGCCTCTGCACTCAGGAAGTGAGGGTGACCTGTGAAGTCTCAAAGCTCACCCCAGGGCTGTTTCCCTGAAGCAATGCTCCACCTCCTAAAGGTTCCACAATCTTCCCAAATAGCACCACCAGCTGGGGACCAAATGTTGGACCGTGGGAACCTTCCACACCCAAACCACACACACCGTTTGGAAGCATGTGTTCTTCTCTTTGCCTCCTAAATGCAACAGAATGTGCTGCCTTTATTCAGAGTTTACCGTGGGAAAGAGTCCTCTTACCAGAATTGTTACTGGATGAGACAAAGCTAACCAGTAGGACACTTGAACTTGGCACCAACGCACAGATCTACGTTGTAACGCTTGTCAGCTACAAGCAAGCAAAACCAACATTCTGCCTCCTTGTCAATCACAGATTCTAAAAGACAATAAAATCACCCCAAATCAAGGTACAAAGGATCATTTTGATCTACACAAAATGGCTCACTGGCAGAAAGAAACACAGAGGAGGAGTGGGGGGAGAGAGAGATCAAGTGAAATAGTTCACTGGTGACTCATTTGCCTCATCCCAGAATGTCTTTCTTGACGGCCCAGCTTTACCCTCACACCACTTCTTTATGCAATACTGTACTGGCTTGGATTTATGATGTAGTAGGTCTTGGAATTGAATTCTATGAATTTATGATCTAGTAGGTCTTGGAATTGCATTGTATGAGTGGTGCAAAGAGTTTAAGGGGACATTTAAGTTAGGACTTTTATTTTATACATAGCAAAACTGAAATCTAGAGAATGGAAATGATGCATTCAAGGCCACTAAATGGCAGATAAAGGACACACCCCCACTTATGACCTTTATACTCTGATCTTCTAGCTACTACATATCCTTCCAAGTGCTCTCTGAAAGTGTGTGACGTGGTTGCAACATCTGCAAGTTACCTTTAAACCCTTCAGCTCTGACAGAGGGATATAAAAATGTGAGCTTGTTAAGGCTTAACCTACGCTCTCGGGTGAGTAAGTCACTCAAATCAAGAATTCAAAGACAACATCTAACCATAACACCACATAACAGAGAAGACTACCACAGGCCTCAGTGACTTTCCATCAACACCGGAAGCACTGCTAATCACGATAAACATTATTAATAGGCCTTCACTGGTAATTACTTAAAACTTGCTTAAAAATTAACAAGTAGTTACCTGATATAACGGATACTATAAATGGACTGCCACTAGTGAAGCCAGTTCTCTACTGCTCTAGAGATAACTCAGTTCTTCACCATCATGATGAACCGTGGGGAGTCAGCCTAACCCAAGGCAGAACCCCTGGTGAAAGGATAAAGGGAATGCTAGTTCCGTCTTTGCCCAGGGACAGACTTGGTGAAGTCTGGTCTGAGGATGAAGCCTGGGCCTGGAAGGAGTCAAGGCTGTAGCTTCTGGGGATTCAATTCTTCCCCCGTGCTGTGGTTTTCGGTCCTAGGGCGGTCGTGCCTGAGGCATCCTGTGTTCTCTTTGTCTACATTGTCTGATTCAGCTCTCTGCTGACCCTGGCCATTTTCCCCCTGGAAATAGTATGTAAGAACCTGAGCTGCTCAATGAGCTTGCTTGGCAGAAGTCATCAGCTTGTGCAAGACCTCCTGGCCCAGCTCTCTAGCTTCCTTTTATCATCCCTGGTCCTTCTTGACGCCTCCCTGCTTGGGGCCCTCACACCTGAAGGTTCCTCTGAAGATCTATAAATCCTTCATAAGGACAGCAACCAGGGTTTGACTAAAAATGACGCTTGGTCCAACCTTATTTCTAGGAACTGCGGTTAGTTGATATTACTGCAGAGTTAACTTAGTTCTCTCCTCTAGCTGAAGCACCAAACTCAGATGGAATCTTTACTCGGGGCAGAGCGAGATGTCTACAGAGAATTCCTAACAGTTTGCGACTATCCTTGTGAGCTGTCCCTGGGCCTATTCGTCAATACACACTTATTTACGAAGCTGTGCAAGTCTGACATCCTCCAAGAATAACAGCCATTATCATCTTAAAGAGCAGCTATAGTTACCTGTAAGAAATCCCCCAAAAGAGGTCAGTTGGCATTCACTCCCCAAAGGAGGTCTTGAGAAGGTTGATTAGACCCCTGCCTGAGGTCCCAGCTGTTACCTTCTATACTCTGGGGCTTTCATCTGTATTCTACCCCAGCTGTATGTGATCTTGAGAGGTATTGGAATATATAGGGGGCACAGGGCAAACCTGAAGAGGCGATCGATCCCATTTGTGCAACTCTGGGGAAGTTGTCATCTTACCTGGGGTGGGACTTTCCACTGATGTTTTTGTTTGGTTCCTGTGAGCAGCCCGTCACCTATGCTCCTGTAGATATTCCCAATTAGCCCACTGGTTTCCCAAGCTAGACTTTGTCTGTCATTAGTATTCTATAATGGGAAAAGATATTTGTTCACATTTCCCTGGGAAAAATTCACACACCAGAAATATTTACATGTGTGCAGGTATTTGACCGAATGTTGTGGAATATTTGTGTACACTATAAAGTTGTATCTCTACCTAAGGCACATTCTGATTGGCTTAATGAAGAGCCGAATGGCCAATAGCTAGGCAGGAGAGGATAGGCAGGATTTCCGAGGAGAGAGAGAAAGGAGGAGGAATCTAGGCACACAGATTTTGCCAGAGACTCTGAAGAAGCTGGACATATGGTACAGAACAGAGGTACCAGAGCCACATGACAAAATGTAGGTTAATAGAGACAGCTTAATATAAGTTATAAGAGCTAGTTAGAAAAAAACTAAGCTAAGGCCAAGACTTCATAATTAATATGGTCTCCATGTTGTTATAGGGGAGGTGGTGATTCCACAAAAGAAAGTCTGACTACATTAGAGAAAGCTTGTTACAACTGAAGACTCGCTTTACATATAAAATAGAAAAGATTATATTTCTTTATATTATATAATATTATAGAAAGATTGTTAGGAAGTATCACCACTAGCTGTCTCTGAGAGTGGTGGCCAGCGACACCAACTCCGAAGATGCTAATAGTGATGAATTAGGGGTTGAATTACGCCCCCCAGAAAGGCATTTGCTGATGGCTTTACAGAGGTAACCCAGCTCTGATGTGGCCTTTGGAGGGACTTCAAGAAGGTATGGCTGGTGTTCTTATAAAAGGGGAAACTTAGAGAAAGCAGATACATAAGGAGAGAAAGGGTATAAAATAATTATTGCAAGCCCAGAAGCAGACTCCACGCTAACTGCCAGAAGCTGGGTAGGGGGTGCTTCACAGCCCTCAGCAACATGCGTGTCTTATAACTTGAACTTCTAGCACGTAGAACTATAGGACACTAGGAGGCTACTGCTTAAACCTCCCAGTCCATAGGATACTTTTCTCTCCAGAGCACACTTCAAAAACTGATACAGCCGGGCGGTGGTGGCGCACGCCTTTAATCCCAGCACTCGGGAAGCAGAGACAGGCGGATCTCTGTGAGTTCGAGACCAGCCTGGTCTACAAGAGCTAGTTCCAGGACAGGCTCCAAAACCACAGAGAAACCCTGTCTCGAAAAACAAAACAAAAAAACAAACAAACAAAAAAGAAACTGATACAATAGACTAATGGGCTTAGGTCTGATGTTAAGAGATTTCAGTAACTGTTTAGACTACATATATATACAGTTTCATAAGGGAGATAAATGGCTACCGACTATGGAATTCTCCCTCTACTAAACTACACTGAGTTGAATTCCTACTTAAACGTCTACATCATTGGCATTATAGCGGGAGATGAGACTTCCATGATCAACCAGAGTCTCTGCAGCGCCTCCCAAAAGACACCTGGAACAGGAGAGGTGCTTCTGTTGTGTTGTCCTGGGAGAGGAACAACTTTCAACAGAGGAACTGTGGAGTCTCTGGTATTGGAAAGGATGCTAAGGCTTGGGCTGGAGTTCAAGGAAGGGAGCTGTGCTTAAGTGATCCCATCAGGAAATGAAAGATTATATCATCAGGACTTTTATCTACTTAGTTATTTAGTTAGGTTTTTGTTTTGTTTGAAACAGTCTTTCTATGTAACCCTGGCTGTGCTGGAACTTGCTATATGTAGACCAGGCTGGCCTTGAACTCATAGAGATCTGCCTGCCTCTGTCTCGCAAATGTTGGGATCACAGGTGAGCACCTCCCTGGGATTTTTAACTCCCATCTGAAAGGCAGAAGGGAGGACGTGGAATTAAGGCTGTAGCTCATAGAGAAGCAACAGCCACTTACTGGAGCCACGTAGGATTTACAGTCGGAACAACGGTTTCAGTGCGTGCTCAGCATTATTTTGCTTGTGTCTTGCTCCATCATACATATAGTGTGACCTTACGTGACAGTGGATGGTCTTTGAAGACAGAGCTACTCAATGGAGAAACATCAATATTTTGGCAGGAGTGCCAGGCCAGTCCCAAGAAGGCCCTGCCTTTCTCATCCTAACCAGTGAGCAATCTTAGCATTATGATCAAGGGGCAACTATACACCTCCAGATATGATGCAAGAAGTCCACGTCACCCCAGAAGAGCCGAGAAGAAGCCCAGTGAACATAGCACAGAGGAAGGAACTATAATACAAGTCACATATGTGGTTTTGAATTTATCAGTGTCCACATCATAAGAGCAAAAATTAATTTTAAAGTATATTTTATTTGGCTAGTATATCTGAGATATCATTTCACATATAATCAAGACTCTTAAGGGACTTACCAATCAGATGCATTCCTTAGACTTGGCTTGAAACTTGATTTGATAAAATAAATGGAAAATATTTTTGTATCCAGTTCCAGAGACTGCCTTTTTTTTAAAAGATAACATTTTAAAGATGATTTTTTTAAAGGACGATATATTATTATGGTTTTGGAGCTGATAATGCTACTGTGGCTACATTGCAAAAAATAAATCTTAATCTATTGAAGATAAAGGCTGAAGTATTTACATGTAAAACAATGTCATATCTGGAATTTAAAATATTCCAGCAAAATTAAAATGTAGGAAAGTGGTGAATGAAATGTGTATGTGGTATAGAGGGCCCATCTGCTACTGTGTTTGCTTGAGTAGCTCTGTAATAAAAGATTAAAAATGTTAGGTGTATTGGCACGCGCCTTTAATGTGCACCCAGGAGACAGAAGCAGGTGTCTTTTTCTCAGTCCGAGACAAGCCTGATCTACACAATGTGACCCTGCCTCAATAAATAAATAAATAATAACTGTGATTAAAATGCAATTAGTTTATCATCTCGGGTGTGTTGCTGGTGTCAAAATGACCAAATTTTACACTTTTAAAATGATTGGAGAATTGAATGTCAATTAAATCTTAACACAGCTATTTAATAAAATACTTAATTTTATTAATTTAATCCATTGTGTTATCCCATGTCCTTGGGAACCTAGCATGGGTGTGTTCACACACTCCATCTAAGTGGATACAGGAGATAATTTGCTAGACTATCTCTGCTGTGAGCAAAAGAATCTCGGTTCGTCATTCCCTAGGAAACAAAAAGGAAACCTGGAAAGCTGGCTCAGCATTTAAGAGCACTGGCTGCTCTTGTAGAGGACTCACTCCACTTCAGTTTTCAGCACCCATGGGTGTCTCACAACCATCCACAACTTCAGTTCCAGAGATCTGACACCTAATTCTGACTTTCCTAGGCACCAGGCATGAACGTGGTGCACAGACATGTGTGCAGGCAAAACACTGATACACATAAACTAAAATAAATCTTTAAAAAAAAATGGGTAAAGGGTCGCCAGATCTGTTATTAATCTGTTATTTAATGAGTGAGTCTGTAACTATTTTAATGGTGCTGTAGAAGACACCGATCAATGACCTATGACCTTGCTGCTTATGGCGCAAGCAGCCTGGCATCCACACACTCTCATTGCAGGCCGTCCTGAGTCCTGCAAGAGAAAATAACATGGTGCAGATGGATGTTTGCGCAAAGTAGGTCTTCACTGCAGCTGCATCATACTAACTTATGAAATCCATCGCATTCACACGTCTATCAAGAAATAAGAAAGTCTGCTTAGGTGGGGAGGGTACAGGGGGAGATGAGAGAGGTGAAACCTGGATGAGAATATATTGCATTAAAATAACGATTTTCAAGTTAAAAAATTAAAAATAAAAAATAAGCATACAAATTAGTATTTTCAAAACAAAAAAGTTTGCTTTTTGTTCTGGAGGGGGTGTCATCCTGTTCCTCACAGCTGCGGGCCGGCTATGGGAAACGGCTCAGGTAAAGAGCAGTGGGGGCCTGTGTTCTTGTCTCACTCAGCAACACGAACAGGAGCAAGAGGAGCGATGGAGACTATCTTTCTCAACAATTTTTGATAACATACTTAACACAAATTCAGAGATAATTCTATTGCTTCAGGAATGGCTGGATAAAGGGTTGCATGTACTTCATGGGCTGGATAGCCTCCTCTTGGCTCTTTCTCCTCTGTGTCAACCCTACTCTGAGACAAATCTTTTGTGGGGCATGATTACCTCCACTTACCTGGGCGGGGGGTGGGGGGGATCTTTCCCTTTCCTTCTCTGTGGCCAGGTAGACCACTCTACCTGGTTGGATGGATGGCTTGGGTAGTGTACAAACCATCACATGCGAAGAAGTGCCGTTCACATCATACATGTCATAGATTTGTATGTGAACTGCAACCATTTCCAATAGATCGAAGTGTCTTGGAACAGGTGTTATATGGGTGGCCTGGTTTGGATGATGAGTCTGATCGCCAGCTATGAAGGCAATCTTACCGAAATCAGAGTGTTTGCCGGAAGCAACACTTGAGAGCATTTATCAAGAGTGGAAGTGAACACTGTACACAGAAGTCCATTACACACCAGGTCTATTACTGTCGATAATGTCATGAGCCACAGGAACCAAACCCAAAGCCGTATGACCCCAGAACACAGCCAATTTCCACTTTAATTTCCTGCCATTAGTGGATCATAATTAACTTGCTTATTTTGTGTTTACTCCCTTCCGATTGAAAGTCCATTCTTCTCTGTGTGATGGGGAGTCTTGATTGTCAACTACATGAGAGTTTTGAGTCACCATGGAAATAAACCCCTGAGCATATCTGTGAAGAATTATCTAGATTAGGTTACACAAGAAAAGAATGTCTACTCTAAATGTGAGCGGTAGTCTTTCATGGGGTCCAGGACAATAAGACAAAAGAGAACTAAATACAAGCCCTCACAGCAGTGTACTTCCTGAGGATGCAAGGTGACCGTCCACTCCCTCCTCTTGCTGCCAAACCACCCCCACCTCAGTGGACTGTAGGTCTTCGAACCCAGAGCCAAAACAAACCTTTCCTTGCTTCAGTGGCTTTTGTCAAAGCAACAAGGCAAGTAGTCAGTATAACCCCTAATCTTAACCCCCACGCCTCAAAATTAAATGTACCCGCAGTAGTCTCACCAACCTTCCCTCATTCTTTTTAAGAACCTCTGTATTCTCATTTGAAGTACATGTGCCATACAGAACTCAAAGCCGTATGTTTCAAAGTCAAGATAATACTTCTATGTTAGGTTACAAAATTATTTCCTAAACCCACCCACACATTTCGTATTTATTTGTATTAATACCAACTCACCACTTAATTTCTCCCGGGGTGAGGAGCCATACATAGGTCAGGACTTTTCTTATAATACATAGGACAACTTTTGGAGCATCAGGACAGCCCTAAATTTCCTTCATTAAAATGTTTTTTTTTTTCCCATCTACCAACAAGGAACCAATAATCACATATTCACAGAAAACCTGTCTGCCCAGCCTTAGCCATCTGCACTGGGAATAGTTATCTGTCCTAGGCTGGCCAAGCAAATGGTCTCTCTTGAGACTTGAACCTGAATCTAAGATTTAAGATGCTTTGTCCTTCCAGAACTAGAATAGAAAGCTGTATCTCAAAATCTACAGGCTACCTGTTTTTGACTCTGTGTTCTGGTAACCAACAAGAACCAGTTTGCAGAAAGAGGAATACGCCAGTCAATTGTTCACGGAAAGAACTGGAAAGCATACGCTGCCTGCTTATTGGAGCTCCCAAGCACCTGGTTCTGGGTTCACAGGTCTGCTGGCACTGCCTTCCCTAGTTTTCCAGGCAAGACACCCCAAAATCTGCCTGAAACAAGTTCCATCTTGTGCAAACACAAAAGGACACAGCAGACCGAACCCAAGATCAGCACAGAGAAAACATTTACTTTGACACAGGTTGAGTGTTCCAATATAGCAAATGCTTGTGTGCGGCACACCACACCCATCTGTGCTCTATGTGCCACCATACAGTTCATGAACCAGGCAAGGGGCTGGAGACTGAAACACACAAAGGTTCACAGACAGAGACACTGGTCATTTTTAAAACAGGAATGCCCCAAGAATGCCCCCTTTATTGTGTCCAGGGGCAGCTTATATAGGGATAGCCACGCCCCAGCCAAACGCACCAGAAACCACTCCCCTGCCATCAGGAACTCCTGAGGGTCTCGTGCTCAGAGCAGCTGCAGGCTGTCTCAGATCAGGGGAAAGTGAGTTGTTTACAAGAAATTCAGGATCTGGGGGTTCACAGCTCCCAACACTGTGTCTGACTCCTCTGGGTTGCAGAGCACATTACACATCACTACAATAGGATACAGTCAGCATCTGCACTCACAGGTTCTGTTCTGTGGATTCAACTAACCGTGAATGGGAAATACTAGAGAGGACAAGCGTCTATACTGAACATGCGTAGACCTTCCCGTTGGCTTCGCTGGACGTTGTTCCCTGCAGGAGACAGTACAACAACCACACTGTCAGAATGGCTCTGCATTTGTACTGTTCTAAGCACGTTAAGCAGTGCACAGACCTGAGATTATGCAGGTGTGGGGGTTATATGAGAACACTGCTCAAGTTCATATGAGCATGGGTTTGGGTATGAGGTTAAAACCCGTTTTCCATAGATGCCAAAGGATGACAGCTCCCAAGACTAGGTGAGTTAAAAAGAAGGCAAGTCTATTTTGGCTCACATGTCTATAAACTAGGAAATCTAAGAGCCTGGTACCAGAATATGCTCAGTGTCCGTAGACTGAAGGTTTCATATACAGAAAACCAGAAAGGCAGCAGAGTCTGGGGAAGAGGAAACACACAAGGGGCAGGCTTTCTAGAAACTGCCTCTAGCTCCCTGAGAAGAATATCAATCCCTTTTAATAACCAATCACCTCCTGAAGGCCTCCCCCATCCCTCCCCTCCCCCACCAACACTGCCACAGTGACAATCTTCAACCAGAGTTTCAGATAGGACAAACTGTATTCCTGCCATAACACACGGCGACCTGTTACTCATTTACTGGGGCTATCCGTGTGTCCTGGAATTGGCGAAGAAGCTAGTGAGGGTGGTGGGAAGAAGGGCACAGGTCATTTGTGCAGGAAGGGCCTGGTAAAGGCAGGTGTAGGCAGGATGGTGGACAGTGCCCCATGTTCAAGATGGCACAGAGGCATGGCTAGGCTGGAGAGAGAGAACAACTCCAGAGTCCCAGCAGGAATATAGGGGTGACTGCTTAGTCATCCACTAAATCCATGGAAACTATAGAGAAAAACAGTGTGTCTGTGGGGACCTGGAAAGTCCGGGAGAAAGATGCACACATAGGTTTCTCTAGCTGTTATGAATTTCTCCCAGAGGAACTACCACCCATAGGAACTAACTTCAAAAATCACCTACTACCTAGTGTGGAGTCAAGGACTTCCTTTCAGTGCTCTCTTTTGTTCTGGCTCAATGACAGCCTCAATGTAACTGGGTTTTTAATGTAATGAAACTGATAGCAAAGGAAGAAAAAGTATTATTGGAGGTCATGTCAGGTTTTGATGGTTCTCAGTGACCCACATGCAACATAAATGAGCCCTCTGGGGAACCCCACGACCCACACAGGCATGTGGGCCTTAGGACTCTTACTCTCTGCCTCCCTTCACTTCACAAACTCTCTAAGGATAGGAATCTAAGACCAGTCCTGATAGCAGTGACTTGTCGCGGCCTCCCTCGTCCAGCAAGGATGACGAGACCACCGGAGCTCTTCTCACTGCAGTTTTATTCAGGACCTTTTGACAATTGTAAAATTTCTCTCTCTTTCTCTCTCTCTCTCTCTCTCTCTCTCTCTCTCTCTCTCTCTCTCTCTCTCTCTCTCTCTCTCTCTCTCTCTCCCCCCCCACCCAGGCAAACCTCTCCCAGCCCTTAAATAGGCACAGGCTGCCAACCCCGGATTGCCAGGTGGGCACTGTCCATAGGTCCACGCATATGCAAGCAGCTGACGATCATTGCGTGATAATAGCGTAAGTCAGGCCTAGTTGATATTAGGAGTTGATTATCACAGAGAGCACTCGCTTTCGGGATCGCGGAGGGCGGGAGCCAGCACCATCAGGTGCGACTCCACGCAGCTCTCTACATTGCCATCAGGTGTGGCTTCATGCAGCTCGCTACAGTGACTGACATGCAGCTCAACCTCGAGAGTAAGTGTTGGGGAAGTTGGCTTAGTTAGTAAGCTGACTGTGCAAAGACGAGGAATGGGTTGAGCTCCCGGCACCCATGCAAGAAGCCAGGCATGGCTGAAAGTGTATGCAATCCCAGCATTGGGAGGGCGTGACTGGCGGATCTCAGGAGCTCACTGACAACTCAGCCTAGACAGTTCAGCGCAAGACCCTGTCTCAAGGAAATGAGGCAGAGAGACATAAAAGGAGAAATCTGATGTCCTCCTCTGGCCTACACATGGGCACACGTGAACATGTGTGTTGTGGATTTAGTTGGCTATGTTGGGTGCCAATTGGGCAAGAAACTGCTCTTGCCTGGACAGCTTCACTGGACATGCAGTACCCATAGAGAGATGACTGCTGAACTTGCCTAAAGGTGAGATGGTCCTTCGGGGTTCCTGCTTCATGAAAGAAACTGCAAGACATTCTGCAGGATACAGAAAAAAGTGACTAAACTATCTTTGAAATTCCCTGCTTCATGAAAAAGTCTGCTGGATATTATGGGCCTATAGGCTAAAGATGGATGCCCCAATGGTACAGAAGAACTTTGGGTGACTGTTCAGGCAGCGAGATGTCTTTGTCAATTCTAGAGTTTTGGAAGTTGCTTACAATGCACTTCCTGTTTACTTAGGTAATGTTATATCCTTCTGAAGTCTTTGATGGAGTTAAAGAATCTATAGTTACCATTTTCCTTAGTTATGATAAAAGATAGATATAAATATTGTAATTATAATTCTTGCTTGATAACTGTTTTGTTATGTGTAATTTTACTATGTTAAAGTTAAAGCCTTCCTTTTTGTTTAAACAGAAAAGGGGAAACGGTGTAGGAGGTCCTTCTGTTTGTGTGTTGCTTTCATGGTTAATGAATAAAGAAACTGCCTTGGCCTCGTTGATAGGGCAGAACTTAGGTAGGCGGAGAAAACAGAATTGAATGCTGGGAGGAAGAAGGGCAGAGTCAGAGAAGCCATGGATCCTCTGCCTGAGACAGATGCCAGTTAGAATCTCTGGTAAGTCACTGCCATGTGGTGATACACAGATTAATGGAGATGGGTTAAACTAATATGTAAGAGTTAGCCAATAAGAAGTTAGGGCTAATGGCCAAGCAGTGTTTAAATTAATACAGTTTCTGTGTGGTTATTTTGGGTGTAAGCTAGCCGGGCAGCCGGGACAAACAAGTGGCCCCTTCTTGCAGCAGTTACACTGTTTTAGACTTCCCAAAGCATTCCCAGCAAGAGAGCGGAATATATAAAGTGCACACTGGCATTGCAGCAGCCTCCCTCCAGATCAGCAGTCTGCCTTGCCCAGCTGTATGAGCTGCTATGAAGTGCTAAACTCAGATCCTTGCTTCTCTCACCTATAAAATGAAATAAGAGCACACACAGTCCTCACAGGGGTTAAATGATGAATGTGCTGTCTAAGAGTTAGCCATTCTTGATATCATTGCCTCTCTAAGCAATTATCTCACCAAGACGTGAAGCTTTGATGTGCTATGTAAGAGTTAGCCATTCTCAATATCATTGCCTCTCTAAGCAATTATCTCTCCAAGAAGTGAAGCTTTGACCCTGGCTGGTAATCTTTGCTTTACCACAGGTCATACGTAGTTTCAAGTTCCACCCTCGCCCCTGCCTGGGGCTGAATTTCTGCTTGACCCAGGAAGACTTTCTTGGGCCCAAAGCCCTCCATCTAGCGCTCTCTCTCTCTCTCTCTCTCTCTCTCTCTCTCTCTCTCTCTCTCTCTCTCTCTCTCTCATTTTCCAAGTTCTACTCTCATTCTGTCTTTGAATTTTAGTTTTAATGGTGGTGGTGGTGGTAATGGTGGTGGTGGTGGTGTATGAGAGTATTTCAAGGTGAGAGAAGAATCAACAGGATTCACTTCTCTCCTTCCACCTTTAAGTGGGTTTTGAGTATTGAGCTCTGGTTTACACACTTGTTCATCAAGTATTTTACCTCCTGAGCCATCTCATGGGCCCTGAATTATTCTTGTCAAGCCACCAATTTCAGGTACTGGAGAGATAACTGAGCAGTTATGAGCACTTGCTGATCTTCCAAAGGATCCTAATTCACTTCCTAGCATCTACATTAGGTAGTACACAATCATACAAAACTCTAGTTCCAGGGGATCTGAAACCCTTTTCTGATCTCTGTGGTATCTGCACGCGCGTGCAAACACACATACACACGTGGCACACACACACACACACAGATTTCAGCAAGTCACCTCCCAGACCCAAAGACTATGTCAGTGCAAGTTCCAGCTAGTCTGGCTGACTAATTTTGTTTGTACCACCATTGTGGTACCAACCCCACAGCTAAATAAATTCTACTTTAAATGATTCCAAAAAAGCAAGGTCATCTTTTTATAGGAGCACAAAAAATGCATGCATAAATTCTCATTGCACAAAAAGAAAAAGAGAAAACACAGAACCAATGAAAGAGAAAGCAAAAGGAGCCCTGTGTTTATTTACCCTCCGTGCCAGCTGTCCTTCACCATCTTCCAGGCCTTTCCGTGTTTTACAGTAGCTTGGTTTTGTGTGACTCTTTTACATAATTAGAATTATTTGGGGTTTGGGACTTTAGCTTCAAGTAACAATCAGTTTAAAAAACCTTTTTCAAATCGTACAGGACTTTCTTTGGCTTTTTATAGTTTATTTTTCTATTGAGAGACATTGGAACTGTTTCCAATCTAAAGGATGACTGTATTTAATCACATCTTCCACCACATTTACCATTTTAAAAACATGAATTTTAGGAGCTAGAGAGTTGGCTCCATACTTATGAGTACTTGCTGCTCTTGCAGAGGACCTGGGTTCAATTCCTAACATCCATGTGGTGTCTAATAACAACCTAACTTCAGTTCCAAGAAACTCGATGTCCTTCAAGACTCTCCAAGCAGTAAACACACAACTAGTATACATAATTTAAATTACTCACATACCTAAAATAAAAATAAATATCTAAATATTATATGTTAAATTTAAATTTACAGAATTTAATTATAAATTTAATTTTAAATCTGAGTCTCTTCAAGACTCTCCAGGCAGTAAGCACACAAGTAGTATATATAATTTAAATTACTCACACAACTAAAAGAAAAATAAATCTAAAATTTATATTTTAATAAGAGTAAGAATTCTATTGTTGCTGGAAATCAATTTCTTTTTTATAACTATATTCAATATTCATCAAATTGTAATCATAGATTTACTCTTACATAATTACGTACATAATAAAAAATCACTATGGGGACAAACTAGAAGTTTTACATTTTGCATTTATTTTTACACACACAATCTGTGAATTTGGATAGGTATATTAGTTACACACTTCTGTGTAACAACTTATCTGAGAACAGTGGTTGAAAACGGTAAGTAGGCTTTCCCCCGTTTTCTGAGGTTCAGTTCAGGTGGGCTCTTGGCTCCTGATCTCACAGTTGCTATCAACTGTCACCTAGAACTATGGTAACCGCAAAGCTCAGCTTAAGAATCCACTCCTCAACTCACTCACTGTCAGCAGGGGTGCTCACTGGCTGGTGCTCCCAGACTCACTGTTGGCAGGGCTGCTTACTGGATGGTGCTCCCAGACTCACTGTCAGCAGGGCTGCTCACTGGATGGTGCTCCCAGACTCACTCACTGTCAGCAGGGCTGCTCACTGGATGGTGCTCCCAGACTCACTCACTGTCGGCAGGAGTGCTCACTGGATGGTGCTCCCAGACTCACTCACTGTCGGCAGGGCTGCTCACTGGATGGTGCTCCCAGACTCACTCACTGTCGGCAGGGCTGCTCACTGGATGGTGCTCCCAGACTCACTCACTGTCGGCAGGGCTGCTCACTGGATGGTGCTCCCAGACTCACTGTCAGCAGGGCTGCTCACTGGCTGGTGCTCCCAGACTCACTCACTGTCGGCAGGAGTGCTCACTGACTGGTGCTCCCAGACTCACTCACTGTGGGCAGGGCTGCTCACTGGCTGGTGCTCCCAGACTCACTCACTGTGGGCAGGGCTGCTCACTGACAGGTGCTCCCAGACTCACTCACTGTGGGCAGGGCTGCTCACTGACTGATGATCAGATACTTGGGTTCCTGGCCCTGAGGCTCTTTGAGTAGCTATGTACAAGATGATAGCTGGCTATACCTACAAAGAAGGCTCAGAGACTAGTAGGGATGTACTACCTATACCCCTCAAAACATGCTGCAACTCTACCCCCTAACACAATGGCACATAATGAGATGATGTCATAGCAGAGATGAATTAATGAAGAATGCCAAAAGAGCATGCATCCTACTCACAGTGTAAAGGTCAGGGGAACTGTCAAACCTCACTGGACCTTAACCTGCAGGCCTTGATCTTGAACTTCCTGTCCTACACAACTGTGAGAAAGAAATGCTTTTTGGGTTGTGTCACCTGATTTATAGTATTTTGAAACAGCCGTCAAGCTGGCTTTGAGACATAAGGACAGACAATAAGAAATCAGTCTTTTTTTTTTTGTAATATCATCTCACAAGTGACATTTTATTGCTACTCTAGTCATTTAAAGCAAAATCTGTCCTAACTAAAGGGGAAAAGATTACACAGGGACAACTCCAGGAGGAGTGGCTATTGGGAACCAATAGGAATCCTCTCCAACTGGCGTCTCTGTGCCTCGTCATAAACCTCCGACTTACAAAGACCAGTGTGAGGAATCAAAGAATTAAAATATGGAAGTCCGTGAACAGCAGTAGAGAAATGTATGGGGATGAAACAATGCAAAGAGAACCAGACTTGATACCCAGAGGGTAAAAGATCTAAACTCACCTCCAGATTTAAAAACTCACCATGCCCTGAGCTCACAAACCTACCAATCTCTGAACTCAGAAACCCACCAATCCCTCAATTCAGAAACCCACTAGACCCTTAACTTAAAAGCCCAACAATCCCCACCCTGGAAAACTCTGCCTCCTGTTCAGTTCCCTGTTGCTTCTCCCAAAGAGACAGTCACCTTCTTGTGTCTTCCCCAATAAATCTCTTCTGTGAGGTTTTATGGTGTGACTTTTTGGTATTCCTTGGCTTCCAGCTGCCAGGATACCTTTCCCCTCAAAGCTGCAACACTCCTATTGGGGAAACCTTAGCCCTCAGCACTGCAACACTTCAGAATTGCACCACTTACAGTGCCTACACCTGCAATCCCAATCCTTGAGGCACGGGGAGGAAGATTGCCAGGTCCAGAGCAGCCTGTGCTGCCCAACTAGTTTCTAGCAAGCAAACAGACAAAAAAAAAAAAGACAAAAAAAATTCTTTCCATTTCAAACAAGTAAGTCCACATCGGTTGTTAAGAATACATTGAAGACTTTATTTTGAGCAAGTAGAAATTACCCTCAGAAACAGAAGTGTTTTATACAGCCAACATTGTGACCAGGAGGCCTCACAGTCATCGCCAAATTTCCCATAAACTTTCCCCGATCAGAAGTTTTCAAGCTCCAAAGCACAACCCAGTCATTTTTAGACCTAAACAGGAAAGACCTCCAGGCTCGGCTCTGCAAATGCAAACTATTTGCCTAACTGCAGAAGTCGCGGGGTTTGCAAAACCACACCATTTGTGAGATGCAGACATAAGGGCCCACTTGTCTGCCTGCTGGAGCCGTTCTCATGGTGTTCAACAGTCAAGGCATGATGGGGGGCTCACCCACAAAAGTGCTGGGTTCTTGTTGTTGGTTTTTGTTTTGTTTGTTTGTTTGTTTCCAAATAAGATTTCTTAGCAGAGTCATCAGTGTCAAAGCCTGGGCGCTGGCATTCCTAACAAGCCAGACTCTTGACCATGTAACCTCAATAAGCCAATTTAAAAAAGAAAAATCAAATAATGAAAAGTAGAAAAAAGAAACTCAATGTCACCACTTTAGAGACCCAGTGACCCACACCTCCAAGCCCATCTTGGGTTCCTGACAGGAGGTTTAGGGAAAGGACCAGTGGTATGCTTGACTAACCAGGTATGAACCTGCCTATAACCGACCCATGGCTGTCTCAACCCCAGTCTCTCCTGAACAGTGGTCTGTCAAGTTCCCAGAACTCGGTGAGAGCTCAGGCTCCTACTCTGGCTGGACCAGATTTCAGCCTTCTTTTCACAGCATGGGAGTCCCAGGAGAATTCTAATTTCTTGGAGGCCATAGTCTGATTGCTAACAGGAGAGGCACGAGTCACGTGTTCTTATTCCTACCAGACCAGCTACAGGTATACTCTCTGAGTTTAAGGCAAAAGAAAAACTCCCCAAGTACAGACCCAGCTTTAAAGGTTCAGTGGGGCATGAGGACTGGGGAGTTGGTTCGGTGGTTAGGAGCACCAACTACTCTTCCCGAGGACCCTGGTTCGGCACCCATACGGCTACTCACAAGCCTCTGTAACCCCAGTTCCAGGGAATCTCCTCCTCTTCTGGCACCAGGCACACACAGACATATTCATGAAGGCAAAACGCCCATACTCATAAAATAAAATTTTTAAGTCATATTTAAAAAGCACAGAGCAGGAGACAGGTAAGGGGAAGTATCCTGTTTGACAGGCCATCTAAAATTCAGTGAGTGGGAGGAGGTTCACCTCACCTCTCATCCAGATGTGGAAAATGAGTCATGACTCAAGAGATATTACAAAAGGCTTCACCCCCTCTTCCTGAAGCCAAAAGGTCACCCATTAAGCCTAGGCCCAAGAATACCAATGTCTCCCAGCACACATATGGATACTCACTGAGTGGAAGCTCTGAGCTAAATGCTCTCTGAAGAGCTCAGGCTCCCTATGTGGAAAGGCCTCTCTCATGCAAGCCCCTCTGGGAGGAGAAGGGAGGCTGGAAAGTCCTGTCTAGCAGCATGTGAGGTCACGGGTATGACTGGGCCACCAGGACTGTCCCCTTGGCTACTGTCAGTAACTGCCAAGAGACTTCTCATTTGGCTTTTGCTTTTATTTTTAATGACCCTAGTCACCTTAATCAGGAGTGCCGTGGTTAAAATGAAAGCAGTTCTCTGTACCACTTGATTCATCTGCTAGGGTAAAAGTTGATAGGTCAGTTGCAGTTTTAGAAACTGAATTCTCTCAGCAGAGAATTGCTTTCCCTGTGCCTTTGTCTTCAGCAGCCCCAAAACCATACTTCTTTTTGAATTATCAGGAGGTAACAGCCCTTGTCAACAAAGACAAGGCGAAGAGCCCACTTCTGCGGTGACCTTTAGCACATTCCAGGAACGGGGACTCCTAATAGAGACCAGAGGTCAGAGGCAAGGGAATGCAGACTGTCATAAATTCCAACTGCTAGGGTTCTAACTTGGGTGGAATACATATACTCTCCAATAAAGGTGAGATTGCTTTGATTTCCTGACATGGCTCTTATATTATTTGTGCTCAACAAGGGTGAAAATCTAATAACCAGGATCGACCTTTTCTCGACCTTTTCTCTGCAGATCAGCTAAGAAGCAGTGACCATGGCCCACACAGTTCATTGTGGTTGTGAAGCTGCTTTCTGACTCTATCTAGAGAGTGAGCTAATCGCCTCATCTCAGTGACTAGGAGTCAGATAAAGATAAGGGTTCCAGTGCAGGTTCCAGCCTTCTCGGCTGTGTGGCCCTGAACAAACCAAACTCCCAATGTCCCTGTTTCCTGGACTGTAACCACAGCGTCCATCCAATAATATGGTGCCTGCAGAATCCAAAAAGCCATCTTTTCCCACATAGTGGATGCTCAATAAATATTATTTTATAGACTCCACAGCACCAACCTAGAAGTTCAAGTTCAATACATCACAGATCTCTAAAAAAAGAAAAAAAGAAAAAAAAAATCCAGTGATTCCTGAATACCTAGACAAACGCCTTATTCATTCTGTTGCTGTTCATACGACAACACTCACATTGCATTACACAACCCAACCCTATCCTGTGTGTTCCCTTCTCACCTTCTCTTTCCACCCCCATACCCCCTCTGTATTTTACCTTTTTGCCTTACTAGGAATTGAACCTAAGACCTTGCATAGGCCAGACCAGCACCACACCACTAAGCTTCAGCCCTACCTTTCTTTTCGGTTGAGGACAGCATTGCTAAGTTGTTCATGCTGGCCTTGAAGTCACTCTGTGAACTTGGCCCAAGGAGTTGAGATGACAGTCCTGTAACCACCCTGCCTAGGTACTCTCTACGCTTCTGAAGCTCTTTCCCCTGAGTGCTTTAATGGCCTCGAGTCCTTCCTAGAATGTAAACTGAGTGAGAACCATCTGCAGAGCCTGAACAGTCCTTGGCACACACAAATCCTAGGGAATATTTTGTGGGTCACTGACATTTATACCTAGTAAGTTTCTCTGAGTTTTAGATAACCCCGTCACCCATGAAGTCTTCCTAGGTTCTTTACAAAAGTTAACTTTGTTTCTTTTGAGCCACATTCCCTGCATTTTAAGCTGCAGCCAACATTTCCAAGGTGCTTATGATAGATGAGGTTCGACAAGAATAGCGTTCATGAAACTCCTTCAAAGCTCACCTCAACTATTTAAGCTCACTCTTACAGAGTAGGACATTGGGGCCAGGAAGATAGCTCAGGGACAGTGTGCCTGCCACCCAGCCAGACAACTTGAGCAAACCGACTCCACAAAAACTATCCTCTGACCCCCACATGTGCACACAGTCACGTACAAACTAAATCATGATATTCAAAGAATTTGCTCCAAGTCACGGGGGCCACTATTTTTGCTGCGTCCTGACTAATTTCTGTTTCTCCTACAAATTACACCCTACCAGCTTTACCAGTTCTAACGTCATCGGTTCGAGCATAAAATTTTGTCCAGGCAATTATGAGCAGGTGGTGTCCATTCTATTAAAATATGGTTCGTTCCAGGCTCTGAGGTTTCTGTAACTTCGGTGGGTCCTGCGGGGTGGGTGTCTGGAAACAAGCTCTACAGAGACCCTTGTAGATTCTCTTATTAAATAGAGATGGAAGTTAGGCTGGAGATGCCCTCTGCTCCCCCAAGCCAACCCCCGCTTAAGGTTAATTTTTACTTTATGGGCATGTGCGTCTGTGTGCACGGATACTGATGCCAATTGGCATTGGATCCCCTGCAGCTGGGGTTACAAACAATTGCAGGTGCTGGAAATCAAAGTCTGGTCCTAGAAGAGCAGCAAGCTGAGGCATCTCTTAGGGCCCCCGTGCGCCCTTTATTAAGGTCTTTCTCTGAGACCTCCCACATGCCAGGCTGCACAGAGTACCGAGAAGGAAGCCAGCAGCAGTCCTGCCAAGATGAGGATTGGCAACAGGTGCGTTGAGCTCGCCCATTTCTTTCCTTCTCAAGCCCCGGTAAGCTTCAGAGCTTGCCTAAAGCTTGGACCGGAACTAGACATTAAGGACTCAGGTCTTTGAGGACTGAGGGTCTCCCTACTGTCGTTCTGGGTCTCAAAAAACCCAAGTCACGCTTCTGGTATTCCTTGGAGACTTTAATTCTCCATCCAGTCAGAGATGTCCAAGACATCAGGGTTCTCTAAATCGGAGGCGCTCAATTCTAAGTCGCTTTCGCCAGTGGACTTTCCACGGAAAACCCCCTCTACCTCCTGAAGCGCCCACTGCCTTTCCCTAAGTGTTTCCGCCCGACTCAGGGTCCCTCCCCCGCGTGGCAGGCTACCGGCCGAGCAGCCCGGTCGCCGCGTTCTCCCGCGCACCGATGACTCATCCCCGCCCCAAGAGAAACGTGGGGATTCCACGCCCCGCCCCCCGCCCGTTCCCCCCCCCGCCCCGTCCCGCCCCTCCCCCGCGCACTCGCGCGCCGCCCACGCCCCCGTCCGGCCATGAGTTGCCCTTTAGCCGGACACCAGGCGTGTGTCGGCGTGGCTCCCCTCGGAAAGGTCAAAGGACCCCAGGCAACGTCCTCTCCCGGGGCCACCGCCCAGAAAGCCACCGCGCGCGGCGACCGGAGCAGGAAACGGCCCCGGCGCTGGCAGCCGGGTCGGGCGGAGCTCGGCAAGCAGCGGGGTGGCTCTGCCAGTCCCAGCGCGCCGGGGCGGCCGCACACGTGTCTTAGCGTCACGTCCGCGCGCGCCCCCGGGGCTTGCGTCAGCTGCCGCTCCTGAAGCGGGTGGGCCGGGACTGTGCGCAGCCGAGCGCCGCGGGAGGAGGGCAGAGCGCACGGCCGCGAGCCCCGAGAGCGTCGGCCACTCCGGGCACCCGCGGCGAGGATCAGCGCGGTCCTGTCCCCGCCCTCCCGGTGCCGGTCGGGTCCGCGCCCTCCCCCGCTCCCCGGACTGGGCGCCGTGGCGTTGCCCCGGAGTCCGCCACCCGCGGGGCGCGCACCGCCTTGATCCGGGCGGCCCCGCGGCGGCAGGCAGACGCCCGCAGGTCCATGGTGGGCTCGGAGCGCGATGAGCCGCCCGTCCTCCACCGGCCCCAGCGCTAACAAACCTTGCAGCAAGCAGCCGCCGCCGCCTCAGACCTCGCACGCTCCGTCGCCAGCTGCGCCCCCGGCCGCCGCCACCATCTCGGCTGCGGGCCCCGGCTCGTCCGCGGTGCCCGCCGCGGCAGCGGTGATCTCAGGCCCCGGAGCCGGCGGCGGGGCCGGCCCGGTATCCCCGCAACACCACGAGCTGACTTCGCTCTTCGAGTGCCCGGTCTGCTTTGACTATGTCCTGCCCCCTATTCTGCAGTGCCAGGCCGGGCACCTGGTGTGTAACCAATGCCGCCAGAAGTTGAGCTGCTGCCCGACGTGCAGGGGCGCCCTAACGCCTAGCATCAGGAACCTGGCTATGGAGAAGGTGGCCTCGGCAGTTCTGTTTCCCTGTAAGGTAAGTCCAACGACCATCCGCAGATCTGCCAAGCGAACCTTCCAGAGTTCCGGTGTCATTCCATTCATTCTCATATTCATTTCTCTCTCTCTCTCTCTCTCTCTCTCTCTCTCTCTCTCTCTCTCTCTCTCTCTCTCTCTGTGTGTGTGTGTGTGTACACACGTACCTTGCCCACCGTTTCCGTGCCCACCTGTCCTCTTTGGGAACAAGGGTTGATGTTTGCCAGTATAAATTGTCACTTACTGACGGTTAGGAACAAGCATCCTTACTCTCCCAACCCAGAGCCGCCGCGTCCCCTGCAGGCGAGTGCTCTGTAGGGCTGGGCAGCTCTACGTAACTAAAACTTAAACTGGGAAGCTGGCGGTGGGGATTGTGGGGGTAGAAAACGGATGGTTTTCAGCAATAAGCTTGGCAGGAACGGTCCTGAATTCCTTCTGGACTCAGCGCCTAAGATCTGGATGCCCTAGGGTTTACAGCTACAAAGACAGGGAGGTACCACCTGCTACAGGGGTACTGAGAAAATCCTGCAGCCACGCCTTCTCCTCGCAGCTTCCCAGGGCCCGGGGTAGGACTCAGAAGTTGAGGCTGCTGTTTGTTTGTTACTAAGTGCGATGAACTCGAGTCCACCAGGACCTAATGTGGACACCCAGGGGCTTTATTAGTTTTTCTTCAGTGCCAGCGGTTTATTTAGAGAGTTCCCTGTGCTCTTGGCGGGGGGGGGGGGGGGGGAAGCAAACCACGAGCAAAAGTCCACGCTCTCACTACCCAGTCCCCACCGGTTTGTGTTTGGGCCGTGTTTACACCCTCACAGCTGAGTCTACATTAGTTCTACATTAGTGTGTGTCTCTGAAAACTTTTTTAAATGCCCACACGAAAAGAATGCCTTTTGTCAAACAACCAGCTTTTCAAACTAATATCCTCATCTATTTCGTGCCTGAGGGGATTGCCTGATGGTACTCTAACATCCTGTTGCCTACACTGAACCCCGTAAAAAAATAAATAAGAAATCCTCACAGTCCCACTTGTAAACCCCTTTAACTGAGACCTCCACCAGAGAGTTCGTGTTCTGAACTTCCAGGTGGAAATAATAATATTGGGGTTTTTTTTAAATATGAAAGTGATTGTTCTACCTGAGGCTGTTTAAGCTGTCTTTCACATCTCCTCACTGTTGATTAGTTTTTAGGGCAAGAACTGTTTTAAATTAAAAATAGTTCACTGAAGATTTTAATTTTAGGCTTGAGAGTCATGTTAGTAAAATGAGTGACTTAATTTGGTCTTCTGCCCAGCTATAAATCAGTTAAAATAGCATATTCAAATAAAGGTTTGAATGAGGGTTTGGGCTATGGGGTCACCTTATTAAGTTGCTTGCTTTTAGCCCCAGCTCTGTAACGCTTCCTAATTCCCTAAGCTCAGGTGCTGTATCTCTGCAATCTGGATGATTTCGACGACTCTTCCCCCACCTCTTTATTGAAAATGGACTTTTTTTTCTCCAATGTTTCCCCTTCCTCTACTCCTCCCAGGTCTTGGCCACTTCCCCTTCCATCCAGACCCGCTCAGTTTCTTTCTCTGATTAAGAAACAAGCAAGCAAGCTGAGCAGTGGTGGCGCACGCCTTTAATCCCAGCACTTGGGAGGCAGAGGCAGGCGGATCTCTGTGAGTTCAAGACCAGCCTGGTCTACAAGAGCTAGTTCCAGGACAGGCTCCAAAACCACAGAGAAACCCTGTCTCGAAAAACCAAAAAAAAAAAAAAAAAAAAAACAAGCTTCTAAGGGATGATAATGAGAAGAAAAACTAGTTCATCAGGATTGGACAAAACAGGGAAAAGAGCCCAAGAGAAGGGACAAGAATCAGAGACCCACTTGTTTGCCCACTCAGGAATCCCATAAAAACACTGAACTGAAAGCTTTAATACACACACACACACACGGGGGGGGGGGGGAGAGAGAGAACCCATTGCAGACACCTACAGGCCCAGTGGTGCATGGTGCCTCAGTCTCTGTGAGCTCTTGTGAGCTTCCCTTGTGGTGTTTAGAAGTTGTGTGTGTGTGTGTATCCTCCATCCCCTGTAGGTCACTCAAGATTTTTTTTCTAGTTCCATCCATTTACCTGCAAATTTCATTCTTTTTAATGGCAAAGTAGTACTCCATTGTGTAAATGCGCTATATTTTCTTTATCCTGTTGAGGGACATCTAGGTTGTTTCCATGTTTCCAACTACTGTGATTAGAACAGCAATGAACATGGTTGACCAAGTGTTTCTGTAGGAGGAGGAAGCACCCTTTGGGTATATGCCCAAGAGTGGTGTAGCTGGATCTGCTCCCGTCTTCCTGTGGAACCCCACCACACCGGTTTCCACAGTGGCTGTACAAGTTTGCACTCCCACCAGCAATGGAGGAGTGTTCCCCTTATTTCAGATCCTCGACAGCATGAGCTGTCGCTTGTGATTTTTATACAAGCCATTCTGTCAGACTCTTGAATTAGTTTTGATTTTCATTTCCCTATGACTAAGGATGTTAAACATTTCATTAAATGTTTCTTGGCCATTTGAGTTTAGTCTGTTGAGAATTCTCTGTTTAGTTCTGTACCTATTTTTAAATTGGGTTGTTTTCCTGATACCTAGTTTTTTGAGTTCTTTATAGATTTTGGATATTAGTCATCTCATGGGTGTAGAGTTGGGAAAAATCTTTTTCCATTGTGTTGGCTGCCATTTTTTCTGAATGACTGTGTCTGTTGCCGTGGAGAAACTTCTCAGTTTTCTCAGGTCTCATTTATTAATTGTTGATCTCAGTCCCTGTGCTAATGGTGTTCTGTTCAGATAGTCTTTTCCTGTGCCACTAAGTTCAAGGCTTAGTCTCCACTTTCTCTTCTGTCAGGTTCAGTGCATCTGGTTTTATGTTGAGGCCTTTGATCCATTTGGAGTTGAGTTTTGTGCAGGATGGTAAGTATGGGTCTTTTTGCATCTTCTAGGTGCAGGTATCCAGTTTGACCAGCACCATTTTCTGAAGATGTTGTCTTCTTTCCAGTGTGTATTTCTGGCTTCTTTATCAAAAATCAGATGTCCACATGTGTGTGGATTTACGTCTGGGTCATCAGTTCAGTTCTTTTGATAGACATGTCTGGTTTTCTGCCAATGGTGTTCTATTTTTATTAGATAGCTCTGCAATACAACTTGAAATTAGGAGTGATTACACCTCCATTATTGGTCAGAATTGTTTGAGCTGTCTTGGGGTTTTTTCTGTGTGTGAGGCTGTGAATTGACCTTTTCAGATCTGTGAAGAATTGTGTTGGCAGTTTGGTGTGGGAATCATTTTTGGTAGAAAGGCCATTTTATCTGTGTTAACTACTATCGTGGATCAGTTTGCTACTGACCCATGAGCATGGGAGATCTTTTCATTTTCTGGTATCTTCTTCAATTTCTTCCTTCAGTGCCTCAGACTTTATCATACAACTCTTTCACTTGCTTGGTTAGAGTTACTCCAGTAATAAATGTACTACTTGAGGTTATTGTGAAGGGTGTTATTTGCTTAATTTTTTTCTCAGTCTGTTTGTCATTTGTATATAGGAGGACTACTAATTTCTGTGAGTTAATTTTGTAACCAGGTATTTTGTTGAAACTGTTTATCATCTCTAGGAGTCCCTGGTGGAATTTTTTGGGTCACTTATGTATGCTATATCATATGCAAATAAAGATTCCTTGACTTCTTCCTTATGCTTCTCTGGATTTCTTTGGTGTCTGTTGTTATATCCCCCTTTTCATTTCTACTTTTGTTAATTTGGATATTTTCTCTTTTTTTTAGTTAATTTGGTTAGGGTTTGTACTCTTACTAATTTTTCTCAAAGATCCAACTCTTGGTTTCATTGATTCTTTTTATTGTTCTCCTTGTTTCTATTTTATTTATTCCAGCCCTCAGTTTGATTATTTCCTGCCGACTACTCCTCTTGGGTGCCTTTGCTTCTTTTTGTTCTAGAACTCTCAGGTATGAGGTTAAGTTGCTAGTATGAGATCTTTCCAATTTTATTTTTTTTAGTATAGGCACTTAGTGCTATGAACTTTCTTCCTGGAACTGCTTTCATTGTGTCCTGTAAGTCTGAGCATATATCCATTTTAATCATTTCTAGAAAGTTTAATATCTTTCTGAATTTCCGTCTTGACCAATTTTTTTGTTCGGATGTGAGCTGTTCAGTTTCCAGGAGTTTATGAACTGTCTGTTGTTTCTGTTGTTGCTGATACCCTGCTTTAACCTGTGATGATTAGGTAAGATGCAAGGTGTTGTTTGGATTTTCTTGTATCTGTTGAGGCTTGCTTTGTGTCCAAGTATGTCATCAGTTTTGGAGAAAATGTCGTGTTATGCATTTACCTTAATTGTTCTAGTATTAATAAAAAAAACTTGAGAGTCAGAAGTTGAGATTTAAAAACCAAAGAACAGCATTCCTAGATTGAAAAGATCCCAAACCTCCCCAAGCCCATTTTGTCTTTTCCTGTGCCTGAGTTCCTCTGTCCTCCAACATGTCTATGGCTAATTCTAGCCAGCCAGTCACTGACTCTGCCTTCTGATTCAAGGCTTAACTCTTCTGGAAGTCCTGGAGTGTCAATGTGAATGACTATCCCACAAGATTTCCCTATTTTTGTCTAAATAAAAGGTTTTTAACTCTTAACATAATAAAACTATATACAATGAGAACAGTTATCAATTATTGGCTAAATAAAAGGGAAAGTTTTAAGCTTAACAAAGTAAAACTATGTACAGTAAGAACACTTATCAAGTAAGAATTATATTCAATGTTCAGTCGATTTGCGTTTAGCAAATTCAGAGAAAATACTCCATTATCTATCCAATCTTGATGACTCCAAAGTTTTGTACCAAATTCACTTTCCATCCTAACTTATATTACCAACCTAAAACTATCTTTTTAGAACCTCAAAACATTTTCTTAGATAAACCTCTAAGCTTTTATGTCTCAATCTTACATACTTTACACCTCTTTTGTGAGTTTCTTTTCTGAATTTGATAACAAGGAAAACTATAACTATCTAGTCTTCAACACCATCAGAGTGCCGAGAAAAAGCAAACTCCATATGGAGGTTCTTCAATGCCCAAAATTCTTTTTAAAGTAAATTTGTGCTGCCAGGAACAGACGTGCCTCACTGTCGTAAAAATCTTATGTTATTGATGCCATATTCTGTAGATCTCTGAAGTATTGAAGATCATCTATGTAAAATATATCTGTTTGACCTTGAAAACATATCTAACATGGTCACAAATTTGATTTTTAGGTGATTAACTACTAATCTGTATTTCTTAATTTATCCTGAATAGTTTGTAATAATAACTTTCAATGACTAGGAATTTACATTATATTGTTAAATGAGCTGCATAAATGCAATTCCTTAAACAAGAGTAGAAGCACATATAAAGTATAACAAAAATAATCTTAAATTTGTGTCATGTACAAAAATCTATACCAGTGTAAAATAGTTAAGACTAGTAGTTGCGTTTTCATTAAAAGTAGATTCAATAATCTACCCTTTTATCTTGTCATTCCTATCCCCCCCCTTTTACATTTCAGAATGAGATCCCTGAATTTAGTTTCCTTTGCTTAGTTTCCCCCTTGACTGTAAGGACTTGCAGTTAACCCCCCAAACAGTGAAATGACAAACATCCACCAGACGACCAGAAACCACCCACCCCAGCTCTTAGGAATATGGGAGTCCTGTTCTTAAAGTTACTCCCTGTTATCTGGGGATGATAATATCTTGAGGGGACCCTGTGAAAATTGAGATAATGTCAAGTCCTGGGAGAGCTAGCTGTTGTCCTGTCTCAGTGTGATGGGAACATGCAGGGCTGGTCTGAAGGCCTGGCTGGAGTAGTCTGTGAGGCTGAACCATCTTAGCTAATGCCTTGAAAATTCCAAAGCTGATCTTTGGGTGGTGTTTGTCAGCTTAGTGGCATTACCACAGTCCAGATGGAATCATCATTTGTGGGGCCCCATCATCCTTTTGGGGACTTCAAAGGTCACTGTTAGGCATAGTCATAGTTCTGCAGAAATCTTAAAACATTTTAACCGTCCCATGCAGCAGATCTTGGAGAGGTTAAAGGACCACAGTCTATGAAATATAACTGGGGTGCACAGACTTAATTCCTAGTTAACTGCTCCAGACTCAACCCCAAAATCTCATATAGAAAACTAGATGAAGCCTATTTCTATAGTACTCTGTATGAACATTAATACCAAGAAGTAAAGTTTAAATGTATATATACGAATCTCATAAATTTTGAGATAATATTCTCTACCTTAAGAAAAGTTTTAGAGTCAAAACCACAGGATTGTGAGATTAGTAACGATAGACTAGACACTTAATTTTCTTTTTCTTCTGCCCCATACCAGGTGGCTCTTCCGACATGAGGCAGATATTTTAGAATTTCCTGTAACAAGCATGCTTGGGTTTAGAGAAGGGAGAGCCGTGCTCCAACTCCAAAGCCAGCTTTAATTTCTAGATGAACTGGGACTACAAAAAGACCATTTGCCTATATGTCTATAGAGAACAGCAGAAACAAGCATTTGGGAGCATTTATAAAAATGTATCTTGTTGGGAATGTTCTATTCCGTTAAGCCTTTTTCTGGGGACCCTTTCTCTGGATGATCCGTCCTTTTCCTTCAGCTATCTCATTTTTGCCATGGTCTTCAGATTCTTTAGTTGGACACTTTTATTCTCCTGGAAAGACAAAAACAAAATCCTGCCCCAGCCCTAACTTTGGGGAGTTTTCAGGTTATAGCTGATCAAATGAAAAACATTTGTTAGTTTTATAAGTTAGTTTAAATTGCATGGCCATGCTGTTTAATGAACCTATCACGTTTTCTAATCAAGAGGCCTCTACTGTTTGAATCTAATCTTTATCAATCTAGATGGTATCCATAGCTTTTCTTCTCCTGTGGAAGCAGAAGTAAAGCCTCTTTTCCAACATAACACATATGTTTTCCATTCTGAGGTCAATCAGTACATCTTTAAGGTACGCAGGCTGATTTAATTCAGCAGTTTTTTCTACTATCCAGTGTGTCTCCTCAGCTGTCATTCCTTTCTCATTAGCATTAAAAATTTGAGGTTAATATAACATTGTGTAATCTATCTCTGGGGGTCTTTATTATCCCTTTCTGTTTACTAAGCTTATCTTTTCAAGTGTGACTGGATCTTTGCATAATTGCTTTCCCTATAGGATTGAGTGGTAAACCTGTAATATGCTTTATGCTGTAATATGCAAAAAACCTTTTATTTTACAAGAGACATATGCATTGTCAGTCTAAATTTGTGCAGGTATTCCCATAATGATAACCTTTGATAAATGTGTGATCACATTTATTTTCAGAACTCAAAGCAGTTTCCCATTGAAAACCTGAAGTTATCAGTCGTGTGGTACACATACTTTAGTTTTCCAAACTCTGTAAAATGGAACCCATATACTTGCCAAATGTAATTTCTTTGAGTTCCCTTTGGTTTTCTTCCTGTAGGTAGTATAATTTGGTCATACAAAGAACAAGTAGGACATTTCCTCATAATTTCCTTGGCTTGTTACCAAGTGATAGAAAAATCCCTCTTCAAACCTTTGCTATTAACATGGTGTTTCTTATGAAATTCTGAGGCTCCTAGCACATTTTTTACCAATAGGTGATCAATTTCATCATTACCTTGTGCTAGAAGGCCTGGTAGACCTGTATGGGATCAGACATATGTTATATATAAGGAATGATTTCTATTTATGTTTCTTTCTTGTAATTGAACAAATAACAATGTTAATTTTGAATCATCTGGAGTAAGTTCAATGATTTCAATATGTACAACAAAGTCTTCTGCATCTGAGAGTCAGTAACTATGTTAAGAGGCTCTGGAAAACCCAATAATACCATAAGAATGGCATATAATTCTGACTTTTGGACAGAATTATAAGGACTTTGAGGATCTCTGTGAGTTCAAGACCAGCCTGGCCTTCAGAGTGCGTTCCCGGACAGCCATGGCTGATACACAGAGAAACCTTGTCTTGGAAAAAGGAAAAAAGGGAAAAGGAACTTTGCTTGGAGGAGAGAGAATGGGAGGAAAGGAGAGAAGGGAAACTGGTTAGGGTATAAAATTAATAACAATAAGTCAACACTCTGTGTGGGGTGGATCCTAAATGCAAATGGTTTCCATTAAGTTCTGTATTTCAAATAAAAGTGAGAATGCTTTTAAAGCTAAAAAAATATATAAAAATTAAAAAAATAAGGGCTTTGAGCCACTTATTTTTCCCAACATAACCTGCCTTTCCTGATTTACTTGCTTCAGTATAGAATGTAGGGGCTTCAGAAATTGGTGTTCCTCGTACAATGTGAGGAAGGATCCCATTTGTTCTTTTTATAAATTGAAGCCTCTTGCTTTTGAGATTTGTTGCTAATCTCTCCAAAGAAATTGCTGCAAGCTCTTTGCCAGTGTTCATTTTCTGCCCATAATGAGGCAATTTCTGCATTAGTAAAAGATGCCACAATTTCAAAAGGGGGAAATGTTGTTGAATATTTGTTTGACGCTATGTGAAGATATGTCGCTGTGATTGGTTTAATAGAGGACCAAATGGCCAGTAGGTCGGCAGGAGACATAGGTGGAACTTCTGGGCAAAGAGAGGAATTTGGGATGAACCTAGGTGCATGAGAGATGCCAGCTAGACACTGAACAAGTTGGACATATGGTACAGAGGAGAATAAAAACAGGTTAAGTTATAAGAGCTAGTTGGGAAAAAGCCTAAGGTAGGCCAAGCTTTAATAATTAATAAGTCGTCTCTGTGTTACAATTTATGAGCTGGTGACCCAAAGAAAAGTCCAACTACAGTCATGAGGTGCTGACAAGAAGATACATTATTGTGTTTGCTGAAATGTTTTGTAATGTGAGGTCCATTTGGTTTACAATGTCAATTTGCTCTAGCATTTCTCTGTTTAGTCCTTGTCTGGATGACCTGTCTATTGGTGAGAGTTGGTTATTTATGTCACACTTTATCAGTTATTTATGTGAGGTCAATATGTATTTAAGCTGTACTAATGTTTCTTTTGCAAATTTGGATGTTCTGTGTTTAGTGCATAAATATTAAGAATTTAAATGTCCTCTTGGTGTATTTTTCCTTTGATCAGTATGTAGTGTCCTCCCCTATCTCTTCTGATTAGTTTTGGTTTGTGGTCTATTTTGTCAGATGTTAGAGTGATTACACCAGCTTGCTACTTAGGTCCACTGCCTGGAATATCTTTTTCTACCCCTTACCCTGAGCTGATGTCTATCCTTGATGTTGAAATGTGTTTCTTGGATGCAGCAGAAGGATGGATCCTGGTTTTGCATCCATTCTGTTAGGGATCTTTTTATGGGAGCATTTAGACCATCGGTGATAACAGAGATTAATGAGTGGGATTTGTTGGTTCCTGTTATTTTGTTGTTGGTGGTGGTGGTAGTGGTGGTGGTGGTGATGGTGATGGTGTTGTATGTGTGTGTTACCTCTCTTGATTTGCTTGTATCAGATTATTTATTCCATGTATTCTCTCTTTTTTTTTTTTTTTTTTTTTTTTTGGTTTTTCGAGACAGGGTTTCTCTGTGGTTTTGGAGCCTGTCCTGGCACTAGCTCTTGTAGACCAGGCTGGTCTCGAACTCCCAGAGATCCACCTGCCTCTGCCTCCCAAGTGCTGGGATTAAAGGCGTGCACCACCACCGCTCGGCTTCCATGTATTCTCTTTAGTTAACCTCTTTAGGTTGGAATTTTTTTTCTAGCATCTTCTTTAGAGCTGTATTTTGTAGTTAGATAAGGCTTAAATTCGGTATTATCATGGAATGTGTTATTTTCCCCATCTGTGGTGAATGAAAATTTTGCCCCGTATAGTAGTCTGGGATGACATCTGTGGTCTCTTAGTCTGTAGAACATCTGTCCAGGTGCTTCTGGCTTTTAGAGTGTCCACTGAGAAGTCAAATGACATTCTAACAGGTCTGTTACTTGGTGTTTTTCCCTCCCAACTTTTAATATTCTTTCTTGATTCTGTAGGTTTAATATTTTGATTATTATGTGCCACAGGACTTTTTTTTCTGATCCAGTCTATTTCATGTTCTGTGTGCTTCTTGTACTTTAGGTTAGAGAAATTTTCTTTTGTGATTTTGTTGAAAATATTTGCTGTGACCTTGGCCTGGTTTCTTCTCCTTCCTCTATCCCTATTATTCTTAGATTTGGTCTTTTCATAGTTCCCCAGATTTCTTGGATGTTTTGTATTAGTAACTTTTAGATTTAACATTTTCTTTGATTAATGTATTTATTTCTTCTATCATATCTTCAGTGCCAGAGATTCTCTCTCTTCCATCTCTTATATTCTGTTAACTAGGCTTACCTCTGTTAAAGTTCCTAAACTTTTCCTTTCCAAATTCTCTTAGTTTGGGTTTTCTCTATTGATTCTGTTTCCACTTTGGGTTTTGAACTGTTTTGTTCGTTTCTTTTCACTGCTGTGCTTTTCTGAATTTCTTTAAGGGATTTATTCATTTCCTCTTTAAGGACCTCTATCATATTCATAAAGGCTATTTTAAGGTCTTTTTCTTGTGCTTCAGCTATGTGGGAATGCTTAGGGCCTGCTCTGGTGGAGTTGCTGGGCTCTGGAGGAGACATATGTCCTGACTGTTGTTGATTGTGTTTTGCACTGATGTCTAATCACCTGGATTTAGGGTGATTGTAATTCTGGGTGCTGATACCTGGTGTTTTGCACTGATGTCTGATCACCTGGGTTTAGGGTGATTGTAGTTCTAGGTGCTGATACCTGGTGTTGTCTTCGTTGGGTGGATGTTTTGTTCCTTGTTTTCTGTTGCCCTCCCTGAGTTTTAAGAGACTGTGGTGGCAGTGCATTGCCTGGCAGGGAATGCTTCTGGGGTCTGGATAGGTGTGGGCACTGGGCTTCCAGGGAAAACGTGTGTAGGTATTGGGAGCTGACCCTTCCGAATGGGAAAGGGCTGGAGGTGGTTGAGAGTCCTTGGGCGGGAAGGAAGAAGATGTTTTCCAGCACCTGCTTAGTCCTCAAGAGTAGGGACATTTGAGTGAGCAGAGGCCATGGCAGAAGGTCTGCTACAGACCTGAGGATGAGCCTGGGGGATCGGGCTTCGCGGAATGGAGGGAGAGAGGTAAAGGTTTGCAGTTACCTTACCTGCTTCCCCTGCCAGAGTGGCCCCGTGGTCCCCAGGACGCGCCTGTAAGTGAAGAGGACTGGAATAAAGCAGTAAGTGGGCAATAGGGGAATCTGGAGGAGCACATCTGTGTGGTGTCCTGGAGGTGGTGGGTACAGGGTGGGGGGTGTGCAGCAGGTGGACTAATACAGAGCTGGGGTGAGGATGGGGGTTGGATTTGGAGAATAGGCAGAATAGGTGAAGATCTGCAGTTAGCCGACTTGCTTTCCTGATCAGAGTGGCTTTTCACAGCTTTCTTGAGTGATGAAGAAGGCTGCTGCTTTGTGACCGGGGAAAAGCAGATGATGGCTGTCGGGGTGGGTAATTGACATTTGAGAAAATTCAGGTGGTAGGAGATGCTCTCCAGATTCCTGCAGAGCCGTCTTCCTCCCTTTCCTTTCTCCAAACTTTCAATGGCTGTAGAAGAAATGGCTCTACTCGATAGTCAGTATTTAGTGGTGCTGCTGGTGTGTAGCATTTTACTTTGGTTCCCAGAGAAACATGTATTCTTTCCTAATATCTGAGCAGGCTCGTGAAATCATCCTTGAACTTTAGCGGGACCGGTACGTGCGAGTGTTTTCTCATTCTATCCTACATGAATGCAGCTGGGCCAAGCCATCATATGGACCAGGAACCAAGCTTATCATAGGTGATAGTTACTTTTTATGTGCATATATACGAGGTTTATAAAACTGGAATGTGCATCCCATACATTTGTTTAAGTAGTAATCCAAACTGTTGAGTGGACAGCTCGGCCACTTGGTATGGATAAGCCAAGTTTGACATGTACTTACTGCAGTAACCAGACTATTCCTGGAGAGGAGGCGCATTAAGGATAAGGCCTGTGCCAGACAAGGTGGGTCTGTGTCCCTAGCTTTTATTTTATCCTGCAGTTTGAGACCCCTAAAATTCCTGAGGACTGTCACACACTGCCCCTGCTCTTCTTCCTGTAAGCCAGCTCTTACAAGAATACCGTGTTGAATATTCAATGCCCAGCAGAGTCTCCAGAGTTGCCGGATTTTCTCCATTTATTTAGAGTGGGCAGTAAGGTTAGGGAAGCCTTGAGTTCCTCCTCTGTAAATAAAGATCCAGGCTGCCCGACTTCTAAGGAAGTCAGTGTTCATTCCATGAAGAGTGGGGAGGCTGTGTAGAATGCACTGCACCCCTGCTTTGTACGAACTCATTTGCAGGAGGCAGTGTTTATTAGTTCTCCTAGACGACGAGTCTCATGTCTGCAGACTGGGTAAGTGTATCACATGGTCAGGCTCACACCTTTGGTGTGCTCCTTAATACATGGGGATTTGGGGTCTGAATTTATATTCCAGGCTTCCAAGATGTAATTCAAAGCTAACACAGGTAATAAAGCTGTCTGGTTG
Source organism: Chionomys nivalis (assembly GCF_950005125.1). Taxonomy (NCBI): domain Eukaryota; kingdom Metazoa; phylum Chordata; class Mammalia; order Rodentia; family Cricetidae; genus Chionomys; species Chionomys nivalis. Next base: position 19,006,430 of record NC_080109.1, read on the forward strand.
GAGGAGTTCATCAGATGATACTGTCCCAACACAGCTTTGGACTGTCCGATTAAAAAGAATGGATGTGTTGCCAAATAACTACCTTATGTAAAGTGCGAAGCCAGATAATTAAAGTGTTACCACATCCCTGATATAGACTACATGAATTAACTTAGATCTTCCTTTCTAAGGATTTTTATCAAGATATGGTTACTTGGGTGTTTTCAGTCCATTTCTCATCTGCAGTCTGCTCTGTGTCTTAGTGGAAAGGGTGTAGGGAACGAGGTGAAGGTTGCCATGCCAACCTTCTATCAACAGTCTATCTCACCAATTAGTGGTGCATTTCTTAATGTACTGTTATGCGTTGTGTGTATTCACGTGTGTGGGGCACACTGTGGAGGTCATAGGACAGCTTGTGGGAGTCAGTTTTCTGCTTCCGTCACCTGGGTCAGACTTGGTGGCCGGTGATCAGACTTGGGTCCTTGGCTTTGTGGCTGGTGCCCTTACTTGCTGAGTGCTGTCCTCACCATCTCACTGGTCCCTCAGCAGTGCTTTGTATCATCCGGGAATTTCTCTCCACAGCTGTAGGGGATACTAACCCTCTCTAGTCTGCTTATAGTGTTGTCCATATTTTCCATTTTCATACGTCATCTTTGAAAGCTCCTGTCATATAGACTGCATATCATCACTGAATTTGAAAGACTCAGCCAGATAAGTCTTTTATGTTGTTAAATTGTGATAGTATTGCTTTTTAAAAAAATAATAATAATGTCAGACAGCATAATTGACCCTTGAAAGGACTGGGCCTGTGTAGTCCCTTTGGTGCTCGCAGGGTCTAGGAGGACAAGGAAGGAAGGCAACCGAAACACACAGCCCGGGCTGGGGAAGCCTCTAGAGCACTGGCTCTCAACCTGCCTGATGCCACAGCCCTTCAGTACAGTTTCTCCTGCTGTGGTGATCCCAACTATAAATTTATTTTCCTTGCTACTTCATAACTGTAATTTTGCTACTGCTATGAATAGGAATGTAAATATCTGTGTTTTCCCGTAGTCTCAGGTGACCTCAAAGGGGTTGCCACCCACGGGTTGAGAACCACTGCTCTAGACATACAGAGCCTGCGGAGCTCAGGTCCCTCCAAGGAGGGCAGCCCTGGACTGAGCTGGATCACCTGAGCCCAGCTGGACTCTACATCACAAAAACAAACCAGAAGGCAACCTCTCCTCTTGCCCGAGAGCTGGGAATGTGGACACAGCCATGCCAGGCATTCATAGGAGAAGAAAAAGAAAAACTAGAAACTGGACTTTGATGTCAAATCTCAACCCCTTCCCCCTCTCTTTGTCTCAACTTTGGCCAAATGCAAACATAGAGCCAGCACTGACAGGCCAAACAATCCATATCTACAGGCCACGTTCCTGCTTAGGGATAGCATTTGACTGGCTGTTTTAGGCCGCATTCACTGAGCCTAACTCTTACTTCTTCTCTGCATACCTGATCTGGAACTCTGACAGGCCTCACAGTGATTTCGTTTCCTTCTTTCTTTTAACCTTTATTTTCTAAGGGGCATGCATTCTGGTCCCCACGGGCCGTGACTGCTGTCCTAGGGATTAGATAGCTGACTTTGTACAAGGCAAGTTATTGTTTGCACCTGTGGGTCTTTAGGAGCAGGTCTGGGGCTGATTTTTCCTACCCTAAAGTTCTGAACTCTGGTCAGAGGCCATGGTGTAAAGCACTAAAGAAGGCAGAGGGGTCCTCAGAAGTGCTGGCTGTGGTCTAGCCAGGACCCTCTCTGAGCCAGCTAGTTCCTCTGTTAAAACAAACTACCTTAAGAGTAGATTAGAAGACCACAGAGGGCCCTTCCTCACCATAGGAAATGGAGGCCAGGTGCTTTTGTGCTAGGACAGGGAAGCCCATTAGCAAAAATACTTTCAAAGATTTCTTCTTAATCTCAAGAATTCTCCCGTGACAGTTGTTTTCTTTGGAAGCTGTCTCTGCACTCTTTATGACTGCCTGAAATTGACTGGGTTGGCCCAGAGACTTAAAATAGTACTCAAAGAAGCACACCTCAAATCCATTCCTCCACGGTTCAGGACTTTAAAGAATAAGATTGACAATACAGCTCTTAATATCACATAGAACTGAAGGCTGGACTATTGCATAGCAGTGCTAAAGTTTAATGTTGATTCTAATGAAATTGACCAAAGAATGTCAATTGGTCACCACAGTTCAGAGCTGGAGTAAACTGTCATTAAAATTGGTCCTTCCTACAGCCAGACTATTATGGCAAATCTGGCCCATAAAGTGCCAGCCAGAGATTAATTGTAGTCTCACTGTTCCTTACAGATCTTTCTTATAAGCCCCTTACAAAGTATTGCATTTGTGTGATTGTATGAGGGCCAAGTAGAAGTTTCTATTCAAGCACACATGGCCTCCACCTGCGTGCCAGCTTCCACCACCATCAATGGGGATGTGACTATTCATGGGTATTAGAACCAGAATCCATTCTGAACATCCAGAAAACTAAAGATGTTTTTCTGGTTGAACATGTCTTCATACTTCAAGCACCTCCAAGGTTTTATTGGAGTTCCTGAAAATTATCTACTGGTGCTCGATTAGGTTTGCACCAGGCACCCATCTGTTTCTGTTAGTTCCTTGATAATTAGCCATCGCTTCTTCTTCACTTCCAGTTTGGTAACGATTTTATGTAGTCACTTTGTGGACTATGAGGCATCTATGGGATGAAAAATTACTGCAGAGATAGACTGGACACGGTTCCTGTGGTGAAGATTTGGGTTTGTGCATTGTTTTTAAAACTGAGTGGAGCTGGGTGGTGGTGAGCACACCTTTAATCCCAACATTTGGAAGGCAGAGGCAGGTGGATCTCTGAGTTCGAAGCCAGTCTGGTCTACAAGAGCTAGTTCCAGGACAGGCTCCAAAGCTACAAAGTGATGCCTTTGGTCCCTCCTACTGCTAGGCTCCCTGGCTCTGGTAGTCCTAAGAGCGGCCCCAGTCACAGCTGGTTTGCATCTTCATTCCCTGCCCACCGTGGCTGGCTGCTTGCTCCCCTAAGCCCCAGGGGCTTATTTGTAAAACAGCACAGTGCTGGGGTTGGTGGGAATGATTCACGCAAAGTGCCTCGCACTGCCTTGGCGCTAAATGCACAGTTAGACGCTCAGAGGAAGCAGATGATGAGCAGTGTTGCTTCAGGCAGATACAAACTGGGAAAAGAAAAAAGAATGGCTCTTAATTCCACCCACGAAGTCTCTCACTGGGCTTCTCTCCCCAACTTCTGATGGTGTAGCCGGTCTTAGGTTCTCCTAGAGCCCGGTGATGTTGTTCTGACATTGGTCCGTTGGCGTTTAGGATTTGACTTTTTCATTCTTCCCACTTCTGTAATCTAATTTTCTGTCCTTCCCTTCTTTTTCTCCCTTCCTTTTTTAATTGAGAAAGACAAGACATTGTTATGTAGCCCAGGCTGATCCTGAGGTGGTAGGCATATGCCATTATCTTTTGAAGCCTGGTTTAGTTAGGTATCATTTTTAAGTCTATATGCTTTATTTTATGTCTTCTTTTACACATTTTTACTTACATTTATTTCAGAGGGAAACACGGTGATCAGCCTTTCTGAATGTACAACTGAAGAGAAAGTGATATAAAATCAAAGTGCCCTATAATTCTCCCCTAAAATAACCATAACACCATTCTGTAGATTGCTTGCAAACAGACCCGTAATACAATGGTTCCTCTCACTCACACCATCCCCACCAAGAAGAATGAGAAGCACTATTTTTCCTGCTGGTTTTGGCTTTTCACACTGTGGCTGCTTCTTTCTACGCTGATAAACACTTTGAGGTCGTGTTCGAGGCTGATGCACTGCCCTTCCCTGAAAGCACTTCCTGTTAGTAGTCATTTTTAATTTCATTTTCTTGCTGTGATTTTATTTTAATTACTACTAACCTGAATCCTTGGGCATAATTTGACCATTTCCTAAGGATACTGTTTCTAGGGATTCTGTAGTACATCGGCAGGGGACAGGTCCTTGTTGGTAAAGTCAAACTGGTTTAGACTCTGAACGTATCCGCAGCTCCTTTCCTTCCCACGGTGTCCTTTATGGCCAGTGCTGCTAATGATTCAGAGTCCCTAAAGTCACCTCAGGCCTGCGCCGGCTGCCGCTGCTCAGGGCCCACTTAATTTTAACCCCTCACTCTTGTAGACATCCTTCTGCAGCCCCAGGCCTCCTCCTTTCAGTGACCTCCTCCTTTCAGTCTGCCTCACCTGCCACTGACCCCATTTGCCTTCCTGGAGTCCAGTAATAGAGACAGATAAACAAGCAGAGCTGCATTGCACTGAGACGGAGGAGCAGACAGGAGTCCCCAGAGCTGTGGGCTGCCCTTTGCTCCTGAAGAAGGGGTGGAAGGTCATCTGTGGACCTCAGTGAGGCTAGCTGGAGAATACTGCTTCCTTCCTTTAGGTGCCCAGCACATTGTCACTGATATCCTCCCAGCCACTTTGTGAAGGAGATGGGACACAATCAGCATGCCCCATAAGAAAAGAACACTCCTCCATGTCGGTTTGGACAGTGCAGGCTTCAGTCTAAAGCAGTGACTCTTCTCTTCTATCCCCCTGTCTCTTTTGTCCTCTCCTCCACTTGGCTAAGAAGTCACAGTCCCCTTCCCACTGCAGACTCAAAGCACTGGCTTTGGGAGGGCTGGCTCTGATCACAGAGGGGTCCTTTTCCCAGGGTTGTCAGATGTAATTCAGAATGCCTAGTTAGATTTGAACCTCAGTTAAGCAGCATATAATCTTGGAAGGAGGTATAAGTGCATAAAAGAACAAGAAAAACGTGTCTGAAGATACACTGTGCATCTTGTATTTTATTTATTAATCTAACAACCCTACCAATCTTCTGGTGAATCTGATTGATTTCGACAATAAAAGGTTAGTAAGGGAGAAGCACTGTTTAAGGCTTGTTGGTGTTGTCAGTACGGTTGTGCAGGTGGGAACCTGGCATTGAAGGGAGAACAGTGAAGAGGTGGGCCAGGTGATAGGAGCCTGGCAGAAAGCCTTTGCTTCCGTGCTCTGTCCGGTGCTTTTGTTTACACTGAGAGGACCTCACAGAACTGGTTCCCGGTGACTGTGCACTTGTCTGCTAACTCTGGCTGTGGACAAATGAGAAACACGTGGTCAAAAATCAACTTTTGCTCCAAGTTTCTAAGATTAAAAATAAACTACTGCTAGCCCAAAGAGTCTTTGCGAGGTCCTCTCTCCTTCACAGAATGTTCTCAGATCTCAGGAACAGCAGTCACCCCGAAGTCTCCACCAACACACCATTTAGCAAGAAAGCTGTCTATTGTATGCAGTCTGTTTCGTCTTAGGAATAAAGGATAGATTTTGAACCCAGGATTTTAATTAGAATGGCCCTCCTCTAAACAAAGTTTGTCAAGTTGACAGTATATTAGTCTCACCAGTGTTTGGTGACACTGTTTGACCGTCTGGGGCTCAGTAATAGTATCTTAGTATCTTCTCACTTATTATCTGGGGGTTACAGGAAAATATGCGAGGGTGTTTAGAGGAAGATCTGAGCTGATACAGGCTGGGCAGCTTCACTTTATTCTGCTGTCCAGGGGTTCTCCTGAAGAGTACACGCTCTTTTGTAGTTAAGCATACTAACAGGCTCAAGGGCAAACAGACTTGAGCACCAGCCTTCTGAACACAGGTGCTCTACCAGTGGCTGTCAATCCAGAGAGGGTACGGTGCTCAAAGCACAGCGGACTTGTGTCTGCTCTGTGGGACATTTCAGGAGAGTTATAAAGACCACACTCTAATTTTTTATATAAATAAAATATGTGAAACATCTTTACCAAAAGTGAGAGGAGAAGCCTATAATTTTGATATTTAAAAGTATGAACATTTTTCTTACATGATCCGAAACTACCGGATCCTCTTTTCTTTTTTTTTTTTGGTTTTTCGAGACAGGGTTTCTCTGTAGCTTTTGGTTCCTGTCCTGGAACTAGCTCTTCTAGACCAGGCTGGCCTCGAACTCACAGAGACCCACCTGCCTCTGCCTCCTGAGTGCTGGGATTAAAGCTGGATCCTCTTTTAATACTAAAATCTACAGTAAGATTTCCAGCTGAAGTAAAATCAGCATGGTGCAAGACTGTCCCATCATCTGCAAATAAACCTTGTATTTACTCATCTGTCAGTAAGTACCACCTAGACAAGGGCAGGTAATAGAACCAGTAAATCAGAACTTAAACAAAATTATCAGGCCTATAAAAAATTGGGAAAATAATCTATGATCACTTGGTGATATTTGGGAATCAGATAAACATTTTAATCACAAAGTTAGTTTGAATAGCTAGAAAGCTGTGTTTTTGTTTTTAAGAGCTAAATTTTTTAATGACTTATTTTTATGTGCATTGGTGTTTTGCCTGCGTGTATGTCTGTGTGAGGGTGCCAGATCCCCTGAAACTGGAGTTACAGGCACTGTAAGCTGCCATGTGGGTGGGTCCTCTGGAAGAGCAGCCAGTACTCTTACCACTGAGTCATCTATCCAGCCCCCTCAAAACTGGTTATTTTGAGGCTGCACATGTAGTTCATGATTGTATCATTTGCCTCATCTGCACAAGACCCTAGGTCTTGTTCCCAGTACCAATTAATGGTTAATTTGATAAACTAAGTATTGCCATGCTGAGTTTAGCGTACTATAGTAGCTTCACCTAAAATCCCCAGCTGGAACATGAAGTGTTGAGAAGACAGACAACAGCTAGTTCCTCCCCTGGTTATCTACAGGCCTTGCATGGTAAATTAACCTCCCTCCTGTTAGACTCGCACACTTCACTCCATTTCTAGAACCCTGTAAGAAAATGGGGGATTGGGCCCATTCCATCCTGGAACTCACATTTTAGCTGGGGTCTTAGAATGGAATGGACCTGTCCACGTGGTGGATAATGTCACTGAAGTGGCCAGAAGTAGCAGAGCAGGCCTCAGAGCAGCAGTCCAGACTGCCAGCCTTGGCAGGTCAGCAGGTGATGTGGACGCTGTGTTCTGTGGGAACCAGGCGGGGTCAGCAGGTGATGTGGACGCTGTCTTCTGTGGGGACCAGGCGGGGTCAGCAGGTGATGTGGACGCTCTGTCTTCTGTGGGGACCAAGGCAGGGTCAGCAGGTGATGTGGACGCTCTGTCTTCTGTGGGGACCAAGGCAGGGTCAGCAGGTGATGTGGATGCTCTGTTCTGTGAGGACCAAGGCAGGATCAGCAGGTGATGTGGACACTCTTCTGTGAGGCCTAGAGATGCATTGGTTTTTATAAGAGTTGTTCTTCGTTGTAAAACTTTGTTGCTTCACTAGAAATGATCCCAACAGAACCTTGGGAAAAAGAGAAGTGAGTAACTTTGGTTCATTTCCATGTAGATGTTTTATGCAGAAGTGTGTTTACTCCCAGAAAAACACTAGGAGAAAGCTCAATTCATTCAACCAACTCCTCTTAAGAACCCTTAATCCCTTAAAATGTAAACATGCCAACCTCTCTCCTGGATTCCTTCATACAATTTAATTTGGATGTAATCTAAAGCATAGACAACAGTTACAATATTAGTGTAAAACAAAACAACGGCCTTTATCCAGATTCTCTAGACCCTTCTTGCCATGTGTGTTTTCATTTTGCTTTTTCAACTCAGATCTATATTGTTAACCATTTGAATGTCAGCTACAGGCCGACCCTTTATGTTCCTCTTCAAAGCCAGGGCATCTTCATGTCATCAGGAAATACGATCAGCACAGACACGGTGCTCTCTAATCTACAGTCACGTGTCCTAGAAATGCCCTCTGCAGAACTGAGGTTGGGTTCCCAGGCCAGAGGTAAGAATTGTATTTAACCATCAGTGTGCATTTTATGATCGTTAGAGCTTATTTAGGTTGGAACGAAGTGCTGTTTGCTCGTGCTTACTCAGGAAAAGGTCATTTCTTAGATTTGAATCACATCCAACAGCAGGATATTGGCTGTTTTATTTTTTTTATTTATTTTTGAGACACTGGCAGATATCCTGCTAACGAGTCTGAGCTGTTTCCTTGGAGGTAAGCAGATGGGGGCAGGGCGTTTACCTCACAGGGCCCCAGAGGAACCAACTTCTTCCCTGGAGCTCCTGGCACCTCAGTTGTAGTGGAGACTGATTGTTGGTGTTCAGGGTGTCGTTCTGGAATTACACAGAATCAAGTTTAATGAAACAGACTACATGACTTGATCCAAACCTTCTACAGCACATACAACCTTCACTAGCATTCTGGATGAGAGCATATTTAGCTAATAACCTCATTTTATAAACAATTGGTGTTGCTGTTTATTAGGTAAATGATGTCATGTTCCATATGCTGTAGTGTCTCATACATACTTGTATATGAACTAGTTTTATATTTGTATATGAAAGCGTTTCTGTGTCAAAAGGGAAACCCTGCTAAATTCCACCTTAAATACAGCCTTCAAACCTCTCGCTGGGAAAAAATGGGAGCTATTTACTGCTTTCTGCAAAGACTTAAGCAGGGAGCAGCAGGGTGCACAGCCTTTCAGTGCAGAACAGGTTTGCACAAGGCCGCTCCACAGACAGGTCCTCGGGTGATGTCCACATTTGATTCTCCTTCTCTTCCTCCCCTAGTTCTTTAGCGTTGCGTTGGTCCTCTCCTACCTCCGATATTTTCTGTGTGCCTGCCTTTCCTCCTCTTTCAGAGAGAGTTACTAAAAAATAACCCCACCCTTTGGGGAAAACAAACACACCTTTCCCAAAGGAGAAGTCTCATTTATAGCTGCGGGTGTGTCCCAGGACACGCGGGCCTCTCTGCAGAGAATCCCGGGGACTCTGCTCAGCTGCACTGTGTAGAGGAAGAAACCAGGCCTGTAACTGGACAGCCCTCTCTCTCACCACAAATGTCAGAGAGAGAATCATTTGCTTCACATGGCCCTAGATCACTGAGCCAGGACTGTGTCAAATAAGTAGATATAAAGCACGGATGAGCCAGACAGTAGGGTGACTTGACTTACATAGGTACCACAGAAAAATAAATAAAAAGGTTGAATGGTTCTTTCTTGGAGGTAATCTTTAGTTCAGTTACCATAGAAATGGCTTCTGTGGTCCTGAACTACCACAAGAGTGAAATGAGAGAACAGATTGGTCTTGGAGTTCAGCTGGTTTAGAAGAAACAGTAAAAAACCAAAGGCTTAAAAAACCATCTCAAGTAGAGCACACTCTTTTCAGAAGGTCGTTGTCCACACCAGGGCAAGGAAATGCCTTTTTTTTTTTTTTTTTGCGACTTGGGGGTTACTCTGAAGAAGAGTTACATGTGTGACAACCAAGTAGTAGAACACGCACAGATTCCTACCTGAGCATGGCAGGTTCCCAGGCGACACTGCAGATAGACACGCTTGTTGTGGATGTTGGCTGGGGGGGCCTGGGGCTGCGGGGAGAGGCTGGGAACACGCTGTCCTGGATACTGTCCCATTGCCAGACTTTGCCTTATTCCTGGGCTTCATCCTGGGCAGCTAAGGTCAGCAGCCCATCCTAAGACATCTTTCCATCCAAATCCTGATCCAGGCACGGAGAAGTTCTTGCTATTTTTGTTGTGTTTATGTGTGTTTTTAAAACTCTGACTGAAATGCCTCACGAACTGTCCACAGGAGACCATCAGGAGGCTCTCTGTCCTGCCCACACCCCATATTTAAAACCGTTCATGAGACTTCTTGCTATTTAAAAAGCTGAGAACACAGTGTAAATAAAAAAAGGATAAATCTCCATTGTGTAAATGTACCACATTTTCTTTATCCATTCTTCTGTTGACGGGCATCTAGGTTGTTTCCAGTTTCTGGCTATTACAAATAATGCTGCTGTGAACATAGTTGAGCACATGTCCTTGTGGTATAATTAAGCATCCTTTGTGTATATACTAAATAGCAGTATTGCTGGGTCTTGAGGAAGATTGTTTTCTAATTTTCTGAGAAATCACCATACTGATTTCCAAAGCAGCTGTACAAGTTTGCACTCCCACCAGCAATGCAGGAGTGTTCCCCTTACCCCACGACCTCTCCAGCATAAGTTGTCATCAGTGTTTTTTGGTCTTGGCCATTCTTACGGGTGTAAGAGGGAATATCAGAGTTGTTTTGATTTGAATTTCTCTGATGGCTAAGGATGTTGAGCATTTCCTTAAGTGTCTTTCAGCCTTTTGAGATTCAACTCTTTGTTGAGAGTTCTCTGTTTAGGTGTACCCCCTTTTTTGTATTATTTGTTCTTTTGATGTCAAGTTTTTTGAGCTTTTTTTTTAAAATTTTTTATTAAAGATTTCTGCCTTCTCCCCGCCACCACCTCCCATTTCCCTCCCCCTCCCCCATCAAGTCCCCCTCCCTCATCATCCCTAAGAGTAATCCGGGTTCCCTGCCCTGTGGGAAGTCCAAGGACCACCCACCTCCATCCTGGTCTAGTAAGGTGAGCATCCAAACTGCCTAGGCTCCCACAAAGCCAATACGTGCAGTAGGATCAAAAACCCATTGCCATTGTTCTTGAGTTCTCAGTAGTCCTCATTGTCCATTATGTTCAGCAAGTCCGGTTTTATCCCATGCTTTTTCAGACCCAGGCCAGCTGGCCTTGGTGAGTTCCTGGTAGAACATCCCCATTGTCTCAGTGTGTGGGTGCACCCCTCGCGGTCCTGAGTTCCTTGCTCGTGCTCTGTCTCTTGCTCTTGATTTGGACCTTGAGATTTCAGTCCAGTGCTCCAATGTGGGTCTTTGTCTCTGTCTCCTTTCATCGCCTAATTGTTTTTCTTTGGGTTCACCTTCTTAATTATCTTCTCTAGGATCACGCATAATAGGCTCAACGTCCCCTATTCATGGCTAGAAACGAAATATGAGTGAGTACATCCCATGTTCCTCTTTTTGGGTCTGGCTCACCTCACTCAGGATATTGTTTTCTATTTCCGTCCATTTGCCTGCAAAATTCAGGAAGTCATTGGTTTTTACTGCTGAGTAGTACTCTAATATGTATATGTTCCATACTTTCTTCATCCAGTGAAGGGCATCTAGGTTGTTTCCAGGTTCTGGCTATAACAAACAATGCTGCTATGAACATAGTTGAGCATATACTTTTGTTGTATGATAGGGCATTTCTTGGGTATACTCCCAAGAGTGGTATTGCTGGGTCCAGGGGTAGGTGGATCCCGAAATTCCTGAGAAACCGCCACACTGTTTTCCAAAGTGGTTGCACAAGTTTGCATTCCCACCAGCAATGGATGAGTATACCCCTTTCTCCACAACCTCTCCAGCAAAGACTATCATTGGTGTTTTTTATTTTAGCCATTCGGACAGGTGTAAGATGGTATCTTAAAGTTGTCTTGATTTGCATTTCCCTGATTGCTAGGGAAGTTGAGCACGACCTTAAGTGTCTTTTGGCCATTTGAACTTCTGTTGAGAATTCTTTGTTCAGCTCAGTGCCCCATTTTTTAATTGGGTTGATTAGCCCTTTACGGTCTACTTTCTTGAGTTCTCTATATATTTTGGAGATCAGACCTTTGTCTGTTGCGGGGTTGGTGAAGATCTTCTCCCAGTCAGTAGGCTGCCTTTTTGTCTTAGTGACAGTGTCCTTTGCTTTACAGAAGCTTCTCAGTCTCAGGAGGTCCCATTTATTCAATGATGCCCTTAATGTCTGTGCTGCTGGGGTTGTACGTAGGAAGTGTTCTCCCGTGCCCAGGTGTTGTAGAGTACTTCCCACTTTCTCTTCTATCAGGTTCAGTGTGTTCGGACTGATATTGAGGTCTTTAATCCATTTGGACTTGAGTTTTGAGCATGGTGATAGATATGGATCTATTTTCATTCTTCTACAGGCTGACATCCAGTTTTGCCAGCACCATTTGTTAAAGATGCTCTCTTTTTTCCATTGTATACTTTTAGCTTCTTTATCAAAAATCAGGTGTTCATAGGTTTGTGGGTTAAAGCTAGGGTCTTCTATTCGATTCCATTGGTCGACTTCTCTGTTTCTATGCCAATACCAAGCTGTTTTCAATACTGTAGCTCTGTAATAGAGTTTGAAGACAGGGATGGTAATGCCTCCAGACAATCCTTTATTGTATAAGATTGTTTTGGCTATCCTGGGTTTTTTGTTTTTCCATATAAAGTTGATTATTGTCTTTTCCAGATCTGTGAAGAATTTTGATGGGATTTTGATGGGGATTGCGTTGAATCTATAGATTGCTTTTGGTAGAATTGCCGTTTTTACTATGTTGATCCTCCCAATCCAAGAGCAAGGGAGATCCTTCCATTTTCTGGTGTCCTCATCGATTTCTTTCTTCAAAGACTTAAAGTTCTTGTCAAATAGATCTTTCACTTCCTTGGTTAGAGTTACCCCAAGATATTTTATGCTATTTGTGGCTATCGTGAAAGGTGATGCTTCTCTGATTTCCCTCTCTGCTTCCTTATCCTTTGTGTATAGGAAGGCAACTGATTTTTTGGAGTTGATCTTGTATCCTGCCACATTCCCAAAGGTGTTTATCAGCTGTAGGAGTTCTTTGGTAGAGTTTTTTGGGTCGCTTATGTATACTATCATATCATCTGCAAATAACGAAAGCTTAACTTCTTCCTTTCCAATACGAATCCCCTTGATCCCCTTATGTTGTCTTATCGCTATTGCTAGAACTTCAAGCACTATATTGAAGAGGTATGGAGAGAGTGGACATCCTTGTCGTGTTCCTGATTTTAGTGGGATGGCTTTGAGTTTTTCTCCGTTTAATTTAATGTTGGCGGTCGGCTTGCTGTAAATAGCTTTTATTATATTTAGTTATGATCCTTTTATCCCTAATCTCTCCAAGACCTTCATCATAAAGGGGTGTTGAATTTTGTCGAATGCTTTTTCAGCATCTAATGAAATAATCATATGGTTTTTTTCTTTCAATTTATTTATATGGTGGATTACATTGATAGATTTGCGTATGTTGAACCAGCCCTGCATCTCTGGGATGAAGCCTACTTGATCATAATGGATAATTTTTCTGATGTGTTCTTGGATTCGGTTTGCCAGTATTTTATTGAGGATTTTTGCATCGATGTTCATGAGTGAGATAGGCCTGTAATTCTCTTTCTTGGTTGGGTCTTTGTGTGGTTTTGGTATCAGGGTAACTAGCTTCATAAAAGGAATTTGGCAATGACTCTTCTGTTTCTATATTGTGAAATACATTAAGAAGTATAGGTATTAGCTCTTCTTGGAAGGTCTGATAGAATTCTGCATTGAAACCATCTGGTCCTGGGCTTTTTTTGGAAGGGAGATTTTTGATAACCGTTTCTAATTCTTCGCAACTAACCGGTCTATTTAGATTGTTCACCTGTTCTTGGTTTAGCTTTGGTATATGGTACTTATCTAAAAAAAATGTCCATTTCTTTTGCATTTTCCAGTTTTGTGGCATACAGGCTTTTGTAGTAAGATCTAATGATTCTCTGAATTTCCTCTGTGTCTGTGGTTATATCCCCCTTTTCATTTCTGATCTTATTTGCATGTTCTCTCTCTGTCGTTTAATTAGTTTGGAAAGGGGTTTGTCGATTTTGTTGATTTTCTCTAAGAACCAGCTTTTTGTTTCATTGATTCTTTGGACTGTTTTCTGTGTTTCTATTTTGTTGATTGCCTCCCTCAGTTTGATTATTTCCAGTCTTCTACTCCTCCTGGATGCTTCTGCTTCTTTTTTTTCTAGAGTTTTCAGGTGTGCTGTTAAGTCCCCAATGTATGCTTTCTCCATTTTAAGTGGGCACTTAGTGCTATGAACTTACCTCTGAGCACTGCTTTCATCGTGTCCCATAGGTTTGAGTATGTTGTCTCTTTATTTTCATTAAATTCAAGGAAGACTTTAATTTCTTAATTTCTTCCTTGACCCAGGTGTGGTTCAGTAGTTGACTGTTCAGTTTCCATGAGTTTGTCGGCTTTTTGGGGGTAGCATTGTTGTTGCCTTCTAACTTTAATCCGTGGTGGTCTGATAAGACACAGGAGGACACTGATATTTTTTTTGTATCTGTGGAGGTTTCCTTTGTTACCGAGTATGTGGTCAATTTTCGAGAAGGTTCCACGAGCTGCAGAGAAGGTATATTCTTTCCTATTTGGGTGGAGTGTTCTATAGATGTCGGTTAAGTCCATTTGCTTCATTACCTCCAACAATTCTCTTAAGTCTCTATTAGGTTTCTGTCTGATTGACCTGTCCATTGGTGAGAGAGGTGTGTTGAAGTCTCCTACTACTAGTGTGTGTGGTTTGATGTCTGCCTTGAGTTTTAGTAATATTTCTTTTACATAAGTGGGTGCTTTTATATTAGGGGCGTAGATATTCAGGATTGAGACTTCATCCTGATGAATTGTTCCTGTTATGAGTATAAAGTGTCCATCTCGATCTCTTCTGATTGATTTTAGTTTGAAGTCCATTTTGTTAGAAATTAGTATGGCCACACCTGCTTTTTTCTTAGGACCATTTGCTTGAAAAACCTTTTCCCATCCCTTTACTCTGAGTAGATGCCTGTCTTTGTGGTTGAGATGTGTTTCTTGCAAACAGCAGAATGTTGGATCCTGTTTTCGTATCCAATCTTGTAGTCTGTGTCTTTTTATAGGTGAATTGAGACCATTAATATTAAGTGATATTAATGACCAGTGGTTGATTACTCTGGTTATTCCTATTGTATTTTGTAGTAGAGTTTGTGTGTCTCCCTTCTTTGAGTCGTGCTGGTGAAGGGTCGCTAGATGCCTGAGTTATTGTAGGCAGTGTTGGCTATGTTGGATTCCTTGTGTTGTGATTTTCCTTCTATTACTTCCTGTAGGGCTGGATTTGTGGCTACGTATTGTTTAAATTTGTTCTTATCCTGGAATGTCTTGTTTTCTCCATTGATAGTGAACGATAGCTTGGCTGGGTATAGTAGTTTGGGTTTGCATCCATGGTCTCTTAGTTTCTGCAGTACCTCTATCCAGGACCTTCTGGCTTTCATGGTTTCCATAGAGAAGTCAGGTGTAAGTCTGATCGGTTTACCTTTATAAGTAACTTGCCCTTTTTCCTTTGCAGCTCTTAATATTCTTTCTTTAATCTGTATATTTTGTGTTTTGATTTTTTTTTTTTTTTTTTGGTTTTTCGAGACAGGGTTTCTCTGTGGCTTTGGAGCCTGTCCTGGAACTAGCTCTGTAGACCAGGCTGGTCTTGAACTCACAGAGATCCACCTGCCTCTGCCTCCCGAGTGCTGGGATTAAAGGCGTGCGCCACCATCGCCCGGCTTAATTATAATATGGCGAGGGGATGTTTTTCTTTGATTCAGTCTGTTTGGTGTTCTGTATGTTTCTTGAATATTCAAAGGAATATCTTTCTTTATGTTGGGAAAGTTTTCTTCTATAATTTTGTTAAAAATATTTTCTGGACCTTTGAGTTGTGACTCTTCTCCTTCTTGTATCCCCATTATTCTTAGGTTTGGTCTTTTTATTGTGTCCCATATTTCCTGAATGTTTTGTGACTAAACTTTGTTGGTTTTGCTGTTTTCTTTGATCAGTGCGTTTATTTTCTCCATGTTGTCTTCAGAATCTGAGATTCTTTCTTCTATCTCTTGTAGTCTGTTGATTATGCTTGTTTCTGTAGCCTCTGCTCGTTGACCTAGATTTTCCATATCCAACTGGTCCTCATTTTGTGTTTTCTTCCTTGCTTCAATTTCCGTTTTCAATTCTTGAACTGTTTCTATTACCTGTTTGATCGTTTTTTCTTGGTTTCCCAGGGCATCATTTACGTATTTACTCATTTCATCAAACTTTTTGTTATATGTCTCATCCATTTCTATAAGGGTATTTTTTACATGTTTAAGGGACTCTATTGCTTTCATAAAGTCAATTTTTTCCACTTCTTCTGTGTTAGGGTGTTCAAGTCCTTCTGTTGTAAGATCATTGGGTTCTGGTGTTTCCATGTTTTTTATATTGTTGGGTGAAATCTTGCCTTGGCGCCTGCCCATCTCCTCCTAACAATGCTATCTAATGGGTCTTTTAAGTCAAGAACAGGTTTCCCTGCTGGCCAAGGGCTCCGCTTACAAAGTGCCCTCGCTCCATTTCCTGGCTCCCGCTGTGGGCCAAGATCGCTCACACCACTCAGAAGGATCTTCAGGACCAGGACCAGGCTCCCCGTTTGCCCAGGACCTCGTCCACAAAAGGCCTACCCCTCTGTAGGCCAGCCACCAGAACAGAGAAACTCCCGCTGTCCTCTGCCCCGAGCTCCTGACCCAGTGCCCAAACAGGCTATACTGGGTGATCCCGCAGCCCCGCAGAAGGGAGGGGGAGTGGAAGAGGGCCCTGGGCACAAGCTGGGATGTGCCAGAAATAGAGAGGTCGCAGCAGAGGAGGAGCAGCCCCCGCAGAGGGTATCAGCCTTTGCAGGCTTACCAGGGGGGTGAAGGGGGTCTGAGAATGCTCCCGCTCCGTTTCCTATGTCCCGGCGCGGGCCCAGAACACTCTCCCCACTCAGGAGTGTCTTCAGGGACAGGACGCGGCTCCCTGTTCACCCGTGGACCTCGCCAATAAAAGGCCTCCCTCTCTACAGGCCAGGCCCCAAAAAACCTACTTGATTTAACTGTGTCCGCCGCGGGCCGGGTTCCGCCGCTTCCGTCCGCTGCGGGCCCGGGTTCCGCCGCTTCCGTCCGCTGCGGGCCCGGGTTCTGCCGCTTCCGTCCGCCGCGGGCCCTTCTTGAGTTCTTTATATATTTGGAGATCAGTCCTCTGTGGTACATTTGTACAATGGAGTACTACATAGCAGTAAAAGATAATGGCATCTTGAAATTTGTAGACAAATGGATGGATCTAGAAAAAAACATTGAGGTAACCCAGAGACAGAAAGACAAACATATACTCACTTATAAATGGCTTCTAGACGTAAATAAAAAAAAAAAAAAAAGAAAAAAAACAGCCTGCAATCCACAACCCCAGAGAACCTAGATGACAAAGAGGCGTATATGGATCTAAATAGGAAGGCGAAAAAGCCAAGATCTCCTCAGAAAATTGGGAGTGTGGGAGTCACAAGAGAAGGGGAAGGGGGGGAAGGGAGGGATGGGAGAGCAGTGGAGAAAAACATATCACATAATAAAAACAAGGGAAAAAAAAAGGGAGATAAATCTTTCTCCTGCTGCCCAAGAATTTTTCTTTACCTGAACTTTTAAAATTAGTCTATGGTTCAGAACTCTAACAAGTGATTTCCTGTCAACAAAGTAGATAACAGAAAACTTCTGCCAAAGTGGTAGAGGCATGAGCTGCCTTTTTGTTGGTTTTGTTTCTGGTTTTTGAAATAGAGTTTTGTGTAATTAAGGAGAGTCTGAACCATGCAATCCTCCTGCCTCAGCCTCCAGAGCAGTAGCATTCAGACACAGCCCCTCATACACCGCCACATTGTATTTTTTCAAGTGTCTTTCTTTGAGTTCCCTGTGGGGAGAAGTTGTTATCTTGGCTTCTGCATCCTCTGAGACTTTATCTTGGTGTGCTGTGTGGATAAGGTTCTCAGGCCCTCCTGGCTGCTAGAAAGGCGTTCTATGAAGATTGGAATTTGAGCTGTTAAGTTTATAAGCGGCTTATTTCATAGGTCAGGATAGGGAGAAGCAAAGGCAGATGTGAATTTACAGGTTGGTTTGCTTTCTTATCTTAGTATCTTAGAAAGATGACCTGGTGCGGTCATTTCTTTGGCACCTGCTTGCTTCAGTGGAGGGCTGGAGATAAAATGCAGTAAGCCAGGCAGCTTATCAGCTACCCTGTGCTCCAAAGATAGAAACTAACTCTTCATTTTACCTGAAGAGTGGTTTCCAGTTCTTAAGTCTTCCTGTGACCACAGCAGAGTTACTGGGTAGATATCTGTGGGTGTATCCTTCCTCTGGTAAGTAGAACTAGCATTGCCATTCTTGTGATGTTTGGGAGTAGAAATCTCTTCAGTTCCTGAGAATGGTAAGGAAAGAAAAGATTGTGTTCCTACCCTAGTAAGCAGTGTCTGAAGGCAAACTCTGTTAGATGTTCACCCAGCTTCCCCTTTCCCAGTCTCCTCAGGAAGATGTGTGTGTGTGTGTGTGTGTGTATACAAGGATGAAGCATGTGACTAATCTTTATTAATAAAAAAATCAGGAGTCAGATATTAGGGTAAGAACCTGAACAATCAGAGAAACTGCTGAGAGGCCAGTCAACTCCTACCTCTTCCATTTCTTCCTCCTATCTACCCATAGTCCTGCAAAACTCTATGGTGAATTTTGGTCAGCTAGTGGCTAGCTCTGCCCTCTGACTCAAAGCAAGCTTTAATTTCAGAATGAAATCAAAATATCACACAACCTGTCCCCCTTTGTCTAAAAAGGAAATGTTTTAACTGACCTTGTAAAACTATAATAAGTACAATAACTATATACAAATATATACAGGTAAAAAAACTACATTAACAATGTCCAGTTCGTTTGTATTTGGAAATTCAGAGATAATACTCCATTATCTATCCTATCTTGGTGAGTCCAAAGTTTCGCACCTAATTCACTTTCTATCCTAACTTGGATTAACAACCCAAAATTATCTTTTTTTATGTCTCTCAATCTTATACATGTTATACCACTTTTGCAAGTTTAATTTCTGGATTTTGTAACAAGGAAAACTATAACTATCTAGTCTTCAATTCCATCAGAGACCTGAGAAGGATATAATATTACCTGAGTAAAAAGGAAGTATGGAGCAAACCTCTTCCAAAACTAAGAAATGACAGAGACAGCTGGCTACCTGGACAGTCACCCAAGGTTCCTCTGTAATGTTGGGGCATCCATCTTTGGCCTACAGGCCTAACATACCTGACAGACTTTTGAGAAGCAGGGAATTTTTTGTTTTGTTTTTTCAAGAGAGGGTTTCTCTGTAGCTTTGGAGCCTGTCCTGGAACTAGCTCTTGTAGACCAGACTGGCCCCAAACTCACAGAGATCCACCTGCCTCTGCCTCCTGAGTGCTGGGATTAAAGGCGTGCACCACCATCACCTGGTGAGAAGCAGGGAATTTTGAAGGACTATCATACCTTGTCTTGACAAAGTTTGACAGTTGATTTTTTTTTTTCTTTTCCTCTTTCTGGTCCAGTTTGACAGTAACTGTCAGCAATTGAGGCAAAGTCGGTTTCTTTGCCCACATAGCTAGCTTTTTACATAAAGAAAACAAACTCCATATGGAGGATTTTTCAAAGCCTCTCATCTTTGTTGAAGTAGATCAGTGCTGCCAGGAGCAGTGTCTCACTGTCATGAAAAGCTTTTAGATTATTAAACATATTAGATGCTATATTGTATAGGTCTTTGAAGTGTTTGAAGACCATCTGTCTCTCTAAATATATCTGTTATATTTACATACCTACCTAACATGACTAAGTTTGGCTATTATAGATGACTATTAATCTGTATTTCTTAATTATACATTCCATTTTTAAATGAGCTACATAAGCACAATACACAAACAAGAGTAGACACATACATACAATATAGCAGAAATAACTGTAAATTTGTATCAGTAAACGAAAATCCATACCAGTGTAAAATATTTTGAGATTAATAGCTTTTTTAGATTAAAGTGGATTCAATAATCTACCTTATCATTCCTATATCATATCCCCCCTTTTCAGGAAAACTCAGTAGTCTTTAAGGAGAAGTTTGATCCTATTCACCTTAACCTCTGCTAATAGCCAAGATGCCAGTCTAGAATGCGATTTCTTTAAAAACAAAATTTATAGGTAGAGCACTTACAGGGCCACGGGTACAAAGGAGACAGCAACATGTGACAGGACCCCAGCCTCCTCCTGCTGCTGTGCCCAAGTTTGGTCACACCAGCAGTCAAGAAGAGGGACCCACAAGGGAAACTGACCACTGACGAGATGACCTGTCATCCGTCTAAGTCAGAAAGGAGTGAAACTGTGCTGTCTTCAGAGTCACTGATTGCAGGAAAAGCCAAAAGGTGATCCAGGAATCCTTGCCCACCCCTCCCCCAAGCAGTTGAATTCTTAAAAGGAGCTGGGCTACAGAAAAAGAGAAAGGGCCAAGTTATCTCAGTAGTTTCGCTTGTTTGATGTACTTAAAAGAACTTTAATTCTCACCCTTCACCATTGTTGGGATTAGGGAGTGGGGTGTAGAAAGCAGTGCCTGACTTTATGCATGATGCTATTGACAGTGAGTAGAAACTGAGACTTGTCTCAAACACTTGAACCTCCTTGAACAAAAGTTGTTGAGATAAAGATAGAATTTGAGCTCAGGAAACTCGTGTGGGTAGGTATGCGTAGATATTGGCACCAAGTGGGTCTTGAGAAGGAGCCATGATGCAATATGTTTCTTTGTGTCTCTGCAGTATGCTACCACGGGCTGCTCCCTGACTCTCCACCACACAGAGAAACCAGAGCATGAAGACATCTGTGAATACCGTCCCTATTCCTGCCCCTGTCCTGGTGCCTCCTGCAAGTGGCAGGGGTCCCTGGAAGCTGTGATGTCCCATCTCATGCATGCCCACAAGAGCATCACCACCCTTCAAGGGGAGGACATAGTCTTTCTAGCTACAGACATTAACCTGCCAGGGGCTGTGGACTGGGTGATGATGCAGTCCTGTTTTGGTCACCACTTCATGCTGGTCCTTGAGAAGCAAGAGAAGTACGAAGGTCACCAGCAGTTCTTTGCCATTGTCCTCCTCATCGGCACTCGCAAGCAAGCTGAGAACTTTGCCTACAGACTAGAGTTGAACGGGAACCGGCGGAGACTGACCTGGGAAGCCACACCCCGGTCCATTCACGATGGTGTGGCCGCAGCCATCATGAACAGCGACTGCCTTGTTTTTGACCCGGCCATAGCACATCTCTTTGCAGATAACGGGAACCTTGGGATCAATGTGACCATTTCTACATGCTGTCAGTGAGGCTCCAGGAGGCTTTCAGAAACCTGAGAAGTTATTTGGGCGAACGCTCTTTGTTTAATAAAGTTTTTTTTAAATAGATGTTTTATTCAGTTATGTCTTCCCAAGTCAAGACCCACAACTGTCCTATGCTTTGTCTAAAACGGCAGCTTCCTGTCTGGCACTGAGGAAGCAGAGTTCACTGGACTGTGGTAAACGTGGTTGGCCCGTTAGTGATTCGGAGGCTGTTCTGTGATCTCAGATCAACTCTTTTCTGCTTTCTTCCTGAATAGCTCTTGACAAATTGTCCAGGGCTGCTCCCACCTGCCTCATCCTGAGCTGACAAGAGCACAGTGGCTCTCGCGAGATTCCTTTTCTTTGGGGGAGGTAGGAATGGCGTTGACATCTTTGAGTCTGGGTGGCTGACCAGTTTACACTCCTGTAGTCTTCCTTTCCAACACAGGTTGAGAGAACCCATAAAGTTGACTCTCCTCTTTTCAGACAGTTTGCGGATTGCCTGTGTGCATCGTGGGGAAGGGTCTAGGATGTGAAGGTGCTATAAGGCTGCCCTCTGCTGGTCTCTGCTGTTTCCTCCCGCAGCCTCTGCGCACACCACGTTGAACCCAGAACTCTAGATCCGCGCGGACACGTCTGAGGCTCGGTTACTTTCATGCATTCAGTGAGTTGGGAGTTCTCACGTAGTTCTTGCTCACCATAGTGTGAATGACCTGTTTACACACGGCTTCCCTTGGAAGCCGCCCTTGATGGGAGCTGATGTGAAAGACTAGATCAGTAGTTGAGAAAACTTTAGAACCAGTCTCACATGCTTGCTATTTTAAAGGCATGTGTCAGTTGTCTGGGTTTGGGTTTTTGTTGTTTTTTGCTTTTTTTTTTTTTTTTTGGTCTCTTTTTCCACATTCTAATTTTTTAATAAATTTTTTTTAAAAAATGAGTGTTGGTTCTCTTTTCCTGCTTGAGTTATAGGCATGTATTGAGCACCTACTGTGTACAAATGCAAAGGAGCCTCCACCACTACCACTAGGGCACGTGCTTTCAGCGTGAACAAAGTCCTTTATCCAAGGTCGGGGACAGCCCTTGTGTCTAAACCCCTGCCTGTGCAAGGGCTTGTCATTCCTGGTGCAGGACTGTGTTTGCTGTCTGACTGCCGGCTGTCAGGTGAGAAAGCACCCCCCCCCCCCCCCCCGTTTTTCCAAAATCAAAAAGAAGGGGCATGGTTAGTGTTGAGGCTCAGAATCTTGAGGTCCATTCATGGTGGTACCACACCCTCCTTAGCTCTAAGTCACAAGGGAATTCAAATTAGCCTGAGCATTGTTAGAGGATTTAATGTCACCTCAGTGGCATGGCTAAGCTACCATAGCACAGTTGGAAGTGATGGCTTTGCTAAGGGGCAGTGTGAAGCTCGTATGTGACAGTTCTGGCGGGTAAGGAGTGCTGGGCTGCTCACTTTTTGTCCTCTTGACTCAAGCTGTCATCATTTTAAGAGCAGGAACCCCAATTGAGAAAATGCACCCCACCGGATTTGCCTGTGGGCGATTTCCATCTTGTCGATTGATAGGGGAGGAGGGTCCCCTGTCCGCAGTTCCACCCCTGGGCTGGTGCTTCTGGGGTTGCTAAAAAAGGAGGCTTCACTCAGCCAGTGAGCAGCGCTCCTCCTTGTCTCCAGGTTTCTGCTGTGTTTGAATCCTGCCCTACTTCCTTCAGTGATAGACCTTCATATGGAAGCAGAAGCAAAATAAACTCTGCAAGATGCTTTGGATATGGTATTTTACCTAAGCAATAGAAACACTAAACAATTGTTCCGGTAAACTCTAGGCTGTTTTTCAAATGAAGATAAAAACTGTCATGTACAAAAATAGGTAATGAAAATGTATTTTTCAAGTGAAGAAGACGCTGCTGTTGGCACCAAGTTCGCCGCTTCTCACACTGGTGGGACCCAGCCACGCCCATTCTATGGACTGAACATGTCGGCTCTGCTTCTTTCTTGTCTCACCCACCCAAAATCAGGACTCTGGCCAACAATGCAGGAAAAGATAAAGCTACGAACAAGACCCAGAAGGACAAGAGACGGCACTGGCTCAGACGTGCAAAGGGGGCCAAAGGGGCTAGCCAGCTGAGTGGCTGGTGACAGGAGTGGCCCCGAGTGCAGGTGCCCTAAGTCCCTGCAGACAGCAAAACTGTGCTCTTCCAGTTAGATGGCCCCATAACCTGACTGGAAATCCCCAATCGTGACCTTTACTCTGGCTTTTCTGAAATTTATTTTCTGATGGAAAAAAAAAAGCTGAGAATCCCCAAATTGTAGAAGGAAGTGAAAACAAAACAAAGTGATAGATCACTTGACTTCTTGCCAGGTATTGCTATATTTCCAATATTTTTAATAAACATAAGATTTATCTTTCCTTTGTCCCTTGACTGCAATCCAGCTGATTGGACAATGGTGGCTTCAGTATGTGACCCTCTAATTCATTTACAGTTTCTCAAAGGATTCTATCTCAATCATTCTTTGAAATAAAAGAAAAAAAAAAAAACAACCCTGAGTTCCCTATCATCAGCATCACTGGGGAGGGATTGGTCTGTGTCTCTAAAATGTGCAGGTTTTAGGATTCAGAAGCTTGCTGCCCAGTAGGAATGACAGAAAACTTCAGAGAAGACCCCTGAGCCGTCAGCTATCTTGGATTCTCAAATACAACCTCAGGCTCAGCCATTATGTCCAGACTAACAGCCTGGAATGTGTGAGCACCACGCCACTATACACAATAGCCTTACAATAACACGCTCAGGAAACCATACCTGTACTAATTTGTCTCTACTAATTCCATTTGGGTTCTTGGAACTTGCCGTGTGACCCTAAATCAACCTCTTGGACCCAAGAACCCTAGCCAGCAACATTAGAAAAATTACTCTCATCTGGAGAGATGGCTCAGCAGTTTAGAGCACTGGTTGCCTGCTCTTCCAAAGGTCCCGAGTTCGATTCCCGAAACCCGAGGTCTGGCGCCCTCTTGTGGCACCAGAAAAAAATTACTCTCTGTCTTACCTAGTACTGGGAGAGGATATTCAGCGTCGGAGTTAAAGCATCTAAACCATGTTAGATAGCAGCCTCTGCGAGGGTGACTCCAGGAAACCTGGGAGCCAGTTTTTGTCTATGACAGGTGAGTCATGTTTCAGCTCCCTCTTGATTCCCTTGAGTCAGAGCCGCAGGGGGTGTGCCCCCACCCCCCCTCACACCCTCCCCCCCCCCCCCGCAGGGAGACCAGCTACCTTTGTGGTCCTGCTCTTAAATTTAAGCCTGTGATCTTGACCCATGAAGCCACCCATTGGCGCTGTCCTTAAACCACACCACCTGCTGCCACGGCTCACTTGAGACTTAAAAAGTACTTTCTGTGAACACTGCTTATTTGCCTTAAAAGTCTCCAAATGACAGAATTTGGAGCCTGAATCTCCCTGGGAAAGGGAAAAACAGGAGATTTCGTGAGTGGACTGTGGACTGCTGGGGATGAGAACATGAGAGATCAGGTTGGGGGAATGGTAGGGGAGCGTTCTGAGACTACTGAGGGGTACATTTCAGGACCAGGTGAAAACCACCTGCAATTCTCCCAGGAATCTACAAGAATGACCCCGGCTAAGACTCCTAGCCAGAGCAGGTACATAGCCTAAACTGGCCATCTCCTGTGCTCAGGCAAGACTTCAAGTGGAGGAAGTGGGAAAGCAACCCAGCCACGTAGCCTTCGACCTACAGTCTGTCCTGCCTATGAGATGTGCTGGGGTAAGGGCGGCCTAGAGACAGAGAGTGGCTAACCAATGACTGGTCTAGCCTAAAACCTGTGCAGGAGAGTAAGCCCACCCCCTGACACTGCCTGGAGCACAAGAACCCACAAGCTGGATGTCCCAGAGACCTAGGATAGAACCAAACATGACTGGAGGAAGAGAAAATGTCAATGCAACTGTTGGATGTAATTGGCCCCCATAAGCTCATAGGCAGTGGCGCTATTAGGAGGTGTGGCCCTTGTTTTAGTGGGTGTGGTCTTGTTGGAGGACGTATGTCACTGTGGGGGCAGACTTTGAGGTCTAGTTTGCTCCCACCTTCCCTCAGTGTGACACTCAGTTGACTTCCTGTTGCCTGCACGATGTAGCACTCTCGGCTCCAGCACCATGTCTGCTTACATGCCTCCATGTCTTGCCATAATAGACTGAACCTCTGAAACTATAAGCTGCCACCTCAATTAAATGTTTTCCTTTATAAAAGTTGCCATGGTCACGGAGTCTCTTCACAGCAGTAGAAACCTTAACAAAGGTGGTACTAACGTCTTAATATTCTGCTGGACTCATAGATTGGTGCCCAGCCCAACTGTCATCATAGAACTGATGGAAACAGATGCAGACCACAGGCAAACATTAGGCAGAGTTCAGAGAATCCTACAGAAGACAGAAAAGATTGGAGAAGCCAGAGGGGTCAAAAACACCACAAGAAAACTCAGAATCCACTAACTGGTTCCATAGGGATTCACAGAGACTGAACCAACACCCAGGGAGCCTGCGTAGGGCTGGTACCCTCTGCACATATGTTACAGTGTGTAGCTTGGCCCTCCTGTGGGACTCCGAACAGTGGGAGCAAGGGCTGACTCTGACTCTTTTACCGGTTTGGGACCCCACTCCTCATACTGGGTCACCTTGCCCAGCCTTAATACATGGGGAGGTGCTTAGTCTTACACCAACTCCATATGTCATGTTTCGTTGCTAACCATGGGAGACCTGCCTTTTTCTGAACAGAAATGGAGGAAGAGTGGATGGGGGTGGGAACAGAGGTGGTGGTGTGGGGGGAACTAGGAGAAGGGAGAGGAACTGCAGCTAAGATGCAAAATACTTAAAAGAACTCGGAGCCCATCGAGCTGATGCCATCACCATTACTATTTCAAGAGTGAATGGATTAATAAACAATGTGTGGTGCTTCTTCCAGCATCAAAGATTATACATTAGGCCTTCTGAATGAGGTGCCCGTGTGAGCCAGAGGAGGCGGCTGGCGGGATGGAGGCTGTCAGAATAAGAACAGACTGTCCCAGAGAGAGAAATAGAAAAAGGACTTCCAGAGTCCAAAAGGAAAGTAAAAGATATACAGAAAAATCCGGGTGTGTGTGGTGAGGGGGGTGTGATAGAGCAGGAACTGAAACAGCTGTGATTCCCCTGGGGGTTGTGGGGGTGTGCAGAAGCCACTGCCAAGAGCTAAGCCAGGTGAAAGCTGAGCCGTGACTTCTGTACCCCAGACAAACCCTGCACGTGACACAAGTCTAGAGGCCAATTGCGAGTTTGAGGAAGACCGATTCCTCATCAGGTCCAGGAAAGAGAAATCTTATTTTGTCATACTACGTGACTCTAAAGGCGGGTGTGGGAGTCTTCAAAAAATCCATTCTTAAGAACTAAGCGACCCAGGGGGCCTAAGGTCTGGAAGCAGCAAGCTGGGGAGCTTCACTTTGGCCTGCCACAGCCCTGAGTGGTGCAGCTGCGAGCAGCTGGAAGGGCAGACCCTGATCAGACACCAGGTGCAGGCAGTTGGAGACTAGCTTAAAGTGGGAGGGTATAGGGGGAAGAGCCCTGCCCTTGGTGGCCATCTGGGAACAGAGCTCAAGTGATGAGAACCTTGGAACTGGGTGGCCTTGAACCTGAGACCAGCTGGGAGACCGAACTCTGGATTCAGGTCATCAAGTTTTAATGGCAGTGATGCTGTCTCTCCTGTTCCTCTTCTTTAAAACTCTGTGTTTTGTCTTAATCTCTTGCTCTCTTCCCTTCCGCGCCATAATGTTTTTCTGCTCCCCTTCTTTCCCCCTTTACTTGCTGAGTCTCGCTTTGCTTTCCACTCCATCCCCACCTCCTTCCCTCATTCTCGCTGTCTTCACATTTGTGTAGGGGAGGTCAAGTCCTGTCACCTTGGGATTGGGGGAGGAGTATATAGGATAAGGTAGTTTCTGAACCCATTGGTTAGCTTTTGTGTGCAAAAAACTAACCAAGAGCCATTAATAACTAACAAGGACACGATGCCGCCCAAGAACACCTGAACCTTGTGTCACCTTGTTGAAGGGGATGTCTCATTGCGGGTGGGCTTTGAGGTTTCAAAAGCCCATACTAGGGCCAGTACACACACACACACACTCACTCTCTTTATCTCTATCTCTTTCTCTATTCTTTCCCCCCAGCCCTCCCTCCCTCCTGCCTGTGTCTGTGGATCAGAATGTAGCTCTCAGCTACTTCTCCAGCACCATGCCTGCCTGCCTGCCTGCCTGCCACCACACTCTCCATCATGATAATAATGGACTAACCCACTGAAGCCGTAAGCCAGCCACCAATTAAATAAGTTGTATTGACTGTGGTGTCTCTTCACAGTAATAGAACAGTAACCAAGACAATATGGGAACACAAACCTCTGTAGCAGAGAGCAATGCTGGGCACATCACAACACTGACTTCAAATTCTACTGCAGAGCAATAGTAACCAGAATCGCACAGTATCACCACAATACAAACACATAGCACAATGGGATTAAATAAAATAGGGAGAAATAAACCCATAAGTACATCACCCCATTTTTGACAATGCTATCAAAAACACATTGGAAAGATAACAACCTCTTTAACAAGTGGTTCTGAGAAAACTAAAACCACATCCTCACCCTACACAAAAAGCAATTCAAAATGAATCAAGGACTTTGTGTTTTTATAGCCTGTGTTGGCTTCAAATTTGTTCTAGGGCTTAGAAGTTAGACTTGAACTTCTGATTCTCTGGCCATCACTTTGCAAGGGCTAGGATTATGGGTCTGTACCACGATGTCTGGGTCTGAGGGAAAACCCATAATGAAAGATCCTAAACTTTGAAACTGATAGAAGAAAACATCATTACCTTTAAGATACAGGCACAGGCAAGCATTTCCTACAAAGGACTCCAATAACACAGAAAATAATCCCAAGAATTGATAGGTGTGATTATATGATATTAAGAAGCTTCTTCATGCCAAACAAAACAATTATCAGAGGGAAAAGAAAGCCTACAAAATGGAAAACAATCTTTGTTAAACAGGGCATTAAAGTTTTATGAAATGTATAAAGAGCTTCAAAAATTAAGCATTCCAGATCATCCAATCAGTAAATGAACTAATGAACTCAACATTCAGTTCTCAAAAGAAGAAATACAAAGAGCTAATAGATACTTGGAGGGGGGGAGTGTTCAATATCCTTGGCTACCAGGGAAATAGAAATAAAAATTCTTTGAGAGCTGGTGGGATGGCCCGGAGGGTAAAGGTGCTTGCTACCAAGCCAGCCCACTGGAATTCAATCCCTGGAACTCACGTGGTGAAATGAGAGAACCAGCTCCTCCAAGTTGTCAGAGTGGGCACTGTGGCACAATACAAAGTTTAAAAACTGCTTTGTGATTCCATCTCACTACAGTCGGAACAGTGACCATCAAGAAAACAACAAAGAAAACAAATGATAGGAAGTGGTGGTGGAGATGTGGTAGAAGAGAAACCCTGAATTCACTGCGGGAGGGAGCCGTGATGTAAATCATCAGCATGGAGATTCCCCGAAAAGCAACTAAAAGTAGGACTGTATGACCCTATACCACTCTTGGGTCATCTGGTCAACCCACCACAGAGATAAATATCCACATTCATCACCGCACTAGTCACAGTAGCAAGAAATTGAACCAGTCTATATGTCCATCAATATTCCATCTTGGGGACAAGCTCCTCAAGACACAGGATATTCTGAAGGGAGGTAGAACATTCCATCATTCTGGAAAGCTCATTAAAACTTAGGCAATAACAACACAGAAGTTTCAGGAAGTGCCTGAAACTGAACAGATATGAGGTCTCTCCCTATCAAACCTTACAGAAGCACAATTCCTGCAGAGAGGCATACTCTCAGATTAACTCAGATGCCTAGAAGAGGCAAATCTTCCAAGCTGCCTGAAACAAGCAGGGACCAGCTGTAGTAGTTTGAATGGAATTGGCCCTATAAGCTCCCAACAGGGAGTGGCACTGTTAAGAGGGATGGCTTTGTTAGAGTAGGTATAGCCTTCTTGTAAGAAGTGTATCACTGTAGGGATAGACTTTGAGATCTCATATATGCTCAAGCCATGCCCAGGGTCTCAGTTCACTTCCTGTTTCCTACAGATCAAGATGTAGAACTCTTGGCTTTTTCTCCACCACCATGTCGGCCTGCACACTGCCATGTCTCACCATAGTGATAATGGACTCAACCTCTGGAATATAAGCCACCCCAATTAAATGTTTTCCTTTATAAGAGTTCCTTTATAAGAGTTGCTGGAAGAGATGAGCTCCAATCTGTAAAGTTGCCTTCAAGTTATGCAGCAAGCTATATGGTTCCAGCTCTTTTTAGCTGTTGCCCATGCTGGGTGGGCTTTAATGATACAGCTGTCTTAGAGTCATTTCTGCTTCTGTAAGGGACCCTCATGCATACTCTTGTAAGAAATCCCAATGAACATACAAGTTGGACTTTGGTGGTATCCTTACTTTGGTCTGTCATTGGTTCTGTATCTGGGGTGAATGGATATTTAAGGAGGAGCCAGTATGCAGTTGGGGTTGAAAGTCATTGACTGAGTTCAACCCCATTGCCTTACCATCTCTTATTTTGTCTTTGCTTTACACTGCAGTTATAGCAAGCAGAATGAGCTGCCAAATGTAATAAAAAATGTGAAAAAAAATGTGTAGACTCTAGAGCAAAATAGGTCAAAATGTACAACCTGATTCTATTGCTTACTTGTTTTATAAGTACATTTATTCAATGGATATAAAACCCCCTACACCCCAGAGGCTCACTATAAAGATGATCCGTGCCAAGAATGGAGACAGGAATGTCAGCACAATCAAGAACCCCAGTAATTGACAACGTGTCTGGCGGCCCTTGTCAGATCACCTGAGACAAATGACTGTTGGAAGAGCAAGGGGCCAAGGCACCACCAAGCCCTTCACAGAGTCTGCGGAGACAGTTTTTGCTGAGACAATTGAGGAAACACATGAGAAGCAAGGCTCCGTGGCCCACAGGAAGGGGGCTGAACTGACTCCTCTTCTATGGGCTCCTGTCCCAAACCAACTCTTGTTAAGGCACAAAATGCTTCTGATACTGTATTTTTATCTTTAATTTATAGAATAATAGAATTAACACAGGCAGAAAGAGCCCCTTTGGCGAAGTTCATTTGCCCACTCTGAGGTTCTCCAAGATGACACAGGTGTGACTTCGTACTTTCCTACTGTTATCTTTAAATTATTTTGTGGTAAAATGTACATATGAAATTTACCATTTTAGTCATTTTAGGTGTCCAACTTAGTGATATTAAGCATAGCCACACAGCTGTGCAGTGATTTTAGTGACTTGCTTCCTACACAAAGAAGCATATGAAGCATTTTCATTATCATTGCCGTTCTGGAATGTGTTCATTTAAATTTAGAAATGAGCTGGCATATAGGCACTGAAGTTTGAAAAATCCTTTTCTTTCACTGTAGGAATTTTATGCATATATATGTTTGTATATATGTGTGTGTGTGTGTGTATGTATATGCATGTATATGTAGTGTCTAGTAGGGGCATTTCCACCCACCCATATTTGATACCACAGACTAACAAAAAAGCACAGTGCCAGGAATGGGTTATCTTTTTTGGAGTTGGAGTTGTTGGCCACAGGTCATAGCAAATGCTTTGGTTTCCTGCCAGAACTTAAGGGTAAGACCCTATTGGTAAAGACACCACATAAATGAGTTGTAGAACATGGAGAGATCCAGCTGGTACTGGCATGGAAATTTCATCCCTCTGGCTAGCTGCTGCAGTACTGGAAGGTGCTATGCACACGACCAAGGGAAAACAGTCACTGGTGATTTGAATGAGGATGGCTCCCATGGGTGCGTATGTTTGAATGCTTAGTCACCAGAGACTGGTAACTTATTTGAAAGGATTAAGAGATATGGCCTTTTTGAAGGAGGTATTTCACTGGGAGTGATCTCTCTCTCTCTCCTCTCTCTCTCTCTCTCTCTCTCTCTCTATCTCTCTCTCTCTCTCTCTCTCTCCCCCTCTCTGCTGTCTGCTATCAGGATGTAAAGCTCTCAACTACTACTTCAGTACCAGGACTGTCTGCTTCTCAACACAATAACCCCGAACCCAGCCTTTCAACTGTAAGCAAGTCCCCAGTTAAATGTTTCTGTTTATAAGAGTTGCCTTGGCCATGGTCTCTCTTCACAGAAATAGAACTGTTGTAACTAAAGCAGCCATTATCAGTCTTATCCAGCCACAAACCCTGTGAGCTACAGTAACAGCCATCCTTGCAGGACATGCCTACTGACGCAACAGTAGCACCAACGTCCGATTTTCTGATAGGATTTAATCCTACTCCATTAGATAAAGACAATACCTGGCATTATCATCGGGGCCAAGAACCTGTGACCAGACAAGTCATAGGTCCTATGAAAGAGCATATACGTGTTATTCTACTAACGGGGTCATAGGTTCTATGGAAGAGTGTATAACTATTATTCACTAACGGGGAATAATGCTAAACTGCTCATGGCTTCTCACTATACCAGTGGATTGGCATCTCTCTCAGTTCTCATCAGAGAAGCTTCTTTTTGAAATAGATGATGATTAACACAGAGACCTGAAACTTGTCAAGGAGAATAAGAGACTAGAAAATGTTCAGCCCCCAAATGGGACATCTATATCACATCCCTCCCTAAAGGGCTGAAATCACTGTGGGGAAGGAGACTGTTGGAGCCAGGGGTGGTGGGTGACGGCACGGAGCAGTGCTTTCTGGACACAACAGGGCAGGTGCAATTACAAAGTCACAGGGATTGTAACAGAATGTATGTGATCTGCACAAACTCTGGCCAAACACAAATCCCATCATGGAGAAGGGAGGAGGCATGAAGCTCCACCCTTGGCTAAGGACTAATAGCTGCTGGGAGGAGAATCGAGTTTCTTTCAGAGTGTCGTCCTTGGTAGGTTGGCCAAGCTCCAATGGATGGCCCAACACCCAAGAGCATCCATACAACACAAATTAGACTCAGTGGGGGGTTTTGTTTGTTTTTTGGATTTTTTTTTTTAATGAGGACATGAAGTTGGGCATGAAAGGCAAAAGGGAATCTGGGAGAAGTTGATGATGTGGATACAGAACACACTGATTTTTCTATTTCTTTTTTTTTGGGGGGGGGTTTGAGACGGGGTTTCTCTGTAGCTTTGGAGCCTGTCCTGGAACTCACTCTGTAGACCAGGCTAGCCTCGAACTCACAGAGATCTGCCTACCTCTGCCTCCTGAGTGCTGGGACTAAAGGCATGCGCCACCACCACCCGGCTCACACTGACATTTTTAAAGAGCTAATTAAAAATGAGAAAAAGGAAAACGAGATAGAAAGGAACTGGAAAGGGTCTCGGGGACACATGCGTTTCCTCCTAGAGCAGCACGTAGTAACATCTGTGTAGCAGGTGTTTTCACACAATTTCTAACAGCCCCGTGAGGGAGATAAGTAGGTGAAGGTGGCAAAGCAGCATTTGGGGATGGGAACCAAGGAGTGCGTCTTTCCCTGGGAGGTGAAAGAAGCCAAAGCTATTTCCCTCCCGGTGAAACGGGACACGGGACTCCCTCCAAGAGAAGGTTGACACGACCTCGGAACACGAGGTCTCTCACTGTGTTGCCTGGTCTCTCACTGTTCTTCTCCGTGCTGGGCTGTTTCATTTGCCAGGAACGAAGATTCTGGCAAGCCTCAGTTGACAGCTATTCACTGTTAAAAGGACAGCTACAACACTGACGACCAGCATTTGTGCTGAGCGGGTTCCCTTGGCACCAGATTGCCCCTCCACACTCTGCCTCAGGCTTCGTTACCTGGCAGGCTGCTCTACGGTTTAATAGTCCCCTGCTTTCCCACTGGTCTTTGCTTGGACTGAACTTTAGAATGGGGTATGTGGGCTGGAGTGGGGACAGGTTTGATTAGGCTATCACCATTGTACCCTCCATGGAGACTGCAGTGTATACGATATTACACCATGAGACCTGTGACCCCAGCCTTGAGAGACTCCCTTGCTAATGGCCTTTATCTGTTCCCACGCTTTGTAGTCTCCTTTCTTCTCAGCCACCATTTTTTACTGATCTGCTACCTGTCGACAGTGTGCCTAACACATGGCGGGCTCTTCTCCGTATTTTATTATGTTCGTCATCCCATCTGGTCATCCCAACAGCCCTGGGAAGGAACATCAGCATCAGCCTGGTTTACAAATGAGGAAACTGAAGTCCAGTGTGGCCGCTTCCTTGCCTAGTCCACAGGTCCAGGCAGTGCATCCCCTGACACTGATGTATTTGGATATGCAGGGAAGCTGTGACATTCTCCACTCCCCGCTCTGGCAGTATACAGCAGCACATGCCAGCAGGCTGCAGGAAGTATGAAAGTAATGACCCTGTATCCCCACTGAGGTCCCAGAGCCTCACTATCTCCCTGCCCTTAGTGCTTGTCCTGTGGAACAGCTCCCCGCTTCTAGCGAGGCTGGCGAAGTAAGGTTAAGATCACATGGTGAAGGGTCTTGAAGAAAAACCTGAAGCTTTGTCTGGAAAATTCCTAGGAGCTAGTAGGATGTCTGTCTGTGTGACGCATGATAAATGACAGCGCTGAGGGAGGTGCATGGGTTGGTATTAGCCTCCTTCCTCAAGAAACCCGGCCAGCTCCTCCCCAGCCCTCTCCCGGCAAGCATAACAAAGCAACCTCTAGCCCTGCTCCACCAACTGGGAGTCACTCTTGGCCCTCCCTGCAAAAATTGAGCCACCGTCAAAGGCTGTGGTCTTGCTCTGTCACAAAGCCCACTTTTTAAATGTGTAAACGTTCATTCTCTGTGTATGCAGTTTTTTCAGACCTGAAGGAAGAGGGGCTCCATGAGGTGCTGGCCACGGAAGCGCAGCGAGTGTGCAGGCAGCTGACCCAGGGGGTACACTGGTGTGTTCTGTTCTCTAAAATGGCCTGACGAAATGACTGAGTGACACCCCTGGACAGTGTGGGAGAACAGGAACATCAATCACCTTTTTGAGAGTTCCGTCTGTACAGATAAAAGAAGAGCAGGCCTCGGGGGACGCCAAACATTTCTCTGCTGTGTAGTGGCGGCTCCAGGCAGAGTGAGGTGTCACTGTCCTCCCTGGAGCTGGTGACATGTTGGCGTGAATATCCTCCATGGTGGCTTTCATGGTAAATCAGATTTTCCAGGAGAGCCAAAGATCAAAGGCAGCAGGAGAGACGAGGGTTTATTTTCTCATGTGAGTCATAGCTGAGATCACCAAACACAGAGTTCAGCTAATGTTATGAGCAGCGATGACGGCACTGAGACACAATTATGGCTTTCTGGTGTGATGTTTAATTCAAACTTTTCATCTGATCAAGGGCAAGGTCACTACCGGTGACAGTGTGAATTACCCATCACCCACAAATTCTTCCTCTGGGAATTGATCCTAAAGCACTCTTAAAGATATAGGCTAAGACTTAGCTACACAGATAATCTCCAGGCAGCCTTTAATAGTGGAAACATTCGGAAAAAACTTAAATCCCCCTTCCCAAAAGAAGGCAATTAGCTAAAGATAGCGTCATCACGAATAGGCTACCGCTATGGTCCACGTTGCCACGAATGTGCACACCAAACATGGGTATGCACAAGGACTCATGCATTTGTATAGTATGCTCTGGCACAGTGTGGGAATAATCTGATATTTCCTTTAATAATATGGGTGAATCATTAGCGTGTCAACTGTTCTTTTGCCACCTGTCATTATGAACCTGAACCACATTTTTGATGAAGAAACTATCCCAACAGACCCAGACCCATCCACCATAGCACCTACCTATGTAACTGAGTAATTGCTCCAGATTCCAATCCCGCCACCTGCCTTGCCCTGCCACACCCAGACTTTCTCCCACGCTGCCCCTTATGCTCAGCTGGATCATGATTGACATTCCATCACTATATGTGCTCATTGAATGAATCCCCTAAATCTTTTCACTGGCCCACCCCAGGCCCAGGCCGAACTAGGAGTCCAATCTCCGTGCACACTCCCTGTGATCATCATTCCAGATGATCCCTGCTTGCATCCCTGCGTGCCCAGATTGCACCCACACATGCTCTCATGGTGAGCATGCTCAACATCACCCTTCTTGCTCAGACCCAGCAGGGAGTCATACTCATATTCACTACCCGTGAATCTGCCCCAGAGCCCTGGCTATCGCTGCCCTTCTGTGCTTAGACCAAGTCCAGAGCCACAACTGCAGGCTTTCCCAGTTGCCACTAAATTAGACTCAACTCAGTATCTCCAATCAAAAATTAACAGCAAAGCCGGGCAGTGGTGGCGCACGCCTTTAATCCCAGCACTCGGGAGGCAGAGGCAGGCGGATCTCTGTGAGTTCGAGACCAGCCTGGTCTACAAGAGCTAGTTCTAGGACAGGCTCCAAAACCACAGAGAAACCCTGTCTCGAAAAACCAAAAAAAAAAAAAAAAAAAAACAGCAAATAACCAAAGGGCTGACCTTCAAACCTTCATTTCCCATCTGAAATCCACCATGTTTGAGAAGCGGCAAAACGCCCACTCCACAGAGGCAGACAGATTGTCAATGTAGCAAGCCCATATGCACATATCATGTCAAACAAAACACAATATGAAAGACTGTGACAATATGTCCCTCACCACTACCACCCCCAAAACCCACTAGTCCTATAGAATTGTTCTTCAATGAGAATTACATAGTTGAATTCCAGGATACAGAACTTAAAAGAATTATAAATATGATCAAAGAATTCAATAATTTAAAAGAGGGCATGAACAACCTGAATGAGCTTAAAGAGGAATAAATTCCTGGCAAAAGTCCAAGAAAACACAAACGCAGCTGAATGAAATGGTGGAGACTGTATTCGTTACTGTTCTGTTGCTATGATAAAATACCATCGCCAAAAAGCAACATAGACAGCAACAAGTTTGCTTTGGTTTTAGAGTTCTGAGAGGGAAAGAGTCCATAATAGAGGAGGAGGCCATATGGCATCAGACATCCATAGCAAGATTAGAGAAAACACATCTTCAACCACAAACACAAGCAGAGAGAGCAAAGGGAGGCAAAGCCATAAACTCTCAAGCAAACCCCATTGGTTACACTTCCTCCAGCAAGGCTCCACCCTCTAAGGTTCCAAACCTCCCCAAACAGTGCCACCAACCATGAGACTGAATAAATGAAAGGGATGAGTAAGTTCGACCGTGAGACTACAGAAAGGCAGAGGAACCGTCTTAAGTACTGAAACAAAAATAAAACTAAGAACACACACTGCAATCAAACAGCAGCAAAGTGACAGCCATCAACACAAGGTGCTCAGAGACAACTTTAAATAGCAGTGGTCTCGACTCCCCAAACAAAAAGCACAGATCTGTTGATTGGATTGAGAAACAAAATCCATCTTTGTGTTGTCTTCAAGAAACTGATTTAAAAAAAAAAAAAAAAAGGAGAAGAAATTCATTTGATTTTCAAGGATAAGGATCAGCTCGGAGTGAAAAGATAAGTGTGTGGTACCTGTGGAAAGTGGGCATTACTATCATATCTGACAAAACAGGCTTTGATCCAAAAATTACTCAGAAGAGTAAAAACTTTTCATTCTAATCAAGGAAACAATTAGCCAAGAAGACATCACAGTCCTAAACATCAGTGCACCAAAGTATGGCACACCCAATTTAATAAAAATCATACAGCTAGACTTCAGGACACAGATTAACCCCCAAATCAGTAACATTAGGATCCCAATACTCTACTCTCTGTAGTAAACAGGCCATCCGAACAAAAAAATTAATGGAGAAACATCAGAATTAAATATCATCCATGAAATGGATCTAGCAGATAGCTATAGAATATTCCACCCATCACCAAAGAATGTACATTGACTCAGTAGCCCGTGGAAGTTTTTCTAAAATATACCACATATTGGGACACACAAAAAATCCCCAAACAGAAAAATTTATAGTATCATGTATTTTATGTGACCACAATGCAATAAAACACATCAAAGAACAAATCAAGAAGGAATATTTTTTGAATTCTCAGAAATAAATGAATATGAAGCATACCAAAACCTCCAGAACAAATTAAAAAGAAGTAATGAAAAGGAAATATATAACTCTCAATTCCTACATTTAAAAATAGGAACACACACGAAGAAACAATGTAACAAGGGAATTCAAGAATGAGGAGGGGAAAAAACTAAATTCAAACCCAGAAGATGAAAAACTCAAAATTATGCCTTGAGAATCAAAGCATAAATTAATGGGATAAGAAACAAACAAAAACACAAAGAATCAATCTAAGAGCTGGTTCTTTGAAAACATAAACAAAATTGATAGACCCTTAGCTGGATTAACGAAATGAAAGACAGAGGAGACCCAAATAAACAAAAATCTGAGGCAAAGAGGGGAACATTACAGCAAACACCAATACGTTCAGAATATTATGAGAATACTTTAAAAATGTGTTCTTCATTATGCTGAGTGAGGAAACCCAGACGCAGAAAGACAAATGCTGCATCATAGCTCCAGATCGTTAGATCCGGATATCTAACCTGTAGTGACTGCAGAAGCCAATGAGAGGGAAAGAGCCATGTAGGGCGGGGTGCAGAGGAACTCAAGAGACGGGGGTGGTAGGACATGGACATTGTGACGGGGGGGGGGGGGGAGGGAGTGAGACTGCAGGGGAAGGAGAGACAAACAGCACAAAGGATGTTTGGAAAAGCCATAAGGGAACATTTTTGAGACCGGTTCTGTGTATCCTTGGCGGATCACAGAGATCTGCCTGCCTCTTTCTCCCAGGTGCTGGGATTAAAGGCATGGCCACCCACCAGGCCCATCTTGGAAATATATTACACACACACACACACACACAATCATCATCATCTATATATAGGGGTGTATACATACATATATGTGTGTGTATGGCTATATGTGCGTGTGTGGATGTCTCTCTGTGTGTGTTGTTATATCACACGGGGTACTAATGTTCATCTCAAGAGCCACAGACATCTAAAACCCCAGTACCAAGCATGAGAAATCTCCCTTCAAATTGTTGGTTAGGGTTAGTCTGGGATATAAAAACAATATAGGCTATTGCCATTACCCTGCTTGCCCCCCAAAACTTGGAGGTAAGTCTCTATTGCTGAAGACAGCACACACTTCAGTCACAGGACTAACTCTAACCCCAACTGAGCTAGAACTGATGGGGAAGCTTCCTTCCTGAGGACTGGCTCCCATAGTATCAGAAGGTCTTCTGTAAGATGCCAAGAGAGAAACAATCAATAATCCTGCCCATCTGTGAAACCTATGAGTCACAACAATGAGTCTGGCAAGACATCTCCAATGACTGAATAGTGGCACTTGGAAGAGTCCAATGGCTGTCTAATTGGACCTTGCTAGGTGTTTGGTACCGTAAACCTAGCCAAGGATCCATGGCTGGAGAGGCTACAGAACATAGAGAAGAACCTGCTATGGTCATTCTCCTAGCTCATGTTACTTTCTCTAATTGCATTCTAAACACTTATGCTAGTATCCACGGGTAAGTGTAGCTCTCACCCCTCAACAAAAAAAACCTTTCTGTAAAAAGTGGGGGCTCCTATAGAGATCTGCAACTGGTCAAAATACAGAGACTAAGTGACAATGGGGTGCTCAGTCCATAGTCATCTACAGCACAACCGATACCCCTAAACTTAGCTCAGGGAGCATTATGGCAAAGGGGACAGAAAGATTTAAGAGCCAGGGCATCAGGATGCTATGTACCAGGCTTTTTCTTTTGGGTCACCAACCAGCTCCCAAATCATGACACAGAGACTTAATATTACTTATGATGCTCAGTTTTATCTTATGCTTGTCCCAACTCTCTCTTTCAACTTAAAGTATCCTGTTTCTTTCATCTATGTTTCACCTCAGAGCTTTTTACCTTTTGTTTTCTCTCTCTCTCTCTCTCTCTCTCTCTCTCTCTCTCTCTCTCTCTCTCTCTCTTTCTTTTTCTTTCTGTATGTTCTATTCCATGGCTGGCTGGCAGCTACTGGTCTTCTGGCCCCAGGTATGTTTTCTCCCTCATTCTCTTCCCCTCCCTCCCTCCCCCCTTCTCTTCTCTCCTCTCTCTCTCTCTCCCCTAGATTTCTCTTCCTACTTATTCTCTCTCCTTGCCAACCCTGCCTATTCATCTCCTACCTAGCTATTGGCCATTCAGCTTTTCATTCGACCAATCGGGTGCCTCAGACAGGCACGGTGAAACAGCAACACATTTTACATAGTTAAACAAATGAAGCCTAAGCAAAAGCAACCCATCTTTACATAATTAAAAAGGCAGCAGAAACAAATGTAGCACACCTTTCCACAGTTAAAGTGATATTCCACAGCACAAACAAATGCAACACATCTTTACATGGTTAAATATTCTTAAACAATGCTACCTGTGAGATAGTGTCTTCTAGACATGACAGGGTTGCTGCATCCCTGAAATCTCAACAATATAGTTGCCAAAACAAGACTCGCACAATGACAACCCCAATTGACATGGCAACATAAATGGGAGATGTTTCACAGGCCTCCATCCTTAAATGATGAGCTACAGGTAGTCAGTGGCTGCTTTGGGGCAGGGCGGGGAATCAGTTTTCTCCAGGGACCTTGATATGTTATCCATTCCTAAGTGGTCAGCCCCAAACACATGTACATACAAGCAACACTAAATGGACTCAGTAGGCTCTCTGTGTGCATGTGTATGAGCACATGCATGCTTGTACCTGCACGTGTGTATTTATATAACAGTAACTACAGCCGGGCGGTGGTGGCGCACGCCTTTAATCCCAGCACTTGGGAGGCAGAGGCAGGCGGATCTCTGTGAGTTCGAGACCAGCCTGGTCTACAAGAGCTAGTTCCAGGACAGGCTCCAAAACCACAGAGAAACCCTGTCTCGAAAAACCAAAAAAAAAAAAAAAAAAAAAAAAAAAAAAAAAAAAAAAACAGTAACTACAGGAGAAGAGGTAGTGAATTCAAGAGACAAAGTGGGCACAAGGGAGAAGTTGGAGGTGGAAGTGGGGAGGTGGGGATAATGTAAATATAGTACTAGTGTGTTGGATGCTCAAAACCATGAAAATTTTAAACTGAGAAAAGAAAGAAGTTACTCAAGACAGTTCAGTAGGCGGGGCTTAACAGGAGAGCGCTACTGTTCCCGAACATCGCGATCCTAGCTGTCCCTCTTCTCCCAGCTCCTGCCCTTGGTGCAGCGTAGCCCTGCACTATGGTAAACTACGGAGACACAAACATGATGGTACAGTCTCTAGCCTCGAGGGACTCAGGGAATACAGACAGTTACACTTGAACAGAAGCTCAGCAGATGTTGCAAGGAATCCCCTAGGTTAGGAACTCTTCTGGGTGCCCCAGAAACAAGACACTTTATTAAGGCACGTTCTAAGACAGCACTTCCAAAGGAAGGCTACCAGACTGGAGCATCTCAGCTGAGGAAACCTGCTCGCCACAAGTGCGAAGGGTATCCGTGAGAACTGAAGAAACGGTCTCTGCCCTCCTTAAGGCAGACGTGCGTGGGGGCAATGCGGCTGCTGTCCTCCAGAGTAACTTCCCAGAGTGCTTCCCTCCCATAGAATATCACGTTGTATTTGAGGGTGGACTTTTCATTCTTCCTTGGTACTAGTCAAGTCCTATGGGCTGAGCTGTTAGTGTAACAGTATGCTGCCCCCTCCTGTTCGTCTGTATTACTACACCCTGTTGTAAGGGGTTGAGGAGGAACAGAGGGAGGGAGAACTGAGGGAAAAAAGAAATAAACTGGACATGAGTTGAAACTGCCCAAAACATACAAATAGCTGTCATATAAACCATCAAATGTAATCCATTATTCTTTTTTCCTCCAAGAATAAAAATGGTAAATTTTGGTTGGGATAATAGCTACTAATAACGAGCACAATATTAGGTTCATTGCAAACACTGCAACATTTGATTCTCCCAATGTCCTAAATAGTACTAGTTTCTTTGAGCTTGTATCCAATTCAAAGGATGGAGACATAAAATATCGCATCAGAGAAAAAAAAAAAAAAAGCCAATGGCTTTTATAAAGACAGAATTTTGTGTAGCCTTCCAGAAATCCCATTGGAATCCACAAAGGAGAGAGGACTGGGCATTTAGCAAACCAAAAGGGATGGGTTACGCCCTTTTGTCTATTAACTTTTCTGTGCCTGTGTAAAAGAACCACAACCAAAGCAACTGATAGGAAGACGGTAAACCAGACCCAGACAGCCCCTCTGCGCTCTTTATCTGAGATGCATGTAGGTTTTTAAATGATAACCAAGGGTCTGAACAAATTCTCTTACAATTTGGAGTGGGCTAACAGCAGAAAATGAGGGTCAGTGCTAACCAAGAGTGGGAAAGGGGGCTGATGGACCCACCATGACGCCAGTGGAGAGCCTGCTGGGCTGTGTTTTAAACACCAGGGTTACAAAGACATAGGCGAAGCCCTGCTTTAGCTTCAAATCCTGGCAACCACCAAAATAGAGCTGGGTAGATTCCATATTATTTCTTATGATAAGTACGCCTACGTGCCTTCCTAAGCAAGTGTAATTCTCTCCAGAGGAAGATTATATAATCTTCAACCTCAGTTTGTTTATCACCAGAAGCAGGAAATGCAGCAAAAGGTTGCTGCAGTGTGGCCCGGCGAGTCTGGGGGTAGGCGAGGCTGCTGCTTGGTGCAGTCAACCTGCTCAGAACAAAGTTCAAGACTGAGTGGAGCAAACTTAGCAAGCTTATTGATTAAACAGAAAGAAAAGGCCTACACAAAGAAAGCCAAGTATGGGTGTCAGGAGAGGAAGCACCAAGTGCCTCACAAGTAGCAGGCTGCATGGTTTGGGGCTGCAGCTAAGTGGAGATATTAGGGAAAGAAAGCCTGTTTCTTATCCTCGGTTTCAGCCTTGAAAGACTTTTACATACTGTGCTGGTTCCTAGGTGAAGAAGGGAGTTCTGGTGGACACAAACCGCTCAAAGGGGTTTAGCTATAAACAGATCACAAGGAGGATAGAAAAAAGGCCAAGTTCACAAATCATTAACAACCTTGCTTGGGAAGGGTGTCAGAAACAGGAATACAGCAGTTTTGCAGCCTGGTCGGTCAGTTTTTGTCAGAATTCCTGGGCGTCACCCAGGTAGAGGTGGAAATCAGGCAAGGAAAGGCAGGTGAGAGGACCCTTTGCTCTCAGGTGTCCCCCTGTTTCCTGATTACGCCGACCTGAAATGTTTTCTGTAATTTTTTAAATAGCATCTGGTGTATAATATACAAACATTAATCAAATATGTAAGGGGATAAGGCTGCATGAACAAGAACAACAAAAACCAGCAGAAACTAAACAACAGAACAGGGCTACAAGATCCCGGACACGGGAGCCATCAGACACAGCCTCAAGGTCTAGTGCGAAGTAACCAACTCTCCCGAAATCCAGTGGGTTTTGTCTTGTAAACTCAGACACGACAGCACAGGACTTAGTTCACGCCTCACAGCTGAGGTCTACGGTGCCGATCTGAGCTTGAGCCGGCTGGCTCATACCTGTGACCAGCTGCCGAGGTCACCAGAGATCTCCTCGACATTCAGCTGGGTGGCAGTGTTCAGTTGAAGGCCCTTCCACTGCAACTACTGGTCTCTGCTCCGCATGGCTCCAATCCCCCAAGGATGAGCCCAGGCTGTCATGTGATGTTCGCAGGCAAGCCTCCCTCTGCTCGGGTGCTTTCCGCTTGTTTGTGATTGGCTAGTGCCAGTTTCACCAAAGCAGATGTAAACAGGGGAGATGTGAGAAGTCGCAAAGTTCTACCACAAAGGAGTATACGGAAGGGAGGAGGGGCATCTGTGATGATCTGTTCCACGTACCAATCTCCCCAAGGGCTTCTACAGAGCTCTTGGAAACCTCTAGGGGTGTCTCTCCCAGATAGTCTCTCTGTCCAGAATGGCAGGTTGCTCCAAAGACAGTACATTCATCTTTAAAAGCAAAAGCTGCTTCCACCAGGTACCACACATGTGTTCCCACCAAGTGCCACACCCCTGAGGGAAGATACCTGGGATTGCAGAACTATGAGGTGCTATACTGACTAGGCCTGGCCTAGTGAACCAAGACAGCTGCCAAGACAAGACAAACTTGGTGGGCATGGAGAAGCATGTTCTGTGTCCACTTACCAGTCAGAAGAACGGTTTCATTGAAGTCTCATGTTGAAGTCTCAGAATGGCAGCCTGTGTGGATAGCATTGCAGCATCCAGGCAAGTAAAGACTTGTGTTTCACTGAGAAAAAAAAAAAAAATGACTAATGATATTGTCACATAGCTTATGGAGGCATTTAGCTTAATAGATACATGGTTAATATTCAGTTATTAAAACATGACTCAGCATGTATAAAATGTGCCAAGTTGTAGACCTGTAAACTGTATACAACTCTTCCTATGTAAGTTACATTTTAAAAAATTCTTCTGGTGGTGTAGGAAGTCCTTCTGTGTGTGTGATGCTTTTCTTGGTTAATGAATAAAGGATCTGCTTTGGCCTGTGATAGGACAGAATAGAGCTAGGCGGGGAAAATGAAACCGAATGCTGTTCTGTACTGAGGGCTGATGAGCCAGCACAAGAGTCCTACAGTGGGCATTGAGCTTGGCACCCCGGGGTCCTGTGGCTGCTTTTAACAAGTCACGAGACATGGAATATTAAGGGCAGACCCAGTGTCTTACAATACACACCCTGATATCCTCTGCTAAAAGAATCCCTGCCCATCTACACCCATCTCCCACCAGACTCTACTCTCATCCCATAGTACTTACAGCATGCTGATTTTGTAACTGTCACGTGGCCTCTCTTCAGCGAAGGGACTTGTGAGTGCCCGCGGAAATCTTGCTTTGCTAGTTCCCCGAAGCTGAGCACAGTACCAGTGGCCTAACACTCAACAACGACTTTTAAGCGAACAAATCACAACTCAGCGTTCTTAGTCCATGAATGGATGCAATGTCCTGGAAGAGGAAAGGAGGAGAAAGGATGATCCTGGAGTCGTCAGCATCAGCCAGGATAAAGAGTATCTATTTCTTGGTGACTGCAGAGACAAAGTCCAAAGGTAACAAACAGAGTTAGGCTCTCAGATCAAAGGAGCTGAAGCCATAGGGGTGGTGAATCTGGGCTTGACATCAGAACTAGAGACAAGGTATGACTCCAGGGACAGAAAGCAAATGGATGCAGGGAGTCAGAAAGTGGGAAAAAGACTACTGATTCCTTTCCCTCTCAGCCCTCCCAGGCAGTCTCCAACACAGTAGCAAGAACAAAGACGGCAGATGTCACTGCTAATCAAGAGGCAGATGCGGTCTTCCCAAAATCACCTTCTGAACGGAGCTGGAGGGAAACAGAAGCTCTGATGTTTACAAATATGCCCTTCTTAGGCTAGCGCAGCCAGACACATTCTTCAGTAATTGGCTGTGGGCAAAGCTGTGGTTCTTTAATATTCCTCTTCCACTGTAAATCAGAGCAAGGCTTAACAAAAAATATTCTGAGGAAATGCACCTCCTTCACGAACTGCTAATGAATATCTATGAAACTACTAAGAAAAGTCCAGATATCAGGCATAAGAAACCCCTCTTCTACCTGTTGTCAGAGACCCCCCAAAACAATGTAGGCCACTG
The DNA here is from genome assembly GCF_950005125.1 of Chionomys nivalis. Lineage (NCBI taxonomy): Eukaryota > Metazoa > Chordata > Mammalia > Rodentia > Cricetidae > Chionomys > Chionomys nivalis. Next base: position 19,050,999 of record NC_080109.1, read on the forward strand.
ATGGAGCCCTTAGATGCCTCTCAGAGGTTGGAAATAAGTCAGTAGAGACACCATCTGCTTCAGACACAGCTCTGGAGGACCCCAGCCTGATCTGCCTCGAAAGCCTCCTCTCTGAGGACGAGATTTCGTAACCCTGATAGGTGCTATGCAAGCTTCCAAGCGATAAGCAACCAGTGGTCACACCCAGCTGTGATGCTATGAACCACACGAAGAAGAGCATGGCGTGAGAACCTGCAGGGTGCAATAGTGGCACTCATTTCCTCATGGTAACCAAGAGTTCTCCAATCAGACTTCCGGACTGATCAATAGGAGACAAGCCATACCTGGTACTGAAACTAGCTAACCACCCGGGGCTAGTCAGGTCATAGATCTTAGAGAAGAATCTATTACTGCCACTTTATTAACCCAGCGTAATTACTAAATACTTATACCCATTGGTAAGAGTAGCTCTCACCCCCTTCTCTTTGCAACAGAGATCATTGCAGAAAACCACAACTGGTCAAAAGGAAGACAACAAGCGATTCTAAGAGGGCCCATCACCCAAAGGATACATCGACAACACAGCTCCTGCACCCAAGGCTCAGCAAACATGGCAGAGGAGGGGCGGAAAGGTCATTAAAGCTAAAGTGCCGAGCACCGCGCCCCCGTGTCTGCGCTTGGTGCGCTATTACCCAGTTCGCGGGCTTCGGGCAAGGGGCTTGGAGGTTAAAATACACAAACACACACAGAGAGACAGAGACACGGGTCATCCTTGAATTCCCCAAGAATGCCCCTTAATTGTGTTCAGGGGCAGATTATATAGAGATAGCCACGCCCCAGCCAAACCCACCAGAAATCACTCTCCTGCCATCAGGAACTCCTGAAGGTCTCGTGCTCAGAGCAGCTGTAGGCACTCAGATCAGGGGAAAACAAGTTGTTTACAAGAAATTCAGGATCTGGGGTCTCACTGCTCCCAACACCAAAGGATCAGGAAGTCACCACAAGAATGTATCTCATAAGAAATGACAAGGAAGCTACACCCATGATACCTCAACAACGTGGAAATATCTACAGTATCCTGCACACCAATAAGAAATGGGAATTGTACAAAAATTTCTCAAAGTACTGGTATCGTGTCAGTAAATAGAGGGGAAAGCAAACAACCCATGACAACAGAGAAAACAACTACATAACACTATATATTTGTGGCAGGGAAAATGTGGGTTCCTAAAATACATGTGGGTGCTCAAATGAAGCTCTCCAGACATTATTTTACAGATCACTGAAGTTATCAGTATTTTCTAAACAGAATATTATGGATCTAAGACAAATAAAACCCTGGATCAGTTTTCCAAAAGGAAAAGAGTAACTAAGCAGAAAGGTAAGTGACTGACAGTTTGCACATCAAGGAATGAAGGCTTAATCCCCCAGCCATGTAATTTGTTACTTCTCAAGTCCCGGATCCTAAGAAGACACGGGAAACGGGGAGTGCTAAATGACCCCTTCTCAGAATGACAGACAGTAGCATCAAGGGAAACAAGACCCTGGTCCCTGTGGAAGAAGAGTCCCGGAAGGAGGCTGAACATATCCGAAAAGGAATACTCTTTACCTGTAGCCTACATCGGAACTGGGGAAACAGAGCAGTCACAGAAGCCATCCAGAGGCAGGCCGTCTTGACTAAGCACACCCACCCTGACCCCCGTCTCTCCCCACAGTGTGACTGTCTTCTGAGAGCTCTGGAAGCAGAAACAGAGCTGGATCCCTTTAAACAAGTCACTTCCCCATGTAGAGGGCCAGTTGAATTTGAGGACCTCAAGCTGTTTCTAACACCAGAGTGCTCTTACTAGGGTTTAAGCTCAGTTGTAGGGTGTATACCCCAGGCTCTAGGCTCACCCCTAGCACCCGTTCCCATAGTTGTAAAATTGTCTACAAAGGCTTTTTTCGTCTTAAATCCCACGTATCTTATTTACTCCCTGGAGCACGAGTTCTAATAGTTCTTAATAATAAAAGCCCAGAGTCAGATACAGAGAGGTCAGAGAGAAGAAGGAGCCAAACGACAGCCACTTTACCTACTCACCTTCCCAGTGGAAAACAGACTGAGTTCCTGTTTCCTCTGGACACATCGCTTCCTCTCTCCGCCCAGCCATATCACTTCCTGTCTGTCTGTACAGACCTCCAGACCTCTATGGTTAGCTAGTGACTAGCTCTGCCCTCTGATCTCCAGGCAAACTTTATTTGTACAAACACGAGATCACCACACTTCCCCACCTCTCCAGGTCTCTCCAGGAAGAGAGTGCCTTCCTGTCCTGGACCTGCTGCAGTGCTCTTTATGTCCCTGTCCACGCACATTTGACCCTTTTTCCAAAGCCCCCAGCGTGTTGACTAATTTGTACCCCTCACTCCCTGGTCTAAATCCTAATGCAAATCTTATCCAGTTATCTCGCTGAACCCTGACAGGGAATTAAGTACTTTTGCCAGTTACTTAGACAGTCTTCATCTGCCTACTGTCCTGGCCCAGCTTCCAACAGAGGCTTGGATCATAGTAGTGCTTAATAAATACAGTCTTGAATTAACAACCATAAAACATTGCTCAGTGAACCAACACACCTAACTTCTCATTCACTTTAGAGTCTTACTGGTAAGACCCTTGCATGAAAGACTGGCTAGACTCCCATGGCCCACAGCTAAACCTCAGTGTTAGGACAAGCTAGCAGGACATTCACACGAGACCATGTGCTCTTCTGTGGGACAGGAATTATCTATGGGAACAACTCCTCAAGAAGGGTCATTCTGACAGTATGTTAAAAAGAAACAAAGCAGGGCCACTTAGGATTGTCTAGATAAAAACAGAAGTTAGGGCCATTGTGGCATTGCATAATACATATCACGGAATTGTCCTGCCTCCCAACAGAAACTCTTCCTTAGATCCCCTTCCAAACCACTTGAAGGACATCTGTCTGCTGATAGGTCCTCCCAAAGGCACCATGCTGCTAGTACCCCTGTCTTCCTTCGTGTTTCCAGTAGTCTTTGATGAAACCTGTTCATAGTTACAGACCACCATTTTATATTCAATATCCACAAATATTTGCCGTTTCACCCACAAAGACCGGCAAAGGTCAAGTGACATAGCAGGAATCACACACAGTGACTTCTAGGCCTGACCCTGGGCATCCGATGAACAAGTCAACCCGATGTTCACTATGTTATCCTGGATACCTTTCTGAGTATGGGCAAAGATTTTACAAAATAATTAAAGTACCATGAATTGAAAACAAACGCCCTAGAAGATAAGAGGTGGTCCGTGGTGGCCAGATATCTCAGGTGGTTTCTACTTTCAAGATGAAAGGATGGATCAAGCAATAGACCAAACTAGGGCTAGAGGGACTCAAAATATGTCAGCCGCAAAATATATAGGATGTCTAATAGTAGTAGTAGTAATAATAAACATAAACAATTCAAGGCAATATTCTCGTAAGTCAAGTCTGCAAACTACACACCAAAGGCTGATGTCTAATATTGTAAACAGAGTTTTACTAGAATTTCCAATAGGCATCTTTCTACTAGAATCAAATCACACAGCTCCCTCAATGCCAAGTGGCGTTGTGGATGTCCATCTCCAGAAGCCACTTCCTCTTTTAAAACCTGGAGGATGACTCCAAGGGAGGCTGCTTCTCTGCAGATTAGGAAGGGCTAGGAGTTTGCCACGGTTCTGCCTGGGCTCCCTACCCTCCACTGGTGCGCTAAGGGGTACTGCTGCTTTAAAGCCCTGCGCTAAGGGGTACTGCTGCTTTAAAGCCTAAAGGTTCGGTCATTACCCTGGGAGACAGACGCTCAACTGCAGCTCGCGCTCCCAGACCTCTCGCCGGCAAACATGCGCCCCCGTCGCAGCATCCTAGAAGCCAGGAAGGGCAGCCCGAAGGAGCCCGGGAAGGGCAGCTCGAAGGAGCCCGGGAAGGGCAGCTCGAAGGAGCCCGGGAAGGGCAGCCCGAAGGAGCCCGGGAAGGGCAGCCCGAAGGAGCCCGGGAAGGGCAGCCCGAAGGAGCCCGATGAGGCCTCGATCGAGGAAGAGGAGGTGTTGGAGGAAGAGGAGGAAGAGGAGGCGGAGGGGGCACAGGGGAGGGAGGAAGTGGCGAGCCACCAACAAGACAATCCCGACCAGTTGATGGACGATGACGACCTCTGGAAAACCACGGACAACCGTGAAGGCCTTTCCGACAACGACGACGAAGGCTTAGAATTGCGTCCTCGTCTAACTAGCGTGGTCACCCCCAGCCTGAGCTCCACGCCCCCACCCAGCCATCTATCCAGCCCCATGTGGAGCGAGGAGGAGTTACAGCAGCCCAGCGAAGGCTCTTGTGCTTCCAGCAGCAGCAGCGCCTCGTCCCATAGAAGTAGTTTTGGGTTTCTCTTGGGGAGGGGAGCTGACCTGGGGGCAACCTGCGCACCCCTCCCTCTGCTGCCCACTGCACAGACACTATCAAGTCTTGACTGAAGGCCATGATGGCTCCTAGTGTAGGATATAGAGGAATCGCTTAGTAAAAGGTGGAAGATGGGTCTCTCACTCCCCCGACAGGGTTGCCTGAAGGGTACCGAGCAACTTACCGGGTTCTGTAGTAACACACACAGCTCTCTCCTGTGCCTTGAACTTCCTTGCTGGCCCCGCTAGATCTCTGTCTTACAGAAAAAGGAAAGCAGGGCACTTAGAACCACTCCTCAAACTCTCACAGTTCGCATTTTCCAGGGGGTTTGTCTTTACAGTTGGGGAAAGGGTGGTGTCCTCGCGTATTCTAGGATGTGTTGTTTACCAGTATCCGTGGCCTCTTCTACCCCTGATTATGTGCTTGTAAATACACGCGGGCGCATGCGCACAAAGTCATATACACACACACACACACATCCCTGTGACAACCAGACTGTCTTCATCCCTCACCAAATGTTCCCGGGGGACAAAATTTCCCTTCAAGAACCCGTGGCATGGAATGGCTAAATAGTTCAATGTTTCATTCAACAGGTTATCCTAAAATATTTCAAACATTTAAGAAAGACTTGTCTGAAGTGACTGTAGATAGGTAAGAAAATGTTTTCAATTGTCATGTTTTTTTAAGCAGATAGATTGGTTTTAGATTTTAGATTGGTTACGAATAGCGCAAGTCACTTACAACGTACTTCTTCAAAGAGTTTGGTTGTTTTTGCTTTTGTTTTTTTTTCCCAAGCATGCTAGTACATGATGTAATCCCAACATTCCAGAGTCTGAGGCAACCCACTCTGGCTTACACAGCATAAAACAAGAAAGTTCACAAACAACAACGCCTACATTAGTAGTCACTTTGTAAGAGAGAAAGATGAGGTTGCTGGCTTCATCTTATTGCCCACCTGTAAGTATGATGTGTCTACTTATCAACACGATACATAGTAAGGACAGACCACGTAGACAATAGTATAAGTGCTGGGGCTGGAAGATGGTTCACTAGTTAAGGGAGTGTACTGAGTTGGGTTTCCAGCACCCACTCAGGGGTGTTCCACATAGGCCTGCAACACCAGCTCCAGCACCTCTGGTCTCAAGAGGCAGCTGGACTCACTTGCACATTTCACCACTCCTAACACACACACACACACGAGAGAGAGAGAGAGAGAGAGAGAGAGAGAGAGAGAGAGAGAGAGAGAGAGAATGTTTGTGGTTTTTATCCATTTAATTCAAATTTCTAATGCAATGTGTGGTTTTTAAAGAAATAGAGTAGACAAACCAATAAAATTGAAATTCTCCACATCATTCTTCCCTGAGCCACCAGAGTTAACATAATTTTGGCATTCTTGGTTTTCCTTCTATTACATGTGTGTGTGCATGTGTGTGCACACATGGGGGGTACATGTGTCTATTTTCGTGCATAGGCATCGTCTTGAGGGGCTGCTCATCTTTCTTCTTTGAGATAATGCCTCTCATTGTTAGATTAACTGGTCAAACCCCAGGGGCCCACTGGTCTTTGTGTCCCTGTTGCTAGGGTTACAGATGTTAACTGCCATAACCAGCTTTTTTACATGTATTCTGGGAGAGGAAACCACAGCCTTGTGGATATTACTTTGCAATTTTATAATATATAATATATTTTAAAATATATGCATTATTTTGTTAGTTACAGTTTGAGAAAATTGAAAAAAAAATCCTCAGTTGAATGTTAAGAATCCAGTATATTGGATTCATGGACAAGAATATAAAATCCGATGTTGCCTAGAAACCAAGATTTCCCATTCGGTTGTGTTCAGTTGCCTTTACTTTCTCTGGGCTGTTTCATGGCCCCATTCTCATGATTTCCAGTTGTCCACCTTTCCTTCCTTTCTTTTCACTGAGAAAATTCTTTAGATAGTATTTTTCATGTAGTTCTCACGAGTACTCAAATTCCTAAGCTGCTCCCTGCCTGCAAACTTCTCTATTTTACCATCAGGTTTTATCAGTAATACAACCTAGCCTGTGTCTCAAAGCCTGGTCCTTTAAGATCCGAGGACATTGCCTCATCGGCTCCCAGGACCCAGGGTTAGTGATCAGTCTGCTTCAAACTCTTCTCATCCTCACACCTGCCCTTCGTCTCTCCCCTTTCTCATCCTCACCCCTGCCCTTTGTCTCTCTGCTTTTCATTCTCACCCCTGTCCTTCGTCTCTCCCTTTCTCATCCTCACCCCTGTCCTTCATCTCTCCTCCTTCTCATCCTCACCCCTGCCCTTTGTCTCTCCCCTTCTCATCTTTACCCCTGCCCCTTGCCTCTCCCCCTTCTCATCCTCACCCCTGCCCTTTGTCTCTCCTCTTCTCATCATCACCTCTGCCTTCATTTCTCCCCCTTCTCATCCTCACCCCTGCCTTTGTCTTTTACCCTTCGCATTCTCACCCCTGCCCTTTGTCTCTCACCCTTCAAGTTTGTTGAAACAGTAGCTGTGTTCTCTGCCCTGTTTCTCATCCAGGAGGAAAACTGCCCAGGCAATATGACCACTTTTCAACAACAATAACAACAAGCTGTTCTTTACCCTGCTTTAGAAATAAAATTACTGGGGCTGGAGAGGTGGCCCCAGTGATGAAAAGCACTTGCTGTTCTTGAAGAGGACCCAAGTTCAGTTCCCAGTACCCACATGGTCCCTAACAAACATCTGTAACTCCAGCCAGTTCCTGGTCTCCAAATGGCACCAGGCACACACACGGTACACATGCATACACACAGGCAAATCACTCATACACAAAAAACTAAGATAATTTTTTAAAGAAAAAAAAACTGCTGTCAGGTGCCCCAAATAAAAGAACAAGATGCCTTCCTGACTGGTTGTTCCAAGGTCATTTCTTGACTTACTATGATGATAGCCAGCCACCATTCCCTCCTTTCTATTTTTGGCTGTATGAAAATAGAAATTTCTCAGAAATTCCCTTTTGGGAAACCTTTCTCTTGTTTTTAAGTTTTCGTCTCCTCTGCTCTGGCCCTCCTCTCCCCTACAGTGGCATATCCTTTAAGGAGGTGAGTATTACTTACATGCCAAAGAGAGCATCTTTCCAGAGCCAGATGTGCAGAGTGCGTTTTTCTTCAGTAAGATCTGCAGAAGGAAGGAGCCTTCTGTACTGAGCTGCCATGTTGTCCTGGTCTTCAGCCATGTGATTGCGAGTCTGTGGGAAGCTCTTTTCCAGACAAGATTCTTGTGTCTCATAAATATTCCTAAGAATATGTTTTTAAAACTAAACACACACACACAAACTTCAAGTAGTCTTTACTGAATTTGGTGAGATTTTGGGTGGGTTTTATTTTTTTTCTTTAATGCCCTAAAAATGCAACCAACATCAGTTCAACTTCCATTTTCAATTGCCTTACTGATGCTCTCATTACAACGGTGCACACCTTAGAAGGCAGACTGTGGTGGTTTGGGTGAGAATGCCCCCCCAAAGGCTCATATATTAGCATGCTTAGTCATCACCCCCCCCATAGGCTCACATATTAGCGTGAACAGAGTAGAACTGTTTGAGAAAGTTAGAAAGATTAGGAGGTGTGGTCTTGTTGGAGTAGATGTGGCCTCGTTGAAGGAAGTGTGTCAGTGGAGATGGGCTTGAGATTTCCAAAGTCCATGTCAGGCCCAGTCTCTGTCTCTGACTCTGTCTGTCTCTCATGTACCTGAAGATCAGGACGTAAAGCACACAGTTACTGCTCAAGCCACACACCTGTCAGCCTCCCACCATGATGACCGTGGACTAACCCTCTGAAACTGTAAGCAAGCCCCCAATTGGATGACTTATAAGACTTGCCTTGGTCCTAGTATCTCTTCTCAGCAATGGGACAACAGCTAAGACACAGATGAAAGTGACAAAACAAGCTTTGGACCAAGGGAAGAGCCTCTCTGACTCTTGTGGATGTCCCTTCATCTGCATGGGCTTCCACTCCCTTGTCAGGGAAAAGGAAATACCAAGGTTTGGATTAGCTTGTGTGGAGGTAATCGAAACAGCACAGGCAAAGCAGCCTTCGTTCCTACCCTGGATGCTCTCCACAGAGTGAATTTGGTGGCCATCCTCACTTATCTTCCGCCTAACAGTTCCATAAACAATACCTGATGGAAGACTAAGGAAGGCAAGGACACTTAAATTTAAAAAAAAAAAAAAAAAAAAAGTATTCATTTTTGGTAGCTATTGCATCGCGAGGGAAATACACAGGAAATGTCTGGGGATTTCCCTCTTGTGGAGTAGTCCCTGCAGCTTGTCTCTCAGGAAGGTAGATAAACAGGATCGCCTCGGAGACTTGCCCCAGAGGCCTCCACAGAGGAGTTCTTTGCCTATTCTAGGACACAGTCATTTCAGAATCGAGAAACAAACGCAGGTTACTGATGCAATGTGCCAGGGAACGGAGTGTCAGGGAGGCAGGTGAGGACACAGCTGACCCATGGTGAATAGGCACCGACGCCACACAGACTAATTGAAACAAATGTTGTTCGATCGTTTTAGAAAACACAATCATTCGATTAAAATGCAAAGAAGCAAGGGAGGTTGAAACACAATGTTTACTTGTTACCACTAGAGTTGTTTGATTACCATGCATGTTCCTTAACATCAGCGCTTTTTAGAAAGTTTTTATAATTTCTTGGCATTCAGGAGGCAAAGGCAGGCAAATCTCTAAGATCGAGGTCAGTATGGTCTACAGAGCAAGTTCCATGACAGCCAAGCTACACAGAGAAGCCCTGTCTTGAAAAACAAATAAGCAAACAAAAAGCCTGTAAAATGTGTGTGCGCACACATGTGTGTGTGGTGTACGTGTACGCATGTTTGTGCGCAGGTGCAGTCAGGCCTGCATGAGCGTGTGGAGGCCAGAAGTATCTCCCTTTATTGCTTTCCACCTTGTTTTTTCTAAGACAGTCTCACTGGAACTGAGTTCACCCTTGTGCCTAGATGCCTGTCCAACATGCCCAGCCCTGTATTAATTTTAAACTAAATGAGATGCAGTGTGAACTTAAATTCATGCAAAGGTTTAAATGTGCACATCACGAGCACAAGCCGTATGGATTCCACGCATGTGCAGGCAGGTACAGTGCTAGTAAATCCCTACAGGGAAGAAGAAATGATGTTAGCAACCTCTAGGATCTAGAAAGAGTCAGGGGAGAGCTGGTGTACCCAAGCTATGCTCACCTACCGCATTTGAGCTGGGCCTACTTGGGTTATGATCACCTACGGCGTTTGAGCTGGGCCTACTCAGGCTATGCTCACCTAGAGCAATCTCTTTCTCACCCTCACAGCGGCTGTGAAAGAAATGCCAGGCACTCTCCTGCGGCTCTCTATGAGTCTGTGATCCTCACGTCCTCAGAAAATGTTTAGCACGCACCACAAGCCCCCAGGTCATATCCTGTATGACGTCATACAGGTCATATCCTGTATGACGGATGAGAGGCCACATCTTTCCCGCTTTCCGCCACTGCTGGTAATCAGAGACAACCAATGTACACTATGGTGGACATGGCTTCCCGTCTACCACTTAACTTCATGGGCCTGAACTCTCTTCAGAACCCCCGCCATGCTGTCTGTCTACGGCATTCAGTAACTCCTAATAAAACTCTTACCCAGTCCTCTCATGGACCTCAAATCTGAGGACTCTCAGGAAGGAGGGCTTTCCAAGGAATTGATTTGATTCACAAGTCCTGTTTAACTTTACTGAAAATAAAGGAATGGAAGAAAATATTTCAAAGAAAACATCAGAACTTTCTACGGGTATATGTCATCCAGCTGAAAATATACTAGAGAGAAGTAGATCTGCTAACAACCATATAATTAAACTAACATTGTGACTTAAATTTCAGAGATATGTACCCAAGTTTGTATGAAAGAGTTCAGATATCAGTACAAACAGAGGAAAGTTGGCTTCAACAAATTTCTAAGAAGGAACCAAGTGAGTATTTTGATTCCTTAGCTGTTGCTGTGTGGGGGTTGGGGGTTGGATTGCAAATTGGAAAATCAACCAGTGTGGATGGGGCAGCAGGGCTGACGCTGAATCCAGGCAGTGTAAATAAACATTGAGATACTGGGCAAATCTGTTCATCTCATCAAGCCTTAGTCACTTTATCTCTTAGCAAAATAGTGACACAGAAGTGCTGATCATCAAAATGAGATTAGATATTTAAAATCATTGGCACACAGTATTTGATAATTGGCAGTGTTTGTATTCATCAAGAAATAACTTGCCATTAAGACAAGCATAGTAGCATTTACCTTTAGTGGGAGTATTCAGAAAGTATAGGCAAGCAGAGCTTCGTGAGTTCAAGGCCAGCCTGGTTTACATAGTGAGTTCTAGAGCAGTCAAAGATATGCACTGAAACCCTGTCTTGAAAGAGAAAGAGAGAGACCCATTATATTTTTATTATATATCCTTCTATATATATTATAGAAAGGACATATGCACTCTTTTAAAAATTTACAAACCATCAATAAAAAATAGTGGTTTTTTAATTTATTTAATAAGCTATGGTTTAGGGTGTAGAGAGACTATGGAAGAGGGCCCATCTAGAATGCAAAAAACCATGGGTTCAACCCCCAGCACCATAAGAAAAAAAAATTCAACATTTAACGTACCTTACATAAATCTTTAGAAGAAATTATGGGGAGGAGAGGGCTTGTTTCAGTTTACAGTTTTACCGTTCATTGTTTGAGGAAGTCAGAGAAGGAACTCAAGCAGAAACTCAGAGGAGAAACCGTGGAGGAAAGCAACTTGCTGGCCCATGCTTTGCTAGCTTTCTTACTTATCATAAGCCAGGACAGCCTGACCAGGGAATGGAGCCACCCACAGTGGCTGACCCTTCTACCTCAATTAACAATCAAGACAACCCTCCATAGACATGCTGAGGTGGGTGAATAAGGATGCCCCCTATAGACTCATATATTTGAATCCTTGGTCCCCAGTTGGTGGAACTGTTTGGAAAGGATTAGGGGGTGTGGCCTTGTTGGAGGAGGTGTGTCACTGGAGATGGGCTCGATGGTTTCAAGAACTCCTACCATTCCCAGTGAGGTGTCTCTGCCTCCCGCTTTCAGGTAAGAATGGAAAAGCTCAGGTAATGTTCTAGCACCATGCCTGCCTGCCTGCTTCTATGCTCCCGGCCATGATGGTCATGGGCTCAGTTTCTGAAACTGTAAACCACCAATAAATTCTTTCTTCTATACACTGCCTGGAACATGATGTCTTAGCAGAGCAATAAAAAAGTAAGGCACATGCCCACCGGTGAATCTGGCCTGTTCAATCTCTCGATTGATAGTCCTTTCTCAGGCAACTCTAGGCTGTGTTAAGTTTGTAGCTAAAGCTAACTAGGATGCCAACAAAGTGGCACTGGTGTGTGAGAAGTTGTGTATCATTATCTTTCCAAAGAGCTGACCCCCATGTGTGTCTCTGTTCAATTCTTATTTACACAAAGGGAGGACATTTGAAAATGAAACGAACATAGGCACTTATTTTTCTATTTTATTTTTCTTCCTATTTAACTTCTTTCTCCTTTTTCAAGATTGATGATAACTACATATATACTTTCTGTCTTATTCTATTTTTAGAAAAAGTACCATCCCTAGAAACAAAGGAGGTGCAACCAGAAACGCCGGCTTCTAAGCTAAGAGGTAAATGGATGCTTGCTTTGCTGGAAAAGACAGATGTACATAGGCAGGCAGGGCAGATGAAGGGCTTAGGCTGTGTGTGTGCACATGTGTGTGCATGTGTGTGTGCACATACATACCTATTTGTGTTTGAGTATACAGGGTTATGAGGTCAGGATGGGCGAGGATCTCTAGGTTAGAGGACAACAGAATGCACAGCACAAGGGTTGCAATTTCTCATCTGAACCTATCCTTTCTCTTCAGAAACGTGGGTAATTAATCCTGAAGAGCGGAAACTAAGTATTTTATGTGAGACGGAGGTGAGAGCTATTTATCACAATAACCAATGCACTGTTCTTGTTGTAAAGCGACTTATTCGATCTTTAATTTTTCCCCTCTCTTTTTAATATTTAGTTTCATGAAGACTTTGTAAAATTCTTTGAATCTCCTCTAAGAACACTAACCAGCATTGGGCCTCCGCCCTTGCTGTCATATAGAAAAGACCTTCCCTATCTGGACATTAGCATCAAGGTAACTTCAGTTCATATGTCTTATTATTTCTGTAAAGGACTGCATGGGGCCACACAGTGATTTGTACCACGGATGTGAACAGACCTTCAAATAATCAAAGCAAAGGGTTCTTTACTTGGAAAAGCACGTGGTGGTTTCCTAAGTCTTAATAACTGAGTGCTGGAAAACAAAAGAACCTCTCTGCACTGTGGCTCCGGAGGTTCGAAGTCTGGGTCCAGATATCAACAGGGTCACATCTATAGTAAGACTCTCTCTTCGCTTTTTCCTCTTTAAGGACTGGGGGGCAATGTGTGGCCATCGCTGGCTGGTAGTTGCACCCTGCCAGTCTCTGCCTCAGTTGTCACTGGTTTCTTATTGGGTCCCTAGGTCCAAAGGTCCTTCTCTACTGACAACACCAATGACACTAGATGAAGGCCTGCTCTAATAACCTCATTCTAACTTGGTGGCCTTCATGAAGACCAAATAGAGTCACATTCCCAGGTACCAGAAGTTAGACCTTCAACATACCTTCTAAGAAGACACAATTCAACCAACGATAGTGGTCACAAAGCAAACACAGGTGAACCTTTGACATGTTCAATGACATTAAGGGACCAGTTACTGATTGTGTTTGAAAAGCTAGACAAAGGTTTCATTAGTGACTCCAGTGAGCCAGGGCACTGCCTTCCACTCCTGCGTGGTGATGGAATGACTGGTAAAATGGTCATCCCCAAACCTAGATAGACCTTGTGAAGGGAATGCCCATTCCCAGATCCGAATCCCCTAGATGAATTCTTCTGGGATATGCCAGGTGATGTTTTGTGCATGGGTAAGGAGGCCCCAGCTGTGCCCCATGAACACAGCACGTGTGCAGGACCGATGAGACCCTGTGTGAACGCACTGATGTGCAGCTCATTGCCATTGTGCACAGTAGCTGAACCATGTGGTACTAATAAAGGGCAACACGTTAAATACCACACAACTTATCACCAACAGCTATTGGCTCAGCTGTTCACCCAGGTCTGCAAACTAGACTCTTCAGACTGCAATTTTTACCTGAACCAAGCGCTTTGATTCCTCTGAGCCAGAAGTCTCTGGAGGTAGTGGGTTACAGTCTTCCTCTGACCCAGAGATGGACTTGACCATAAAAAAAAGCCTTGTGGCTTCTTCTCCAGGAGGATGTCCTGACCTAGACAAGGCTGGCTCCTTTGGCTCTGGAGGCAGACACTGCAGGTAGCATTGCCATGAGTTGGCGTTCAGGAGCGGAGGTAGCTGGCCTGTCTAACCCTCCTCTCCCCACACTCTTCCTGTGAAGAGTCCACTGCTGCCCGTGGTCTTCCAAGGGATCTCTGTCTTGCTTCGTTCTCAGGTGAAGGGATGAAAGAATCATGAACCAAAGGATGTACCACCAAGTCTCTTGTACAGAAACAGTCATCACTTCAGGGTGGCCCCATATTTCCCACCAGCACCTCTCCGTTGCATGGCTTTGCCCCCTCAGCACTCTGCTGTTGACAGGGCGCCGAGCTTGTTGTAGGACAGTTTCAAAAGCCTGCAGATATAGATGTCTTTACTCGAGTGGTCCATCCCCAGCGGCACCAGCTAAGGCCATCACCTTGATAACTGGGGACTTTGCCCGTCTCAGAGGACAGCTTAGACGGCAAATACAGATGTGCCAGGGCTGTTTATGATCCGAAAGGCACCTCTGAGTCTTTCCCTAGAGGATTTTTCTGAGGCACAGCTACTCACCTGCCCAGGATGCCCTGCAATCATAGGTGTATTGAATTACCAACATGGCCTCAGTTCAGGAACCCCTCAGAAGAGACTTACCTGAGCCACCCTGACTTCTGTTTTGTTTGTTTCCCCCTCATCTGCTTCTTCTCTTCCTGGATTGCCCCGTGGAGTTCAGAACCCCAATCAGGGGTCCCCCTGAAGGAAAGACTCTGGTTGACTATAGAAAGTTGGCAATTGTACGCGGTCAATTTGAGCTCTACCACACAAGCAGGACCAGAGAACAGCACTCCAAACACATCTCAGGTGGCTTCTTCCCTTCTAGCCCTTGGGCAGAAGCGATGCCACTCACTAGACTACACGGACCTTGCTAGCTCGATCCCTTCAGCCACAAAACCTCAGACCCTTAAAAGGTCCCCATCAGGTATTTCAGGGACAAGTGTTCTCAGAAAATCGGCCCATCCCCCACTGCCTTTTTTGCCCTGATAGATATTCACTGCCCACAAAGCTACTCCAGTTCCCCTTAGGTCTGCTGGGCCCCAGGGCACTTCTTCAGTTCCTTTCTCTTTCTCTCCCTTTCTCGGAAGGATGAGGAAGACCTAGTCCTCGAGTGTGAATTCTGTGGAGGTGTTCTACGGTCGCTCCTTTCCGATGCGGACATTTGCTCTCACAACACTGACACTGAGCATCAAAAGCGTGTAAGTTAGTTCTAAGTAAGGTTTGATGGAGGAACTGTAACGCACGTAATATTTTCCCCTGCTTCTTTCCCTTATGTGATTTTTCTTAAGGCCTGTGTGTTACCTGTCAAGGAGATGCCAATCACAACCATCGCATTCACTAGGACAGATATCATTTAAAAGACCGAGAGGAATGGGTTGACAAAGCTGGGAAGAAGCTGACTTGATGGCTAGCCTGGTGTTGGGGCACACACACGTCATCCCAGAACTGTTGGGGTCCATCCTGATGTTGGGGCACACACACATGATCCCAGAACTTGTCAGGGTGAATCCTGGTGTTGGGGCACACACACATCATCCCAGAAATGTCGGGGTCCAGCCTGGTGTTGGGGCACACACACATCATCCCAGAACTTGTCAGGGTGAATCCTGGTGTTGGGGCACACACACATCATCCCAGAAATGTCGGGGTCCAGCCTGGTGTCGTGGCAGACATACATCATCCCAGAACAGCCAGTGTCCAGCCTCAACAAAATTCACACGCACTAGGGCAGGAGTGTGAGGATTAGATTATTAAGCAAAAGGAACAGAAATAGGAGAGAAATAAAAGGCAGAAACACAGAACAGCATCGGGAGGGAAATCCACCAAACACTGAACCATCCGCATTTATTTTCCACAAGCTTATATACTTCCCTCTAAAACGGGAGGGAGGGAGGGGCTGGAGAGATGGCTCAGCGGTTAAGAGCATTGCCTGCCCTTCTAAAGGTCCTGAGTTCAATTCCCAGCATCCACATGGTGGCTCACAACCATTTGTAATGGGGTCTGGTGCCCTCTTCTGGCCTGCAGGCATAACGCAGACAGAATATTGCATACATAATAAATAAATAAATAAATATTAAAAATAAATAAATAAAAAATAAAAAAATAAAAGGGGAGGGGGGAGGCAACAGACTTCATTAGCATGATATTAGGAATAGGCTTGAATTCTCCCACCTTTGGTCCAGGTGGAGAGGATCCACCTCCAGACTCAAAATACTAATTAACCACACCCTAGGTCAGGATCTCTTGTTTATAACCACATCTGTTACTTTGAAAAAACAAAAATAAGCCCAAAATCTGTGGGCCCCCACAGAACTCAGAAGGTAGAAATAAGAATAGACGGTTTGAGGCCAGGTTGGTGTGTGTGTATATATATATATATATATATGGCCCTGAACAGAGTGGGCTAAAGGGAGGGAAGAGAAGAAATGTTAACAAACTTTCCACAAAAGAAATGAGTAATAGGTTTTCTGTTCCCCAATATTAGGTTTCTCTACCCATGTAGTAAGCCAGATCAAGCTGTATTGAAAAAAGTATAATAACAGGTATATTTGAGCAAAGCAACTCCCAAGCAGGTTCTCCAGTCCCAGAGATTGAGGCTGGAGAAGCCACGTGCCAGGGAGACTATATAGCCCGTAGGCAAGGGATGATGATGTGTCTGCCACAGGCTGGGTTTGTGTCCATCAAAAGCTAGAATGTTTAGGTGGGCTGCTGATGGCAACAGGAGAAGTAGTTGCAATATTTGCCAGGAATTCTGAACTGGGTTTTTTGGTATCTTTTCTTTGTTGGAGATTCTCTTAGAGGGTGGGGTTTGGAGAGAGAAAGAAGGAGAGGGGAGGGGGGAAATGGGGCTTTCCAGATCACACAGGGGTGAGCTGGAGGTACCAACCAAACATCCTGACCTTTATGGGTATATGGATGCCGGTTCAAATCTGGCTACTTCCTGTTAGCATGGGATGCCATGGGGAGAGGGTAGTCAAGAGTTGTTGGGCCCAGGCTCAGTGGGAAGTATGGGTAAAAAAACCATTCAGTTAACTGCCACCCTAGAGACTTCATGAACCAGTTCCTGGAAGAAGAAGAAGAGAAGGCAAGTTGCTAGGAGAAAAAAAATAATTACCACCGGCCCCATGAATGGGGCTAGTCATGGGAAGAGCAAAGATTTCCAGAAAGAATGGAATGGAGATGTGCCCCACTTGTATTAGCAAAATTCCTCAGACAGTTTGTGCAATGACTCAATAATGGTCTCAACCAGGCCAGATTTTTTTGAAAAAATAGCAGCATTCTTTCCCCAGGAAGATGCAGGTGTCTATAGAGCAGCTGGAACAGGTTTACACCTTGGTGTCACAGCAAAGGTTAGGGTTAAAAGGCATGAACGTTTTTCTTTTGTCTAGAGTCTGCTTGCAGGCTGCTGAGCCACACCTTTAAGTCTATACTTAAAAGACAGCTAAGGAAATTTGAAATCTTGAGCATGTGACTGAAGAGTCAATAGTTAGTGCTTTGTTATCTTATCAGAACTGGAAGAAGAACCTGAAGCACAGGTTCAGTGCTAAAACTCTGAACCTCCAAAACCCCAGGAGGGGGACTAATGCCCGAAACATCTTTATACACCTTAAATGATTTAGTAATACCTTTATAGCTTGCATTTATATATCTTAAATCATTTTCTGTGTTCCTTTAGTGAAAAGTTACATCCGAAACCTGTTTATCCTTTACTATAAAGCTTGTGAACAAGGCAAACAAGTTTGTATTTTTTTTAACAAGAAACTTAACTAATGAACTACCAAGGTGATATTAGCCTTTGGGGGAGGGGGCTGTTAAATTTGTGAAGCTATCCCTTGCCTAGTCATCAAATACCATAAAATCTGAGAAGGATAAATTTTACCAGAGTAAGCAGAATGCAGACCAAGCTGCTTCCGAATCCATTAAAAATGATAGGGATGCAGTGAATCCCAGAGGAGGCCCAAGCAACTGACCTCTCTGGGAGCACCAGAGGAGACCTGAGCAAGGGACCCGCCCAGAAGCACCAGAGGCCTGAGCAACTGGCCTGCCTGGAGCAGCAAGCGACCCATAGGGGAGCAGTGAGTGACCAGAACGGTGGCACTGCCTCCACCTCGAGGAGTGACCATCTGAGCCTTAGGTCTGCTTGCTCCTGGAGGAGAAATCACGTGAAGCTCTGCTCTGCCTAGACCTGAAGGAGCGTTGAAAGGAGCCACAGCCCCCAGCTACACCAACTGGAAGAAGAACCTGAAGCGCAGGCTCCACCCATGCCAACTGGAAGAAGAGATGGGTAGACAACAAGACGAGAATACACTCAACAACGTGAAGAGCAATGCAGCACCCCCAAACTAGTGGCTCCACAACAGCAAGATCTGAACACCCCAGTGCAGACGAAGCAGAAGAAAACGACCTGAAAAATAAATTTATGAAGATGACTGAGGTTCCTTAAAGAGGTAATAAAAAAATCCCATTAAAGAAGTAGAGGAAAAGGCCAACAAAAAAAATTGGAAGAAATCAACAAACCTGTTAAAGAAAACAAACAAACAAACAAAAGCAATCAGATAGGTGGAAGACACAATTCAAGACTTGAAAACCGAAATAGAAACAATAAAGAAAACACAAACTGAGGGAATTCTGGAAGTGGAAAGTTTGGGTAAATGATCCGGAACCATAAATGCAAACATAAACAACAGAATACAAGAGATGGAAGAGAGAATCTCAGGCGTTGAAGATTTGATACAGGAAATAGATTCAATGGTCAAAGAAAATGTTAAATCCAACAAATGACAAACTTAAAATATCCAGGAAATCTGGGACACTATGAAAAGACCAAATTTAAGAATAACAGGGATAGAAGAAGGAGAAAAAAGTCCAACTTAAAGGCACAGAAAATATATTCAACAAAATCATAGAATAAAACTTCCCTAGCCTATGGCACGTGTCTGGGAAAATGCAAGAAGTTTACAGAACATCAAATAGACTGGACCAAAAAAGAAAAGTTCCCTGGTCACATGATAACCAAAACACTAAAAATACAGAATAAGAATATTAGGAGCTGTAAAGGAAAAAGGCCAAGTAACCTATAAAGGCAGACATATCAGAATTACACTTGACTTCTCAATGGAAACCATAAAAGCCAGAAGGTCTTGGACAGGTGTTATGCAGACACTAAGAGACCACGGGTGCCAGCCCAGACTACTATACCTAGCAAAGCTTTCAATTACCATCGATGGAGAAAACAAGAACCTAGCACTTAGGCTGCGGATCAGATACGGATCCAAAGTGCACTCAGTAAGTACGTGAGATGGAAGAGAAATGCATCCCGTGATGCCAGCATTGGTCAACAGAATATGTGCGGTTCTTCTCCATGGCAGCACCTAAATGCTGGATACGCAATGCTTCAACGGCTGAATGAATCTGGCCGGTGGATTGGGCTACTGGATTTGACCCCATTCACCTCCATCACCTGACCTCCGGCCAACTGACTGCTACTTCTTTAAGGATTTTGACAACTTTTTGTAAGTAAAACACTTCCACAACCAACATAAAGCAGAACGTGCTTTCTAAGAGTTTGTTGAACATGAGATTTATGCCACAGGGCATAAATAACTGGTTTCTCATTGAAAAAGAAAGAAAGAGAGGAAGGAAGGAAGGAAGGAAGGAAGGAAGGAAGGAAGGAAGGAAGCAAGGAAGGAAGCAAGGAAGCAAGGAAGGAAGCAAGGAAGGAAGCAAGGAAGGAAGCAAGGAAGGAAGCAAGGAAGGAAGCAAGGAAGGAAGCAAGGAAGGAAGCAAGGAAGGAGAAAAGGAAAAGTGGGGTGATTGAAATAATTCCTATTTTGATTAATAAATATGTGTTTGAGACCAGTTACAATAATTTAAAAGCTGTGGTCCAAAATTATGTAGGTAGTTTTGCACTAACCTACATAATTGCCAGCAGTTTTCTTCCTAGGTTTATACCCAAGAAAATGGACAACGTGTATCTGAAATTTGTAAGCAAACACTCATGACTCTTCATGCACAAAAGTGGAAACATGCATCAGGACAATCGGTTATTATTCACCCAGACAAAATGGAAGTCTTGAAACATGCTACAAGATGGGCGAGGCCGAGACACCACACTAAGTAAGAAGGCCAGTCATAAACTAGCATCTGCTGTGTGGTTCAGGGGCATCAGGTGTGAAAACAGACAACCATGGAGAGATAGAAAGCAGGTTCAGGGCTGAGGCCTGGGGCTGGGTTTTCCTAGCATGCCCAAAGCCCTGGGTTTTATCGCTGCTACCGAATAAGAGGGGCATGTGTTAACACCAAATATGGGAAGGGAAAGATCAGTGACCCAAATGATCATGGCCAAATTAATTAAAGCAAGCAATTAATTAAAGCATGCTTTTTTTATTTGTGTACACAAGCTGACTCCACTAAGGCAGAGTTCAAGAAGTCAACATTGGATGTGAGGAAGACAAAGTTTTTAATAGCTCAGGGGTATGGCTTCCCAAATGGGGAATTTGGTGGCAAAATAGGCAGGGTTACAGGAGCAGAACATAACAATTTAGTCATAACGACCTCCTGAAACAAAAACATGATTGCAAGGGGGTCTGAACAACAGGTAGCCAAAAGAAGGTAGTCATAACAACCCTTTTGAAACAAAGGTAGGGTTGCAAGACGGTTATTAATTTTTTGAAGTAAAGACATGATTGCCAATCCTGAAACAGACAGTACAGAATCATTTGTAGTTAAGGTTACAGACGGGGCATAGACCAAACCTTGAGAAACAGAGGTTTAATCATAAGTAGGAATGAACCTAGTTTGTCTTTACGATGAGATGGCTTTCGAGCCTAAGACGGAGACAGGCTGGTTCTTCACATGGTGGCACTTGTGGTACTCCCAGAGCTTGGGAGGTGGAGACAGGGAGATTACAAGTTCAAGGTCATCTTTGGCTGAAAGTAAACTGGGAACCATGAGTTGCTGACTCAAAAACAAGGAAGCAAGCAGATTAGTAATTTGTGGCAGCTCCTGGCGGAATTACTGTCCATGGGTACAGGTTTTATCTGAAATGACTGGTAATGGTTGCTCTGAAAATACTAAAAACCAGCTGAAATAATTTTTTAAGCAGAGGAATTGTGTCACGGTGTGTAAACTTTATCTTAACAAAGCTACTAAAAGAGTTATGGCCTCTTGTTATCCATATCTCATTGGTGGTTTTGGGTTTTTACCCCTCTGATCCTCTTCACCTGTTTCTTACCCATAACCGGATCATACCCTCTTTGTCTTTCAGGCCTTCTGTTGTCTTCAGTTACAAAATCTTCTTGATTATATCAATGAGGAAAGGCTAAACATCCAAAGTACTAAGACGGACTTAATCAGTATTCATCCTCATGCAGCCCATGGCAGTGATGTCGATAGACTCAAGGCAAAGGAAAAAGCCATACAGAGGTAAGGCAGGGTCCTCGTACTGAGCCAGACAGGAAACACTAACCGAGGAGCATCTCATAAAATGAATCCTGGTCTCTCAAAATACATAATTATGAGGATATGTTTCATATAAAGAAATAGAAATGAACTAAAGCAAACTCATTATAATATTCCTGGTAGATGTCATGAGATTCAAAAGTTCCAAGAAGAACCTTAGTTCAAGAATGATTCCCTTGTCTACACAAGGCCCTGAATTGAATCCCTAGCACCACATACACAGATACTAAATAATGACAATGATGATGATGAAGATGGTAATGATGATGATGATGGTTATGATAATGATGATGACGGTGGTATTGATGATGATGATGGTATTGATGATGATGATGATGATGGTTATGATGATGTTGATGATGATGATGATGATGATAGTAGAGATGGAACCTAGTGAGCTCAATGGCTTAAAGTAGAAATTGTCAATTATAAATTATCAGCGCAATTCAAAATTCCTATGCTCGAGAAATTTGCCCTATGAGCCCACTCACATGCTCTGATGACATAAGCTGGATTTATAAGTGATAACAGATGAAAATAGCAAAAGATGGTACTTGAGCAGTTGAAATTTGTAGTACGCTATTCCCGCTTTCAACCACAGTTCCGATTTACGCTTGACGGTTTTGATTTTGTAGAAAACAAGAACGTCAAATGGCCAGACACTTCGCAATAGTCTCCCATGAACCGAGCACCCCGTTAGTTGAAGATGGTAAGGGGGTTGTCGGGGATGCTGTTCGGCATCAGAAAGCTCAGATGTTGAGCCAAGGCATAAAATCAGCACGTTACAGAAATGCTGAGAGCGTTCATTTGAAAGTGTCATAGAGTCTGTGTCTATGGGTAAAATGGGTCAAGAAACCTGGGGTTTAGGCTCTCTGGCTTTAGAATTCTTAGTCTTCGTCTCATCGTTATTAGATGAAGTGAACCAGGAACATCCCCAGAGCACTGCTTAGACAGCGACTGAGCGTTGTCAAGCTTGTGTCTCTGGCGATAGGAAGCACACGTTTCATGTTTCACTCTTATCTCTAACGTAGATGTGGAAAGCCTGTTAAAAGACATTTGAATGCTTCCTTCTTGTACTCGCCAGGGCTAGTCAGTGTGGGCACAGAACAGGAGCAGTTGAAGGACTGAGTTTTGTGTCAGAAATAACACATAGTATTTAGAAGAAATAATTTTCTCAGTCAGCAACAAGCTCCTTCTGTTATTGAAGAGGAACTTAGTCAGTTCAGTTTGTATTTTTGTAACTAAATATCTAATATTAGAGGGGGAGAGTCTTGAAATTCACTGTTTCTTATTGAAACTAAAGGCCACCAGGCATGGGGACACACACACCTTTAATCCCAGCGCTCTGGTCAGGCTCTGGGAGTTTGAGATCAGCTTCGTCTACTTCAACTACTTCGTCAAGCAGTCAGAGCTATATAATTCAGACCCTGTGCCCAAAAAAAGGAAAGAAAAAAAAAGAAAGGAAGGAGTGAGGGATAGAGGGATGAAGGACAGAAGGGAGGGAGGGAGGGAGGGAGGGAGGGAGGGAGGGAGGGAGGGAGGGAGGGAGGAACTCAAAGCCTGGAAATTCCTCATAATGAAAACTCTCTCAGAGGAATTTTCATTTTCTATTTAATAGAAAATTATGATCATTTTTAAATCAAAGAACCTCTTCCTAATTTAAATTTAATAGAGATCCTTATTTTTCTTCCATTAAAAAAAAACGTGTGATAAATCGATGCATTTGCCACAGGGTTTGAATTTCATTATAAAGTTCTTTTTAAGGCAAAGCATATATGTGCTTTCCTGAGAACTTTTTCTCCCACAGATACAAAGCCCTTGAAGACAATTTCTTACCAGCTTTCTCTGGATATTCCGGAAAAGAAGAGCGATGACGACGAAGATGATATTCTGATGGGGAACATCTCCATCACTTGCTGTGATTCCAGGAAAATGTGTGGAAAGGTAACTCTTTTACAAATTTTGTTTTTGATTTTTTTTAAGACAATTTTGCTTAAAACAAAAGTTCTCACAGAGCTTCACTGCATGGGCCATTGCTATTTCTCAAAAATAACTGGTACAGACTTGGGATTGCAACTGTTTCTACACTTTATGTCTTATTAATAATATTTTTAGTTAAAGCCTTTTGGCCTTAAAATGTGATAGTTGTACATTAAAGACCATCTGGAACTCTTAAAAAATTAAAAGGCGGGAGGAAACATCACCGAAGTCCTAACCTTACTTCCTCAGAATTGTGTTGGCGTTTAAAGTGTTCTATGTTTGCAGTGCACCTCCACGTTCCTGTAGTTAAGGAGGAAGAATTTTAAAGGGGACACTCCTCTCTTAAATGACCCAATGCAATCTCCACAGGTTGTTGGCTTACAAAAGAGTTCCACAATAGCCCGGAATGGAGTATAACAAAGGTTTATTTATCTGGGGATAAACTCACAGAAAGAGCAGCAATCCGCAGTCCTCTGCATGTGCTAGGAACTGGAACCGAATCCAGCAGCCAAGAGACCCACACATGCTTTTCATCAGCATTTATAGCACATGAGGCCACGCCCGATATGGGCCGGTACCTTAAAGGCTATTGGCCAAAGTAGTTCCTACAACAACTGGGTTCTAAGACGAGTGTATTTTACATATATTGAGGGGAATCTTCATATACTGATTGTAAAATTTATGTAGAAGTATAAAGAACCTAGAATTACCAAGACACCCTGGGAAAAAACCGAAGGGAGCTGTAGACCTCTGCTGATACAGCGATTAAGTAAGGGTGATGCTGCGGAAAAGATCAGCAGAGCCACAGAACAGTCTAGACTTAAACACCAGCAGACATGCATTCATAACTGCTGACAGCAGGGCCACTGAAGGGTAGTGAAGAAAGAAAGTCTTTTGAATGTCTAGTCTGGGTCAGCTTGGCCTGGGCGGCCGTATTCTTTATTAATGTAACTGGAAGGACTGCCTCACACCGTATGTAGAAACCAATTCTGGAGGAGATTAAATCCCGAGACACAACATACAAAACTATAAATATTAACCTTTCTTTCTTTTTTTTTTTTTTGTTGTTGTGTTTTGTTTTGTTTTTCAAGGCAGAGCTTCTCTGTTTAACAGCTCTGGCTGTCCTGGTACTTCTTTGTAGACAAGGCTGGCCTGGAACTCACAGAGATCCCCCTGCTTCTGCCTCCTGAGTGCTGGGATTAAAGGTGTGCACCACCCCTGCCTGGCTTCTTTTCGTTTTCTCAAATGTATACTATTTGAGGATTTCATATAGGCATGTGGTGTATTTTCATCATATTTAATACATACATTCAGTGTATTCCAATTATATTCATCTCCAGCTCTTCTTCCTAACTCTCTCCAGATTCAATTCTCATTCCCCTCCAACCCCTCCCCACATCATGTCTCTTTTATTTTATAACTCAGTCCAATTTGTGCTGTACAATGTATTTTGTTGACATCATAGAACAGACTTATACCTTAAAGCAGTATTTGGCAAGGACTTGATGAATTAAATTAAGATTTTAAAAAACAAAGCAAAAAAATGAAGAATCATTTAATTACATATGGCATATAAAGAAAGGTCTTATACTCTAAATTTATGAAGAATTTTTAAAAATCAAGATGAAAGAGTTAATTTTTCCAGGTGTGGCAGTACATACTTTTAATCCCAGTGGAAGGAGGCAGAGGTAGGCAGATCTCTGTAAGTTCAAGATCAGCCTGGTCTACATAGCGAGTTCCAAGTTAGCCAGGGCTATATAGTAAGACCCTTTGTCAGAAACAAAACAAAGAAACACAAAAGTGTATTCTACAGAAAAGTGAGCCCTTTGCCAAAATTCAAACAGAAACTTTTCACGAGAGAAAATGCAGATGACTGAAATCATACAAAAGCCTGTTCAGCTTCCTTCGTCACCCGAGAAATGAAAATTCATTACACACTAACCACACTGGTAACAGTATAAACTCTGATAGAGCTGAGCTTTGGGGAGCGAACCGGAGCATTTTCTGTGACATGGTATGTGACACAGAACTATAAAGTCATCTAGGTGGAGGCATACCCTACAGGAACTTAATACCAGCATGCAGACATGCTTAAGAATGTTCTAGTTATCCGGGCTTCTATCAGCCAAAAGATGGAGAAACCTGGGGTCCCTCACCCACAATGAGCAGTGACAAACAGGCGCAGAAAACCACGAGCAAATCAAAGTCACTGCAGCGCAGCGGCTCAAGGAGAGGGGTCTTCCCTTGAAGAAAGAAGACCTGACAATTACAACAGATGATCCTAGCTATCTTAGCATCTCTACTGCTATGAAGAGACACCATGACCGCAGCAACTCTTATAAAGGAAGACATTTAATTGGGGCTGGCTTACAGTTCCGAGGGTTAGTCCGTTGTCATCATGGCGGGAAGCATGGCTGCATGCAGGTGGACATGGTGCTGGAGACGGAGCTGAGAGTTCTTTGTCCAGATCTGGAGGTAGCAGGAAGAGACTGTCACATTGGGTATAGGTTGAGCATCTGAGACCTCAAAGCCCAGCTCCAGTGACACACTTCCTCCAACAAGGCCATATCCACTGCAACAATGCCACAGCTCCTAATAGTGCCCTGTGGGCCTATGGGGGCCATTTTTATTCAAACCACCACACGCCATGTATAGTACATTAAAAAAGAGAACATCTAAATGACGAACTACAGAAGTGCACAGAAATTACCATCAAATCACACTGTCAGATGCATCTTGGCAGGGTGCTGATACTGGACTTGGCCCACTGGGCTGCACACACCAGGGTAGGCATACCAGCATGGGCACACTGGGCTGTGTACACTGCAGGGAGCACAGTAGGAGACTACTGGAACCTCTGGTTCCATTTAGGACCTTGTGTGGTCATGGCACAGCGTTTGTTTCACAATTACTCGCGGCTGAAATAACATCCTCTGGCGCTTGTCTGAAGTATTCCATATTTCATAGCTTCTGGAAACAATAGCCTCCCCCCCCCCCACTTTTGAAGAGGCTGTCATTTCCAGACGGAACAGTAAGTTTTCAAAGTAAATGACAATGTTCATCCAAAACCTTAGATCATTTCACCCTAGGAATTCTTGTCCCGTTTTAGTGCAAGCCAAGATCAGGAATGCATAGAATTGAACCAAATCCTCAATTTATCATCAGTATTATCAGCTATGGATTCATGTTCACACTGAACTTCCATATAAAAGGGGTTGGACTTGGAGCCACGATGGTCATCTTCCTGCATCTTCACTGTCTCCTCACAGGCTTATTGCTGGGGAGGTAGCTGGGTAGAAAGTGCCTAGCGTTGCAGGGCCCTAGCATATGCAGGGCCCTGGGCTCAATCCCTAACCCAAGGGGAAAGGTGAATAAAGCAGTGTAGACAGATTGTTCTTTGGACCACCAGCTCACAAAGAACGGCATGGAGACTTATTATTAATTTTGAAAGCTCGCCCTATAGCTTAGGCTTGCCCCACTAGCTCTTACAACTTAAATGAACCCATTTCTACTCACCTACCTGCTACTATGTAACTGGTGGCTTTTTCCTCTCCTGCATGGCTTGCTCTGTCTCTGCAACTGGCTCGTGACCCTGCCTTTTTTCTTCCCAGAGTTCTCTGGACCCAGAAGTCCTGCCTAGCTAATGACCATTCAGCTCTTTATTAAACTAATCAGAGGGCACCTTGGCAAAGACACATCTTCACGGTGTACGAAAAGATTACTCCACAATAAAGTAGGTCAGATTTATAAAATACCCCTTCAGCCCAGCACTTCCACAGATGTGTGAATATCTTACAATAAGGATATGATTGTTACCATTGTGGTGTGACCGGTTTGTCTCCTTTTGTTTCTTATGATAATAAATATGAAAAAATTAAAACTTTCAATAGATAAGCGATGAGAAGGGACTTATTACACAACACTGCAGGCGTTCAGATGATCTGTAAACCATTGCTGCTGACTGTCCCATGTTGCTGAAGTAGGGCTAAGCACAGAAAGTAAGGAAATGGTTTGCTCCATGTGTGACATCAGCAGCCAGCAGTTAATGTTGTTTACTGTACATGCAGATCGTGAGGAATGAGCTCTTGGAGAAGCACTACAAACACGGAAGCAAGTTTCTCACCTCCTTTCCAGATGGAACAACACAAATATTGTATCCTTTCTTTCCATGCGTTATTGTATTAGCTTTACTTCCCAAGAAAGAAAACAGGCAGGGCCTGATGGCATAGGCTTGTAGCCTCAGCTACTTGGGAGGCTGAGGTATGGGAAGCTGAGGTGAAGGAGTCTGTGGTGAGGGAAACTGAGGTGGGGGAGGCTGAGGTGGGGGAGGCTGAGGTGAGGGAAGCTGAGGTATGGGAGGCTGAGGTAGGGGAGGTTGTGGTATGGGAAGCTGAGGTAGAGGAGGATGAGATTGAGGGAGGCTGAGGTGGGGGAGGATGAGGTGAGGGAGGCTGAGGTGGGAGATGAGGCAGGAAGATAGCAAGTCCATGACCTGCCTGGGCAAATTAGAGTGAACCAATCCCAAAATCAAAAATCACAAAAGAGCTGGGGAGGAGGTCTGTGACAGACCACATGTACTAGGCCTTAGTGTTTATCCCAATAGAAAATGGAAGAAGAGAGGGAGGGCCAGACAGAAAAGACAGGACAGAAAAGAGAGAGAATGGGGGGGGGCATCCAGAAAATACATATATACTCCCAGAATTCTACCATCCAGAGAAAAGCAGATGACATTTGAAATTCACCTTCCCTTATACTGTCCTGAGTCTATAAGCTTCCATATTACTGAGATTAATATATGCATATATATATATCATATATTTCCCTTTGAATGGGCTCTTTTATATAATGGTAAGAGAATATAAAATGCCATTGACATTGAGACACTCCACATTTTGTACCAGACAGTGCTGAGTCTGTGAGCCCATCAGTGGGGACAGCTCTCTGCCTCACCTGCTACGCACTTACAGTGTATTTCCTTGAGTTCAATCCCTAGGAGAAGAAATTCTAGATGAGAAATTTGAGCATTTCCAGCTCTGATGTTTTTTACCCCCAAACCACAGACCAGTTAATACACCCACGAACTAAGTCACTAGCCACTTCATCATAGGCCACTCAGACAGCCAGGCCATAGAGTTTGGGCATAAAAGCCACTCAGAGTCTCTGGAGAAAAGAAAGAAACAAAAACCCAAAGAGAACTTTTCATGAACTGAGTGCTTCCTGTCATTTTCGGTCAGCGTCCCAGATGTTTAGGCAAACCCTAACAATAAACCAGGAAAATACGTTCGCGGTTACAAACGACAAAGCTGGCGTCCCCGTGAGACAGAGTGGAGGTGCCAACTTTTACTGCTAATGGTTTCACGTCACAACTTTAATTCTTAGCACTCTTAGAGGCTGTGGCTGATGTTCCAAATTAGTCTTGATTACCCTTGTCTCTGAACATCCTTTGCACACAGACCCGATTAACACCACCAGACACGCTCGGTGGGCTTTCTTTCGGATCTGCTACAAGTGTGATGGTTTTCTTAATTCCGTTTTCAAATGGTCTCTGCTAAGATAAAGAAACCGAGTTGATTTTGTCTTGCAGCCTATGGTGACAGTCCTCCTGAACTCACTCACTGGTTCTAAAGTTTTGTTTTGCTGTGTCCCTGAGGCTTTCTGTATACACAGATCCCGAGTATGCTTTTTATCTCCCATTCCAATCTAGACATTTTCCCTTCCTAAATTTTCCATGGTTAGGACGTTCATGTAAAATTGACTAGAAGGGGCCAGCAAGATGGTGGGTAAAGGTATTTTTCCACCAAGCCTGATGACCTGAGTTCAATTTGCCAGGATCCACACAATGGAGAGAGAGAGAACTCAGTCCTGCAAATCGTTCTCCAACCTCTGTATGCATGCACTCTGTGGCGCATAGACACATATACACAGATAAATAAACAAATAAAATTGTAATATGAATATTAAGCATGGGAAGTTGTGGGAATAGACATCTTTGTTTAGGTTCTCACCTTAACAGGAAAGCATACCATGAAGTAGACTGCCAGCCTGTGGTATTTCTGTGACTACCCTGTTAGCTGAGATGTTCCGATCTATTTGAGAACTACTAAATCTTTTTATCAGGAAGCAGTATTGGTTTTTCAGAAGACTTTTCTGTACCTATTGAGATGGTCATGCTCTTTTTGCTTTCTATTCTACTAATGTGGTTTATTTTATTTGTCGATTTTCGATGTTGAATCACCCTTATATCTTTTGGGATAAATTTAACTTTATCATGTTGCACAATCCTCTTCCACGTCTCTAATTCCATTTCTTACCACTTTGTTGAGAATTTTTACCTTTCATAAATATATTTTCATCCATATAAAAGCATAAATTTCTTTTGTATTAAAACAGCGACCTTTTCAGAATGCTTCATAATTTCAAAAAGCTCCTCATAAATTAACTTTATTCCACGCGTAGCCCAGGATCACTAGAAATGTCACAGGACCTTATCTGACCTCAGCTATCCATCTGGAAATCTAGCCATTATCCAGGTGCCCAACAAGACAAAAGGTTTCACTTGTATCGTCCAAGAAGACACACCCACCAATCCCGCTATCCTGGCGGTGCTCGACTCCTCTGGGAGAAGCTCCTGCTATCACCCTAATGGAAATGTCTGGTAAGTTTCTCAGGCCCTTGCTGCTATTTTGGTTTTGATTCTGTTTTACACTCTAATTGTTTAACTGTATCTTTTCTCTTCAGTGATAAGAATGGCTTTGGAAAGATTTCTCTAAGTTAACTTCTTTAGAAAGTAACATAGCTCAGAGACACACAATGCCAGGTTGCTCACTGTCTGAGATACATTCCCAGCTAGTGAGCTTCCTGCAGCCATGCCAGACAATAATATGCAAACCTCTGGAGCCACAAAGCCTGGGAAGGCATTTCCATGCAAGCCTGGGATCCACAGAAGAGAGGAAGGAGAGAACTGACTGCAAGGAGTCATCCTTTGACCTCCCCACTGACGCTGTGGCTCACAGGCAACCCCCACCACATGCACCTCAGGCATACGCACATCATAATATAAAGATTTAAATCTCTGTAGAAAGGTCTTGATTCCCTTTTAATTTACCAGTATATACACTGTATACGTTCATATTATTTCATTTAATCTGAAAAAAATTTTGGGTTCTAACTTCAAACACAATTTAAGCCTTTCAGAAAGGCGTGTGTGTGTGTGTGTGTGTGTAGACACAGCCTCACTCTGTAACCCTGGCCAGACTGGAATTCCCTCTACAGAGCAGGCTGGCCTTAAATTTGTGACCCTCAGCATTCCAAGTGCTAGATTAGCTAGATTACAGGTGTAAGCCACCGTAGTTGGATTTTAAATTATCTGTAGGTATATAATGTCTCTTGGGAAACTGCCAACAGCTGGCAAGCTTTGGACCTTGCTGACAAAGTTGGGACGCAGTGAAGCATTGTATTTCTAGTCCACGGTAGCGACTGATCCGCTAACACCATGTACAATGGGAAATCTCTAGTTATCCTTCGGGATTCAATAGTCAGCCTGGGCTACATTTGGTGGAGTGTTACAATAACTGTCACCCATAGAGACCAGATGATTTCAGGGGCCCCAACTCTATGAGCTGAATTCTTGGGTACTCTGACTGGTCCCTGCCATCCCCAAAACCTCTTCTCGCTGCCTCTGTGAAGTAAGTCTCCTTTCTCTGTGGCCTGAAGTTCCTTGAAGGCGTATCCCGAATCTTTACCCTTACACAGCTAAATCTATGGCATAAGCTCCAAGAATCATCAAAGAACTGATTCAGAGCAGTTCGGTCAAATACTGCTGTGTGAAATCGCCCCTTTCCGGCTCCCGTAGGGTTTCCTCCTGGTTTCTTATTTCTTTTGCTGTCAGGTTAGTATCAGTGATCAGTCAGTGCTGGAGAAACAAGAGGTAAGTTCCCTTACTCCTGGGGCCCTCGTGGGCATTGTCAAATCTAGCCAACCTTCTCAGAGTACAGACCTCCCCTCCCAGTAGGGATGGTTACCTCCGCTGAAAACGGTGAGGGAGCATGGGAATGAGGTTGCCAGTAGGCTGTCACGGTGATGAGTGCCACAAAACCTCCAAGCAAGCAGGATATTTGTAATGTAGTAGATGTGTGGCCTTGGCAATGCACACGGTTGGAGAAGCCCACCTCATCTGAGCACATCTTTGCTCCCCTGGAGAACTTCTCTCCATAGCCACACACTCAGAAGTACCCCTGAACCCCTGCTGTCCACACCCAGACCCCCAAAGCCTCGTACTTAATGGCTGGTGGTGCAGCCCGGTGGGAGAGCTCCAACATGCATGGCCAATGCCTTGGCTTCAGCCACCAGCACCCTCTAACCCCCCAAGAAAAGAAATATAAAAGGAAGGGTATTTGACTTTTAGCTGTGTCCACTCTCTTGCACAAGGAGTACTCTGGGCATCCCCCAAATTTATGGTCTTGCATTTTGGACTGATAAAAATCTAAGCATTGGTCCCGTCTCTCTCAGAAACAGCTTCCCCTCTGTATCCTTTCTTTTCCCAGAGGAAACCTCCAGGTTTCCTTCGCTCGCTGTCTCTCTCTCTCTCTCTCTCTCTCTCTCTCTCTCTCTCTCTCTCTCTCTCTCTCACACACACACACACACACACACACGGCCTTTTTATATCAGTTTATCGGTATGCTTCGATTTGAACCCATTACTCCAAATAGTGTAAAGTGAGTAGCGTCACCCATCTGCCTTGGCTAGGAAGTGGTAGGGATAATTTAGCCTTGAATTACAGAGCTACCACTCGTAGGGCTTTTTCGTTTGTTTTTCAAACCAAGGTCTCACCCTGTCCCGCCACAGCCCTCTGTAATTGCGAGTATGAAGCCACCACACGCAGCTCTCCTATCAATGACTCGAATTTCCTTCCAGGGTCTACATCAACGTCCTGGGAGGCCAATATTCAGACCAAGCTGGCAACAGAATACGAACTTGGAACTGGTCAAGTTCCATGCCTTCCTCGTCCTTTGCTTCATTTAAACCTGTTTTTCTGGCTTTGAACCATCACATTGGAATTCGCATCTTAGAACAAGACAAGGTCTCCATTAATTTTCTAGCAATGGGCCAACAGGCAAGAATCAGCGTTGGGACCAAAGTAACGGTAAGCGCATTAGAAAAATAGTTCCAATCATTTAGATTTTAAGAGTAAACTAATTTTGCTAACCTGATTACTGATGGAATAGATGGATGCCTAATGTGTCCACTGAGAGTTCTTGGAATTCACAACGAAGGTGCCCTGTGTTACTGAAGCGAACCTTACATTTTCTTCTCTCTTAAAATCCCTGTCAGTTCAGACTTAAGTCCCAGCAGCACAAACCAAGAGCTAGCTGTATGACGGCAGTCACCTGCCTTGCCCACATTGTTTTATAGTTTGTGTTTTGAGGTTTCTGTTTCCTCTCTGCTATGGCAGAAAGCTCTAGCCTGGGCCAGGAAACCGGTTCTAATCGTATTGGAGATACTGCTAGACTGCCCAGGTCTTTACCAAGTCGTCACTTTACCACATTCTGAGCTGCCCGTGAACCTGTCCCTGAGCCAGGCTGCCTCTCTTACCACCATGGCTGCCTTCCCCACTAACAATTAGCTCCCGAAGGATGAACAGGCTCTCTCCGCGACCTTTACTCTAGTGCTTTGCCCCGACCTGATCAAAGCACAATCCATGTTGGCCATAACTCAGGGGTTCAGAAGGTAGACATCCAGTTGCAGCGTGCAGTTGCCCCTTGGTCACGCGAGTGAAGTGGAGCTTCAGTTTCTCAACTATAAACTAAGGAATGAATGGTTCCTGCCTCCTCGCAGTTGCTGGGAGGCGACTGGGAAAATGTAAAATACCACGCGCTCGAGGCACCTGGCACTGGCTATGCGCTTGAGCATGCAAAGCTACCTCTGGGTAAACTACTGAGACTCAGGCCTTCATTAAGCTTACCATGGCTGACGCGACAGCAGGGCAGTTCCGTTCCTTCTCCAGAGGAAAATGGTCCCACTGTTCCAACTCCAAATGGTCCTCTCCCCGTGCCCGTCCTGCTCCTGGATACTCAGCTCTGCCCCTCTCTTTCTTTGCCCACAAGTGCTACAAACCAGAGGAGCTCCCAGCCCTGCGGTTCGTGAGTGGAGATGACCTTCTGCTGCTGGCCAGCTTAATAAAGATCCGGCGGCTGTTCCACAAGCTGCGAGGATGTGTGACTTTCCCCTCTAGTCAGGCGTGGGAAAAAGTAAAGCAACCGACCTACCTTTCTTCGCTCTCTCTAAAACTACTTGCCCTCTGCGATAGTTCTGGCTTACAGAATAGTACAATGGCAACAATTATGAAGCTAATAAATGAGATAGAGTAACGAAGTGTCGTCGCCATAGGATTTTCTTTTGTTATGGGTCTTTTAAGCAACACGAAGTTTCAAAGAGTAGACCAAATGAGCAGGAAATATCAAGAAATACGTGACTGTATACATTTGGAACACACTGTGAGCCATCGCTGGGGTCGATTCTCAGTTGGAAATTTAACTAACTCACTTCCTCAAGACCGGAAAATAAGTATGGCATCAAGAGATGCAATAGTGGGCACCTACTCTAACCGGGAGGGGGTGGGGATCAGTGCTTATCTGCCCCCAAAAGGGAAGTCTAGAAGAGGGATAACTCCCAGAAAGCCAGAGTCAACCTGTGAGGGGACAGACAGGAAATCTGGAAGATTCTGCAATATACGAAAGGAAAACCCTGCCATCTGCCAGGTCCGCCTCCCACCAGAGAGAATTATGGCTCCTCCCCTTCCCCCTGGTCAACATCAGGCTGAGGAATCACATACGAACCAGTTACCTAAGCTGCACAGCACTATGCATTTCCCATTTGCTTTGGTGGGGTAGGGGGCAATACTGATCCCTAGGGATAAACTAGCACAGTCCCCTCTGCTCAGTCAGGGTGATGAACAGGAGGCCAATCAGTGAGGACCTTGTCTAGTTACTGGTCTGCTGCTTCAAAGAGATACCATGCCTGGGGCGATTTATAAAAGGGAGCATTTAATTGAGCATTTATAAGAGGAAGTATTTAATCACAGTGGGGATCATGGCGGCAGGGAAGCAGGCAAGCAGGCACAGGGCTGGAACAGTAGCTGAGAACTGACCTGCAAGGTGCAGGCAGCGTGGGAGTGGAAGACCGGGCCTGGTACGAGTAAGTGTTACAGCTAAGACCGGAACGGTATCCCGGCAGTTGGGAGTCAAGGAAAACCACGAAGTCACACCTCACAACAAACCTCACACAAGATTTAAGACCTAGGGAGGGAGGGTGACTGCCTCTGCCTGACAAGAAACGGCAGAAGAACCAGCAGAAAACTGAGCAGAAGACAAGCTTTATATAGCGTTTCTTGGAGGGTGGGGCAGAACTTTCCAGGATGGACTGGGTTTGGAGGGATTATGTGGTCTGATCTTGGGACAAACCCAGGGATTGGAGGAATTTTGTGGCTGGATGTTGAGCTTTTAAAACCTCCAAGCCTACCCCCAGTGATATCTCCTCCAACAAGGCCACATCTCCTAATCCTTCCTCAACAGTCCACTAACCGAGAAACAAACATTCAAGTATATGAGCCTACGGGGGTCATTCTCATTCAAACCACCACAGACCATAAGACATTCAGGGGACATCAGGATCCCACATCTGCTGAACATCCTGGGATTTCTCAGCTCTTCAGGAGTGGGAGAGAAGTTTTAGGTAACATTCCTAATTACCAAATTTGGCACCATGTGGCAAAAGGGGGGTTAAGTCTATCTCTCCCCCACCCCCATTAATAACCATCAAATCAGGTTGTTTTTCTAATAGAACTCAACGGAATCTGTCGTGGCGTGAATATTTTCTACATTTTATCCCCAGCAAAGGATATAGTGCTGGGGGTTTTAGAATCTTTAGAACATGAGACCTAGCAGACAAGGCTGTAGGGGTGAAGCTTGTGGGTTCCAGCTGGCCTTTCCCCAGCTCTCAGCCTCCTGGTTGATGCCCGGTACTAAGCCCCAGCTCAAGTTGCCACTCCATACACTCTACCACGACTTCCCCAAGGGGATGGACTACAGAAGTGTAAGAGCTTCTCCCCATAACTCACAGGGAGACAGTTTAGTGGTTGTGGGTGACGGTAGCCTGGGTCTTGCTCTTAACCCATTAACTGCTTCCCCCACCCCCAAATATCTGTCGTTGGCTTGTATTCTGGGGATCCTGTGAGAACTGAGGCTGTATTGTCACTGTTCAATTCTGTCTTGCTGATTCCCACTGCTTGTCTTTGTGGGAAAGGAACTTCTAAAGTCATGCCTTTTTTTTTTTTTGACCTTTTAATATTTTTAATCATATGACTGTAACTATACAATTTCCACCATTTTTTATTTTAATTTTTTTTGAGATTATAATATAATTAAGATATTTCTCCCTTCCCTCTCCTTCCTCCAAACTCTTCTATATGCCTCTCCCCACTCTCATGCAAATTCATGGCCTCTTTTTTCAGTAATTGTTATTATATGCTGTCAGGGGCAAGTCTCGACAAGATTACCTTTCTTTCAGAGTGGAGGTGTGAGAATTTAAAAATACGGTAAAGAATACAAAGACACAAACAAAAATAATAAAACACAGAAACATATAGGATAGTATGGGGAGGGAATTTCAGTGAGTACTGAAAATCCATCCCTGTTTAATTTCCAACAGCTTAATATATCCCTGATTTCAAACAGTAGGAGCAGAACAAAAGACTGCATTAACATACAAATTGAAAGTCATGGGGTCCATTCGCTGCTCATGCCCTTGACTCACGCCCTGGATCAAACACTGTGTGGGCAAACCACTCCCTGACTGGAACCCCAAGTTATTTCCATAAAAGGGAACTAGAACCTAGCTGGATCCTAGACTTTGTTTTAGGTAGAAACCAACTACTTCCCTATTTCAGGAGCACGAGGTCTGGCAACTAGCCACACTGTTGACAATAGCCTTGAGAGAGCAGAACTCTGATTTACAACTAAGTGGGACCTCTGTTTGAGTTAAAAGCACAATAATCTAGAACTAAAGACAAGTCCCGAACTCTCTGACCTTTGGGCCTCCACAGTATGCATATATGTGTATACATATATATTCCTAAATATAACCGGTCAGTTCACATCAAATTACTTATTGTTTCAAAAGCAATACAATGTTTCAAAAAAGTTTACATATATGCCAAAATTTCAGGTTACTGTGAAGTTTTAGCTCTAAAATATCTCCAGAGGGGCTGGAGACATGGCTCATCAGGTAAAGGTCTGTTGTGGAAGATTCTGTCTGTCCACTGTGAAGATATGACACTGATTGGTTTAATAAGAAGCTGAAGAGCCAGTAGCAAGGCAGGATTTCCAGGCAGAGAGGATGCTGGGAAGAAGGCAGAGATGCCAGGAGATGCAGAACAAGCAGGTTGGGCAGTATGGAGATAGGTAATAAAGCCACAAGGCAGAAAGAAAATAAACAGAAATGTGTTGTTATAAGAGCTAGTTAGAAATAAACTTAAGCTAAGGCCAAGCTTGTATAATTAATATAAGTCTCCATGTCATTTTTTTGTGAGCTGGCGGCCCCTCAAAAAGCCTGACTATAGAGTGCAGATTGCTCTTGCAGAAGACTTGGGTTCAGTTCCCAGCACCCATATCAGGTGGCTCACAACCACCTATAAATCCAGTCCCAGGAGATCCAACACACTCTGGCCTCAGTGGGCACCTTCACACATTTGGCACACATAAACTCACACACACACACACACACATAAATAAAAAATAATTAAAAATATTACAGCTTATGTGACCCAGCAAAATCTTTCAAGCAATATAAAAATTACAATGTGGTTACATCCTATTTTTTAAGTGAATGATTACAATGAATACAAGTAAGAAGCAGTGTGTTTCTCATGTCTCTTACATGATCGAACATTTTACTTATTACAAGTGAAAAGCAAACCATTCCCAAGGACTCACATATATCCACGGCCAAGCAACCTGTTATAGATTAACAGAGTGTAAGCAAGTAAGGTAATTTTCTCAGTCAGTTCCTTTACTGGCAGTCTGCATTTTGTGGTTACAAAGAAACCATCAAACATTTTATTATTTATCTCAAAAGGTAATTATCTCAAAAGATAATCTTATAAAAAATGTTAAAAGAACCACAAATCTAAACTTTTTTATATGAAACACAATACCATCTATACTCTAAATCCTCAGGGTGAATGCACACTCATCAACAGCTTTTTTATTAAATCATATCAGGAAGCTGAGGGCAGAAATGGGTCCAAGAAATTAATCATCACCTTTGGTCACCAACCTATCCTAGCAAGAAAGGCCCGACAGCTAGTAATAACTGGCTGTCTCTGTTCTTGTTCCCCGACCTCGATGAGTCCTTTGATCAACTACTGAAAGTGTGTCTGTCTAAATTTTCTACATCAAAGCCAATAGCAAAAACACTTTAACCCAATTTTACTAACAGTCTGCATCTCTAAATTCTAAGGACGGTAGTTGAGTCATTAATCTGCCTCAGCAGCAATGCCTGGAAAAAGTCAATCACTATTATTGTAAGTACCAGTAACAGCTGCCCAGTGAGGAGCTAGAAACCCCCTTACAGTTTTTATAGAACCCATTAATTATGAGGGATGTGGTGACCACGAGGGCAAGAATCAGAGCTATGCTCAATAGCAGAATGAAGCCCTCAGGACACGCAGTCCTTGGGGCTCTGCCTTCCCAGGGCTCACCCAGCAGGGTCTATGCTGACAGCCAGGTCATAAGAGTTTCAAAGATGCTGCTTGTTCCTCTCGCATGGCCTCTGATACATCTTGATCGAAACAAAATACCTATATTTTTGCGTTGAGCACCTCGCTTTTCCTTGCTTCTTGAACTTCTAGTTTCCATAAAGAGAAATAGAAACGGTGACTAACTGAGCTAGCATGACCCACGCATGACGAAGCCCCTACTAGAAATCGCGTTGTACACCATGAAACCACTCGGAAGCTGTTAAGCCCATAGCAGATACTGGATGAGGTCTCAGGCTAAAATTAGCAGATTAAAGAGACATTTTTAAACAAGTCATTCAAGGACCGGATATTATTTCAAAATATCTTTAAAAAATAATTCCATGTTACATTACTTCTTTATTAGTTCATTAAAAATTATAAGTTTAAATGGAAACCTTTACAGATGGTCCCAACTTATAGTGGCTTTGCTAACAATTTTTCAGCTCTATTGCAGAAATCATACATGGTCAGTAGAAAGTATACTTAGAGACTTGGGTCTACTCTTTTCCTTGGCTAACAGTACACTGTATGGGATTCTCTCAAGATTCAGGGTAGCAGCGGCAAGCCGGAGCTCCGAGTCAAACACGATCACGACCTGCCTGTGCTCCGTGGCACATTATGTTGCCAGTATATTGTGGGCGTTTTTTGTGTGTGTTTGCATTCATCCACATCTACAGAGTGTGAACCCATGTGCGCACACGAGCTCTTAGACAATGCATTAGAAAACTGACTCCATCTCAAAAATAGAAAAAGAAATCACAAAAGGGAGTATAAAGTTAATTGGATTATGGCATTTCAGGGTGGGGCTTGTAGGAGGTAATTAGAATCAGAACCGTTGGACTGACAAAAATAAGGATATTGAGCAGGGCAGTGAAGGTGCAGACTTTAACCCCAGCAGCACTCAGGAGGCAGAAGCAGGCAGGTCTCTGTGAGTTCGATGTCAGCCTGGTCTACAGAGAGTTCTAGGACAGCTAGGGCTACACAGAGAAACCCTGTCTCAGAAAACCCAACAACAATAATGATGAAGATGATGGTGATGATGATGAGGATATGATACATACTCCTGATCTCCTGCCAAGGGCTAGTGGGTGCTGTCTCAGGATGCTGCTATCAAGCAGGCCTTCGCCAGGTGTGGCTCCTCAATCTGGACCAGGAATTTGGGGCGAAATGCGATCTTATAACTTAACAACAGAAAGCAGATTAATACAGGATCAAGTGGCAAGTGAAAAGCCAGGAATAAGATTGTGTGAGCACAGACAGCTATGATGTGCACATTACACCTTGCGGGGAAACCCAGCACCAGATAACACGCACAGAAGTCTGGGAAGAAAGGAGCTGTCTATCCAGCTCCACTTTTCACATACTTGCTCAACACCACTTTGACTAATGACAACAGAGCAAACTCATCCAAACTAAGAGATGACGCCTCAATGTGTCACTTAAAGCATGTACTTAAAAACCAGCAAACAGCCGGGCGGTGGTGGCGCACGCCTTTAATCCCAGCACTCGGGAGGCAGAGGCAGGTGGATCTCTGGGAGTTCGAGGCCAGCCTGGTCTACAAGAGCTAGTTCCAGGCACCAAAGCTACAGAGAAACCCTGTCTCGAAAAACCGAAAGAACAAAAACAAAAAATCAAAGCAAAGTGTTAGGTACTGGTGCTAGGCCTTGTGAGTCCGGAGAACGGAAGAGGGAACAGTACTGAAATTTCTCTGAGGAAAGTATGGAGGCGCTAACACCAGAGCTGGACGACACCAGTGTCAGGGCTAGGACGCTTGCTGCTGTGCTCAGGGCTACAGGCTAGGTTAGGACTAGAGTTAGGGTTGGGAGTAGGCCAAAGGCTGCTCGATCTAGAACAGTTAGGGTCAGGCCTAGGGTTAGATAGATATGGGATAGGGCTAATACAGGAACCGAGTTAAGGTTAGAGCTAGGGCTAAGCGTGTGTGGGAGGGGTTAATGTTAAGTATCAGAAAACGTTTGGTGTTAGGGCTGGGGTCACGGAGGAGTTAGTGTTATCATTAAATCTGAAGGCTGGGGTTACATAATATTATTTACATATACATGCTCATAATTTACAATTTTCATTGCATGTGTGTTTTGCCAGCATGCATGGCAGTGTACCACATTGAGTTAATGGTGTCTCTGGAGGGCAGAAGGCCTGGGATGCCTGGGACTGGAGTTATAGATGGTGGTGAGCCACCGCGTTGGTGCCAGGAAATGAACTTTAGTCTCCTGCAGCAGCGGTTAGATGAGTCACCTATCTCCCAGCCTCATTTATTATCTTTAAAACAATCTCCCACCGCTAGGTTTTATGGGCCACTGAAAGACAACCAATAGCACCTTCTAATACTCTCCAGGCACCGAGAAGAAGGTACAACGAGCAGAGTTTCCTGAAGACTTGCTCTTAGCAACTCAAGAACGAGAAGCAAAGAACCTGCAACTGTTTTTCATTCTCTTATTAAGAGTTGCTAGGACACAGAGCACAGTCCAGCAGGTGGCCCTGGGGAGCATCGGCAGCAACCTGCCCAGGAGGCTCCAATCCTCTCCTAAGCAAGCACTCAAATGCTGACTCCATCAATGCTAGACAACCCTCGGCTGGATAGTGACAACTGGCGTTTGATTTGAGCGGCTCATCTAGGGATGTGGCGAGGTGGAGGAAGAGGCAGAAATGAGGCCAGGCTACGCATGGTGGCATGTGTCTTTAATCCCGGCATTTGGAAGGCAAAGATAAATCTCTGAGCTCGAAGTCTGCCATGGGTTAAGGAAGAGAAAATTAGGAGTAAACATCCAATAAGAAATAAACAGGAAATGAATGTAGGGTATAGGGTATAGTTGGGTGGTGGGTATGTGCTTGGCACACCCAAACCTAGGTTCAATGCCCAACATCAAAAAAACAAGCAATTCAACGCGCCCCCCTCCCCCAATAACAAAGATAGGAAACACAGAGGGAGCACACAGAGGGAGCACAGCTATGTGCTCCTGATCTACTCTGCAGGCCCGGGTGGGGTTGTCGAGAGGTCTGAGTCAGCACAGCCCCAGAGGCCAGCTCTGTAAGACTTTCTAGCTACGTGAAACATGAATCTTTTTATCTGGCAGGCAGAAACCAGTTCATATTAGGGTCCTCTAGCAATCTGGAGTTATCACGTGGCTAATTATTCAAATAAAAGGAAACACGTGCATTTTTCTGCAGTCAGAACTGTAAGAATTTAAAGATTTTTTTTTAAATATGAAAATCAAGATCACTACATCACTGCTGTAATGTAGGCCTACTTTTCTGAGAAAACCTAGCAATTCAAACCAGTTAAATTATGCTTGGTGACCAATTCCTCTTTATTAGGTCCGAAGGAAACTCCAATTTTCCAAAAGGCAATCCAAATATCCAGAAATCAGCTCACCTGGACTACAGGAGGCTTTCTGGTGGTTGGATAAAAGCCAGCCTTCCTCAGGAACTTGTGAGGCCAGCTCCTGTCTACCAAACACAGCCATTTCCCTTACCTTTGGCCCCCGGGATTCCTCCATACCTGTTACACATTTCAAAGTCCACCCCAGCAAGCCAACCCTTCCCACCTCCTTCCCAAGCCTAAACTCTCAGATCCAGGGCTTCCCTCCCAGCTACTCAGTCTCCTAACCTGCTCTTCTCCCCAGGCTCTGTGCTCTTTCTGTTCTGCTTCCCTCACTGTTTTCTCTATTCTCTGCACCCTGCTAGTCTCCCTCTGGCAGATATCCCTGGCTACATGCAGTTTGCTTCTTTCCCTTTCTGCTCTTGGCCTCTTCCAGATACCTCTGGCTGCTCTCTTATATCAACAGTAAAAACCTTCCCCTCAAGGATCCCACGGAGCAGCCATGGCGCCAGGTTAGACACTTTGAAAATGGATCCATCCAAAAACATTTGTAAGATTTATCCAGAAAACTTTAAAATATTAACCCACAGGAAAGGATATGCGACGGCCAAAAGAATAACTGCGTTAACTTTTTTCTGAAGAAATATTTTCTTGTCATTCTGT
The DNA here is from genome assembly GCF_950005125.1 of Chionomys nivalis. Classification (NCBI taxonomy): domain Eukaryota; kingdom Metazoa; phylum Chordata; class Mammalia; order Rodentia; family Cricetidae; genus Chionomys; species Chionomys nivalis. Next base: position 19,093,025 of record NC_080109.1, read on the forward strand.
TTATCTAGATTACCATTTTACCAAACTTCTTATTAAGTGCTGCTGAAAAAGCACGCAATTTTCCATTTTTCTTCTGGGCCGAATCATGCAACAGGATGAGCTCAGAAGACCGATTTGAACATTATCTTGAAGTTTATTAAGAAATGGAAATTAGCTGGGCAGCGGTGGCGCAGCCTTTAATCTGAGAACTTGGGAGGCAGAGGCAGATGGATCTCTGAGATTGAGGTCAGCCTGGTCTACAGAGGAAGTTCCAGGACAGCCAAGTTTACAGAGAAACCCTGTCTTGAAAAACCAAAACCAAACCAAACCAAAAAGCCATTAGAAATAAACATTAGGGCCTTTTCCCCTGCAAGGTCTGTGAACCCTGAAACATAGTTTGCTCCAATACTGAGGGGACCTGAAAAGTGAGTCAGCAGCCACAGGGCTGGAGAGCCAGGTGCCCCCCTCTCTGGGACCTCCCCAGTGAGACAAAACCCAGGGGCCCCTCCCCAACTCCCTTGGCTTTTCTAGTCAGCCAGAAGAGGGAGTTTTCCTGCCCCTGGGCTATCATCATGATCAAGTAGGCTTCATCCCAGAGATGCAGGGCTGGTTCAACATACGAAAATCTATCAATGTAATCCACCATATAAATAAACTGAAAGAAAAAAACCATACGATCATTTCATTAGATGCTGAAAAAGCATTTGACAAAATTCAACACTGCATCATGATAAAGGTCTCGGAAAGATTAGGGAGATAAGGATCATATAAATATAATAAAAGCAATATACAACAAGTCGACAGCTAACATCAAATTAAATGGAGAAAAACTCAAAGCGATTCCACTAAAATCAGGAACAAGACAAGACTGTCCACTCTCTCCATACCTCTTCAACATAGTGCTTGAAGTTTTAGCAATAGCAGTAAGACAACATAAGGAGATCAAGGGGATTAAAATTGGAAAGAAGTCAAGCTTTCGTTATTTGCAGATGATATGATAGTGTACATATCTGTGACCCCAAAATTTCTACCAGAGAACTCCTACAGCTGATAAATACATTCAGTGATGTGGCAGGTTACAAGATCAACTCAAAAAAAAAAAAAATCAGTTGCCCTCTTACACACAAAGGATAAAGAAGCTGAGAGGGAAATCAGAGAAGCATCACCTTTCACAATAGCCACAAATCACATAAAATATCTTGGGGTAACACTAACCAAGGAAGTGAAAGACCTATTTGACAAGAACTTTAAGTCTTTGAAGAAAGAAATTGAAGATATCAGAAAATGGAAAGATCTCCCATGCTCTTAGAAAGGAAGGATCAACACAGTAAAAATGGCAATTCTACCAAAAACAATCTATAGATTCAATGCAATCCCCACCAAAATCCCAACAAAATTCTTCATAGACCTTAAAGGAACAATAATCAACTTCATATGAAAAAACCAAAATACTCAGGATAGCCAAAACAATCCTATACAATAAAGGAACATCCGGAGGCATAACCATCCCTGACCTCAAGCTCTATTACAGAGCTACAGTAATGAAAACAGCTTGCTATTGGCATAAAAAAAGAGATGTTGAAAAATGGAATGGAATTGAAGACCCAGATATTAGTCCACACACCTTATAACACCTGATTTTTGATAAAGAAGCTAAAATCATACAATGGAAAAATGAAAGAATCTTCAACAAATGATGCTGGCATAACTGGATGTCAACCTGTAGAAGAATGAAAATAGTTCCACATCTATCACCATGCACAAAACTCAAGTCCAAATGAATTAAAGACCTCAATATAAATCTAACCACACTGACCCTGATAAAGTGGGAAGTAGCTTCAATGCATGGGCACAGGAGACCATTTACTAAATATAACCTCAGTACCACAGACAATAAGAGTGACAATAAATAAATGGGACCTCCTGAAACTGAAAAGCTTCTATAAAGCCAAGGACACAGTCAATAAGACAAAAAGGCAGCCTACTGAATGGAAAAGATCTTCACCAATCCCACATCAGACAACAGACTGATCTCCAAAATATATAAAGAACTCAAGAAATTAGACATTAAAATTCTAAATAACCCAATTAAAAAATGGTGTACTGAACTAAAGAGAGAATTCAACAGAATTTTAAATGGCCAAAAGATACTTAAGGACATGTTCATCTTCTTTGCTATCAGGGAAATGCAAATCAGAACAACTATGAGATACCATCTCACACCTGTCAGAATGGCCAAGATCAAAAACACTAATGATAGCTTATGCTGGAGAGGATGTGGAGTAAGGGGAGCACTCATCCCTTGCTGGTGGGAATGCAAACTTGTGCGATCACTTTGGAAATCAGTGTGGTGGTTCCTCAGAAAATTGAGAATCAACCTACCTCAGGATCCAGCAATACCACTCTTGAAAATATATCCAAAAGATGCCCAATCAATACTACAAAATCATTTGTTCAACTATGTTCATAGCAGCATTATTTGTAATAACTTGGAAACAACCTAGATACCCCTCAACTGAAGAATGGATAAAGGAAGTATGGTGCATCTACACATTAGAGTACTACTCAGCGGTAAAAAACAATGACATCTTAAATGTTGCATGCAAATGGATGGAAACACTATCCTGAGTGAGGTAATCCAGACCCCAAAAAATAAATGTGGTATGTACTCACTCATAAGTGGATATTAGCCATAAACAACCGACATTGAGCCTATAATTCATGATCCCAGAGAAGCTAAATAACAAGGTGAACCCAAACAAAAACATACATAAATGTACCTGGAAATTGGAAATAGACAAGATCGCTTGACAAAATTTGGGAGCATGGGGGCGGGGATTAGAAGGAAGGGGAGAAGGGAGGGTTGAGGAGAACTTGAGGGAATGAGATAGTCAAGATGGAGGAAGGACAGATATAGGAGCAAGAAAAGAGATAAATTGACGGAGGGAGCCATTATGGGGTTAGCCAGAAACCTGGTTCTGGGAAAATTCCCAGGAATCCACAAGGATGACCCCAGCTAAGACCCTAAGCAATAGAGGAGAGGGGGCCTGAATTGGCCTTGCCCTGTAGTCAGACTGATGATTATCTTAAATATCACAATAGGACCTTTGTCCAACAACAGATGGAAACAGAGACAGAGACCCACATTAGAGCACTGAACTGAGTTCCCAAGATCTAGTTAAAGAGTGGAAGGAGTGAGAGTATGAGCAAGGAGGTCAAGACCATGAGTTCACTCACTGAGACAGTTTTCCTGAGCAAATGGGAGCTCACCAACTCCAACTTGACTGGGAGTGAATGAGCATGGGATCAAACTAGTCGCTCTGAATGTGGTTGACAGCTGGGGCAGACTGAGGGGCCATTGACAGTGGCACTGGGATCTGTCTCTACTGCATGTGTTGGCTTTTTGGGATCCTATTCTCTATGGACATATACCTTGCTCAACCTGGATGTAGTAGGGAGGGCCTTGGACTTTCAGCAGGGCCGGGTGCCTTGCCCTTTCTTAGGACTGGAAGGAAGTGGGGGTGGGAGGGTGTGTGGAGGGAATGGGAAGAAGGGAGGGAGTGGGAATTTGGATTGGTATTTTTTTTAAAGTAATAAAATAAAATAATAAAAAAGAAAAGAAATAAACATTAGATGACAACTTTTACAATGCACAATTCCCCTAACTACCTTCACGATGTAAAATGTTGGCGCGAAATCAGCCACACACAGCAGGCTCCTTTCACATCGGCTTATTTATTTTCACAATGCAACAAAGAAGTTCCAAATCTTTACAATTCTTTACCTGCTTCTCATTTTTTTTAAAAAAAGAAAAGCCCTAGAATATCAAATCATGTTTAAAAAGACTTTAACTGAATATTTTAAGTTATGACAATGATAGAATATGCCAGTCAATCAAAATCCCAAACTAATAAACCTTTAAAGTAAGACTGGACATCACTGGACCCACCACTCTCACAGCCGCTCAGGCTGTGACTGTCACTAATGCCAGTGCCGTCACCAATGCCACTCACGCTCAGAAGGCGTGTGTTCCTGTACATCTTACACACCGAGGGTCAAGTTTAAAACCAGGTCTCGCCAGCTTTTTAAAACCATTCACAATGGTGAGTGTGTTGAAAACTCCAGTGGAATCCGCCAGCCTGGTGCCAAGTCCACAGTCTTCTAGCTCTAGAGCACAGACAATTCTGTAATTACACGGCTGCACCAATTTATAAGCAACTAATACATTTTGAATTGTTAGTAATATAATAATGTTATAAATAGTTTACTTTCTCCTTTTCCTTATAATCTTTATATTCATGCATCTCATTTATTTGTTTAGTAGACTACTAAATTCTGGATGTAAGCATAAAATAAAACAGATGAGTATGGATAAAACAGCTCAATTTTACTAGATGTCCAACACAGTTAAAGCCATTAACTAGGAGACAAATTCAATCTAAGGCAAACATGGAGAAAGTTGGATCTGACCTTAGGTTCTTCATAGTTTAACCTTTCAAGTACACGTGAACACCCATGGCCCAAATTCTGAATGTCTATGTGCCTAAGCTAACTGTGTCGTAAATGGAATGTCCATTACTTGAAGAAAGGCCCCTCTGATGCTAAACTTTACAAGATGTGCAGTCTGGAGTGATAGGCAATCATATTAACAAGGCTAAGACTTAGTCAAAAATATATATATTTACACATAAATAATAACCTCTAAGGAACTTGAGTTTAAATGACAATGCCTATCACCAGAGGAACCTGGGCTAGCAGTGCTGCAATCCTAGTCAAGGGTAACATTGCATCAGTTTTCTTCAGTTCATCACTAGACTATCTATCTGCCTGTTAGCTGAAGATCACAGTAGATTCCACACTGAGGCATTGCCTGAATGCACTCAAGGTACGTCCAGTAGTCAAGAGTTAGGTGGACCAACACCTCCCCTAAATTAAGCTCTTTAACTTCCACTCACAAATCCAGGCTCTTCCACTTCATCCCTGTCTGTTACCATGGCCACAATGTAACTGATATTCAGTTTCTATCTCTGCTTATAATAATCATTCTTATTATCAAGTTTCTTTTAAAACTCTGGAACAATATGAAAACATTAAAAATATTTTTAATTTTGTCTTTCAAATACAATAAAATTCTGATATATGATGTTAAGGTTGATTCAATTACTAGGCAAATGATCTGTTTACATAATACATACTTTGTAAAGAGGTTTCACTGAATTTTTCTTTAGTGAGGTGAGTTTCAACTGTTCTAAAAACAGTAAATTAGCTCATTACTTGTGTGTGAATCTAAAGTATGTCCTTTATGAGAATATCTGTAAGCCAAAACAAAACATTAGGCAGATGGTATTAAAAGTAATGCTAACAGGTATACTAAGCAACAAACTATTGTTTAACTTACATCTGCTCAGATTTTTAGTTTAGGATAAAGGCCCATTAATCAATTCATTAGATTGGTCAAGGCAAGACATCTGAACTACACAATGGGATTTTAAAAGCAGTTGGTTTTGTTGTTCCTGATAATAATTCACTCATACACACACACCACACCCCACACACAAGCACAAGAACGCACATGTGCACATGTACACACACAGGTACACACACACATATGGTAGAGCACTCTGGATATTGGATTTCCTCCCATCATCCTGTATAATTTACTGCTCACAATCTGCAGTGTTTTGAAAACTATATATTAAGCATGACCAAATTAGAGCTATCTGATAAACTTTTATAAATTAGTTGGGAACTTCAGGTGTTTCCAAGAAAACTGACGTTAAAACTATAAAAAAAAATGAAAATTCATATAAAAACACAAGTTTAACACACATCTTGAAAAAAACTCAGGTTGTAACTCAGTTGTCTATTTTCTCAAACATGACCAAGAAAAGAGTTACAAGTAGTAATGCCATGTCAAGAAGAACAAACAGTTAACAGTGGGCTCGGGAAAGCTACACAGCATCATTGCACGCCACGGCTGTGCACAATTCAGCATGTGCCAGCAATGGAAAAACTGTCTTGCACTGAGGTTTTCCAAGAGGTACAACGAGCCTGCCAAGAAACATCTGGCCTGTACTAACAGCTGGCTGTCTTCAGTACAGGCCTTCATAATGTCAGTCACGCTGCTCTTGCAAAATCCCTTAGTGTCTGAAACAAAGAGAAAAGAAGAACGTATTTTAGTCACTGATATATCAACCCTAGGAAGCTAACCCATTGACCGAGAGGACAGAAAATGACACTGCTAAGCAAGAGCTAACCAAGCCTCTTCACATTTACACATCTGCTCAAAAATTTTCTATCTTAAGCATGCTAAAAAAATAATCTGCGTTTAGGAACTAATTATTTGAAAGTAAGAAGTTATGCATCTATAAACTATAATAAAACACATCAATTCTGGCTACAAGGAGTTGAGAGTTTGAAAGATATCCACCTGCTTCCTCTTAGGTGGGAAACCGAAGTGATAGTATCTGTAGCGTCTACTAGCATTTGTGGTAAGAGTTAAAGGAAAGCTACAAAGAGCTACTGTATTTTTAAACTACTTACAAAATAGTTTTCAGTGCTGATAGGTAGGGCTATGATCGATGATGTGGTATTGAGTCCATGTGCACATTGAGTTTCATTTCATTGTCAAGAATTTGGACAAGTTGTTGCATGGATGGAAGATGACCAGATTCCAGCTTAGACCATACCGGCACATCTACAAAACAAACAGCCAGCACCCCACCCCACCCCAAAGAAACATTAATGTAATCCCACGATAGACATCGACCCCACAAATACTTATTGACTTTCATTCACAATTAGGGGCTACAAGAGTGCAACGCTTCTTCCTTTTTGGGGGCTTTCACGGCAGCAAAGGAACCACTGGGCACACAGACGTCACCACAGAACTATCCGCATGCTGGAAGACTAAAACCAGACACTGCAGTGCCAGGAGCGCAGTCACCAGCCTTTCCTGCTGACTGCCAGGGAAGCTCAGCAGGTAAACTAGGCCTAAAAAGGTAACACTAAGCCACTAAGCTAGAGTAAAGGCTCACAGCAGTAGAAAACTGCAGAGGTAAGAAGCAGTGTGAAGGCTAAAAAGGAGAGTGTGCCTGCACAGGCCGCCGTTATAAGGAAGTATTGCAAGGGAAACCAAGAGGCAGAGAAATTTACATTGGGGAACAAACTGCAGCAAACCAGAGTTGAACATTTTGTCTAGGGAAGAGTATCTGTCACAGTCATTCAACTCACAAAGCAACTTGAGGCAGGAATGGGAACGCACTTTAAAACTGGGCAAGCTGTGTTCAAAGGAAACCATCAGACAGGCAATAGGATATGAGACACAGGACCATAGTCGGTTGACCCCTAAACTAGATTTTATAGGACTTCTGCTCACACTGAATATACTGGCATTTAACTTGAAAAAGAACTTAATGAGTTTTAGACACTTGGAGGACACAAGGAAAAAAGTCACTGAAAAAAAAAAGCAAGCAAACAAAAGAATCCAAGCTGGACAGTGGTGGCGCATGCCTTTAAACCAACACTCAAGAGATTCGAGGCCAGCCTAGGCTACAGAGCAAGTTCAGGACAGCCAGGACTGTTACATAGTTTGTGTCTTAAAAAACAAAACAAGAAAAGTAAAAAATCATCGTTAAAGATATGTTCACCAACAGGGGAGTCAAGTAACAGACTAGAATGCTAGCAGGGAAAATTAGCAGATGTGGACTTGTAAGCAATGTGGGAAACAGAACTGAGAGGTTCTGGTGGAGAGAGTAATGGGAGATTACCCTAGGATTCCAGGTAAATTAGCAGGAAAAATGACGGAACAATTAAATGAAGAAAAAAATCCCAGAGGAGACTAGAAGCAGCACATAGGATCCAGAGGTGGTAGCTAAGAGCTTATTTTGAAGCAAGTTATGTTAAAGATTCCCAAGTAAAGCACTCAAAACAGATCCACAGTGCCCTAAAACGGATGCACTCAGGAACTACACCCGTTTTATTTTAAAGCCTGGAGTAAACACATGGGAGTCAAATCATCTAGAATTTCTAGAACCTCAGGTAGCAACTAAGATTTTTTTCATAAAAAAAAAAGGCTTCTGAATTTTCAGTCTCTATCATATAAACTCACTTATATGAACATTAAAAGCCTGTTTGTTATTAAGCACGTACTCATCACAAATGCACAGCACTCAGAACCTACCATTTAACGTGATCTCAAATGCGCCTGTCGACATACACTGGTTCTCAATCATGTTGCTCAAGAAGAAAACCATCATACATGCATAAACCTAGAAGCCAAACAGCACAAAATATAAGACATCTTCATTTGATAGAAAGTTTCAGCCTTAACTGGATAGCATTTTCTTTTAATATAAAAGTGTCCACACAAAATGTCATCTTACAAATCATCTATATACCAGGAAAAACTCATAGCTCTTTACATGTTAAAGAACATACAGACACCATTCTTATTATTTATAGAATTTCTAAAACATTTCAATAACTGAAGTTAAATAAAGAATACCAAATTTAGAGTGGCTCATTTTACCAATTTTAAGATGTAAAATGTCTCACAAGAGAATAGTGATGCAACCACCAGCAACTTTACATATATTACATACAACCTAAATTAAATAAAAATCTTAAAATCATCTGTAGGTTTAGACTGTGCCCTAACACATAGAAGAAAATGTACTATGTCTGACTTCATAAGAGAACAGTGATGCAATCGTCAGCAACTTTATAGTACATAGAACCTACTTAAGCTTAAAAAAATCATTTTAAAACCATCTGTAGGTTTAGACTGCCTTAGCACATAAAAGCACATGCATTCACTCTTCAAAGGCAAATCTACCCTTTTGAAAAAGAGAGTAGAAGTGCTTTAATTTAGTAAAATTACTGGACGGAAAGCTGAGTATGGTGAAGACATAAACTCATAACACACTGTTTCAGAAAGTCAATGCCCATAAGGGAAAGAAAGTTTGCCTGACTATTCTCTTTGAGCCAGGTGGTGTATGACAGGTTTTGTGGGAACACAGAAAGCATTGCCACAAAATCTGTATCTTTACCTCTTGGCTTTTCCATGATCAACTAAGAATGGCAACTATACCTCTGTGTTATCCACATGTGAGCACAGCACACAACACGTGAGACTGAATTGCAAACCCATGTCTAGTGAACAACAGGGTAGAGATGTAGCTCTCCTAGAGACAGCTAAGGATGTTTACGGTAACAAATGCCTGTTCTGGAGAACCAGCGAACAGGAGTCTGCTAAGGGTGCTGAGGCCAGAACTAAAGGGCAAAGTCAGAGCACTCCCCAGAGAACTTCGCTTCATAAGGGAAGCAGCCAAAACACTCCCGTTCAAGACAGAAATAGAATTAAATCCATTTCCAATAATGGTGAATGACTCAGGAAAAAAAAAGATTTAAAAACAAGACTAATTGGCAGAGGGTCACAGGGCGCAGCCATGCAGCAATAACCTTGCCCACTTGGCTGAATAACTAAAAAAAGCCCAACATTGAGAAAGACTAACTTCTCCTTTCACTATCCTAAGCATCCTTCCCTAAACACTCTGGACTTCCCCAGTGTCTGGGCTTCCTAGGCCTTTCTCTAGTGACTCTCTGTACCATACGGCTGCCCACCAACCATGGCTCTGACGCCACACCAGCTTAAACGTTATGGCTTTTCCTTCTCTCCTCCAGGCAGACGCTGAGGTTTCACAGCTTCTTTCTCTTGTAAGTTAAACACACACACACACACATGCACAGGGTCACTACAACCCAAAAGCCCAGTCACCAAAGCCACATACCTTATTTTCTTGGCCCCACTGCCAGATGCTAGGAGCTTGCATGCCGAGAAAAGCAAAAGGATCCTTGCCAACAATTATTAAGCCTATTAATACTAGTTTGAAGATTGACAGGAAAGATGCTATATGTCTAGCAAAAGAAAAGAAAAAAGTTAATCAGAAACTACAATTTCTTATCTTTTCTGGAATTTAATAATCACATTTTATGTGAAGACATTTTCTGGATATAAAATCCAAGTTATTAATTGCATTAAATTTAGTATCATTGGTTTTCTAGGAAATTTGAGTAACCTGAGGTGGTTCAGGGGTAAAAGGCAGACTCAGAAGGTGAGGCAGGCTGGACTCAATCTCAGACTAACTTCCCAACATGAACTGCACAAGGAGACACCTCTTCAAACGCCCTCAGCCATTGCTAGTCACAAAGCAGAGCTTTCTGTTCATTACTATGAGAACGAAGCAGTACCCGACCCAGCGAGGCGAATGGGACATTTACAGACTGTGTAAGCTGAAAGGCTGTACTCAAGCACTGGGATTCACTCACCTATAAATTGGTTGAGGGAGGTAATTCTCTCCTTCAATGCGGATGTCTGGGTACCGCTGGCTAATAACCCGCATGTATTCCTCAAACACCCGCCTGTACCCTCAGGATACACTGCCAAAAAAGAAATGTTCCATTCAGTATTTTGAGTGTATCTAGACTTAAAGTCAAAGAAAGTGTAAATATTATCAGATTAAAAATTTTTCAGAATCCACCGCAATTAATGACTGACCCTAGACAATGAACACAGGGAAGATTTTTCCATCTTACGAATTTTCGTGTATTTATGTTCCCAGCAGATTAACCAGCCAGTTATAACACTACACTTCACAGTTTTGGGTTAGACAACAGCAAACACCAATCCACATGTCTGCACATCACTCTCACATCAACTGACCCTTTGTAGAGAGTACAAAACGTGTTGATGGAAATGCAAGCCGCGCAAACCCTTCCCACTGCCTTACTGCTTGTAGGAGCCCTGAAGTGCGTTTGAAAAGTTCTAAAACCAGGTCTGGGCCCAAGGACTGCAGAAGGCCTGTGAGAGACCAAACAGGGAAACCGAGGACCCGAGAAGGCTTCCTTCACAGTTTTTCTCACTTACATCCGTATTTCCCCAATAAAATGTGCATATTTCTCTTCTCAGTCCTACTGAAAGATTTTAACTGTACTTCCCTCAAAGATTCTGGTATTAAAGGAATAACTTTTAAAAACATACATTCATTTCTAGAGAAATTCCAAGCTATCTTATAATAGGAGTTCATTTCTGAAACATGAACAATGGTGGCCAGGGGTTGTGTGTCCTGTAAGTAGGATCCTAACCCTCTGCCATGTGAACTATGAAAACAGGAATGGAGGGAGTAGAAGAAAAAAGGGTGGAGGGAAGTCAGGTTTTGGTTTTTTTGTTTGTTTTGTTTTTTGTTTTTTCCTTTTTGGCTTTTTTTTTTTTTGTAACTGTAAAGGCCTGAGATTTTGGTCATCCCCCTTTCTGATAGAAAAGCACTCGAACTGAGTCATACCCCGTAGCCTGCCTAAATTTTAATCTTAATTCGGAGGTAAGATACTTGAAAAGGTCTGAGCTTACTGTAAATAGATATCTGGCTACAATTAGCAGATATGGCAGAGAAAAGAAAAGTGAAATAGTTGGTACCCAGTTAGGCAACTATGATAGTTTACATGTAAGTGGCTTCCGTGAGCTCATAGGGAGAGGCACTATTAGGCTTTGTTTGAAACAGGTATGGCCTTGTTGGAGGAAGTGTTACTTAGGGGCGGGCTTTGAGGTTTCCTATGCTCAAGATCCTGCCCAGTGTCAGAGACCAGTTCCAGTTACCTTCTGATCAAGATGTAGCCAGCACCATGTTTGCCTGCATGTCATCATGTTCCCTGCCAGGATGATAATGGACTGAACCTCTGAAACTAAGCAAGCCACCCCTATTAAATGTTTTCCTTATAATAGTTGCTATGGTCATGATGTCTTCACAGCAATAGAAACCCTAACTAAGACAGCAACTAAACTGGTAGAGTTGAAAAAGCACTAAGCCTTTTTGACATAGCATGGGAAAGACTTTTTCTAGAATCCCTAAGTTTCCAGTTCCATCTCCCCAAATACACTGTCACTGAAGACTAGAGCCATCTCTCACTGTTCTTTGGAGTGCCCAGAGCACAATGAAGCAACATTTCATGAGTGTTAATATAGATAGGTCCAACTTATTTAAAGAACCATGAAAATGTGAATCAGTTTTAACATGTTTGTAGATAAAAGTATTTAGTCTATATATAACGAAAATGTTAGCAAAACCTTTCAAGTCTGCTTATTCTCCAAGCAAATCTTTCCTGACCCTAAAGTCTACAGTCTGCCCTACAGCGCTCTACAAATGCTGTTTGTCATACCCACCTGTTTTCAGGTAAGAAACCTTTAATTTGCTCAGCTCTGTTCCCCAGTCATCAACTATCACACACAACCCTCTTCTCATACACATCTGTGCTAGTCCATCCATTCCCCAGCCCCAAGCCAACTACGAACTCTTCTGCTTACTCCTCCTGGTTCAGACTAAGCCTCCCACAGGTGTTGAAATGTGAAGACTGCGGTCTAATCTGAACCTTCTGAGCACTGCCAGCAGGAAGGCACAGCTCACCCGCTCCTTCTCACAACTCCTCCTCCATCCCACACACGATTCCTAGGAATCTCCAGCACACAGCCAGCTGACTCCAGTCACGTGTGTGTTGTACTGTTAGCAGTCTACTTTATACTGAGTATTATGACAGTTCCCATCGGCTCACTGTTTTCTAAATGAATGGCTTTCTGAATTAGATATTCCAAAGGGTAAGTACAGGGCCTGCGGTGCATCAAAAAACAAAAAGATCTGGTCAGAATGACTCAGCAGGCAAAGGTGCCCACGTGAGAGTGAACATGTGAACACACACACATTACAATTTTTAAAAAATGTTTTAAGCTACAACCACACTGGGATAAATGCAGAATTGATCAAAAATAGCTTTTTGACCACAAGCAAGACAAGAAGATGGGCAAAATACAGTTACCACTTTCAATTCTTATTCTCTTTTGATGTCTCATGAAAACTGATGTAAGCAGGTCCTAGAACAAGCCAAGCCTGTTAAGTTTTGTCTTCCGTTTTAGACCTGAGCCAACTCAGAAAAGGTGGATTGATTTGCTCCTAGTCACAAAACTAATAGAGGACAGAATTAGATGAGAAACCAAATTATGTGGGCCCATCAACAAACATATGTGACTCCACAGTCAATTTTATTGTCCTCAAAGGGCAATAAAGTAAGGATTTTCAGATTAGAAAGACTGACAGACACAAAAAAGTTTCATGAGCTAGTGAGATGGCTTGGCAGGTAAAAGTGCTTGCCACACGAGCCTGATGACCGTGTTCAGTCCCTGAACCCAGGCTGAAGATAAGCAACTCTAAGGTTGTCCTCATGACCGCCACATTATCGTGCACACACCGCCTCGATAATAAAAATCTTAAGAAGCACCGAGGGAAGACTGCTAAACGCAGACCCGTGCAGAGTCAGGAAGTGCGCTCTCCAGCTACCAGCAGTGCAGGTCCATCAGCATTCTGTCATTGCGGCCGCTCTGGTCTAATGAGAATACCTGTACTAACTATCCAGCTACCCCTGTACGCTGAAAACAGTCATGCAAAAGGGACACAGGATATGTAGAAAAATGATTACAACAGTACTTTAAACGATTACATTTCTTAGTCTCCTGAAGGAGTTTACCATCCCATCTGAGAGACAAATGTACAGCAGACACTGGGGAACAACTGCAAGAAACACAAGCGAGCCCACAGTGCGGTGCGTAGATCAAACACGTGTATTAAAGTGAGAATGTAGCTGGAATTTCACTGCTATATATAATTTTCTACCCCTCTTTTCTCAGGCCATAGCCTATCTGGATTCAACCTTTATGAGAAAATAATCTCTACTCTCTCCTTATTGGCAAAATTGGCAATAATAAACATGGGCCCAGGTCCTACCTTAACTGGACATTATGGCTGAACTGAGCAGTAGAGTCCTAACAGGAAGGTAACTCCCCAAGGTACACAACCACCTTCCAAATGAACTAGTCAAGGTGAGAGACCACGTGACACACACGGAAGGGAGAACCTGCCTGTGTGGCACAGGTGATAAGTTTAACAAAAGAAATTCTGTGCCCTCTGAAAGAAAAACCACTGTGATCTCAGGACACAGAACAATGAAAAAACAGCTTTCTCAAAATTCTACATCCACAACTTCAAAACTGGTAGCTGAGATGATCCAGCCTCACACACTATCCAGCCAAGACTTCAGATAAACTCTACACTTTCCAATCACACAGAGAGTAGACAAAAAATAATACAGCTACTTCTCCCAGGACTTGATAATTATCCCATTTTTCTCAGAGTCCCCCAAAGATTCTGTTGCCCACAAACAACATGGTGCCCACATTCCTAAGAGGTGTGTGGGGGGTAACTTTTGGTCACTCAGTGGGTTATGGATATTTGCCATCACTGAGGGGGGCTGGTCACAAGTTGTTATTGGTAATGGGAAGGAAAAAAGCTGAACAAAGGAAATTAGATTCAAGAATCTCTTCCTAAAGGAAAAGGGGAAAATATAGTATAGAAATGAGAGAAAAGGGTGGATTGTTGAGTCTACTTCTGAAAAACTACTAGTCTCAAATATTTTACATTACACTGGTATGGACTTTTGTACACTGATACAGATTTAAGGCTATTCTGTTCCACTGTGTAAATGTTTCTACTCTTGCTTAAGGTACTGAACCTATGCAGCTCATTTAATACATCTCACACCTCACAGAAGTCTCTAAGACATATGCAGGGACCCACATTTTTGCGCAAACTCCATGTTATCTAAATCATCATAATTAGAGATCATAACGCACTTCAGATGTTTTTTTCAGTAATTATAACACTTCTATTCACAGAAGCAATTAAACAATTAGAGGTCCTAGTACTTTTTAACATATAGTATTGCATAAAACATTTTCCTCTATGAAGGCAGACCAAACGACACTCTCATCTCTCTTCACAGCCAGGCTCACTCTCGCACACCATCCAAGGAAATCGCATTTTGTTAATTTTGCTCAGTTGCACATGTGAAATTTTAAACTTCCTCTCCATGGAATCATTCTCTCATCCAAAGACAACTGTTGCTTTGGTTTGTATATTGTTCAAAATTTATGCAGGAAATGATCCAGCATAGGTTGGATCTTGCAAAGTCTTCCTGAGTGACTGTCCATTTGGGCGTTATCATTGACATGCCAGAATGTTCATATGTATTCAAATTTATGGTAGCTCACTGTCTGCGGAAATATGGAGGTGCATATCAAAGGACCTGTTGACCAACAGTCTCCATCAGTTTAACTAGGTAAAGGGATGTCTTGATGTCCTTCGTGTAACCAGAGACTTTAGTGTTGTAGGTGGTGTTCTCATTTCACTGAGGTTTGATCATGAGAGGTGGACAGCTCTTTGCACAACATCTTAATTCATCACTGAAAAAGAGACTGATCACAGAGAGTAGAGAGTCACACAGAACCAGACCCCCTTTAAAAATAAATAATTAATAAATAAATAAATGATAAGACACAAAACAAAACAAAACTGGATCTGTGCTTTGATTCCAGCACTCCAGAAATAGAGACAGGTGTGAGTTCAAGGCCAGCCTGGTCAACTTAAAGAGTTCCAAGAAAACCAGTGATAGACTGGAAACCACTGTTTCAAACACACACAAAACAAAAAGAAAGACCTCAAAGACTATGGGGGGGGGGTCAAAATAAAACAGCAGAAACAGTAACCAAAAGACTCCAAATAAGAGTCTGCACTAAAAGCTGATCTGCAGGGCTGGAGAGACAGGCCAGAGAGCACACACCACTTATCATTCCACAGCTCAGCATCCGGACAGCTCTCTCCACTGTGTCTGTGGAGTCCACGGGGAGCTCAGTGGCAGGTGCTCATTTAGACCAAACAAAACGGCAGAGCATTTGCATAGGCCCTGCACACATCTTCCTGTAGGCATGAACGCATCTGTAGATTACCTTAGTGGTCAACGCAGTGGAATAGTTGTGTACTCTTTTGGAGAACACCAGTACAGTGCAATCACTACACCATCCCCTGCAGATACTTTCAATCTGAGATAGGCAAAATCCACGGATGTGGATCTCACAGATACAGAGGGCCAAATGAAATTCACCACCTCAGCCTGCTAAATTACCTACCTTTAGAAAACCTCTCTAACCTCTTTGTATTTCCGAGTCCCATCACCTCTCAGCTGAACAACTCTAAAAAGCCCTTTCCCTCATAAATATATTCCCTTCCACTCCTGTGCTCTGAAAAAAATTTCCACACTAAAACTAGTTGGCCTTTCTTAAGCTAACTGGAACGTCAAGTATCTATGCTACACATTCATTAAGGTCAATAAAGGCCGTGGGCTTCTCTGGAAAGTGTATTTTCCTTCAATAAGGCCATGGCTTACTAAGCCCTACAGAAAAGATCTATCATTTGATCTCTGTTCAAAGGGTGAGCAGATGACTCCATTTTGAAAGTACTTGCCAAGCAAGCATAGGAACTTGAGTTCAATTCTTAGCACTAAGAACAGGGGAAAAAAAGCAAGAAATGACAGTGTGTGCCAGGTCCCAAGATCTTGTCTCAAAAATCAAGATGGGGCTCCTGAGGTTCTGGGGAGGAAGTTCACCCACCCCCACCAGGTTCATTTCTTCAAAGATCTTCCCGATCCCAGACTGGCAGTCTCCTATCTGCAAGACTTTCCCTAACAGTACTTAGCAGAATTGCAATTTTATGTGCTAGTCTGCTACAAGAGAATGGGATTAAGTTCTGTGCACGACATAAAATACCTGCAGAGTAGGTAAAACCATAGTTTGTGAAGTGTGCAAATATCGAGAGTCAATTAACCAATATGATCCACAATGTCTCCAATTCTGCATTTACTAATCTTGATCAGTATCAACATATAAATCAGTTTTGGTCTTTTTCTGTGGAAAAGGCGAGTATGAGCAGGTCTCTTGTAGCATGAATTTTAATTGGCATTAGTAATAAAAATTCATAGTCAGATATAGGGGTTAATGCTGAATATCAGAGAAGCAGAGCAGCTAGCTGCTAGAGAGTTCTTTTATCTCTACCAATGCTCAGACAGGAGCAATTCTGTCCTCAAGACCGGATCTCCAGACTACATCTGTCTCCACCAAACCTCAGACTGCACTGAGCTCCTATCTCCTCCCACCTTATATTCCTCTCTCTGCCCAGCCATATCACTCCTGTCTCCACCTCCCTAGTGCTGGTATCACCTTTGTGTAAGCTGTTTCTCTTTTGGATAGATTCAATCTTGTGTTGCCCAAGGCAGTTTTGAACTAACAGAGATCCCTGTCTCTTTAATCCCGAGTACTGGGATTAAAGATGGGTGCCACCACTCCCTGGCCTCTGGTGGCTTAGCTCTGCGCTCTGATCTTTAGGCAAGCTTTATTTGTTAAAACACAAACACATCACTACAGTCTCTGGAAGGCAGAGGGGGAGTGACTGGAAGTTGTAAAGCTACTGCCTGACACAGGAGCTGGGAACTTAGGGCTACAAGCTCTTAACTGAGCATCTCTCCAGCTCCCTCGATATTGGGTCAATTTCTTTCTACTGTACTATGAAAGCAAGGCTGAGACAGCACACATTTAAATAAAAATCTAGTTTCACAATACCTGCCTCACTTATCTCACGAAATTGTAGGCAGGAGCTGGCTGTCCTGGAATTAGAGCAGTGAATAATTGAATACTAATTTGAAAAATGTTCTGAAACCTTAATTTCATCTAATCTACTGTTATCAGTAATTCAATTGTCTAATGCTCAAGGGAATATTAATTGTAAAAAGTTATAGTCAGTAACCCCTTAAACTGTAGGAACTGTAGAACTGAGTGGATAATGGATGTTAAATCACACGTAAAAGAAAATAAAGACCCATCATGCCTATGGGCAGCTCCCAGAATACACTGATCCATAGAACTCAGAGGAAGGACAGTGATACAGAACCTTAGGCCAAGGTCTGACTAGAATTTAAACATCCAAACACTCAATATGAAATCATTGACACCAAAAATCTATCTGCTGCTCATTCAACTAACAGAACAGCCAGTGCAGAGATACAACAGAACTCAGATACAGAGAACAAAATGGTACCGATTTTTGGAAGTTTTCCGGGTGGCCCTGTTTCGTACACTGAAATCTTTTTTTTTTTTTAAATATTTATTTATTTACTATGTATACAATATTCTGTGTGTATGCCTGCAGGCCAGAAGAGGGCACCAGATCTCATTACAGATGGTTGTGAGCCACCATGTGGTTGCCGGGAATTGAACTCAGGACCTTTGGAAGAGCAGGCAATGCTCTTAACCTCTGAGCCATCTCTCCAGCCCTCGTACACTGAAATCTTAAACTAGGGTCACAGCAGGAACCGAATGGACAGTTGTGGGAAAGGCACAAGAACACAGAACGTGGTCAGAAGCTTCATCTTTTCTAATTCAATTCCTCACGCAGTGTTGCAGGTCTGTTTTTCTAGCACTGAAGTGGTAGCACCAGAAGGCAGGTGTACTGAGCTACAACTGTTCACGAAAAGGTACTCACAATAAATATGAACACAAAAATAAATAAAACTTCTTTAAAACAGTTAAGTTGAAAAAAAAGTTTTATGGCACTGAAATTTCAAACGAAATTTAAGGTTTTTTTCATGTGTTTATGCTCAGTTGTATTAGTTTCTTCCCCCTTCACAAACCTCCAAGTAAATGTTTTAAAGGAGTCTGTCAAAACCAGAAGCCTAATGGTCATGTACCATGAACAGACGAATCTGTAGGGGAAGAGCAGAAAGCTAGTTTGACAACTTGGTAGGTGTTATAACAAACCTGTTTCTGATATAATATTCTGAAACAATAAAGTGGTGTAGGAGAATTGTCTATATTCTGTCAATCATGTTTTAAATAAACGCTGATTGGCCAGGCAGGAAGTTAGGCGCATCAACCACACAGGAAGTAGAGGCTGGGTGATGGGAACAGGAGAATTCTAGGAACGAGGAAGCCCATTCCTCCCACTCCTGCCCAGACCACCAAAGAAGCAGGATGTGACTTGCCCCACTGAAAAAGGTACTGAACTATGTGGCTAACATAGACTAGAATAATGGGCTAACATAAGTCACAAGAGCTAAAATGAAGCCTGAGCTAATGGGCCAATCAGTTTATAATTAATGCAGACTCTCTGTGTGATTTTCTTTGGAGCTTACCGGTTGTGGGAACTGGGTAGGACGGAAACCCCAACAAGCAGGCCCCCTGTGTTACAACAAAGGGCTAAGGATGACTGCAAAACAAATGTATCTGTCATTTTAAACAAGTCTGAACCTAAATTACAAAAATATACTAATTCACCCAAAATTATGATGTTTTTAAAAGCTTTAATGCCTGCTTGCCATTCCCCCCACTTGCTGTCGTTTTGTTGAGACAGGGACTGGGGTAGCTCAGGTTGGTTTCTGACCTATGTAGCCTGGGTTGATCTGGAATATTTGATCCTATTTAAATCACTGCTTGGCCCATTAGCTCTAGCTTCTTATTGGCTATTACATCTTAATTTAATCCATCTCCATTAATCGATGCACCACCATGAGGTGGTGGCCTACCAGCAAAGTTTCAGCATATCTGTGAGCTCCATGGCTTCTCCCTGACTCCGCCTCCTTTCTCCCAGCATCCAGTTTAGTTCCCCCCCCCCAGCTCTGTTCCCCTATAGCTCTGATATAGGCCCAAAGCAGTTCCTTTATTAACCAATGATGTTCACAGCATATATACAGAGGGGAATCCCATATCATCTCCTAACTACTGAGATAACAGTCGTCACCAGGCTACGTGTACATTTTTAGAAATCTTAAGTAAAGTTGTAACAAGAATCCAAGTACTGTGTCAGAGAGATTTGGAAATTGGATTGAATTCAATGCCCCTGGTCAACATGGTGGAAGGTGAGAACCAACTCCTGCAAGCTATCCTGTGATTTCTCCATGGGTACTGTGACAGACAGACAAACATTTACACACACACACACACACCAATATATATACATACATATATACATGTATATATGTATGTATATATATATATATATATAATATAAATAAAAGAATTCCAATGCAAGCAAAAGTACACACAAAACAGTACTTTGAAAAAGCAGGAGTTCAAGTTGAAAACTTAAGTCTTTTAATCATTAGCCATCTTTATAAGCTGGCACAACAGCTACCACCTTCTTATAAAAGAAAAAAAAAGCATAGGGAGCCATGGGTGTAGGCCAGTGAAACAGCGGCGATCTGTGGCGTGATGATAAATCCGGGCATACAGTAAAGTTCGCAGGGAATTTTGTTTGTAACCGGGAAGAAATCACCAAATTTTCACGCCAAACTCAAATCCCCATTTTATTTTTTGATTCTGCGGTTTAAATATCACAAACTGATCTTTCATTTTCAGCTGTTGGCTTCGTCTTCAGTGATTATGCAAAACGATGAAATAAAAATTTAAACTTAAGATTAACTGGTACACGTTTTGGAAAAGTCGGTTTTAAATGAATTCTGGCCAATAACGGCACTGCAAAGTATCCATATTCTGAAAAGAATTACTAATCTGACATCCCATCCTGAGAAAACCCCATCTTTTGAGGTTTCACTTTTTCCAGCCTTGTGATTTTTTTTTTTAAACGGCGCTTTTCAAAGCTTCCCCAACCCCTGTCACCTGAGTAAAAAGGATCCCTTGTTCTGCTTCTAAGGCGCAACTATCCTTCAACAACAAAGTCAATTACTAAGTGGCGTCGAAAACGGACGGGTTCCCTTCCTTTTTTTTTCCATGAATGCACAAGACCTTTCCAAGTCGGCGGACGCCCGGGAGGAGTGCGGGAGCCGCGGTACCAGGAGCGGCGGGCTCCACCTCGCGTCCTCCGAGCTCCGCCGCACAGCCCGGCCCGGCTCCGGGCGCGCAGCGATGCGGAGCCCCGCCGTCTCGGCAAGGCCTGCGGGCCCAGCCCGGCACTCCGGAGGCTGCCGGGGACACGGTCAGGGCCCCGAGGGCAGAGACGACCCGATGCGGCCGGGAGCCGGCGCCGCGCTCTGCCGCCAGGCACCGAGCAGCCCGCTAGGCCGCGAAGCCGGGGGTCGCCGCACGTACTCACCAAATCTGGAACTTGAGCAGCGGCCCCGTGGCGTACTGCATCTTTAATCTCTTGCTGGGCACGCCGCCCAGGTTGGCAGAGGCCTCGCTGCCGACCACCGCCGACGCCGCCACCAGGAGAAGCAGCAGAAGCCTCATCTTCGTGGAGACAGGCGCTCAAGCCGGCCGCCTTCAGACCGAGAATGCAGCCAGCACCAAAACCTAGCCGCGAACCGCTCCCCACTGCGCAGGCGCGCTCCGCCAAGGTCGGCCAGGGAAGCCGGGCTGCGCCTGCGCAGCCGGCGCCCGCGCCCATTGTGGGAAGGAGAGCTGTGACCTGTTTGGCTGCCTTGATCCACCACCATCTTGGATGTGCGCAAACGCTAAGGTTCCAAGGGAGAGAGGGAGAAATTTTGCTGGTGAGATATAAAGAGGGCCGGTAATTGTTCCACTTGGCAGATATGAGTTCTACATTCTCCCCATTTTTTTTTTAAAGACATTCTCATACAGCCCATACTTTGCTTCAATGTAGGCAGCTAGAAGCCTTGGACACCTGATTCTCCTGCTTCAGCTCCTGAGTCTGGATTACAGACCAGTTTATCATCATCATAGTCATTATTAGGGGTTGAACAGTTGATTTGAACATGCTAGGCATGGACTGTACTACTGAGCTACACCTCCCAGCTCTTCTACATCCAAGGGCACGCCCAAATGGTTTTTTAGACAGGGTTCCTCTGTGGTTTTGGTTCCTGTCCTGGAACTAGCTCTTGTAGACCAGGCTGACCTCGAACTCACAGAGATCCGCCTGCCTCTGCCTCCCAAGTGCTGGGATTAAAGGCATGCACCACCACTGCCCAGCTAAGCCCAATTGTTTAATGACTTTTCCTTTACTCTTACAATATTGAACTCTCCTAAAAGAATTGAAAACAAATTTTGTTTCCGGTAAGATGATTGCATCTGTTCCAAGATGCAGTTTGATCATCATAGATAATTGGCTTCATTTTGGGGTTATGGTAATGTTTTGTCCTACAAGGTTCCTGTCGCTTTTGATGTTGGGCCTTTATCATAAAGACGTTTATTGCTTAGTCGTGTCGCTCCTGGACTCCAAGGTATCTGCAAGTTAGGACCACTTCTGGGGGCCTTCCTTTGCCGTTGTAGGAAGACATCTTACATAAAATCGTACTGTTCCTTTCGGCGTCTTTTCAGAGAAAGTAACATTCCTAAAGTGTCACCTTGCAGAATGCATGCTGGTAGGAAAGAAATTGTTGGGTATAAGATGCTCATTTGTAGTAGGAAGCGGTGTGGGGGGGGGCTTGTTTGTCCTGACTGCCCCGCTACTCATTACTGGTAGTATAACTGTGGACATTATCTTGATGGGGCATGGTGGCCCACGCTTTTCAACGCAACACTCAGGAGGCAGGTGGATCAGAACAGCCAGAGCTACAGAGAGAAACTTTATCTGACTAAACAACAGAACAAAAAATTGTGGACATTATCTGAAATTCATTGCTGGGCAACTTCTACTGAAACAATTATTAACCAATACTTATGCTTGAATATACAATTTAGTTCCAAAAGTCACAATCTCAAGGATATTTTAATAGTGGGGAAAATGCTTTTCGTATCATTTCAGGGGGAAATGAAGGATACAGCATTCTATTTAGGGTATCCCTTTACGTGTCTCAACCTCCATCAGCAAGCAGGTCAGAGTTTTCACTTTGAGAGCAGCCAATGTTTGTATCTTCCTCCTTATTTTTTCAATATCTCCTTCCCTCCCCCAAACAATGGATATATTACTTTTCTATTATCACAAATATATTCTCCATTATTTAAAATGAGGATGGGGTAGGGAACGCAGAATCATCCTTAGGAATCTAATAAAAACCTTCCTAGTTTTTCTTTGATTTAAATGATTTGGGTTTGCATGGTTTGGTCTTTTTCAGATAGATTCTTAGTATGAGGTATAGGCTGTCCTGAATCTATATAGCCCAGGCTGCATCTGCTTCCCAAGTGATGGAATTTTAGGTGTGTACCACAGTATCCAAGTCTTTGTTTCTTTTCCTTTCTGGTTGAGACAGGGTCTGGTATAACCCAGGCTGGGTTCAAGCGACCTATATAGCATAGCCTCGAACTGCTGGTCTTCTTGCCTCACGTCCCAGTTCAGGGATTATGTGTGCATGGCAAGGCCAATGAGAAGAAAAGATAGACAAGAGAGTATGCCCGATGGTCGATGAGCCCCAAGATTCATCTGCCTTTGCTTCCCTATGGCTGAGATTGTCTAAAACAATCACACCCAGGACTGGAGAGATGGCTCAGTGGTCAAGAGGACTGGCTGTCTTTCCAAAGGACATGGTTTCCGTTCACAGCATCCACATGGTGGCTACCAATTGTCTATAACTCCAGTTCCAGGGGATCCGACTCCCTCTTCAGAGTCATGCATACTATTGTAAGTAAAACAGCCATACACATAAAATAGAGATAATAAACCTCCAAAAATTAATCTCATCTACTTATTTTTTTGAGACTGAGTCTATGTAGCTATGTCTGTCTTGGAACTCACTATCTGGACCAGGGCGCCTCAAACTCACCTGTTTCTTCCTACTGAGTTAAAGATAAATTCCACTATGCCTGGCTTTTTAAAAAAATATTTATTTATGGTGTGTGTGTGTGTGTGTGTGTGTACTTGTGTGTACCATGCAAGTGTGGAGGTCAGAGAACAACCTATGGGATTGGGTCTCTCCCTCCACGTTGTGACTTCTGTGAATTAAACAGATTGTCAGGCTTAACCCCTGAGCCACTTCACCAGCACCAACAAGGACCACATTCTGGGGCTGAGCACTTTATCAACAAAGCCATCGCCTTGGTCTCCACCTCCTTAGTGCTGGGATTAAAGGTATGTGACTCCTGTGTACTGGATTAAAGGTGTGAGTGGCCACCACCAGGCTGTGTTTCTCTTTGAGCCTGGAGAGATTACTCAGGATGGCCTTGAACTCAGAGGTTAAATCTCGCCCTCTCCCAAGAGCTGGGATTAATCACTGCCTAGTTTAGCTCTACACTCTGATCCTCAGGCAAGCTTTATTTGTTAAAACACAAAGTATCACTACAATCCCTCAATAACAATAGTCTCATTCCCCAATAAAAAGACACAATGGATTCAGAAACAGGATCCATCCTTCTGCCACAGCCACCCCCCCCCCCCAAAAAAAAACACCTCAACATCAAGAAAAGACATCAAGGTAAAAGATTTAAAAATATATATTCCTAATAAATGGACCTAAGAAACAAGCTGGTATGGCCATTTGAATATGTGACAAAATAGCCTTAAAAAATAATCTGAAAGGGGGCTGGAGAGATGGCTCAGTGGTTAAGAGCTTTGCCTGCTCTTCCAAAGGTCCTGAGTTCAATTCCCGGCAACCACATGGTGGCTCCCAACCATCTGTAATGAGGTCTGGTGCCCTCTTCTGACTTGCAGTCATACACACAGACAGAATATTGTATACATAACAAATAAATAAATAAAAAAAATAATCTGAAAAAATAAAGAAGTCATAAAAGTCTCCAACTAACCAAACAAACAAAAACCCAACCCCAGGACCAGATGGTTTTAGCACAGGATTCTTCCAGACTTTCAAAGAAGTTTTAATGCCAATATACCTCAAATTATTTCACAAAATAGAACCAGAAAGAATATATAAGTGACCCTAAAATTTCCACCAGGAAACTTCTACAGATAATAAATACTTTTAGCAAAGTAGCTGGATACAAAATTAACTCACAAAAATCGGTAGCCTTCCTATATACAAATGACAAACTCACTGAGAACAGAAATAACACCTTTCACAATTGCATCAAATAATAAAAAAATATCTTGAGGGAAATTCTAACCAAGCAAGTGAATGATGTGAATGATAAGAACTTCAAGTCTTTGAAGGAAGAAATTAAACAAGATATCAGAAGATGGAAAGATCTTCTATGCTCATAGATCAGTAGGATTACCACAATAAAAATGGTCTTCCTACCAAAAGCAATCTACAAATTCAATGCAATCCCCTTTAAAATGCCAACACAATTCTTCACAGATCTTGAAAGGACAATTCTCAGCTTCAAATGGAAGCACAAAAAGAATTCAGGGTAGCTAAAACAACCCAGAACAATTTAAAAAAAAAAAAAACTGCTGGAGGTACACCATTCCTAATTTCAAGTTTTGCTACAAAGGTATAGTAATAAAAACAGCATGGTATTGGCAAAAAACAAGAACAAAACAAAAAACCAGAAACATTGACCAGTGGAATCAAACTGAAGACCCAGATATAAATCCACATACCTATGGACACCTGAAAGACACACTGGAAAAAAGGCAGCATCTTTAATAAATGATGCTGGTTGTACTGGGGATCTGCATGTGGAAGAATGCAAACAGACACATACTTATCACCCTGCCTGCACAAAACTCAACTCCAAGTGGATCAAAGACCTCAACATAAAACAGATACACTAAACCTGACAAAAGAGAAAGTGGGGAATAGTCTTGAACTCATTAGCACAGAAAAAAAAATTGAACAGAACACCATTAGCACAGGCACTAAGATCAACAATTAATAAATAGAACCTCATGAAATCGATAAGCTTCTGAAAGGCAAAGAATACAGTTATTAAGATAAAAGGGCATCCTACAGAATGGAAAAAGATTTTTATCAACTCCATATTCATTAGAGGATATATATCTAAAATATATAAAAGAACCCAAGAAACCAGATATCAAAAAATAGTAATTGCAATACGAGCTGGTAATAGTGTCGAAAGCCTTTAATTCTAGCGCTAGGGAGGCAGAGGCAGGTGGATTGCGTTGAGTTTGAGGCCAGCCTAGTCTGCAGAATGAGTTGCAGGACAGCCAGAGCTACACAGTAAGCATAGTGAGACCCTGTCTTGAGCTTTTCCTCAACAGAAAATAAAAAGACCCACAAATCTAAACAGAGAATTCTCAATAGAGGAAAACTCAAATGTCTGAGAACAAGGTATTCAATATCCTTAGTCACCAGAGAGATGCAAATCAAATCAAAACTACTTTGAGGTTTCATCTTACACCTGTCAGAATGGCTACAATCAACAACACAAGTGACAGCTCCTGTTGGTGAGGATGTGAGCAAGGGGAACCATCCATTGCTAGTGGGAAGTCCTTCTGTATATGTGCTGCTTTTACTGGTTAATGAATAAAGCTGCTTTCGGCCAATGCTTAACGGAGTAAAGCCAGGAGGGAAATCTGAACAGAGATGTAGAGAGTAGGCGGAGTCAAGAAGATACCATGTGGCTGCAGGAGGAGACAGATGCCAGAACCTTACAGGTAAACCTTGTGGTAAAATATAAAATAATAGAGATAGGTTAGTTTAAGAGAAGAGCTAGCCGATAAGAAGCGTAAGCTAATAGGCCAACCAGTGTTGTAATAATATAGTTTCTGTGTGATTATTTCGGGTCTGGGAAGCCAGGAAACGAACAAGTAGCCTCTGACTATAATACACCACTATGGAAATCAGTTTGGCACTTCCTCAGAAAGATCAGAATCCATCTACTTCAAGATCTAACTATAGAACTCTTGGGCATAAACCCAAAGGATGCTCCACCCTCTCACAGAGACTCTGGATCAACCATGTTCTTTGCTGCTCTATTCATAAGAGCCAAAACTGGAAACAACCTAGATGTCCCTAAACTGAAGAATGGATAAAGAAAATGTGGTACATTAACACAATGAAGTATTTACGCAGTTGTTTTTTTAAAAAAAAAATCATAAAATTTACAGGCAAATGGATGGGAATAGAAATCATCCTGTGTGATATCCCAGACCCCCAAAAGACCAATATTTGATTTTATGTCAATATTAGCTGTTAAATCATTGGTAACCAAGTTATAATTGATAGAACCATAGAGTGTAGGTATAGAGTAAGGAACTACAGGGAGCAGATAGCTCTTGTTAGGATAGGGAAATAGGATAGATGGATGGATGGATGGATGGATGGATGGATGGATGGATGGATGGATAGATAGATAGATAGATAGATAGATAGATAGATAGATAGATAGATAGATAGATAGATAGACAGACAGATAGATATGGATGGAGTGGCTGGAATGGGAGGATTTAGAGGGGAACAAGTAGCTAAAGAGGGTTGCAGGAAAGAATAAGGGGAGAGAAGCTAAAATTACTGGGCATTTGAGGGATAGTGCAGAAATCTAACACAGTAGAAACTTCCTAAAATATACAAATGCATCAATTCTTCCTGAATGAAATCTCCAAATACTGGCAGAGCCAGAGCCCAGCTGCCCAGATGAAGCTTCGAGTAACAGGATTGGGTTACATCTAATTGAGCTGTTGGCCAAAAAAATCCCCACAGGAATCCCCAAATAGCCCAGAGTATTGCCAAGACTATGGGCTGCTCTCTACAAACTGACAGAAAGGCCCCAGAGCTGAAGACACCTACACAACTCACTGACCATGGAGATGTTGAGCTGGCGCCCACATAGAACCTTCACCCCTATGCTTTAGCGTCTTGGGTATAGTAAGGTACTCTGCAGGCTTCCAAAAGAGAAATAGAAATACAAAACCAGTCACAAACCTTTGATCTAGAAAAGTAAATACTACCTGCAAGACATGCTAGAACAATGGTGGCACAAATTTGTGAGAGTAATCAGCAGATGATTGATTTGACTTAAGACCCAATCTACAAGATAGAACACACACCCATCATTATATAGCCCAGGGACTTAGGTAAAACCAAATGCTGATCTAAGGGGGGGGGGGAGACAAAAAATATAGAGATAAAATGACTCCTAATGATATTCTTCTATACTCATAGATCAGTGTCTTGTTCAGCCATCGTCAGAGAGAGATGCTTTCTCCTGCACACAGCCAGACATTATGTAATGAGTTAAGAGACCTTGAAACACCTAGACCTAAAGGGAGGTCTCCATCAAATCCCTCTCCTCAGAGCTCAGGGAACCCTGGGGAAGCTGAGGAAGAAAAGGTTTAAGAGAGTATGGAGGACACAAGAAAAGAAAGCCCTCTAAATCAACATGAGCAAAGCTCCCGGAACTGCTCGGGTCTGCACCAGTCCTCTCCGTTTATATGATGGACGGCTTCCAGGTTAGTGTTTTTATGGGATTCTGGACTGGGTCTGATTCTTGTGCCTTTTCCTTCTATTGGTTTGTCTTGTCTGACCTTGATGTGATTAATTTTTGTCTTGTCTTATTATTTAAGAAAATCAACAAATGGATGAAAACCCAGGCACTAGATTAAAGATTTAACAGCTGAAGTACCCCACCTACTGGGAAAGGGAAACCATCGTTTCCAGTGGAGTAACTAACACTGGGCATTTCAACCATTCCAGGGCAGGCCTCATGTTCAATAGCTGACCAACACCTAACTACTCCAGTTTCCTTGTGTACTTTTATTTGATTACAGTTTGGTGGGGGTTTTTTTTGTATTGTTTTGGTTGCTGCTTTATTTTCTTGGTTTTGGGTTTTTGGTTTTTTGAGAAATAATTTAAAGTTTGGTAGATAGGGAGGGGGAGAGGGGAAGAATGTGATCAAGATACATTTAAATTTTAAAATAGCTTTAAAAAATAAAAACACAATAAAGAAAAAAAATCTAGGGGGAGGGGGCAATGTGTGGGAGGAGGGGAGGGAAATGGGAAACGGGGAACAGTTGGAAATTTTAATTAAAAAAAAAAAAAGAAAAAGAAAAAAAATCTACTGGCACATAAATGCTTCTGCTTACAAATGACACCCTCAGTTCTAAAATTTCATTAGCTGAAGCAAATGACTTACACAGAATTGATAAAGTGTAACATGAGGTATAATTTTTCTGACATGCCTAGAAGAAAACAAGAAATATCTGGGATGGGCAAGATAGCTCAGTGTGTAAAGGTGCTTGCTGCCAAGTCTGATGACCCGAGTTTGATACCCAGGAGCCACATAGTGGAAGGAGAAAACCAACTCTCAAAATCTGTTCTGACTTCTACACACATGCACACACCTAATTAAATAAGTATAATAAAAAACTAATAAAAGTACTTACTGGTAGGCTAGTAATACTCCATATGAATATTACTAAATGTTGAATGCTTAAAGCTGTTTACTGGCCACGTCTTTTCTATTCTAGTCTTGGGATTGTTTTATTCTCATAGAACAACTTGCAAATGTACAATAAACAGACTACAAATAATGAATGTCCAAATGACACATGTATCCCTTTGTAACCTACACTATATCTAATAAACACCTGAGGAACTGCTGCATAAAACCTAAAAAAAGTGGGAAGGTTATTGCTTATAGACCAGATTTGACTTTATGGTGTTGATGGCTGAGTATGACAGAGAACAGGGCACCTGATACAGGCTTCCTCTACTCCTCCTTCTCCCCTGCAGGAGAAAACTCACCCTACAACTTTGTTAAAATTAGCATAGCATGTCACAATCATCCCTATCATTTTATTACTCACAAAATGTGTTGGTTTGAATGAGAAGGGCCCTCAAAGGCTCATATATTTTAATGTTTGCTTTCCAGTTGGAGGAATTGTTTGGGAAGGATTAGGAAATGTGTCACTGTGAGTGGGCTCTGAGGTTTCAGTAGCCCACAGGAAGCATGGTCTCTGTCTCTTGGCCTGTACCTTAGGATCAGATCTGCACTGCTCTACTGCTGGAGCAGCCACGCCTGCCTGCCTGCTGCCACACTCCCCACTATGACAATGACATCCCCGGAAACTGTAAGCAAGCCCTCAATAAATGCTTGCTTTCTCAGTTGCCTTGGCCATATGCTTCATCACAGCATTAGTTACATCATACAGAAGACTTACTAAGACATAAACTCTTGCCAGCGTGCCTACCTTTGGATACTCATATACCAACATATTTACGTTAAACTGTTTGAAACCCCACTTGATAAAAACTTAGTAACCTTGTCCTTTCTAGTACCTTACTAACTCAAGATGCACATAATGCAGAAATGACCATCAAGCATCAGTGAACGAAATTCCCAAACCCAAAGCAAACCCAATTCTAGTATAGAGATGAGCACCTCTGCTTCGTTAATAAGCATGTGTGTACATGTGCCTGAGTTTCAACACTAAATGTGCATCAGTGTGAATGTTTCTAATTGCTACACTGCACATGACAGATAGTGATAAATTACAGATGACAGAGAGTACTGACATGAAATAAGCTCCATAAGATTTTAAGACAAAAGGGGTACAAAGGGGACTTACTGACCTTTTTCTTTCTTTTTCATGGTTTTTGACCTCAAACTTGTGATACTCCTTCCTCACCCCTACCCCACACCCCTGAGCTCTAGGATTACAGGTATATGACATTACACTTGGCACAGAACAACTTTTATATCCCATCATTTCTTTAAAATATACATGAACATATATATTTGAATGTACATACACTTTGTACCTTTAAACATAAGAAATTGATGAATGTTGCTACAGAATATAGGCAAAGACATGTTTTCATTTTATGCTCCCCCCCCCCGACTTCCTAAAAATGTGTACATGTGTACTTTCTAAAGAAATAGAAAAATTAGTACTCTCATGACTCGGTGGGTAAGGGTCTTGTTGCCAAGCCCAACAACCTGAACTGATGCCGAGAACCCACGTGGCAGAAAAACCGACTTCTACAGATTGTCTTCTGACCTCCATGTGTGAGCCATGCACACACCACCCACCAACACACCCATGTAAACATCCAATAAACATATGTTTAAAACAACAACAAAAATCTTCAGAAAGTCAAATAGAGAAATAGCCAAAGGAAAAACAATTTACTAAAATATGAACAACTGACAAATTTGGCAAAAAACACATAAATGCATCCCTAATAATAAAAAAAAAACAGATGTACCCAATAACAAAAAAATATCATTTTTAGTTTATTAATCTGGCAAAAATTCAAAGGCCTTTTACAGTCAATACCAATAAAGGTAAATAACTTTACTGGTGGACGAATAAATTATCAGTGTTTATAAAAGTAAGAGTGAGCACAGTTCGGGACCAGACAGTCACCGCCCTCGGGACACCAGCAGTGTGCCACAGGAACCTAGCGCATGCGCTCAGGAGTCAGAGTACTTCTGTTCAACTCCATTTCCCACACACTACCAGGCTGCTTTCTTTTTAAAGTATTTATTTTTATTTTAAGTGTATGGGTGTTTTGCCTGCATGTATAACTGTAATGCCTGGTGCCTGTGGAGGCCAGAAGGAGGCATCAGATCCCCTGGAAATGGAGTTACAGACATGGCTGCATGTGGTGCTGGAACTCTAACTTGAACCCAGTGTCCTTATCTGAGCAACCATCTCTCCAGCCCCTAAAGATTTCTTACTTTCTGGACTTAAGTTTCTTTACTTATAAAATAGATATGATAGCAACATACACTTCATATTTTGTTGTAAGAATAATATATCCTGTAAATTTATAATAAAGAACTTCTTAACTTTAAGGCAAAAATAAATTTAAAATGTCTTTATTTATTTATATAGGAAATTCTGTTACCTATTTTAAAAAATGTCTGTCAATTTGTCAAGCTCATCTTAAAGAAACCATCTCTCTTTATCACATACTGACATGATACAGGATGTAGATGTCAAAGTCAACTTGATAGACATCATTAAATAATCACACATATGCAGCCTTGGATAAACAGTTAGCAATACAGACTGATGTTAAAGGTGGGCATGTAGAGATTCCATGAACACCATGGGATTAACAAACGTGTTTCCTGCCAACAAATTGCTTTCTGTCAATCTTCACACTCCCAATTCCAAGTCTTCAAGCTCCTGGAGAAGGGCTGTCTCTTTTTGAATCTTCTCCAACTACAAACATTTCAAACAATAAAGTTATTAAATAGAAAATAATTATTGGATCTGTAACCTAACAGTATGAAGGACAAAATTTAGAGATGGAATATTCTTACACTTTATCAGACCCACTGCACACAGCTGTCATACTGTCATTCCAGCTCAGGATTCCCTGCATCTGCTTGTGCTTCAAAGTACTGAGAACAAGGGGAGGGACCGCAGCAGGACAGCACAGCAGACGGGAGCCCACTATTTACCTACAGCTGTCACTACTTTCACAGACCCCACTAGGATGCCCTTAGGAACGTGACTCATTCACCGTGATCGAGGGCAGCTTCTCCTACCAGACAAACTTTAAGAGTAGCAGAAAGAAATTTAAAAAGTATTAAAAGGAATTTCACAAGCAGTTTCCCAGACAAGTTCGTCAGTTCTGTGCTTTTCTCCTGACTGAACAATTGCTTACACTAATGAGGTGGGGGTGGGGTATGCCGATAAGTCCAAATGGCAAGTGAAGCCTTACCTGATTTTTCTCTAGCTGCTTCCCAGCGGCTGCCTGCTCTTTCAGCTGCTCTATTGCTTTTAGTTTCTGTGAAATCAAATACAGGGAAGGAGAAAGAAGAAAAGTCACTCTCTAAAGCGCTTCTCCCCCACACTCCCACCCCCGGTTTCTCTGTGTATCTAGGCTGTCCTGGAACTCACTCTGTAGACCAGATTGGCTTCAGACTCACAGAGATTCACCTGCCTCTGCCTTTTGAGCGCTGGAATTAAAGGTGTGTGCCATTATGCCTGGCTAATGCAAATTATTTTACCAACAACAATCGTACTACATTTCTTTCAGAGACAGTCTATTAAAAATACTAGGACAAGCCAGGTGGCCATGGCACACCTTTAATCCCAACACCTGGGAGGCAGAGGCAGGTGCGATCTCTAAGCTTGAGGCTAGCTTAGTCTGCAGAGTGAGTTCCAGGACAGCCAGAGCTGTTATATAAAGAAATTCTGTCTCGAAAATCAAAAACAAGAAAAAAAAAGTTAGGATAAATTCTTTTTAAAAGTTAAATATAAAATTATGTTAAAAACATGGGATTAGGCAAACTAGGTTTTTGCAAGATTTTGGGTTTTTTACTTGTTCTGTGTGTAGGTGTCTAAGCTATGGTGCGTACACGGGGGCAGAGGAACCCTGTAAGGCTGCTTTCCCTCTCCTGTCGCTCCTCTGTGAGCTCTGGGATCAGACCTGGACTGTGAGGTTTGCACAGCAAGTTTTGAATGATGTTGTGAGTGTGCGGGTATGGCTTTACAGCTACAACACAGGTGCAGCATCTAATGCAACTCTGCACTGTGGCAGGACAACGTCTCTGGACTTAAGAGAAGTCTTTCCCACACACACACCGTAAGTTCCCTTCTCTGTGTGTGTGTTCATGTTAAAAGCTGGAATAAAGTACTTGTTCCCATCTAGCTCGAAGGGAGCCACTGAAAGCTAGGACAGTATTCAGGGCTGGGGATGCAGTTCAGCAGAGCAGCACTTGCTTAGCATCTGTGAGCCCTGGGCTCACTCTCCAGCTCACAGCGATGACAATAAGAAACACCTTTACTACACAGATGTCTATCATTCCTTATTACTTCAAAATAACAGACTAAGCAGCTTCAGTCGCCAAAGCATGTGTGACTGGAACTGACTTGTGGTTCATGGAAGCAAAGGAACAATGAGAACTGTTACCGACTCTAACCCCGTTGAGCGCCTGAGTTCCACTCTTAATGATGCTCTTCTCACGAACAAGCCTCCTGATGTACATACCTATTCTTTATTTAGTCTCTCACCTTCTTAAGATTCTTAATTTTTTTGTCTACTTCAGGATCTCCCGAAACAGACTGGGCGATAGTGTTCCGTGGTGCACTCTGAGGGACAGGAGTAGGAACCACATCACTTCTTGCTTCCTAAGGGGAAACACATTTACACAGCTATTTCCTCTCAGTCTGTGTGAGACCGCCGAGTGGGTAAAGGTGCTTGGCAACAAGCCCGACAGCCAGAGTTCAGTTCCTGGGACCCACATGCTGGAGGGAGACCACAGCACACATGTGGTCAGAGGACAACCTGTAGGCATTGGTTCCAGGGGTCCTGAATCTGACCAATTAAAACACATTTCTAGAGGTGTAATATATATACAAATATACATGTATCATATATATTATACTAACTATATAGTATATATAATATACTAAAATATGAAAGAGAACAACTTCAAGTTTTAGAAGAATATAATATGATTCTAACTTTTGAAATTACATTATTGGGCCAGTGAGATGGTTCAATAGGTAAAGATGCTTGTCATTGGGCAGTGATGGTGCACGACTTAAATCCCAGCACTTGGGAGGCAGAGGCAGGTGGGTTTCTGTGAGTTCGAGGACAGCCTGGTCTAGAGTGAATTCCAGGACAACTAGAGCTGTTATACATAGAAAACCTATCTTGAAAAAGAAAAGAAAAAAAAAGATGCTTGTTGCCAAGTCTGACAACCTTAGGTTGCCCTTCAACCTCACTGTGGCACATTTTCCTTCTGATGAAACAATCCCTCCAAGGAGGGAAGCAGGGAAAGAAAAGGTCACAGGTCCTGGAAAGCAGAGAGTTGAAAGCCCTCCCGGCTTTATAAAAGGAGTAAACAACTGCCAGGGTAAAGAGAAGAGGCTGAGACAGCGGAGCTGTCTGGTAGCTGTGCAGAGAGCACCAGGGCTGCAGAGTTTGTACATAGCACTCTGCTGTGGTGGGCTTTTCAGCAATGTAGCTAGTTGCCTTTTGAGACATCTCTGTTCCTTATAAGTAACCTCTTACCCACAGTCCTGTTAGCAGCCCCAGTAAAACTTACTGGTTCACCAAGTTGGACTTTGGTACAACTGTTACTCTGGGCTGTTGTGGGTGAAGAGATGAGTGTGTTGCATCTCCCCAGGAAAGGTCTACCACGGAACACCCCTCCACATGTGTGTGGATGTGTCTCAGGAGTGGGTGCATGCTCACTTGGACAAGTTCAAACTTCAGAACCCATTTAAAAAGTCAGATACACTAGACAGGGAGGGTCAGGAGGCAGAAGCACACACGGAGTTCACTCATGGGCCAGCTAACCTGGAGTATAACAGCACAGCAGGGAAATACGGGGATCCTGGCCTAACAGGTTGGAAGGTGGCTCTTGACAGCTACACACATCTGCATCCCTGTACCCAGAAATGATTAGAGCATGAGTGCTCCAACTTCATGCCTGGGAGTAGTAAGTATTCTTAGGAGACTCTATGTCCTCCATTATGGAAGGACACAAAAAGGAAGTCCTCCCCCAAGCAATGAGACCACCCCCACCTTGCTGAGACTCCAGCCACAATAACTATGGCAATAAGCTTCTACTGACTAGGTATTTTTATCTAGTGTAAATAGACTAAGGTATCTGCTCTGCCTAAATCTCAAAAATGTGGTTACTGACTTCACCAACCAGATATTCCCAATGCAGCTGAACACTCTATCACCATGAACCATATAACACTGCAATTTATGTCAATTATTACAAACACATGGTCTTTGCTTAAGTATATAAAAATTATTTTTAGTCAACTTTCATTTTGATTACTTAGTAGTTCTAAGTTTTTCTTATTTCTGATTACTTAGATTTTCAATTAAATTAATTCTATGTAGTAATGTAATACTGAGTAATACATGCTTTAACAGTTATGAAATTTTCAGGTTTTCAACCTTTTTTCCTTTATTTTGAAGACAAAGCCTTATTCTGTAGCCCTCCCTGGCCTCATTATGTATCCTAGGCCAGATGGGCCTCCAACTCCAGACGGCCCTCGCACTCGGTCTCCCAAGTGCTGGGATTGCAGGTATGAGCTGCCACACTCCGCTTTCAGCCTCTCTTAATAAACACGTTTCTCCAGGAAAGCAAACCACACCACTTGCCATTT
The DNA here is from genome assembly GCF_950005125.1 of Chionomys nivalis. Lineage (NCBI taxonomy): Eukaryota > Metazoa > Chordata > Mammalia > Rodentia > Cricetidae > Chionomys > Chionomys nivalis. The sequence continues at coordinate 19,128,793 of NC_080109.1, forward strand.
CCATCAAGAGTCTGCGGTAAGAACATGTGAAATAGTCCCATCTGCCAGCGCGGGTCTCAAGGTCAGGTCTAGGGTCTTCAGACTTTTTTCTTTTTATCACTTTGGATTCATATATTAATGGTTTGGTCCCCAAGGTAGTGCTACTAAGAGGTGGGCCTAATGGAAGGGAATGCTCTTGAGAGCACAGTGGAACTACAGCTGTATCTTACTCCACAACAGGTTTCTGCCCTGATATGCTATACAAGACCAAGGCCATAAAGAGAATAAAATGAATTACAAAGAGATGAAGCTGTAGGCCAAAGGCAGATCTCTTGCCCACCATCTGTAAAGCCCTAGGTTCAGTCCCTAGCGCCACTAAAAGCAGACACAGTGGTATACACTCATCCTCAACAGTTAGGAGGATGAGGAAGAAGGATCGTGACTTGGATGTCAGCCACGCACTACAAGACAAGAACCTGTTACAGAACCATACAAACAAAATCCTGTGAGTCAAAATAAATCTTCCATCTTTACAACTTTCTTAGCCAGAATCCCACTGTAGTGAAAGAGGTTAGCAGTTACCTAATAAAGATATAGATACCAACAGATACCAATTCAGAGGCAGGCACAAGAGAAAGCTACCTGGCTACGGACATCCAATTCCAACTACATTTTCTCACATCACAGTCACATCTTTAGGAACGTAATTGTTAACATATGGGGGTTAAAGCTAGATCAAGTAGCTTTTGGCTTGGTTTTGAAGAGCTCATCACTCCAAATACCTGTTTTGCAGCTTTTTTAGCTTCATGCTTCCTTTGATTTTTAAGGGCTGTTTTTGATAACGGCTTGTCACTTCCTGGATGTGGCTTCATATTCTGGGGAGGTTCATCTTCATGCTATGGAAAATGTAAAACAAGCACTTCTGAAATGGAGTCCAATAGCAAATTAAGTAAGTACCTTAACTAGTCTAGGACAATTTTATCAGAATTATTTAAGAAAACTGGCATGGAATGTTTCAAATCTCTTAATAGTATTCTAAATAAGGGCCCCCTATTAGCTGATATGTATCTTCTAGTTACAAAAGTCCAGGCAAAATTCACTTTTGGTTTATAGAAACAATGAAATTTGTCTCAGGACTACTAGAGACGTGTAGTTCTCATGAAACTTGAGTAACAACAGCTTCTCTGTGAGGTTCTGATGTGATTAATAACATTGCGAAGCAACAACTTCATTTGTTTTCTTCACAACAAGAATCATGTTACAGCTCTTTACTGGGAAAGTTAAGTTGAAAGGTTAAGCATTGTTGAAACAGGCTATCTCAATGGGATTTGAGAGGCTTTAAGATTTTTTTAGTCAAGAAAGAAGGATGTAGTTTTCTTTTTGTGCAAGCCAGAAAAAGGATAAGATGTGTTATCTAATTCTCTGGGTACCAGTTTATTCAGCCCCTTTAAAAGGAACATTCAGCTAGGGTGTGACTCAACTTCTCTAATAACCTCAAGAACATGGAGTTCATGCTCAGATATCCTTTATTAATATCAACACAGAAATTCAGACCACTGATCAATGTTCTTCTGAGTGCTGAAATACAGTTTGAAAGTATATGTGAATCTAACCAATATTCAGGAAATGTGAGGAACTAATGGCCTGAGGATAATAAATGTGTTTTCACAAACCAGCAGTTTGTGGTGGTTTGAAGAACAGCCCCACAGGCTCATGAAATGCTTAGTCAGCAGGAGTGGCACTACTTGGGAAGGATTATGAGGTGTGGCCTTCTTGAAGAAAATGTGTCTGGGGGTGGGCTTTGAGATTTCAGAAGCCCAAGCCAGGCCAAGTCTCTTTCTTCTTGCTGCCTGTGGATCCAGATGTAGAACTTTTAGCTACTTCTCCAGCACCGTGTCTGCCGACATGTTGCCATGCTTCCTGCCAAGGAAATAATGGACTGAACCTCTGAAACTGTAAGCCAGTCCCAGTTAAAAGGGCTGTCATGGTCATGGTGTCTCTTCACAGCAAAAGAACACCAACTAAGACAGTATTTTAAGAACTGAGACATTTATGTATACACATATATAGAGATCCATTTTGTCTTAAAAAAACAGTAACTCTGGCAAACTGGACCCAAGATCACCCACGGAAAAACCAGCTGCTGCTGAACATCTAGCTGCTCACCATTTCCTCCTGCTTACTATTGTCGTATATCGTCAGCCTCACTTAATCAGCATCTGAATTTAAGCCCTGCACCTGTTATACAGCTAGCGTATCATGTTGTGTTACCTTTCCCAGAAATTTAACTCTGAATCTAAAACAACAGACTATTGCTATTGCCCTAAGTCACCCATCATAATTACATGGTAGGACCTTACTGCTGAAGATACTGCATACTTTGGTTGTAGGACATAAGAGAAATCAATCTCAAATTGATCAGGAAGTTTCTTCCCTGCTGCCTAGTATTCATGGGGCCAGACAGTGCTATGCAGACTGCTGGGAGAAGAAAAGACATCAATGGTCTTACCTAGTATTGGATCCTGCATTGTACAATACAGACCTTCCAGGCAAGATGTGCCTAGTGTTACAACAGTTGCATGACTGTTAAACAGTTACTGCTTTCTGACTGGATTTGAGGCTTGTTCTACAGAAGAGAGTTTCATGCCTCCTACTCTATATCCTGGTCAATGGTCCTCATATATATATATATATATATATATATATATATATATATATATATATATATTTGCTAAATAGTCATGTTGTCAAATTGCCTTCTAAATATTTATATTTATACCCACAGACCTGAGCTGCTTTCAACAATGGTCAAAGAAATTTCCTTTTTCAGCGGGCAGAAGTCAAAGGAGAGATCCATTACTGGTGAAAGTGCTATGAAAGCCCAAGGCTCAGGCAACACTACAGAAGAGGAGTTAAAAAGAACGTAAGGGGTGGAGGATAGGGAGGGGAGCTGTAAAATGCTGTGTTCTGGTTAGAGGTGGCTCTTACATTTCACAGCAGTTGAGGTTAGCTGATATGATCAAGCCAGCCAAACTCTGACACAGATTTGTTATATGTCATTTGACATACTAAGGCCACAGCCCTTACTGAAGAACTATTGGTGATAGTTGGGAGAAGCAGAATAATTGCTTTTAAGGATATGGCCATGGGTAAGACTCCCATTTGCCAAAAGATGGCCCCATACCCATGCACAAATGCACAGCACTGAATGGACTTACAGGGAGGGTTATTTAAAAAACAACAACAACATGAAATTGGGAGGGGATTATGAGGACACTTGGGGAGAGAGTAGATATGGTCATATTTAATTGCATATGTATGTGAAATTTAAGAATAAAAAATTGTTTTTAAACTGTAAACCCCCTTAAATTAACCTTTCAGACAGCTTAATATATGAGTTGATCAGCATCTTCATCTTCTGTGGGCCTTACAGAGCTCTCTGGAGTGTATTCTAAGCAAGTACTAAGCAACTCAAGCAATGAAGGAAAGGGCTGTAGAGTTTCACACAAAATCACTTTCCCCTGTGCTATTACTTACCAGTTTGGAATTGGTGACTGGTTTATTTCTTAAGGCTGGAGGTCTATAAGCTGTTGTAACTTTAGGTTCCTCACTAGGTACTTCACTTGGCACTGCTTGGTACTTTATTGTTTTTGCTGGAAATACTCCATCCAAAAATGGCTGCCAAGACACCTGCCATAATTCTCCACTTGATGGCACATCATACTTATGCAAGACAGAGCCAGTATAATGCCAAATCTTAAACCCATTATTGACACGTAACCTGGGAGCACATGTAGCAGTTAAAATATGTTCACCATCTGGGCACCAGGCAAAATACGTAGAATCAGAAGCCACTGGTTTAGAAATCAGTTTGTAGTTTTTAACATCCCACACTTCCATTTGTCCCCGAAGATTTCCAAATCCAGCCAGTACTAATATATGTCCATGAGGGCTATAATAGGCTGCATTGCGAGGACCAGTCCCGAAATCAAACACAGGATCACACTTCAGGTTGAAAACTGTCGCTTTCGCAGGCATAAAACCATAAACAGCACAAAACTCAGTAGAGCTAGAATTCCAAACAACATCATAAATTGGGCCATTTTTTGCTAGAAAAAAATATAAGATACAAATCAACAGTAAAAAAAACTATATGAACACTAGTGCAAGATACAAATAACATTCATAATCATGCCAAACATTTTTCAAACTTTAAAAATATTTTTTCATGATATACTATGAGTATTAATACATAACCATACATCCAAGAACTCCCATAGAATTTTATTATCTTCTAAACACATTGGCAATATGGGCTCATGGAAGCCAATATAAACTTACTGTAATACTTTATTACTAGAAATAAAAAACATTTTTAAAAATGAGGCTTTGCTAGGATGTCCAGGCTAGTCAAATTCCTGAATTCAGATGATCATCCTAGCTCCAAAGGGCTGAGACGCAGACTCATGTACCATGTACCATGTCCAGCAATAGTTGGTTGTTTTTTTTATTTTTATTTTTGGAATGAATACCTGCACATTACTATACAAATACAAACTATATAAAACTATATAAAATCACATGCCATAAAAAAGTGTTTATCAAGGCAACCCATTTCATTTCTTGAATATCCTTTTAGAATATTTTCTTGAAATAAAGCATCTTCTCTAAATACAAAAAAAAAAATTACAAAGTTCTAGGCTTTCGTTAATACCATATTTTGGAGATTTTTCTACATGATCATGTTAAAAATCTGCCTCAGCCTCTGCCTCTGTAATTCACTATAAACCACCCTGATCATTTCTCCAGTGCAAGTGCAGACAAACCTAAGAAGGCAGCTGTGGACAGACACTGGTGGGTCACACCTTTAATTCAGCACTTAGGGGCAGAGGTAGGTGGATCTCTGGATTCAGGGTCGCCCTGGTCTACAAAACCAGTAGTAGGACAGCCTGTGACACAGAGACACACTGTCTCAGAAAACAGACGAAGAAGAAGGATAGCTGTGAGGTTACTGACTTGGCAATGCCCTCACAGCGTTTCACGGTGTTCTGTGAAGCAGCTGCACTGGTTTCCATGCCCATCGATAGGTTCTAGGGTGCGGGTCTCCTCACGTTCACACTATACAGTTTATTTTTACTGATTAAATGTATGACTTGGTTTTAATTAGTGCTATCTTTTAATAATTAAAAGTAATTTCATTTGTTTTCTGGTAGACTAATTTCCCTATAATATTCCCATTTCTCTTCCCAGTTATTGAGTAGGCATAGGCAACTTTTGAAATTAAGTTTACCCTTTCTTATACATCCCTTGTCTGCTTGTTGCTATTTTTGGATATTTCTTCTGGAGTCTCTTATAATTCAAGTCAGCCTGGAACTCATATGTAAATGAAAATGACCTTGAATCTCTGACCCTCCTCCATCTGCTAAATATTTGGATTAAAGGTATTTATTACTACGCTTAACCTTGTTAGCTTAAAAAAAAATCTTTTTGCTTACCTAAGTTAGTAGATTCTTCTAACAGAAACCTAAAAGATTTTACATATTACAAATTTATTGTATTTTCCTTAGGATTTTTTCTTGCTTAGAAAAATCTTTTTTTTTATTCCAAGATTTTTTATAATTCCAAGTTTTCTCACACTTTTATAATAATGTTATATTTAATGTTCATATGTTTATAATGTTTATATTATAAAATAAGTGCTAATTTTATAACACACTAATGTCTACAAATATACAGATCTATTTCTATATATTTTATTTTATACATACATTAATTTTTCATAAGCCAGATCCAAATGCTCTTAAACTGTTTTACATTTTAATATCTTGTAGTATCAGAATTTCCCATGGCCAGCACTTGGGAGGCAGAGGCAGGCGGATCTCTGTGAGTTCGAGACCAGCCTGGTCTACAAGAGCTAGTTCCAGGACGGGCTCCAAAACCACAGAGAAACCCTGTCTCGAAAAACCAAAAAAAAAAAAAAAAAAAAAAAAAAAGAATTTCCCATGGCTTCTTAATGGTTTTCAAAATAGTCTTGTGTTAATCTTTTATTACCAAATTTCAGACCAGTTTATCTAGTTTTTTTTTTAATCTGATTGGCATTAAAATGTTAAATTTTAGATTAACTAAGAGAGGAATGCCATCATTTATAAAAGTTTACTGATTAATGTTTAGAGTTTATCTGAAGAGTTTATTCCATAGGCTCTTATAGTATGTTTCTTGGTGTGTCTTACTGTATTTAAAAGGCTGTTAGTTGACTGCGATTTCATTTATACAAAGACAAATCCAGTGTTGTCCTTCTTTAGATCTGTTGAGGTTACTTGATACGTCAGGTCTCTGTTTAACTTCTTAATTCAGTGGGTATACAGGGCATTTTGGAGGGGAAACTATGGACTATTTCTCTACTTACACATGTTCAATTCGAAGGGAAAAAATTAGGAAGCTGCTAGAATTTAAAAACTATTATTCTGGGCTGGAGAGTTGACTCAGCAATCAAGTGCCACTTATTCTCTTGCAGAAAACCAGAGGTTCAACTCCCAGCAACCAATGGCAGCTCACGACCAATGTAATTCCAGTTCCAGTGCACTCTTCTGACCTTCTTGGGTTAACCACAGGTATGCATGCACACAGCATACAGTCATTCATGTAAGCAAAGTACTCAGACACATAAAGTAATAAAATAAAAAAATCTAAAAATATTTTTAAGTAAAATAACTATTATTCTATAGTTAATTTAGCGTATTCAGGTAACATTGTTGGACTTTATTCTCATTTCTGCAGCAATTATTAAACTTACTATATCTGCTTGCTGCATTAGTTAAGTGCTCAGAGAACGGCTATAGAAGACCACATCACCCAGAGATTCTACTCCTACTCAAGAGCTGGCATAAGGCTAACAAACTAACTGGAGTCTGCCAAAGTCAGGCTTGCTTGAGGATGACTTTAAGTTTGTCAATGAAGAGGAATTTTATAAGAAATGTTATCATGGTATTTGAGTTTAGTCACTTGATTAAGAATTTAGACTGTTAGTCGGACGGTGGTGGCGCTCGCCTTTAATCCCAGCACTCGGGAGGCAGAGGCAGGCGGATCTCTGTAGGCAGCCTGGTCTACAAGAGCTAGTTCCAGGACAGGTTCCAAAACCACAGAGAAACCCTGTCTCGAAAAACCAAAATAAATAAATAAATTAAAAAAAAAAAAAAGAATTTAGACTGTTCCAGGCATGGTAGCACACGCCTTCAATCCCAGCACTCAGGAGGCAGAGGCAGGCGGATCTCTGCAAATTTGAAGTTAGTCTGGTCTACAAAGCAAATTAAAGAACAGCCAGGCTATTATATAGAGAAATCCTGTCTCAAAAAACAAAAACCAAACAATTTAGGTTGTATTACCCTCGTGGCATTGTGTCTGTGTGTTTTCTTTTACTGTTATTGATCTTAACCACAAGGAAACTGTTAAGGCGTACTCACGTAATTGTACTACAGCACTCTCTCCATTTGTGGCAATGTAGTGCAGAGTTTGTTCTCCATAGTAGGAAGCTCCTGTCTTGTCAACCTCGGTACTAGCTATTACCAGCACAGCAGTAGCTATAACAGTGAAGCAGTATCCAATTAGATTCAAAATACATGTTAAAAATCACCTATACATTCCTTTCTTTATATGTGTGTGCGTGCGTATGTGTGTTTGTGAGAATGTCAAAATTAACATCTGATAACAAAATTTAAAAATTATTCATCATACCTTTTTTATTCCACAGCATCGTAACCTTATCAGCTTTAAAGAAGCTTTTATTGGCCAGGGCTGCATGAGGTCCAGCAAAGTTGGGGTACTGATATAATCTAACAAATGAAGGTGCACCTTTACTTCCTGGGACATAGACTGCCACCTAAGACACACATGCACAAATGTATATTTCAGAAGCATAAAATCTGAGATGGATGCTTTTAGAATTACTTTTAAAAAAGAGAAAAGAGTTAAGTTCTATATAAGTAAATAAAAACAGGAATTACCTTATAAGGTTGGCTTCCAGGTGATAAATTAAAGTCATTAACTTTTTGCAAATGTAATTTATTTGCAATTGTGTCTAAAATGAGAGGAAATGGACTACAGATTGATAAGTTAACAAAAACACATCAAACTCAGAATTCATTATAAAAGGCTATTATAACTACAAATTGTTCATTGCAGTTTCATGCAGATGAGGCAGAGCAAACCGACAGAAAAGACATAGGTGGGAGCCAGAAAGAACTAGGCTTCGGTTCCAATAACCAATCCATTTACTAGGTGTGTAAACTTGGGCAATTAACAAGATGATACTAACTATACCACTAACTTCCCAGGGACTGATGACAATGACAAGCACATAGCATATGCTCCAATAAATGCCAATCTGTATAGTAAAGAATTCACAGAGTCCATTAGATGGGAAAGACTGGCCTCAGCTTGTGAGGGTAAAATGTGTATTCTATTTGATAAATACGATAACTGATACTGATTACACTATCCTAAGCAATGAGAATCCATGTTAATAAGCAATAGTGTACCTTAGTTAATGGGATAAATACAACAATAATATTTAGGATGGCCCTAACCCTATAATGCCACCAAGGAAGGGAAAACTATGTATTTAGATTATGGCTAGTTTGTAGTTAAGCACTTGGCTAGTAATGTGAAACCCTGGGGACAGATTCTTAGCACTGAAAACAAACAAACAAAAAACTCTGAAAACTGCATTTAAAGCAAATAATAAAGTTATTTAGTAAGTCTTTTCATACTAAAATTGTTGTTTTCAAAGAAGTGAATTTCATTGTTAACATTCCGCGCACAGATAACTTCATCATCTGACCAGGAAGGACACCTATATCAAAAGAAAGAGAATTGGGAAAAAGTAAAACCATGTTAAAGCTATGATGCTGTTTAAGATAAAACACATCACACCTGCTACCAACAGTACTAATAGTATAATTAAATGGTTTATCATTAAAAATACATTGTTTCTTTTTAAAAACTAAAAGGGATATTTTACTATAATATAGACCTATAGACGTAAAAACCCTTAAACAATAGGATTTTAGAATAATTTATTTTCAAAGTCAATACTAAAAAACAAATATATGCAATGATATTAGCAATATCATGAAAATGTCACTTTCTGGACTGGAGAGATAACTTAACAGGCCAGAGAGCTCAATATTTAAGAGCACTTATTCTTTTTTTTTTTTAAATATTTATTTATTTACTTATTATGTATACAGTGTTCTGTCTGCATGTATGCCTGAAGGCCAGAAGAGGGCACCAGACTTAATTACAGATGGTTGTGACCCACCATGTGGTTGCCGGGAATTGAACTCAGGACCTTTGGAAGAGAAGGCAATGCTCTTAACCTCTGAGCCATCTCTCCAGCCCAAGAGCACTTATTCTTGCAGACAACCTGGGCTCATTTCCTAGCACCCATATTGTAGTTCACAATCATCTATAACACTAGTTCCAGAAGATCTGATGACTTCTGACTTCCAAGGTCACTAGGCTTACTTAAGGTAAACATATATACATGCAGGCAAAACATTCTTAAAATAAATCTAAATATTTTAAATAGTACTTTAAAACATTTATTTACCAGTTTTGCATTTTTTTCTGTATGAAAGATTTCAAACATGTTCCAGTTTTCACGTCATAAAGCTGTAGGTTGGGTACCCCAGCTGTGCCATCTTTAGAAGCTGCAATAAAAATTTTTATAGTGATTGTATTCTAACACTTGTTAAGATTTCATGCTCACAAAAATCTTGAATAGTATTAAGAATATTAAATAAAAGAATTGCCTACAATCAACTTTTCCTCGTCTTTTAATCATTCATTGCTAAAACCATGACAACATGACAGTTGTTTGAATTAAAGCCCATCTCTGAAATGATTGCTTATAAGTTTTAAGAATACTTCAGGGATTTATTTATTAATTCTGACATTATTGTCAAAGGGATTAAGTCATGAAGGTTTGTACTAATAATTTATGATTTTCAAAGTCCCTTCAATTTACTTGGAAAAACAAGATTCATTAGAGTCCAAGCCTCTGGAAAGAATAAAACCCTAAGGTTTATAACCAACAATGAACTATTATCATTTATTTATTTATTGTCATTGTTAGAGAATGTCTTACCCCATTCTTCCTTTTTATATATATGAGATAGTCATATATATCCTAGACCGACCTCACATTCCTGCTGAGAGTGATGCTGAACTTCTGATCTCTAAGTACTAGAATTACAAGCATGTGATACTTCAACCAGTTTACGTAGCATGGGGATCAAACAGAGGCCTTATGAATGCTGGCAAGCACTCTACCAACTGAGCTGCATCCCAGCCCTAATAAAAAGTTCTTAACAGAGCCTTTTACCACTTTCTTCTCTCTGTATGCATAGAGCATGGCTATATGAAAGTTCCTATGTCATTACCATTATATGGCTTTAAATGTGTCAAACAGGACAGTTTCCTATTCTTTCTGTTCTTGGAGACAAGTTCTCAATTTAGACTCTTCTCTACCTCAGTCCTCCAGCTTCAGCCTCCCAGCAGGACTGGACTCACAGGCAGGTATGCTCCACACTGTCCTAACACACGCTTGTTTCATATTCTATCCACTGTACTGTCTTTTGCTGATAGTGATTAATAAAAATGTTGACTAAATCATTATTATTCCAGATTTTTACGGATCTTTTCTAGCCAACAGTTATTTCCCTTCGAAATTTTCTTTTGCAGTTTTCTTCTCCTTTATCTCATAACTTACATTTTCACTTTACTTCTTGAGTAATGCTATTTGCAATCAAATATGGCCCAAAAATATTAAAAGTAAATCCTAGAAATAACTCATTCATTTGAAATTGCCTACCATCTTAAGTGATGAAACTTGAGCCATCCCATTCTGTCTAATTGGAACACAAGTATTTCTTTTTAATAAATCATCCTTTGAAAAAAATTATTTATTGTTTGCTTGCTTATTTTTTATTATTTATTTAGAGGCAAAGTCTCACTATGTATCTCTGGCTGTCCTAAAACTCACTTTGTAGAGCAAGCTGGTCTTTAACTCACAGAATCCACCTGCCTCATTAATCACCTATGGGTCCAGTATATCAAAACTACATCCATATGCTTCTACCCACCCAACAGTCTTCTTGGTGATTATATTTACTGGAAGAGGACAGAGTGCTTTCACCAAATAACCCTTATTTTACTTAACGAGAGGAACACAAAAGTAGTTATGCTAGCAATTTGCATAAGAGAAGCTACAAGAGAGCTTCCTAAAGTAAAAAGGTTAAAGTTCTTATTTAATGTAAGATAATGCTGCATCATTGCAGATGTTAAGGTTGGCAATGGGAAAGAATCGTCTATCCATGAAATTATGAACAAAATGTTCGTGTTACTTTTTTTGAGAAACCCTAACAGTTAAAAGTTACAGTCACAGAACTGTGAGTACTTGGTTAAGATGAAAAAGGCTGGGGCTGTGGGTGTAGCTCAGTTGGGAGGGTGCTTGTCTAACATGCATGAAGCCCTGGGTCTGGTCTCAATCACCACACGGATGGAGCAAGGTGCTATATACCTGAAATCTCAGCATCCAGCAGCAGTGCAGACAGTAGACCAGAAGTTCAAGATCATCCATGGCTACAGAGTGTGAGAACAGCCAGGGCTACTTGACATGGAGCCTGCTTAAAGGGTGTGGCTTACTTGCAATCTTAGTCATACACTACATATTCCCTGCAGGCGGTGGGGGTTAGGGGTGGGATGTCTGCCTGACCTTAAATTACCATCTTACAAGGTTATAAACTTAGCTTTTTCCCCACCAAATGTACTTGGTCCTGCTAGAATACTTTCCAGGGGAAATACTTACTCGTGTAAGGCTGCCACGTTGCCAGGACAGTGTTATTTGGCGAGAATTCAAGGCAAACTGCTTTTGGGAGGTCGAAGGAGTGCAGTAGTCCCTTGTTAGTGACATTGATTATATTTACTCTGGTTTCAAAAGAAATTACTTCAGCAAAAATACCATTTTAAAACAGCACTAACTAAAACATTCATGCCCCTTTTCAAATACAGAACACTCCAAGTTGTTCACTTTTCATAAAAACTACTTTTCAGGCAATTTCAAAAACCACCAAGGAAACACAATGTAAATTTTACCCAAAAAGTATTGAGAAATAGTACAGAATTAGTAGGAAGACCCAGAAGTGATACGGCTTCCATGACTGAGCACAGGGCTAGGCTGCTGGGAAGTTGAGGGTCAGCAAGTCAAAGGGAAGGCAGGCATGAGGCAGAATGGTGAAGCACCCTGTTTACATTTGAATAGAAACCGTAATAGTTGGGGAAATCAGTAAGCAAGTCTATTAAGATCTCAAAAGCTGTCTAACGGATAGGCCTATTAAGAATTGCTGTGTAATCATGTGATAAAAGTAGTTCTATAGTGCTCATATTGGATGCTTCCTGCATAATCGCAGGCAGTGCCTTACCACTTTCTGCAAACCTCTCATTTGAATCCTTCCAAGTGTCATCATCTCAATTTTATAAACAAACGCATTTACAATTGAACAAAATCAAATGAGTTGATCTGATCAGCTATAGTTTATCATATCACTGATAAATATTAGTGCCAAGTTTTGGAAGTCAGCTTGTCCGGACATACTTCCCTATGTTACATTGAAGTGCCAGGTTGGGGCTGCAAAGATGCTTCTTATGCCTTCTATGGACATCACACACATGGTGCAGAAACACACATGCAGGCCAAACACCCACATAACCCACATACATGTAAATAAACAAATAAATAAATTTTAAAAAACAAAAATTGAACTAAGCATAGTGGCACATGCCTTTAATCCCAGCACTCAGAAGGCAGAGGCAAGCAGATTTCTGTGAGTTCGTGGCCAGGCTGATCTACAGAATTCCAGAACAGCCAGGACTACACAGAGACACTGCCTCAAAAAAAAAAAAAAAAAAAAAAAAAAAAAAAAAAAAAAAAAAAAAAAGGAAAAACAGGCCGAGATTGCCCAACCCTTAGAGAAGGCAGCACAATGAGGCTGCATCTATAAATGTGCTGGAATGCATTAAAGGATATTCAGGAAGGTATCTGGCCTGTGGATCACAGGTTTAGGTGCACCCATGATTAATCTTTTTAGGGTTAATACATGCATATATATGTAATATCCCATCTTAAGAAATTGCTGAAATAAATTTTATTGTGCTCATGTCTGAGGAGGATACCAAGGTCAGGATAAACAGATCCAATAAGAATGAGACTGTATTGCACACTTAAACACACATGCACAGGCGTACCACCACACGCAATGGTCCTCTGCAAATTATAAACTATAAAAACACACTTTAAAATCAGGCTTTCTTGTTTTTGTTGTTGGTGATATTCCTAGTTTAATAAAACTTTTAAAAATCCTATTTAAGGAAAGACCCGTTAGTTTCTGAATTGGGTAACTACAAATTGACCAAAACCACAATCAATATCCATATCTGATTGCCTTGTCCAGGAACAACACACACTATTTTATGGTAACATCATTCTAAGAAAATAAAGACTAGCATCTGATATAGAAAATACCTATTAAAATGATGACACAATTTAAAATAGCATATAGGGATATACTAAAAAAAAAGCTGGGCCAAGGTGGTGCACAACTTTAATCCCAGTACTCAAGAGGCAAAGGCATGTGGATCTCTGTGAGTTCCAGGCCAGCCTGATTTACACAGTGATATGAGGCTAGCCAGGGCTATCCAGAGACCCTGTCTCAAAAACAAAACAAAAAACCTTAACATTGTGGCTAAGATTCAATGTGATTATTGACTTGTAATTTTACTGGTTAGCCAATAGCCTAAAAAGCAAATCAACTAATTTAGCAGTCTTTAATAGTTAATTTAAAAAAAAATCATGTTTATCTGACTTTCAGAAAATTTTAGAATATATTAACACTATAAAGAACTTTTAAACTCATTATTTTCAGACTAATGCATTATTTTTCTCTCTTTTGAAAAGCCTAACAGTATACATATGTTTGATAGCAACAAAAGAAAAATAAGTAAGAGATATCTGGACATTTTCTTGATCTATAAAACACTGTAGTGACCATAGGAAATTAAAAAAGACTGATTTTAAAAAACTATGACCATTTAATGAAAATAATTGTTTTCCTTTTTTTTGTTATCTAATAGTTTACATGAGCTATATTAATCATTCTTTCTATACTTTTATACACAATAAAACTAAAAGTACTTAATTACTGATTTAACAGCAAAAATACTAGATATTTAAGTATACAGTAAACAAGCAAAAAATAATTATTTTCTAAATGAAAATAGTGAATCTAAGAAACCCTAACCAATGATTTAGAATACTATTTAAAATAATTTTTTTGATTTCCTCCATAATATTTTTTTCATAGTAATTTTAAATTGTGAGTCACTACATAACTCAGGTTATGGCATATGTATAAGAACATCTTTAGGGTATTTAAAGTACTCTCACTACACATGACAATAAAAGATAGACTTTACCAATGATAACCGAATACATGTATTTCAAACCATGCCAGCCATGTAATATTCATGGTGCACATAAAATTCCATAAATGAGCACTAACTTTTCTCCATTGTTCCAGGCAAACAATGTCCCATCCTTACTAAAAGTGTAGACTTTGCAATTTTTTCCAGATTCCCTGAAAAAAGAAAAAGTTTAAATTTAAAAGCATTAATAATACTTTTCAAAAAATCTGATTTAAAAATCTACAATCCATTAATTCAATGATTTAATAACTTAAACAAATTTTATGAACATTCCAAAATGTTTTTGTCTATTTAAATACTTAATCTCTTATAATGCAAATGTCAGCAAAGATTGTAAAATATGCTGGAAACTTCTTGCAAACAGATAAACCTTCAGAAATAGATCATTTTTTGGTGTGGTGGTTTGAATGAGAATGGCTGCAGAGGCTCATAGATTTGAACATTTAGTCATCAGGGAGTGGCACTACTTGAGAAGGATTAGGAGGTGTGGACTCCTTGGAGAAAGTATGTCAGGGGGGAAGAGGGGGAGTGGGCTTTGAAGTTTCCAATGTTCAAATCAGGACCAGTGGCATGTTCCTCCTGCTGACTGTAGGTCCAAATGTAGAACTCTCAGCTACTCTCCAGCACCATGTCTGTCTACATGCCACCATGTTTCCCACCATGATAATAATGGACTAAGGCTCTGAAAATGTAAGCAAGCCCCAATTAAATGCTTTCTTAGGTTGTATGGCATGGTGTCTTTTCACAGCAAAAGAATACCAACTAAGACAGTGGTCAAAGAAACCAAAACAATGAAACTGAATGTGAAAGTTATCAGCTGTCCCCTCTGAGCAAGCTGAGGGACTGCAGTGCAGAGGCTTGGTAGAGACTAGCCCCACACTATATGCATAACAAAACAGTAGTGGACAGAATACCCTCAAGGACCAAAGGGCTCTAGGATTTGAAAGACTAAGCTATTCCATCAATTTTTCCAGTGGAGACATAATGTATAAAACCAATACAAAGATCTTAGTAAATGGCGTGCAGGCTTCTGAATATCATCTGTAGAAATATGACTGGTGTCAACATTCTAGCAAGAAATTAAAACTGTAAGTAGTACAACTCTCTACTGGAGATGGCCACTGTGAATATATCTAATAGCAATGAACGCCTAGCCAAATGTAAATGTGTGTGAGTATACATGTATTAGCTTATCTATTATTTTCCTTTTTGGTCAATGAGCTGAGAGATGGTCCCACAATCAAGAGCATTCGCTGCTCCTCCAGAAGACTCAGCTTCAGTTTCCAGCTCACAACTACCAGTAACTCCAGGGAATACAACACCCTCCTCTGATTCCATGGCACCACACACACAAGTGTTGCATAGACATACACATAGGGAAAATAACCATACACATAAAAACTTTCTAACATTTTAAGAAATATCAGTATCAACAAAAATCTTTCAGAGTGCACTGTATGTTTCTTATTTATCATTTGACAGAGCTGTACCTTGGAAGCACTGTGCTTTCTGTAAAGTGTGGTGGTCCATTCACCATGTACAGTCCTTCTGATCCTCGGACTAAAGAAACAAGGGAAAGAAGCTTGGTTACCATGCTAAGAAAGACCCAGAGATATTACTGAAAAGCAAAGGGCTTTCAAAATACAGTAAAATCATGAAACATTTCCTCCTACTACAGAATGCTAACATTTCAAGTCCACTTTCCTGCCTTCCACATAGAAGTCATGTAGCTGAATAGAAATAAATATGCAACTGGAAAACTTCAAACAATGTAACCATCCAAACAAAAGACTGTGTCATAGTAGAAAGAGCACAAACTTAGCTGGATACAGTTAAACAAAGAGAACAGTAACAAATTCAAACAATCCAAGGAAAAGCTAGGAAAGGGCATCAAAAAACAGAAAGGAGCTAGAAAGAAAAAAAAGGAGCTAAAAGAAGCTGGAAAAAGAAAACAGGCCTCAGACCTAGAAGAAAATGGATGTTGAAGTTAAGTATCCTAAAATAACTTATTTTATAAATAAAATCTCAAGAGTTTCAGGCTGATTTCTAAAACCAGATTTGCATTTTGAAAAGACCAGTCTGGTACAATGTAGAAGATGAACTGGCTGGAGAAAGTCTGTAGTAGTGTGACAGAAGGGTGTGGAAATTTGATTCAGGGTGGAGCGGCAGGGATGAAAAGCAGGAAATGAGGATGGGACATGTAGGAATGTAACAGGCTTAGGGATGGGCTGCTACCTCAACAGCACTATAAGTGCCCAAGGGAAGAAGGTTTAACTCCTGTCCCTGGCTTCCATTTCTCCAACTCAGACTCCTCCACCCTTAGTTGCTAGGAAAGCAATGAAGCTAATAGATGGGGTGCGGCTTAGCTCCAATCTTAACTTTTCATTCCTTTCTTTTCCCAAGAAGTGTTAAGAGATAGTTATTAGAAAAATACTTTGCCTAAGAATTAGTTAGCTCAATTTTAGGTATCAGGCAGTCCCAAAGAACAGGAAATAATTTTTAGTTAGAAGAAAGTAAAGTGGGGCTGGAGAGAAGGCTCAGTGGTTAAGAGCATTGCCTGCTCTTCCAAAGGTCATGAGTTCAATTCCTGGCAACCATATGGTGGCTCACAACCATCTGTAACGAGGTCTGCTGCCCTCTTCTGGTCTGCAAACACAGACAGAATATTGTATACATAATAAGTAAATAAATATTTTAAAAAAAAAGAAGTAAAGGAACCATAAATGAACAAAATGATAGTTACATCTTTACGAAGTTGTCAATTTAGCAAACAGAAAACAAGTAAACACATAAAAACTCTACCCCTACAACACAGTGGAGCCTATCAAGCCGCTCTGTCCATTTCAAAACTGAAACTGTACACAGTGCCTTACAGACTATCTGACGGGCTTCTGTGTGCCTCCACTATGTGCTAAGTGTGACCACTGTCTTCAGAATGATTTCTAGCTGGGTGTGTCGGCACTCCTGTCATTCTAATATTCCAGTGGCCGAGGCAGGAACACAGAGGCCAGTTTGATCTACAGCTATAATTTGAATCAAATGCTGAAGATACTCATTTTAAAGAGATATACTAAAATCTGCAAAATGTCCTGTGCCAAAATATGTCCTAGAGTTTAACACTGTGAAAGTTTGTGAATTTTTTTTTCTTTCTTTTTTTTTTTCTAGTTTTTTGTTTGTTTGTTTGTTTTTGAGACAGGGTTTCTCTGTAGCTTTGGAGCCAGTCTTGGAACTAGCTCTTGTAGACCAGGCTGGCCTCGAACTCAGAGAGATCCATCCACCTGCCTCTGCCTCCCGAATGCTGGGATTAAAGGTGTGCACCACCACTGCCCAGCTGAACCTTTTCTTTTTTTCTTTTCTTTTGAGACAAGGCCTCATGAAGTAGCCCCAGCTGGCCTAGTTAGAATTCTCTATGTAGACCAGGTTGGCCTGGAACTCATAGAGATCAGCCTCCAATGAGGTACCATGACCAAAGGAAGTAATACATTATAAACCCATTATCACTATTATTATTTACTTTGTGTGTTGATCAATCTTACATACATTCAGATAAATGTATCTACCACTGAGCTACCTCTACTGCCCTGAAGTTTTATTCTTCACAGCATTAAAATCCTGCTACTACACAGGGAAGGCAGCATTTCTCAGCACCAAACCTGCTGCAATGTATGTAAGATGCATTAGGATTTAGAATAGGCTATATTTTCTTAATACTATAATTAATTTTTTTAAGAGTCAGTATCTCATTATGTAGCCGTGTCTGGCCTGGAACTTTAAGTAGACCAGACAGGCCTTCAATTCACAGAAATCTGACTAGCTCTGTCCCCTAGAACTGGGATTAAAGGCATGTGCTACCACATCCAGCATAATTCACATGGTAACAAACATTATAGGAACAAAACAAATAAAAATTTCAAACGAGGGCATTTACTAATACCTTAGTTGTACACGATGTAGAAATTTAGCCAGTGTAAGGTCACTCTCACTAAGGTGTAGTAGAATCTAATACACTAGGAGCTTTTCCAGAATTTACATACAGATCTAGACTAGAATGGCAAACTGTCAAGACAGTCCTAAGAAGGCTGCACTGGAACTATGAAATGGGAATGTGGCCCAAGTGTCCTGTCACTCTCCCTGCTTAGCCCAAGCGCACGGACGACAAAGAACCAGAAGCTTTTCCTTACCTCACCTCAGCTGAACCTCTTTCCCCAGCTCTAGTGGCACTGTCGTTGGTAGCACTGATCCCCTATACTCTTCATTCTTGGTAACAGTCTAAGGACTCAGGATATTTAGACAACCATAAGGGCTTTTCTAAAATTTGTATTTAAGATTTATACTTCATACCAGGGCAGATGGTTAATCCCAAAATAGTAGCAGTGAGGAAGAGACAACAAAAAGAAGGAAAGCAAAATCCATGTCAACGATACTCTCGCACAGAACTGAAGTCTTAGAAAACAACATGTAATATTTTAAAAGCCAGTGTGAAAAGTGCCATGTTTTTGGGGCTCAAGAAGCATTTATGTCTCATGTGATCTATTCTCGGTTATCTACCTTTTTTAAGGATAAGCGAAATCTCGAGCCAAACTAAACAACTGCTTCTCAACATACACATGCTCATGTTCTTACTTCTTGATTTCTATTTTACTGATATATTTACTTTTGAGACAGAGTCTCACATTGTACTTCAGGCTGTCCTGGAACTCACAGTAATCCTCCTGATCAAGCCTCCTTTGTGCAAGGATTAAAGAAAGGTCTGAGCTCCCCACATCCAGCTGCTCATGTTTACATTCTAAAAAAAGCAAACTTTAAAAACAAAATACTCAAAGCTACCTTTTCGATTATTTCATTTATGCAGCACTTTTGAGATGACAAAATTATTGTGATGCCAAACAAAACGGTAGTTGTCAAGGATTAGAACCTTAAGGATTATATTATAAAAGGGAAATGCAAGCATCTCTTGTGCTATATTCTAATAGTGGTTTCAGAATGTGTATATTAAATGAAAATAAGGACATAACTTCTCCAAGGTATGGATGAGGAGATTTTACTGTAGATATGAGGGAGAGTACAGCCAGAGGCATCTGAAGTGTCCAAACTGAACCAGGCCATGAGAAAGAGGAAGAGAGACGCAGTCAAGAGAGCATGGACGGAAAGGCAGATTTTGTTTTTTAAAGATTTATTTATTTACTATGTATACAACACTCCTTCCATGTATGCTTGCATGCCAGAAGAGGGCACCAGATCTCATTATAGATGGCTGTGAGCCACCATGTGGTTGCTGGGAATTGAACTCAGGACCTCTGGAAGAGCAGTCAGTGCTCTTAACCTCTGCACCATCTCTCCAGCCCAAGGCAGATTTTTATAGGACTCGGGAGCTGTGGGGAGGGGAGGGAAGTGAAGCACCTGGGTTAGAGGTTTAGGGCAAGGAGTATGAGGGGAAGAGCTGAGAGCACACAGGGCTCTGCAACAGGTGCTTGCTACGCTGTGAGAGCCCAGAGGCCAGTACATGCTTTAGTATGCAACAGGCACCAACGCTAGTTATTTGTCAAAAATAAAATCTTTGACATACATGTACTAGAATCTCTTAGTCACCCCCCCACACACACACACACAAATAAACGAAAAGAACCTAAGTAAGGACTGCAGTTTGGTGGATACTACTGTGTGACTACTATGTACCAGTTTTGACAATATTCAATCTTTATGTTACATCATCAGTGGGAAGGCTAAGTACTTTTTGTCTTACTGTTCTGCAGCTTCCATGAGTCTTAAATGATATCCAAATAAAAAGATTTTTTTAAAAAATTATTTTTAGTAATATTTTAATGACAGGATAGCAGAAATTAAGCAAACGGACTTCAAGTTTTACCAAAAATAGTTTTACTTTTAGACAAAAATCTGTACTCAAAGCTTTTTTAAAAAAATGCAATACATTTCTCTATATATAGCGTTCTGATAAAGCATTCAGTATAATTACAAATGTTTGAAAGTGACAAAGTAAACAGAACGCAAAGTTTGCTAAACGTATGTATGCACACTCAGTATGAAGCTGTTTTTGATGACTAGGAGCTGGTATAATAGATGTCAGTTTTACACACCTAACGTCGAGCCACTCTTTAGGAAACACTAACTTCCTTTAGGAATATTCAAAGGTGAGACAACATCGGTACGGATCTCCTGACTAATAGTTGGCTGATAAAAGGATAAGAGTGAAGGCAAGGACAGCCAGCCTTGAGATTTCTGTCGGGACTGCTGGCCAAACAACCGAACGCTAAACGGGCTGAATATCTGCCCAGCATGAAATCTCCTCCTTTAATGAAAGAAAAGCAAGAACCAGGGAACACAGAAAACAGATTTTTGAAGTCTTATAAATACTTGAATTCACTGACACTAGAAGAAGTGTTTAAAAACTCACTTTTCACATGGTTTTTCACAGGGTCTTTTCTCATTTTTGACTCAGAATTACAACAATAAAATTCACGGTTAAGCTCCAAATTATTCACAGATCTAAAAGTTTAAGTATGTTAAAAAATATTTGGAAATTTAAAAACTAAAAACTAAGAATGTTGAAAAGAATAAGCAGCGTGCTGGTAGAAAATAGAGTGGAAATATCTGAGTATTATCCGGAAGCTGCAATTTTATAGTGTAAATCTGGCCGAGTAATCTTTGGGCATCTAAGAATTCTGAGACCATGAGAAAGTGTCAGAGCAAAGACTTTAACTTTGAGCACTGTAGGAAAAATTGTCATCTGATTGTACACAAACAATCTATTCTCCACTCATTTATTTCCCTTTGTTTAGTGTCTATTATGTCCTGGGTCTGAACTAGGCACTGAAAGGGTGCGGATGAATAAGGCTCTGCCCTAACACCAAGAGTTTACAGTCTAACAGGGAAAGAAAATATCTGAACGGAGAACTTCCTTTGTGAAACTAAAAAACAAAAATTCTTCCCTAGCATATAGGAGGTATAAAAATAGCTCAGAAAGTGGCTGGGAAACATGGGAAATTGCTTGGAAGATGCTTGCCAAATCAACAGAAATAGGATAGTTTAAGGGACTTTATCAAACAACTCAGTACTTGTGGGATACAAAATATGATGGGATGGAAAAATCAATAATATGAGGAGCTAGTTCAAGATTATAAGTGGTCCATATGATGGGCTAAACAGGAATGACTTCACACTGCCTCGACAGGGCAGAACACTTAATAGATTTTTAATG
Source organism: Chionomys nivalis (assembly GCF_950005125.1). Lineage (NCBI taxonomy): Eukaryota > Metazoa > Chordata > Mammalia > Rodentia > Cricetidae > Chionomys > Chionomys nivalis. Next base: position 19,150,526 of record NC_080109.1, read on the forward strand.
TACTCATTTTTAAATAAAATTCAAATACTGATTTAATATTAAAACCTCTAAGTAACAAAGTCATCTTTATGAAGCTAGAAAAACTACTTATTTAATTACATAATCATTCTATTTAAACAGTCTCAGAGGGCTGGAGAGATGGCTTAAACATTGAGAGTACTTGCTGCTCATCCACAAGACCCCAGTTCAGTACTCGACACTCACTTAGGGTGGGGTTAACAACTGTAACTCCAGGTCCAGAGAAGCCCAACACCCTCTTCTGGGCCTCTTAAGGATGCTCACAGACACATACATAAAAAAAAAAAAAAAAAAAAAACAATAAATCTAAACAAAACAAAATCATCTCAGCCTGGCATAGCGTTTAGCAGATTGTAGCCTTCATTTTATAAATGCTTGATGGATAAATTACCGTAGTCTAAATGAACAGAAGTAAGCACAGACTTTAAAATGTACTCCTAGAATGGCAAGAAGTATAAAAGCTTCGCCATGCCTCGGAAGGACATAACTCCCAATTTCCAAAAGCAGACGTTCTTCCTAACGATCTCGTCCTTCCCTGATGTTGTCGAAGAGTTGTGTCAGCTTCAAACTCCCAACTCCTCTAAAATGCTCACAACCGCTTCAACCGAAAGCGTTAAACTAGCACGCTCCAGCTCACTGCCGCCACCCTAAGCCACATCGTCACCATGAAAGCTAACCTGCACGAGCATTCTCTCGCTCCCTGTTCAGTCCTGCAAACCTCATAAAAATAGGGAGTGCATAAGTTTTAATTATGCTCCGGTGAATTTGATGTGTGCAGTCGCGTTTCTTCTGTTATATAGAGGCAGGGGGTTAAGAAAGGTCCGAGCAACACTAGCACTGCAGACCAGAGATCACACGACCAGCACTTTCCTGTTGTCTATTCCGTGGACGATGAAGAATGATGGACGGATACCCTGGAGGAGGGAACACCAGAGACGGAAGCTTCGCTTCCCATCGCCACGCTCTCATGGAATAAACCACAAGCCAGCCTGGCTCTTCCGCGAGCCAAGAGAAAAGGCGAGTCGGACTCCGAGGCTGGCCCGGCAATCCTCCAAGCGCAAAGACACGGGGAGCAACCACTCCGAAGACGGGGTCTCCCGCTCTTTTGGAACTCACCTGTCAACAGCGGTGTGGACGGCGCCATCTTATCCCGGAAAGAGAAACCCATGCGCCGGGGTGAGAGTTCACCGAAGGCCGAACCCGGCCTCTACACGTCTCCCCAAGCTCCAAGACCGCGAGCCGGGGTTTCCGGCGCCGCCAGCGTCGGGGCCAAGCCACTTCCGGCCTCGGAGCGCGCACGCGCAGCTCGGGGGGCCGCGCTTTCCGGAGCGTGGAAGGGCCGGCCTGAGGCCGCGGCCGGCCCTCGCCCTCCCTCTCCGGAGCGGGCGGAGTCGGCACTTCCGCGGGGCGGGGTCTGCCCAGTGCTGACGTTGGCAGCCGAACCCGGCCGGAGTAGTTCGAGGCTGCCGGCTGCGCTCTCCGGTTGTGGGACTCTTGCTTCTCGTCCCTGCGCCCCGCTCGCCCCCGGCGCGCCCCCCACACACCCACACACCCTCGGCTGCTCGGACCGCTGTGGTTGGCGGCTGCCCGGCGCTCCGGTGCTCCCAACGCTCGGGCATCCCAGGCCCGGTGACTGTAGGTGGCGTAAAGCGCCGCGAACCGAGCCTCCCGGCGGCCCAGGAGCAGCGAACGAGCGAGTCCGAGGGGTTCCTGGGGCAGGTGGCGCCGCGAAGATGGTCGCCAAGCAGAGGATCCGGATGGCCAACGAGAAGCACAGCAAGAATATCACTCAGCGCGGCAACGTCGCCAAGACCTCGGTAAGGAAGAGCGGGCACCCCTCTCCATGCCGACGCCGGGACCGGGGGCCGAGGCCCGCGCAGGGGCCGCGGCGAGTTCTCTTTCAGACCCGCCTGACTCTGGACTCTAGCTGCGGTGGAATCTGGGGCGGGAGGAGAGATCTGTGAGGTGCCCCGTCGGCCACCTGGCCCTGGGGGTGCAGGCCGCGGGAACCCGGGAGCCGAGTGGTTTCTCTGCATTTGAAACTGGATTTTCCTTTTTGCAGAGAAATGCCCCCGAAGAGAAAGCGTCGGTAGGACCCTGGTTATTGGCCCTCTTCATTTTTGTTGTTTGTGGCTCTGGTAAGTGTTTGGGCGGCGGGGGGGCTTTCTTGGTTTGGAATGACGTGGTGAACGATCAGTGGGCGAGTCCTGCACGCGTTGTTCTCTACCCACCTGCTGAGAGTTTCACGCAATTGTTTCTTGTGAACCAAGTTACTTGTACCATAAACGGTGGTGCCCCAGAAATTTCTCCCACCTTGATTTGTGCTCAGGAAAGATTTTAAAAAGACAGAGAGGGATGAGATCTTCTTAATGATCAGTTGAAAGAAATTACAGACCAAATAATTCTTGGAGTAAGAATGATTTGTCACCCCTTTATCAATGGTATTGCAAAAATCTTAAGACCATCGCTAACATCTGGATACTAGATTGAACTGTGCCAGCTTCTGAGGTCTGTATGTCAAAAACTAACTAAATAAAGTAAGATAGTCCAAAAAATTGATTGTCTGTGGAGGAAACATACCTCTTTGGCAATTTAATGTGGGAGACCAATGTTTTGAGGTTTATTAAAGGCATGTTGAGAAAACTTAGCTACCAAGGCAGCCTGCAAAATTTTAGGGTGGTAGACCCTTGCCTCTGCAGATGCGCTGCAGAATGTCTTTCTGCCCCGCGTTGCTTCAATACGGAAGCTGTTAGTATTGAGACAGATGCTTTTGTTTTCCCACATTCTACAGTTACTGGGGTTTCCATTTCACTTTGCCATTTTCCTAAACTTAACAACTGGAAGCTTTCTTGATAGATGGCCAAGAGCCAACCGGCTTATATAACCCAAAGATTACTGAGCTTCAGCTTTGTGAGAATAAGAAGTGTGCATATGTTAGAACCAGGCCCGCAAGGATGCGTAAGAGATAAACTGAAATAAGTCTGTGCTAGAAAAACGTTTTTTGTTTTGGTACTTTTGATTTACTTGTAAAACAATTTCGTGTCTGGAAGCTCTCTTGGACACCTTACAGGTAAAATTGAAGGAACCTTCAGTTGAAGAAATAATTTGAGTTGGAGATGTAGCTCAGTGGCAGAGTACTTACCTAGCGTGCATGGGGCTCTGGGTACTATCCCCGGCACAAGATGGTAGTAATAGTGTAAAGGCATTAATTGTTTACCTGTGATACACCTGCCTTCCCCTCCTATTATAGTAAAATTAGGTTAGCATTTGTAATGATTTTTCTGGAGTCTGCAGCTGCTCTGGTAGGTTAATTTTCAGTTGACAGGCCTGTTTTCGTCGGCTTCTTTTAATATTCTCTCTTTCTCTTTCCAGCAATTTTCCAGATTATTCAGAGTATCAGGATGGGCATGTGAAGTGACTGACCTTAAGACGTTGCCATTCTCCTGTGAATTTTAGCTTGAACTCATTCCTGATGTTCGCTGCCCTGGTTACAAACAATTCAGTAAATCATCCTGCCTCAGAATGACGTTTTCATATCATTCTTCATGTGGCATTCCAAGGTTTCTTCAAGAGTCATTCCAGGTTTTCTAGTCCATACCACAGTGCCTTGCAAAAGCACCACACGAATAAAGCAATAAAATTTGATTATTAAGCTCCAGTAGTAGACTGTACTTATTCAGTACAGAATGAGTTTTATGTGGTTGTTAAAACTTACGGCTAATTAGATTAAATCTGTGCAGCCAGGGTATAGATTTTGTTAACCCTAATGTGTAAATGCAATTAGCTTAACTTAAATTTTGGAATCTTAAGGTTTTCTATAGCTAGGCACTTTATTACTCTCTTGAATGGAAAGCACACTCCATTATAGGGTCATCATGTAACTATCCTATAACAAGGTGCTTAAACGTGGACAGCTACACAGCCTAGTTTTACACAGTCATTGCCACCTGAAATGTTTGAAAAGCTTCAAGGGCATCCTATAAGTAGAGGTTCTTACGGCTGCATCTGTGTTACCGGCAATGTTTCTGTTACGCAGCCTTGAATTTTGCATGAGTAAGTATAGTCACCTACGATCGATCGCGTTTGGAACTTGGTGGAGCATTTTGTAACGTAATCAGTGATTGCAATTTCACTAAAAGCTATCATGTGGAATGAAATTAGGGAAGGTTTGCCTGTGTCATACTGATTTCACCAGAATGAATTAACAAGGGGTTTTCTGTGCTAGACAAAACTTCAGGGGGAAAGACTGTAGGAAGTGAATGCCTCCTCAGGACATGTTGAGTCCAGTGTGCCATAAGATATCTTAGCATGTTGATTTCACTTTTAATACCAAAAAGGCACATCAGCTAAATGTTATGATTGACATGTCCGTAGGGTACGAGGTCTGTCACTCTAAAGTAGCATTTGAAATGAAATGAACTTACTGATAAGGATCAGTCTCGTCTTCCTTTGTCTGACTTGATAGGTTGTGATTGATCAAATCTTCTTTTTACTGATAGGGTGAGAGTGATGAGGCAGGGTTGTGGTTTCCTGGCGCTGTCAAAAACTGCAAGTCCTGACTATTTATGGACTTAGCCAGAACTTGGTGCAGAACCCAAGCAATTTCTGTGTTTATGAATTGGAAGAAGCCTGCCTATGTTTGCTTTGTCAATTGCCTCGCTCCTGAGGCAATTTCTTGAAATAAACTGTTTTCAAAGGAACAGAAGGGAACTTTGCTACCTGTTCTGTAAGCAGTATAAGCCTCAGGGGGCTTTGTTTCCCCTCGGATGTGGAGGAGAGTGAAGGAAAGCAGTGGTGAGGGATGGACAGGACCTTAAATGTTTGTGGACAGAAAAGAAAGCTGGCTGTGGGACTGCGGGGTCACTGATGCTTACCTGCCTCTTCACCCATAAGTGAATCCCTACACGTGATTCCCTCTGAAGCAAGTCTTGGTTAACTAATTCTATTTTATTATAACTTTAAAAGTGAAAGATAATTCTCTAAATTTATAGCAGGTGCCTTATTTCCTTTGAAGCAAATCATTCCGTACCAGAATTTCCCTCGGTTTACTATAGATAATTGGCTTTAAGGTATTTTTGTTTTTAAACATACATTTTAATTGATTTGTTAAATTGCTACAGCAATCATTTCACATTTGTAAAATTACATTCCCTTTGTATCATGTAATTTACCTATCGAGTGCATTTTATATTCAGGTTGGATTATGCATGTTTGGGTCAATGAAAGCTATGTCTGTTTGATTTATGGTTTAAAAATAAAGTTCCCTGGATATTTGATGCTTTTGTTGTAAAAGAAAATCATTTTGCAGAGTTGTTATTTGAGTACTTTTCATAGTTCTTAGAAAATTATTTTAATGAATGCCTGTATTTAGCCAGATTGGTGGTGACACATCCCTTTAATCCCAGTACTCAGGAGTCAGAGACAGGCAATTCTCTGAGCTCTAGGTCAGCCTGGTCTACAGGATGAGTTCTAGAACAGCCAGGGTTACACAGAGAAACCTTGTCTCAAAAAACTTCCTAAGAAAGAAAGGAAGGAGAATGCCTACTTAATTAAAGACTAATCAAGTGACTGGGTTAGGGTTACTACTGTTGCTGTTAGGAAATATCATGGCCAGAAAGCAAGTTGGGGGAGTAAAGGGTTTATTTGGCTTACATTACCGAATTGCTGTTCATTGAAGGAAGTCAGGGCAGGAACTTAAGCAGGTCAGGAGCCTAAAGGCTGATGCAGGCATGGGGTTGCTGCAAGTACTGGCTTGCACCTCATGGCTTGCTCAGTCTGCTTTCTTAGAGATCCCAGGACCCGCAGGCCAGGGATGGCATCAACCATAATGGACTGGACCCTCGCAGGCATTTTCTCAACTGAGGTCCTCTCCTTGTAGATAACTCTAGTTTGTATGTCAAGTTATAAGACTGATCAACACATTATTAAATTAAAGAGAAGTACATATAAGGTCTGTAAACTGGATGTAATAGCAAGGAAAATGTATAAAAAGCAAGAAAATTCAACACTCATCTACTTAACATGTAGTGGTTACTACCCAAGGTTGATTCAAGGAAAAACCACATTTCTTCGATTCCACTTTTCTACTCGGATTTTATATTATCTTGTAATGTTTAGCACAGCATGAAAATAAGTTTACTCATAATGATCTAGCTCTAACAGAACAAGGCGTTACCATTTCATTGTATGTGCTAGCTTGTATACAACATTGCTGGAAATAAGTAGGCTTCGAAAATAACATTGTAGCAGGATTGCACTGTCATGGGATTTGACTTATGTAATGTGTATACTTAAATATTCAAATGCAAGACCAACTTGGGCTCCCTAAGAGGGTTGTGATCTGGGGCACACAGCACTACATACAGAATTGTTTTAGGACTTGGTACTGGATCTATCAGTAAAGCCATGGTGCTTGGCATCTATAAAACTTACAACATCTTGAAATTCTCAGTTTAAACTTATACATAAGTTTGATTTGCTTTCCACCTCCTATGTCAGAAGGTAGGCGTTGACTTCAGTAGCAATTCCGTCCCTCTGTGCCCCAGTTTCTTTCAGATTGATGTGATAAAATACTCTTGACAAAGCAGTGTAGGGGAGACAGTGATCTAGGGCTCCCTTTGGCTAATAGTTCCTTGTTATAGTCCCTCACAGTAGGGAAGTCACAGTAGCGGGAACTTGAGGAAGTTGTTTTTATCACATCTGTAATACGGAACAGCCATGAATACACATATTGCCAGTACTCAGTTTGCTTCCTCCGCTCCTGTGACGTCCAGGCTCGCCTGCCTAGGAAATGGTGAATTGGTCTTCCCTCCTCAGTCTAGATGCCCCCACAGACATGAGCAGAGGCCATCTCCCTGATGAGTCTAGATTCTGTCAGCTTACAGTAAACGCCACACCCTTTGAGCTTTTCCTACCCAGCTCCATTGTACGGACTAGGCTTAAAATTGGGTTGAGATAGTGTGATCTTATTCAGAAAAGTATTAATGAGCAACGAAATACTAGAAACTATAAAGAGAACATAAAAACTGGTCTTTCATGATTCAAATCCCTGCATGTTACAGAAACAAGCTGGAACTGTGGGAAGATGGAAAACAAAATGCACATCTACCCCATAACACACAGACGGAGCCGTGGAAGGCAAGGCCATGGCTGCCTCAGTAGCTCAGAGGAAACCTGTAAATGCGGTGTGGTAGTGCTGGCTGTCGCTGGGGAACAGAAAGCCAAGGTTTTCTGACTCACTGTGCTCCCCAGAAACCACAGACCTGATCACAAGATGTATGTGCATTTCACATGTACTTTGAGAAAAGCCTTTCATTTTTTTCGGGTTCTAATTCAAAGGAAAAAAAATCATCCTTTTATAAATGCAGTTTCTTTTAAAGTTAGTTCATTGTGCATTTGCTATTGGTTTTTCCTATAGTAGAAAAATGGAAAATTGTGTTATCAGCACAACTTATTTCTGGTAAAGTCCGCTATAATTTCATTGTATTTTATTAAAATGTTCTCATCTGTGGTGTTGAGAAATAATTCCAAAAATAAAACTATTTTTAAAATAATTATTAGGAGCTCCTGGGAGGCTGATGTAGGAAGGCTGCCCAGAGCTCCAGGCCTGCAAAGTGAGACCGAGAAGGAAGGAAGGTATCCTTTTGTCTTTAAAGATATGAATCCCCACGATTTTTCCAGAGGTAAAATTTGAAGGTGCGCTGATGTTTTGGGAGTTTTCACTTCCACTGGGATGGAACAACTCTAGCCTTTGTTCTCAAGGGCACATCACACGGCTCCATTTGCCTTAGCCTTGGCCTTCACAGCTTCCCTCCGTAGAATTGTTCTAGTCCTCGTTTGCCAACTTCCTGTACTTTTCAGCACACACGCACGTGCGCTTGTGCACACACACACACTACATCACTGCCTGTCTTCTCAGATCAGTTTTCATTGCAGGTCTAAATACTGAACCTGTTAGAACTTAGTATACTTCGGTGCTTATTAGTTCCAAGCCTTTACTTTATTCTATCAAGTGTGGGCTCCCTAAGGACGAGAGCTCTATCTTTTTCTCTCCTGCTTCCACCACTCCCAGACCTCTACACAGTGGGACTCAGCGTATTAGCTAAGAGACAGTCCAAAAGCAATGAGCGCCTGATGGTGGGTGATAACACATCAGCAAGACCTTGTCTTCCTGCTGGGCATGGTGGTGCATGCTTGTTATCCCCGCACTCACAGGGCAGAGGCAGGAAAACAGAAGGTTAGACGTCAACTTAGACTGTAATTTGGACCTTATACTCCCACCCCAAATGCACAGCATGTTATACTACAATCCCAGCCACTGTGCTACAATGAGAATTCAAGGCTAGTCTGGACAGTCGAGAAATAATCTTTAAAAAAAAAATTAAGTGGAAAAAAGCATACCTCAGTGTTAGATGGGTTGCCCTGCATGCATGAAGCCTTGGGCTAAACTCCGAGTGCCATCAAAGCAAATTTAAAAAAAAAATCCAAAACACGCCATAACAAAACTTGTGTGCCCCTGTGAAATCCTCTAGCACTATAGTAACAGTCACGCACCACTTAACCCCTCGTGACCTAGTTAAGAACTGTGCTCGGCACCAAAATGTAGTTTCTTGGAACAAACTCACCCAGGATAGACTTATAGGCTTGACACTTGGAAAAACACCAAGAGCATGATATTTGTCCTTTCGTCATATTTGTAAAGGTCACATTAAGTGTTGAGAAAAGCAAAGAGCATTTTATCAGAGAGAGGTAATATCTGACCACACCAGTCAGTCTGGTTATAAGGGTGAGACACCTGCCATTTCGAGCCTGTGCCTGGGGGCTTCAAATTGCTCTGCTTCACTTCCATCTTCGGTTGGGGAGGGGGGGTGGTTAAGAATGCCCATATGACCTTCTCCACGTAGAACCCCTGCAAGCCTCCTGGGTGGACCCCGCACCAACTCTAGCCCTTGGAAACAGGTAGCCCCTCCTCACAAAGCAGCCACAGCACAGTGATGAGCATTTAGGACGTGGTGTGCTTACCAAACCAGATCTCATACGCTGAACAAAAGACTCTCTGGGTTCTTTCGGAAAATGCCTTGTGTATAGCGCTCCTGACCCCATGGCGCCAGGCGCCCTGGAGTGCTGGAGACTCGAGGGAGGCAAGTTTGGTTTTCTGTCAATAAGAACATAACTGCAAGTTCCAGGGCACTCGTACATAAGGAACTGAGTTGGTGATATCTGATAAAGGTTAATCATAAAGGTAAATAGCTAGCCAGAGTATCAAAGCATGTTAGCTCCAGCCCAAGCCACAAAAGGACAATTGTTGAGATACCCCCACCGGATTATGTGGAGACAGAAGCTTCCCGGAGGATGAAACCTGTTTCCAAAGCTTGAAGTCACTCATTCTTGCTTGAGAACAGTATTAAAACGTCTGATGCAAGAACCTTTTCTTCTGTTAAGGAGGACATGAAACTCCACCCTCGTTGCCCAGTGCTGGCAGGGAAAAGCCAGGCCCCACCTCGTCGAATTGCCTGCCACTCAGAACAGGGTGCTGCGGTCATGGGTAACTTGGATGTCTGTTGAAAATAGCGTCCCACCCTGGTCAAGGCTCTCTGAATTAGAGCTTAAGTTTTCTCAGGATCTCCCATGTGTTCTGGTCTGCAAGCTGACACTGGGAAATGTTGAAAAAAGACTAGAATTCCTTTTTTTAAGTATCTTTTAAAAATTATTTCAACGTATGGCTGTTTTGTTTGTTTCTATGTATGTTCATCACAAGTGTACAGTGCCCAAAGGGTGTCAGATTCCCCTGAAACTGGAGTTAACAGACAGTTGTGAGCTGCCAGCTGCCATGCGACTGCTGGGAATTGAACCCAGATCCTCCGGAAGAGCAGCCACTGCTCTTCGCTGCTGAGCCATCTCTCCAGCCTCCATAGGACTAGATTTCTGATTCTAGCTGTGGCACTAAACGGCCTCATGGCCTAAAATCGCACAACCTTCTTTCTTTGCCTGACCGAGAGAAAGGAAATCTGTCTGCCTCAAACAGCTGTTACGATAAAAGCACTTTGCATAGTTAAAAATATTCAGTGCAAATAAGACACCGCTGACTAGGAGAACTTCAAAAACAGAGACATCTGATAGGGTGCGGGACTTTCCTCACTGAAGGCAGAAGAAACAGCAGCCCTCACACCAGCTTGGCAAGAACTCACTCAGCCTCTGATCGCTTGCTCTTCATAGATTTTTCCAATGTAATTTTACTTTGCCTTTAGAATAACTACCAAGCACTTGCAGGACTGTGGTTCATATTTGGCTGTGTAACCCACAATATGAAATGCATTTTGTATGTACTTGGTCCTCAAAGATCTGCTGCACTGGAAAAGAAAGAAAGAAGAGAGAGAGAGAGAGAGAGAGAGAGAGAGAGAGAGAGAGAGAGAGAGGCAAGGGGGGATCTTGGCTTCAAAGTTTGTTCATTCAAAGGTCCTTATGACATCTCTACCACTGTATAAGAGACTTTCCCTCTGTGTGAAAAAGATAGTATGCAAATAAACAGACGCAAACACCTGTCCTTGGAAACGCTTCAATTCTCATGAAAAGTAAGCAAAAACTATTTAGAAACAATGGACTAGATTTGATACTGATTCTAAAAATAACCTTAGGTTTACAGAAAATTTTGGCACCGATAGGACAGAAAGGTTTTGTGTATCTTTTATTCAGCTTCCTTTAAGAGCTTCCTTATCAACAGTATGGTGCATTTTTCAAATCAAGGAACTAGCGATAGTTTGGCATGGCTGCAAATGCCTGTAATCCCAGCCCTGTTCCAGGAAGGCTGAAGCCGGAGGCACAAGTCTGAAGCCTGAGCACAAACAGTTAAAACTCCCATCTCAAACCAAACAAAGCAAGTTAGCTGGGGAACGATGCTTTAATTCCATTTGGATTTTACAGATGTTGATGCTCCTTTCTTTGTTTCTGAACCCAGTGTTACCAAATTTCAATTTAGCCTTCACTCATTTTTTTTAAAAAAAAAAAATCAAATTGCTGCGAAGACTATTGTGTCATTTGTCTGGGGGCAAGCTTGTTATGGGATCTGTTTTATGTGTTCTGCCTGATGTTTCATCTTTAAAAAGCTAATCTAAGTAATAAGATTTGTGGTTACTTCTAAACTCATTAAAGGTTTATGCCTAATTTTAACATGTGTACATGTGGCACACGCCTTTAATCCCAGCACTTGGGAGGCAGAGGCAGACAGATATCTGTGAGTTTGAGGCCAGCCTGGTCTACATAAGAACTACATAATGAGACCCTGTCTTTCCCCCCAGTCCCTGAAAAAAAAAAAAGATGTAGAGATATGTATAAATTTGCATATGTATGTGGTTTTTTTCTTTAAGATGTTATCATAAATACAGTTTCTCTTTGACTATACATTTTAATTACTTTAGTGATGACTCTACATTCTCTGTTTCAAAGTCAATTTCTTAAGTTTTCATTTAAAATAAAATTATTTTATCCAAAAGACAAGGTGTTTTAGGAATTTAAAAATTAAAAAAATGGATTAAAAAGCAGTATAGTTATATAAATATAAAACATATTTTTCATAGAATAGGTTAGAGAGAATGATTTTAGATGATACAGGGTTTTTGTTTTGTTTTGTTTGAGACAAGGTTTCTCTATGTATCTCTGGCTGTCCTGGAACACACACTGTAAACCAGGCTGGCCTCGAACTCACAAAGATCCATCTGCCTTTAGTCCCTTCATTCAGGGACTATGTTCCACCACCACCCATAGATGACACAGGGTTTTATATGGGGAACTTACAATTAAGGGCTCCTGGGAAACACGACAATCACATGATTGCTAATTAAAACGACTCCAGAGCTAGAAAGGTAACTCAAGAACACTGTTGCAGAATAATCTTTTTGAACACTGTGAGGGTGTGTCTTTGCCAAGGCACCTTCTGATTGGCTTAATAAAGAGCTAAATGACCAATAGGCAGGCAGTATAGATGGGACTTTCAGGCACAAAGAGAACTCTGGGAAGAGGAAAGCCAGAGAGGCCGTGGAGATGTGGAATGAATCAGACGTGCAGAACGGAAGAAAGGTAATGCCATGTGTTGTTAGACCATAGATTAATAAAAAAAAAAAAAAGTAGGTTAATTTAAGATATAGGAGCTAGTAGGACAAGTCACAGCTAAGGCTGAATTTTCACAATAAATGACATGTCAAGAAGACGGACATATGAACTCACAGAGACCTTCACAAGTCTGCATTGTATGGGGTTCTAGACCTGAAAGGAGAAGTAGGCACATGACCCCCATCCCTAACCCAGAAGCAGTCTCCAAGGGATAGATAACCCCTTGCAAATGAAAATTTAGTTTTCCTCAAGGGGGTCTCACTGGGGAAATAAATTACACGTAAGAGTAGACCACATAAATGAACTCAACAGCATCTCTGGAGGTTTGCTATCTCATAATGTCCTGTCAGGGCTTTTTAAATAAATAAAAAAATTTTAATAGACATACATGCTAGCAAATCATATACATAAATGAATCAAAACAAAGGTTTCTGGAACTATTTCTTCCTGAGATGCTACAGTTACTCTGTTTTAAACCGTCTCTTCCAACACAAGTCAAAGCACTGCTTCCTCCATCTGCTTCTACAGGCTTGATTATTTTAAGTTGAGAGATACTGTTTCTATGATATCACTAGAATGTCTGCCTTAGTGCATTTGGCAATCCCTTCTGTCCTGAAGGTGTGCTATCCTGACTACTCTGGCACACAGTGTGCGCTCATGTGTATGCATGCACACACACAAACACGCACATACACGAACAAAATATTCATACACATAAAATAATAAACTTTAAAAATGTTTTTAATTTGGGGCTGGAGAGATGGCTCAGAGGTTAAGAGCACTGGTTGTTCTTCCAGAGGTTCCAAGTTCAATTCCCAGCAACCACATGGTGGCTCACAACCATCTGTAATGAGATCTGGTGCCCTCTACTGGCCTGCAAGCGAACATCTAGACAGAATGCTGTATACATAATAAATAAATAAATAAATCTTTAAAAAATGTTTTTAATTTAAAAAAGAATACTCATCACAACTTTATTAAAACCTAACTGTGCTCTCCGGTACCTTCCCCTGTCTCCCCTAACCCCCTCAAATATTAACAATGTTCTTTAAGAGAGCCAGTGCTCATGGCTCATGGGCACTGATTCTTCACAGACCTCTCAACATACCTGTGATTACTCCTTTAATAGCTGTTTTGATTCTAGCATTATAATACCTCTCTAATTTGCCTTGTGACTCAATATATCCAGACTACTGCTCAACATACTACACAAATTCTTATGGACCACATCCTCCTGATACATACATAAATCTGGATACCAGTCTCTTACTCCAGACCAACAGCTGACTATGAACAAGAGGAGGAGACCACACCCCAATCCTTTTCCCTGATAACAAGGATAAACAAACAGAAAGCCAGCGACTCCAATCCCATGCCTGTTGCCCCATGAGCCGCCTCTCTACTACCTACCCCTTCTATATAATTCATCCTCTGTTTCTTCTTTATAAACAAAAAGGCTGGGATGTTAAATTACAGATCCCAAATTGCTTTTCTCTCCCATCTGTGCGTCAGACCACAGCCTCATGTAGTCTGTCCCTTAGGATAAGGAACTGAAAGATATGCCATGTAATGTGACTCAGGCCTTGCCCTGGTTGGTTTTTGTTAGCTTGAAACTAGCTGAGTTATCAAGAAGAAGGAAACTTAATTGAGAGATTGCCTCCATAAGATCGGCCTGTAAGGCAACTCTCTGGGGTACTGTCACTGTGGGTAATGCTAACCCTGGGCAGGTGGTCCCGGGATGGACAGGAAAGAAGGTTAGTCAGTGTGGTGGGACATGCCTCTAATACCAGCATTCAGAAGGCAGGCAGGCAGGCAGGCAGATCCCTGAGTTTGAGGCCAGTTTGGTTTAACAGAGTGAATTCCGGGACAGCCAGGACTACACAGAGAAATCCTATCTCAAAACACCAAAAGGAAGGAAGAAAGGAAAGAAGGAAGGGGGAGAGAGAGAGGTGGGGAGAAGGGAGAGAGATGGGAGGGAGGGAGGGGGCAGAAAGAAAGCAGGCTGAGGCCAGTAAGCAGCACGCCTCCATGGCTTCTGCATCAGCCTCCACCTCCAGGTTCCTGCCTTGGCTTCCTGCCGTCATCTTCCTCCATGACAGAGAGTGAACTGAGAGTTTGTGAGAAGCGATAAACCCTTCACTCCCTGAGTTGACCACAGCAGGAGAAACCCAGCTAAGCCAGCCTTGATGGGAAAAGCAAGCCCACCTCCCCACCCCGTTGCCAGGAAGCAGGGCAGCTTTGAACTACTGTCCAATCTAGCACCTCCCACATAGACTAGGTTACAGAACCTGCCACTGTCCTCCTTTAAACCCGTAAGAATCTGAAACCCCTTTGTTCTGGGGATTGAAGGCTCTTTCCGTTAGGACTCCTGTCACACCATATGTGGCAGTTATGCCTTCGAATGGCAGCTCCTCCGGGAGATTTGGAGGAGCCCCAGGGTCTGAAGGGAAGGTGCTCTCTCTTCAAAGCCCGGCATGTTGCCTGTGGTATGGGCTCTTTTCCTCTTCAAACCCTGATCAGGTCCCCAGAGCTGGGCATCTCCAGTCAGCTCCTTTCCGTGAACTCCTTGGTTTCTGCTTCGTTTTATTTGTAACATTGTTTTAACAGCTGCTTAAATACATCTCCAGGAACTAGAGAGACAGATGCCTCTGTAGTTAGAAGTGCTTGTCACTCTTGCAGAGGATCCAGCTTTGGTTCCCAGCACCCCTACCGTGGTGTATAATTCCAATTTTAGGGGATCTGATGCCCTCTGACTTCTGCAGTCACCAGGTCTGCGCATGGTACAAATACATACACCAGCAAAACATTCATATGCATAAAAACATCTAAAATATTTAAATATATGTAAAACAATGGGCTGTCAGCATGCCACAGTCACATTTGTTAAAATGTTGCCGTGTTTGCTTTAAAGGTTTCCTTTTCTGGGTGAAAATAAGGGTAGGGTGATAGTTCAGAGCTCCTGTCTGTGTTTAGCATTCACACGGCTCTGGGTTTAGCTTTTAACATCATCAGAGTAGCTGGATAAATACACGAGTGCTGCATAAATAGATACATGATAGACAGATATAGGATAGACAAATTAGGATGCAGACACCCCTTTTGTGTCTGTGTGAGATCCTCCCATATTTTGTACTTTCATTCCCTGTATAACAATAAATACGGATAGCATAAGACAATACTCTTGCACATTTTCAAAGATCAAATAGCTGCTATAAAATGTATATTTTATATGCACCTTTATATTCAACGTTTCATTTTGGTACTGACGCGTGACATACATCCTGGGATTACAGCATGTGCCACAGCAGTCTAGCTTTACCTGTGCTTTTGGAGTCATATGGAAAATCCATTGCCAAATTTTTAGAACATGGTGATATACCCGTTCTGTAGGTTTTATGATTTGGGTTCTCATATTTAAATATGGCTATATCTTGAGTACTTTGGCATATACTACCTGGTAACAATTTACTTCTATTCTGTGTGTCCGGATCTAATTTACACAGTGCAATTTGCTTAATGATATTTTCCCTCACTGAATAGTCTGGCAATCGTGCCGAAAACTAATTGATCATGTATATACTGGTTCCTTCCTGGGCTTAACATTTCTAACCATTGATCTGTATGTATGGGGTTATTTTAGTCCACCGTGTCCCTGTTGCTTTGTTTTGTGGTGGGTTTTGAAATCAGGAAGTGTAAATCATCTAACTTTGTTCTTCTTTTTTTCAAGGTCGTTTATAGCTATTTTGGGTCTCTCGAGTTTCCCTATGAATTTTCAGAACAGTTTGCCAGCTTCTAGCAGGAAGCCAGCGAGCACTGACACTCTGTGGCTTCTGCACATTAATCTGGGCTGTGTTGCAATCTTTACAATATTGTTTCCCAATCCCCAAACAAGGCATTTCTTTTCATTTATTGGAGTATTCTTTCAACAATGCAGTTTTCAGAGAGTATGCTTTACACTTGGATGACATTTGCTTCTTTATAAGCAGTTTTCCTGATCTTATTTTTGTCTGCTCTGTACTAAGGTACAGATAGATACAATGTGTCCTGCACTGGTCTGCTGGATAGTAGTGTGTAGATAAATACAATGTGTTGTGTGTTAACCAGAATGTGTCCTGCAGCCTCAGTGTGTTTATTTGTTGCTTTTAATGGATTCTTTTTCACATATAGGATTATGTTATCTACAAACAATCATAACTTGACTTCCTTCCCTTCCACTTTGAGTAGTTTTAATTTCATTTTCCTGGGTACTCACTGAGCTGTGCACTGTCCCTGTGCATTGTCCCACACAGACGGCAGCACTAGGCATCTGTGCCCAGTTCCTGGGCTTTTACAAGAGTAAAGAGGTCTGTTAGCTGCTTCTCCAGCCACACCACCCCTCCCCTAAGTCCCTACCAACCATTGTTCTACTTTTTCTTTTGCCCATTTTGCACTTTTCATAGAAGCAGTATGATCCCATTGTATATCCTTTTGTGCCCGACTTGGAAGAATTATTTCAAGGTTCATTTATTTTATAGTGAGAATCAATTCTGCTTCTTGTTATTTTTCTACCATCCGCTGATGGACATCTGGATTCTTCCTACTTCAGCCTGTCATGAATCGCGTTGCTAAGAGAATTCATGCGCAAGTCTATATGTTGAGTGTCTGTGTTTCCATCTCCTGGGTGTGCACCTTTCAGAAGAACTGATGAGTTTTAGAGAAATTTCAGAATGAGTTTGTCTTCTGTTCTCTCGATATGAGATAGATTGGGAGACAGATAGCTATGGGTGTGGATACACATGAATACTCATTTTAAAGACAAATGGTAGCGTCACACAGATACTTTTTCTCATTGCTTTTCCACCTAAAGTATATCCAGATAAGGAAACAAAAGTAAAGCATGGGTCCCTGGCAGCAGCCCATGCTGACCACACCAATGGAGGATGACAGATATCCTCTGGTGGTTTTGTAGCTACATGATCAGGATGTTCCATGGTTTACTCAATTAGCCATCTGTTCATGGGTATTTCAGAAGTTTTTAGAGTCACATGTATTACTAGTAAAACTGAAAAAGTCATCTGCATATTGTAGTTATATATACATATATATGTATGTATATGTATGTATATAGAGGGGGGTCTCACTATAGAGGCCTGAATGACCTGAAACTTGGTATGTAGGCCAGGTTGATTCACAGAGATCCTCTTGTCTCTGCCTCCAGAGGGCTGGGATTAAAAGTGTGCACAACCATGTTTCTGTAAAAATTTCTGCTTTAATTTCAAATGTTTTCAGTTTCTATTGGGTGTAGCCAAGTTCCTGTTTATCTTTCTGTCAGCTCCAAAGAAAATTATATTTCCCCAGTGTGATGCTGTTTTTGGTTGTCACCCGACAACATCTGGAATTAACTAAAATCCTCAGAAAGGGAGGGGCACACCTATGAAGGACGTTTGCTTAATTTGAAGTGGGAAGATCTCCTTCTAATCCAGATCTTTGAGGTAGGAAGATGCACCTTTAATTTGGATCTTTTGAGCTAAGAAAACCCACCTCTGATCTGGGCCAAATCTTCTGCTGGAAATCTGTATAAGGATTGGAAGAAGGAAGCTTTTGCTCTTTACCTGCTTGCTCTTGCCTTCCTAGCTAGCATGTTCACTCCTTCACTGGTACTACAGCCTACTTCTTCAGGATCCCAGTGTGTACTGAAGACCAGCTGAGACACCCAGCCTTGTGTGTCTCACACCTTAATTTCTTGCAACTTCCATTCATAGGCAGCCATTAGTGGATTTGTTGGACCACAGACTGTAAGTTATTCTAATAAATCATATATATGTATATATACCATCACTCATCAAAAAGGACTCCTGTAGTAGAATATGTGTGACTTTATTTGAAAAATGGTACAGAAAAATGAGGGAGGACAGATCAAGGCATGTTGCTCCTCTTGGTATTTGTGTGTGTGTGTGTGTGTGCATTTTATAAATTTGAAACTGTTTCCAAATAAAAAGTTTTGTATCACCAGATTAAAAAGATAATCATGCCAAGTGGTGGTAGCAAATGCCTTAATCCCAGTATTTGAGAGGCAGAGGCAGGTAGATCTCTATGAGTGCGAGGCCAGCCTGGACTACAGAGCAAGTCCCAGGACATTCAAGGCTGCACGAAAGAAACCCTGTCTTGAAAAATCAAAGTCAAAAACAAAAACAAACAAAGAAAAAACAAAGGCAATATTTTAGCTGGGCTCTGGAGCACACAGCTACAATCCCAGCACACGGGAGGCAGAATCTAGATTACAAATGCTAGACCAGCCTGGTCTACATAGTAAATTCCAGTCCCACCAGGGTTATACAGGGAGACTTTGTCTCAAACAAAACAAACAAAATAAAAAGATAATCTCTTGCTTTCTTAAATTTCCATTCATGCTGTTTTTTTAAAAAAGAATAACTACATTAATATTTTTCATAATGCTGTGATGTCACCCTGGGTTCAATTTCTGCAGCTGTTACCCTTACGGAGCCACCTGTTCAATGCATCAGCAGAGAGGAGACTTGGCTGAGAACACTCTGAGAGCGCCCACCCT
The DNA here is from genome assembly GCF_950005125.1 of Chionomys nivalis. NCBI lineage: Eukaryota > Metazoa > Chordata > Mammalia > Rodentia > Cricetidae > Chionomys > Chionomys nivalis. Next base: position 19,169,196 of record NC_080109.1, read on the forward strand.
TTGAACCTGCTCTCAGGGACACCCACAGAAACCAATTTCAGATCAGCCGGAGTGAGGCAAAGTCAAGGAGTTTATTAAGTAAAGATCAGGGACAGTGCGTGCTCCGGATTCAAGTACAGAAACATATGGTGGGGGATGACTGACTGACTGACTGACTGACTGACTTAAGGACAACCACCCCAAGGCTGGTGCAAAAGTCTCCAGAAAAAATCCCTCTTAGATGTTGTTACATCACAATGTAGCACTTCTACGATTCTCTAAACTACATTCCTCCAAGGAGGTAATTTCCAACAATCTTTAAAGATTAAGCAAAGTACAAATAAAATTTGAAATTAAGCAAAAATATAAGAGCTCTTTAAGTTATTTCTCGTATCTTAAAGAACTTCTTTTTGTAAATGTACTTGTAAGGTGGTTTTGGTTTTGGTTAAATCACAGGGCCCCTAACTGCCTTTCTTTCAGTCCCCCAAATCAAGCCGCACCCCTACAGCTCTCCATCTCCCGTCTCCCTGTCCTCCTCTCTCCCCATCTCTTTCTTTTCTTCCCTCTCTTCCCTTTCACCCTCCCCTCCACGTTCCCTTCCTCCCTGCCTCCTTACCCTCTGCATTGATAAGAAAACCTGCAGTGTAGTGGCCTTGCAGCCAGACCAGGCTGATCCTCCCTTCTGAAGACTTTGAAAAGTCAGAAGTGCACTCCCTCCCCTGGATCTTAAGGGATGGCTCTTGTCCTTTCAATGCCCCATCAGGCTGCCTACAGCGCAAGGAACTATCGTTTCTGTCTCTCTAACCTATCCCTCCCTTCAAGGCCTGATGTCTGGAGACTCTCTGAATGAAGCATCTTCTGGAGGGGAATCTCTAGTCTGTTCTTTTTCACGAGTCTACTGTGTCTGTTCTTTCTTTTAAGTTGTGCATTTTATGACGTGCGCTGTTTTCATTTAAGGATGAGGGGGAAGCACCAATACTTCAACTCAAGATCACAAGCATTCTGGCCCTAGGAAGGCAGAGTTTATTTGTTGTTTGAGCTTTATGAAGGAAAACAAAGATTATCTCTTAAGCAGTTTTGGTTTTAATTAGTTTGTTATTTCTTGTCTTTCAGCAATAGGAAATACAGATGAGGGGAGGGTTGTCTTTTGTTTTCCACATCCTGCTTAATTTTTCCTGCCTCTCCAACCTGCCTCAGAAATGTCTTTGTGTTGATTTTGTTTTTGTATTGACAGTATGAGAAAAGAAAGCATACGATGGTAAAATTAGTTAAAAATAACCACAAAGCACTACACGCTGACAGTGGGCCCGCACAGTGCAGTGTAAAATGCATTCATTTCTGCGTTCCTTCGATGTCGTCATAAGTCAGTGGGGTGTGGAATCAGCTGGAGCATAAAGAAAAAGCTGTCGGGGCTGGAGAGATGGCTCAGAGGTTAAGAACACTGTCTGTTACTTCCAGAGGTCCTGAGTTCAATTCCCAGCAACCACATGGTGGCTCACAACCATCTATACTGAGATTTGATGCTTTCTTCTGGCCAGCAGGCATGCATGCAGATATAACACTGTATGCTCAATAAATAAATAAATCTTTAATAAAAAAAAAAAAAGAAAGAAAAAGCTGTCAGCCGGGCGGTGGTGGCGCACGCCTTTAATCCCAGCACTCGGGAGGCAGAGGCAGGCGGATCTCTGTGAGTTCAAGACCAGCCTGGTCTACAAGAGCTAGTTCCAGGACAGGAACCAAAACCACAGAGAAACCTTGTCTCGAAAAACCAAAAAAAAAAAAAAAAAAAAAAAAAAAAAAAAGCTGTCATCAGTGTCCAGATATGTCAAACTTCTAGTTACAAAGCAGGGAATTTAGTTAAAACATTCATTCACGGGAAATGAAGTGATCACTGCAAGAATGTTGCAATAAATCCTTTTCTCAGGTGTGTGTGTGTGTATATTTAATCCAGTAAGCTCCATGATGACAAAAGAACAAAGTTTGGCTCAACATTTGACTTAATAATTCATCATCAACACTTTTAAAAGACATAATAATTTGAAATCATTGTCTTAAACCAATCTCTTTACATATTTCACTCGTTCTGATGATTTTTGTACTGCTCTCACGGAGTGTAGACATGACCCAATTGTGTAACAGTCCTCTGTTATAGAACGAAAACGATTAAGTTCAATGCTGACTTCCTCAGTCATCTCTAGCCCAGTCAGTTCTGGGGTTTGGAATCATCTCCAGGAACAGATGCAACCTGGCTTTGGCTGTCCAGATCTTTGGTATTGACCTTCAAGAGGAAAACTTCATGAGCAGTACAATATGTTATAAAATTAAATGAGTGTTGTTTACTCGTCATCTCAAGTCTTAAACTAAATCCATTTCCTGCTTGTTTTGAATACTTCAAAATATTGTCACTTCTAGTTTTCCATTTCCCAATATTAAGATCACCTGGGGTAGTGATTGACTCTCTCACACTGAAAATGGGAGACTTCTGTACCCAACTCTCGTCAATACAGAGATCATTCAGACAAAAACTCAACAGAGATGCTGGTGGTAACAGATAGTGTAGACCAAATAGACCTAGCAGATATTTACAGAACATTTCAACACAAAAGGATATACCTTCTTTTCTACACCTTATGAAACCTTTCCAAAATTGACCAGGTAGTCCTCCACCAGGCAAATCTCAACAGACAAAGGAAATTGAAATAACCACTGTACATCCTGTCAGCCACCGCAGGATAAAGCTACAACACAAACAACAGAAAACTTACAAGCTCCTAGAATTTGAACAACTCTCTACTGAATGAAAATGGGCCAAGATAGAAATTAAGAAAAAAAAGGACTTTGTCAAACTGAATGAAAATACATACACAACACACCAAAACTTAAAGAACACAATGAAAGCAGCCCTAAGAGGCAAGTTCATAGTATTAGATGATAGCATAAAAAGCCAGAGAGATGTAATCCTAGCAACTTAACAACACACCTGAAAACTCTAGAACAAAAAGATGAAAACACACCCAAAAGGAGTAGACCGCAAGAAATAATCAAATGCAGAGATGAAATCAACAAAATAGAAGCAAATAAAAACAAATAAGAAGAAATAAAATAAAGAGTTGGTTCTTCGAGAAAAATCAATAAGATTGACAAACCCTTATCCAAATTAACTAAAAGGCAGAGAAAGAGTAAACAAATTTAAAAATTAGAAATGAAAAGGAGACATAACAACAGACATTGAAGAAATCCAGAGAATCATAAGTACATACTTTAAAAACCTGTACTCCACCAAACTGGAAAATCTAAAAGAAATAGATCAGTTTCTAGATAGGCACCACTTATCAAACCTAAACCAAATCATACAAGCATTTAAAAAAAGACCCATAATGCCTAGTGAAATAGAACAGCCATTAAAAGTCTTCCAAAGGGAAAAAAAGAGCCCAGGATCAGGAGCTGGAGCCATAGCAATAAAAGCACTGGCTATTCTTTCAGAGTTCTGGGGTTCGATTCTTAACACCCACATGGTGGCTCACAACTGTCTGTAACTCCGGTTCCAAGGGATCTGACATGTTCTTCAGACCTCCTCAGGCAACAAACCAGGCACACAAACAAGCATACACAGAAAATAAATAATAAACAATTAATTTTTTAAAAAGCCTTTGGCCCCATATGTACACATAGAATTCTACCAGACTTTCAAAGAAGACTTGATGCCAATACTCTTCAAATTATTCCACAAAATAGAGACAGAAGGGACATTGCCCAATTTATTTTGTGAGACTACACTTACCCTGATACCCAAACTTCCAAAAAGACTTAACAAAGAAAAATAATTACAGACAAGTTTCCCTTATGAACATAGATGCAAAAATACTCAATAGAATACCTGCAAACCAAATCCAAGAACACATCAAAATGATCATCCACCATGATCAAGTGGAAGTCATCTAAGAGATGCAGACATGGCTCAACACGTAAAAACCCACCATTTAAACAGACTTGAAGACAAAAATGGCATGATCATGTCATTAGATCAGAAAAAGCCTTTGACAAAATCAATACCCATTCATGATAAAAGTTCTGGAGAGATTAGACATACAAGGGACATACCTCAGCATAACAAAGGCAGTTTATAGCAAGCCCATAGCAAATATCAACTTAAATGAAGATAAATTCAAAGCAATTCTACTAAAATCTGGAACAAGGCAAAATTATTTACTCAATACCTTCAAAATAGTGCTTAAAGTTCTAGCTAGAGCAATAAAACATCTGAAGGAGATCAAGGGGAAACAAATTGGAAAGTAGGAAGTTAAAAAAATCTTAATTTGCTGATATAATAGTATATATAAGTGACCCTAAAAATTCCATGAGGTAACTCCAATAGCTGATAAGCACTTTCAGCAAAGTAGCTGGATACAAAATTAACTCAAAAAATCAGTTGCTCTCCTAGATACAAATGACAAACAAACTGAGAAAGAAATCAGGGAAACAACCCCTTTCACAATATAACCAAATGATATAAAATATCTCAGAGGTAACTCTAACCAAGCAAGTGAAAGACTTGTATGATTAAAAACTTCAAGCCTTAAAGAAAGAAATTACGGAAGATATCAGAAGATGGAAAGATCCCCCTATGCTCATGGATCAGTAGAATTAATATAGTAAAAATGGCCATGTAGGTGGAGTTTCTCTGTTTCTCAGCAGCCGCGTCCAAAATAACCACTGGTAGGCTTAATATTAATTACAAATTCTCAGGTGATAGCTCAGACTTATTACTAACCAGCTCTTGCAACTTAAATTACCCTATATATCTTGTCTAAATTTTACCATGTGGCTCAGGGATTGTTACCTCAATTTGTATACATCCTGCTTCTTCTGTTTCGGACTGGTGACCCCAAGAATCCACCCTTCTTCCCAGCATCCTCCTAGCCTGGCTCTCTCTCCCAATCTCTTCCTGCCCACTCTAGGCCAATCAGCTCTTTATTTACCAGTGAGAGTAATACATACTTAAGAGTGCGCAAAGATTGTTCCACAACATGTCCATCCTACTAAAAACAATGTGATCCTCTTCAGAATTCCAACACAATTCTTCACAGATCTTGAAAGGACAATTCTCGGTTTCACATGGGAAAATACACACACACACATACACACACAGAACAAAAACAAAAACAAACAAAAAACAAGAACAAAACAAAACAGAAAAACGACCTCACACTGCTTGGGTGATAGTCCAGAGACCCAGAGACTTAAGATAACTTAAGATAGTCCAGAGACTTCAGTTATTCCAGAGATTTAAAGTAACATCAAATATTACTGACCTTTAAAAAACAGTTGCAATAAAATTACTCTTAATTATATTTTATCATACTCATAGATCAATGTCTTATTCAGTCATCATCAGAGTAGTTTTCTCCTGCCGCACGGGATCAGATGCAAAGACTCACAGCCAGACATTACACACACACACAGACACACACACACACACACGAGAGAGAGAAAGAGAGACACAGAGAGACACACACAGAGAGAGAGAGAGAGAGAGAGAGAGAGAGAGAGAGAGAGAGAGAGAGAGAGAGAGAGAGAGAGGAAGAGGGAGAGAGAGGGAGAGAGAGGAAGAGGGAGAGAGAGGGAGAGAATATGATCCTTGGAACACTCAGCTCTAAATGGGGTGTTTCTATCAAATCCCTTCCCTCAGAGCTCAGGGAAGCCCATGGAAGAGGAAGCAAAATGAGTGTAGAAGCCCAAGGGGATGGAGGACACCAGGAGGAGAACAAGTCCCTTCATCGGCTGAGTATGGCTCATATGAACTCACAGAGAGGCAGCAAGCACAGGACCTGCATGGGTCTGCGCTAGGTCCTCTGCTTATATACTATGGCTTTCAGTTTAGGGTTTCACTGGAACTCCTGAGTGTGTGAACAAGTGGGTCTTTGATTTTGTGCCTACTTTTGGGCTCTTTCCTTCTGTTTGTTTTGTTCGTCGGATGTGTTAGATTTTGCTATACTGTATTATCCCACAGAAGTCTGTTTGTTTTCTAATGAGAGACAGAAAGGGAGTGAAGGACAAGTGAATGGAAGGGAGGTAGGGAGTAACTGGACGGGGCAGAGGGAGAGGAGGTTGCAATCAGGATATCAGGATACATTGTATCAGAAAAGAATCTATTTTCAACAAGGGGGGGGGAATGCACAGAATTTTAAAAGAATAAAATTTAATTGAGATCCTAAAAATAAACAATATGTTTATTTATTTGTATTGTACGTGTATCTGTGAACACTTAGTGTCTGTGAGGTCACATTGGATCCCCCAGAACTGGAATTACAGATGGCTGTGAGCCTCCATGTAGGTTTTGGGACTTGAACATAGGTCTTCTGCAAGAATGTCAAGCATTCTTAACTTCTGAGCCACACCTTCTTATTATTCAACGTGAGACCCATGTCCAAAGAAGGGACCCATAGTTAGGGTTGGCCTTTCTACTTTGATCTACCCAGTCTAGAATCTCTCCTCCAGACATGTCTAGAAACTTGTCTCTTGGTGATGCCAGATCCTGTCACCTGTAACTAACACAAGCCCTAACCAGGGTTTCTATCCTGACTCAGTTCACCCAAGGAAGCTGTGCTCCTAAGGACCTGCAAAAGCGATGATTCAAATAACCTGCTTTAGACAACTTAGAAAGGAACCCCAGGGAATCCTTGGGCAATTGGCACATGTTCGTAGGTCATATCTCAGTTGGTTTCCTGTCTTGACTCTTCTGCCTCATGGAAGTTTCTGAACTGGGCCTTTCGCCTTCCTGCTGTCCTGGGTAAGACTTTTCTTCATGTCTGACCTGCTACTTTCCCTTACAGCTCAAAGTGCAGAACTCAAAACTCAAACAGTCCAAGAACTTTTGGAAACGTAAGAAGAGCTGGATTTATTGACAGTTGTTTCTGCTTCAAAACTCTGAGGCCCTGGGTTTGCTATTTATTTTTAGGTTGTTTTTATTTTTGGATTTTTGAGACGGGCCTCATGCATGCTTGGCTGGCCTTGAACTTGTTATTTGATCAAGGGAGACTAAAAGCTCTTGATTCTCCTCTTTCAACCTTCCAAATGACGGGGTTTCAGATCTGAGCATCTGGTAACAGGCAGAATTCTAGAAAAACTGTCTTGTTAAGGTTGTTCTGGGAAGGCTGCCTCTGTCTCTGGGGCTCCCCAGAGCCATCTGTTTATGTCTTGCATTTGTTTTCTACATTTTTAATTCAGTTGCCAACTTTGTTTCTTTTATGGCTCAGTGGTTCTATGTTGTTTGATGTTTCACCAAGACTTTTAACCCTGTGACTATCAGAAGCCCCACTTCTCAAACTCCATGGACCAGGCAACAGCAGGGCATTTCCCCAAACCATCCTTAAGTGTGACTCTCTTTTCATGGAAATCCATGGAACCCATTCTATGTAACACACGAAGCCAGCATGTCCTTTCTGCTCAGCTCAGAGGAGTTCCCGGGGAAGAGACCTCCAGACTATCTTCCACGATTGGATTCTTACTCTCCACAGGAAATGTGCAGGGAAGATTACAATTCAAAGGCCAGAAAGGAAACAGGTCCCAAATGCAGGTCTAGTCCAGGAGTAGCCTCAAACAGGAAACAAATAAAACAAAAATGGCTGTTTCTCCAGAATGTGAACCAGCACAACAGCAGGAACAGCCACGACCTGATAGCAGAGTTGCCTGCATTAGCTGGTATGCAGTGCATGCTGGGAAACTGTGCCCAAAGCAGTTCACTCTAACCAAACAAGCTTCTTCCAAAGCACAGACCTCCTACAGACCATCACCACACACAAGTGGGTTGCCCATGATTTTCACACCTGCTGTGTTTCTTGCAGCGTACTAAAAAGATTGTCTTCTTTCTGCTCTGGTCTAAAGGGTGAATCTTTCACTGACCTCAGTCCTTTCACCCTAACACCAAGTCCCCAAGCTTCAGCCCATCCTTCAAATGGCCTCAGCTTCTTGTTGTTTTTTCAATGCCTCAACTTCCTCCTCTAAAAAATAACTAACTGTAAAAACAAAACATCAACCCTATCAGCCTAGATACCGTCATCCACCTTAGCTCCACAGGTCCTCTCTTTCTGTGTTCAATCAATGCCTCTCACTGTCTTCCAGCTAATTAAACCAACACCTATGCCATTGCCTATTCTGCTCCCAGTGTTCAAATTGCCCCTGACAACCAATCCCTCCCTGATACTGCTCCAAGTGGGTAGACATTATGATGGACACGGGCACCAGATTAGTGGACTGAGACTGGCTACCTTTGCTTACTAGAATGCCACTGTCCTGGCACAGCATAACGTGAATCGGCTTTCATGTGGGCTCATCCCCTGACCAATAACTGACAGGTCCAGCTCCCTTAACTCTCAAGGGAGGAGACAACGGCCCGTAATGTTCTCATCTTTGGAATGGATAAGGGTCAGAGGTGGAATTCAGGTTCCATTCTTTTGACCGGGAGGATGCAGCTTTCTCATAATGAACCCCAGCAAAGTCCTGCTATCTCCATCCTGTCACACAGCATCTGAAATCCTCAGAAACGGCATTTGTCAAGCCTCTCTTTCCAGTGTCACCAGGAAAACAGGATGGTGCCTTAGAGTTATTTCACTGAAGGCCCACTGTAGGGCTGGAAAGATGGCTCAAGGCTTAAGAATCTAGTATGCTCTTGAAGAGGACCAGACTTCTATCCCTATGGGCGGGCCTGTCAACTTATCAGAAGTCACATCCTTAAAGAAAATTGACTCACCACCACCACCACCACCACCACCACCACCACCACCACCACCACCACCACCACCACCACAGAAGCCATCAACTGTCCACAGCATCTCAGTTAGGAGTGAAGCCCGTGAACCTCTATCCACTCTGAGCTTGAATATTGACTGGTTTCACAAGGCATTTTTAAAGGCTCAGTAAATAATACATAGAAAAGTGGTTCTGTGGACTACTGTGAGCACAGAAAACATTGAAATAATTCATTCATCTAACAGCAAACATCTCAGGGAAGAGCATCTTCCTGCAAGCAAAAATTCTAGGAGGAGTAGTCTAGACTGAAGAGGAGTGAGAAGGCGTTCGCCTGCAGACACAAATGAGATCCTCGGGGGCCCACAAGGTGGCAGGAGAGAACTGACACAGAGCTGTCCTCTGACCTCCACGTGTGCAGGCGGCACTGCACGCGAGTGCCCCGCCTCACAGACAAAACCTTCACAGGGAAAGATCCAGGAATTCTAAGATCGACGTCGAATCACATAGCTGAAGAGTTAAACCTATGTCATTGTATTAGCGTGTATTATCTCATTCTATATATCAGTTGTCTATCAAACTATGGAGCTCCAGAGAACAGGACACATGTCAAAGAATGCCAGGAAGCTGAAGGAAAGAAATTCCTCCTGGGAGAGCGCAGTAGGAAAGTCCACACATGTGGGAAACACGTTTACATCCTTTCCTGGTATCCTAAATTACCACACGGCAGAGGTGACCATCTGATGTTTGCAGTATTATTGAACACTCACACGACTTCTCCCCCTGTGGATCTAAAGCTGAAAGAAGTGTTTTAAAAGAAAAGCAAACTTATAGTGAAAAAGTAGTGTCAGGCCGGGCGGTGGTGGCGCACGCCTTTAATCCCAGCACTCGGGAGGCAGAGGCAGGCAGATCTCTGTGAGTTCGAGACCAGCCTGGTCTACAAGAGCTAGTTCCAGGACAGGCTCCAAAACCACAGAGAAACCCTGTCTAGAAAAACAAAACAAAACAAAAACAAAACAACAAAAAAAAGTAGTGTCAGAATTTAAAAATCAACCTGATCACACACGTTTGTAAAAATATAGATGGTTGTACCTTCTTTTTTTTAAGGGGGAAAATCAACAGAGATAAAAGCAAATACAATGAGTGATTTTTGGAACAGGTAAATTAAGGCTGTATGAAAACTATAAAGTCTCTGTGCTCTTCTCATGCTCTTCTGTCCTGTGCTACCATGTTCTTATATTCGTGTATGGAAGTTTTGTCTAGAGTACACACACACACACACACACACACATACACACATAGCAGTTTATAATGGGTCTGATGCTTTAACATTGATTTAAAATTTAAGAATTCCCCCCACACACACACAAAGCAAGAGAGCAGCCATGAGGTGATGTGATGACATGACCACAGAACATTGTTTTTCTGAGTTTGCTTTTATGCCACGCTTCTATTTTGTGTGAATTAATATACTCTGTGCTTAGCGAGACAGTAGGGATGCAATTGCTTTCATTCTTACCATTCCTGTCATAAAGAGTCTAAACAAGCCAAAGAGCTCAAAGTTGATTCTGTTGGCAGAAGGTAATGGCTGAAGGGCATTAGAGAAGTGGTGTGACATCATTTGGTTCCATAAAATAACACCTTTATCAAAAAGTTAAAAAAAAAAAAGAAAAACTGAGAAGACTGGTATAATTTTAACACAGTTTTGGAATGGACTCAAGGCAGATAAGGATGGAAAGATACAGTGTAAATATTAATAAGTGGCCGGGCGATGGTGGCGCACGCCTTTAATCCCAGCACTCGGGAGGCAGAGGCAGGCGGATCTCTGTGAGTTCGAGACCAACCTGGTCTACAGAGCTGGTTCCAGGACAGGCTCCAAAGCCACAGAGAAACCCTGTCTCGAAAAACCAAAATATATATATATATATATTAATAAGTGTCAAGGACCTGTCTTCTAACTTGAATACTCTGTGGAGCGATCTTGCTGAAAACGCAGAATTGAAACTGCACTCGAAGGACAATAAAAGTATACATCTTAACAAAAATAAAGACTTTCAAGTATGAGTTGAATCTGTACATCTTCTTATTAGCAATTAATTCTGTTACCATTTCTTAGTTGTCTCCTTTAATCAAGTGTATGTTGCCTCCCTTATGGATGGATATTCAACAAAACACATCTTAATTTTCGATGTGCCCAAATACATTTTGGAAACTTGAAGTCAAATATTTAAAATCTGACAGCCACTCAGAAGAATTGACTAGATATATAATAACATGAAGATGTTTTGATGCTCCTATTGTATTGAAGAATTATGGAATAACACCAATGATATTTTCATAAGCGGGCAAGGGACTTGAAAAGGCATTTCCCCAGAGAAGATATACAGATGGCTGATGGGAGTGTGAAATGATGCATACATAGCTCTGCTAAACAAAATTAAGCAGTGGTCCCCAACCTTCCTATGCTGCGACCCTTTAACACAGTTCTTCATGTTGTGGTGTTAAACATAAAATTACTTCATTTCTACCTCATAATGATAATTTTGCTGGTGGTATGGACTATAATATAAATAGCTGAGATGCAGTCCTCAAAGGGATTGAAACCTGCAGGTTGAGAACCATTGTATTAGAAGAATGAAAATTCAAGCCAAAAAGAAACAAAACATATAAAATGGAAAAATGAAAGCATATTCAACAAATAGTGCTGGCATAATTTGATATCAGCATGTAGAAGAATGAAAAGAGATCCATATCAATCACCATGCACAAAACTCAAGTCCAAATTGATCAAAGACCTCAACATAAAGCCAACCACATTGAACCTTAGAAGAGAAAATGGGGAATGCATTGGCACAGGAGACCATTTCCTAAATATAACTCCAGTAGCACAGACACTGAGAGAAACAATAAATGGGACCTCCTGAAAATGAGAAACTTCTGTAAAGCAACGGACATGGTCAACAAGACAAAACAACAACCTACAGAATGGGAAAAGATCTTCACCAACCCCACATCAGACAGAGGTCTAATCTCCAAAATATACAAAGAACTCAAGAAATTTGTCATCAAAAGAACAAATAATCCAATAAAAAATGGGGTACAGACCTAAACAGAGAACTCTCAACAGAAGAATTTAAAATGGCTGAAAGACACTTAAGGAAATGCTCAACAACCTTAGCCATCAGAGAAATGCAAATCAAAACAACTCAAAGATTCCATCTTACACCTGTAAGAAAGGCCAAGATCTATTGGGAGCTCACCAAGGCCAGCTGGACTGGGACTGAATAAGCATGGGATAAAACCGGACTCTCTGAACATGGCGGACAATGAAGGCTGATGAGAAGCCAAGGACAATGGCACTAAGTTTCGATCCTACTTCAGGAACTGGCTTTGTGGGAGCCTAGCCTGTGTGGATGCTCACCTTCCTGGACCTGGATGGAGGGGGGGGAGGGCCTTGGACTTCCCACAGGGCAGGGAATCCGTACTGCTCTTCAGACTGGAGAGGGAGGGGAAATGGAGTGGGGGGAGGGGGAGAGGAGTGGGAGGAGGAGGAGGGAAATGGGAGGCGGGGAGGAGATGGAAATTGTTTCAACAAAATAAATAAATAAATAAATAAATAAATAAATAAATAAATAAACAAAACAATCTCTTCTCATTTTACCAGTCAAAAAAAAAGAAAAAAAAGAAAAAAGAAAGGCCAAGATCAAAAACACTGATGACAGCTTATGCTGGAGAGGATGTGGGGTAAAGGGAACACTCCTGCATTGCTGGTGAGAGTGCCAGCTGGTTTGGCCACTTTGGATATCAGTATGGCGATTTCTCAGAAAATTAGGAAACAACCTACCTCAAGATCCAGCAATATCACTTTTGGGCATATACCCAAAGGATGCTCAATCGTACCACAAGGACATGTGCTCATAGCAGCAATTGTTTGTCATAGTCAGAACCTGGAAGCAACCTCAATGCCCCTCGACCGAAGGACAATGTGGAACATTTACACAGTGGAGTACTACACAACAGAAAAAAATCATATGTACTCACTCTTAAGTGGCTTTTAGACATAAAGCAAAACAAACAAATAAACAAACAAACAAAAAGCCTACAATTCACAATCCCAGAGAACCTAGACATCAATGAGGCCCCTAAAAGAGACGTACATGGATCTAATCTACATGGGAAGTTGAAGAAGGAATGAAGGGGAGTGGAGAAAAATATATAACTCAACAAAATCAATTAAAAAAAAAGATTGCAAAGGTTGGGCAACAAAAAAGAAAAAACTTGAGTCAAAATGATATACACATAATTCAAAATAAAATTAATATATATATATTTTTTGGTTTTTCGAGACAGGGTTTCTCTGTGGTTTTGGAGCCTGTCCTGGAATTAGCTCTTGTAGACCAGGCTGGTCTCGAACTCAGAGAGATCCGCCTGCCTCTGCCTCCCGAGTGCTGGGATTAAAGGCGTGTGCCACCACCGTCCAGCTAAAATTAATATTTTTAAGACAATAAATATTGGCAAGTCTTTGGGAAAGTAAGGCCGTTACAAACTACTGAGACTACAAACCGATATAACCTTTGTTAAAAAACAAAAAAAGCAATTCCTCAAAAATTAAAAATAGAACGACTCATGAATGCTAAGCTTTACTACCACGTGTAGTTTCTAAAGAACTGAAACCAAGATCTCACAAAGATGTCATGTCAGGATTTCCATCTTCACGGTAATTTTATGTCCATATCTTACAATATGGGAACAACCAAAATATTCATCAGCAATCAGTAAATAAATGAGTGAAATCAATGTGGCATAGACATAGAGCAGAACTCCATTCGACCTTAAATAAAAAGTGTCTCTTGCCGCATATGGCACCTACGGGAGATCATGCTGAGAAGGAAGCCAGTCACAGGAGAAACTGCCTCATGATTTCGCGTGGCTGAAGCAGAAGAAAGTAAAAGGGCAGTTGTCAGTCGCTAGGGCGAAAAGGAAACAACTGGGTTGTGCCTCAGTGTTGCAGGTTCTCAGTTCTGCAGCTAAGGGTGCAGCTCTGTGGGAGGGCTTACCTCGCTAAGGGTGCAGCTCTGTGGGAGGGCTTACCTCGCTAAGGGTGCAGCTCTGTGGGAGGGCTTACCTCGCTAAGGGTGCAGCTCTGTGGGAGGGCTTACCTCGCTAGCCCGTGTGAAGCCCAGTCTTATCCTCGGTGTCACAAAAGAAGGAAAGAAAGAAAAAAAAAGAATTCTAGACATTTGCTGAACAGTGAGTGCTACAGCTGTGGTTCACAGCAACGCACCGCACATGTCACTCATCACGCCATAATAGTAAAGTATTAGCCAGGCATGGTGGCGCATGCCTTTAACCCCAGCACTCAGAAGGCAGAGGCAGGCAGATCTCTGTGAGTTCGAGACCAGCCTGGTCTTAGGAGCTGGAAAAGTGGCTGGAGGGCTGAGAGAGAGCACCTGTTGCATTTCCAGAGGACCCCAGTTCGGTTCCCAGCATTTTAGATGGAAAATGTAAATAAGGTTTCTGGTATTTCTTCTAGCTCCCTGAAGAATCTCTGTACACATACACTCACGGATGGATGCTCATCTTTGAGACACAGACAGACTGAGTAAGTGGTCCACAGTTGTACAGACAGCTGCTGCCAGGATAGTTTATTTTAATGCTCTTGAAAAGTAAGTAGGTACTTGGGCGGCAGAGGCAGGAGGATCTCTGTGAGTTCAAGGTTAGCCTGGTCTACAAGAGCTAGTTCCAGGACAACCAGGACTATTACACAAGGAAATCCTATCTCAAGACAGAAAACAAAACAAAACAAAAAAGCAAAAACAAAAACGGTAAGTAGCTCTTTTCTTGTTATTTTTCCACTTTTTAAACTGGTGATTTTTGTCAAAAAGCTCCCAGCTTTCTCATGACACAAGTTCACCTCAGCTATGCCAAATGGCAGCGATTCACAATTCCTGTAAGATGGGCTTTCCTCTAGGTTCCTCCTGGGACATCAGTGACTCCCACTGAACAATGATGTGAAGGAAACATGGAAACAATGGGAGATTCAGGGAGAAGTTTGTCTCCAGCTGCTAATTCCATTGTATCCAGTTCCCGGTAGATAAGGAGAAGTGAGCAGTTTCCCCTGAAACTTTTGGAGTTCTTAGGAAGCAAAGAACACAGTCTTCTGTTACTGGGTAAATCCCTACAGTGGCAATTCTGTCCTTGTTCTGTGGAGGACATCTCCACAAGGCTCTCTAGACACACACAGGCTCATGACTCACGCAAAGGCACGCTCAGGCACACTCACACGAACAACAAACTTAACTGATAATAATGTTCAGAGTGATTATATGGCCGCTCAATTATTATAACCTTAACCTATTGTATAAGAAGAAACCCCTACCTGAAAAAAAAAACTATCAAGTAAGGTAAGCTGACTGTGACTATTGAGTATCTCACCTCCAGAGATGGCCAGGCAAAAGTTACAAAAGTTACAGAAAAGTACAAAGAATGGAAAATCTTTCAATTTCGGTGGAAAGAGCAGCTCCCCTGGCTTCCTGTCCTCTTTCCTCACCCACTTCCCTTTCTTCTTTCCTTTCCCTCCTCTTCCTCCTCTGTCACCTCTTCCTCTCTCTTCTTCCCACTGTTGCTGCTGTCCTGTCTGCTTCATTTGACACACACTCCAAGTGACTGTCACGTAACCAGGAAATATTCCTACTCCGTTAGATTCATTCAAAGTATACATGTACCTCGATTTTAATTTTTACACTTTTGGCTTGGTCTGGTTGGGTTTTGTTTTTTTTTTTTTTTTTTTTGGTTTTTCGAGACTGTATTTTTTTTTTAAAAAAAAAAAAAAAAAAACAATGGGCCTGGACTTGCTTTGTGTCAAGCCTCGTCAATGCTCCTGCCTCAGGTTTCCAAGCACTGGCATTACAGGTGTGTGCTACCATGGCCAGCTCAATTTTAGTTTTAAAGATCATTGACTTGAACATATTATGAATCTCTTAAAAAAAAAAAGTTGTGTCTAGACGCCTTGGATTTGTAGTTGGTCTGAACTGTAAGAAGTTTCTGTACTGTTAGGTCACTGGTATACTTAGAAGTCCATCTGTAGACAGATTTGTTCAACTTCAGCACAACACACCACACACAGGAAACGCTTTTCTTTGGTGTCGTCTCCACCTGGTGGTTAGAAATCAAAACACAAGCCTCCTTTCAGTTCCTCTTGAGCTCAGACTTTAGGGGCAGCAAGCTGGCCTTTGTCTATAGGCTTGCTAGCTCGAGTGATCCAGGCTAGCCTCCCAGGCCCTCAGCAATCCCCGTGCTGGATTGGAAATAACCTAAGTGCCCGGATTACAGGTGTGTGCTGTAATGTCCAGTAAACCCTTAAGTCAAAACTAGAGAAACATAACGATTCTGAGAGGGAAGGGAGTGCCTCAGACCCCCCTTCTCTCCTCTGGCCCTTGTACAGAAGCTAATAATGGAAAAAAATATCTTCACTTTCATAATTAGGTTTGAGATGACTTTCTACTGTGGTGTGAAACTCTCCAACCCTATCATCACTTTGCACTTTGGAAGTTCTTTCCAGAAATGCTCATAGCTTTTAATATACATTCACAATTTGAAGCAGAAAAACATGCACTATTGAACATCCTACTGGTATTTAAGATGCATATCTTAAATACTCCAGAGCCACATGGAAGGCCACTATACTCTGCCTTACAAGTGCATAATGAAATTCAAGACTAATTCCTCCCCAGATCTCTTAACCTTCTCATCTCCCCTCTTTTCCCCTCCTTTCCCCTCCCAGACCCTCTCTCCTTCCAAGGTCTTGCAACATGTTCCTGGCTGGGGTAGAATTTGCTGTGTAGACCAGGCCAGTGGTGAACCCACAGATTCATCTGTCTCTGCCTCCCGAGTTCTGGAATTAAAGATGTCTGGCTTATTTCCAAGTAAGTAAAACCTCAAGGTGAAGCCTCCTCCTCTTTATATGAGAGCCTACCAGAAGGCCCCTTTTCGCATCCATCTTCCTCCCTGTCAATATGGTACCACCAGAAGGCAGTCATTTGTGAGCTAAGTAAAAGCCTCACAAGGAGCAGGATTTTCTGGGCGCTATCTGGAACTATGAGCGTGTGTTTTACTGATGTCAAGCCATATTGTTGTGGCAGCCAGTACATACTAACACTTCACAAACCAACAGATGCAAGCATGCATATGACAGGGTTTATTTACATAGCCCTGACTGCCCTGGAACTCACTGACTCACTATATAGACCAGAACAGCCTCAGATTCACAGACATACACCTACCTCTATCACCCAAATGTTGAGATGGAAAGTGTGTGCCATGTCACCCCCTGCTTTCCCTCCCCTTTACTGATATATAGGATAATGTCCTTTTATGTAACACTGGAACTTTACAGATTTATTTTTATTTTAAATTACGCATATATGTGTCTGTCTTTGTCGGCATATGTGCATAGGAGTACACTTGTCCAACAAGGACAGAGAGGGCATCTGACCCCTGGATGTGGAGTTATAGGCCCTTGTGGGCCACCCAATATGAGACCTAGAGATAGAAGTCTGGTCCTTTGCAATAGATTCTTAACCCTTGAGCCATCTTTCCAGCCCTACAGTGGGCCTTCAGTGAAATAACTCTAAGGCACCATCCTGTTTTCCTGGTGACACCGGAAAGAGAGGCTTGACAAATTCCCTTTCTGAGGATTTCAGATGCTGCTTGAGAGGATGGAGATAGCAGGACTTTGCTGGGGTTCATTAAGAGAAAGCTGCACCCTCCTGGTCAAAAGACTGGAACCTGGATTTCACCTCTGACCCTTATCCATTTCAAAGATGAGAACATTACAGACCATTGTCTCTTCCCTTGGGAGTTGGGTGTGGTAGCACACACCTTTAATCTCAGTACTTGGGAGGCAGAGGCGGAAGGATCTCTGAGTTCAAAGACAACCTGGTCTACAGAGTGAATGCCAGGGCAGCCAAAGAAACACAGAGGAAGCCAGACGCAGAGGAATATAAAATGGCTGAAAGTCACCTAAGGAAATGCTCAATATCCTTAGTCATCAGAGAAATGCAAATCAAAACAACTCTGAGATTCCATCTTACACCTGTAAGAATGGCCAAGATCAAAAACACTGATGACAATTTATGCTGGAGAGGATGTGGGGTAAATGGAACACTCCTCCATTGCTGGTGGGAATGCAAGCTGGTTTAGCCCCTTTGGATATCAGTGTGGTGATTTCTCAGAAAATTAGGAAACAACCTTCCTCAAGACCCAGAAATACCACTTTTGGGTATATATCCAAAGGATGCTCAATTGTGCCACAAGGACATGTGCTCTACTATGTTCATAGCAGCTTTGTTTGTAATAGCCAGAACCTGGAAATAACCTAAATGCCCCTTGATCGAAGAATGGATAAGGAAAATGTGGTAAATTTACACAATGGAGTACTACACAGCAGAAAAAAATAACGACAGCTTGAATTTTGCAGGAAAATGGATGGAACTAGAAAACAACATTTTGAGTGGGGTAACCCAGACCCAGAAAGACAATTATCACATGTTCTCACTCACAGGTGGTTTTTAATCATAAAGCAAAGAAAACCAGTCCACAAATCACAATCTCAGAGAACTTAGACAAAAATGAGGACACTGAGAGATATCCACAGATCTAATCTACATGGGAAGTAGAAAAAGATAAGATCTCCTGAATAAATTGGGAGCATGGGGACCTTGGGGGAGGGTTGAAGGGGAAGGGAGAGGCAGGGAGGGGAGCAGAGAAAAATGTAGAGCTCAATAAAAATCAACAAAAAAGAAAAAAATAAATTATATATACATACATATATACACACACACACATATATATAAAGATTACCTGTTTTCCTCATCAGCTTAGCTGGAGTGTTCCCAGGGAATGCCTACTAGAGTTGGGGGCTGGGATATTGGGATGAGTTGGGGGAAGGAAGGTGGAGGAGGAGGTCTTTGTGATTCATTGGTTATGGGGTCAGAGAGGAAAGGGAGACCACAGCTGGTGCTCTGCTATAGAGCTGGGGGATTGGGTCTTTTAGGAGCAGGACTTGCTGTAGTCAGCATACCTGATTCGTTGGCAGGAATCAAGATATCTTTCTAAAATTGACTCATTTTTGGTTTTTGAGTTTTCTGTGAATATGTTTTAAGAGTTAATTTTATACTATGGTATTCAAAGGGAGCCAAACAAGGCTCCTCTCACACCAACAGCCTTTGGGTCTTCCTGACACACAGCTGCATCAGAATGCTGCTTTCTTTCTCCTCTCCCCAATCCTGATCTTTCTGTGCAACCTTGCCCCAGGAATAAAAATGCCTAGGACTCAAGCGTGTGCAGGGTTTAAAATATCAGTTTAGGTTAACTGTGTAGATACCAAATCCTTTTCCTAGAGAGAACCTCTGACCTCCACGAGCACACTGCAGCAACAACAAGCCCTACCCTATGTCCACACAAAATAAAACCCCACCCTGTGTCCACACAAAATAAATAAAAGGTAAAAAAAAAAGAAAGAAAGAAACTGGACTTAAGAAGGGATTAAGTCATTTATTTGAAAGGAAGGCCTTATCAGACATGGTTAAACAACATTCCAACATTCCGATATTGTGTCTACAGCTGTGTGATAGAACCGGGCTCCAGGCACCACGTTGGAGTTTTCTGACTAAAAAGGTGGAGTTAGAATTTAAGGAAGTCTCTAGAAGTAAAGGGCGTGAGTGGGAGAAGAAAAGCTTAGGGAAAGTGGAGCTTTTCTAATTTTTTTTTTTTTTTTTTTTTTTTTTTTGTTTTTCGAGACAGGGTTTCTCTGTAGTTTTGGAGCCTGTCCTGGAACTAGCTCTTGAAGACCAGGTTGGTCTCGAACTCACAGAGATCCGCCTGCCTCTGCGTCCCGAGTGCTGGGATTAAAGGCGTGCGCCACCACCGCCCAGCCTTTTTTGGTTTTTTGAGACAGGGTTTCTCTGTAGCTTCGGAGCCTATTCTGGAAACTCACTCCGTAGACCAGGCTGTCCTTGAACTCCTAGAGATCTGCCTGCCTCTGCCTCTTGAGTGCTGGGATTAAAGGCGTGCACCACGCCACCTGGCCAAAGTAGAGCTTCTCTAACCCTAGCACTCGGGAGGTAGAGGCAGGATGGCTGCAGGGAATCTGAAGTCGGTCTGGGTTCGAGACTTTAGCTCAACAACCAACCAAACAAACAAACAAATAAAACAGCCCATGGAGGGAGGAAGAGAGGGTTAGGGGAGAAGAGCAGCTGAGTTGGGAAACTGAGATCTACTGGACAACAATTCAGCAAATCCTAAAGTAAAATGAAGGCTCCTTAAGTTTTTACAGATTATCCTGTTTTAGTCCTAAGAGTCAGAGTCAAGGTTTCAGTAGAGCTGTGTCTCCTCTAAGACTCAAGGCAACATTTAATTCCTGCTTCTTTTAAAGGGATTGGCTTACCTGTGATAGAGGGTTCCTTAGTAGAAGCCCACAGCTAACAATATGCACAATGGCAGGAGGCTTAAATAAGACAACGAGGTTCACTCCTTCTCTTTTAAACGTCAACATTCCACTAAGGTTTTCATCAGTGTAATAAAGGAAATGCATTGATTATTAGTTAGCTAAATACAGCTAGATAAGAAGGGAAGGTAACTGACAGATGTCTTCCTCCGAATTTCTGAATGTAGAAATAAATCCCTATGGATCACCCTTCCCCATATTAGACACATGAGAACCACCAGAATAATGTACGGGCACAGGTTCCACCCAACACTCACCATTCAGTGTGTGTCTGTGTGTGTGTGTGTGTGTGAGAGAGAGAGAGAGAGAGAGAGAGAGAGAGAGAGAGGAGAGAGAGAGAGAACATGAACCCAGGGGCTCACTCATGCTAGGCTATTCTGAGGTACCTCCCAAGAACTCTTTTTACTCTTTTATCTTGATGTAGGGTCTACGGCTAAGATGTCGAGGTTGGCTTTGAACTCTTTCTGTAGCATAAGCAAGCCTCGTTGCTATAGTCTTCCTGTCCTAGCCTCTTCAGTAGCTGGGTAACAGACCTATGCCACCAGGCCCGTCTTTGTGTGTCCTTATGAAAGTCATGGGGATTATTTCTGTACGTTACAGAGGGTCCCTTCACCTTTGTTGAGTAGCAAATCTACTTTTTCTGCACTGAGATCCAAAGATCCCATCTTTCTGTTCTTATCAATTTAACGAGTATATCTTGTCTATTTTGCTGTTAGCTCAGCAACACGAACCCATTTTCTTTCTTAGATCTAGTATAAAAGCCTACACAATTCTTCAAAGAAGAAAGATTAAGTAAAAATTTCCCTTCATATTTTTTTAAAGTCAGGTACTTTGTCTACGAAAAAGGAATAAATTGTTATTTGCAGCTTGTTTAAAGTGGCTACCAGCCTTTTCAATTGCCAGTTCACAAGTACCGTGGGGACAACTTCATTTATCCTAATCCAAACCACTGACTGGTAAGGCCCAAGAGCCTGCTCTGTTGGATTTGGTGTACTTATGAGTCTTCACAAGTAAAGAAATTGTCATATAAAAAAATAAAAAATAAATACAAAGAGTACACCCAATTTTTTTAAAAAAAAAATATCTTAAAAATCTTTTCTTTTAGAGGCAGAGGCTCATTACATAGGCCAGGCAGGCAGAGACTTACTAGACAGACCAGCCTGGCCTCAGCTTGCTATCCTACCTCAGCGTCACCAGGGCTGAGATGATAGGTGTGAGTTACCACACTTGGCTTGAAAATCCACATTCCTGACAAACAAGCAATCAGCACTGACTTCAGAGAACTGATTGAAGTCTGCTTGGACAGAGGCTGTGTTGTCACGTGTTATCTGTTGTCTGCTCATCCTGGATGGCCAGTTTTTAAATACAGACCCTGAGCAGGAACCAGGCACGGCCTCAGCATATTTGTTCCAGAAAGTATGCCTTCCTTCAGTTATGAAAGCACAGTGGGGAGAAACACGGCCTATCGGGTCCCTTAGAATCTAGCTCTACCACTGGTCAAATCTGAGATCTTGGGCAGATCTTGCTAGACTCCTTGAACATATCTCCACATGTTGTAGGAGGCTGCTTGTTCATTTCCTGGCCGTCCAGACTCCTGAAATAACCACACAGAGACTGTATTAATTGAATCACTGCTTGGCCAATCACTATAGCATATTCCTAGCAAGCTCTTACATATTAAATTAACACATTTCCATTATTTTATATTTTACCTGGCCTACCAGCAATGTTCCAGATGGCAGCTTGTGTCTTTCTCCTCTGACAGCTACATGGTGTCTCACTGACTCCACCTTCTTTCTCCCAGCATTCAGTTTAGTTTTCCCCACCTTGCTCTATTCTGCTAAGCCACTGGCCAAAATAGCTTTATTCATTAACCAATAAAAGCACATAGACAGAAGGACTTCCCACACCATCCACACTTGTCAAATGAGCAAGTATTCACTGTCCCAAGCCTTGGGGCAGTGATGAGGCGCTAAAGGGGAAGAAGGAAAGATTTTGTCAAAAGGGTTGTGAATTGTCAAGTCTTTCTCCAGAGCCTCTGGTCAGAAAATGACAGGAGAAAGATCCCAACTTTAACCAGGTGCCCAGAAAGTGCTAAAATGAAAAGCAAGGGCGGGCATGAGGGGCCATGTGCCAGTTAAGTGATTTATATATTTTACATTGTTTAATCCCTAGAGCAAGGCTGTGAGTTATTACCCCTCTACTTAATGATCAGAAAACTTAAGGAAAATAAAGGATAAGGTTCATGTGAATCTTCACTTATTATTATGATCACTCAGTGCCAGGATAAACAACTATAAATCTGAAAGTAGGATCCTAGAGAATGCATTCTGAGGCCAATGTGCTGTTGAGGGCTATCAAGGGGCAAAGGGGACTTTTATTTAACCTCATAATGCTAAGCTTCTGCCTTTACACATTGATGCTCTCCTGCCTTAAAGATTCCTGTGCTGCTCTTTTTAAATATCTGTAAGTCTCACACATGACACCAAGTCTCCTGTGCCTCCCCACCCTGGGCTGACAGTCATGGCTATTACTGATCGCTGAACGGGAGTAGGTTCTGGAAGTTAAGTCACTAGTGAAAAAGCCAAGACTCGCAGGTTTGGAACGCCACGTGTTCACTCTCTCTAGAGAATAAGACAGGGCCGTCTTGAAAACGTCCACCTGAAAATGGACTCCTTTTCTTTTCAGGTTTTCTCAGTGACATTTTTAGTGACAGTTGGCTATGGGGAGGAGCAGGATGGAAGAGTTGAGAAAAAGGGAGCCAATGCCAGCTAAGGAAAGTGGATGAGAGGGAGACCACACAGACCTAGGTTCGTGTATAATCTACATTTTAAGCTAATGCCCCGACACTGAGTCCTTTCCTTGTGTCTGGGGAAAACCCAAAGAGCTGAAAACTTGGTCTTCGTGGGGGCCTGCTTCACTAAGGCAACAGAGCCCAGGGGTACCGTTGTTGCCGAGCAAAAGTTGCCTTGATTAGAAATACTTTGCATACGTTGAAGGTCATTTGCCCCTTTCTTAGCAAGCTTTGTGGCTCAGTCACCACATGGGAGAAGGTAAGCACGTAAAAGTGGGTTGCTTGTCTGTGTAGTGACTCCCCAGCTTCTTGGACAGCGCCCACTGCCTTGTGTCTAGCTATTGCTGTTTCTCTCAGAGCACTGCCAGCTGTGCCCAGATGTGAGCTTCCCATCACGTCTTAGCTACTTCTCTATTGCTGTGGCAAAACGCCATGAGCGAGGCAACTCAGAAGGAAGAACTGGTGTCCTTTGGGATTAGGGTTCCAGAGGGATAAGAGTCCATCACCATGACAACAGGGGAAGGTGGCAGGAACAGCTGAGAGCTCATATCTCAGAACCACAAGCAGCAAGCTAAGAGAAACCCAGTTGGGAACGGTCCCTGGCTTTTGAAACCTCAAAGCTGCTCTTAGTGATGTACTTCCTTCAGCAAGGCCATGTCCTAAGCCTTCCCAAATAGTGCCATCAATTGGGGACCAAGGATTCAAATGTCAGAGACTATGGGGGATGTCTCATCCAAACCATCACACACCCCTACTTTTCTTTTTGAGATAGGGCCCCATTCTGTAATCTGGGCTGACCTTCAACTCACAGCAATCCTCCTGCTTCAGTCCTACTGACTCAGAAGTTACTCAGTCCCTGACTCGGCAGTGCATAGACCATCGTTTTCTATCACCAACTTTTCTATAGTTTTTTTTCCTGGCTTCTTTCTCTCTAAAACACACCTGAGATTTGGCGTGCCAAATGAACTCATTTCATCTTCCCATAGAGCAACATATTTATTTTTATCCATTAGCAGGAACTCAATATATTATTTTGAACCTGGAAGTAAAAGGAAGGAATAAAGTCCCTGCCTTTTTCTGATGACTATATACCAGGGTGACTGGCCAGTTGACAAGGACAAGTTTCTCTTTGCAGGAGTGTCCTACTACTGCAGAGAGAAAGAGTAACAGAACTCACGGGCACAGGGACTCTCGGCGATGCCAATAGCACAGAGCAGAGGCCATCAGGCACAAGCATACAACAAGCATCATATTTGAACCAATTCTGACAAAATATGAATGTGAATGTTTAGACTTTAAGATCTGATTTAGAAATACAGGGGGCAGAGGACTACAAAAATGCAACCAGGGAAAGTCAAGCTCCAGGAACAGCTGCAGAAAAATAACACAGATTATTAGAGAATTTCGGGGGGTGGGAGCACAAATATATGGACCCTCCTTAGGGAGGAATTTAGAGGCATGCCAACCACTTACAATGTGCAGTCACTACTTCCTTTGATCCAGATTAAAAAAAAAACTATAAAAGAAAATATGACAAGTAGGGAAATGTGAACACTGACTAGATTTCCTGTGAGACAAATGGATTTCTCATTTTGAGGTGGTGCAACGGTATGGTTACAAAAGAATCCCCATCTGAAGTAAATGTGAAGCCTAGGGCATCTTAGGCTCTCTTCAAAATAATCCAGAGGATCATAGAAGAAGTAATAGAAACATTGGTAGATATAAGATTGGTCATGAACAGAAACAGTTTAAACTGGGTGCTGGCTACATAGGCATTTACTAGACTACTTCTGCATATAGTTAGGGATCTCCACAAATTAGTGATGAAGAAAACGGTAAAATGACCATTAGGGTGGTGAGCATGGGGTGTATAACTTTCCAGCAACAAAAGGGGTAAGCAATTAATAAAAACTATCAGTTGAATAGGCCAAGAGCAGAGAAAATGAGGAA
This sequence comes from Chionomys nivalis, assembly GCF_950005125.1. Taxonomy (NCBI): domain Eukaryota; kingdom Metazoa; phylum Chordata; class Mammalia; order Rodentia; family Cricetidae; genus Chionomys; species Chionomys nivalis. The sequence continues at coordinate 19,194,170 of NC_080109.1, forward strand.
GGTCTCAAAGTGTTACATAGAGAAAACACGAAATTAGATGGGAAAAATCCTCCAGACATGCCAGCAATGACGGTACATGGGGATGGATTAAATTTACTTGTTAAAAGACAGACTGAGTTAAGACCATTAAAAAAAACAAACAAAAACCAGCTATCTGCTTTAAAATAGACACTCCTAAAAACAAAGAGGACTTAACAAGTGAGGGAAATTCAAAAGACAGAAAATGATATCCTGTATCAATTAAATGATAAGCAGCAAATAGGCAGAGCTCTCCATTAAGAATGCTGGAGTTGACTTAGCATCACAGGGGCATTGGTGACCTGGACAAAAACAGCTCCAGTGTGCTGAGGAGCCAAGGCCAGACAGCACTGCCATGACAGCTTAGGAGGACAGGGAAGGCGAAGGAGGCAGGTCGGGGGGGGGACGGAGGAAGAACAGACTATGTTCAGGGAGCAGTTACTTATTTATCATTTACTATATATTCCCATGAATAATCCAGGGGAGAGGAGGATATACAAGCATTGTGTGTGGGTTGGGTGGGGGTGGGGCTGGGGGGGGCTGCGGTGGTGGTAGAAACCATTCCTGGGTCAGCAGTTAAGAAGGCAGGCTGAAGCTGAGATCCAGGACATTGGGGGAGCTATTAGCTGATAGCAGTAGAGAAGAAGGAAACACTTTCTATTTCATTTTATTTCTAATTTATTAATTTGTCATTACACAAACAGTACATGAATGCAGATTCGAAAACATCAAATATTACAGCTTAAGCTAACGCACACCACCAAACTACTGTAAACAGCTTGGTTAGTACCCTTCCAAACCTTCTCTTTATTTATATTGTACATAGAAAGGTATTTGCAGAAGTACACTATACAGTATTGTGTATGGCATGTTTTTTTTTTTTTAAAAAAAAAACCATCAACAGTATCACATGTATTACATGTATCCCCCCCCCAAACTTTTAACAAATTTAACATTGCATCTTAGAGATCTACTGTCGGCACACATTGCTATTTCTTCACTCTTTGCCATGATACCTAGTATTTTAGAGCATCGAGCATATTCCATTATGTTGACGGATTTTGATTTTTCCAATCGTACACTCTTTAACAAGCTGCCTTGTGAACACAGGTGTGTTTTGTAGGGCAGATATTTAAAACGATTGGAACCACTGGGTCACAGGGCATTTAAAACTCCAATTACCCACCTGCCTTTCAAAGTGGCTGTGCAAACTCGAATAATGCCAGAGTCCCCTTTTTCCTCACGTGTCAGCTCTTAACCCTTACGTGTCTAATGTTCACCAAACGGATCTTAGATAGTATGTTTCATGTGCACGTTGCTTTGCCAAGGCTGAGCAGCTCTTCGTGGCTGACTTGTAAAACTATTTGCTTTCATGCATTAGCAAGGCTTTGAGTCTCACAAAGCAGAAGACTCACTTCTGATGTAGCTGGCGTTTTTACTTTGAGTGAGAGAGCTGAGCTTGCCTTCTTTCTCAAAGGTTACGGTCTCAATACTACCTGTCCGCTGAGCCATCCTTGCCCCCCTGATCTGAAATGTAAGGCTTACCATTTACCTAACAGACAGCCTTGTATTTAATCTCCGAATTCTCTGTACTATTAGAGATTTATTTTTGGTATCGGGTACCTGAGTTATTAACTTCACTCATTGAATGACAGCTGGTTATAACAGCCAAAAAAATGCATGTTACTTATGAGACAAGAGACAATATAATTCATGACTTGTAAATTCTAGCCATTAAGTTAAATTAGGCCCATCGTCTGCAAACTGAGAGCATTGAAAACATGTAAACTTGTCTCTCAGATGAGTTCCTTTTTAGGGGTGACTCCCAGCCTCAGTATAGGTGTAGAAAGTCTTTTGCTGGTCTCCTCTTCCAGGATTATTTTTTTGCTAAAGCTTTTTGGTGATTTAGGATCTCCTGGCAATGGCAAAGGGTTTCACACGACACAGCAAATTACTGATTTACAGAGCCTTTCAGCTAACAAAGGACACGAGGTCTATAAACTGTATTTATTCAGGAAAAGCAACATGGTACCTCAGCTTCTACTTTCTCATTGGATGATGAGTTCTTGGGGGCACAGATCATTTCCTCAACAGCTTTCTGTTCTCCAACATTCAGTATAGGGTTAAGCACCTAAGTTGAGATAGAACCAAATTGCTTTCCAACGTTTCTATGAAATAAAAGTAAAAATAAAGCCCACATTATTTCCCCAAACTTCGGCATGTATATTTGTTTATGTAAGACTACTATCTTATCAAGAGATTTGCAAATTTTCTCAGTGAGCTAGAACTAGACGCTGGCCTAGTATCATATATGCCATGTGTGGGAGATGCTCCCTTATCTGCTGTCTTCTTCAGGTTTATCTAGCTATAGAAGCACGGATTGCTAGTGAAACAAGAGTAGAAACTGATCTGGAAGACGTTTTGGATTGCGGTGGGCAAGAGCACTTTGCAGTTGTTTTACGGAAATAATGAAAGCATGCAAACAGTCGGAACTACAAGTGACCTCAACTTCCATTATGGAGAGGCTGAAGGGTATCATTTGGCTCATCTTAAACTTCAATCATTTTTCTAAAGTTAGTACACCTCCTTTCCTTCCTTCTTTCAGAGGAACATTATGGCTTCTGTGGGCAGGTCCTGGTCAGTAAACACAGGGACTCTGGATCCAGGACACTTAGGTGGTCAGAAAGCACGCAAACTGCCTACTTTATCAGGTCCCCTGACAAGAAAACTAACGCTAACTCACTATCCAATCATGTTGAACAGATTCAGTGTCCAAGTGGACTGTGCCAATGCGAAATAACGGCTTATCTTGCCATCACCAATCACCAATTCTAAAAGACAGCCAGTATTTTTTTTTTTTTTGACAATAAAACATAGAGGAAAGAAAAAGAACAGGTCTGTGAACTTCACGTTACTTTCTATAGTACTTTTAAAAAGCAATTTCTACATTTAAACATGGCAGACCAATGATAGCCCACTAAAGAGGGCACACTTGTATCATCCTTCACTTAACCAGTGAAGACGTGCATTGGAAGAGATTTAGATGGAGAAGTTCGTAACCTGGTATGGGAATATGAGACAGAGATGTTCCTTGGAATGTCAGCTTGCCAACTGGTTCAAGTAAACACCAGAAGTGATTAGCATTAGAAAACAGAAACATGAATTACTAGGGGACTTACAGCAGGTGGCGGGAAAACCGGGTATGGGGGAGAAGGCTGTGGGTCTGACCTATGTAGAGCATGAAAGGCAAAGCTAAGGAAAACCTATCCTTACATGTCTGTACCTGCACCAGAGTCAGAACTCATACTACCTCTTCAGGGAGCAAGAGGCTGTAGAATTATGGTGATCCCACTCACCAGAGTATTTAATTGTTTACCACTGGGCTGAATTTACAGAGGCACAGAGTGACCAAATTCCTGTCTGCCTTACTTTTCTGTCAAATTCTTGCAATTCCTTCAATGGGAAGCAAAGGCATTGTTAGTTTTGCAGAGACGCATGGCTCCTGGACATAAGACTGACAAACTTTCAAGTACTGGTTGAGGTGTTGCTTCCTCAAAGAAACAAAAGAGAACAAAGTGCCGATACCGGGAGTGGAATATTCATAGGAAAGGGGTAGAGGAATTTTCAGCTTCAATAAACGTCGGATAATTTGCCCACGGAATGCTCTCATTTTCCGGGTTATTTTTTCTCAATTATTTCTCAATTATCTGTCTCCAGTTCCCATCAGCCACTCTACCACTGGACTGAACTGAGCACACCCTACTAGCCACCATCCAAGCAGTTGTTCTTGTCAATAGTTTTAAACTACCAACATCGACGGGGCAATTATTTGTCTCTCCCATAAATCCTGTGCTTTTTAGGAGCCCTGTTTATGTTCTCGGAGCTTTCTGCAGACTTTTCTTGCGTTTGGAATGCCCCTCTTCCTCTTGGCTCTTGGGACCTTCAAGACTCAGGTGCCACATTTCAGGAAAGCCCTGAGCAAAGCAACCCATCCTTGACTGTATTTCTCGAATCATTGTATTGGTTGGTTTGTGTAGACTCAGTTGTGAATTCTGAGGACAGGGTTTTTCCCATTAACAGAAATCCCTGAAGAGAATTTAAAAGTATCATAAAGGACCTGTCACCAGGGCCAAACAGCTTCATCTGACAGTTAAGAAAGCCGAGTGCTTTAGTTCTCCAACTCTTCACACATTTTTGTTTGGTTGGATGCATTTTAAGATTACATCAAAACTACTTAAATTTTCTTTGTGCAAAGTTAGGTTCCAATTGTACATGTACCATCGTATCAGAAAACTAAGCCAACATCCAGTTTCTGAAGTAGCACCTGTTCTGTAGGCTGAGACTGAGAAAGCTAAAGATGGATGATATTTCTCTAAGACTTACCCCTCCACTGGAATTTCAACTAGCTGATATTCTATGTATTTGGAGACTCTAACCCCAAAAGTGATCTAAATGAAGATCCTAAACAAACCAATTAGGGAGAAATTCAAATTCAATTATTTCCTAACAAAAGTGCAATACCCTCCCCCCACCTTTTGTTCCTGACTCTGGAGTTCAATGTGCCTCATGGAAACGGGAACAGATTTAGATGTAAACTTCACCGACAATCTTAAGTAGGGGGCAGATTAGGTGATCAATAAAACTTTTGAGTTCTAAGGGAAGGAGTGAACACACAGGACAGGCACACACTTGCGTTTTTGGACACTGCACCTCGAGTTAAGCATCATGCCACTGAGCTAGCTTATTCATATTAACGCTCTTAAAAGACATTGCCAAATTTCATCCTGGAGGACACAGGAAAGCCCACATTACAAACTACATTAACTCCTGCTATTTAAAAGATGACACAACGGATTACATTTCTTAGTTTACTAGAGATTAAGCCTTTTGGAACCAATTTTATTTGTTTTTTGTTAACTATTTTCTAAGACTCCCTCCCCCCGCCCCCAAAGAATAAGAGTACTGGCAACTGTTGTTGCCACTTTAAACCATAAAATATTAATCATTTCCTTGGTGACTACTATCACATTTTGTTTATAAAATGCTTTTCTATCCCTAGAATAAAAACTCACTTCTTAGCTTCACAAAAATCACACTAAATCTCTTCTTTTTTCCGTGCTAGGCATCAAAGAGATCTTGCGCATCCTTAGGCAGCAGTCTGCCATTTATCTGTCTCTTCCTGCAACCTTTTCTAGCTCTTCTTTGTATGAGGTACCTCACTGTTAACACTGGAAGGGCACCAAGGTAATCTTAGGGCTCACATTCCAACAGCAGGTTCACACCCTATCGTGCCCATGGTGGCTCGATTAGAATCTCACTCTGCATCCTTAGTTAGTACATACTCAAGTCTACATACTTATCTAGTTCTTTCTCTCAAGTATTTCTAATGTTACTAATTAACATGAAAAATTTGCTTACTGAGCATTATTTCCCATAGCACTAGAATATAAAATATTTGGTAATTTCATGAGTTTCGATTTTATGACTTTCATTTGAGGCTAGAATGACTCAAATAGATAAAGAACATTTAACCTCTTCTAACATGGAGACCTAACAACTGTTTCTCATAAAGGCTGAATTAGTGGGCTACCCATACAGGACATGTTAATTTCTACAGGCACCTTTCTGAATTCAAGTAAAAGTTTTGGTAGACGAGGATTTCCTATTTATATTGTTAACATAATATGAATATTGAGTATAAATATTGCTCACCATTCTTGTGTTCTTTAAATTATTTTACTTTGAAAATTTAAGAACTATCATTGTCATTAATAACATCATGGGTTTTCATTTAAGGAATTATTTTAACCTGTGAAAATACAAATCTAGTCAAATTCTGAACACATATAGAACCAAATATTTGAACAAAACTGCAGTTTAATTTCAGAAAATGTGTTAAAATATATATTTTTACATCAATTTCTGACATACACTTAATGTGTTAGTATACACAAAATGATGCTTTCTCTTGAAACTGTATTTATGAAATGTACATTTTAATTTAAATACTCAGTATACACTGCACTTAATCTGCATGTTGCATTTATTAAATACATTAAAATCTGCAATGTAACAAAACGTTTTCTGCATATGAAATTCAAAACACCATTTTAAATGAACAAAAGATGGCTCACTTCATTTTTGTTTTTGTACAACTGGTGCATTGTACGCTAGCTCAGCTCCACCATACGACCTGTTCGCTCTTTTTATTTGACATTGTTCACAGACTAGTACACAGTACAATAAGAGTGCTGGATAAAACATGAGGTACGAAAGTGGTTCAAAGATTACAGGCCATGCAGATCATGCTAGACAGCAAAGAAAATTGTGACCAAGAAAACACTAAATAAAAATACATAAAGAATGTGCATTATAAAACAAAACAAAACTCCATTACACAGCTTTGCTTCTTTGGTTACAAAGTAGGTTGAACAATTTCACAGCTTTTTTATTCCCACCCAAAAAAAAAAAAAAAAAAAAAAAAGTCATACGAAATGTTGAAAAGCAGAGGAATCATGGCAATTTCTATTAGAAAGTAGAAACAAATGAACAAAGTTTTCTTCATGAAAATAGCCCAATTATTTATTATATCACAATAACTGGTGACTACCTGTACAGGTGCACTGTGTTTTTCATACTTACACTATACAAAATTTACATTCAAGCTGGATCTTTACTATTGAAAATAAATACCAACGGTAAATTGCCATTAGTGTTAGAAATGTGCCAGGATTCTTTTGTTCAATTATTGCCTAAACATTTTATTAAATGTAATCCTGTCTTTCAATTCCTTTACTGATACTTATAATTATCCAAAAAAATTAAAAAAGTTCTGTGACATTGTTCATGTACATTATGAAAATAGCAGCCCTGTAATAAATAAAACATAAAATAAATGAAAACTTACGTAGGCAAATGTTACTGATATTGAAAGAAAAGTGGCTCTTAGGATGAACTGTTATTTATAATGTGACAGGAAGGCTCAAGGTAAACCCACGGGTGATAAGGAACATGGGAGAGCCACCGAAACTTCTAAAGATCCCACTCATGCGCACATGTAGAATGCAGACTCTGCTTGCTTTAATAAACCCCATCTATTATTCTCCTCATGTCCTGATGACACAGAGTGGACATCAACAGTGCTGCATGACATCTTAGAGAGGGAAAGCTCCTGCAGAACGATTGTCTAATACTGAGAAGGCCAAGCACACAGCCGAAGCAATGGCTACTTGCTTTCTATGAAGTGGAAAGAACACCAGTGGCACACAAGGAAAGATTGCTTTCGGTTTTCCTTAATGAGGCTTAAGAAAGCTTTATGCTGAGGAGACATTCGGCTGCTGTGGAGGTGGCGTTGGCTGAGGAGGCTGTGCTATCATTGCTTGTTGTTGAGAAGTGCTACCAGGATTGGCCTGTTGGGCTGGGAGTTGGGACAACTGATCATTGTTTGAAAGAGATTTTAACAGTGCATTTTCTCGTTCAAGTAAAGAGTTTCTTTCCACTAATTCTTTTATTTGCTCCTTTAGAACTTCCACTTCTTCTCTTACTGCATACATCAAATGGCTTTTCACCAGATCCTGTGGGAAAAAAAAAATTAGGAATGTCAAAAGAGTAATGAGAAACAAGAAGCTACTTAGTTCTAGATTGTCTGAGTGCCTTACAAACACTAAGTGCTTTATACATTTTGTTTTTTAAAAGCACACTCCTCCTCATGCTTTTAATGTTTCTGCTATATCCTGACTGGGCCTAGGGAAGATGGGGTAGAAGAAGTCTCTTTCCCAACTAGTACAGGAAGTGCTCCTTCCTCCCGAGTTTAGAATGAGCATTTTAAGATGCTGGATAGAGACAACAGAGGAGTACTATTCCTGGAAAGCTGCTTGCTAATAAACTAGCCACAGGGCTATATTATAGAGACGGAAGTGCCACAGAGCCCCCACTTTAAATGGGCCAAAGGCTGATGCTTTTCAGATGAACACATACTGTACTGAATTATGTATGCTCCTGTTCCACAGTGACACACAACATATGATGTGGTCAGATATAAGAACTATTTACTCAATCAGTACATGTGAACTAGAAATTTTCAATGTTCTAGCAACTTCTAAATCTTGCTATCAAGAAGATAATTTTTGGCTTAAAGAAAATAGGTTTCTGTTATCTGGACCTGAGACACTCCGAACAGTCAGTCTGCGCAACCATGAAATGTGAGGAGAGCTGTGAACCTACTTACCATTGCTTGTTCTATTTTGTTGTCAATGGCTACAACACCGCCCCCAGATGCACTGGAAAAAATTAGAATATTTCATTAAATTACCCTTAAAAATTTAACCATCCTTCCAACTCTTAAAATAACACAAAAGACATTTATGTTTTACCCAATACCAAATGTGATAATTGAAAAATAACTTATCAAGTCTTTTCTTGCAGTTCAGTACTCAGGGGTTTAACTTTTCTACATGAGGGTTTGGTACATGGCTGACTTTTAAAAACATTTATCATTTGTTTATGGTATATATCTGACACTTTAAAACTCCCAATGTTAATTACAAGTTTTTTCTTTGCTGGTCTTAAGACATTAAAATTCAGATGAAGAATTTTTTTCTATTAATTTTATATTTTAATACCTTGTTTTTAAGTGTGTAGGAGGGCTTCTAAAAAGAATTCAGAGGATTTTAGAAGGGCTGGTTAAAATGGAACTCAACATTCTGGTAGACCTATGTATGTACTTTGATTATAGGTCACTGAAGGCGTATGTTTTTCCTGAGAATAATTCAAAGTTGTCTAACAGTATACTAAGTATACACCACAAGTTCAAATACTACCTGGCATTTATATAATGACACAGAAGATTAAATAATTGTTCTTTATGGTTTATATTCATCAATTTTTTTAAGTAGTAAAAGTAGCAAGAATCTATATACTCTTGTTTTTATTTTAACAGATTTTTGAAAGACAGAAACAGTTTTTGTTTTAAACTAGTAAAAGAAAGTCTGGTTTTTCCTTGAATCAACACTAAAAAGGTCTTTAAAAATAATTTATGAATAAAACATTACTAAGTACTATTTACAGAGTATATTATACCCAAGAAGAATTTGGTATTTATAGTAAGTGAAGACTACTTTACTTTGAGTGGTATGGGCTGTTAGTATTATGCCAGGTTGAAGCTCAGAAAACACTCTTTTTCCAGTGAGTTGTGTCTTTTAGATTATAATCCACATAGGTCTGGCTATTGTGCCAGGTTCTGCTACTCACTCACTCACTCACTCACTCACTCACTCACTCACTCACTCACTCACTCATTTAATGTTCCCACACCTGTAAAATGAATGGGGTCAGTGTCTAAGTTGCACTGACTTGCAACCAGCGTACAGAAAACGCTCAATGTGAACTGAGCACTAACAATGTTGGTCATAGTGTTCTATTTAACTATTTGCTGCTGCTAAGATGAAAGGGCTCTGTATACTTGAGACCTCAAAACTGTCTATAAACTGGGGTTTCAGTTCCTGGGGAGATATATACAAAGTAAGATTACGTGTAAGTAAATTACTGACCAACTGTATGTATGTATATACACACACAAACACACACGCACACACACACAGAGGTATATATATAATATATACACACATATATATACAATATATACACACATATAGGTATATATATAATCTATAGGCTTTAGTGTAAAATAAAAATTAAAAAAAACCATCATCACAAATATTACTTCTACCAAGAAGGAGTTACTTTCAGTCATTTCATGGTGTGAATACATTCTATTCCTTTGATACACATGGTTTAAATAAAGTACTTTAAAGCGTTAACTATAATACCAGTTTTATACATTGACAGTTTTAAAACTACAGAGTTTTTTACTTCCTTTTCTTGTTAATTAAAACCAGTCAGTAAGTTTCCAAGTTATTACTATAGTTAAGGACTAATGAGAATGCTACACCTTGAATGCTGGCTTAACAAACACCTGTCTGGACTCTGAGCTCTGCAGAAACAGAAGATAATGGATTTTCAAGCAATAGAAGGATCATGTTGAAGAAAAGTATTCTCTCAGGTATTAACATTTCAATTCTGTTGTGCATAGTACTCTAATAGATAAGTCATAGATATAATTACCACTATTTTAATAATATTCAAAAATTCAACACCAATTATAGTATTCTCAAGCTAGTATGCACCAGTCATCTGGAGGACTAGTAAAAACAGATTGCTGGGCTCTAACTGGGACTTCTAACAAGTGCCCAGAAAATGCTGATTCTCTGTTGCCTGACCTGTTTGAGACCCACTGGCTTACAGTGGATGAGAATTACAGGAGAAAGTAAAAAAACAAAACAAAACAAAACCCAGACCCACAATCAAAACCCTAATTCTATTTTTTTAATACAGGATATATCAAAATGTGCCCTGGCTGGCCTAAAACTATGTGGACCAGGGCTGGCCTCTTGCTCCCCAGTGGTGTTATTCTTCATGACTTTGACGTTCGATGTACAGTTTTTTATCCTTTTTAAAAAAATTCATTTTGGTCTTATGTAATATTTGTAATCTGTAACATTTTAGTTTTTTTATTTTTTTTCCAGGTTTCCTTGGCTTTTCAGAAACTGCTCCCCCACATGGAGATATCTGTAGTTCGAAATAATGTGGCTTAAACTTGTCCCTTAAGGCCCTCAGGGCCATCTCTTTTGTGGTGTCTTTTGCTGTCCTAGAGTAAAGTCAATTATTCTATCCCCACTCTGGTCCTGGAATATGCATACTTTTAATTTTAGATAGTTGTAGAAGGTACTAGAACAATATAGCAAATTCTAGCTCCTCAATATATTCACTGTGAATCCTGGGAAATTAGTTTCTATACCTTATTTATTTTTTTCACCTCAAATAAGCATTGTATGTTCTAATCCTCTGAGGAGTAAATGAGTTTAAATACTATCTGGCATAGCTCCTGGCACAATGAATGATCAATACAAGGTAGTGATTATTTTTATTTTTTTTAATATTTATTTATTTATTAAGTATACAGTATTCTGTCTGCATGTATGCCTGCAGGCCAGAAGAGGGCACCAGATCTCATTACAGATGGTTGTGAGCCACCATGTGGTTGCTGGGAATTGAACTCAGGACCTTTGGAAGAGCAGGCAGTGCTCTTAACCTCTGAGCCATCTCTCAGCCCCAAGGTAGTGATTATTTTTACTATTCTATTAATATGGTTGATTCTATTAGATTAAGCTTATCGAGGAAGTAACAATGCCTGATACATAAGAGCTCAAATATATTCTGACAGTCATTAAAGATGAAAGTAATCTGATTTCAAAAACTAATGGCTTGTATTAGGAAACCATTAAAATTCTTTGAATTTAGAAAAGCTAGTTTTCAAAGTGAAGTTCCTTTTAACCAGATTCAGCAACACTACCTGAGAACTTGCTAGAAATGGATATATCTGGAGCTGCCCCAGAATTAGATACTCCCAGAACAAGGACAGTTAACATATCTTAATAACCCCTCTGGGTGATTCTGATAGAAACTTATGTTTTGGGAACCACTGTTTAAATAGCCAGATTTTTAATGATACTAATACTGTTGTGTCCTCAGTATAGAACCCAAAGGTAATGTTTTCTGTGGTGTTCAGCCCAGAGATTCACTTTCCTTAAACTTACAACTGATCAATGAAGCAGAATATTTCTCCCTTCAACTTTTCTTCATCTAGTGTTGATTTATACTTTGATTTCTCTTATTACTACATCTACCATATCACATTTTGATGTTTAATACATTTCAATCTTTAAGCTACAAGGAAATATTATGTCTCTTTTGCAATCTGTTCATATAGTTTAATTACCTGTTATACAACTAGATACCCTTGAATGTAGTGTCTGAATAAATGTAAGAATAAACCATGTGTTTTGGATTAGGGGGTGGTGCACGACACACACACACACACACACACACACACACACACACACACACACACACACACTCAAACTTAAGTCCATTAAACCAAGTCCCATAATTATTGCCAGAAATAGAGAAAATGAAGAGTCCAGAATCTTCTTGTTCAAGTTATTATTATAAACTAGAAGTGCAAAATAAATACAAAGGGTAATTTCCAATTATGGACAAAGTCTTTCTGGGGAAAAAAAATCTTGATTAGTATTTATCAACAAGTTGAAAGTTCTAGACACAGAAGCAATAAACAAAAATATAGGACTGATAAGAATTACCAAGCTACATGCTTTGCCCTGAATTTAACGTACAAAAAAAGCTAATTATAGTTCTAGTCATAGAAAAAGCAGAAGTCACTTAAAAGTAACTATGCTACAATAGGTAGTGTGGCTTTTCATGTCATCCTAATTCACCCCCGCTGGCTCCTAATGGCTGCTTTTCTTCCCAGGTGTCCTTATTCTTTAGCAAGTGGTCATAACCAAGAACATGTAGCTTCACTGAGAAAATAAGAGGGCACAAAGAACCTGGACTTTACAAGTGAAATCAGCAAAGATTTCATTTTTTCAAATGTGGCGAGAAGTAACTTGCTTTATCATAAAGCAAACTGGCATGGAATAGTTACGTCTAAAATAAAACTAAAACTGTGGAAGAGTAGTGCAAATAAATGTATTACTCCAAGTGGATGGTTTTATTATTTAGTCTCTGGTCTTTCTTCTATGTAAGTGCAGTGAACAAAATGATAAAGCAGAGGAAAGAATAGTTTCTGACAATTTATTCTGTAGCAGGCCTATATTTATCAATAAGTCTGTACAGCACCCTCATTCTATAAATGAGAAAACTAAGGCCAGGTAACTTACAATGGTAGAATTCAAGCTTAGACTTAACACCAAAACACATGACTTTTCTTTCTATGAGAAAGGCCGTGAAACAAAGCATCTATCTATAGTGACCTAAATAAATCCTGAGCTGTGTATGTTAAAGAGTGCTTTAAATAACCAGCGAATGTTAACTGTGAAACTGTGAGCACGGATCCAAAGATTAAACTGTGTTTGCAGCACGTCACTTATCTTATCTAGCACATTCCCAGAAGTAGTTCCGCTCTCAGAATAAGGGAGGCAACTTCTTAGAAAGGGCATTTGCTTAGTGATCTTTGGACAGCCAGCATAGTCTGCCTATTTGCTAAGTAAAATGTTCTAGTCTGCCAGAGTTAATGTTAAAATTCTATGTATCTATAAATAGGAAACCATAAAAAAGTTACCTTGTTTTTATGCAAAAATCTTTCTAATTCTCTGTGGAGTCACACTCACAGTGACAAATACAGTAAAGGAATTCTTTAAATTACAGAATCAAATATGTAATTAGAGTTAATCACTTTGAGTTGGTCATTCTGATTCTTTGTGCCCAAGCTTTCTTCTGCAAATCAGGTAAAAGTGATTTTCATCAGTCATATAGAACAAAGTTACCTATTAGGATCCAAGTCCTATACCATTCAGAAGACATACGCTGCTTATAGTACATTATCTACTTTCTTTATACCATTTTTATCCCTACCATTTCTTAATAGAAGAGATAAAACAACAGCATTATCACTAAAACATTAATTCAAACCTAGAAAGCATTTTTCCTGTTTTCTAAGAAATGCAGAAAAAACAATTTTAAGTTGCTGGTTGCAAAAGAATAAATCTAATTAACCTACAGTTTAGCAAGACTGACGGTTAAATATACTTTTAAAAAATCTAAATTCTAAAATTCTAAAAAGTTATTTTCCTCACTCCCAAGCCTCTTTTATTCCCCACTTCTCCTTGTTCTTTTTCAAATTCATGGCTTTTTTGAAATCTATTTTATTTTTGTTGTTTTTCAAGACATAGTTTCTCTGTGTAGCACTTGCTGTCCTGGAATGCACTCTGTAGACCAGGCTTGGCTTCAACTCGAGATGTGCCTGCCTCTGCCCCGAGTGCTGGGATTAAAGGCATGAGTTACCATGCCCCACTTAATTATGGTCCTTTAAAAATGAACTTGCTATATATATGCATACATACACAACACACATACTCTAAGCACAACTTGCTCAGTCCATATGGTGTTTACTTTGAGGTATGTTTTCAAGGCTATTTGGTGACAGATAACCAACTGGTATGCTCTTCCTTGGTGAATACTATATGTCCAGCTCACAGGGGCCTAAAATACAGTTTACCAGTTAATTTTCCCCTGAAAGGAGTCCAAAGAAATAAAATTCTGCAGAACTAATCTCCAGGCAAATGTAAATCTAAATTTCTAGGCTTAAAAGAAAATATAGATAAGTGATTATAGTGCTTGCCCAGTCTATGTGAAGTCCTCAGTTCTATTCCTAGGAAAACACACACACACACACACACACACACACACACACACGCACGCACACGTGTGCACACACACAGAAAGAGGAGTAAATTAAGCTAAGCATTCAAAATTGTATATAACTGCACATAAATTCTACTAATCTAAAACAACTAATGTACTTAACTCAATGATTAGAAAAACTCACGGAAAAATGCTCAAGGGAGAATTTTATTAGTAGTAACCTAAAGTAAGGAATGGGGCAGGAGGTTTGAGACTGTCTCATTCTGCATCCCAGGCTGACTTCAAACTTATGATCCTCTTCCCTCGGTTTTATTAAATTTGGGGATTGCAAGCATGTGCTCCCATGCCTGAATCACAATAAGTGACTTTCATAGCTATAATTTATCTTGAGCAAGTAGACACAAATCTATTACAAGATTTAAGTGTTATTATTATTTTCTCAAATAACTAGAATTAACAAAGGGGAAAAAACTGTGCACAAGGAACTATGAAAAACTGAGGTAAATATTTATGCAAAGACTGGTTTTCTATGAAAATCATGTTCATCAATCTCTCAAAAACTGGGAAATCATCGCCAACTTCAGGTCAAATTCCTGGCCAGTAACTGTTTCAAAGGAGGCAAGGACACATGTGGATTTCATGCACCCAAGTCAGAGTCCTAGTTTAGATATTGTGAAGTACAGTCACAGAAGATACTGTTGATGAGTTCTCTACTTATATGCGTATGTGTCTTTATGTAAAATTGCTTATATTTAAAAAAAATTAAAAGACAAAATGTTCCTTTCCTAACTTAGACCCCTTGCCTAAAGTTAATCATGTAGTGGGTTCAAAAACACTTATTCAGATTATCTTTACGAATGAGAAAGATAAAATTAAGTCTGAAAAATATAGAAAATGTCTTCTATCATTCTATATATAAAGTACTTTAGAAATCTGAAGGACTCTGAGCCCAATAGAAGAACAGAAAAATTCACACTGACAGCTTACACAATATTTAAAAAGGCCTGTCTGGTCCACACAGTGAGATTTTGTCCCTCAAGCAAAACAAATTAAAACACAAAACCCCCAAAACAGAAGTTATGGGCGAAAATAAAATCAATATTTAATAAAAATACAAATTAAAACTATAAAATAGTAACATTTTTCATTCAAACTCTCTACCTAGTTTTTTAATTTATTCACTCTTTGAAGCGGCAATCTTATATCTGAGAATTTGTCTCTCATGCACACACTCACAGAATACCATATTTACAAGGTTACTAATTATAGCATCATTTTATTTAAATTTTTGAGATTTTATTTATTTCTATCTTCTGTGTATGGGTATTTTGTCTGAATATATGTCTGTGCCCCATATCAGTGCAGAACCCATGGAGGCCCTAAGATGGTAACAGATCCCTGGGACTGGAGTTACAGACGTGGGCTGCCATGTGGGTTCTGGGAATCAAACCAAGGTTCTCTGGAAGACAGCAAGTGCTCTTAATCATTGAGCCACCTCTCCAGACACTTCAGCACTGTTTTAACAACATGGCTTCTATCAATGGAAAACTGGATAATCATAGCATGGCGATCTACTTAAAAGAATGACATGCATGTCTAAAAAACCCAACATGAGTTTTTCTCACGGCATAGCCATTCATGTAACTGAACAGTACACATCTCTGGGGTGGGGGTGCCCTTTGTATTTACTGAGGAGGGGACAATGTTCAGAACATCTTTAAAAGTAAAGACACATTGTGTTCACAATATAGCATCACTTGCACAAAGTAATATATTTTGTATCTGCTTTTGTATGTGTGTACAAAGAAATCAAATAAACACAAACTAAGAAGGTGACCGGAAGGTAGGCAAACGGAAAACAGAGATAAAGGGCTAGTTTCACTACATGTTGAAGAATATAGGACAAACACATTCCAATATGACTTAAGAAATTATTTCCCTGTGCAGCATAAACTCAAGGCATGAGCCCATGGCTGCAGGAAAACTAGGGGGAACGAGAAAAGGAGAGAAAAGGAGGAGGTGCTGACCCCGCCGTCTCTAGGAATTATTTCATTCACAAAATAAGGCTTTTCTTTTTTACTTTTCCACTTCAAAAAAAAAAAAAATGTGTGTGTGTGTGTACACACGCCATGACGCCTATATGCCGGTCAGAGGATAACTTGAGAAAGTAGGTTCCCTCCTTCTGTCATGTGGTTCCCAGGGACTGAACTTAGGTTCTTAGGTTTGGCAGCAACACCCTTATCTGCTGAGCCATTGCTACCCTGCTGACTGAAAATCAGGATTTAAAATTTTAGTTATTAGTGTTCTGTGTGAGTGCAGACACACAGTGCTACAGATACACATGGAGGCAGAAGACAACTTCTGAGGATATCTTCCCACTGAGTAGGTTATAAGGGATGGGAAGGGATAGCAAACACTTGTACCCACTGAGCCATCTTGTTGGTCCAGAATACAGCATTTTATTAAATATATGAGACAGAACTTACTGTGATTTGCAAATTTAGGACCTTAGTTTAGGGAGGATCGAACCTGTTTAAGAATACTGTTATTGTTAGCGCTGTCTGTTCAGTCTACCAACTTACACAATGAAAATACAAGAGCTCAACTGTGAAGAAGAGAAAACCAGGACAAACAGTATCTTCCTTCTCTCTACCCCTCTCTATTTCTCTATATATCCATATATGATACTGGGGCGGGGGGTGTATCAGTAAAATTCTGACACAGGAGTTGATTCTGCTCTAGCCCAGTGGGCGGAAGGGCAGAATCAACTCCTACAAATTGTTCTCTGACCTCCACAGGTGTACCATCGCATATGTGTAACCACATACAAAGTAAACAAACTAGCACAACTATTTTTTCTATAAAAATGCCGAAAATACAGTATATGTGAATTTTGCCTGAAAAAATTGAAGATGGATACAAAGTAAAACTTGAGTAGTACTGTATTCAAATCAGTGAAAAAAGCATTAGTATCTTATTACTTGAAGGTAAATAATTTAATTTTACAAGAACACGGGATGTCTCCTCAAGATGAGTGATATTATTCACAGACTTGCTCCCCAACCTCATTTCTTTTCTTTCCACATACAGCTGAGGATGGCTTTGAATTCCCAATCCTCCTGCCTCCACTTCCTAGGTGCTGGGATTACACGGCACACATCATCATGCCAGGTACTAAGCTCGGACTTCCGGCAAGTACTCCACCAACTGCACGACTTTCCAAGCTCTCACTTGCTTCTTATGCCACTAACGTCAGCTAAGATGGATAAGAATCAATTCTATCAAACTATCAAGAAAGACAGTTTCTTCCTTCTGAGTCAGACTAAAACAAAAAAGGGTGTGAGAAAGGGATAGGAGAAAAGTGGCATTTTCACTAATGCTGGAGTGCTTACATTTAAAAAAGGTTTTCTTGAAAGAGATTTCATTTTACTGTTTGCATTGCAGCAAGTAGATAATCAGATTAAATACTACTGAGAAGTGAATGATAGACACCATGGGGCTTAAACCTAAAGAAAAAAGCTGACACCATAGTGCTGAGTACTTAAAATTATTTCCTGGAGATGGGAAAGAGCATATGACTGACAATTGTCCACACTTACTGGTGCCTAGCAGTGAAAAAGGATAGAGGATTAAAAAGGATTTTAAATCTTCCAACAGTCTGTAACATCAGATAAAACTTCAAATAATGGAATTATGCTGAAAAGGAATAGATTAGAGAGCAGTTTCAAACACCCACATTCTAAATTCTAAAAAACTATAGTTTACTGGGATACAAGTTGGCGATCAGCTGGCATCTAAGAATATCAGTAAACCTTAAAAGCAAAAATCAAACAAAACCTATATAGTTCAATATTTATCTTAAAAATTTTTCAATTTCATCGAAGTTGCAAATTTTAATTTAAAAAATGCCACAAGTCTAATAATAAAAATGTTTATATGTCAGAAATATCTAAGAAGTTAAAAAGATTTCAGCTAAGTTAGGAAAGGAAAAAAACCTTTAGAGTCAGGTATTTTAGAGTAGAGAAGAATACTCATTTTGTAGGTTAACAACATTTCTTCCCCCTTAACTAAGTGGAAAAGGTAGCACATTTTCCCATGACTTAAGGTTTGTGAGCAGTTTTTACGGTATAAATCTGTAAAATTAATACAACCCAAGAAAAACCATGGCAGAAAAGAGTGTCTATAGAAACAAAAACACAAATGTTCATTAAGATTTGTGCTCCATTTTAGAAACTATGGGCAGAATAAATTTTCAATCAGTAATGGGGAATAAAAATAATTTTCTGGAAATAGCTATTTCATCCAATAATAACTTGGGAATTCTCAACAATAACAAAAGATTCCTTCTTCTCCCCCCAACCCCCCACAAAAAAACCCAACAATCCTGGCCTACTAATGGAAGCCCTTTGCATTTATTTCAAATGTCTATTTTGTTTTGTGTTTGTAGTAGTGGGTGCCAGGCTAGCTTTGAGCTCTTTTATGTTCAAGCTGAGGTCAAAAGGACAACTTGTGGGCAGTGATTCTCTCCTACTACGTAATTCTGACAACTTGTGGGCAGTGATTCTCTCCTACTACGTAATTCTGGGATATGGAACTCAGGTCATTTGGCTTGGCCTTTACTTAAAAGAAAGAGCCTCTCACCATCCCAGCCTTTAATCTTTAAGTTTACATATTTAATTTTATGTGTATGTGTGTTTTGCTTACATATATGTCTATGTATCACATACATGCAGTGCCCAAGGAGGCTAGAGCAGGGTACCAGATCCCTTGGAGCCAGAGTTAGAGTTGGTTGTAAGCCACCATGTGGGTGCTGGTACTGGAAGCCTAGTCCTCTGGAAGGGTAACCACAGTTCTTTACCAGTGTGCTATCTCTCCAGCCCCAGCCTTGAATTCTCATGGTTCTCCCACTTCCACTTCTAGAGTGCTGGGATTATGGCAACGAACCACCATATGTAGTCCTTATGTTTCTTCCTTACCCCATTTCAAATATCTGTCCAAATTTTAAATTGGAAATCTTTAACTTCATTACCCTCTAGGGTTTCTCAGGGTTTCCTTACTTGAAATTTTTTCCTTGCCTGGCAAGTGCTCTCTTACAAAGCTCTTCTCCAGCACCTTACTCTTTGAGTACTTCTGTGGTAATTCTATTGTTCTTTTTCTTGAACTTAGGCTCAAACTTTCTCTTCTGATGTGGGATTCCCTTCTGTATGCTGTGATTACCACTGATTAATAAAGAAACTGCTTTGGACCTATAACAAGGCAGAACTTAGCTAGGTGGGGAAAATTAAACTGAATGCTGGGAGAAAGAAGGGCAGAGTCAAGAGAAGCCATTGAGCCATGGCCAGAGACAAATATGCTGAAACATTGCCGGTAGGCCACAAGCCTTGTGGTAAAATATAAAATAATGGAGATGGGTTAATTCTAGATGTAAGAGCTAGCTAACAATATGCTTAAGTAACTGGCCAAGCAGTGATTTAATTAATACAATTTCTGTGTGGTTACTTTGGGAGTCTGGGCAGCTGGGAAACAAACAAGTGGCACAACACTCCTCTATAAAGACGCCTCTAACCTTAACAGTTAGTATACTTGAATCCTGTGTCATTTGCTATGCTGGTTCTAAGGCCTCTTTCTCTATGCATAAAATTTTACAACACTTCCCAAACTGTTTTCTACATAACTTTCTTTATAGTAATTCTTCCTAGACAGTGGACATTGACAATGCTACCATTTTATATATAAAACAAATGAATGTAAAAATAGCTCTTACTCTCATTCCTCATTTTTAATTTGAAGATAAATACTTGACATGTTCTTTTAAAAACTGTGTTTTCTTTTTATAAACATGCATAAAAAACACTCATACACACAATATCAAAATAAGTAAATCTTAAAAGGGGGGCTGGAGAGATGGCTCAGTGGTTAAAAGCACTTGCCGCTCTTGCAGAGGACCCAGGTTTGATTCCCAGCATCCACATGGCAGCTCACAACTGTCTGTAACTCTGGTCCCAGGGGAGTCAATGTCTTCTGATCTCCATAGTCAACAGGCCTGCATGTGGTGCACATACAGACATGAAGGCAAAACATCCATACATATAACAAGTAAATACAAAATACATATAAAGTATATATACATATATAAAGCATATTTATATACAAATTATATATGTATATATACATATGTATATATTTTATTATATATAAACACACACACATATATATGTTTTAAAAAATTACATTGACTTGCTTATTCTGTGCCTGTGTGGAGAGCACAAGGTGCACGATCAAGGTGAAAACACAACTTTCAGGAGTCAGTTTTCTCTTTCTACAACAAAGGTCCAGGGATCTAGTTCAGACTTGTCAATAAGTACTTTTACAAACCACTAAGCCATCTAGGCAGTCCTATCTTATGTTCTTACAGTCAAGTATCTAATATATAAATTTAGAAAAACCAAATCCACTAAAATAACAAGTTATAAATCCTGAACAAACTTCACTTCTTATTTTCTATAAAGCCTCACCCCAGCATTTATATCTTTCTAGATCACACATACTCTGTCTTTTCTATACCAAGGATGCCAATGAACACTGGCTAGAAGAAAAGTTTGGCAGCATTCGATGGTAGCAGGATTATTAGATATGGAATTAGTAAATAGAGTGTAACTTGACTTCATTCACATCAAGCCATTTATCCCTTGGCAAATATATATATTCTCTTATCAGATATATATTCCTTCATCAAATGGTTTCAGAGTTTTATGAAATAGTATAACCATGTAAATATTGTTTCTTTCCCTCTCTGTATAGGAATTGGTAATTGAATGGTAGAAAAAAAGTTAAAGAAGAGAGAAGTAGATAGCAGGATATTACAAGTAAGAAACAGTGCTGTGTATTTCAGATTAAAGAGTTTTCACAACTGAAGCAGTGAGACTATGAGAGATCAAACAGATAAAAAGGGAAAGGGACTCAAGTGTGAAGAGAAATAAAGGATGACAAGGCCTAAGACAATCAAAAATTGGACAATGGTAGTGTGTCATGATAAAGGCAACTGGATTTGTAGGTAAGGTAGGGAAGGGGGTAATCTAGGTTTCATCTGAAATGTGGATCCTGGAAGAGAGATACAGAAAGAAGATTAGGTATATAGAACTCCAGAGGAGCCTCAGGTCGAGAGCTCTAGGTCTGAGAGCTTTAAGAACATGGTAGTTAGCTCAACCTGTGGGAGAAAATGAGCAAGCTTAAAGTTAAGATAAAATGGCAAATACACTGTAGAAGACATAAAAAGTTATGAAATAAGATGGGCATGGGAAAGCAAATATAGTTCTTAGGAATACTACTTATTCAATAGCTTCAAACTATCTCCTCTTTCTCAAGAACCTAACATGCTGTTTCTTTCAGCTAAACAGCCATTTCTGAATAAATCCCCTCAATCCTATTTTTACAACCAGGCTTGACCAAAATGAAAATGAGACTATTCCTTTGTAAACTAAACTACAATTTAAGTAATAGTGAAGAGTACATAATTCTTATCTATTATAAAGTTATTATTTTCATTTATGCCCACTTCTTGACAGAAAAGAGGTATTTAAGGCCACTTTCTACAAAAACCCTAACTCTATAGACAATACATAAAATATAACGAATACACAACTAAAACATTTGTTCTTAGGTTACTCAGTTTTCCTTACTACTTTATGTCTCTTCATTCTTCATAATCTACTCACAAAGTCCAGGGCAGTAATAAATAAATAAAATGAAGGCTGTCAAGGGATTGTTTCAACTGGGTTAAACCGAGAATAAGAGAATACCTTGAGGTTTCTGAATATGTAATTGCTTGATTCTTGTTTGAACTAAAAGGGCAACATCAAACCCAGTGACTATTCCCTAAGGAAATGAACAGTATTCATTACTGGGGGAAAGTATCTGCTCTCTGTTTTGCTTAGGATTTCTTCATGTAGCCCTTCAAACTTGCAAACCTACCTTCTGCCTTGGAGTGTGATGATATCTGGTATGTAACGACACACTGTGCTCTTTATTTGGCTTTTAATAAACCAATCAATGTTTTACAATTGAGATGTTTAAAAATTACATAGACTTAACCCTGAGCAGACAAACACCTTTAACAAAATTAAAGATAGCACAGTTTAGGCCATCATTTCACTACTACTAAAGTTCCCTTTGCCCTTTATTTCATTGTAGGGTAGCCATTATGAGAATGGAGGTAAAACAGCTTATCTATCCTCTGTTGTCTAAGTACAACATTGAATTCACAAAGAATATTTGTTTTCAAGAGCACAGACTTTTGAGTTAGAAAAGTTTTTATTTTGTTTAAGGTAGAATCTTGCTACATAACCTAGATTAACTTCAAACTCAGGATCCTCCTGTCTCAGACTCCAGTTGTTTTTAAATCTAAATTCTACCCACTCACTAGAGGGGTAGACTTTAGGGAGTTAACACACCATGATCAATCACATTTGTAAAGTGGGATCACAGCTGTACTGTTTTAAAGACAGCCTGTCAAGGGGACTTATTAAAAACCCACATATTTCAATTAGTTCCTTCCACTGTTTCAAACACTTACTTTGTAAGGACAAGTTCAAGAAAACCATCATATATGGGCTGCCCATGCATGCTTCAGCATTGCCTGGGCATAAATCTAATTCAAAATTCAGTCATCTATTAAGATTTCAAATATATTTCAAAAATATACAGTAGTAAAATTAACTTGAGGTTGAAATTTATATTAAGGCTTATCAAACAGTATTTATGTAGACTAAAATATGTAGATTGTTGGGAGTTTCACTGCATAAAATACAACTATTGTGGGAAAAAATCACCAATGGCCACTGAAATATATCAGAATCAATTCAACATAAAGTTTGCAAAAAGTGTAACTAAAAAATAGCCTAGGCCTTTCTTTCAGTGTTACATGAAATACCAACAATAAATTACTAAAAGAAAAAAAAATCCAGCAACACTGGAATTCAGTGCTACTAGTCATTTACCGCTTTTGACTGGCATAGCCAAGAGTCTGGTGCAGAACAACAAAGGCAAGTGAAAAATAGCACTAGAAGATAGAAAGGCTTTCAAGCTCTTTTTGTTCCATTCAAGAAGAATTGTACTCAAAGTAGAACTTGGTCAGCTTTTAACTACTAACAGTTTCTCAGTTAATGCTAGATCCATGTTTCTGAAATGATAAGGAGGTATTGTAGATAACAGTAAAATTTAGACATATCACATAGCAGAATTTCATTAATAGCTGTTCACATCAGCTTATGTAAAATGTTTAAAAACTTTTTATTATTACTTTATTTTTGTGTGGGGTGTCTGTATGGAATTCAGAAGACAAATCTAGATTTGATTGGTTCTCTCTTTCTGCCATGTGGATCCCAAGAACTAAACTCAGAATGTCAAATGTGATGGTAGGTGTCTTTATCCACTCGACCATCCTACTGGGCCTTAGTTTGGTGTAAATGATGAATTCTGCATTTTCATCAAGATCTCAAGTTTGTTATATTAATTCAGATCAAAGAGGTGGTAAGTCATCTGAGAGGGAGCCTTTCCTTCAGGCCTTTATTAGCGACCTCTGTCTTGTCGATAGTCTTTACTTCTGATTCTTCAAAAGCCAATCTTGTTTGTTGTCTCTATCAAATGTTCCCTCTTAAATTAAACCTTAACAGCAGGAACTATGTAATATCTCAGGGGTATTCTTATTACATATGCTGCATATGACTAACACTCAACATATTTCTCAAAGAAAATGATGAAGCACAGCTTGTAATATTTAATATATTATCTAATCATATTTGTGAAGTTCAGTTTGAGCTGGCACTATGCTGAAGTTGCCAGGATAAAGATGTAAGAAACTAGTCAGCTATTCAAACTCCTAGAATGACTCAAAGAATCTCAGAGGACAGTTAAAAACAGGCAGATCTCAGGGAGCTTCTCTTCCTACTAAAGTTAGTACAAGTCAAGTCAATGACTGTAGTTCTCCATACTCTTTTTGGTTGTGAGCCTGACCTTTAACAGCATATCCTTTAAAAATGTTCTCTCTCACCAGCCTGGTCTACAAGAGCTAGTTCCAGGACAGGCTCCAAAACCACAGAGAAACCCTGTCTCAAAAAAGCAAAAAAAAAAAAAAAAAAAAAAAAAAAAATTCTCTCCTCTCTCTCTCTCCCCCCCCTCACCTCCCCCCCCCTCATACAATATTCTGTCTGTGTGTATGTCTGCAAGCCAAAGAGGGCACCAGACCCCATTACAGATGGTTGTGAGCCACCATGTGGTTGCTGGGAATTGAACTCAGGACCTTTGGAAGAGCAGGCAATGCTATTAACCTCTGAGCCATCTCTCCAGCCCTGAAAATGTTCTTTACATTTGGTTTTATTCATTGAGAAAAGGATAGCAGTTTCTATGTGCTAGAGGCAACTGCATGAGTGAAGTATATGCCAGTGAAATTCAGCATTTCAAGGAAAACAAGACTGACTTTCAAAACTCCTAATCTTTCAGCTAAAATTTTGACAAAGACTTTTCACATTACAATCAGATTCAGAGATCAATCTAGTGAAAACGAGTTGCATCATCATATTTCATAAATGCCCATCCATGAGTTCTCTCAACTGACCAATTCTTTTGATAATTCAACCAGAAATGAGTCTAAGAAGAAGTGAAAGAAACCAAAGGTTATTCTGAGGTGAGCAGAGCAAGGACAAAGATCTGAAGATTTAGTTAGATGAGATAAAGATGGTTCATAATGCCTTTAAAGATGTCTTGTAAACAAGACATGAGATTTGGGAGCATGAAGAAATTCCAACCCTTTATTCCTTTTTCATTAGTGGATCTAGGCACATATAGCCTACGAAGTCCCTGAAACCATCAACACAATCAACAGTTAAAGAGAAGATTTGTGATTTCTATTAAGCAACACCTCCTCACCATTTCAGACTTATGTTTATGTTAGTACGAACTTAAAGAATCATGAATTAAAGCCTATATTTATAAAACAGCTAAACAGACAATGTATCCTCTTCAGTATTTTGCATACAATTTGAAGTGCAGCTAATATTCTCAAATACGCTATGTGGTAGTAATCATCTTTTTGGTATCATCAATGTGATGCTGGTTTTGCATCCATGCAAAACTTAGGCACTTTGGGGCCATGGAAACTTCCACTGATATCCAAAGGAAGGACTTGAAAGCCAGACAATGTGTGGCAAGATTACAATCCCCATGGTAAGCCCTTGAAAGGACAATTAGGTGAAGCTGTGAGAGTCATCTTTAAGATGACACAGGGACTCCAGAAAGTCAGAGATGACAAAAACATGGGCTATTTGCCAAGAAATCACAGAACAGAGCCAGCCTAGTAGAGAGGTCATAAAGAAGGTGAGGCATAAATATATTCTAAAGAAACCCCAATAGTTTAAAGATAAGAGTTTCATATTTTGGTTAGATTACAAGTTGTTTATACACTTTTAATCATGACATTGAACAAAATTTGTCTTTGATCTGCAAATGTTCAATTTAACTGAAAAGTTAACAAACACAATTTCAACTTGAACTTGTTCTAAGCAGCATCATTTTGGATTAACTATCTTCCCTCTCTCTATTTATTATTGTGGTGCTGCAGACTGAACCAAAAACTTTGTACATTTTATGCAATTAATATACCATCAACCTTTATCAATGGCTGTTATGTTTTGAGACAGGGTTTCATTGTCAAATCCTTGAACTCTTTAACCCTCCTGCCTCTACTTTGTTAGTGCAAGGATTGGAGGTGTGTATCACCACGCCTGGCTTTCTTCAGACACACAGAACTTTAAAATGTTTAATAGTTCTCTATATTTAAAATACAGACAAGAGGTTATAAAAGGTTTGGAGTTCAAAGAGATATAAAATCAAAACCAAGATGATTTTCAAAGCACACACAAGGGTTAAAGGTTTATGTACATAAAAGAAATTCTGTTTTATAAATGTTTAAAAAGTACAAATAAGAGGTTTTTCAATAGATTTTTTACAACAAAGTAAAAAATTCACAAAGTGAGAAATTCTTTTGAAGCATTTAGTAGTTTTACTAGATTTGCCACTATCCTAGGAAACAAGTGCAATTGGAGCTTTTAAAACACAGCCTTAGTGTTTGCTATTTATAAGATTTGATTATTGAAGGGTGAATTTCTTTTTTTTTTTCCTTTGAGACAGGGCTTCTCTGTCTAAACTCTGGCTATCCTGGGGACTCATTGTCTAGACCAGGCTGGCCTCAAACCCACAGCTTGCCTATGTCCTCCAAGTACTGGCATTAACGGTGTGTGACACTACCGCCTGGCAAGGGTGACTTTCTGAGTAATTTCACTTAATGGTATTCTAACAGGTACTAAGACTTTAATGTTTCACATTTTTTTTATTGATTCAGTCTTTTTTTGTTTCACATATTTTTTTAATTTAGCGTGAAGGTACCATGGTGTGCACAAAGGACAATTTGTGGCAGTTGTTTCTCTTCTGCCAATTGAACTCGGGCCACTGGGCATGGTGTCAAGCACCTTTGTCCACTAAACCACCTTGCAGGCTCAAGACTTTCTTTTTTTAAAGAATAATACACATTTATTTTCTTAAGACCATAAACATTAAACTTGAACAGAATGTTTTCTAATGCAAAAATAATTTTAGACACTATACAACTTACAACATGTATTAAACTTTATAGTTTAAATGATGATTTTGTAATAGAGAACTGCACTCAAGCTCAAAGTGAATTAAGTTTATGTATTTATGTCTTTGGATAATATAAACTTATCTGCTAAGTTATCTAGGGTAACTCTCCATGTAAGCATACTGACACTGAATAAGAACCTATACATATTCTAGTAAGAGCTAAACTTGACTCCTAGTGCTACCATTTAATGGTATATGATAGATTATTCCATCTCCCTATGCTTCAATTTTCTTCTCTGCAAAACAAGAAAATGTGATAGGCATAGTCATGCATACCTTTAATAATAGCATCCTGGAGGCAGAAAGGAGGAGAGTCTTTATGAGTTCAAGACTACCCTGTCTACACACCAAGTTCTAGGAGAGTAAAAGCTATACAGTGAGAACTGCCTTGAACCAAACCTTAAAACAAAACAGCAAAAATCCCCATCAGGGGTACTGATAGATGGTATCTATATAACTATGACTTAGAAAAATTACATGCGATAATGTGCCAAGAACACTGAGTACAGTGCCTAACAGTAACAAAAGCACACTAGTTTGTAGAGCAATCCAATCAACACTTGAGCAAGGACTGACAGCATGGGATCCCCACAGGGTTTCTGTGTCTTCCTGGCTGTCCTGGAACTCGCTCTGTAAAACAGGCTGGCCTTGAACTCACAGAGATTCACCTGCCTCTGCCTCTCAAATCAAGTACTGGGATTAAAGGCATGTGCCACCAAATCCAGCAGTATGAGATTTTTTTAAACTAAAGCACCTAGTTTGTTTGCTTGTTATTTTTCAAAGAGGGTCTTACTATGTGGTCCCAACTGTCCTGGAACTTGCTATATTAGACCAGGATGACCTCAACTTGGCTCCAGAACGCTAGAATTAAAGGCATGAGCCACCAAGCTTGGCCAAAACTTTCATTATTGATACTATTCTTGAAGATCTGACAATTGCTCTTAACTTTTTATATAACACTGCCAACATAATTCTACCTCAAATTCCTCAATTCACAATTTTTGGAAGCTTTTAATTATTAAATAAACATTAGAGAAATTAGACATTTTTTGATTGAGTTATGCAGATTTGTTATAGGAAAATGAACAGGAAGTATATAAAATAATAAAAAAGAACTTGCTGGTTTATTTCTTTCCAGACCCACAATTACTACTTTTGAAGGAATTTAAGTTTATAGAGAAGTTACAGAAAACCACACTAGAAACAGCAGAAGACAGAGTAGGTATGAATATGGATAAGAAGATATAGACAAAGAACTGTCTGCCTGAGGACAAAGCTGAGACAGCTACAGTGGCTCGGGTGCTATCAACCTACACCCTGTAGTTTTCTTAAAAAGGAACTCCCGGTAGTTTTTGACAGCTTTGTAGTATCTGTGTAACATACTTTAATAAGAACATTAATCCTATAATGATGCAATTATGGACATATAACTTAGCCCATACTTTTCTCATTTTCAAAATATAAATTTCAGACGAAAAATTTTAAGATCGTATCCTGAATTAAACTTACTGAGAGCCCACTTGATCAAAATACAGCTCTATAAAACAAATCAAAGAAGGTAAATAAAACAAATTGTTTTTCTAAGCAGAAAATTTTGAAAGAAATTAATTTTCAAGATATACAAAAATATATACTGATATCTAATATACTGCTTTTATATGACACTGTCATTTTAAGTATTCTCAACATAAAAACTAGGAAACATCTGGCTGTGTTTAGAAACAAAGATGGCCTTTATGAAGAAAGTAAAATCCTCCAAAAAAATAAATTAATTTAAACAATATTTTATTAAAAATGGATATTTTTTTTTTAAGAAAAGAATTACAAGTATTTCCTGGAAAAATAGCTGCAAAGTATTTTGGGCTTTTCACTACACTGTAAGCATCTATAACAGATGCAACAGAAATATTTTAATGTTACTATCATACAGGATTTCACTTTCTTTTTTAAACTGATGTATTTATTAATTACTAATATAGAAACAGGGTCTTGCGCTTTGTAAGACTTTGAAATGATTACATAATCCAAGTATTTAAAATTCTAAGTTTCAACTTATATTTTATACTGTTAATTATACAACGTGCTCATTTTGTTCATATAGTCATCTCAATACAATAACATCAGGTATAGTACATAAAATCTAATCCATTAAGTCTTACCAATTTATGACCTGATGAGACACTCTTGTGGACAACATTCAGTCCTTAGAAGCTAGAATAACCCTCCAACCATTTGAGGGCATCACAACTTTTAAACTTTCGGCTTTCGATCATTATTATGTCACATTCCTCCTCCGATGCTGAATTCTAAAAAAAATTCTAGCAAAGAGTTTAAGTAAATAAGTGCTTTAATCAAATAGCCTTTAAAATCGTTTATAGCAAAGGTTTATGTTTTACCATGATTACACAACTGATATTTTTAGATGTAAAATAATTTGAAATATTTGATTTGGATTCTTAAAACTTAAAATTCCAACATGGACTTTTAGGCCACCAGAATATCTGCCAGTGAAGAGTCAAACAGTAATGGAACCAATTAAAAGTTCAAGATCATGACCCAGAAATTCTGATTTAACACCATGCAACCTGA
Organism: Chionomys nivalis; assembly: GCF_950005125.1. NCBI lineage: Eukaryota > Metazoa > Chordata > Mammalia > Rodentia > Cricetidae > Chionomys > Chionomys nivalis. The sequence continues at coordinate 19,223,750 of NC_080109.1, forward strand.
TATAGACACTTTTAACCCTACAGAATGACACTGAAATACTACTCTCTGGTCCATGTGTGTCTCTAAACTCTAGCACAGCTGGCAGGGCCACAAAACTGCATGGATCACTTCAGTGCTTATAACAGCATTCCACTTTTATTCTGACATCTGTCTGTCTATACTCGTCTCAATTATTAAAGTAGACATGTTGCTAAGAACAAACTTTATCACATGCTTTAGGTACAGAAGTAGTATATCCTGAATGATTCAGCAGTAGTCCTGGATATCATCTTGGTAAGGATGTCAAAGAAAACTGGGGAAAGACTTAAAAATTGTCAAAACCGCTTTGTTATAAGTTATCTTCTTAAATTCTAATAATTATTATTTTTTTTTGCCAGAAAGTTTCCTACTGGGCATCTATTTCAATCCGTGAAGAATGACATCTTTACAAAATGTGTCTGATAATGCTATTTTTATTTTTAGTTGCAAGTGAGCCACAGCAAAGGCCAACAACTGTGGATAGTTTTTACCTAAATTAACATTCTAAATAAAATGATTTAATGGGTGGGGGGGGGGTAAAGAGGAGGGAGAAGGAAAGAGATCCAATATTGAGGAAGATCAGTATGTTCAAGACTCCAGACAGTCTTGGAGGAAAATGCAGCTATCTTAGGGCATCTGGCCTACATGTATGAGGTGCATTATGCTGACACAGATTCTACCTTTGAAAGGAACTTTTTTTTATCATACAAGGTTATTTACAAATAGAATCTTTCCAAATGTAATCTCACAAAACATTTGACATCATTAAAATTATATGAATTGGATTTTTCCCCCCAAAGCACAAGCTTATATGAAATCACCTGGTGAAGGCAAAAATCCATATTTATCCAAAGCTGTGATCACCAAAATGTCTCTGAAAATTTTTATAGTTATAATTCTAGCAATCAAAATACTCACTGAATATTTTTTAAAAATCTAATTTTGATGATTTATTCTGTTACTGGAAAAATCCCACAAAAAGATAACATATGTAGTACTATTTAATGAACTAAATGCTTCCTGAAGTGTATATTGATAGGACTTGTAATTTGCTTGTCTGGAAGGCTTAGATTAACTGTCAATTTGATGAGCAGACAATGCTTGACTCTTTGTTAAAGGGCTGGCTTACGTCACAGCTAACGCCTGGGAAGCCTTTGAAAGATACAACTGAATTAGCCACATATACAGGAAATTCTGATTTTTATTTGATAAGCTTATAGAAAAAAATATACATATATTATGAAAACACAGTAATTTCAGTTTAAAAAGTATGTTTAAGAAATATAAAACTTCTATTTCAATGTGTTCCTTGGGCACACATTTAAAAAAATTAGTTGTTATATAGGACAGGGCCATATCTGAAAAGTTTTATTCTAAAATGAATCTAGGTAGCTGAAGTATTTTATAGATTAATCAGATAAGCTTTGAAATGCTAAAATTAGAAATTCCTTCTATGAGTACCTAGAAAGCTTTGTCAATCATAATCTAACAATATCTTATTGTTAGGAATAAAAATCCCACTTAACTGATAATGTGCTCTTGTAAGATTTTAGTAAAGAACTAAATATACGCTTGCTATCACTTAGTTCACCTTTATGGAAAAAGCAACAAAACAGAACAAAATATGAGCAGGAGGGCAAGGATGAATGACTTAAAAGTTTCCAAGTATTAATTTGAAAAGTGATAGACCTGAATAACAAGCCTTTAAGATTTCCCCAAATAACTTTCCAGGGGAAATTCCTTGAAATACTTGGGGTTAAACCCAGAATTTTGAGCTGGTGAATGCACTACCACTGAAAGCTGGACCCCCAGCCTGCTGTTTGCTATTTGAACACATATCTCTGGAGTCATACACACCTCCATTTTTCAAGTATAAACCACATCTCTTTTAAAATATTCTAAAATTTCTGTAAGATTACCCATGTAGGTACATAATTTCACTGCTGTTCAAAAAAGTTGTCTACACTTTTACACATAGCTACTCCTTATGTTATGTATTAGAAATATGAACTTAGAAATATATAAGATAAACAACTAGCAGAAATATTCCTGACAGAATAAAAATATGGGAAGACCATATGTTCCCAGAAATTAACACAGAAACTACAACTGGTCTAATGTATTATAATACAACCAAAAAACTCCTATGTGGTGGTACATTTTTTATTTTGTGTGCACATGTACGTGTGTGTTCAAGTGAATGTGTGTAGGAGTGGGTATGGAGACCGGAAATCTACATCAAGTGTCTTCCTCACTTATATCTCCACCTTACAGTCTGAAATAAGTCCTTCTCATTGGCTGACCATTATGCCCCAGGGATCCTCTCCAGTGCTGGTTTAACAGACATGTGTTTCTATTCCCGGCTCCTCCCACACCTCTTCAAAATGTGCATACTGGGAATCAAATGAAGGTCTCAGCTTGTGTGGCAAGCACTTTACCCACTGAGTCATTTTCCTCGCTCATCCTCCTTTCTCCTTCTTTTTCAGTGCTGAGGCTTGGGGCCAGGGCCTCACATACACTATATACAAACTCAGCATTACCACTAAGCCACATTCCTCGGCTCTATGTAAATTTATAAATTTAGAAAGGATATTAAAGAAAATTTTAAAAATTAATTTGGAGGTGGAAGACAAGATGGAGTAACAAAGTAAATGGAGGCCAGTTGTATACGTCTCAAGTATATGCAATAAAAAAAACTACATACTTTCTAACAGGAAACTATATATTTTACTCTTGGGTTACTGATTTTCTTTGAGACAAGGTTCCTCTGTGTAGCTCTGGCTACCCTAGAAGTTGTTATATAGATCAGGCTGGCCTCAAACACAGAGAGAACTACCTGCCTCTGCCTCCTGAGTGCTGTTACTAAAAGCCTGTGCTCCCATGCCTGAAACAGTACACTATGGACAGTAACTATGGGCAGTGACAGTCATGTTTCCCGCACATATATGTTAACATACTGAGGACACCACCATTTCTGGTCCAGAATTTAAAAAGCCAGGGGAAAAAGTACTATCTTCCAAATCTTTCTTTTAGTTTGAGCAAGTCCAATAATGAATCTTCAAATTCTGAAGAGGTAAACTGTCTTAACATAAAAATGCCATTTTAAAGGATATTTAGCAAAGGATAATAAATTGCAATTATTTTCATTTATTAAAATTTATTTCTTCCAAATATAGCAAATATTTTAGACATAGCCAACTAAAGTCCAAACATGGAAGCTAATTTTTGATAATACATAATATTTAAAAGTTCTCTTATCAATTACAAAAAAAAAACCCCAAATGTATTTGTGGTGCTAGTATGAGAATGTGCGTGCAGCACCTAAAGAACGCCGTCTACAGCTTAAATCTCTCCCGCTACTCCAATCTTTAAAAAAAAATATGAAAACTTCATCTAATTTTTCTTCTCAAAAGGATTATAAACTCATTTACACATGAGTTTAAATATACTGAAGTATGAACCTAAAATTTTAAAATGTTAAGGAATATAATGGAAAAACAAAACAATAACAAAAGAAAGACATTCTGTTTGTTCTAGGTCACTAATATTAGGGTATATTTTCTTTAAGTCTGAGCAAGAATAATAATAAGCTTTTCCTAACAAATCTTTGTTTCCTAACAAATCAAGATTTTGGAAAATAGTTTAGTGAATTAATTTACACAATTTCGTGCTATTTAAAGACTTGGTTTACTTAAAATATGATATATATATATATACCTCATAAAGTAATCCTAAAATTTCACCCTGAAAATAATTACCATGACCTCTGAAAGTAGGATGGGTGATATAGGTTGAGTAATTTAAGTAATGAAGGAACAAAATCATGTAGACTGGTAAATAGCTGAACAATTTCTCATTGCTGATTCTGAAGTCTATCAATGTGTAGAAAATAGATATCAATTTATCAAATATAGCTGAACTATAGAAAAACTAAGAGAAGAAATGTTTAGGAACTAATGAAACAGTACTCCAAAGAATGGGGCTAAGATTTATGATTAAAACTATGGCAGCAGACAATTCTAAGAGCAGATGCAAATATTTTCTCCTCTTTTGGTTAGGAAGCAATATTCCCAGAGTGTTCCCATTTCTAAAACATCCTTCTCATACTATTTCCTCCTCTGATCTCAACGTTACGTGGTACTGCCACAGTTCTGGCATCACCCTCTCTTACCTTACTCTCTTCCTTGGAACCCTGACCTTTCCTAAAGTTTGAACTCTAAAAACAGAGAAAAAATATTATCTATTTTACAGCATTAAAAAGCTTATGTATCAGGTAGCTTTCCAAAACATTATTCTCTGCACAATAGCATTGAGCAGACAAAAGTTCTTTATCTACCCAGATTCACAGAGTCTGCGAGCTCTGCCTCATACCTGGGCTAAAATAAAATACCACTTTTCAGAGATGATTAATGGATAGCCTGGTCAAATTCAAAGCTTTTTTTTTTTTTTTGGTTTTTTGAGACAGGGTTTCTCTGTGGTTTTGGAGCCTATCCTGGAACTAGCTCTTGTAGACCAGGCTGGTCTCAAACTCACAGAGATCCGCCTGCCTCTGCCTCCCAAGTGCTGGGATTAAAGGCGTGCGCCACCACCGCCCGGCCCAAATTCAAAGCTTTTTGATGTATAAAACTTTATAAATGGAACTACTCCATCAATAGGCAAAGTGTAACCAAAATCTGTCTAGATGGATAGTGTATAATTTATGCACACGACTCTGTTTAGCAAATGCATCACTGTATATGTCAGGAATCTTACTCCAATAAAGGAACAAAGATTTTTTTTTTTTAAATTTATTATCTTACTTCTTTACCCAGTTGCATATCTGGATATTTCTACCAGTCTGTCAACTAATTCATAAAACAGCTAAAACCATAAATCTCATCTATATATCTATTCAAACTAATTCTTTTACTAATGCATCCTACAATATGTGCGTTCCTTCAGTCAACTGGGTTTTGAATACTCTGGAGTTGAGTGCTTCCTTATAATCCACAAGCTGTAAAATCTTATTAATGCCTTTTTGTTAAAAAATCATACTTCTCTTTGTTCAATCGAGTTTTTCTTGTTATTATACTATACAAATAATCAAATCCAACTATTGTTTTTTTACATGTATGTGTGTGTGTGTGTGTGTATGTATATATTTCCACACATGTATGTAAGCCCTACATATTCTCAGTGGTTCATAGTACCATTCCTCTAACTAGATTGCTTCTTTCCCTCAGTTTTCTAGTTCTAAAATACCAATTTCTACTCACTCTCAACTAAGAAAGCTACCTCACTCCAACTTTCCTTGTAAAATGGAAAGTGCCTGGATATTATAAAGGGCCATCATTTTCAATTATGTGATAATGATTCTCTTTATCTTTTCCCAAAGACCAAGCTCATTAGAAGTAGGTTTTGAATTTTACAATCTTGATTTTCCTGATATTATAGGAATCAATAAGTTTGTGTCAAATAATGGCATCTGACCACTTTCCTTATTAATTTACATTTAAATATTCCTGTTACCATAAGAACAAGCTAACGCCAAGGAAATAAATCATATATCCCTTGTAATTGCTTAACACTTACTGACTAAATTTAACCAATTTCTTCATGAAGACAAAACACTCCAAGTGTTTATCCATAAGGCAAATTCTTAAAAGCAGTCTGGTTTCCTCTCTTTAGTCTTCTCTCCAGCACTTCCGTATCTTACTGACAGACATTTAAGTAAACTGTCTGTTGTAATTCTTACATTAAGCTTTCATAGACAAAAACTCTTAATGATGCTTGATTCCTAGTGATTATCGAGACAGATTTCTAAACTAATTTTGTAGATTTAAGAAAACCAAGAATGAACACAATTTTTAAAAGGTAGTTGAAATTTAGCATCACTAAAATGCTAGCTAGTATGTGAGAATACCACAAAAGATGACTTCACAATAATATAAGCTCTTAGAGAATTAATCATTTAAGATATGTAAGGGGCTGATTATCTTTGAGCTATCAGTATCACTCTCCTCATATTTCTCATCACTTCCAAGGACTTTCCTGAGGACTCTGCAACTGACAAATGAGGAAAGGAGCACAAAAACTATAATGGTACCTAAAAGACTTGAGTAGCTTCAATTTCAGTCCATAGTGATGAAAACCCTGAAGAGCTGAGAAAAGATTATCTGAATATAGACAAAGGCAATCTGGTTATTGAAAAACCTCTCAAATTACTAATTCTAACTTAAATATAGGACAAACAGGTAAGTTAATAAAGGTAAATAAATAAAGGAGAACTGGTAAGTTAATGAGGAATAGCATATTAGTAATTTATAATTTGAATATAAAGATACTTGATAAATTGAAAGTATATTGGAAGGAGAAAAAGGTTTCAGTCCTTAAAATTGGGCACAAGCATGGACATTCAGATAGTCAAACATGATTAATGAAAGCTGGTTTAAAAGCTATCCCCAGGAACGGAGCAATGGCTCAATGGTTAAAAGCACTTCAGCTATTCCAGAGGATCCGTTTGGTTCCTAGCACCCAGGGAACTGGATGGCTCACAACCAGCTGTTACTCCAGCTCCAGATTTGATGCCCTTTTCTGGCCTCCATAGGTACTTACACACTAAGTAGCATACCCCCGACTCCCAATAAAAATAAGCCTTAAAAAGTCTACCCCACTGATGGGCAAATTTATGCTTCAATATATGTAGATAACACAAATCATATACAGGAGTTATGGCTTCCTAAACCAACGGTTCTCAACCTCTTTGGGGTTGCATGTCAGATATTTACATTCTGATTCATAACAGTAGCAAAGTTATAGTTGTGAAGGATCAATGGAAAAAATCTTATGATTGGGGGTCACTACAACATGAGGAACTATATTAAAGGGTTGCAGTATTAGGAAGGTTGAGGACCACTGTCCTAAATTCTTGAATAGTTCTATTTAACAAGAGAATTACCTTTGTAAAATACTTATTTGGCAAACCAATTGTTAAAAAAAACAAACAAAACAACAACACAAAACCCCAAATTTACAATAGTCCAAAATAAGGCTATTTGGTGAGATCCAAAACAAAGCCAAAAGTTATTAATTAACATTTTAAAAGCAGTATTATTCTGCTAGGAATAAACAGAACCACAGTGCTTTCTCAGTGTCAGTTAACAAGTCTGTATTTGCCAAATAAAGCTGTATAAACTGTTCTGTTAGAACTAATAAAGCCAGTCACTCCTCATTTGTGTGTGTGTCTATCACTTCCCCCATCTTAATAATAAGGCAAGCCTCCCAGTGATTCTGGACCTTGTTGATTTGCTAGACTGGGTAGACCAGCAGGCCAGTGAAATTCTGGGATTGTCCTGTTGTCGCCTTCTAGTGTCTGGACTGCCACACCTACGTCATTTTTTCTCTTTTATATGGGTGATAGGGATCTAAATTCAGGTCTACTGCCTTTTTCCCAGTCCAGAAATATATTTTTAACCTATGAAAAACTAATAGATACAGAATTTGCCTCATTTCTGAGACGCTAAAAGTATTTGGTATCTACTAAAAAGAACAAGTATTTAGCTGTAACAACACATTGTGACCAAGTAACTTCTATGGTTGTCCTACAATGAAACCACTTTAATATTAGACCAAAATTATAGAAAATAAAGATTAAACTTTCCACAACGTATTAATGAAAATAATATATCATTTATACTGATATGATAGCTTATGAAAGCTAGATATTACAAATAATTAAACTGCATTTAAAGCTACTTATCATATTCAAATAGAGTACTATATTTCCTTTGTATTGAGGAAAAGTATAAGGCATACCTCAAGTACTATTTACATGATTAAAACTTTGTTTCATACTATAATCTAGTTATGTATTTCTTTATAATACTTTATACTGTTAGAACAAAACTAATTTCAACTTGATTATATACACAGCATTACAAATTTTAAAACTTCCTGTTCAAAAACTATCTAAAATAATTTTTGGTTAAGTAAGGAACAAAACATCTAAAAGATATAAAGTATTAGAAAATATCTTTTTAGTTATACACACAAACAAATCAAACCAAAAATTAAAAGAAAGTTTTACTATTTACTATTAATGCAATGCAGACCATGTTTTAATATGACATGTATAGGCACTTAGCAACAATCTTTTCTAATGAAAGAGGAGAGTTGAGTCTATTAGTGTTATCCAAAAGTATGCCAGATGACACAAACGCGTTGCCAGGCAGAGTTAAAAGAATCTAACAAGCTTTGTGGGAATTTAAGAAACACTGTACTCAACTCCTATTAATTAAATACAGAATGATGGACTGCTAACAAATATTCAGCCAAATAACTGAACAAAGCATATACTATTTAAAAATGTGTGTTAAGCAGAAAGATAAACCAAAGTATCTTTTGCCAAAAGTGAAATCAAAGAGTTTTTTTGTTTTGTTTTAAGTGAAAAATAAGACCTAAACAGTATCTCTGTGAAAAAGCAACCTGTTTGGGGTCTTACAAATTGTTTTATAAATATACAAAGTTCTAGGGTCTTACAAATTGTTGTATAGATATACAAAATTCTAGCAAACAAATGTGGTGACAATTCCTTGTCAAAATTAATGACAATTTTGTTACTCAGGTCTTGTCCCTCTTCCAGTTTAATTTTTGAATGGTATTTTGTTTTGTTATAAATCCTATAAAACAGCACAAAAATAAGACTTATTTAACAAAAAAATATTTTGCCTTAAAATATATGAAGTGACTATTTCAAGACAATAGAATATGTAATCCTTAAAAATAGATATAACATGCACAGAATGCAATAAAATTAAAAAGCACATTTATTTTCTATAGAAAATAGTCTTTTTGGTTTATTTTGCTGCTTTGTCCCATGCTAGATTCCATGTGATTTCCCCCCTTTAACAAAAGTCAGTTTTATGCAAAGCAATTCATGCATACACTTTTGCATGTATGCATTCCATATCAAGTAATCATACCTATCCCAGAGGCTCTTTGATTCCTGAAACGTGTTCAAATGGAACGCTTGGTAGAAAGCAGTTGAAGGATTCCTGTGAGATCCAAGAATCAAATGGAAATGAAGTTGAGAATGTACAGTATATTCAGTACTTACAAAAATGGAAGATTTTAGATTCTCATACAGTGTAACCACTTAAATTTGAAAAAGGAAAAAAAAACGTTGAGACTGCTTAAAACAATACTTTTTAAAGCACACAAAATTCAGAAACCACAGTAATTCAGATTCAAAATTTTAAAAGAATAAATAACAGATAAAGTTAAATACTAGCATTCAATTGTGTGCATATATACATAACAGTAACCAGAGCCTATCAACACCATGTTGTAGTGATGCCTTAATGATCATCTATGGTTCTAGCTGTTGTTCTCCAGTAGCATATCCACATACAACACTAAGCTATAGCTTTCTAGGATTTGTTCAAAGTGAAGGATTAATGATGAATAATAAAGAGTCCTTCTTGGTTGGACTTGATACATTTCCACTTTTAAGTTTATTTGTGTGTAGTTTCTCTAGGCTAGTGGTGGGGGGAACAATGTGATTGTATGGAAGCATTCTAATTTCTTGCATGAGTATAATGCCCCCTTTAAAGGGGAAAACCTATCAACTGTATCACTCATTCTTACTATCCCTATGGTTCAACACCACAGAACTCTAACTAACTAATGAGCTCATGTAGGCTAACTCCAGTATGTACAATTGACCCTATATGTCAGGAATTTCTCAGGGAGCTAAGCTTTTGACTAACCTGGTTCCTAACTGTTTTCACTCATTAAGCATAATTCTAATGTCTTCCTCACCATCCACCTGTACGTTAGGGGCTATCATGTACCTGTACTATCACTTAAAAAATCCTTAACTCAGGGCTAAAGAAGATGGCTCAGTGTTTGAGAGCATATCTGCTCTTGCTGAGGACCCAAGTTTAGTTCCTAGTACCCACTCATAACTGCCTAGGACTTCAACTCCACGGATTCTGATATCAAATCAATCATCATCCACTCAATCAACCAAACTTTCTACTCTGAGGCCACAAGAAAACAAAAAACAAACAAATCCAATCTTCGATTCATGGTAGGAAGTAAGAGCAGCAGTAAAAAATATACTATATACCCAATGCTACTCAAATTGCTTTACATTATTGCCTCAAATTTCTACAACATCCCTACCTAAAAGGAGTAAGAGGTAACTCCCCAAATGTCAGAGTAGGTAGCCTAATTTTATGCTTTTAAACCACTATACTAAACATACCAGAGTCAAAACCTGACTTCTCTAGCTCTATGTTCTTTTAAAATAACACTGTTATTAAATAGTTAAACATGATTAAGTAATACTATAGTTTTATTTAGCCTTTGTCTAATAGTTGAAGACTGTAACCATATCTAAATCTTTAAGGTACAGCCAATGCTCAATTGCTATTATGTTATTAAAGAATAATCTTCAGATGTTTTTCTGAAACCTTAGTAGGTGCCTTAAGAAAGGCTGCTGGATTACAGGACAGGAAACAAAAACCTGCTTCTGGGGCTTGAGAGGTAAGTGGTTCAGCAGTTAAGAACATTTCTTACTCCTGCAGAACCTAGCACAGATTTCAGGTAGCTCACAACTCACTGTACCTCCAGCTCTAGGAGATCCAATACCCTTTTGTGGCCTCCACGGACACTGGCAGACACACAGCATACACCACACAAACATCACGGACACTGGCAGACACACAGCATACATCCACACAAACAGATGCATATGCAAGTAAATGAAAAAAAAAATACAACAACTAAACCTTAAAATTATTCATAAAGTTGACTGCAACAGCAATCAAATATCAACAATCACCAAATTAAAAACAAGAGAATCATGACTTCAAAACCTGAATTAAGCCAAGCTGTGTTGGATGCATAGCCCTTTTTCATACTGCATTTTAGATTTTTATCCAGTAGATATCACTTTTCATAAACTAGAAAAGGCACAGACACTGGGTAACAGAGAATCACCAAAGTAGCTGAAAAAGTACAAAGTAGTTAAAAAACTAGTAGGACTTTTTAACAATATAAAGTTTTTGTTGCTTTCCTTACTCTATTTCCTTTCTAGTCTTTAAACCCTTTTTCTTACCTTTTTCTTTTGATTGTCTAAGGCAATCAAAAGCACAGGTTAGATCTGCCAACAACAAAGTTTAAGAGGAATCTAACATCTTCTAACTTTTGTTAGGCTACCTTTTCCCACTGTACTTCAAAATCAAGTCGGCCAAGTAAGATAAAAGGCAAATGAACCAAAAATTTAATTTGGCTCCTCCCACCATCAACTAAAACAGGTTTGCCCAGGACCATGTGAGCACTGGGCGGCTATTCCTTAAATTGTTTAGGAACTTCAACTTTAATGGAAAGACTCAAAGTCAGAAGGAGAAGACTAACAGAGTAAATTTTGAAGTTAGTCCCTAGTTTGGAATTAAAAATACTTTATAAAGAGCATTTAAAATGAAATCTATTCAGAGGGATGACATTTTAAAGAACTTCCGATATTTTGACTTTGGAAATATCTATATTAATTTGAAGCAAATTCACCTACTAAACAAAATGGCTTCAATTAAAGTCTTATGAAATGCCATCATTTTTTCAATGTAATGACACAGTATTTCTCAAATATAAAAAATTATCTACTGTTAATAGTAAACCTCAGGATATGAGAATGATCTATGAAATAAAGTACAATAATGGGAGGAAAAGATATATTTTATTCAGTGGTTTTGAAAAATGTCTACAAACAAGAAAACAGCATTTTCATTTAGATGACTGCAATAAATTCAATATAAACTACAGTTTATTCTTCTAAGAATTGCTTTACTTAGAGTAGTAGTTTATATTCACTTCAAACAAGCTGTTAGGAATCTGGTTTCAAATGTGATTTCTTGTAGAAGAGAATATATGGTCAAAAATGCAAAATTTAAAATGATATCAATTATAACTTGGTGCTATCAAGTTTCACTTAGCACTGAAATGATCTTATTAACAGAGCTTTCCTTGGGACCTCAGCAGCCTCAATTTCTTTGTCATTCTCAAGTAATTGTTAATTGTGACCACTGGTATTTACAAATGGCTTTTCTTTATCTATTCCCTGGCTTCATACACTAGTCTGTCACATTAATTTCCCAGCACAGGAAAACAGTATGCCAGAAAGTGACAAACACATAGAATACATATCCACTTGCTTTAGCAAGACATTCTATTTATAGGGCACCTACAGTAGGGAGAAGAAACACACCTGCATACCCTACATCTCAAAATAAACCTAAAGTGTTGGTGAAGCTTAAAGGGAAACATATGTGAGCCTCAACTCAACAAAAACCTCTTTTCTAACTCCTTTTAAGATTTAAACAGAAATCAGACAAATAAATATCAACAAGGGCCATTCCAAATTTATGTGTGGATTTTAAGTATCTGTAAGTATCTTTCAGGTAAACAGTCACAACATAACCATCAGTGACTACAGTAATTTTCCTTTCTTCCCACATCGTTCATTGTTTGCTAAGCAATAAAGCAAAGGAGCACTCGCTTTGGAGTGGCAGACCCAAGTGTTTATGTTTTATCATGTTTCCTTAATCCACAAAGGAGAATAAAAATCTTGCTTACAGGTTGCAAAGATCAAATGAGATAATTTTTATATAGGGTTTGGCACAATTAAGCTTAATTTTATGTTGTACAAAATTTAACTTTTGGTAGAGGATCTTAGCAGGCATTAAATATCTCATCATCGTTATGGTAATGTTGAAGCAAATGAAATACTTAAATTTTGAGCTAGGTGTACCAAACTATTTAGTACATTCTACCACATAACAATTCTGACTTCTGGGCCCCAGTGAAGACCCCCATGCAAAACATAATTTTATTACAGTTTAATGTATAATACAATAATTACTGAAATTATTGAAGTAAATTGTAAGATAAACACTACTTTAGCAATAAAATCTTCAAGAAATGCTTTTAAGTAGAAATTATAAAGTTAATGTAAGAATCTAAATTTACTGTGGTATTAAGCCCTTCACTATGCTTCCTGTCAAGTTAATCAAAATTTCCCAAGTGCGACAGTCTTACTCTTCCATTTCATTACACAAGCTGCCACTTCTCTGAGCTTAGCAAGTCATTTCTCTTATCAGTGATCTAATGTGAATGGCCCATTTAATTAAAACTCAGTCCAAAAGTCACCCTCAGAAGAACGTACAAATAATACATTGATTCTGAAGACAGAAGTGGGTGGCTGGGGAACAAATGTAAGAAGTTTTCAATTTATCCTGGTTTGGATATTTTAAGTTCTCAACTATATACACACATGTATATGCAAAGACAGTGTCTGAACAGACGTCATCAGTCTATATTAGGAAATCAAATTTCTTAAACTGTTCCCCATTAGCACTTACTATCTGCTCCATCAAAACCTAACACATATGAAATATAATCTAATCATATAGACTACTACCTTGGAAGAAAGAGTCTCACTTCCGTACCCTATCGTTTACTACTTGGAGAACTACAACAATTGACTGGTGTGTTGTTCCTTTAGCTATTTACTTTGCATACTTTAGCTATTTACTTCTCAAGCATTTGAGTAAAGAAGTAAGCTTCATTTTCTTTCTTCCTTCCTTCTAATCAATCAATCAATCATACAATGGTTGGTAGTGGCAAAAAAAAAGGGTTGGGGGTTGTGACAAAAGAAAGTTTCTTTCCAACTTTATTTAAAAGTATGGGTTCAATAGGACTAGACAGAACTTTAAAACATGACAAAGTGCCAAATTCTAGCTTCACCAATATTGGGGCGGGGACGACTGAGGGGAAGTAAATGACTTGATTAATTAAACCAGCAGAGCAGTTGGAAGAACGAGGATTAGAACACAATCTGCTGTAATCCTTACCGCTTCAGGACTAAAGCAGTAGTCTCCTTTTCTGTGGGCACCAGCAGGCACACACATGCAGGCAAAACACCTATCCTGATTAGTCTTATGTTTGCACATCAAAACTGAAGACTTGGTAAAATTGTACCATTTGAAGGGGTAATCTGCAGGAGTTTGGAGCTGGAACTACTTACTCCAATTTCTGTAATGTATACTTGCCACCATACTATCTTATGTTATAGATTATTCACATAAAATTTAATACTTTAAACCAGCAGTTCTCAACCTGTGGGTCACAGCCCTTTGGGAATTGCATATCTGATATATCAGATGATTTATAACAGTAGCAAAATTACAGTTATAAAGTAGCAAAAAAAAATAATTTTAATGGTTAGGGGTTGCCACAACATGAGGAACTGTATTAAAAGGTTGCAGAGTTAGGAAGGTTGAGAACTATCCAAGGTTGGCATCCTCATTTTTCACACAAACAGAATATTTACAGAACTAAATGACTGGTTTAAACCAGTTCATTTAACAAATACACAGCAACAGTAGATTTTAATTCAGGTATGTCTGGCTTAACTGTCTGTAATGGTCATTCATGTGTTAATACACAAACATACTATTGCTTTTATTTAATCAAAAGAACACCCTTTTTCATTTTTGTTTCCATGGCAGAGGTAAAGTATACAAAGAACTTATTTGGTTTATACACATAACCTCCCAAGTGGTAAAACTACAGTTCTATTTTAAAAAACTAATGGGCTTTAAACTTTGCTTTTGAAAACTTTTATTCATATAGTATGCAATTTACCTGTTATATAGGCTGTTAATAGAAAGTATGGCCTAAATAATTCAAAATAGATTTAAAATAGTCCAATGTTCTTTATAGTCACTGACATTTGACAGAAAGAGTTTATCTTTTATAGTGTGAAACTCCAGCCAAATTTTAGTGAATACTTATGGATAAAGAGACTGAGGTAGTTTAACATTCGGTTCCACTTGTTTACCCTACGTAGTCTGACCAATAGTAAATATCCTAGGTGGATAGAAATAAAATTAGTAACTTAATTAACTTAATTACTTCACATACACTATATGTATATAGATACTGTTTTCTTAAAGTAAAAGAAATATATTTCTTTAAAAATAATTAGCACAACTTAAAGAAATAAGATTAAGTCTGATTTGGCATTTTAAATTTGAAAGGGAAGGGGCCTGAAGAGATGACCCAGTGGTTTCCTGTTACTTTACTAAAGGAGTGGGTGACTCCCAGAACCTACACAGCAGCTCATTCCATCAGTTACTCCAGTTCCAGGGGATTCAATGCCCTCTTCTGGTCTCCAATGGCACGAGCAAGCACATACATGGTGCACATACATACATGCAGGCAATACATTCATACATATAAAGTAAATCTAAGTTTGTTTAATTTGAAAAATTCAGAACATACATGAAATTTCATCCGACTCATGTAAATATTTATAGGGATATATCAATTTATATATCTTCAATATTACCACTCAAGTTTGATGTATACACAGTGAAGACTATTTGTTAGTGTCATGGAATGATAAGGCAAACTGATAAATTTTTACGGGCGGCAAATAATTTTGTTTTATGAGACAGTGTCTCATTATGTAGCCCTGGCTAGCTTGGAACTCATTATGCAAATCAGGTTGGCCTTGAACTCAGAGACCAGTCTGCCTCTGCCTCCCAAAAAGGCACCTAACTTTTGCTTTAAGCAGTGCCAGGCTAAGAACATAACAAATATTGAATAGTTAGTATGTCCTTGATTTGCTATGGGAAAGATCAATGATTTATGTATGCACGATTCTTTGTAGATGTACCTTATCAGTATAGTGCTATCTAAAATAGCTTAAACCACTAGTTGAGTATAAAGAAAAAAAAAACCCACAAGCTTAAAGGTTTATTCCAATACATGAGTTTGGCTGCATAATAACCCCCAAACAGTACTAACAATTAAGATTTAAAAAAAAAAAAACAAAAAAAAAACTCTAGTCTTTTTTTCCATAAGCATCTAGTAAGGGGGTCAACATTTTGACTACATTAAATTAGATAGGCTGGCTTTTTTTTTTTTTTTTTTTTTTTTTTGATTTTCGAGACAGGGTTTCTCTGTGGTTTTGGTTCCTGTCCTGGAACTAGCTCTTGTAGACCAGGCTGGCCTCGAACTCACAGAGATCCGCCTGCCTCTGCCTCCCGAGTGCTGGGATTAAAGGCATGCGCCACCACCGCCCGGCTGATAGGCTGGCTTTTATAAAGCCCCTTCTCTTTATATTTACTAAAGAATAATAGAATTAGTAGACAATATCGCTTCAGAAAAAATAAATACAAAATGGTCTAAAACAATTACCCAAAAGTAAAAAGTTACAAAAATCAGACTAGTAGTCTTCATTATTGACAAATTTATTTCTTCTAAGACCAAAATGTTATTCTACTATATTTTCTTTCAT
Organism: Chionomys nivalis; assembly: GCF_950005125.1. Classification (NCBI taxonomy): domain Eukaryota; kingdom Metazoa; phylum Chordata; class Mammalia; order Rodentia; family Cricetidae; genus Chionomys; species Chionomys nivalis. Next base: position 19,240,113 of record NC_080109.1, read on the forward strand.
TTTTGTTATCTGCCATCACTCAAAACAATACTTCTCTACCCCTCAACTGGGACCCTCATGGAAAATGAAAAATCAGAATCTCTTTTCTACTCTCCTAACATCCATCCCTCTATTAAGAAGATAGGGAGGTAGGAGCATTTGCTTAGTGGATTGCTACTTGTCATTGAAGGACACTGCATCTAACCTGTCTCCCAGTGCAAAAAAAGATTAACTCTACTACAAAGTCTCAAGTATCAAATGCATAATCCTAGTGTCACACCCATTTTCAAATGAATGTTGTCAGAGCCTTACAGAAAAAATATATTAATACTGCATTTATTCTTAGGGGTACATATTAACCCTATTTCTAATATTTGTAAAATGACTTCTTACAAAGATGATTTCATAGATTTATGATCCCATAGGCTTCTTTTACTTACATGAAAAAAAAAACTACTAAAAATAGTTACCTGGAATATGTTCCATCCCTATACACATAAGTGCTTATTTTCTTTAAAATAATAAACATTTGGCCCAAATTAATTAGTTCTCAATTAAAAAATATGTAGCAGTAAATATAAAAGGCTAAACGCCTATTGATATAGCTGTAGGATTTTCAGCTTCTTTGGAAAATCATCGGTCTTTGTAAATTCAAAATTTCTTTTATTTATATCTATGTTTATGACTAATGTATATTTTAGTAGTTAGATATCCTTAGATATTTCTAATGAATGAATGAATATACCATCAACAGTTTTTATATTAAATGTCATGTATACATTGATTTTATACTTTTTGGGGGGGGGGGGCTTTTGAGACAAGGTTTGTTTGTGTAGTCCTAGCTGTCCTGGAACTCAAGAGATCCATGCATCCATGTGCCTCTGCCTCCCAAGTGTTGGGATTAAAGGCGTGGCTTGACTTTATACTCTGACTATCTACACCTTGGTAGGAATGCTTTCCCAAGGTTTTAGGAACAAGACAGTATCTTGCTTGTGATTTACTCATTACTGGTAAAGCTGAAAGATCAAAATCACCTCCATGATGTAATAGACTGAACAAACAGATTCAAGTAAGGAGCTTTCAGATTTTTAAACTTATGTGCTGGGAAACCTAGGAGATTTTTCTGTAACATAACTCTTAAAAGGGGTCTGTAGGTTTTACAGCACAACAAGAGGACATGTTGTTCCTGGTATGTATTTAAATAAATCTTTTTACTTAAACTTCAAGTTTAAAAAGACAGAACATTAAGTATATATGAAATCCATTAAATATATGAACACATTTGTGTTTATAGCACATACCAAAACACACCAGTAGCGATACTAGTCATTAGCAAACTATTCAAATTAAACAAGTCACTAAAGAATCCTTACAATAACCAGGGTTTCAACTGTCAGTTAGACAGTTGACAGTTCACAATTATAGCCATTCATGAGTTCCTGGAATGCTACCTTCAAAGTTCACACTGGTCAGTTATTTATGGACAACAATCTGTACTGTGCTCCACTTAGGGCCAGTAATAGCTCACATTCTCCTTTTATTTACAGTAAAGGAGTCTGTTAAATGTATAGACAGTTTAAACAAATTTTGTAATGTTCACTGTAAAAGTGGCTACACAATTTTTTATCAACCATCATTACAATCATCAGTTTATACAAATTTAACCTGAGAAGTCTTAATGTGTAGTAATAATTTTCTAATCAAAATGGCTGGAAAAAATCTCACAATTTGATACTTAATGTAGGGTTAACAGGCAAGATAACTGAGAAACCTTTGCATCAGCCCTTTTAAGGTGTCGTAGTAGTTGTTTAATATAAATGATCTCAAAATTGATTCAATATAGGCCCTTCTATGGAACCAAAACCACGAAAGAACTTCAAATATATGAACCTAAATTAATCCACCTTGTTAACCTCCCATTTCCCTTCTTTTGTTTAAAAAGAAAACAAAGACCTGTTTACTAAATTTGGAATTTAAACAAAAAAAATGAATATTTACAAGTATTTCTTTAGGATCTAAATGTATTAACCTACTCACGAAGTTTAAGACATACTTCCTCGTGATCTCACCAATTTATATGATATTTGAAGGATTATAAATAATACTGCAAGATTTTGAGAAAGTAACCTCAAATTATACTAAAAGTAGTATTTCTAGTTAGGACTGTTCTTTAAAAGGTATTCATTCATTCATCTGGTTAATTTAAACGTGTGCCTCGAAAACCGCTATTTTCAAGTGCAAAACTTCTGAATGCTCTCTTTTACAGAGACTTTCTTTAAAAACAAAACAATACAAAAAACCAAAACCCCTATCTAATTAATGGATTCATGCCTTCACCAGGTGTGTTGGTTCATGACAAAACATCAAATGTGTAAGATTACATCTTGGAAAGAAGAAGATTAAAAATCAATGGTAAAACTGATAATATGCAATGCAGAATTTAAGGTTGGGGTAAAGGAGAAAGTAGCACATTCAAATGGGACCACACACAAACCCTTGAAAAGGATCAACTGATGCAGTAGCTAAGAACAATGATGTAGTACCATCTGCAGTGAAAACACTGGTTATATTTGGAATTATGATTTCTGAGATTACTTTAACTACAGTAAGGTAAAATATATGCACCTGTAGCACGTATTCAAAAGGAATGTTTCAGAGTTTCCATCTGTCAACAGATTTCTACTTCAGTACATTATTTATCATCCTTTTAATTTCTGAGGAATATGTTATGAACTGCAAAGTGTGTGAAGAGGAAAGATGCATTCTTCAAGCAATAGGTTTTAGGTGTGTAATAGGAGGTTGGGGAAAGTCACTTACTGAAGAGGTACAGATCAGAAAGGGAAAGTTAAAGGTAATTTATAAACTTTGAAAATATAGGTTCCTGATAGTCATAAAAGACAAGATACCATCAAACTTGAAAGGGAGACTCCACCTGACCTCCCAGTGAAAACAGGAGCAACTAGAAAATTGAAGGATTTTTTTTCAGTTGCTTCGAAAATCAGTTTTTGTTTCATTTTTTTTAAACTTGGTAATTCCACCTCTATTAAAATTTTCAATGACTAGCTAGCTGACTAGCTAGCTCACTTAGCTCTGAGTTCTCAAGTGCAAAGACTTCCTACAACTTGGCTACAAAATTCATTAACTCTGAATTACAAAAACAGAGATGAATTCCAGTAATCATTTTTAAACCAGCAGAAGAATATATAGAGTAAAACAGGGATAAGGAGAAGTAAAAAGCTAAGAATGTGAGGGATTAAAGTATACTATTTCATGGTAGTCTTCTACATACCAATGATTCTACAAACTCATACTACGTTTTGATTCTCTTAGCAATTGAATTAACCTCTCTCAAAAACCTTCAAGTTTAAGAAGATGCTCCACTCTTTCTCTGTAATTTTTAATGTAGTGCTAAAATGTTGCAATTAAGGTTTTAACAAGGTTGGAATTATATAATGTCAAAGGTCTACATGACAGCTCCTAAAAAAAGGCCAAAATTCCTCATTAGACCATAACCAAACATAAGCTGCTATAGAACAGTGTAGAAATACACTGGCTTTCATCTAAAATATTAAAAAAGCACTCCTTACACTCTAGGTAGAGGGCGTTGGTTAAGGACATACCTTTCAAAAACTGTAGTTTCTATTACTTGTTTGAGCACTTTGCACCTCCCTTCCCTATCTTAAAGACTTCTGCTTAAACAAAAGAAGTATCTCTGAGAAGCTACTGGGAATCCTCAAGACTCCTTTCTGTTAAAAGTCTGTCTGACTTAGATTGTCAAAGACAGATTTCACGTTTTACCACTCTCTCTCTCTAGTCTTCCCAAATTCACTGATGGGAGTGTACGTCTATTTCCTACTCTGGGCCCCAACTAGAAGGCCTTCTGGTTTTCAGTCTCAATTTCCAAACTAACTTTGGCCAAACTCTGCCATAAGCACTCAAAAGTACTTAATACCTTAGGAAGGGACACCATTACTGATGGGAGGGGCACACCAGCTCTCATTTTTAAACTGTTAAGCTGTAACATCAAAGACATTGAATTACTATCTAAGTTTTAAAAACAATAAATAAAACAAAAACCTTGACCATGTCTCCTTACACCTCTAGTTCAAAACTTTGTATTGATTTTACTAAATTAAATTTTGAAAAGAAAAATAAAGGCCTCAAGTGAAAAAAATCTCCCCAAGCTGTATCCTAAGCTATTTGGACCAAGCAATCTTAGCAGATATTTAACATAAAAATTCCCATACCTGTCTTCATCACCATCAACAGGAATAGCTATGTTGAACACAGAGCTGGCCAGACTGTTCATAGGTGTTAACTGAAGGGGGTTTGCCAGGGCATCTGCAACTGGAGGCTTCACAACAGGCTTATTTTCAGCAATGAGAGAAAGTGGTGGTTGAGGTAGGGGTTCTGATTTTCTTCTAGTATCGTCAACTTGCCCGACTAAAGGCTGGGTCTGAGTCTGAAACTGGCTTAGGTCAGACTGTGGTAGGCTCGTTGGTGCACTGTGTGTGCCTTGCGCTAAGGGCGGCCCAACTTGTTGGATGACGCTGCTGCTCCGGCTGACTGGCGTGTGGCTGCTCAGCGGCTGAGACTGGCCCAGAGGCGCGGGTACATTTGGCATAGTAACAGAAGTGGTGGGCACACTAGGCACGCTTGGAGCGGGTACCGCGGCAGGCACGTTTGGAACTCCGGGCACCACGGTGTGAGGACCACCAGGCACGGCTGACAGCTGACCACTGGCCCCCATTTGCGGCGGAGGCTGCACGGACTGGGGCTGCCCAGCCCCGGGAAGCCCGGAGCCTGGCTGCACCACGCCTCCCATAGCAGCTGAGGCCACTCCCGCCGGCTGACAAGGAGCGGCCTGGACGCCAGGAACCGGACCTGGAGCTTCAGTGGGCTGGGAAGGGGCGCCCATCATCTGCGCACTCAAGGAGGAGACGCTCTGGCCAGAGCCCAAAGGAAAGCTGGCCGCCGAAGCCGAGGTCGCGCCAGCGCTTGAGGACAAGGGCTGCGCAGGGCTGGGTGGCTGCAGGGCCACGTGCGGCTGCAGGTACTCGCTCTGGCCCGGGGGCTGCACGGGCACCAAATGCCCGGGTGCTAGCTGAGGCTGGGGATACGCGAACTGCTGGGGATGGTGCGGCAGCGAGGAGCCCACCGCCGGGCCCGGCTGGGCGGCCAGGCCCACTGGCGGCGCCAGGTTTACATTCGTCGGTGGCAGAGCCTGGCCAATAGGCCCCGGGAGGGCGCCGCCGGCCACGGCTCCCTGGAGCTGGGTTGGCAGAGCTCCTGCCGGCATGGGTTGCGGCCCGGTCGCCGCTCCCGGGAACGGCGGCAGCGGTGCCGAACTTGGAGCCACAGCCCCACCTACGGGCGGCGGAGGCTGCGGCTGCCCAGCGCTGAAACTCTGCGGCTGGGCGAGAGTGGGCTGGCTCATTTTCTCCGACGGGGGTAGCTGTGACACAGCAGTCAAGGAGCTGTCAGTTCCCGAGTCCAGCCCGTGCGCCCCCTGCATGGAGGCCACCACCACCACCACCGACCCTCCGGTGGCGCCCAGCCCGCTGTCCCGCTCGGCAGTCTGCTCCAAAGTATTGCTGTGGCGGATGCAATCCCCGGAGCGGGTACTATCCGAATCCCTCTCGTAGTATTCCATACACGTCCATCGGCCGCGCCGGTACGGCTCTCCGCTCCCGTGGTCCAGCTTGATCACGCGGAAACGGGAACTACAAGTGGCGGGGGGCTGAGATGGAGTTGCACTACCCGGGCCCGGGGCGGACACCGGAGTGGTGGCCGACGCCAGGGTCTGGGCGAGCGCCCCCGCCACGCTCCGGGCCGACACGCCGCCGCCTCCGCCTCCGTTGGCGGGTGCAGCTGAGGCGGCGGCCAGCTGCCCATCCAGGATGAGGTTCGGGGACACGGTCCCGGGAGTTTCCGTATCCCCGACATTGTTGAGCGTCTCTTCTGAGGAGCTGCGCTCGCACACCTCCTCGGGGCCGTAATCGGTGGCCCGAGAGACGTCGAAGATCTCCGAGGACACGTCCTCGGTGCGCGACTCGTCCGGGTCGTCCAGGCTCTCGGTGTCTTCGGTGATGCTGGTGGCCACCTGCGCCGTGGTGACACTGGTGATCTGGAAGCAGCTCTTCTTCTTGGCCGGCATCTTGGACATGGTGGAGAAGGCTGGGAGGACAGAAGCTCCTCTGGGATCCCACCGGAAACCGGGAAGGGCCGAGCACGGGGGCCCCCAAAGACAAAGTCCGAGTTCGCGCCTGGGTCTACGGCCCGCGCCGCAAGTCACGGGCTGCTCTGGGCGCCGGCCTCTCGGCGCCACATCCTCCTCCTTCCGTCTCACCTCCCCGCGGCCGCGGCGCCTCGCTTCAAGCCGGCAGGGGACCGCTCGAGCGTGCTTCAGGGGCGGGCCGGCTGCTCGCCAGGCTCAGCCGCCGCGGTCAGTCCAGCCCGGTGCTCGGCGCGGTCAGCAGGCCCGGCTGGGGGTGGAGCGCAGGGCGCAGGAGGCGGCGGCGGCGGTGGTGGTGGCGGCGGCGGCGTGAGGGGCGGTTCTGCCCCGCTCGGGCTCCCTCCGGCCGGGGCCCGCGGCTGCTCCCGCGCGGCGACGCGGACGAAGAAGAAGAAGAAGGCGGAGCGGCGAGGCCAAGAGCGGCGTTTCCCGACGGGGGCTGGAGGTCCCGCGGTGGGAGGGCAGCCCTCCGTCCCCGGCGCTAGCCAGAGCGCAGCCCGGGGGCCATGCCGGCGGTGGCGGCGGAAGCCCGCTCGGGGGCGGGGAGGACCGGCAGTCTGGTCTCCCTCAGGGAGCCACCCGCGGCGGCGGGGCCCGGCCTCCTCGCGGCTCAGGCGTGTGAGGGGCGGCGGCGGTGACTGAGGGAACGGCAGGCGGGCAGGCGGGCGGGCGGGCGGAGGCGCTCGGCGGCGTGAGGAGGAGGAGGAGACCGGTGGCGGCGTCTTCCGCTTCGCCTCGGCGCGGCCGGCTTCGTCAAGCCTGGAGAAAAAACTGAAATTCAAACTGCTGAAGCAGCGGCTGCAGCTCCCTCCCCTCAGCTAAGATGGGGCTGAAATGGCCGCGCCAGGGATGCTGGGAGGAGCAGCAGCAGCCCCGCAGCCGCCGCCGCCGCAGACTAAAATGCCGCCGCTGCCGCAGCCACCGCCAGCGCCGCAGCCGCCGCCGTTCCGTGACGCGCCGGCGTCGTGACGTCACCACCCGCCCCGCCCCCTCCGGTTTCCTGCAGTTTCGCGTGGAGGCTGGAAGGGGGTTCGTGGGCGGGGCTACGGGCTAGAGAAAAAGGGGGAGCGGGTTCTTTATTTAAAATTTTTCAAATTTAAATTTCACGCCGCAGGTTCACGAGGAGTTGAGAGGCCGAAGGGCGGTTTCAGATTGCGAGCCTGGAGAATCGCACGGTCCAGTGCCGGTGCGCGGAGATCCTGGATGACTGCAGGTCATGTGCCGCGTCTAACGTTTAGCATAGTCTAAATGGAACCAGGGCGCTAGGGGAGAAAACTAGGGCGATCCAGCGGCAGAAGAGGTGTATGACTGGAGAAAACGCGTCACGTTAAAAAGCCTTGAAAATATATGTTGGCCACCGTAGTCAGAAAAGTGAAATTTGAGCGAAGCCAGGGTGACTAACGCAGGACCGCACGCCAGATTGAGTTAGAAAAACGATCTTTCAGACGGAAATTCTGTCTTCAGCAACGGGAGCGGGCATGGTTACTTGTTCAGAGTAAAGTCGGTTTTAGAAGAGGTTAGGAATTAATAACGTATTCCAAATTTTCCTGAATTTGCTGTGGTTCAAGACTGGAAGAGTTCCTTTGAACTTTTGAGACGTTGAACATAAAGTCAACTTATGGGTTTCAAAGATGCACTGGACTCTTATTGGAGCCTTATTGATTGCTTGTTCTTAGAGCCACGCTGTTACTTGGTTTGCTTTGGACCATGCACAATGAATGAGCCAATACCCCTTCCTGTACTAAGTCAGACAGTGGCTCTGAAAGTGGAGTGAAATTAACCATCTTGTAGATCTGCTTTACAACCAAAAATCATGAGGCCATTCCTTTTTTAATTTGTATTTATTTACTTATTTTTTGAGACCCGTGTAGTTCCAGCTCCCCACTTAAACCAAAGTGGCCTTGAACTTGTTCTCTTGAACCAAAGAGGCCTTGAAGCAGAGCTTCCTGCCTCTGCCTCCCAAGTGCAGAACATGCGCCACCTCTTTGGGAGGGCAAGGACGATATTTTTAAACACTGGGCACTCTTAAACTCTGGAAGATGAAAGACAATGCTCGTTTAACAAAAATCTGAGGAGTTTTGCTGAAAACCAAGAGGCCGGATTTATCGCAGCCTTTAGAGATCAGATCAGGTGACATCTAAGTTTGTTTACTCAGTTATCTCATCCTGAAAGGACAGATAGTACTCTTGTCCAAAAATGGGTCGAGAATTAACATTTGCACAGAATGTTTTAGGTACTTAGCTGTAGTTTATGGAGATAGATTTTTTTCAACTCAGTAGAAGCCCAAGTGACAGAGGTCAGCATATGAGCCTCATAAATACATCCCTGTTTCTTGAGGGGCAGGAGAGTAAAGAAACAGTGTTATATTATGCCGGTGTTGTGACAAAGATAGCTGATGGAATGCTTCCTTTATAAATCTATAATTTCAGTAATTTAACAAGCCAATATATTTATAATAGCTTATTTTAATTTTGATGTTAAATTTGGTTATCATTTGGGTATTATTGACCATGCTTTTTGGAAAAACAATAATCCTATGCCTAATCATGGCATTACCTTATTTTATTATATAAACCTTGTCATTATTAGTTATTATATCTTCAGCCACACATTTAAAGAGGAAAAGTAATTAGTAAGTATTCTTTCCTAAAGAGCATTTTACTATAAAATGAAAGTAAAGATAAAACTAATATGAAGAAATGAGACCATAATCCCAGCACTCGGGAGGCTGAGGCAGGTGAATCTCTGTGAGTTCGAGACCAACCTGGTCTACAAGAGCTAGTTCCAGGACAGGCTCCAAAGCCACAGAGAAACCCTGTCTCAAAAAACCAAAAAAAAAAAAAAAAAAAAAAAAAAAAAGAAATGAGACCATTTCTGGTACAAAGAGAGTAGATGTTCTTAAAAATTTGGAATTCTTTCTTTCAATTATTTATTTATTTATTTATTTTTATTTATTATTTTCGAGACAGGGTTTCTTTGCAGTTTTGGGGCCTGTCCTGGAACTACTGTAGACCAAGCTGGCCTTGAACTCTGTCTTTTAATAAACAAAGCAGTTCCTAGGAAGAGACACAGACAGAGAGACACACAGAGAGAATTTATTACTTCAAACTGTTAGGAAGAAATGAAAAAAATTATAGTTGTTGTAAGGAATTTTGAAATCACTGAACAGGTCCCCAAGCTATAAAAAAAATATGTAATTCGTAGTTGCTCCACAAAGAATTAAAAGTCTACAAGTAACCGAAACAAACAAACAAACAAACAAACCAACCGCAGCATGCGGTGTATGTAGCGCATGCATGCCAGCGCTTTTGCTAGGGTGTAGAAAGTTGTTAATAAAGAACACGGCAGCCCTAGCTCATTGGAATTGGAGAGTCCCTGGAGAGCCAGACTTAGAGGCTTTAATGCAACCATCCTGGCGCCGTGCCGGTACCCACAAACTACGCAGTGTTGTGGGAATCCTTGATTACTGCTCTCTTAGCCCCCAGCTTGACCGTTTACCTTACCTCTTCCTTCCCCCAAAGATTTCAACTTCCAGCTGTGTATTGGAAGTACATTTAGAAAGAATACCATAAGGGAAAACAGCAGTAAACACGGATGCCCCCTTTCTCTGATGAAAATACAATTTCAACGAGCCTTCCCTTATTTGCAAACAGCTTTCTTCTGCCAGGCCATTGCCTTACAGATTGGTGTGATGGCAAATCATTTCATAATTGTCAGATTGGTAGAGTGTGAGCAGCAGGCTCTCGTTCTCAAGAAAACCTGACATCTTCATCCCCCAGTGAATAATGACACAAAAAATATAATAATACTGTCAGGAGACATTAAGCAACTGTGTAGGGAAAACAACTGTTCAGTAGTGATCCCTAAACCAGGGACTTCCGTTGTCCACTGGATAGCCTATACTCCAGTCATCAAGTTATTCTCTGATAAAGAAAAAGCTTACATTTGTTTTCTATGTTTTCAATCACAAAATTATTATAAAAATACAAAATGAAGGAATGTTTTTCAGCTTTTTTCAAAGGAATCCATCACAAAATAAAGAGTTGTCTCAGCAAGTGTCATTGGTTTATTGCTTTGGGTTTCTGGTGCTGCATTTCTGAATGAAGCAATATCACATTAATAACTGTGATAAAAGTGAGACCATTGTGGGATATTATCCAAAATGGAGGGAAAAATAAAGCGAGGAAGAGCTAAGGTGAATGGAAATCCTTGGCTCGTTTTGTAAAGGAAAACTCTATCGTACCGAGGTATACAAAGTCTTACTTAAAGTAGCTCTTAGACATGCCTAGGATTTGATACACTGCGAAATAATAATGATCTCTATTCATTTCGTCATGGTGAAAAGCGCCTTGAAAAACTCCAAATGCCTTTGAAGCTAAGGTAAAACGTAGCAGTTTGCGTTTGGATCTGATGAATGCAATGCTCTCATCATAGCTCGCTTTATTTCGTTACTGGATTTAACATGTGATCTTCCTGAATGTTGGTTCTGTGGCTCTACCGTTTGGCTTCAGTGTTCCAGTGCAGCAGCATGAGGAGAAGGAGCTCCTAATGACTATATTACTTTATTCTTCCATGTTCTATGTGGCCACTGCCAATAACATCAGTAACAGCCACGTTACCTGAGTGGAGAGACCGGGAATAAGCTCAGTTTTACTATGAAATTATTTTATAATTTCTGATAAATTGCTTAATCACTTGGTTTCCCTATTCCGAGGAGAAATAGCCTAGGAGCAAAAGAGTCACACTACAGAAAACAGTAAAAGAATGTATAGAAATCACAGCACCCTCTCAGGGTGTTACTGGCAGTAACATTTTCATTCAATATAAAAACAACAATAACAATAATAATGATGATGATGATGATGATGATGATGATGATGATAATCAGTGATGAAGAGCACTGGCTGCTCTTCCCGAGGATCCAAGCTTCATTCCCAGCACTCACGACTTTTGTAATTCCAGTTCCAGGGGATCCGACACCCCCTTCTGGCCTCCAGGGGTACTGCATGCTCATGATGCAGACATATACATACATTCATACACATTAAAAAAGAAAGAAAAAGAAAGTGGTTACTAGATATGCATGATTTTTCAAAGAAGCTACATTCTGTCATAGATGAGATTAACTTACTTGCTGACATGTAATAGCTTTTATTTTATAAATTGAATAATCGTGTATTGTATCTTATGTATGTGAATTAGGTATATGTGTGATTATTGCTTAAAATAATAATTTTAAGGTTTAGCTTCACCAATAATCAAACCACTAGTTTCTAGACTTCTGGCTTATTTCCTGGGTTACTGTTGTCAGCTTACAGTGCTTTTTAAAAATATGTTTGAGTGTAGACTCTTGTATAAATTGGACTTTAACATGAAAGATGGTCCGGCTGTCGTTCTTATACTTTAACAGTGTTTTTATGCAGCGCTGAGATGGAGTGCAAGCCGTGCACATGCTGGACAAGCAGCCTACCCTGGCGACGAGCCTCCAGCCCCAAATGTTATTCTTGAGTGATACTCTGGGGGCCTTTCTAACTTGTACCACTTTTAGTAGCTAGAAGCCAGAAGCGCACGCCTTTAATCCCAGCACTCGGGAGGCAGAGGCAGGCGGATCTCTGTGAGTTCGAGACCAGCCTGGTCTACAAGAGCTAGTTCCAGGACAGGCGCCAAAGCTACAGAGAAACCCTGTCTCGAAAAAAAAAAAAGTAAAAAAGCATTTGATGTTACAGTGCTTAAAATCCCACTTTGAAAATATTCCTGTTGCTTAAAACTCATGATCCATGATCGCATAAAAATTTGTTACTTAAAATGGCCATAGAATAAGCTTCTTGTTGGCAAATTAATATCCACTCCCTTAATTGCTTCTAACTTGAGGTCTTTAGAAGAGAAAGAAGTTACAAAATGGAAGATATTGGAGGCAACTACAAAGTCAAGGTGAATGTTAGCAAGAAGGTCAGTCCAATTTGGGCCATTCTATTGCTGGATATAAAAATAAATGTATTTTCTTCTTCAAGTGACTGGAATTTCTTTACTATTCACTTCCATCTTCCTCTAGATTTCACTACTTTTCTTCTTTGAATCTTGCACGTTTACTCAACAACAGATAAAATTCTAGATGTTAACTTATAAACATAAAATGTTTTAATTGGGACTTTATCAGTACAATGGTTCTACATTCTATGATTGCTAAGACTGTCAACTTGACAGAATCTACACTCTTCTGAGGACAAACTCCTGCATATGTCTGAGAAGGTATTGGATTGGATTGGTTGAGGCAGGAAACCCTGCACAGAATGAATGGTACCTGTTCCGTAGGCTGGGGTTCCAGAGTGGATGAAAGGAGAGGGGAGCTGAGCCTAATCATAAACCCCACTCTGGTTCCTGACGGCTGATATGGCTTCCAACCCCAGGCTGATGGACCAGACCTTCATACTCGGAGCCAAAATGAAGCCCTTCTCCCCTTAAGCTGCTTTTTGTCAGACATTCACTCTCAGCAATTGAAGCACGATTAATAAAAACTTAAAGACAGATGTTGGGGTTCAACCTGAAGACCAGAAAAGCAAAGCAGCCAGTCACTGGAATTTGCCTCAACTTCAGGCCAAAATGGCGATTCTGTCTCTAGGAATCTCGGAATGATTCTGTGGTTGAGAGCTGTTCCCTCCCGTTTTGTAATCCTCTCTAAGGCTGGGAGTAAAGGCCCCACACCACTGGGATTAAAGGTATGCATGGCCCGGTTTCTATGGCAAACTAATGTGGCTACTGGGATTAAAGGTGTGTGTTACCATTACCTGGTCTGTAAGGCTGACCAGTGGGGCTGTTTTCCTCTCAGATCTTCAGGCAAGTTTTGTTTATTAAAATACAGTTGAAATGCTACTCCAAGCAATAAAAAAGTGAAAACAACACATTCGCTATAAGAAAAAAAAAATCAACCCCTTCAAGAAAATGTGTATTTTCAAGAAATGGAAATTATGTGGTGATTATTTATTTATATTATTAAAGTATGTACTAAACCATGATGGATTTATTGTTTGCTTGTTTTATTGATTGATTGATTGTACAGTGAATTAGACTGAGGCCTCACCACCGCTATGCATATCCTCTACCACCAAGCTGTGTCTCAAGCCCCTTTTAAGTTTCTATTCATTTCGAAACAAGAGTCTTACTCAGTTACTCAGGCTGGTTTTGAACTCACTCTGTAGCAGAACAGCCTTGAACCCAGCATTCCTCTGCCCCAGTTTCCCAAAGAGTTAGGCTTACAGTCCTGCACTACCAAGCCTAGCTCAGAACATTGTTTAAAAAATTGCTCATTTTACATTCTTAACAAAATATTTAAATACATATAAAAGTAGAGACAGTTACATAATGAATTACGATACCAGCGAGCTTAGTCAAGCTTGGGGTTTTGAAGGCTGGCCTTAAACTCGCGTTTTTCCTGCCTCTGCTGAGTCCTCACACTCAACATAGTCCATTGCATTTATTTATTTATGTGAGGGGATGTGTGTGTACACAGATGTGCCATCCTATATGTGTGAGAGCCAGATGACAACTTGCTGGAGTCAGCTCACTCGTGTCTCCACGTGGGTCCCAGGAATTTATCTCTGATGATGAGGTTTGGCAGGAAGCACCTTCAGCAACCAAGCCATGTGACCCACGCCATAACTGTGGTGTTTGTTTTTTGCAGCGGGGAGAGATAGAAACAAAATGAGTGTGGCGGAATTGAAAAGAGTGTGCAGCATGAGGGCTTTTATAAACATGCTTCTATTTGATGTTTGCTATATCAATATGGAGAAATGTTATTACCGACATATGGTTTAAAGCTCTGGTTCTCAACCTATGGGTCATGGCCTCTTTGAAAATTCTCTAATTTACATTACAATTCATAACAATAGCAAAACTGCAGTTATAAAGTAACAATAAAAACAGTTTTATGGCCGGGCGATGGTGGCGCACGCCTTTAATCCCAGCGCTCGGGAGGCAGAGGCAGGCGGATCTCTGTGAGTTCGAGACCAGCCTGGTCTACAGAGCTAGTTCCAGGACAGGCTCCAAAGCCACAGAGAAACCCTGTCTCGAAAAACCAAAAAAAAACAAAAAACAAAAACAAAAACAAAAAAAAAAAACAGTTTTATGGTGGGAGGGGGTCACTACACCATCAGGAGCTGTATTAAAGGGTTGTAGCATCTGGAAGAACCGCTGGTTTAGGGATGAAGACATTGAGCATCCGCAACTGAGGTCTTCCACAGCATTTACAATCAGAGCCACTTTTGAAATGGATCTGAACAACATCCAGGTCTATGTCCTCTCCATGACTCCAGCTCATGGCTGACAAAACCCTCAATCATATGTCCTGTGAGGAGGAGCATATTTCTCCCCTGGTTTTGACTCTGTAACCTCAAGCTGGGGTACCCTGTAGGGACTCAAGCAGATATGGATGGATGTAAAAAGGGCTGCTGGGAGTGAGGTTTCTGTCCTTGATGAGAAATAAAACGGGCAGGAGGCAGTTACTCACATGAGAAAAAGCAATAGGTTAATGAAGGCTTTGGGGCACACCACCTAAATTAGGCAATTGTGTTGGGAATCGGTACTGGGGTTAGGTTCTTCGAAGAGCTTTCTCTCTCCTTATACAAGGGACTGGAGACTATAATACTAGATAAGGAATTTTATTTTTCTGTTCTTCAGAACAGCAGACATGATGTAGGTCTGCCATTTTATTCCAATTCAAATGAAGATGCATCTTTATCTGGAATGTGTGTGTAACTGTCTTGGAATTAGATTCTCCAGGGTCGGACTATTTCCACAGGGCAGACAAGCAAATTCCCGGGATAGCAGGCAGTGTTTCTGTGGACTGCTCCTGCTTCCTGTCTGGGAGGACAGGACACTTTGCTTCTAGCCTGCTTGTGAAATGGTTGGATACCTCACCTCTCTTGGGCCCCTGTTTTTCTTCTTCTGAAAGCAAAAATGCTGGACCAGAAAAGCACTAGACTGTTTTCCTCTTTATAGTTCTGAGAGGAAGAGGTGGAGACCACAGGCACTTTCGGAAAGAGAAGAGGTGTGTGGTGGCGAGACAATCACCTCCAGTGGTCCAAAAATTAAGACTTCCAAAGACTTGGAAGTTCTTAAGTCCTGTAGACGTTTCCAGAAGTGACCTGTTAATACTTCCACTCACTTGTGTGACTGTTTTAGAACTGTTAGCATTTTTATTTAGGGTGAAACTTTACTAGAAGTTTTGTTGTTGTTGTTGTTGTTGATTTCACTTCGTTTGGAACTCTTATGCACTCTGTCTAGGCACTTTCTAAACCACAAATAACTTGGTATAACGCTGAAAAAGTTAAACTCTACTCTTGAGAGTGGATTTGGAGTCAGATGCTATATGAAATGGAACAGATAGAATTTTGTGGTTTGTTCGGGGATGCTGGCATGAAATCCAGTGTCGGGGCCGCAAATGCTCCTCCACACTGACTCCCAGACAAAGAGTTAAAGTTACAATAGTTTAATTCTTCGACGGTGTAATACTCACAGTGGTAAATGCATGCCAAGTGGAACCATTTTACTATCGTATTGTATCAAGCTTTTCTAAGAGCAAAGTAAATTCGTAAATGGTTGCGTAATCATAAGAAAGGTCAGATGTTTTTATTTGTATAAATACACATATTTATCTTCTTTGGGTGTAATAGCCTACTTGTCCGGTACGCACTGAGTTCCTGCTAACACGACAAACCCTGCCCTTGCTAAGTTTGCCAAGATGAGTAGTGTATGCTCTGTGGCCCTGGAAACACAGAGCGAAAGAAGATGCTTCTATCCCATCTGGAAACAAAAGAGAGCTTGCAAAGACCTCTCTGCTGCACGATCTCAACTGAACTGTCAAGTGCTATCATTAAGCAAGACTGGGACCCTGTGTTCTTCACATTGTAGTAACTACATCATGACAGGCACTCAATACATATGTTATAGCTTCCTGATATTCTGTTCTTAGTAGATCCAAGAAGTAAGGGATCACATATATACATTTGGAGCATTGGTGCTCTTATATTATGCCCTTCTGCCTCCTGTGTTATATCTGTTTAGTGTTAACTGGAAGGACACGAGATATGAAAAAAGAATTAAGCACTGCCCAGTTTTTAGAATAAGATAAAGGAGTGTGCCTTTGAAAAGCAAACGCTTAAACTTTTGCAAAAGCATCAGAACGTCCCACAGGTCTCAGACACCCTGGAACGCATGCTCAGAAGCACTGCTCTCTTCATGAGCAAACCGCCGGTCACATATAACCAAGCTTTGATTTGGATGTTTTAGTGTGATTTCGGATTGGCCACCAGAAGTGATGGCAGCAAGACTGAAAAGTCAAGACATGTATTCTATAGCTTATCAGGATGGTGGGCTATATTTGTGAAGCACACACCGTCTGGCTAGTGCTGTTAGAAAGACAATTAGCATTTAAGAATGTAAGAATGGAATCTAAAATGATCTTGGAAAACTTGAGTCGTGAGTTGTAAATAGAAACACATGTAGGCATAAGGGACAAGTGTGTGATAACTGTAGTATGACACCATGGCGCGAAGAATTTTTAGTACACATGACCGACTCCGGAATTGCAAGCTAATTCTCGCCTTACTCTCCTCAGACTATACTAAAATACTCTGGTCAGTTTTGAGCCTACCAGTTTTACCTGCAACAAACTAAATGGGACTCATATTATTTACAGAAAAACTATGACATTTTAAGAATTTGGGAACCTGGAGAAGAAGCTGAATTTCTACGTGCAAGGCGTCAAAACATTTTACCTTTCATTCGTTCCTAGAAGTTACGTAGGAATGTTCCACAAAAATGAGAGCATGGGACCAACAAGAATGGAGACCGCCTGTGTGTCCAGACAAAGGCATGCTAAGGAGATGGTGCTCTGCAGATGAGGGTGACCATGGCCACCTGCCGACTTAATGTGTGTCTAAGGCACACAAGAAAATATTTTTTTAAAAAAAAAAGATGGAAGAGGATTTCCTGGTGTGTTGGAATATTTAAAGAAAAACATTGTAATACCCGATGTAGGATTGGCAGTTAAATTGGTGGTAGTACATAGAATACTCAGAAAAAAATGAGCCCAGGGAAATACAAATTAGAGCCACAAGTCAATCATAATATACACGTTAAAAAGCTTAGCTGTGAAATATTTACATTCTTACAAACCATGTAAATACTAGTGGTGACCCAAATTCTGGTTCAATAAGATTCAGCAGATGAAGAAATGAGAAGGGTGGTGTGACGTTCGTAAAGGGACAGCCCAGTGAAAGGGACTCGTCCCTTTTATTCCACAGTGAACAGTTACAGAGAAACTAGGATCAGCATCTTCAGCTAAAGATGGCATAGTAAGGCTGTGGGAGCAAACATGCAAAATACCAGCCTATCAATCAAACAAATGGACAAAACAGAATTACAGCAGGGCGGTAGCTGCTCTTTCCTTTAATCCCAGCACAGGCGGATCTCTACGAGTTTACGGCCAGCTGGGGGCTTCAGAGTGAGTTCTAGGACAGCTGGGCTACCTAGTTTCAAAAAAACCAAAAAAAAAAAAAAAAAAGAAGAAAAATAAAAATAAAAAAATTACAAACATTTGAAATTGCTGCTGGAGTGGAATATGGTTTTAGGGGGAGGCACAGGAGGTACTATTTTTTCACTGTAATCCTTGTAAATTGAATTCTTTTTTGGTTTTTCGAGACAGGGTTTCTCTGTGGCTTTTGAGCCTGTCCTGGAACTAGCTCTGTAGACCAGGCTGGTCTCGAACTCACAGAGATCCGCCTGCCTCTGCCTCCCGAGTGCTGGGATTAAAGGCGTGCGCCACCATCGCCCAGCTTCTTTTTTTATATATTTAACTTTAGATTATAATAAAAAAGGAAACAAATTATTTGGCTATATAAACATGTAATTAAGGAATGGTATAAGAATGTCCAGATGCAGGGAAATTTTGACCAGGTGACACCAACTGTTTGTTGTATTGAAAAGTCAAGGCTTTGATTTGATTGGAAACTGATGACCACTGCGGGAGGGAGTACCAATTTTCTTCAGGGATTCAGGCCCTGAGTGGCTACCATGCTCCAGTAGGTGTTCCTTCACCCAGGCACAAACACTAAATGGATATGGATTGTGGGGGTTGGGAGGAGAGAGAGACAGAGACACAGAGAGACACACAGAGGCAAAGAGACGGAGAAAGACAGACAGAGGCAGAAAGAGGGGGGGCAGATTTGGAAAGGAAAATGCTGATAGGTAATGGGACGGGAATTGGAGAAGAGGGAATGGGGAGCTGAATTTATCAACCACAATATATGTATGCGTGGATATTAAATAAATTATTTTTTGATTCAGGGCGGAGTTCTGCTGAGGCTAGCTCTACATACGTGAGTTCCTAAGCAAAGGCTGTCCTTCCTTTCCTGGATCCCCTTACTCAGCAGGCCGGCATGGATTGTGAGAAGTTATGAAGAAGTGTCATGTGCACTACATTGGCTCAGCTGGGTTTCTTCTGACTCTGTGGGCCTCTGGCAAAGGCGTGGTGGGAGGACAGAACACTGGATTTGTAGACAGACAGCCTAAGGTTAATTTCCAGCTCAGTTGCATACTATGTGTGTGACCTCAGAGAAGTTACCTCACCCTGAATCTTAATTTCCTCATCTGTAAATATGGGGCTACGTGATATCCACCCCATGGTGGTGTTGAGTGATTAATAAAACTATGCTTCTAAAACACTTGACAGACGCTCAAAATATGTCAGCTCCCTCACCTTGGAGGTGGCAGTTCCCGCTCAGGGTAGATCAAAATATGTCAACTCCCTCACCTTGGAGGTGGCAGTTCCCGCTCAGGGTAGATCAAGGGTCATCGGCATGATGATGTTTGTTTACCTCCAACACATGAACTGGTAGAGAATTAAAATATAGCTTATTCCATTTCATTTGTTTATTTCTTTCTTTCTTTTTTTTTTTTTTTTTTGGTTTTTCGAGACAGGGTTTCTCTTGTGGTTTTGGAGCCTGTCCTGGAACTAGCTCTTGTAGACCAGGCTGGTCTCGAACTCACAGAGATCCGCCTGCCTCTGCCTCCCAAGTGCTGGGATCATTTGTTTATTTCTGAGACAGGGTCTCACTCTGTAGCTCTGGCTGTCTTGGATTCACTACGGAGATCAGACTGACCTTGAACTCAGAGATTTCCTTGCCTCTGCCTCCTGAGTGCTGGGATTAAAGGCAGGTGCCACGACACCCAGCTTTAAGATATAAATTTCAATATTCACCTGTTTTTTACCTTTTGTGTATTGGAAAACAATCAGTTCTCCTATCCAGATATGGAAATGTTTTTTTTAAAGTTTATTTGTTCAAATTATATAGCTATTTGGGTGTCCTATAGACACAACTCGAGAGCTTATTAGTGGCCTAGAACTGTAAGCAGACTAGAGAACTTATCAAGGCCTGTGGGTAATGGAATAGTCAAAACATGCCCCCTTCCAACCAGGTCTCCCAAATTGCTACATAACCCTTTGGGATCCTGTGAATCATAGCTCATAATCATATTTCACAGATACAGGCATTTGCCTGAGGGCATTGTTTATATGAAGTTTCGAAAAAGCAACTTATTTTTCCTACTATTGACTCTGGCACCTGGCTCAGGAGGGTAGGGGAAGGAGAGGGAGGGCTGCTTGGTAGGGAAGGGATGAGGCCCTCCATAGGCAGGGCAGCAAAACAAAGTCGGTTGTTGAAGACAGGCCCTCCTAAAGAGCAAACCTTGGGCACCCACCTCCCAGCTTGGTAGCACTGACTAAAGAGCCTCTCAGCTTGCCACATCTCAAGTCTACTTGCAGTTTAGTGCTTTTAACAGGAAGTCTGTATTTTCACTTTGAAATTCTTTAAATAAAAAAATTTCCATGATATATGCATATTTTAAATGCAGCAAGTAAACAATTTTTTTTAAAAATAATAATCTGCTGTCCAGTAGAGTTATCCTTTGAGCCAGGTGAAGAAACATGAACTAGCTATCTAGTGGTCCACCCTCTCTTCCTTGAGCAGGAGCAGAAGTCCTTTCAATAATTTACCACTGTGCTCATCAGGTCGTTGCATTGACCGCCCACTGGACACCAAGTGATGTTGGAAACCTAGATTAAGGCAGAGGCGATGGCTGTGGGGATGATAACACAAATATACGGGAAGATCAAGTAACTTCAAAGCTAGAAAGGCCAACCCATGGGCACTCCCAGAAAGACTTCTATAAAAGAAGTAAAATTTGCCTTGATCTCAATCCTTGTGAGAACTTCAGTCCCATAAAGGAGGAGAGCACACTAGAGAGCTTAGAACCAAAAGTGTGGTTGACCAAGGCATGCAGACCTGTGTGGTTAGTATAAGGAGTGGGTACGAGAGGGACTAGGAAGCGAGGAACAAGAAGCAAGAGAATACCCTGTAATTAACGGAGGTGATGAGCTCCCATGAGATGCCACGGCCAGAGAAACATTGGTGATGGTGAGGAGGGGAGAGACTAGAGTCATCCCGATGTTGGCTAACAAGATCTTAAATTACAGAAATGAGCATGCCAAGCAGGGCTGATAAGTTATTGCAAACCCCTTTAAGATCTAGAGTGCCCTGTAGAACCATAGATATATTATTTGTCCTTGCTTTGAGCCTACTGTGATAGCTCACCTCCAGTTGAATGAGCACTGTGGTGCCCGTACTAAGTCTGCAATAGGTACATGTTGCCATCACCACGTCCTCTCGTGACTGCCCAGAATTTATTATGAAAGCTATTTTTAGCACAAGCTCTTTTTAGTCTCTTTAAACATCATAAAATAAACTGAGCTAGCCCATTCTGTTCCCCTGCAAGTGCCCTAGAAAGACTATTAACTCCGCTGCTAGTACAAAAGATAAGGTCAACAGAACTTTGGTAGAGTGGGGACCAAAACCACCTTTTACTTTATAGCCATTTAACATAGAAGTGGGAATTGATGACTCGTGGGGTGTATTTTTGGCATTCCTGATCTGTGATACAATGGCATCTAGTACACATTTCTTTCAACTTTCATCTTTAGGAATGTCTGATGTGTAAACACTCAATAATAACGATTTAACGTTTTGACTAAATAGCCATGCTAAATCCATCAATGAAACAGCTGAGGAAATCATTTCTGGGAAAAATTTTTACTGCTCCACGGTGCTCATCAGACAGGAAGTGGCAGGAAACAATGCATTGTGGTGCAGACCCACTCCCGCCTTCTCTCCCAGCAGGATTCGGTGTGTCATTCATTGTTAGATTTTGCCTTCCAGCAGTCTGCAGCCCACATTTTTATCCTTGCTTTCCCCTTTAGTGGTATACTTTGATGAACCAGTTCCTTAGACAGTGTCTTTTTATTCTCTTTAGACCATTTTTTCCCCCAATTGAGAAAGAAACTTGATTTAAAGGGAAAAAAAAGTCAAGTAGCCGAAATTATTCTGACATATGAAATAGTCATGCTTGCAGTATGAAATAGCCATTAGATAATTTCCATAATCCTATAGGATAAGTCCTGTTGGTTCAAGAAAAATGAAGTTTGTCAAAATTTTGCACCACTTTAAGATGTAGTAAGTCACAACCTGAAATGAAAATACCATTTTGCAAAAAGATCCTCCTTTTACTGAAGTATGATTTATGATATTTTTTGCCCTAAATTTTCTTTGCCTGTTTCTTACCCTCACTTTTCCACATTATTTCTTCATTTGGGAAGAATATATTTTCCTCACTCTTAGTAGAATGAATTACTTTTTGGCCAGACTTCGTAGGTTCCCATTCAACAGCTGGCTATTTTTTAAAAAATTTCTTTTTATTAATCTTTTCTATCTTTCACATCATGCATCTCCATCCCACTCATTTCCCCGCCCCTTCATAGCCACCCTCTGCCTTTGCAACCTACCCCTGAAAATAAAATAAAATAAAATTTAAATGAAGAAAGAGAAGAAGAAAAAGAGAGAGAAAAGAAAATCAATCTGGAAGTCGTGAGTGTCATGGAAGCCACAGTGTGACCCAGTGAGTCATGCAGTAAACGTTTTATCCTTATTGTCTTACTTGCAAGTGTTTATTGCAAATAGCCGTTGTTCTGGTTTGAGGCCTCTGGTTTCTCGTTCACTGTCAATGCTGGACCTTCCCGGAACTCCTCTAGGTTACCCTGTTGTTGCCCTGTGTTGTGGAGATCCTGCAGCTTTGGGTCCACAGGACCAGTCCCTTCACATGCTCCTGCAGATCACAGATAGGGTGGATGTTGGGGTGGGCCAGCTCATAACCCTGGTAGTTGCAAGGTTGGTAAGAGTGCCAGCTCGCCTCTGTCCTCACCACCAGGGTGAGCGCTCCAGCATTGCCCTGGTGAGTTCACCCCATGCAGGGATGAGCAAGGAGTGGGGCCAGTTCTCCTGCTTTCAGGTCCTCAAGGTTGGATCTCCACTACCTACCCACCTTCAGGGCCAGCTCTACTGTGTTGCCCAGGCATGAGATAGGGGCCATTCTCCTGAGCGCTGCAGCTGATGAGGGGCAAGGACAGCTCTCCCACTCTTATGATAAGAGCCAGCTCTTCCATCCGCCTCAGGAGTTGATGGGCAGGGCGGGGGGGGGGGCTCAACTCATTTTTTTTTTTTTTTTGGTTTTTTCGAGACAGGGTTTCTCTGTGGTTTTTGGAGCCTGTCCTGGAACTAGCTCTTGTAGACCAGGCTGGTCTCGAACTCACAGAGATCCGCCTGCCTCTGCCTCCCAAGTGCTGGGATTAAAGGCGTGCGCCACCACTGCCCGGCTCAACTCATTGTTTTTGAAAGCATCTATGTAAGGGGTTGTTCAACCATGTCTGCCTATCAGAGGTCAGCTAATGGAATTTTAATGAAATACCAATGCACACACCCCATCCTTAGAATTATCAATTTGACTGGCATGGGGTAACTCGAATGTGCACATTGCATAAACTCCTCAGGCTGACTCTAATGGATAGCAGAGCCGAGACCTCAGTCTTTACTGTCCTTTACAAACAGACACCAGGCTCCTTTTCAGCTTGCCAGACCAGACCTCCCTATTGCTCACTCAAAAGATTTCTCTTGGGGTAACTGCCAGCCAAGCACTATGGTTTTCAAACCCAAGACGATCTATTAGAATGTAGGGAAAATTAAATAGTCTCTCCCTCTCTCTCCTCTCTCCTACCTTGGTGCAATGTTGAACCCAACATATGCTAAGCTATGCTATGTCTTTATCACTGAGGCACACTCCCAGTCCCTTGCTCCATTTAAAAAAATCTCATTTTAAGTGATACCTAATATTTTTTATTGATTTTATTGAGCGCTACATTTTTCTCGCTCCCCTCCCCTTCAACCCTCTCCCAGGAGATCTTATCTTTTTCTACTTCCCATGTAGATTAGATCTACGTATGTCTCTCTTAGGGTTCTTATTGTTGTCTAGGTTCTCTGGGATTGTGATCTGTGTGTAGGCTGGTTTTCTTTGCTTTATGTTTAAAAACCTCTTACGAGTGAGTACATGTGATAATTGTGTTTCTGGGTCTGGGTTACCTCACTCAATATGATGTTTTCTAGCCCCATCCACTTCACTGCAAATTTCAAGATGTCGTTATTTTTTTCTGCTGTGTAGTACTCCATTGTGTAAATGTACCACATTTTCCTTATCCATTCTTTGGTCGAGGGGCATTTAGGTTGTTTCCAGATTCTGGCTATGACAAACAATGCTGCTATGAACATAGCTGAGCACATGTCCTTGTGGCACGATTTAGCATTCTTTGGATATATAACCCAAAAGTAATATTACTGGGTCTTGAGGAAGGTTGTTTCCTAATTTTCTGAGAAATCACCACACTGACATCCAAAGGGGCTGTACTAGCTTGCATTCCCACCAGCAATGCAGGAATGTTTCCTTTACCCCACATCCTCTCCAACATAAGTTGTCATCAGCGTTTTTTTGATCTTGGCCGTTTTTTACAGGCTCAGTCCTGCTCCTGTGGATTTCGTTCCCTCAGGCTCACTCTGGCCCAGGTTGCTGGCTCAGTCCTGCTCCAGATACTTAAATTTTTAAATTGTGGTTATGGACCATGCAGTGTGTTTGGGCAACAGATTGGTGGGTTGGGGTCAGAATAGAGCTCTTTCCCCATTGTTGAAAGCAAAGTCCAAATCCCCAGACTTTGCTTTCAACAAGAGCAAGTTGAACATTGGCTTTCTGGTGTGCACTGAATATTGCGGGCTTCTCTAGAGCCAAGAGAGAGAGAGAGAGAGAAGAAGTGATAGAGATTGAATGTGATGCTGAGATGCTTGGCTAGCATCTGCCAATTGTTAGATTAGAGTTCTGGGTACACCAGGTTCAATGCTTTTTTCTTTGTATATTTGAATTTTTGAAAAAAATTTTTTTTATTCTCTCTCTCTCTCTCTCTCTCTCTCTCTCTCTCTCTCTCTCTCTCTCTGTGTGTGTATTGGGTGTGTGTGTGAATGCCGGTGCCGGTGGAGACCAAAGGCACTGGGGCATGAGCTCCCTGGATCTGGAGTTGTGATAACAGCTGTGAGCCTCCTGATGTGGGTGCTGAGAACAGAACTCAGGTCCTCTGGAAGAGCAGTAAGTGTCCTTAACTGCTGAGCCATCTCTTTAGCCCCTTATGTTTGATTTTTTTTTAAACACTAAAATGTTTCTAAAAATTCTTTGGCTCATTTATGGCTCAACTATTAAAAGCAAAACATCTAACTCATTATAAGCAGGATACTCTAAACCACAACTCTTGAGGCTGGACAATTGGTGACTCCATTTTAGAAAAAACTCTCCTCCTCAGGCTGACCCCCCCACTTCCTCTGCATATCACCCACTTTCTTCCTTCTTTCCCCTGCCCCTCCCTCCCCCCTGCATGCTTCTCTCTCAGCTGACAAGGACTGTGCTCCTAGACCTAGCATCCCCTCCTCTATCTCCTTCCTGTCTTGCTTTTCTTGTCATTTCCCAAAGCCTCCCGGACAGCAAATAATCAAAGCTATCAAGCACGCTGGCCTGCCTCCTAATTCTGCCAGAAGCTGCCCTGCAGTCCCTTGCCTGTGTGCTGGAAGGGCCAGGGAAGCAGTTTCCTGCATATTTGCTTGATGGCTCTCTGATTGCGACTCTGGCCCAAGGCTGTAACCTGGATGCTTCTAGACCTGGTCACTGTCCTCCATGAGGAGATTTCAGATCCTGCAGTTGGGAGGAGATGCTCTTTCTTCTTTCTTCTGCTAGGTCCAATAAAAACCACCCCATTTCCTACGTCTCTTTGCTCATCCTGAGAAACGGAGAGTCTCCATGGAGGCATCAACGCTTCTGTTAGGGGAGTTTCTAAAACATATGTGTGTTTTTTGACCTCTAATCCTTTTAACGCAGGTAAGTTCCTCCGAAAGTCCCTAAAGCATTTAATCGTAACTGTAATCTTCAGGTGACTTGGTAATCGCAGGATCTTTTATTCTTTTCTTTCTTTTTTTGGAAAAGGCCTGGTACTTGGTTTTCGAGCCCTGTAAATCCAGATGAGGAAGGCCGTGCCTCGCCACGATGTTCCGCATACCGTTCCAGTGGTCAGATCTTGGATATCTGTTCCCCCAAACAGCTTTCTGAACCCTCGTCCTCGGCAGGGCTATCGATTGCATCAGCACTCCACTCTGCTCCAGTGCTCTGTGGCCCACATGTCGGCGTGTGGAGAGCAGCGGTCAGTGTGGACAGCGAGCACTCGGACCTCAGCAGCTGCATTCGGCTGACCTAGAGCCAAGCGCGGGCCGGGGCCTGGAGAGCAAGTACTGGAGCCCTGGGAGGAGGGAAGAAATAGGTCATTGTTCCTCGGCTCTTCTCCCTCTGCACTTACAGCTTTCGAGGAGATGAGGGGTAAATCCCCCAACACTGGTGATCATCTACTACAGAAGATCGAAGCATAGAGAGAATGAGAGAGTAATTACTCTTTCGTTTATGTTTTAGGAGAACATGGGCTATCTGCTGATTTATGTTATTTAGAAGCATTCACTAAATTTTTGATAAAATAATTTAAATGTCTAGTTGGTAGGTGAACTAGAGATACCCTAGGATTTTAGGCAGGAAATAGAATTTCAAGATTTTTCTCAAAGAAGTTCCTGATGCTGTAGAAAGTATCATTTTTGGCATACTTACCCAAGTTTGTCACAGAAAACCCTGGCAGCGTATTTGATGCAGCCTGGGTTTGCCGTGGTTGGTGTTCTGGCTTCATTTTTCATGCCATTCAGGATGATCGCTCAAAACTTTCTCTGTGCTAGAAACAAGAGCTTCACTTTAAACAGTCAGATTTGCTGTTTTCTGGGTGAACACTGGCAGGGATGTGGTTAATACTCAGTATTTTCTACAACGATTATCCGATCACTCAAGAAAATCCAAGAAACACAGTAGAGTACAAATAAGTCAATAGAAAAGTATATTTGTCAAGATTCTCTAGAGTAACCAAACTCACAGAGTGAACCTCTCTCTATATGCAGAAAGAGGACTTACTAGAGTGACTACAGGCTGTGGTCCAGCTAATTCAACCATGGCTGCCTTTAAACAGAGGCTCAAGAGTCTAGTAGTTGCTCAGTCACAAGACTGGATGTCTCAGTTGGTCTTCAGTGTGCCAGGATTCCAAAGAAGTAAGCTCTAATGTCAGTGACAGAATGGATTTGTCAGTGAGGACAAGGACAAGCGGTCAAAGGGAGCAAGCTTCCTTCTTCCATGCCCTTTATGTGGGCTGCCAGCAGAAGGTGTGGCCCAGACTAAAGGTGGCTTTTCCCACCTCAAAAGATCTGTCTTAAAGGTATGTCTTTCTACCTCAAAGATGCTGATTAGGTTTTCCCACTTGAAATGACTTAATTAAGGAAAAAAAAAATCCCTTACCATCATGCCCAGTATTTGGGTTTTAGTTAATTCCAGATGTAGTTAAGTTGACAACCAAAAATAGTCATCCCAGAAGTCTTGTCCTAGACGGTTACCAGCAACTGTGGCATGTGTGCCTTCCAGTCAACCTCCCATGCATATAGCCTCCCTTTATTAGGACCATGATGCTTCCCACCCAGCACACTTCCCACTTAGCAGGCCTACTGCGGGCACATTCCTAGGTATATGACAATCTTCTTCAGAGATGATTATCACATAACATAACACACAGACAGTGACCACGTGAACACGCTCACATGACCAACAGAGGACCCCAGATGACTCCTTCCTGTTCTCTTTCAGGCATCCTGACTTCCCAAATTAACACCCCACCATCTCTAGACCCTAGTTTTGCACTTCATAGAAATGGTATCATGCAGTGTTCACTGTTTTATTTGCCTTTCTTCCTTTTCTCTCCTCCCTCTCTCCTTCCCCTCCTCCCTTCCTTTCTTGTATAGAACTTCTGTTATCATGTTTGTGAGAGTAGTTGCTGTATTTATCATCTGCTCATTTTCATTGTTATATTGGACTCTACTGCATGAACACATCATAATTTACTTATTTATTCCAGTTTTGATGGTCTTTGTATTGTTTGCCCATCCTGAGGCATTATGAAGAGGGCATCAATTACATCTTTTTTACTTATCTTCTACTGGAGATATATGTGTTTTCTTTCTTAGGGCTTGGGGTATTGGGCTATCTGGTAGGCTTGTTTAGCTTATAGATGGTGCTAGTTTTTTAAGTGCCCATACCAATTTTAAACTTTTGGTGGTGGTGTATCAGAATCCCACTTGTTTTATTTTGAGACATAGTTTCATGTAGCCCAGGCTGGTCTTGAGCACACTGGGTAGCTGGGGACGAGCTTGGACTCTTCCTAATCTGTAAATGGAGACTGCTTGTTTGTTTCCTGGCTGTTCTGACCCAAATAATCACTCAGAAACTTTATTAATTCCAACACTGCTTGGCCAATGGCTTATGCATATTACTAGCTAGCTCTTACATCTTATATTAACCCATTTCTATTTTTCTGTGTATTGCCACAAGGTTGTGGCTTATGGGTAGAGTTCTGGCATCTGTGCCCTTCAGCAGCTACATGGTATCTCTCTGACTCTGCCTTCTCTCTATATATATTTCTGTTCAGATTTCTGACCTGGCTTTATTCTGCTGAGCCGTTGACCTAAACAGCTTTATTCATTAGCCAATAAAAGCAACACATATACAGAAGGACCTCCCACATCACTATTCCTCCTCCTTGCATATGCTAGGATTGCAGGCATCAAATGTCAGGGCACCTGACTGGGAGTTCTATTTGTTTTACATTCCTGCCAACACTTGACATTTTCAGTATAAATAGTCCAGGCCACTAAAGGGGCTTGCGTGCAGTTCTGCAGTTCGCGAAGCTCAGGTCTTGGTGTTGATTCTTTCTGTGTAGCTTCTTCAGGAACTTGTAGATTTTACTTCCATCGCTCTGCTGATAATCTTACTTACAGAAATGCAGGAAACCCTTCCTACTTCAGTGATTGGACACTTGTCTATCACTCAGGGTCTAGGTTCATTTTATGTGTTGTGCAGTCCTTTGGACAACCTACTTTGTGAAATGACTGTTGAAATCATTTTTTCTTCTGTTATCTGGTCTAGTTTTCATATTGACTTATGGGAGTTTTTGAGTGCATTCAGATGAATCTTTGGCCAGATATGTGGTGGAAATATCTTCTCCTATTCCCTTGTTTGCTTTTTTCACTCTTAATGTGTACTTGTTATGGATCGATCTTCTTACTGTAGTCTGATTTATCAATAGTTTTCTTTTATTGTTGCTCTATTTTGCATTGTAGGTGAAGAATCTGTATCTAACCCTCCAAGAGGTCATGAAAATACTTTTTTATGAATTCTCCTAAGAGTCCCATTATCTTGTTCTTCTCATCTGTGCTCATAATAAATATATTAATTTATTATTACTATTAATAATAAACACAATTAAACATATAATTTATTTATGTACACAACACACACATATATATTTACTTATATTTATATAAAGGTGGCAAGCACCTTTACCTGTCGAGGCATACTGCCAACATATTGAACTTATGTAGTTTGAAGCTGGCCTTAAAATTCTTCATTCACCTGCCTCTTCCCCCATAGCACTGGGACTATAGGCACTATTTTTTAAACTAATGACAGTCAATCCATTGTCATTAGTTAAAAAGAATATGTTTTCCACATTCTGGTATTAATGTACCATTGATATACTCTATTATGTGAATGTGACATTTAAACAGGAGTTTATAGTTAATTCATGTTTTATGTATTTTTCCTTAACATTTGGCTTCAAGTGACTTTTTAAAAAAGACATTGCAAGAGGTAGTGTTAAAGTAAGTTCATGTTATAAAAATGCAGTATCAAGATACTGAAAATACTCAAGCATTTGCTAAATATAATGAAAATTTCAGTTATAATTCTAAAGTAAAAGGTTCACTTTATGGGTC
Organism: Chionomys nivalis; assembly: GCF_950005125.1. Classification (NCBI taxonomy): domain Eukaryota; kingdom Metazoa; phylum Chordata; class Mammalia; order Rodentia; family Cricetidae; genus Chionomys; species Chionomys nivalis. The sequence goes on from NC_080109.1 coordinate 19,269,699, forward strand.
AAGTAAAAGATAGACTTTAAAAAGTGAATATTGACTAGAGGTGTTACCAGCCAATTTTCCGGTCACTGTTATGGTTTGAATGTGAAATGTATCCCACAGGCTCGTACATTTGAACCCTTGGTCCCCACCTATTGGTGCTATCTTACAAGGTCGTGGGAACTTTGGTACGCTGGGTCTTAGCTGGCACACACTGGCCTCTAGGGAGGGACCTCTAAGGTGATACCTGGTTCTTGGCCTTGCTCTTTCTTTCTCCTCATCTGCCAAGACAGGAAGAAACTGCACTGCCTCTGCTGCTATGCCTTCCTCATTGCGGCTGACCCTTCAAACCATGAGCCAGGACTGCTTCCATGGTTTGTTTCTGTCAGGCCTCATAATACAGACGAGAAAAGGTAACTCACAGACATGATTTAGGTTAATGCTCTCTCATTAACCATAACACAGATCCTATCACATTAGATATAATTAATCTGTTGACTAATTGAGTGACTCTTCCACATACTCTTCTGTAGATGTTTTTTGGGGTGTAATGAATTATTTCATATTTTTCTCCAGAGGAACTCTGGCTTGTGAACAACTTGCAGAGTTAACATTGATTACTATGTTGTTTGCCATTCAGTGACTTAGTTTAGGCAACTACGTTTGAGAAGGTCTCACTTCAAAGACATTAGAAAATGGAAATTTTTGAAGATGACTTATAATCGAAACTTAGCCAGGAAGTGTGTCCTGCATGTTCTAATGGCATAGACAGATGAATGCTATGATTTAAATGTATGATTGCATGGTTGGAATAACTTATTCTATCTAATCAGATTTATTTTACAAAATATACAGTAAATCAATTTCCCAAATGTATTTCAAATATAATTATAGCCTGGCGTTGGAGGAATCCATTATCCTTATCTTAGCTGCTAGGAAAGAATTCCATGGTAGTAGTTAGCCTTTGACTCGGAGTTTTAGTCTCTGTTCGGTTTCTAGAGGTTATTGAAGTCTAATGTGTTTTATTTCCAAAACACAATCTCAAGTGACTTCTAGGTCTGCCATTTAAAACTGTCTGTTGTCAAAATGAACCGGGCAGATGTGAAGTGAGTTTCTTTAATTTGTGCATTATTTTATGATTGAGTGTGTGCTATGTGGGCTCATGTTCGTGTGTCTATGACTGGGTGTTCATAAGGAGGCTGGGGTCAGTCTCCAGTGCTGTTCCTCAGGACACTGTCCACCTTGGTTTTTGAGATAAGGTGTCCCTCCCTGGCCTGGAACTCACTGATTAGACACAGCCCCAGGCATCCATTGGTCTCCACTTCCCCAGTCCTGAATTATAAACTTTTATCCCCGTGTGGGTTCCAAGGGCTGGACTTAGGCCCTCATACTTAAATAACCAGCACTTTACTAGCTCTGAGAAGTTCATTTTAATGTAAAAAATTGGACTAGCGCTTGGGAGGCAAAAGTGGGAGGAATTCAGAGTTCAAGGTTATGCTTATCCTTGTTTCTTAATGAGTTTGGGCAACTTGAGACTCGGTATCAAAAAGACAAAAAAAAAAATCAAAAATATAACTAACCTACAATGCATTGAATTGTGTTTGAAATGAGTTTTGAACTTTAACAACTAGATTTTCCCACACTATTTATTAAGTTTTTTTATCAAGTATTGATTTATGCATATTCACTTTCACATGTAATAACTATTTTCAGTTCTGTCAAAATTATTTGAAGGCAAACAAACAAGGAGAAATTGATTTTAGACTTATTAGATTTAGTACACCTTTTATTTTCAAACGTGAAAACCAAAGTCTGTGTTTCTCCAAAACTCTTACCACATTGTTCATTTAATGCTTGCACCGCACAAAATAGAACCAAAAGCTAGAAATTACCACAGCCAGGTTGTGGAGAGCGGTTTAGATCAGAGGCTCCCAAAATGTGCTTCAGAAGATGCTAGTTCATGGGATTAAAGCAGTGTTCGGATAAAACCAAGAGCAACAGCAACAACAACGTAGAGTAATCGAATTCACTTTGAAAATAAAGGCTAGCCAGGTTTCCCAAAGGTTGAGACATTCAGACTTTCTAATATGCTCATGTTCATTATAGGTGGGGATCGGGGGAGTTGGGAGAGCAGGATAGTGTTTCCCAAACCGAGACTTCAGGGCAAGCCCAATCTAGACTTATTATTTCTGGAACATTCTTTGAGAAATGTTTGCTTATGGAAACATGCTTCTCCCTAAGGTTATCAGTTCAGCCCCATCCCTCTCAAGGCCCCATATCTGAAACAGACCTGATAATTTTGATACTTTTCTCGGCTGTGTGTTGTACTGAAAAGTTACACTTCTCCACAGCAGTTCACTTCCTGAAGACCTCTTCCTCCTTTCAACAAATATTGATAAGTTCTTACACTTCCCTCGACATGGAACACTCTTGGGAGTCCCAGGCAGGGTTAAACCTCCTCTTCAATTCTCCCAGTAGACTACTTTATTGTGTGTGTGTTTTCTCTCCCTTCTCTTACCAGACTGTACTCAAACTCACTCTGTAACCAGGGACAACCGTGGTTTCCTGCTCTGTTGCTCTGTTGCTTCTGCATCCTCAGTACTGGGATTACAGGTGCGCACAGTTTATGGGGCTTCACGCATGCCCAGCAAGGGTTCTACCAGCTGTGCGGCATCCTCAGACCCCTCTTACCATTCTCTCCATGCATGGCACCACCTGAAAATATTTGTGGCTATAGCTCAGAGACCTTATCATTCTTTGTTTCACAGGTCTTCCGAGAGGGATACCTCGGCACATGTAGGACTTTTAAAGGTGAACTGTACCCTGGAACTGTGAGCCACAGCAAGTCCTGTTCTCGTTTGCTTTCTGTGGCTGTGACAAAAACACCTGGAAAGGAAAGGGTTATTTTGGTTTTTTTTTTACACACACACACACACACACACACACACACACACACACCCCAATCGCAGTTCAGCACTGAACAAAATCAGGGCAGGAACCTGGAGGCAGGAACTGAAACAGAGACCCCAGAGGAAGGCTGCTTACTGGCTTGCTCCCCATGTTTTGCTCAGCTTGCTTTCTTACACAACTGAGGACCGCCTGCCCAAGGCTGGGCCTTAATCCACAGTAATCGTTAATAAAGAAAACGACCCACAGATTTTCCTGCAGGCCGTCTTTAATTAAAATTTCTCCTTTCCAGATGATTCTAACGTCTCAAACTGAGAAAAAAAAAATGAACCACACTATCTGTTTTTTCCCCTTAAGTTGCTTTTGTTACACAGTGTTTGGTTTTTTTTTTGGTTTTTTGGTTTTTTTTTTTTTTCCGTTTTTTGAGACAGGGTTTCTCTGTGGTTTTGGAGCCTGTCCGTGTTTGAACACAGGAGCAGGAAAGGTAACTGGGATGCAAAGGGTAAGAGACAGAAATGTGGAATCCCATTTGTGACTACGCACGCCCGAGGGAAGCAGGATGTTATGGGACCTCCAGGGAGCAAATCTGCTCTTGGACAGAGGTGGTTATGGGCAGAGTGTCAAGGAAGACTTCTAGACGATCTTCGAGTCAAATCAGGAAAACAGCTCATTGGAAAGAGTTGAAGAACCTCAGCTGTTCTGGCAAGTACAATTGACCCAGGAAGGCAGGTGGCAGAGGAGAGGGTTGGGGGCGTCGAGGCAAGTGGGGAGAGCTCACCGCAGGCTGAAAAACTATACTGAGGAATTGAAAGTTTATCCTGACTTTGATGGGAAGAAGTAAAACTGGAAAGGATATAATGATTTTCAAATTAGTTTTCTATTTCTGGCAGCTAACAAGATTACTGGTGAGGAGACCGAGGAATGTTTTCAGCATTTAAGAATAATCATCCCTTTTCCCACCCTTATCCCAAGCTCCAGGGACACTCTTCCTCCTCCTCTCTTTTCTCCACGCATAGCTGCTGTTTTGTTAGAAAATACATTTTCTTCCATCTCCATATGCTTTTTGGCTTCCTTTCTGTTCCTCTCCCCTTTGGTGAATTTGTTTGCTTGTGTTTTGTTTTGTGCTATGGTGTCTCGTGGAGCCTATGCTGGCTTTGAATTCACTGTATAGCCAAAGATGACCTGGCTCCATGAATCTTCCTGCCTCTACCTCCCAAGTGTTAGGATTACAGGCCATGCCATGATGCTTAGTTGACTACTTAATGTTTAAGGTCCAGTTTGAATGAATAACTGTAGGCGCTCTGGGCTCAATACTGTCTTACTATCCTGGGTGTTTCCCTGAGTACGTGGAAGGAAAAGATCCTGATCTTTTGTGCATTTGTTCTGGGTGATTGGGACTAGATAGAGTTATTCAGTGCTCTGTGGTTTCCTAAATGTCAGACACTATAAGATGCTGTCTTTCAGAGGTAACCTATTTATCCCTCCCGGTTACAGTTATGTGTCCCATAGTGCCAGGGATGCAGTCTGAGTAATGTAGGACTGGGAGATTCATTGTAGTGTGAGCATCACAGAGCGTCATTACACGCAGGTAAATCACTGCACGTGGCCTCTACATGTAATCATGAGACAGTAAACATGAGATTTACGAGGCTGCCACTAATGTGTCATGGCATACTGTATAACAATAAACCTCCCTTGTATAATTAAGAGTCGTGCACTCTGAAATAAAGATAAAATAAACATAAACTTACAAGTCAGTAATAGTTGTTTCTCACCACTGAGGGCCATGTGCTGTTAGTAATTGTGTTGGTTAGGACTTTATGCGGCTGACAATGTAGTAGGTTTGTTTATCCCATCATTATTCAAACTTGTGAGTGCTTTGTGGTGTTTGAGTGTCATGGTGGCTATGACAGCATCGAGTGATAGACATTTTGGGGCTCACTCTTATCTTCAGGGGACCACATAAACATCGTCTGTCTTTGATGTGTATGTGGTCCACAGCTGTATCTATGTACTAGGTATTGTTATTAACTTTAGATTAAGGGTTAATCAACCAAAGCAGTTTTGTAAATAAGCTGTTCAAGGTCACGCCACCATTAGTAAAGATTAAAATGGAATCTTGAAAGACTGACATTAGAGCCATGAAATATCTTATAAGGAACATTTGACTAAATACTATGAGAGCTGTATTGTAGTCAATAATTAACAGCAAACACATAGCCAGCACAACAACTTGGCATGGTTTGTGTTGTACACATTTTAATAACTAAGGTCACTGGGAGTGAGGATGCTTGTGTATTATTAATTGCATTATTTTTGTAACATTGCAATTTTCTAAATTTTTATTGGTAAAGCCACATAGTTTAGGATTTGAACCCAGGCCTATATGAGTCCAAGATGAACGATTTTAACAACTGGAAGCGTTCTTTCTGGTATCTCTGGTATCAACTTACTTGAATGGACTGTGACTTAAGACTGGGGTCCCAGCGCACGCCTTTAATCCCAGCACTTGGGAGGCAGAGGCAAGCGGATCTCTGTGAGTTCGAGGCCGGCCTGGTATACGAGAGCTAGTTCCAGGACTGGAACCAAAAAAGCTACAGGGAAACCCTGTCTCGAAAAATTAAAAAAAAAAAAAAAAAAAAAAAAAAAGACTGGGGTCCCAGAAGAGTCATGTGGAAAAGACAGGATGCAACTTCAAGTCCAAAATCCTTTTTGCTCAGAGAGCTAGGACCTCAGAACATTCTGGAACCTTTGTCACTATCTACTTTGGGAATACTATCTCAAAGACCGAGAAATCCATGAATTAAAAATCATGACTTGGACAGGTAGCTTAAAAGGCAAACACAGGCAGAGAGCAGAAGGCTGGCCTGGAGCTGGCTGGAATCTGAAAGCTAAACTGTGTGACACGGCTCAGATCAAGAGTCTGTGCACTGAGAGAACTAGAAAGGGACACTGGAGAAATGACCACGAGGAACAATCAAGGGCATGCTAGCAATGCGTGCATGTGCAGGAGTGGGCTAAGGAGAGGGCCCAGAAGGAAAGGGCAGCAGAAAAACCAGGACTTGGGGGACTGTCTGCAGTGTCACCCTGGTGTTGAGAACCATGGTCCAGGAAAGCGGCTCAGTCAGTGATACCTGATCACAACAACTTATCTAATATGGAAAGATCGTGTACGATTTGGGGACATTCTTGAAGAATGTATTTGCAGAAAGCCCAAGATTGCTGGGAACTCTTTCAGGGGGGGGAAAAAAAACCAGGTTGTGTTTATGTGGCTAATTATAGCATATTTGTTTAGTCCTTTAAAGGATGCAATTAGTAATTTACAGGCTTGGGGTTTTCATGCCAGGGAGAGAGACAAAAAAAAATTAAAATGATCAAACTGGAGAAGAATTAAGGGAATGGAGAAGAAAAGGTCTGGCTGGGACACAGGGAAGGAAAGAGTACAGCAGGGACACAGACTGTTGAGCAATCCACATGCAGTACAATCGCAATGGATCAAGACAGAGGCCATCCCTGTATCCTACAAGCTGTTGACAATTGCCCAACCGTCTCTGGCTTTTGAGTACGATTATAAAGAGACAGAGTTGTGACTGACCCAGAACACCCTTTTATCAGGATATTTTGCCATATTCTAAATTTGATGGCTATTTGGCTCTTTAAGAAGAGTTAATATATTTGACTTTTTAAAGCTACAAACTGACAGTTAGGGATACCAATTTCATTAGCTTCCTACCTTAAGTTTTTCTATGAATAATAAAACTAAAGTGAAATTTGAGAGAAAGAAGACAGAGTCAGGAGAAGCCATGTAGCCCTGTCAGAGACAGACACTGGGTGGAAGTTTACCCTGTAAGCCACAGCCATGTGGCGATACTTGGATTAATAGAAAGGGGTTAATAGTAAGCCAGAAATATGCTTAAGCTATTGGCCAAACAGTATTGCAAATAATATAGTTTCTGTGTAATTATTTTGTGGTCTGGGCAGCTGGGAACAACAAGCGGCCTCCCCCAAGAAACATTTGTTAGAGAGACTGATTACAAACCAACTAATGTTTAAAAGAAAAGAGGGCTGGAGAGATGGCTCAGAGGTTAAGAGCACTGACTGCTCTACTGGAGGTCCTGAGTTCAATTTCCAGCAACCACATGGTGGCTCACAACCATCTGTAATGAGATCTGGTGCCCTTTTCTGGCCTGCAGGCATGGAGGCTGAACATAATAAATAAATCTTTAAAAAAAAAATTGAAAAGATCAAAAACATATTGACATGCAGAACAAGATATAGAGAAATGAAGTGTACATTTCTAGGGTGCTAAATGTCTTGAAATGAAGTTCTGAAACTGTAACTGAAGCGTGATGGTGATCCAACAAGCCAAACATCCATTTTATAATGTAGAAGGCCATGCAGATAGAAACAGGAGCGGCACAGTCCTCTGGGGGTTGTGGGTAACTTACATAAAGCACTCAACCAGAGACAAACACATTAAAAATAGAGACTTCAGGTAATTCACAGGTGTGTAAGTGTTTGGAAAATGTGGAACCTGTCTTAAGCCAAGTGACACAGCATTGTGCTTGCTATTCAGTGGATTGCAGTAACTGTGCCTTTTAAATCTCTCTGCTCCAATGCACTAAACACGAGCAAAGAGAGACTTGTGCCTTCGATGAGGCGGAAGGCAAATGCATATACAGAAGCTGTAACTGGCTAGAAAGCAAGTGAGGTTAGAACCAGGGAAACTCTCCCAGCTACAGGACAAGCCTGTTATACTTATTAAGCATTTCAGTTTGCATCTGAGATTTCATTTAATGCTCACAACAATCCGGTTCCATTTTGAAGGCGGGAGCTAGAGAATCAAATTTACAATTTGTGTCTCAGTGGTAGAGTGCTTGTCTAACATGCAGCGGCCCTGTGATCTCCGAACAAGGGCATCGCGGGCTGACAATATAGCAACTATGGGATTGTGTGTGGTGGGAGGCCGCTGCTCGGCAGGGTGAGCTCCCAGCTGATTTGCCTTAAAGGATGGCAGAAATGTTATTTATCCCTACCTTTCTGGGGCCTCTGTGTAAAACACTATTTCTTTATTTTGTTCTTTCAGAGAAAATACAAAAGCAGTAACAGAACATCCAATTATGTAAACAAATGAAGACAAAAAAATCATCCCAGTCCTGCCACTAAATGATAACCAGGGTTTATATTTTTTGTATATATTCCTAATGCTTTTATACTAATGAGTAAATGCTGTACATGTACAAATATAGTTTACTAGTGACCAAAATGTGCATATTCAATTGGAAGCCAGTTCTTGTTTATTAAATAAGTTACATATGAAAGACAATTTTCTTCTGTGAAATTTTTATGACTTGTTGGTATAACAATATGAATGTGTAAACAATCCACCCTCACTAGTAAAAACTTCTGCAGTATTTATTAAATTGATTGAGACACTGGAAGTAAAACTAATAAGATGGTCAAACACTACTTATAACCCCAAAATAATAGCCATTCTAGGTTACACAACAACCTAATATTGCATAGATTCGTTTCCTAATATCAGTATCAAATGGATGTGTGTAAAGACTGTCCTTTTGTTTGTTGGCTTGTGTTTCTTTTGCTTTGTTTTGAGAGTGGGGATTTTATAGAGCTACGATCAGCAGTAAGGAGCATTAGAATAACTCTCCAGATGACAGGAGACTTCAAATGCCCTCCTTGCAAAGTCCCAGCTGAGAGAACTGTTCAAAGATCCTTAAAACACATGCGTTCACCTACCCCTCTAGAGGATCTTCTACCCTTGGATTTGTTAGAGTCTCTGGGTTATACTCTAGCCATGCATCTTGAAATCCCCGGCTTGAGGATCCCTGTAGGAAGCAGGTTAAAGTCACTGAGATCCATTATCTACCACACTACAAACACTTGATGTACTTGGTATTAAACCTGGCAGAAAATAAAATAATGTGTTGCTGAGAGACTTACATGCTCTTTCTTTATCATAAAAAAGAGTGATCTTATTGATTATGATTCTGAAGTTCCTCATCCCAGGCCAGGAAGCTTAGAGTCAAAGCTGAGGCTAAATCGAAGAAACTCTGCTGTGCCTACTATTTGAAGGCTTGCTCTGTTCTAGGACTGTTTTCTGCTTCTGTTTTGCTGCCGTCCTTGTTATATTGATCTAGAGAAGGACGCTTCCCCCTTGTTTTCCCATGCTTCAAAATGAAAGCAAACATCTTTGTGGCTGAGGGAATGTCATGTTTCGTCACCCGAGTGATTTACTTTGTTCATCTCGACTTGATATACGTGTGTAATGTTACATGATTTTTCTCTCGGCACTTGGAGCCTGTAAAGTATATTATTGCAGAGCTGGCTGGGGTTCTCTTCTGAGCAGTCTTATCTGGCTACTAGAGAATGCTTTAGGCTTGATGACTAACATTTATTTCTACTCGGCCAAGGTTTTTCTTCTATTGTTTCTTTGATGATTGTTTCTCTTTCATCTACTCTGTTCTTTTATGGAGCTTTTTCTCGGAATGAAACATCTCTAAGGTGGCCTCTATATCTAATAAGCTTGGAACTTTCCTTCCCCAGTTTTAGGGTAACCCAGGATGGCTGAGTGGGTTACATTTAAGTAGTTCTGGGGATGAAATTTCCAAACTTCTTTTTTTAAATATAATTTATTTGTTTTTATTTTGTGTGCACTGGTGTTTTGTCTGCATGTGTGTCTGCATGAGGGTGTCAGACCTTGGAGTTGCAGACAGTTGTTAGCTGTCTTGTGGGTGCTGGGAATTAAGCCTGGGTCCTCTGGAAGAGTAGTCAGTGCTCCTAAGTGCTGAGCCATCTCTCCAGTCTCTTTCAAGCTTTTCATAGTGACAAAGCAGTTTTAAATATTCTATCTATCATCTATCTATCTATCTATCTATCTATCTATCTATCTATCTATCTATCTATCTATTTTTTTATTCCCCCAAGATAGAGTTTCTCTGTGTAGCTACTGCTATCCTGGAACACATTCTGTAGACCAGGCTGGCCTTGAACTCAGAGGTTCACCTCCCTCTGCCTCCTGAGTGCTGGGATTACAGGCATGCACCACCACACCTGGCTAATTTTTATTTTTGGCTTATTATCGAACCTACATTTTTCAACGTGTAGTAAAAATCAATACAGCAAAGATGAATTTTTAAAAGATATCCAAACTGAGAGCCAGGGTTTTAAACGTTATTGGCTCCCGCAGTAACGCATTCTCTCAGTTCCATCGCTGTGGAAGTTCCGAAGGCTCTGCTCTCAGTCTCCATAAGGTATACAGACTTTGGTCCTCTGATGACCTATGCTTTGAGTAACCTGCTGTAGGATAATCTGCCTTGATAATTCCCACTGTGCCCTTCACTCTACATTCTGTTCTTCCCCAGCCTGTTTTTTTTTTTTTTTTCTCAGACACCCTATTACATCAAACTGTGGACTCCTTGAGAGACAGGGGAAAGTCTTTTTAAACATTCAATGCCCAACACGTATCACAATGCTAGGCAAGGATTTGAGTCGTGTTACATGGTCCTTGTTGGTGCTAGGACCTGAAACCGAGTTTTAGTTCAGGTTGTTTTATTTATTTATGTATTTATTTATTTATTTTTGGTTTTTTAAAGACAGGGTTTCTCTGTAGCTTTGGAGCCTGTCCTGGCACTCATTCTGTAGACCAGGCTGTCTCGAACTCACAGAGATCTGCCTGCCTCTGCCTCCCAAGTGCTAGGATTAAAGGCATGTGCCACCACTGCCTGGCTTAGTTCAGGTTATTTCAAGGGAAACATTATGAAGGTTTTTCTTCTTTTTGTACTTTTCAGTATTTTTTTAATTTAAAAAAACACATTAGCCAGGCAGTGGTGGCACAGGGTTTTAATCCCAGCATCCAGGAAGCAGAGGCAGGCAGATCTCTGAGTTCAAGGGCCGCCTGGTCTACAGAGTGTGAGTTCCAGGGCAGCAAGTGATACACAAAGAAACCTTATCCCGATGCCCCCCCCCCCGAAAAAAAATCAGAAATGATAAAAATGTCAGGATTATTTTAACCATGGATAGCGCAGAACAAATGGTGTCTAGCTCCTGCGGCACTGACAGAGGCTGGTTTGAGGGAGAAAAAGAAAGCAAGGTTTGGCAGACTGGACTGTCACTGAGGAACAGGCTCCTCATTGTCTTTGGACTGGTAAAACCATCAGGAGGTTAAAATGACTAATTTTATGAGAGAGATAAAGTAATTTTGTATAAATTTTCTGCTGAAAATCGAGGCTAGAAAGCGCTTTCTTTTTTACAGTGCCCCGCCCTCCAAGAGCTTGGCATTGTGGGAAGTTCAGGGGCCACCTCACACACACTGTTCTGACACTGGGGTAACTGAGTACTGATCATTTAAACCATGAGCCCCATGCCGACAATCGTGATGTTGGAACAGCCAGTTAATCACAGCTTGAAAATGACTTATCCACAGTGTGCACCGTGACTAAGCCAGCTGCTGAGCAGTTTCATTGTGATTCTGGTGTCAGTGAGATTCCTGTCACCTTTCCAACACTTAAGTCATTTTGCATAACTGCAGGGTGACATCACTGTGTGACCAGATTATTGGCTGGAGACAAGGGGAAAAAAATGTTTCCTGGACTGTAAACCTTGCCCAGATCTAAATGAGCGACTTAGGCTGTTCCTGCAGCACACTCGGGGAGCAGAGTAAAACTGTGCGCTCTGAAGAGCCTCGCGTTTGGTGTGACCTATGGCGCAGGCTGCAGCACGCCGGGGGTTCGGCAGTCTGTTTAACTATAAACTTTTCTCCCTCCACAGGGCCAGCCTGAAGGTGAAGGGCCAGAGAAAGGAGGCAATGCTGCCGTCTCCCTCTGGGAAGCTTACTAAAGTTCAATGTCTTTTCTGCGTGTTGACACTGAAGAAACACTCAGCTGGGCCCAGTTGCAAACTGCTTATGGCTGAGAGTTTGCCTTGCTTCCAGGGGACATGGTAGTCTAGATGAATCCCGGGAGAGCGCTTACACTTCCAATTTCTTTAGCGGTTTAAAATCTCACACTCTAAAACTGCTGACAGAAACGTCCCTCCACTAGAGATATGAGTGCAACTTATGATAATGGCGTCTAATAGTTATTGTTTGCTGTGCGCAGGATTGTTCTGAGTGATAAACATATACCCTTTTAGTCTGACAGAGCAGCCACTATTGTTATAGCTGAGCTACCGAGAAGGGAATGGAGAAGGCAGGATCGCACATCTGAGAAAGACAGAGGGCAGAGAGCTCAGCAGCAGCTCACCTGTCTCAGGTGGTGCCCCCCCCCCCCATTATCGCGATAATAATCATTACTTCCACCAGTTACCGCTACTCTATCCACTGAGTGCTTGTGATGTGACCAGCTCTGGGCAATAACCGTGGCATCCCTTCATCAACCCTGGGATAGAAACCACTCCGATCATATTCCCTTTGGAAGATCAGGACAGTGTGGTGGAAGATACACTCACACGGAAGGTAGGTAACGAGGCAGGGTTCCGCTCCTGTCTAGGTCTGGGCTCCATGCATTGAACACAGGGCTGCCTTGTTTCAGTAAGCTGAGGGAAGGGTATAAGTTGAGGAAGTGCTCTCAAGAGGCCCTGAGAGCATTACCTTAGTCTGAAGATCTCCCCAGGAAGGAGCTGGTAAAAGGAGTCTAGGAATTACCTAGGACTGTGCCCTGATTTGGACCATAAATTTAGACCTCATTAAGCACCTTCTCCGTTGCTTGAGTCTATATGACCTGCTGGCTAGGGGCCGGTTCCCCTCTCCCTTCAATTCTCTTTCTCTTTTCATCGGACTCAGTATTTCCAAACAGCACCGCCCCCGTCTTCATTTAGCACGGAGCCCGGAGTACCCTCAGTTCTCTTGCCTTGTAAGGGTTTTCTCCCTGCCCCTAGCCCTGCTCTTGCTTTGTAGCACGTATTCAGTTCTCTGGAATGCGGCCACCCATAAGCACGACACACATTTGCAGAAGGCTTTAGAAACACATCTGATTAGTGGGCCTCATTTTGTTAAAGGGGCCGTGCACCGACACTGTGCCGTGTAACCTTTTAGTGTCATGGAGGGCACCCTGCCTTCAAACTGTAACCATTTACAAACCCTGGAATCAAAAAAAGGCGAAAGGCAGCAAACTAAGAAACAAACAGATTGAATGCTTCAGAAACTTTGACTCCAGAGTTTTCAACAGCAAAGAGCCTGGGGGGTAAATTGAAACTCTTACTCTACTAAGGAAAAATCAAATATATCCATCTAACCACTTAAGGAATATTTATTTTGGAGAAGCAGAGATTAAAAATACGTATGATATATCTTAGTGCATAATGTTGAAAATAGAGAGATGCCATAACAATGGGAAAAGAAAACCTTGCAAGATATGGTTGTTCCACCAGGGAAGGAAGCCCTAGAGAAGGAATCTTCTGGAAGGAGGAAGAACTTGGCAGGAACTAGAAAAACTGGTGGAATTCTAAAAGTTGACTTAGAGGTTAGGGAAAGGACAGTCCACACAGGGAGCTGCGCGTGATCAAGAGATAAGACCAAAAGATAGAGTCCTGAATCTCGCTCCAGGGCACACAGCTCTTATGTAATGTGAGACTCTTCTCTAAAAATCCACAGGGATGGCCGAGGGTTTGTAGTACTTTTAAGATATCAGAGAATAGGATGTAGAGGAAAGTATTATGAGCTTCAGAATTAGAAAAGGGAAAATCGTAACGATTGCTTTGCTTTACTCTCAGCTGCCATGCCTGGACTCATGAATGACCCTTCAGTAGGGAGAGACTTATCACCGTGAGCAAGCCAATGACTCTGAACTGTTTCCCTAAAGCTCACTCTCCCAACTCAGTGGATCGACAGTCACTCATCTCATCCGAACTTCCCAGCCACCTCTGACCTGCTCTAAGTTTGTATCCCTGAACAATGAAAGGATCCTTCTATTCGGTTGGTGTGAATGAATAACGCATGTTTGTGATCCTAATCAACGCCTAGGCATATTTTTTGAGCCAAGACTGCCTTAAGATAAACGGGTTCGCCGGGCGGTGGTGGCGCACACCTTTAATCCCAGCACTCGGGAGGCAGAGACAGGCGGATCTCTGGGAGTTTGAAGCCAGCCTGGTCTACAAGAGCTAGTTCCGGGACGGGCACCAAAGCTACAGAGAAACCCTGTCTCGAAAAACAAACAAACAAACAAACAAAAAAGATAAATGGGTTCTCTTTGGGTCTTTGATTGTTAAGTGCTTTGGGAGACGTTCTCTTCCTTTATTCAGACATTGAGAGAGTTCCTACAGTGGAACCAGCCTTCAGATTGGTCCCTGAGGATCCCTGTTTCCTGTTGTGCCTGTTCTGTGTGGAATGGCACTAACAGAATACAGTAAACACAGTTGTGTGTTACTTAATATATAGATTATAACAGACATTGGGACTTTTGCTTTGTTTCCTCTGGGATCATTTTCTCTCAAGGAAGTCAGCTGCCACGAGGCACTAAGAAAACTTTAGAGAGGGACTCATTTTGGAAGAAGAACCAAGGTCTGCTGCTAACCATTGGAGAGGAAGGGAAGCTTTTGATCAACAGCTATGAGAGTTATATGGCTTAGAAGTAGAAGCAACAGCCCCAAACAGGCCTTTGGGTGACTGTAGCCCTGGCTCCTCCCACCCTTGACCTTTGGCAGTGCTGGGATTAACTCTAGGTTCTTAGGCAGGAGAGACAAGTGCCTTCCCTGGCTACACTCCTAGCGTGTGACTTGTTGTTTGTTTGTTTGTTTTGGTGTTTTGAAATAGAGTTTCCCTGACAGCTTTAACTGTCCAGGAAGTAGCTCTTATAGACCAGGCTGGCCTTGAGCTCTCAGAGATCTGCCTGCCTCTGTCTCCTGAGCAGAGCTGCGATTAAAGGCGTGCACCACCACCACTGTTCCGCCAGCAAGTGACATTTTGATTGTTTGAGCCTTAAGACCCAGAGTCACAACTCAGCTAAGCTCCTCCTGCATTCCTGATACTCAGACCTGGTGGGGTAAAATGGATGTGTATTGTTAAAATAAATGAAAAAAAATAATAAAAATATATTAAAAAATAAATGTGTACTGCTTGAGGCTATTAATGTTTAGGTGTTTTATTTTCTAGAAATTAATGATAGACTGTTGGCATTGGTTAGTTCGTATGTCAGGAATTGGGAATTAGGTTTTGCTCCCTATAAGCTAACAGTCCTAAGGGAAACAAAGATGTAAACAAACACCCCATGGGAAGGTGTGCCAACACCCAACTGTAGCCCAGCATGACCAATGCCATGTAGGAAATCCCTGATCTAGGGAGCTGAGGACATAGCGATGAACTCCACCTGGAGAGAATGGAGATCTGAAAAACACTTTACAAACAGATAGCTAGAGATCAGCGTCCAGGGAAGATCAGTGCATCTCCTGGAGGAAGAGCTGGAAGAGCATCCTCGACCACCTGCAGGTAGGAGATTCAGCAAGAGAGAGGGGATACACCCACTTCCGTCCAGTTGCCGCTGGGTATCGCTGGGGAAACGTGGAAGAATTTCCTGCTGGGAAATATAGATTTCACCTAACAGGCGAAAAGGGCTCTGGGAACTTTTAGCTATAAGCTCAGTAGCCAGATATCCATTGCAGAATAGGTGTATGTTATGTTGCAAGTGCGTATTCACTAGAGGGAGGCCACAGACTAGATAGATAGGAACTGCTGTACTACTGCTCAGGTGGGCGTTATGTTAGAGACTTGGGAGCGTCAGATACTCTCTATATCACTTAATAATACCTCCATTTTAAAATAATTTCAGATGTATCAAAAATTGCAAAGGGAAGCCTCAGGGATATAGCTCAGAGGTAGAACACTTGTCCAGCACGGCCTTACGTTTCAAACAAAGAGCAAAAATTATTGCAAAAATGATATGAGGAATTTATATATATTATTCACAAAACCTCCCCTTGTTAACACTTTATGTTAATGCAGTTGTTTAAAAAAAAATCAGGACAAATATACTGACACATTTTAACTAATTTACTGACCTTAAACTCATTAGCCATTTAATTGGTGTAGATTTTTGGTAAAGAGTCTCACCTTGGTTTCGGTTGTCACATCTCCTTAGCTTTCTTTATTCCAAAACAATGTATAAATCCTTCTTTGTTTTCTACAACCTTCGTGCTGCCTTGTAGAGTGTTTACCAAGTTGGGTTTAGCTTATCTGATGTTTCACAATTAAATTTAAGTTCTGTGATTTTGGCAAGAGTAACACTGAAATGATGTGATCCTGGAGGCAGCACAATAGCAATATGTCTTGTTCTCGATGTTAATTTTGATCATGTGGGAATAGCTATTCTTGCCAAGTATTTTCACAGCAAATTTATGATTCCCCTTGTGATTGATAAGGATCATGTGGGAAGAGAGTTAAAATTATGCACACCTACTTTTTTCATTAAACCATTGCCTAGTAATTTAAAAACAGTTAGGTTTTAAAAATGATTGCATTGAAATCATTTCATTGACACCTGAAATAATCATTTTATATTCGCTGAATTCTGAAAAGATTTGAATTGTTTTTCTGATGATTTTAAAACATGTTTGACCAGGTTTGGTAGACCTTACCTTTGATCTCAGTATTCAGGAGGCAGAGACAGGAGGATCTCTGTGAGTTTGAGGTCAGCCTGGCTTGAACAGCCAGGACAACATAGAAAGATAGTGACTCAAAAACCCAAACCCAA
Organism: Chionomys nivalis; assembly: GCF_950005125.1. NCBI lineage: Eukaryota > Metazoa > Chordata > Mammalia > Rodentia > Cricetidae > Chionomys > Chionomys nivalis. Next base: position 19,286,282 of record NC_080109.1, read on the forward strand.
AACGTGTTCCTTTAAGCAAACATATTCTGCCTTCAAAAATTGAGTCTCATCCTCTTCTTGTTTCTAAGCTGTCCTTGGCGCCTCATTCAGAAGAACGTTACACAGCAAACAAGATTTTCAAGGCCAGATCACAAAGTGGCTCTGATTATTCTTGGCTTGCTCTCCCAGATGACCTAGTTTGCAGGAAGTTAGCAGCCATATCATGAAGATGCTCAGGGCAGCACTCAGGAGGTGCCCATGTGGAGAAGAACAGACGTCTCCTGCCAACGGTTGACACTGACTTACAGGCATGTTCATGAGCTGCTTAGGCGTGAATCCTTTGGCGGCAGATACGGCTTCCGATGACTGCAACCTTGGCACACACAGTGACTGCAACCTTACGGAGTCTCTGAGCCAGAACCGCGCAGATAAGGCACTCCCGGATTCCTGACCTACACAAGTGGGTGTGTGAGATAATAAATGTTTATTGTTTCAAAACATTGCCTTTGAGTGTGGCTTGTAATGCAGAAAGAGTGAGCTCATTTTGACGGGCAGTAAAGAGCTGGCAGCGGAAGTTCAAGAGGCACTTATATTGAGAAAGAAAGGGTACCCCAAATCCTCCTCCCGACACAAGGGGTTCAAGGAATGATACTGCAGTCAATTTAAAACTGGAAGCAATCCTCAGAGGCCCCACAGCGGAATATATAAACAAGCTGTGGAATGTTCCATCCCTAGGTAAAATGTATAAACAACATTAACACAGTCCATCTATAGGCAGTAAGGTGGAAGAGCCTTAAACTGAGTGGAACAGGTCCAGGGCAAAAAAAGACAAAGTCAAACCTTATTTAAAGACATAATTAGATAAGTAATAAGTGTATAAAGAAAAGCAAGGAGACTTTTCTTTTTCCTTTCTTTTAGACAGTGTCTTACTCTGGAGCCCAGAGGGGACCAGAATCCACAATTGAGTCACGTCAGCTTCTTGAGTGCCACCGCATCGGCTTAGAAAGAAATTTTCTTTAAGGCAGAATGTACTGGCTGGGATAGGAAAAAAGTAGAGTGGCTTTTTCTGAGGTTTTTTTTTTTTTTTTTTTAATAATTTCTTTAAAAAAAATCTTGCTAAGGCTTATTTTACATACATTAAAATTACAATGTGTTTGTATATATGAATGCAATTGTAGTTTAAGCTGTATGTGTTATATGCATACTGATATTATAACATGAAACTGTATGTGTAGTGTCTTAAATACGCACCTTGGGATGTAGCTCACTTGCTAGAGTACTAAGTTTACCATGCGTGAAGCCCAGGTTTCAAACACCAGCATTACGTAAACCAGACATTATTAGTGCACACCTGTAATCCTAGTACTCAGGAAGTAGAAGCAAGAGGATCCTAGGCTTAAGGTCATTCTCGGTGGCATATAGAATTGGTGGCTAACCTAAGATACATGTGACCCATTTGCAAAGAAAAATAAAAAAATTAAATGTTAAAAATAAGACATACATACAATATAGGATCTTGGGAACTAGGCTAGTTCATAAGATGAAGGTGAGCTAGAAAGGAAGGCTGTTGGCAAACACGGTGACAACCTGAGAAATAAGAATGAAAATCATTCACACTGGACACCAAACTACACTTCCAGCCTGCAGAGGGAAGCATCACTGAGTGAACCCATGGTCACTGGGTGCTGAAACAGTTTCTCACCCACACCTATGACTTACACGCTTTCCACGTGAGAGCAGGGCGCAAAAGGGCCCAAGAGAAGGTAAGGCTTGACAGCAGGAGAATTATGATGAGGTCCAAGCTGTAAGCACCTTCTCTGCCTTGTTAGCTGCGTATGCTCCACTTCTTTCTGTCTTTGGATGCTGAGTAGATGTGCTCTTAGCCCATTTCCCTCCCTGTCATATACCCACATCCAAAGCCAAGGCAAGGCTGAAGTCCAGCTTTGTCGATTCCTGGATCAGTCAGTGTGTTTATGTCTATCTGATGGAGGAAATACATTTGTACCGTGACTTTGATCTCTGATTAAGAATGGAGAGATTTTTTGACCTATTTTTTTTTTTAAAAAATGATGTCATCCGTGGCTGGTTGAATGAGATAGATGTCTTTAGGGTGAAGTGGGCCTTCCTGCTTGTGGGGAGGCACCTTTAAACTCTAGTATGATATGCCCAGGGAAGAAGGTGTCAGGTAACCTTTCAGATCACCCAGGTGACTCATAAATGACAGCTTGCATCCTGTTTGACAATGAGCCTTCTTTCCACACCCATCCCATCACTGAGAGCCACCTATTACGGGACAGCCACTCACTGAGCGGATATAGGCCCATTCCTTTCCTCATTCACGCAGCGGTTAATTATTGATCTGTAGAGCATGTGTTCGGCTCCACGCTGATATAGGTGACTCAGGACAGTGCAGAACCAGGCCTGGTTCTCCTCCTGCACAAGGCACACATTAATCAAGTCAAACAGACAAGTGTAAACTTATCACTAAGGTAAAAGCCAAGCTGATTTTATTTGTTATGAAGAGGAAATAAATGAGGAGGGCCTGATAATTGTGATGATCATATTTTATGGAGGAGAATGGAAAGCAAAATGCTCTCTATGGAGAAAAGACAGAAAAGGACTTTAAAATAGAGGTTTACTGTCGTGTAAATGATTTTTTTTACAAGTTATTCCTTTTATTTTTTGAGATTATAATCAACTTAAATAATTTCCTCCTTCCCTTCCCTCTCTCTGGAACCCCCTGCATACCTCTCCTTGATCTCCTTCATGCCTTTTTTTCATTAATTGTTGCTGTAAACACATTTATACACACACACACATTCCTAAATATACAAATATACCGTGTTTAGTCTGTAGAAGGTTACTGGTAGGCATATGCTTTCAATGCATTGGATAACCAGTTGGTGTGCCCTGCCCTGGGGAAGACTGTTTTTCCTTCTCTCTGCCTGCTTTAGCTGCCTGTAGTTCTTTGCTTCGGATTGAGGCCTTGTGGTCTTTCCCCCATGCACTCTGGCATGTCTGCTGTTGTCTCTCTTGTTAAGTTCATGCGTACACAGCCGTGTTGGTGAGGCCTTATGAGCATAGCTTCTTATGTTACTGGGAGACACACTCTGTCTCATAGGAAACCCCCTGGACCTCCGGCTCTTTACAGTCTTTTCACCCCATCTTCTGCATTGTTCCCTGAACTTTAGGTATGGGAATATTTTGGGAGATTCTTGGACAACCTGAACAATAACTCAAAAAGGGGCAACTCATGCCTACTGTTGGGTAGGGTTGTTGTTAGATTGTCGTTGGTTCTCAGGCAAAGCACTGTCAGCCTGGTGGGAAAATTTCATTTAAAAATTATATGCATATGGATCTCTGAATCTGCCTCCCTTGTTACTGGATAAAGCACTGGATAAAGGTTCTCCAATGACAACCAGGGTAGTCACCAATCCTATCACAGGGGATGGCCAGTTCAGACTATTCATTCACGGCTGCCAGGAGTCTTAGCTGGGGTCATCCTTATAGATTTGTAGATTTCTACCTGACCCCGTAAGGCCCCCCTTTCCAGTCCTCTCTCTCAGCATGTCCCACTCCACCTATCCCCCAACCTCAAATTCCCAAGTCCAACCACCCCCAGTCCAGCCAGGACATATTCTCTCCTCCCATAGCTGAAAAGATTTTTCATTATCATTTCAATCTTCATTGCTCTGAGTCTGTTAGTGTTTTCTGATATCTTGTTATTTTAATTTTGGTGGTTTGTCTGAATCTAGAAAATAAACTCTTTCTTTTAGGTTTTTCAACTTAATGGAGTACAGGTTTTTAATATTTTCCCTTATAATATTCTGAATTGCTCTTTATATGTTATTATGTTTCCCTATTCATTTTTGATTCTAATAATTTATTTTACCTTTTTATTGCGCATAAACGGTTTAAGGCAACGACTGCTACAATCTGAGGACTTTCTCTGTGGCTAGAATGATATTAAACGGGTCCACAATTTGTAACCTTTAGTGTCTGGCTTCTCAGTGTAATGAATGTTTTAAGATACATTTCCTTCTTGAGTGTGCCAGTATTTCATTTTAATTTTTGAAGCCAAATAATATTCTCTTTTATGAATAAAGTGAATTTTATTCATTTACTTACTAGTTGAGGACCTTCTGAATTGTTTCTTTGTTTGGGTTCTTAGGAATGTCATTATGAACCACCATTTAAAAATGGTATGGGGGGGGGCTGGAGAGATGACTCAGTGGTTAAGAGCATTGCCTGCTCTTCCAAAGGTCCTGAGTTCAATTCCCAGCAACCACATGGTGTCTCACAACCATCTGTAATGAGGTCTGGCGCCCTCTTCTGGCCTGCAGACATACACACAGACAGAATATTGTATGCATAATAAATAAATAAATATTTAAAAATGGTATGGGAACACGTTTCCATTTGTCTTGGCTGTACACTGACATAACATACTGTATAAGGACTACTGGCTCACATGGTAGCTATATTTCAGTATTTTAAGAAATTTTGTTCCTCAATTCTGCAGTGCTTTTTTAAAGACAGCGTAGCCTTGATTGGCTTCAAACTTGTCATGTAGCTGAGAACGATGTTGAATTCTCAGTGTTTCCTCCAAAGTCAGAAGGGCAAGGTTTAAAATTATTTTGTGTTTTAATCACCTTGAGGGAATGCTAAATCCATCTTGATTCGTGGAGATTATTGAAAATTGATTTGATTTTTCTAATTTCACCTCTGGACACGGTTGCTTTAAGTGGGCAAAAACCCAATGACATCCAATGCTATTGAGATTCTGCCAACAGAAGCATCGAGGCTCTGTTCCCAACTTCCACATATATGCGAGTGTGGTGTTTGTGCCTGCACACAGACACACTTAAAATTTCCCAGAATATTAAATGGATAATAATCCTCACATTTCAAGTTAGTATTACAAGCAGGGTGGCTGGTCAGTCTATGAAACTCTCCAAATATCTTGCTAATGATGGGTTTTCTCCTCTGCCACCAGTCTTTGAGCGGCACAGAAGTATGGGCGCATTCAGACAGTGAGCTAGTGACAAGCTCTGGGCAGAAACAGAGCACTTCTTTGTCCTCGGAATTCTGGGCACCAGGATGAACACATATGCTCTGTGAGCTCCATATTTTATGTGACTCAGTATAAATGTACACATTCATAACCTCATGAGTACATATCTGTAAGTAAGAGGTTTCAACAGTACTTGGGCGTATTTAATAATTCCTCCACTATTCTTGGACAGGAAGTACTACATTTCTGAGGCTTTACCAAATATCACATTTTCGTTAAACACTGTAGAGATTATTTCAGTATAAGTACTAGGGGAATGTTTTATTTTAACTTCTTTTTATTTTTATTTTTTTTTTTTATTTTTCGAGACAGGGTTTCTCCGTAGCTTTTGGTTCCTGTCCTGGAACTAGCTCTTGTAGACCAGGCTGGCCTCGAACTCCCAGAGATCCGCCTGCCTCCGCCTCCCAAGTGCTGGGATTAAAGGCGTGCGCCACCACCGCCCGGCTTTGACTTCATATATATATATATATATATATATTTGACAGCTTCATACCGGTATTAATACGTTCTGGTTACTTTCACCCCCACTATCTAACTATCTATCTTATCCACACTCACAACTTTTTGTTTTATTTTTGTAGACCCATTGAGTTTAACCAGGGCCATCTGGGTGACCAGGAGTTTGGAACTATGTACTGGAGCCTGGTGGCCTCATCTTTGGATACACGACTGATGATAAAGACAGACTTTCCCCAGAATCCATCAGTAGCCAATAGTTCAGTAGGGAGGACTATACCCCCTTAAGCCCTCCCCAGTGCAGGAGTGACTTCTGATAGACCCACTCTTGCTCAGTCCCAGTGCAGGGAGCCTTATTATGAGATTATGGTGCAATGGATGTGTCAAGTCCAGAAGACAGAATTTCTCAGCTCTTCTTTTTCTTCTTCTGCTTCTTATGTACTTTCTTATCCCTCTTCTGCAATGTTCCTTAGGCCTGAGAAGAGGTAGTACAGATGTCTTCTTTAGGGACGAGCACTTACTGCCCCTTCTGCTCTATATTTATCACTATTCATTGCAAAAAGAAACTTTTTGACTAAGACTAACAGTAGAATCTGTCTTGGGGAACAAGCATAAATATTTAGAAGACAGTTTGATGCCATGTCAACTTAACTAAACAAAAGTAGTTAAGTTTCCTTGATTTCCTCAGTCATGTGTTCTTGACTTGGTTTACCTTACCAGACATGAGTTCCCTCTTGTGAAGCAGGTCTCAATCCAATCAAAGAGCAACTGATTACTCCCTTAATGGTTCTGTCGCTGCTATTCCTGTGAGCCCATCTTGCCTGGCATGTTGGTACGGTAGGATGCAGAGTTCACCACTGATGGCTTTTCTCCTCCAGGAGCCTACACAGCACCTTCCAGCACTAAGGAAATGAACTTGCTTAGCTTGATTTCACTATAACTTGCTGTAAGGGTGTATGATGTTTTGAGCAACTGTGTCTTATCAACTAGTTTTGGTGGGCAATCAAGAGGAATATACAGAGATGGCACTGTTTTGGGGCCTCTGGAGCCTTCCTGACTGACAACCCTTAAGGAGGTTTCCCATATCTGGCCCTTGAAATTTTAAATTTTGCTTAATAATAACCATGACTTTTAGAAGCAGAAATATTTCACCATGCAATATATAGATCCCTTATAATTATATTTTTAACTTACATTTTTCAATTGGAGTACAAAGTAGTAGGTTTCTGTGTGGCTTTTTAATATATCCTTCATTTTGGTTTGTTTCCCCCTTCTGTTCCTTCATCTCTCCCATTCCTTTAACCTTCTTTCTGCTCAAGCCTTTCTGCTCTCAATCTACTCTCGTATTATCTATTCCACTATCCTCTCTTGAGGAGTTCCTCCTCGCTTCCCCAATGGCCTCTTTTAGGTTTATAGAAATTGCAAGTTGAACACCCAGAATTGGAGATTTGAAGCTAAGATCCACACATAAAGGAGAAGATGATGTTGGCCATTCCGTATGTATTTTCCCAGTTTCATCCAATATCCTTCATAGTTCATAGTTTCATTTTTCTTTGTAGCTATATAACACTCCATTGCATATTTGATGCTTTGGTTGTGAGCCTACCCTTTAATGGCTGTTTATCAGTTGATGAACATCTGGTTTGTTTCCATGCCTTAGTTCTACTGCTGTGAAAAGACACCATGACCACAGCATCTCCTCTAAAGGAACACACTTAATTGGGTCTTGCTTACAATTTCAGAGAGTTAGTCTATCATCAGGAAGCATGGCAGCATGCAGCCAGGCATGGTGCTGGAGGAGCTAAGAGTTCTATATTCAGAACCACAGGCAACAGGAAGGAGAGAAAGCACTGGACCAGGATTGGGCTCCAACAAGGCTATACCTCCTCATCCTAAGTAGTGTCACTCCCTGATGAACTGACATTCAAATAGATGAGCTTATGGGGACCATGACTGTTCACACCCACCACATCCCATTTCCCAGTTACTCTGCCTAGAGCAGCAAGGAGCATGGCTCAGCACGTATGCTGAGTACCTTGGGGTATGTCCAGGAGTGGAGGAGCTGGGTCATTCGGTAGTTAGATTTCTAGCTTTTTTCCTTTCCCCCATGTCCTTACCAGTATTTACTGTCGTTTGATTTTTTTTGGTAAGGGCCATTTTGACTGGGAGGAGGTGAAAAATCTCCAAGGAGTTTTTTATACAACATTCTGCCCTGATGTATGCCCGCACACCAGAGGAGGGCGCCAGATCTCAGTACAGATGGTTGTGAGCCACCATGTGGTTGCTGGGAATTGAACTCAGGACCTCTGGAAGAGCAGCCAGTGCTCTTAACCTCTGAGTCATCTCTCCAGCCCCTCCAAGGAGTTTTAATTGGTATTTTCAGGGTGGCTAAAGATATTGAACAATTAAAAAATCGCTTACTAGTCATTTACATTTCTTCTTTTGAGGATTCCTTTTCATATCTACAGTCCACTTTTGTCTTTATTAGTCCTTTGTGGGATGTATAGCTGACAGAGATTTTTCCTCCATTCTGTAGGCTGCCTTTTTACTCAAAGGAGAGTTTCCTTTGCTACACAGAAGCCCTTTGCTTTATGAGGTCCACCTGCTGGTTATTGGTGGACGCTCGGTTAGTAAGGTCTCCGCATCCATTCATTTACCGGGCTATCTGCAGCTTCACAGAAACTGCAAAGAACTCTGCAGATCCTCTCATTCTCCATAGGTTGTGTACGTTTTACATGTAGCTTAACACTTACAGGTTTTTCTTAATGAGTTTATTCTTAGTGCCTCTTTGCCCTAAGGCGCTGGTCTCAGGAAACTCCCACAGGAGCATGCACAAACCACATCCAGTCCCCCAACCCTCCCAAAAGAAGAAAACAAAACCCCACTCATACACATCCAACCAATCAGAAACCATCTAACAGGATCATGAATGGAAGGACTGTGGAGAATTGGTAAAGAAAAATATGGCGTTGGCAGGCGTGAAATGGAATGTCCTGAGACAGTTAATAGCCAAAAGTGTTAAAGCAGAAATTTGAGGTAAGGAACCAAAAGGAGGTGATGCTGAAGAGCTAGGTGGGGCTATTGTCTAGAAGCCTTGAGGTCTCATACCTTGTAGGAAAGAGAAGGTGCTGAAGGATTTGAAGCTGGGAGGTGAGGACACTAGCATTAGAATTTATACAATGACTTCAGAAAGTGCTGGAGGACAGCGGGACGGAGAGCAAACTCCTGTTGGCGGGCTGAAATGAGTCAAGGCAAGTTCTGGATTTAGTTGCTGGAGTTGAAGGCTGTGTACTTATGCAAGCTCCTTGCTTTCTCTGATGATCTGGTTTCCTCGTCTATAGCATGTAATCAATAATAGTAGAGAGGAAAGGAAACAATACACATACAGAAAGTACTCCATACCCACTAGCTAGTATTATGAAGATCAGAAGAGGACATTGCATTTTCTGGGTGGTTATGAGCCACTATGTGGGTGCTGAGAACTAAGCTTAGGTCCCCTGCAGGAGTAACAAGTGTGCTAAACCTCTAATCCTCCCTCAATTCCCCAAAATGACAAATTTTAGTTGTGCACAACATTTCACATACCCTATTGAGAAGGGAATCATAATTTAATTTGGAATAGATAAGCTCATAACACTTTTTGAGGTCTTGATTTGCATTTATATCTTTGCTTCTTGGTTAGAAGAGGACATTGTGAACAAGGATGTGTGGGTCTGGATTCAGCTCTGGTCTGGCAGAGGACACACAACTTTGGAACTCTGTGGTGGCCCTACCAACATTCTTGTGTCATTTTCTTCTGTGATTGAGGTGTCCTTTCTAGAGTACAAATATCAGATTATTTCGTGAGTGAGCCGTCTCAGGAAAACACATCTTTGTCCAATTTCAATAGAGAGAGAAGCCAGCAGAAAGACTCACTGGGCAAAATCTCCAAGAATCGGTTTTTCTTCCTCCTCCACCCCACATCTCCCTATTATTTTTCTTGTACCAGGAGAGGTACTTGCTATAAATTCTGCTATAGCCTTGCAATTATGCTCTCCCTGAGATTATCAGTGTTTCTATAAAATCCCAGACCAGTTACACGCCTGAGCTCAAGAGTAGGGAAGGCATTCAAATTACAGACTAATTTATGCATTGATATGCATCATCTTGTATTGCATATTCAAAGATACTTAGTGTGAATCTAGGAGTCAAAGTTCCTATAGTTCTCTAATTCCATCTTTTACAAAAGAAATGTGAATAGACTGCATTATTTTCTGAGAATGTCTCAAGAACACTCTTTGTATATACTTACACGCACGTATAGGGGAATGTGTTCACTCTTGTTTCCAGTTAGCCCAGACCCATTCTCAACACGTTCTTGTGGGAGGACCTATGACCGCAATGCTGAAATGCTCTTTTTAAAAAAAATATTTATTTATTTATTATGTATACAATATTCTGTGTGTCTGCCTGCAGGCCAGAAGAGGGCATCAGATCTCATTTCAGATGGTTGTGAGCCACCATGTGGTTGCTGGGAATTGAACTCAGGACCTTTGGAAGAGCAGGCAATGTTCTTAACCGCTGAGCCATCTCTCCAGCCCCTGAAATGCTCTTATTCTCACAGTTGTCTCAGGAAAAGGTCAGGAAAAGGTCGTATACCAGGGACTCTGCTGTCTTCAAGATGAGGCCTCACCTGCGCTTTGCCGCCGGACAGAGCCCTTCATTTATTTTGCGTTTTGCTTGCCATGGAAAAGTGGCTTGAGAAATCCCTACATACTCCCTTGCTATTCCTCCACAGAAGGTAAGGCTGCACTTGAAGCAGCATCCTTGGTACTCCAGGCTTAGCATGCAGAGGAAGTGGGTGGTCAGCAGGCACCTGAGGGATGGGCAGGAATAAATCGCTGGCTGTTAGAATGACGTTCCTGATACTTTCTCAAAAGCCCTCTGTGTCCTGTGGTTCCCAGGTTCCTAAAATTGATGGATTCTATTTTAGGGGTATAGTGGAAGGAGGGCAAGGGTGAGGTAGGGGAGACGATTTTTATGTTAAAATCGTCTGGAAGGACTGGCAGGGTCTTGTGTAGAGGTTGTATGGGAAGTCATAGCTGATGTGAGTTCATGAGCACAGTAGTCCTGTCAATTCCAGAGGATGCTGCTCTACTCTGGTCCTCCCTGACCTCTGCCTCTTACAATATTTCCACAATGGTTCCTGAGCCTTGATGGAAGGAGGGGTTAACAGATGTGCCCTTTGTGCCCGAGCGCTCCACTGTCGCTTACTCTCTATACTTGGACCAGCGGTGAGTCGCTGTATTACCCACCACTGTACAAATGCTGAGGTCTGAGAGCACTGCTAATCTACAGACAAAAAGACATAGATTTCGAGGTCGGTTTGTTACTGTGTACACTGAACTTCCCAGCCATGGGTTCTTGACAAGATTTGCAGTACCAGGTGTGTGTTTCTTCCCACGGAGTAGGCCTTAAATCTAATCACAATGCGGTCAGTTATCTCTGCTGTTCATTCTGTTGCTGCGTCCATGGGCATGCCCCGCCATACTAGGTCATTGCAGCTCACAAGGCTGACAGCTGGGTGAGAGGATTGATGCCTCTCCTCCACCAACTCCCAACCCACGCAGCACCTTTTGGTACTGTGACACTTACCCAGCAAGGAGGAAGCTTCCGGCTCAGTACCAACTTGATTTCTCCATACCCCGTGACCAAAGTATGTTGTATATTCAGGAATAGAGTGTTAGCTATTAAGTTTTGGATAGCATCTAAGAGCAGAGGCAGTAGTCTGTACTGTTTTGAAGAGTCTCCAGCATACCCCTAACCAACAGGGCCAGGGGAGGTAGCTTCCACTTGGCTATGGGATTTTTATTTAGCAACCTAGACTTCTGGGTGGAGTTATTACCCCCGTGGGAACAAAAGGTCCTTGGAGCTATGGTACAGCTGTACAGTACAGATAACCTGCAAAACTTGCTTCAAGCAAAGTCTGGATTTAACATTTCTTCCTTATAATCCACACTCAATTATTTTTTTTAAAAATTCAATTTATTTTAAGTGATAAAATGTATACATACTTAGAGTGATATGATATTTTGGTGTATGTAGACATTGTACAGGTTTAAATCAGGTTAAATGTGTCTATCTCAATAAATATTTGCCTGTGAGTATTTGGCATTTCTTTTTTAAAGGATTTTTATTTTCTGTTTATGGGTGTTTTTGCCTGCATGTATGTATGTATACCAGGTTCAGGCCTGTTATCCAAGGAGGCCAGAAGAGGACATTAGATTCACTGAAGCTGTTGTGACCTCCCAAGTGGGTGCTGGGAATCCATCCCAGGTCCTCTAAGACGAGCAACAAGTGCTCTTCAGGACTGAGGTATCGCTCCAGCCCCATTTGTCATATTTTCATGGTAAAAACATTCAAAACCCTTTCCCGAATCCCTTTCATGTGTAGGGCTCACAATTAAAGTCCCACAGTGCGATAGCTCCTTAAGCTCTTCCTTCTCTCTAACTGCAGCTTAGGATCCACCAACACCCGTTCCCATCCTTCCCATGGTCTTTCAAATGTGTTTTTCTTTTTATTTATGTGTATAGCCATATGTATATGTGTGCCGGTGCTCATGATGGCCAGAAGGAGCTGTCAGATCCCCTGGGTCTGGATTTCTAGGCAGTGGTGGTTTGTAGACACTTGGCACTGGTGCTGGGACCCTAAGGTGGATTCTCTGGGAGAGAGGAAAGTGCTTTTAACTGCCGAACCATCTCTTCAGTCCCCCTCCCAGAAACTTAAAATACATGTATTAACTGAAGCCTGATGACAGCTTTGGCAGGCACGCAGCACTGTCTGCAGGTTATGTCCACCTGTGGACTCTGGCTCAGGGCCACTCAGAGTCTGCCTGGCTGCTTCAACAGTGCTCCTAGCCATGGTGCCAGCTGCCTTTCCCAGGGTGGAAGGTTGCAAAAATAGGGGCATAAGTGGATTTTTCCCCTAAAGAATTAGCATTTTCTTTGCTCCCCTATAGCTTTATCTTAAGGAAGTAACTGCCATTACTCTAGTTGCAGATAAGCAGAACGTGGACTATTGAGAAAAGTGATGAGCACTCTCGTTTCTGCTGGGTGAGCTGACGGGTAAAGTCTAGCCATGTGACAGCGCTTTGTCTCTTCCTTTGCCAGGCATAATTGAACATACTGAGTCAGTCGAATGCCGATGCCGCTTTGACCTGGCATACAGCTCGACATGAGTCACTGGCAGGATTTGAAATGCAGGGTCTGTGAAAGCCACTGGTCTTATTTCGTGCAGTTAAAACCACCCAGGAATCAATTCTTATGCCCCTGGAAGTGGCTCATTCGTGTATTTAGTCATTCAACAAAATCCATCCTAACACACTCATGTCAATAAAATTGATAGGTAAGAGTTCAAAGGGTAAAACATAGTGATTTGTATAAAGCAAATTGCCTAGTTTCTGTACATAAAGACATCTGTTAGATATTTCTTGGAGTTCCTTTTATTCTAGGAATGAATGACTTTTCCTTAGATTTTTCTGGGAAAAAAAGTCAATCTTTTCAGTAGCCTGGGCCCTGATTTATATAACATGATGAGCAAACTCATTTTCAACTTGTGGATTATAGCTGCTGTGTTCATACTGTAGTAGTCTGCCCGGAACAGCATCATTAAAGTCTCAATACGTTTGATCGGCTGTGCCAAGTAGGTAGTGAAGAACTAGTGATTGCAAATATATTGATTATGGTGGTGGTGATGGTGGTATGTATGTGTTGACACACTCATGATATGATGCATACGTGGAGGTCAGAGGGCAGCTTTGAGGACTCGGTCTCTCCTTCCCCCATGGGTTTCAGGGATCCAACTTAGGTAGCCAGGCTTGCTCCATGAGCCCTTTTACCCACTGGCCCACATAATACTTTTCTAAAACATGCTAGCTCTTATTCCTGTAATAATCATGTTCATTTGCATCCTAAATTGCTTTATTTATTTATTTTATTTATTTTTTTTGGAAAGACGACAGTGAAAACTGGCCTGGGCTCTGGACAGGCCTGCGGTGATACTCTTAGGAATACAATCTGGTACACAGTATGGGGAAGGGATTGGGTATTTCAAATGCTAAAGATGCAAGGGGGGTTAGTTCATTTACTTTCCTAAACAGTAGATGTTTCCAACTCAGTTGAGATACTGGGCTCCTAGCTGCCTCGCTGCAAAACTATCCACTCAGAGTAGGACAGACGTCAGGAAGCGGTAGAGCCGCCATCTGGATCGAATACAGCTCTGGACAGTAGTGGGTGCACGGTCTGGCAGATAACGATTTGCAGGTTTAAGAGCAGCTGGATGTGATGCATGCGGATACAAGCTACGGGTGGAAGCTGGGAGCATATCCTTTCAGTGTAGCTTGGATTTATGGGAGCATCGGGAGCCCGCGGGCTTTGAAGATGGCAGACTGCAATGACTTGGTTCATAAAGAGTTTGCGTTTATTCTGGTTCACCTGGAGTCTCATCCGCATTGGGTTTTCTAGTTCCAGAATGTTTGTAAACCTACTCTCAACTCAGCTACAATCTCTGTCCCCTGTCTGATTGGGAATAAAAGAAAGAACACACACACACACACACACAAAACCCCGGAATAAATAGGTCTCGTCTGATCGTCATTCCAAGCTCCAAGCTCTGGCTACTCCCACGACCCACAGGCAGAGAAAGCTTGCAGATTTCAGTGACCCTTGCAGAATGCCTGGTCTCCGTTCTGCCTTCAGGAGCAAACCAGAACACATTGGGTAGACCCTGTAGCAGTTTCTAAGGCAGCATCTTGCAGTCAGCCTTGCAGAGTATTTGGCTCAAGCACAATCCCTGCTCGATCTCCCAAATGTGCCCTCTAAGGGGCAAGATTCGAGGCTGGTGTGAGACACAGAGCAAGAACGCACGTTGGAATGAAGCACAGCTGAATCGCTGAGGGCAAGAGTGGGAAACAGTCTCTCTCAAGGAATTCTTTCCTTCCCTGGGAGCCTAAGTGGCAGACCTCAGACAGCAGGGCCTTAGGCGGGCTCTGTTTTTGTATTGTATCAGAAAAATGTGTACAATACTCTCATTAAAAACCTGTGACCAACGTTTGTACTGTTAATCAGATTTAGCTAGGAAAAAAAAACCCAAAACGCTATTATCTGACAAAAAACCAATAATACATCAGCTGTAAGTAAGGTGGCCTAGTGTGGAGTGTGAGAGCATCCTTCCTTCCCTCCCGTTCTCTCTTCCCCTTCTTTTTTTCTTTTCAATTCTTAACCATAATATGAAACAGAACTAGATCTGAGTAAGGTTTTGCTTATCTTTTCTTAGCTGAATTATACAAAGGAGAAAAGTGGTACATTTCTCAAATACCTTCTAAAGTATTGTCAATTAATTTCTTCCTCTTTGAAAACCCCCAAAGAGATAAAATTACTTGCACCAGTTCCTACAGAAAGGCAGCCAATGTTTTTATTATTATTATTATTATTAAAACACTGTCCTTCACTTTCCCTCTAGAATGGGAGAATATGAAGTGTAACAGAAATACAAGCATACAATATTGTCCCTGTCTTCTTCCCTCAATTCTAAAACCTGCCACCCCCGCTTATTTCTCCTTATTGCACTTTAAAACCCAGCAGCTGGAAATGCGAGAGGACATTGGTGAGAGACAGGCTTCTCACTTACTATTCTGAAAATTAATAAGTGTCTCACTTGTACTGGGGCTGGCAAGACACTTTTGTCCTGAGGGAACATATTAAGAATATTTGTTTCCAATAAAACTCAGAATTCTAGAGGGTCATGTTTTTGATGCAAATTCTTTAATTTTTAAGAACAAAAGATAAAAAATATCACTAGTGTCTTGTTGAAAAACAATCTTTAAAATAATTCTAGAACCTGGAGCTGGGGTTCATTGGTGCATGTTTGCCCAGTACACACAAAGGCCAAAGGTTCGATCCCCAGCAGCTCAAAACATAACAACAACAATAAAAACAAACACAAATTTTAGAATTTCCTCTGAGATGTATACCAGGTACATTAGAACATTGGAGGAATGATACTACGAAATACTTATGAGCAATAATTTTATGATAAAATAGGATTTAAGAAAATGTCTTTTGATATGGTCCCTTTTCTCCCCCCCCCTTTCTTTTTAAATTCTTGGCCAAATTTTGTTTGCTAAAACCTATCTCTGTCAGAAGTCATCTCTAATAGCCATAAGAGAGACTATATAGCAAAACAGGAGAACGTTGTTTGTAAAAACACATTCAGGAAGTGAGGGGAAAATAATTTAAAATTTCATCAATTTTTTTTTTTTTTTTTTGGTTTTTCGAGACAGGGTTTCTCTGTAGCTTTGGAGCCTGTCCTGGAACTCCCTTTGTAGACCAGGCTGGCCTCGAACTCACAGAGATCCGCCTACCTCTGCCTCCCGAGTGCTGGGATTAAAGGCGTGCGCCACCACCACCCGGCTTCATCAAATTTTTTAAAACATTCTTTTTATATATAATTTATTTATTTTTATTTTATATGCATTGGTGTTTTGCCTGCATGCATGTCTTTGGGAGGGTGTCAGATCCCCTGGAACTGGAGTGAAAGACAGTTGTGAGCTGCCATGTGGGTTCTGGGAATTGAACCCAGGTCCTCTGGAAGAGCAGTCAGAGCTCTTGACCACTGAATCATCTCTCCAGCCCCCTTAACTACTTTTTTAAACACTAAAAGAAAACATGACAAAACCAGGGGGAAACTAGCCTAAAATTGTCATATTTTTCATTTTTCATGTTCTCTTTGTAATTTGGGAAAATCACTTTCCTAATACTAATAACAACCAAAAGAGTCAAGCACAGTTCCTTTAATTTTTAGTGGGTCTGGTTTATCTTGGGGTACCCTCTGCATCTAGCATACCTCTGCCTTCTAAAAAGAAGAAACATGCATCTGAAACTCAGAAATTTTACCAGAAACTGTGGTTGTGTCTGATAAAGTATCCATCCTAAAATAAAAAATATCCTGGAACACTGGGGAGAAACATTTTAAACTTGGTGAATAATTTATTTAGTAATTCAGAGATGAGCAAGCCGGAGTTAGGGGAAATGTGACCTAATAGCATATGGTGAAATCTTGGATCCCCAGAGCATGTCTCATCGCCACCAGTCTCACCAGGACCAGTATTTAGCGCAGGTAAGGCAGGGCACGGTGAATCAGGGCCAAGCGCATGATCCTGTCAGACCAGCCTGTGTTCCTTTCCTCTCAGCATTCTTCAGTAGAGAAGGCTCATCCTTCCAGAGTATTTTAACACCCTTTGGGAACACAGCCAAAGTCCTGGGCTTTGACATCTTATTTGATCCAGAGACGGAGGAAAACCTGGCTCCGAGGGGGCTAGGTTATCAAACGCAATGCCTTGTATCAGCAATGAGCTAAATGCCACATCTTGCGGAAACGAGCGCCCCTTTGAACTTGTGCGGAAGTCTAGCTGCAAGAGCGCAGACTCCTGGGAGAAGTGTTACTAAAGAAATTAGAGAGCTCATAAGTAGTTGTCTGACCGAACACGTTTCAGCTTTGTACTAGGGAGGGAATAAATACAGAGGCATTTACGGGATTGCATTGAAAATCGATGGTTCAGAGGAGAAGCTGGGAAGATTATTTTTTTCTTTAGTATTACGGATCGTAATTTAAAATACCAGTTTAGTCAACAGAAGTGTTGCATGCCTGGAATCCCAGAACTCAGGAGGGAGAGGCCGGCGAGTCTCTGTGAGTTCGAGGACAGCCTGGTCTACAGAGTGAGTTCTGGGACAGCCAGAGCTACACAGAGAAACTCTGTCTTGAAAACCAACCAACCAACCAACCAACCAACCAACCAACCAACCAACCAACCAACCATTTCAAAACAACACAACAGTGCTGTTAAGTTTAAGGAAATAAAGGCAGGAAGGTTAAATAACTTGCCCCAATGTTAGACAGCTAAGTGGAACAAGAACATGAGTAACCTGGCTCCAGAGTCTTTCTAAATGGCTAAGATATTTGACCTGTCTTAACTCAGTTATTGTAGGCGATACATCAGTCTCCAACCCTCCTGACAATCTTTTCTCACACAATGCAGGCATAATTATGATGAACCACTAAGTAAGAACTCACTCAGTAGACCAGGCTGGTTTTGAACTCACGGAGATCTGCCTCCTTCTGCCTCCCGAGTGTTGGGATTAAAGGGGTGTACCACCACTGCCTGGCTACGATGTGCTTCTTAAACATAACAACAAACTATTGTGAAAGCAACACCATCTAGTAATAAGGGGAGCCCTTCCATTGGCACTTCTCATGAACCAGATACCACACCATAATTGGTGCTACAGAGAAGAAAGTATTCGAGTCTCTAAGAGTTTACCCCTTAGGAAAGGAACATGCCACTTTAGCAGGGCAAAGGACTCTGTTTGTATGTATAGAGGGCAGATGAATCCAGTTTTCCTGGAAGAGGCAAAGATGTATATGGAAGGCCCCACAAAGAAGATGACTTCTGAGTTGGGCATAGATACTTGGGAAGAAGTTAGTAGGTAACTCAGTAGAGAAAGACGTAGTTTTGTTTTGAAGCATGCAGTTTACATGTAGACAATGACAGATCTAACTTTTAAGAATCTGTGGATGAAGAATAAACATCAAATCTTCAGGCAGATACTTGGCAATAAATGAGAGAATGGCTGTAAATAAAATACGTTTTCTGCTTTTCACAGTTATTCTGAAAAAGCCATTGACTTAATAGGCTTGCTTGGCCTGCCAGGGCAAAGTCTTGGAAACTTTGTTTGGATTCAGGGTTAATTGATTCTGTACTGGCTGAATCTGGGTGCAGTGAGGAGGCTGATTAAGATTTGAGATAACATTGAGATAACATTGGGGGGAAAGTAGGTGGCAAAACTGTAGTCCTTGGGTGTAGATATGGACCATGGCTGTGTTTTATCTGAACTTGACAGCATCAGTCAACACTCAAAAGTTTTATCATAGCGTTAAAAACCTTTGCCTTTTATTTAAAAGATGTCAAACCGTCTGGTAATGCCAACTCTGTATTATTTCAGGAGGTTCTTTTGTGTATTTGTCTAGGTGGGCTATCTTTTGCTAACAATACCCCAAACATCTGAAGAATCAATGAAGAAAAATTTTGTAATTCAGATGCCCATTTTCCATAAAGTGTAAATAGCTAGAGAAATGGTTCAGTCAATAAAGTGCTTGATATGCAAATATAAGGACCTGAGTTTAATCCCTAGCACCCACATAAAAAAGTCAGGTGCGGTGGTATGCATGTAATCTCAGTACCAAAGAGGCAGAGATAGGAGGATCCTGGGGGTTTGTAGGTCAACCAATGTAGGCAATCGTAGCCTCCAGTCTTTTGAGAGATCTTGTCACAAAACAATGGGGAGCAATCAAGCAAGACACCTAACATTGAACTAATACCTCTATACACATGTCTGTACATGTGTGCACCCCCCCACACACACACACAGAGAGAGAGAGAGAGAGAGAGAGAGAGAGAGAGAGAGATCTAAAAGATAACAGAACTCCAAGACACACTAAAACACAGTTGCTTAAATAAAGGTTCACTTCTCCCTCCCATAAACATCGAAGTTCATAGGTTCCAGGGAAGCTCTAAGCCTCAACAAGGTCATCCAGGAACGCAGGCTCCTTCTATCTGCTGGCATGCTGTCCTTGAGTAGTTACCCTGGTCCATGCGATTGGAGGTGATTTATCTTTACCAACAGGAGGGGGAAGGAAAGGGGAAATAGGCAGAATCAAGAAGTCAACCATGCCTGTTCCTTCTGCGTTTATCCCATTAGCCCAAATGTAATCACGTGGCCTCTAAAGCTCCAGGAACCCTGGAAAAGGTGAACTTTGCGGGGACAGCTATGTGCCAGCTATAACTTGGGAAATAAATAGCTATAACTAAGAGAATAAGAGGGACAATTATCAGTGGGCTACAACCACTTAATATTTGTGTGACTTTGGAAAAATAGTTATATCTCCCCACTCTTGTTTTATGAACAACCTGTAATGACACTTATGTGTTAGGGAAGGGTTTGGCTACAAATAACAGAAAACCAACCTGCAGTGGACTAGCAGTTCAGCTCACTTTTGTAACCAGAGTTCTGAAGGCAGATTGCTGTTGATCAAGTTGATGACATTTAGGAAAATATTTTTGTGAACTAGTTTTGACAGTCATTTAGCCTTAACCATCATATCCAAATTCAGTTATCTTTTACCTTTATTAGGAAAAAGAAACATCTTCCAAGCTTGTTGTCTTTCAGATATAAATCTATATAATCTCAAGGGTTATGGAATCATCTAGATAACCCTGCATTCAGAGGTTGAAGCAAGAGGGTTTTTTGAATTGGAGGCCATCCTGGGCTATAAGTGAGAATGTGTCTTAATAAAAAAACAAAACCAAAACCCAGACCCCAGCCAAACAAAAATGCAGTTGCAATCGTTCTAGACCTCAAAGTTTCCCCATCTCTCACATGGGATGCTCCTGTCTATATTTTGGAATGTTTAAGGACAGATGAAATTAGTCAGTAAAGTGCATCACCTGGCTCAGCAGTTACTCAAAAGGTGGCGGAGATTAATATTCAAGGAAGAAGGATTTTGTAGAGTTCTGGATTTGGATCTTGGTTCAAACCCATGCGACTTTTAAGAATTGCTTCCTTCTCTGGATGTGTTTCCTCATCTTGAAAGGCAAGGACGATGGTACTTTCAAGGATGATGGCACTTCCCTGGTAGGGCTACGGTGACAGGGAGCACTTGTGGAGGGAGGGGCTCTCCCAGTGATTCTGTAAGATCCACCTGTACTGACTTGGAGTAAGGCCGGAGAACTGCAGGTGTTGGGTCTGTACTGCAGAGACAACTTTTAGCACACTCTGTAGGGATGCGCCTTTCCCCTGCCGAGCGGAGCAGATCTGTAGGCAGGACAGGAAAGACACACATGGGACCGATAATAAAGGAAGTGTAAGTGCCAGCTGACCCTTCTTTTCTGCCCTCGGCAATCCTCAGGGAAAGAACGGGCCTCTGAGGACCTGCTCAAGGGACACCATCTCTTACCAGTTGTGAAGCAGTAGTGAGCTAACGGACAGAGTTGACAGCAGCCCTCTGAGTGACTCTCCCAGCAGTCAGTTCCTGTGGAAACCTAGGACCCAAGACTTGTCTCTGCAGGATAGCCCTTTCAGTACATAGCTAAGCAGCTATAATGGCATAGGAAGATGAGTCACTTGGATATGGTAGACAGCTTCAGGAATTACAAGGACACTGGAGGTCATAATTATCTGTAAGATATTTGTTTCCTATGAACAAATATAATCAAATAGAGGAAGAGAGCCATCCTTCCCCATCAATACTGGGAAGAAGATATTGAAGTGCAAATTTAAATCATTCGGTGTTTATTCCAACAAGTCTACTCCATACTCTCCCTGTCTTTCTCTTCATTCTTCCTCTCCTCCTTTTCTTTACGTCTTTCTTCCTCTAATAATCTTTACATTTTATAATATCTTTATAAATCATAAAGATATGATTTATGCATTGTGTCAAGCTGACAAGTTTTGAAGAAAAATTTAAGAGAAAGTCTCATTATGTAGCATAAGCTGGCCTAGAACTTAAGATCTTCATAATTCAGACTCCCAGGTGATGGATGACGGGCATACGCCACCAAGTCCCGCTTGATTTATGTATTACGAAATTCTCTTAATGAAGGGTCCATTCAACAGCAGTACTACCTTGGGCATGCCTGGGCTCATCTGAAATATACAATTCAGTAAATTTTATTATGCTAACAAAAGGTGCAGTCATCACAAATGCATAATTTTAGAATATTCCATCACCTACCCCAAAATAAAACCTGTGCCTGAACAATCATTGCCTTCTACCATACCGGACATTTGTCTATCTACTTTTTGATGCTTGATGTTTGCTTATTTGTGATATTTTATATAAATGGAGTCATCTAGTACATGACATTTCATGACGGCTTCTTTCACAAAGCACGCTTTCAGAGTTCATCTTCCTTGTAGCCTGGATCTACACTCCATTAATATTTATAGTTGGACGGTTTCTTCTTGCACGGTTATCCCACACTGTATTTATCAGTTTGTTAATGGATAAACAGTTGAGCTTCTTCAATCTTTTGGACTATTATGAATAACACTGGCTGAAAGTTTATGTATATAAAGTACATACATTTGTGTGGATTTGTTTTTGTTTCTTTATTCTGTTGTAAGTTATACAGTAACTCCGTGTTTAGCCTTTTTAACAAACCAGAAGACTCCTTTGCACAGTGGTTGTACCCTTGCATGTTCTCAACACTGTGGATGAGTTTTAACCCCAGCCTCACCTTGACTTCCTAGGGCTCTGTTTGGCCATTGTGTGTATTTCTTTACCTCACTGGAGGAAGGAAAGATGCTATTGAGAGGACAGTGGGAAGCCTATCCTGAGAACACTAACAGTCATGGCCTCCTTCCTTGCTCTAAAGAATTTCCATCATCTTTCCCAGATACTGAACGGTAGAGGCTCCAGCTGGATGTGGAAAGTTGCTCAAAAAAGCAATTAGAACAGGCAAACATCCAGTAGTATTAAGTTACTCTATTGGACCATTGAAAACAAAGTTTGCAAACAAGGTCAAAACTCAAATAGTCTCACAGGCCTTAGGTAGGAAAGGACCTAGGATGGAGTTGTCTGGTTCCAAGCCTCTTGCTAAAGTTTTCTTTTTCTTCTAGCCTGGACCAGTAGGTGAGTGAGCAAAGACTTGTACGGCCATCTTCTTGGAACTACAGGGAGCTGCTCCTTCCTTCTATTGTATATGGTACGTTGATGCCGTGAAGAGGCTGCAGAGACACTGACGTCACAGGGAGACTGCCTGAAGCCTTGGGGAGAGTGAGGAAATGACCTATTCCTTTCATTTGTACACTCTGTTTTACTTATTTATTTATTTAGTACCACATTCACCTTGACCTCCTCCCGAAAAAGCCCAACCCTGACTTGCAGGTCAGATCTGAGGTCTTAGGAAATTTTGCCTCTAGTTCGCTAGATGAGAATGTTTCCTGGGGCAATTCAGAGAAGTTAAAAGAAAACTTTTAACTTCCTCCTTTTGCATGAATGATAAAGGCAGGAACGATGGGAATGCCTCTGCCTTGGACTGCTGGTGTGGAGGAACAGCAGTTGCTCAGGGAAGTGGGAGAAACTGGTGTTCTCTGAAAAGCGACTTTCTCCAATTTAGGAGTGGGTCAGAAGGATGGAGATGGGCCTGTAAGATGAAAACCAGCTTCCTGACAATCTGATTCTATTTAGTTTCTGGAATTGTATTCCAAAGAAACTAATTAGCACACCACTTTCAGGTATTATGGAAACTTCTCTAGGTTTTTTAAAGACAGATTTCCTAGACTGTGAAAATCACTCACATCCTTACAAAATAATAATCTGTAACAGTGCGCTGCGCTGCATGCTGGGGGAGAAGGGAGCTGACCACAGCTGTGACTTCGTGGTTGAGGGTGAGGAGAGGGTGTTTTAAAAATCAGGGAGAGAAGTGCGCATATCCAGCAATTCAGAAATCAAGAGAGTTCCCGGTGTGCTTGTGTATGGTTTGGTGGGGCAGAGGAAGGGAAAAAGGTTTTCTGGAGTGTTCTTAGATGAGTCGGACGTCAGGTAATAAAAAATGGACAAGTGGAATCACGAGAACATGTCTTTGTCCTGATGGCAGTGCTACACATTTTCCTAGAGTTAAGAATTCATTGTCAAGCTAACATTTAAAAATAATGTTTTCCTCTCCAAATGTTGATTGCCATCTATTGCCACAGAGAGTTAACTATTAACTGTTCTCCTGGTGGAGGATGAGGACTCGGGCGAGGGGGAGCGGTAGCTGGAGGAGTTACAGCCGGTGTGAAGTTCTGGGGCAGGCCCGAATCCAGGAATTGGACATCCCTGGTCATCACTCCACCATATATAATCCCTTTGACCTTCAGAAGTATTAAGACAATTTACATTAAAAGCTTTTTCATCACCAAAACCGCATTGTTAATCTGCTTGCTGGAAGGAAGGCCATAGACTCGCCAAAAGTTAATGCATTCATATGTAGAAACTAGGAATGTGCCTAACATATTTGTAGCATATGGTAGAAGCGTGTGAGACATAGAATACTGTAACTATGTTGATTATTTAAAAAGAACGCATTTTAGATGTCAAAGTGGATATAAAGCATTTCTTTGCCTGATAAGCAATTAAACACATAAAATTCTGGAAGAGATTGTATAATCTTGTTTGGTAAATCGTTGTCTTGTCAAGGATGGAGACATTACTGGCCATATTGTATCTTCCTTTGAAATCTAAGACACATTACTTTGCAAGTGAGACTGGACTTCTTGATACATTTGCATAGTAGCCAATCTCACAGAAACAAACATACAAGAGGCCGGGAAAGGATCCCAGATGGTAGAGTGCTTGCCTGGTGTGCATCAAGCATCGTCAAGCCCTAGGTTTGGTACCCTGCACAGCATAAACAAGGTGTGGTGGCACACACTGGTAACCCCAGAAATGGGGAGTGGCAGTAGCGGAGGAAGGTGAGGTAGGAGAGTCAGGAGGAGGTAGAGGTCGTCCTAAGACACATAGCTAGTTGACAACACCCTGAGCTATAAAATACCCTGCCTGAAAAATAAGTAAGTTAATTACAATGTATATTGTTTGTATGTGGCCATTATAAATATGTCATTGATCACAGTATTAAAAGTAAAATCAGGATGTATAGTGTACCAGTCTGCCATTTGTTTTGCATGCATTTCTGGAATGCCTGCTGTGTGCTGGGTACTGAACTGTTTCTGCTTTATGACAACGAGATAACAGAATCGCACACGGAGATCGTGGATAACCCATATTTAAATGGAAACTAACTCAGAAAATTCGGATTATTTGAGTAGTATTGTAAATCATGACCAGTTGAATCTTACTATATCTATGTCTTTTGATTGGACTTAATTGGGAAGCTACTTGTGGCAAAAATGTCAGTATTGGTAATAACGAAGGATTCTACATAGGCATGAAGAGTGTGCACAGATGTGGTTTATGGATTTTCTTCCAAATTAAATCCCTGAAGCCTACAGTGTAGAAATAGCTTACAGCCCAAAAGTTTGTTTACAAATTGCTTGTTAAGTGGTTGATTTTCAAAGCCAAAAAGCAAAAATCCATTTAACCTATAAAGTAGGTAAAACAAGGTCCTGGCATTATAATTAAAGGGGAACTCAATGTTAAACAATGTTTGTGAGGCTGAGGCCATTGGGAGTTCACTCTGGAGTCTCAGGGTACATTTTTTCCTTGAAAGGAGAACATGCCCACAGCTCAGATATAATCAGGAGACCCATCACCTAAACAGGTCCAGGTTTTGTGGTGGCCTATGATTCTAAATACAATAAATACAAAATAAGGTATAAGACATTGAAAGGAAGATGTGTGAGCTAGGATGCCTGAAATCTAAGCTTTATTAGCAGTCCAATAAAATCTGCCTCATACAATAGGGTCCTGCCAAGGGTAAGTTGAACCAGGAGAAGGAAAATAGCTGGGAGCAATCAGGGAGCATGAGGGAGAACTGTTGTAGGGGACCACTTGTTCATTCCGGTTGCCCAGAACCAAAATAACCACTCAGAAACTGTATTAATTAAATCACTGCTTGGCCCATTAGTTCTAGCTTCTTATTGGCTAACTCTTACATTTAGTTTAACCCATTTCTAGTAATCTGTGCACAGTCATGTGGCTGTGGCTTATTGACAAGATTCCAACCAGCATCTGTCTCTGGCGGGGCTACACCGCTTCTCCTGACTCTGCCCTCTTTCTCCCAGCATTTAGTTTAGTTCCCTGCCCCCCCACCCCCCTCTCGTGTAGCTCTGCTCTATGCTATCACAGGCCCAAAACAGCTTCTTTATTAACCAATGGTAGTTACAGCATACAGAGGGGAATCCCACATCACCCCCCCCCGCCGTTTCTGTTTAAATAAAAGGAAGGTTTTAACTTTAACATAGAAAAATTGCATACAACAAAGAAGATATCAAGCAAAAATTACAGTTATAATATTTATATCTACTTTATCTTTTATCATATCAAAGGAAAACTATAACTAACTATTCTTCAACTCCATCAAAGACTCCAGAATGATATAATATTACCTAAGTAAGCAGGAAGTGCATTGTAAGCAACTTCCAGAACTAGAATTGATAGAGACATCCTGCTGCCTGGACAGTCACCCAAAGTTCTGTACCATTGGGGCATCCATATTCAGCCTACAGGCCCATAGTATCCAGCAGACTTTTCCATGAAGCAGGAGATTTGAAGATCTGTTCTGCCTTGTAATGGCAGTGTGCCAGTCACTTTCTTCTGTGCCCTGCAGAATGTCTGGAAGACTTTTTCAAGAAGCAGGAACTCCAAAGGACTGTCTTACCTTCTTTAGGCAACTTTAGCAGTCATTTTTCCGTGGGTCCTGCATGTCCAGTTCACACAGCATACCATCAAGCAGTCCAAGCAATAGCAGTTTCTTGCCCAAATGTCTAGCCAACTCCATAAGGAGCCTCTTCAATGCCTGCCTGCCATCCTCTTGAAGTAGATTGGTGCTGCCAGGAGCATATATGTCTCATTGTCATGAATAGTCCTAAACATTTTAAATGCCATATTCTGTAGTCTTTGAAAGGTTTGAAGAACACCTATTCATCTGAAAAACATCTCTGTACATCTAAAAAATCTACATGACTACAAGCTTGACTATTATAGATGATTATTTATTAACCTATATTTCTTAATTATACATTACATTGTTAATGAACTGCAGAAACACAATACCTTAATCAAGAGCAGAAATATACATAAAACAAAATTGACCTAAATTTTGTATCAATAAACCAAGACCCATTCCAATGCAAATCTCTATATCATATCCCTCTTTAAATGCAAACAAACATTTATAGACAATATTTGGGAATTTGGGTGTCATTCTCTTGAAACTACTTCCTGCTTTTTGTTGGGTGAAGCAATTTTTTGAGGGGTGTTCAAAGTGACCTTTCAGGGGCTGTTGGTCCACCAAATCACATTAGTTTGGAAGAATTCCATAGGTTCTCATCCTCTGTGGAAACAAAAGAAGAACTGCTTTTCCGAAGCAACATATCCTTAGACCCAAATTTTGAAGACAAGATACCTTTAAAGTATGTACATTGATTACTTAGCTCCTTCACAGTCAAAAAATTCAAAGCAAACACAATAATACACATAAACCAGATTCTCTGTGTATATTCCATCTTTATGTGACTTATTTTCTTTATTTCTTTAATCTATGACTGTCTATACTTTGTCTTTTTCAAGACTTAATTTTTTAGTAAATAATTTACTTCCTTTTATAACTCTCTATACTCTTTTTCTTCTCTATTCAAAACCTACATACATTTTTAAACACAGTGTATCTCATTTAGAAGTCTTTTTCATCTGAATTTGTCTTTATTGCGTATCTGTAATCCTTTTTTGACCAGAAGTGCTTTTTTTTTTTTTTTAAATGCTAAGTGAGCATGGTTAGGGACATTGCGGCCCTGCCTGCTTGCTCTACCCAGTTCAACATGCCTGAGACATGTTTGTTGCCTTTGAGAGCCAAGGGCATTGCCCCATTTTTAGGCAAACAGTTGAGTTTATGTCTCCATTAAGCAAGTTGTAGCACTCTGCTCACAGACCCCATTTAAATGCTTAGCCTCCCGAAAGAGTCAGAGTCATGCTAACAGCGGGGAAGCCACTGTTTCAAAACCATGCAGCTGTTTTTCTGCTTCTGCTGAATCAGAAAAACCTTTCTTAAAGGAGCCATGGTGTTAAGCTGTGCTTAACTGTTTTTTTTTTTTCTTAGAATTCCTTCCCAAAATCTCTCAGGTTTTACGTGGATTTTAGTTGGCCACATTGGTGCCAATTTGTAGTAGGAGGCTACTTGTTTGTCCTGGCTGCCCAGAACCAAAATAACCACACAGAAACTATATTAATTAAATCACTGCTTGGCCCGTTAGCTCTAGCTTCTTATTGGCTAACTCTTACATCTCAATTTAACCCATTTTATTTCTAGTAATCTGTGTATTGCCACATGACTGTGGCTTACCACGAATATTCTGACTGACATCTGTCTCTAGTGGGGGCAACATGGCTTCTCCTGATTCTGCCCTCTTTCTCCCAGCATTCAGTTTAGTTTTCCCCACCTAGTTCTGCTCTAGCCTATCACAGGCCCAAGACAGCTTCTTTATTAACCAATGGTACTCACAGTATACATAGGGGAATCCCGCATCAGTAAACACTAAGTAGGTGTAGGGAAATGGGAGAGTTTACAGCTGGGTTGGTTGTTCCCATACCAGGGATAGTGTTGTGTTGATCCAGTCAGGATTAATGGCAGGTAATTTAGATCACACACCTTCTTCAGTGGCAGTGGGGACCATGCATATGAACAGAAACTGTGAAAGGATGCGTGGGCTTGTTCAAAGGCTGACACAGGGAGATGAGGAGGGGCACCAATTTTAGAGCTGTGGTAGGGTGGAGTTCAGGTTAACTCCCCATCTGCTGCTATTGGGGAGAGAAAAAAAATATAGTCAGCAATAGCACAGAGGACTGTGAAGGAAGAAAGGGGTACATCCTCACCTGCAGCAGAAGGAACAAAGACACTCCTGTGCAGTTGTGTGAGAAAGGGCAGTGGTTTTGTGAGCCCAGAAGGACAGTGAGGGTAGAGTAAGTAGGGTAAGGGTCATGCCTATGTCGGAAGTCATGCACAAGACACAGCCTGAAATTGTGAAAAATCCTAGCACTCAACTAGGTCAGAGCATGAACTAAAACGGAAGGCTGCCAAACCCCAAGTGAACATATGTATACTAGGCAGGGCTTAGGCCCAGTAGCTTAGTGGAAAATAGTTGCCTGTCCTGAGAAACGAGTAAATGGGATTTTGACTTCTTACAACAAGACAAACTTGAAACAAAGCCAGCTAGGAGATATTGAGTCTGTGTTGGAATGTCACATGAACACATTAGACTAATGAACTCTTCCCCTTGCTATCAGCACAAGAGGCTCTGGCCACCAGCCCTCTCTAGCCGTTCATTCTCGTGTGCTTCATGCATGGCTCAGGCCAGGATTCTGAAAAGCATAACCGGAGGGTTTCCTACTTCACGTTCTACGTGTCCTGGTTCTGAAAGAAATGCCAAAGTTCTTGTAAAAATATAATGCCCTTGGCATCTGGTTCTGTTCTTATAGGTGTTGTAGTGCATTGAGTTCCATAGGGATAGCCCCAGGGCGAGTGGGGACCAAAGGGACAATGGACAACTCTATGACTTGTTGACAAAACCCTACACCTGGCCCAAGGAGAACTTAAGACAGGAAACATGTCATAGCACACAATCTTTGTGGAGACCTGCTGCGGGGAATAAGAAGAAGGACCGGCCGCTTTGTCCAGCTTCAGAGTTTCCTAAATTGTGCTTAGAGAGATGAAGGACCATGTCCGCTAAAGAACAAGGGGAAATTATCTGCAAAGGCAGACAAGGTTTGTCATGAAAGAGAAATGAAAGCCTAGATCCCTCTCAAAGGAAACAAAAAGGAAGCCCCACAGGTCTCACGCACCTTGCTTCGCCTTTTTTCTGAGCATCACCCCAAATTAAAGAACACCCTGCTTAATCCATTGGCCATGTTGCTGGGTGAGATGGGGGACAGCACTGCGGCAGAGGACGGCCAGGAGCTGCTGCCACAGAGAGAGACAAGCCTCACGCAGTAAGAAGGGTGTCCTCACACAGCTCCCAGGGATGTGACCTGACTCAGGCATCGAGGGAATGAAACAAGGAGAGAAACACACAGACAGAAAAGATGGGATGGGGTAGACTGGGCTCTCTGATGGAGAAGTCCGTAGCACCCCAAATGCTCAGTCTGTTTATTATAAACAGTTGAACAGAGAGGTGGTGCTATTTCACAGAACTGAACGAGGAGGTGGGGTTATTATGTGCTGGGAGGTCAACGTTATATAGAGCTGAGCAAGGAGGCAGGCTTAGCTAGTCTCCATAGAAACAGTATGATGTCTTTATCACTATCAAATATACCTGTAGATATCCCCATCCTATCAAGAGCCGTCCGCCTTGTCTACTAGAGTGTGCAGGGAAATTTAAAGGGAGTTCGTGTTGGTGCACAGCACAAATCAGTTGTATCCAGTGAGGTTTATACACAATAACTGGTGTTCTGTGATCTGACTATTACTCTGTAGTTGTGCAGAAAACATGCAGTTGTTCTGTTGATGTTCTGAATGCTCCTAAGTAAATATACTTTTAATTAAAAAAGAGTATCAATTAAAAAGCCATTTACAGTTAGATGGAATGGCTTAAACTTTTAATTTCAGCACTTGAAAGGCAGAGACAGGTAGATCTCTGGGATTAAGGCCAGCCCAGGCTACTTAGAATCTCTGTCTTTCTGTCTGTCTGTCTGTCTGTCCGTCCGTCCATCCCTCTCTCTCTCTTTCTCTCTCTCTTACACACACACACACACACACACACACACACACACACACACAGCCATCTAAGATACCGAATAATGATAAAAAAATATGGGCATGGTAGAACACATAATATCAGCACTTGGGATGCTAAAGCAGGAATATTGTCACAAGTTCAAGGCCAGCCTAGGATATGTAGTGAGTTCAAGACTAGCATAGACTATAGAGTGAGTGGAAGTGTCACAGTCAGAAGGAAAGGGAATAGTAAAGGCCACAGTAAGTGCAGCAGCTTATAGCACTGCTCTATGGAAGGTTTCCCCAAATTGACAGTCCTGCTCCAGCAAGAGAGGGCTTCCCCAGCGAAGTTGTCACAGCAAGAAAATACTGCTGTACCATCAGTGAAATTCGTGAACTTAAATGCCACTATTTTAGTGACCAGCATGGTCATAGGTCCCAGTGTGGAAGCTGCTGCTGCTATTTTGCTTTATGGAAGTGACATGGCTGTCAAATTGCCTTCTGAATCACTCCGGTTATAACCACAGATGGTGCTGCCGCCTGCGTCAGTCAGAGAAGCTTTTTTTTATTTATTTGTTTATTTTGCAGAGGTAAGCAGTGGCTACACAGACTCAGAACTGGCTAGAGTACTTAGAATTAATGACAGTTGAACACTCAGACCTAAGTGAGGTGTTTGTATCACCCCCTGGAAGGCTCAGGGAACGCTGCAGAAAGAATGTAAGAGCGGAAGGATGGTGGGGGAGGGTGTGGAATGCCGATTTCCAGGCGTAACATGACTCGGAGCAGCTGTGGTTGCATGCACAAAATTGGGACCACTGACACCCCGTCAGGCAATGAGGAAGGGCTCCAGGGGCTCCCTCCCTCTCTCAGGGTTGACATGCAGGTAATGGTTAGTTTGAGGGGTGGGAGTAGGAGAAAAAGAGCCTTTTCATTGGCAGAGCCACTGGTAAGGTGTCCATGTTCCTGTAAACAACTCTGAAGAGACTCACACGGTCACACATGTACAAAGATATCAGAATAGAAGAGAGACAGCTGGGGAGAGAACTGGGATTAGTGTGAGAGAGTCCCCAAAAGGTAACGGTGTGTGTGCATTCATGAATATATTATGTACATGTGTGAAAAATGTCATAATAAAACCTATTACCATATAGAATTGATATATGTTTATAAGAAAGATAAGTAAATAGAAATAGGAACTTACTATTTATTCCCAGAGCTGCCTGGTTCTAGGAATTTATTTTTATTATAAAAATTATTTATGAAAAGATCATTCAAACCCATTAAACAAAATTCAGAAGTTATAAAAGAATAAGCGGGGGAAGTTATTTGCCATACTCTACCTCTCAATATAAGTTTTCTATTTTGTGTCTATATGCTTTTCTATATCTCCATATTTTAATCTATAGCTTCACCTTATCCTATACACAGAGGAAATCTACATGCATGTGTGTGCACACGCACGCACACACACACACACACATGCACACACACACATACACACACACATGCCGCCCCCCCCCCATGATTGGAGTATACTATATACTCTCCTCTAATTACCTAAGCTTTGGAACCAATTTGGACCTACCAATGTATAATGGCAAGCATATTTCTTCTCTGTGGAGATGTCATGGGTGTGCCCACTGGGTCAGACATGCACTTAGACGATGAAGGGCCATAAATCACACAACTTCAAGACATCCTTCATGCAACCAGCCATGCAAAGAATCCCCAAGGCAATAATTCAGCAGAAACTTTGTCAGATCAGCCAGTATGATTCAAGGGTTAGGAATGACTCACTGGGGCTTGGGTTGAATAGTCTTGGCTTAATCATATCGCTTGGCACAAATGCAAGTCAAAGATTTGAATTCTGGTGGCTCAGTATCCCAGTGACTCACAAAAGCTGCCCTAGATATATTGTACCATACACCAAGACATTGATCTTCTGAATTAAAGAGTATGACTACACATTTATGTTTATGTATAAATGAATATGCATATTCACATATATCTATTCATACAGCTTACATGCATATACACACAGGGGAAAACACATTTGAATATTTTTTCAGCTCTCTGGAGCTGAAACACCAGCAGAAACTCAGAAGTAATACGAGAAATTATAAAAACAAATCAGTAAGAATTTTAATGTGTCCTGCCCACAAAAACATGAGAACACAAAAATTATTACATTGAGGGAATATTTTTAAAAGGTGTAACAGATAAAGGGATGGCATACTAACTATATAACACAGTCACTGGATAAAGGGATGGCATACTAACTATATAACACAGTCACTGGATAAAGGGATGACATACTAACTATATAACACAGTCACTGGAGGCCACACACCATGGTGAGAGCCACACCCTCACCCCTATGTCAGACTTCCTGTGGTACGGACAGACACAGTGTGCTTGTCAGTTTCTCACTGTAGCAACAAAATACCCCAGATAAACATCTCAAGGGTAGAAAGATTTATTTTGGCTCATGGTCACAGAGGGTTTAGCCCATGGTCTGTTGTCTCCATTGTTTCGGGGCAGAGGAAAACTGCACACTTTGTGATAGCCAGGAAGCAAAGGCAGCAGCAGGAAGAGCCAGGGACAAGACAAACCCTTCAAAGCCATGCCCCTCAGTGAACCACTTCCTCCAGGTAGGCTCCATCTCCTGATCATCCATTTGATATGACTCATTGTCACTCCTCCATAGAATAATTTATTGTTCTTACGATCCTCTCACCTTCTGGTAGCATTGCTTAGCTGGGACTAAGTCTCCAACATCTTTTGTGAGGAATATTTCAGATTAAAACTATAGCATGTGAGCCTTAGTTTCTTCATTCATAAAATGGTGCCATTGGTAATGTATGTTTGGAATTTTGTGAGGTTTGGTACAGATGAAAAGCATCTAGTCTTTTCCATGGCACTTGACAGACAATAGGAGCTACTTATTAATGTTATTTTGTTACTTGTGACATTAAATAAATGGAAAGAGCCAATTGTGACTAATAGATTTGCATAAAGTAAAGTTCATATTTAACTACTGCTTTTACTAAAATAGCAGAAAATAATTCCCAGTACCACAGAGACTGGAGTAAAACCAGTATACTTTCCATCAGTAAGATTGGAACTAACCTTTGAAAAGAAAACTGGGAATGTATTTTGTTATAAAATGTTTAGTTCCTGTTTAATTTAGAAACCATGGTATTTAATTTTTTCATGAAAAACATTTAAAGCAGGAACATGCTATAAGTTTAATTTTCTGACATCATTTATTGAGAACTGGGTAAGTCCAAAAGTGGCCAAATGTATGTACAGTACCTGTAAAAATGCACCATTCCGTGATATCATAACAAGGCCTATGCACCAGTACTTGGTGAGGATTCTCTGCTTATGTAGTTTATATGAAATTGTAAGCCTCTACTAGGGGTGTGGCTCGGCTGGGAGACTGCTTGACCAGCACGCATGAAGCTCTGGGTTCCAATGTTATTTTTAAAATCAGATTGTTCAAAGCTTTAATAACAATAAACTTCATACCAATAAGAAAACATTCTTTTAAAAAAAGTTGTCAAGAACAAAAGTCTTAACCAGGTGTGATGGCACATGTCTGTAATCTCAGGACTTATGAGGTTGAGGCACAAGGTTCTTGAGGCCTGCCTAGGCTATGTAGCAAGACCAACCTAGGGTACATAGCAAGACATTTTTAAAAAAGCATCACCATCAACAACAAAAAATCAAAAGTCCCATGAAGCTGACATACATTATATAAGTAAAAGTACCCATATCCAATTGATTTCTATACCACAAGTAGGAGATTTAATTCAGTTTCATGTGATCAAATATCCCCATGAATTGGTAATCACTGTATCTCACCCTTCTTCCCCCTTTCTAAAAAATAAATGATAATACTCATGATTATAATTGTCAAAATACCCATTTCTGGAAGTGTTGGTTAGAGTGCACCAAAGATAAATGACTCTCTAAATTCTGCTATGTTTTACACTCCATTCCAGGGCTATTAAGCATGCGTCAGGTTGGGTCTAAGTGGGCATTAACATCGAGTCTGTACTCCTCAAGCCCTGTGCCCTGGATGTCACAGGGGAAGGCCGAGTTGTTCCTTTCTAAATGTACGTGAAGATGCCTTATCTCTTACTGGAGAGATGGCTCAGTGGTTAAGAGCACTGCCTGCTCTTCCAAAGGTCCTGAGTTCAATTCCCAGCAACCACATGGTGGCTCACAGCCATCTGTAATGAGGTCTGGTGCCCTCTTCTGGCCTGCAGGCATACATGCAGACAGAATACTGAGAATAGTGTATACATAATAAATAAATAAATCTTTTTAAAAAAAGATGCCTTATGGGGTCTTGATCGTTCATAATTTAAGGATATGATCACTCCTAGTTCCATTTTTTTGGTCCATTTTTAAAAACTTATTCATTATCAGTGCAGTTTGTCATATTGTAAGAAGGATAAAAAAAGAACATTAACCGTTTGCCCTGGGATTTAAAGTCTAAGCATAGCTCAAATGTAGTTGAGTATTTAGCCCAATGACAAAGTTTTGGTGAGCTGATGAGCCTGATAAAATAAAAGCCATGGATGAAGAATCAGGACTGAAAAATCAGAGACAGTTTGATAATTTATTTCCTATAGACTTTGGGAAGTTATAAAAATTAATTCATATATCCATTGTGAAGTATTGAAATAAAAGGTTGATAGCACAAGTTATAATTAATTACTAAAGCTATTGGATAAATTTCTGCTGCTAGGTACTTTTAACCAAGTCCTAACTGTGATACTTTCAAGCAGATAATAATAATATCATTATTATTATTGTATAATACACGCTAAACAGAATGTGTCCTCTTTTATGAGATGCAGTTCCAACACTGAGCCATGTAAGTCGTGGGTTATTTCTGATTTGACACATATAACCGGTGTATGTAATTTCTTTGAACCAGGAAAATCTGTAATTTGTAAAGATCAGTCAACAGTGAACAGTTATAGCGAAAAACAGTGAACTTAGAGTGAAGGGGTTGACACGCTGGGCAAGGATCTAACAACATTGTTTGGATGGCTGAATCTCACAGACCTAAATAACATGGAGAGGCTTAGGTTGGGAAGGAGGAATGAAAGGGGAGGGGAGGATAGAGAGGAGGACAAAGCTGAACTTGAAGAGAAGGCGAGATTACCTGGTATTTCCAGGGCATTGACACCCTCCTTGAGGGACAACTATATGATCAGTACACGAGAGTTTGTGAAAGCAGCCTTGTTTTCTTTCCTTTTTCTGGTGCTGGTAAGGAAGTAGAGTTTGGAAGATGAGAGACTCTTTATTTGGGATCCTAAGATTTCACCAAATAATTCCTGACTGACATGGGTGTTGAAAAAAGTAATGATCAGTATTTATTTTTCAGGCTCGACGGATGGAATCCGGGACCCCCCCCTCCCCCCGGCCGCAGAGGCTGTGTGATACCCCCTACTGAGTTTAGCACAGCCCCAACTTTTTTTTAAACTTGGTCCTTTATGATTTGGGCTCCACTAAGAAGGGACTTGAAGATCAGTGAGAATGGACAGTCCTCAGGCCTTAGTGTCTGCAAGGATGCCATTCCAAGAGAGTTTGGTTTTACTTACCTGAAGGTGCCAAGTCACAATGACGCTGTATCCAGCCTGGCCTGCCTGGCAGCTGAGTCTATGAAGGTCTCAGATGGAATGAGAACCAGTAAGGTGGTGCAGGCCAGTAGTAACCATTCCCAGAGCATACAAGGTAGGTACAACTTTGGGGTACCTACTGCTGTTCTCTGTTTAGTGGTGAGGGGTGTGCATGTGCGCGCACATGTGTGTGTGTATGTGCATGCATGCATGTATGCATGTGTACGTATGCATGTGTGTGTGCAAACAATTTTGTTTGTATGTGCATTTGTGTTGTGTGTGCATGTATGCATGTGCGTGCGCATGCATTGTGTATGCATGCAGTTGTGTGTGTGTGTGTGCGCGTGTGCATGCTTTTGTGATGGGGAATAGGGCTAGTGAAGCAGACCTACTGTGGTTTCCAAGTTTTATTTAAGCTTCAGAATCACACATCTTGTTTGTTAAATTTCTTCCCCCTCTCCTGGGCCATAGAAATACATTTTCTCATAATAATTTTATTGACTATTTGGGAATGTCACATCTTGAATTCCAAGCACATTCACTTCCCAGTCCTCCCAGGCCCTCCCCTTAAAAAAGGAAGAAAAAAAAGTAAAAAGAGTTCAATTTGTGTTGCCCATATACTCGCTGGAACACAGTCAAACTCGTGGTGGCCAGCCCCTTAAGGAAAACTGAATCCTTTCCCATCTGGCACCCTCACCGGAAGCCATCAGTTGTGGAGAGCTACACTTCAGCATCCTGATCACAGTTATCTTTGATGGTTTCCTGTCTAGGCTGTTGTCTTTTGTTGGGGTGGGTTAGGGTGGGGGTAATGCTTGTTACAGAAGCCTTTTCTATCCCTCTCTCTCACCTGAGAGTCTGTTTATATTCAAATGTAACAGAGCAAACATATTGTATTGTGATAAACCTACGATAGAAAAGAAAATTTCAAAATGTTTGTCAATTTTTTAAAAATTGAAAATAGATTCTTTTCTCATACAATTTATTCAGACCTCAGTTTTCCCTCCCTTCACTCCTCCTAGTTCCCCCCACCTCACATCTTCCCCAGATCCTCTCCCCCTTCATTTCCTCTTCAGGAAAAGAGCAGACTCCAAGGGAGGACAGCCAGACAGGACAAAACAGCATTAATAAGACAACGCAAAAGCCCTCATATTGAGGCTGGACAAGGCAAACCAACAGGAGGAAGAGCCCCAAGAGCAGGTAAAAGAGTCAGAGACACACTGCTCCCCCCGTTAGGAGTCCCATAAAAACACTAAGCTAACGGCATAACACACACACACACACACACACACACACAGGCCCAGGTGCAGAGACATGTAGGCCCTTAACAGCACACCTGAAAACTCTAGAGCAAAAAGAAGTATGCACAGCCAAGAGGAGTAGACAGCAAGAAATTACCAAATTGAGGGTTGAAATAAAAATATAGAAACAAAGAGAATAATACGAAGCATCAGTGAAACAAAGCATTGGTTCTTTAGAAGATCAGCAAGAGACAAACCCTTATCCAAACTAAAAGACACAGAGAGAATATCCAAATGAATAAAATCAGAAACAAGAAGGGGAGGGCATAGCAACAGACACTAAGGAGATTCAGAGACTCCTAAGGGCATGCTTTGAAAACCCTTACTCCACCAAACTGTTGGTTAAATTTCTGACTGGGTCACTTTATGGATAATGTCATCAGATCTCACCAACTCCCTCAGTTCTTCCTTTTCTTTCTTCTCCTCTCTCTTTTCTCCCCCACCCCTCCTTCCCTGCTCCTTTCTTCATTTCTTCCTTCTTTCCTTCCTGCTTGCTTGCCTGCCTTTTCTTCTGTCTCAAAGATAGATACTTATGTGAGTCCAAGGTGTCCTTGAACCCACAATTTTCCTGTCTTAATCTCTAAATGCTGGGGTTGTTGGGTGTGCTGGCTGCCATGTATGAACATCCTTTTCTTTCTTTTGGAACAAAAGGACTTCCCATGACAGAAACACATTTCCCCTTCTTTTAGTTAGATTACTAAAAACTGGAAGACAGTAGTTACACAGTGTCTGTGGGGGTGACTGCTTAGGGTATGTTGTGTGTGTCTGTAAGAGGGATTGTCTGGTGGACGGTAACAGTGCCTATGAGGGCGACTGCTTGACTGAGTGTAGTCTATGTGTTTTTATTTACAAGATACAGAACCTGAGGTCGAATGTGATATCCTGATAAGACATCCATTATTTACCATCACACAAGACAAGAAACTCAATGTTAATGACAGTGAAACAGTTAACACTCATGAAAGTCTTGGGAACTGAGCACCATGCTGAATGCTGCACACCCCAGGGTTCCATTTGAAAGCCATCCGCTTTTAAATGCATATAAACTTGACTTAGATTACTGTCCTTTTCATTTTATTTTTTAATTGTAAAAATAATTTTTATTTTATTTTATTTTGTATGTATAAATATTTTGCCTTCATGTGCACCGCAGGAGTGTCTGGTGCCCATGGAAACCAGAAGAGGGTGTCCAATCTCCTAGGACTGGAGTTAATATAAATGGCTATGGGCTGCCATGTCAGTGCTTGGAATAGAACAGCAAAGCAAAGCAAGTGCTCTTAGCCACTGGGTCATCTTTCCAGCCCCCTTTTTGTTTTTATTATACAGTTGAGGATACAAGTAATAAAAAAGTCAAGGAATTTGCCCTCAGCAACGAAACACTAGAAGAAAACTTTTGAAATACCCTCATGAATCACAACACTATATTCTTAAACACAAGGAAACCCTAAACCTTAATCTACTCGATATATCTACTGTAGTTACACTCTGGCAGTTTTATCTATGGAGATAAGCTGTTTCCAGCTGTTAAAGGATGCCTCTGAGTTCCACCTTCCCCATACATGGAGGATCTCATTGAACTGCAAACCTAAGGAAGACTGAGCCCGATTGCTCCATAGCATAGTCCTAACGTGGTCTTGAAACCTCTTTTAAATCCTCTAGGAAGATTTAAGTGCTCCCAAGAAAGAGCTGCTTTCCCTCAATCAGAGTTCATTGAAACTGTGAATATGTAGTCCTTGACATCCACACAGGAAGGAAACCAGTATTTATCTATGGGGCTCAGCCCCAGAGATAAGGGACAGTATGAGACGGGGCTTTTCTTTCCTAATATTTGGCGGAAGCCCAACCGAGTTGCTGCCAGCTCTCCTCATAATCAGGGGTTTGAAGAGACTTCTGGGGAGGGAGAATTGAGTCACAGGACAGGTGGAAGTCAATGGGCAAAGACCACACAGCCTTCTGCTCTGCCCAGAGTTCACAGCCTGATGGCAGCAGTCCCTCAGGCTGGGGCTAGCATTTACCTCTCTCAGCTAAGCATTTTGGGAGGAACAAAGAGGTGTTAATACAGGGCAGTAACAGTTCAGTCTGGA
Source organism: Chionomys nivalis (assembly GCF_950005125.1). Taxonomy (NCBI): domain Eukaryota; kingdom Metazoa; phylum Chordata; class Mammalia; order Rodentia; family Cricetidae; genus Chionomys; species Chionomys nivalis. The sequence continues at coordinate 19,325,272 of NC_080109.1, forward strand.
CTGCTTCCTCCCCGCTCTGACAGGCCCGTGGGTCAGCATCAGAGATGCAGTTAGAGCTGAGCTAGCCGAGGAGAGTGTCCGGCAGCTGGCTAGTGATCTGGAAAGCATTCGTGACACCTTGTGAAGGGAACACAGCAGCTTACAAAACAGCAGTTCACTTGAAACACGCGTGGAGAAAGACTGGATGTTAAGTATCACAGAGTTAGCCGCAGTTAACTTTGCAATGGTGGAAATCCAGGAGACTCCTCTTTCATTCTATTGTTCATTTAAACATCACTTGTTGAGTGGCGGCTATGATTGAGGCATAATAAGTTCTCAATAAGTAGTAAATGCCTGTCTTTTAAAACACATAGGATCCTGACCATGGTAGCACACACCTGTATCTAATCCCAGTACCTGAGAGGCAGGGCAGGAGGTTCCCCATAAGTTCAAGACCAGTTAAGTTTACGTAGCGAGTTCCAGGGCAGCCAGGACTGTAGAGTGAGCCTCTGGCTCCAAATATGCAAAATAGAAATTCGTAAATACACCCCGGATGACATATGGCTGTTTCTTTTATAATAAAAATAATCTATTTTTCAGTCTACCTTATAACTCTTAGGAATTTGCCTCCTCAGAAGAAAATTTAGGTTGCACACACAAAAAAATCTAAACTTAAGTATGGCATGATGTGGTTGATAGACACAGCAACTACAACAGTGCATTTATAGAACACTGTTGTACGCAACATCTGATTTAACTTTCAATAATTTGATTAATAATGAGAGAAATGCTGATGCAGACTTGGTCAATTGGAGTTTAATTACTCACATGCCTTTTGTTCAGCTTTTAAATCCAAGTTGGGGCTAATAGATTGTAAGTACATTGTGCGGAGGAAATGTTCTTATCTACAGCATACAGATGCGCTCTAGTCCCTGCCTCCAAACGCAGTCCTTCTGCCCTCTCCTACGAGCCCTGACACCTTTCTCATTTGTAGGCATATTGGCTGCAGCGGTGGGGCACGTACGGGTGGAGGACGTACCGTGAGGTGTGTGTATGCTAACGCTAGTGCTCAAAGCACGGAGTGAAACTGACCTCACTCCTGCTGGGAAGCTGGATGTCTATGGGAATTCTATGTATCCCATTAGGCAGGTGGCGTTGCTGAGAGCCCTGTGAGGGTGGAAACGGAAAGGGTTGGCAGATAGAAATGTTCTCTTATAAACCAAGACTGGTGGACCTGGGAGAGCGTCCTGCGTATCTCTTCCAATGCGTTCTACGAGCATCTGTCGAACGCCAGGCCGCAAACCAACATCAGAAGTACAAATGTCTTTCAAGTGGCGCTGGTGGTAAAGCGAGGGTTATCTTTCACGATACAGACACAGTGTTCTTAACACAGGAATGCATCCTTGTCTCCATGGTGACAAACCACCTGAAAAGATCAACGTAAAGGAGAAAAGGTTCCTGGTTTCAGAAGAGTCGCGTGTTCCCTGGGGTCTGTGGTTTATGCGTCCGTGGAGAAGCAGGGCCTGGTGGCTGGGGTGCGACAGTGACACAGAACTACTTACCTCTGCGCGTGTGCATGTTCTAGACTTGGTGTGTGAATGGGATTGCACAATATACAGCCTTTTGGATTTGTACCTTCCACTTAGCTTGTTTCCAGGGTTGATCCATGTAGCAGCATATATCACAACTGCTTCTTGGGACCAAAATCATGTTTTACATTATGAATATATATATGTAACACATTTTGTTGATGCATTTATCATTTGACAGGCATTTCAGGTTTTTTTTCCATAATGAATACTGGTACTGTGGATATTAAGTTATTTTTGAATACCACTTGTCTTATTATTTTTTTGTTGTTGTTGGTCTTGCTACACCAGGCTAACCTGGAATTTGTGGTCAACATACTTTGTGGGATTATGGGCACAACTCTCTCATCTGGCTCCAGTTTAGCACCTGCTAAACGCTTGATATTTTGAATTTTTCCATTTCTACCAAAGAACTTAGAGGTTTTCACTGGGCCATCTCTTCAGTGCCATCCTTAAGAATCCAGATAAACTTTTTGAAGACCATCTTGCTCCATCTACAGACTCTGGAGTAGATGCCTTTTCCGAGTCCCAACCTCGTATCTTTGTAGCCCAAGAACAGGCATTACCTCTTCATCCTCACTCAAACAGCTTACACAGTATATGCCACGATGGGTGGTGGTTGCTTTACAGGGCTATCTCAATACCCATGGTGCACTGCTGTTCTGGACAGTCCTAAAAAGGAGAAGATTTCTATCCAGACACAATGAGAAGAGATATAAACTCAAACTCTAGGCAATTTTCAGTAGTTATCAGTTAATTGGAAAAATGCCTAAATTGTCTTTTAAAAGAAGGAAGCATTCAGAGTGGTTGCTTAAAAGTAGCTGATACATAATATTTGAAACTGTGTTTCTGTTCTTTTGGTTTTATATTTGGAATGCATCCTCTTCTTCATGTACCCTTCTCAACACTGTAGACCCTCCTTTCAAAACTCCATTGATAATGGCCTCTTTGTTGTTATTGTTTCAGACAAGGTCTTAGACTCGAGCCTAGACTAGCCTGGAAATCAGGCAATGTAGCTGAGTTTGGCCTTGAACTCATGGAAATCCTTCTGCATCTGTCTCCTGAGTACTGCGATCCAGGTGTGAGCTACCATACCAGTTAGTCTATCTTCTTAAATTTCTCTTCTCTAAACAATACTTATCCTCCAAACCTATCCAAAGCTATTCTCCAAACCTCATATCCCAACAGTCTCTCTCTCTCTCTCTCTCTCTCTCTATATATATATATATATATATATATATATATATATATATATATCTTTGTTTGCAGTTTCCTTGAAACCAAAGACTGTCGCATGCTGTTGTTCATTAGAATGAATACAGTTGCAGGGAGGGAGGAGACCAGGATGCTAGGACCTTGCGGGGTGGGGCATGCCAACAGGAGATGGAAATCTGAGATCCTGATTTCAGCCTCTGCACTGGAATAATCTCAGACCAGGAGCCTCCCCTTGGCAGGACGTTCATCTTTCTCATTGACTTGTACTGAGCACTTGGCTCAAGGAGCTGCTCCGTAATAATACTTGTTGACTCGACTAAGTGATTGGATAAAGGCAAGGTGACCTTTGTGGTCTTTGTAGCTCTATGTAGAACTCTCATATCTCTGAAGACTGGAAGGGGATGCTGACCAGTATATTGCCAGCTTAAAGGATCTGATATATTATTTTCATCGTATTCTTTCCTTTGCTGATCAGAGAAAACAAACTTTTGTGTTTTGAGAAAGGATTTCCACTGTGTATCCCAGGCTGGAACTCACTGTGTAGTCCATGATGGCCTCAGACTCACAGAAGTTCTTCTGGCTCAGCCTCCTGAGTGCTGGGGATTGCAGGCATGAGCCATCACACTAGCCTAAAATATGTTTTTGAAAGGGGAAAAAGTGGAAGTCTCATGAAAGGAGGTAGAAAATAGTCCTTTGGACTCCTGACTCCTTGATGGTTTGTCTGTCTGTCAGTAGGCTGCTAATGAAAACTATTTATGGGCAAACTTGTGATGATAATGAAAGCCACACATGTGACCTGGGCAGCAGGATATCCAACAAGGACTTTCCAGATACACAGAAAGCAGTGATGAAGGTGAAATAATACGCTAATAAATATTTGTTGACTGATTAAAGAACATGAAATACTGGATACACCTCTGATAAAAAAAAAATATCTCATAGTGCTAAGCTTATATACCAGGGACAAAATGGGCATCTTGATTCAATTAATGAGTAACCTCTCTTTAAAAATCCTAAGAAAAGTTACAATATAAAATGAGTCACAGAGCAATACTAAAAATAGAATAAAATAAAACTATGCAACTTTTAGATGTAATAAAAAAATCTTCATGACCTTGGGCCAGGCAAAGAGTTCTTACATGTCAAATGCTTGAGTTGCTGAAAAGTTGGTATATTGGACCGGGCGGTGGTGGCACACGCCTTTAATCCCAACACTCGGGAGCATAGGCAGATGGATCTCTGAGTTTGAGGCCAGCCTGGTCTAGAGATCCAGTTCCAAGACAGCCAGGGCTACACAGAGAAACCCTGTGTTGAAAAACCAAACCAAAAACAAAAGTTGGTGTTCTTCCACATTTCCTCCATAGAAGACGCTCTACACAGAATGAGAAGACAAGTGGGGAGTGGTGGCTTAAACCTAGAAAATCTCAGCATCTAGGGGGGTGCAGGAGGAGGACTGTTTGGATTTGAGGTCAGCTTAGGCTACATATCAAGTTCTAAGCCAGCCTGGGCTATGGAGTGGGATTCTGGCTAAACAATAAAGTAATTTAACATAAAATATAAACAGTCCAGTAAAGACAAACCAAAATGCATTGCTAGCATGACTAAAGAAAAAAACAAACAAACAGATATTTCCAAATGCTGGCAAGGACACAGAGCAACTGGACAGTCACACATTCCTGGTAAGAACGTAGTTAGCGTCACAATGGAAACTAGAGGTATTTTCCTTGGACTCAGCCAAACTCCTCTTAGCTATTTACCCTAAGAAATCAAAATTCCTGCACCCAAATATCTATGTCTGTCATATATAACTACCAACAACTGGGATCTCCCAAAATGTCCTCTTGTGGGGGGACAGATGGAAACTACAGTCCACCCACACAATGGAATTCTAGTCATCAATAAACAAGAAGGCGTCATTGAACACACAGCAGTATGACTTTCAAATGCTTAATGCTAAGTGAGAGAAGCCAAACTCAAAAGCTGGCTGTGGTGGCGTATGCCTGTAATCTTAGCACGTGGGGCTGGAAATTAGAGAAGTTCAGGGCCAGCCTTGACAGTGTGTGGAGTTGGAAATCAGTCTCTGGGCTATGTAAGATTCTGTCTCAAAAAACAAACAAACAAGCAAAAAACAAAATGTTTGAAGAAAGATGAAACTGTAGTATGGAGTTGCAAGATGGGGGTGAGAGTCAGGGGGAAGGCTTGACTCCAGAGAGCAGATGGTTTTCAGCTGGTATAGGAGCTTACCACACTGAATTCAAACTCTGGACCCCACACAAAGGTAGGCGAGAGCTGACAGCACAGAGTTGTCCTCTGACTTCTACGTGTACGTTGTGGTATGCCCACGTATGCACACATGAGTGCCCCATCGTATGCACACATGAACGCCCTATTCCCACAACAATAAATGCATGAAGAAAGAAAAAAAGGAATCAAGTATAGGAATAAAAGATTGCTCTTTATTCTGACTGCGATGCGCTACCGAATTGTTCCCATTTGTGAAATGTGCAGTGTCGTGTACACAGGAAAACTGGGATGAGGTTCGTGTGCATGCGAGGAGAGTGCCGTTCTGCTGTCACACATCTCTAGGCCCCTGGCAGGGATGTGGTTGGGGACAAAAGAGTTCATTTAATTGTGGTAAGTGGTAGGAATAGATTCTGGATACATTAGCATGTTGAAGCACAACTAATAAAAACCCAGAGAGAGAAATTGGGGTTCAACCTGAAGACCCAAAAAGCAAAGCAGCCCAGCCACTTGTTCTCACCTCAAACTCAGTCCAAAATGGTGATTCTGCCTCCAAAAATCCCAGAATGAGACTGAGCCTGAGAGTTGTCTCCTCCTATTTTATAATCCTCTCTAGTACTGGGATTAAAGATGTGCGCCACTGGGATTAAATGTATACACTACCTGGTTTCTATGGCAAACTAGTACAGTTGTTTTGAGACAGGGTCACACACACACAATTGTCTAGGTCAGTATGGAACATACTATGCAGCCTAAACTGATCTTGAGTTCTGGGTGAGCCTGCTGCCTCAGCATCTTGAGTTCTGGGATTACAGGTGTGAGACCATGCTGGGGTAGGTCCTTATTCTTGAAGATTCATGGGATTGGAATTTACAAATCAAGTTCTCAGCTTTCAGAGAACCCAACTCTGTAATGATGAGAACACATGACTTGTCAAGTACCTTCAACAATCAGGTCAGGTGACGAGTAACCAACCCTTCAGGTTAGGCTGCACTGAAGAGTCAACCGACACCAAGCCAAAAAGTTGGAAGAATGTTGTCTGAGAATAATTGATATTCCTAAATGGGCAAACACATCTGATCAGATACAAAATCATTCTCTTCCATCAAGTTAGGGAGCAGTGGATTAAGCCCAAAGCTGTTCCTAAGTAGCTGGACAAAGTGGTAGCTTCTGGAAATGGAAGCAGGCACAATGGCGATGCTCCAGGGCCCACGCATTGTTAGCGAGCTTGCAGAACGACAGACAGGTGTCAGAGGCTAGAACAGAAAACATGTAAGGAAAAGATGGCTGTTTTATCAATAGTGGCAATCATGCAAGCTTAATAGTAATAATTCATTGGGCTACGAGTTGTTACAAGTCTAATTCAGCAGGCTTTGCAGTTCAGACCTTGGGATTACGTTCACTGTGTTCACTGCCTGTGAATATGCAATTTCACAGGTTTTGATTTGTTTGGAGTGTAACAGTAACTAATAACAATAAAATACACATAACGCCTCCTAAATGAGCAACATATGAAAGGTTACAGCATTAATATAACATTTTGTGACCAAACTAAGTTAAAATGCACTTAGATAGGGTATTGATTTGTTTGGCAAGTATTGTCAAATACTTTATATTTTATTTGCTTAATATCACTTTATTATCAGCCACCTCTTCCTGAGCCAGCCTTGTTTAAAAATAACGCTTCTATTTTAAAATTAACACATTCAGCAGCAAACTTGGAAAACAAAGAAAAAGTCAAAGGAAACAGGTCAATAAGTCAACTTAAATCTTGCTACACAGAGGCAGCATCCATTGTGCTTGGCAAGGCCTTTGCTATTTTTTCCATGTGTATTTCTCTTATGTTGCTTGATTAAAAATTGTGCCACATTTTGCTTGCAACTTTGTGTAAAGTTTTTCTCGCCTAATGGAATGTGGGGCAGTTGGCCATGATCAACAAAGATTCTCCCGAACATCTGATCGGCATCAGAGTGTATAATTCTGAAACCCCTGCATGCTGCCTTGCTGTGTTCCAGTGGAAACGCAGCCCCTCAGCAGGGGCTTCGTCGAGACCCGAACACCATTCTTTGCATTCTCGGTGCAGGGTCCCCCTCGCCGGAATGTGAAGCTGAGGACGCCAAGTGAGTCCTTGACCTTCTGGGCAGGATGCAGAGGGGCTTCTATTTTCTCAGGCTTCTTCCTGATAAGGGTGATCAAACGGTGAGATTCAAGATTTATTACTCAGGAATCTCGTTTATCTGCAGTTGTTCATGCTTTGATTCACGCCTTGATCCTTTTATCCAGTTGCTGCCTTATTTTAGAAACTTACCACGTGAAGCTATCCACTAACAAAACTCCAAAGACTTCAGGCCAAGATGGATTTACAATTTCAAATAACCCTTTTTGTTGATGTGTATGTTATGCTATTTTATGAAGAGCAATAATTCAGATTTGTCTATTAATTACTTAGTAGTTTCAAAAGTAAATTGAAAAATATTTGTCAAAAAGTTGATTCCTATTTTTTATTTAATCTTTTAGTAAAGACCAGGTTTTTGTTTTTGTTTTATCTATTTATTAAAAAATTACCTCAAATTAATTTGTTCTTTTAACTCCTGAATCTATTAGATCCTAAATTTTTGGCATCTTGGTAATTTTGTAGTCTAAACTTTTATGATGAGTCTTGGAAAACTTCACAACAATTGAAAATGATAAAATTATTTTTAAACCATGACATAAAATGATAACAGTCTTCATAATAGTAACTGGCTCTTGCATTCACCACGAACACTTTCTATATTTTATTAATTTCTCAAAACAAACTGAACAATAGACACTATTGTGATCCTAAGTGAAAACTATTTGATTTTTTTCCCATTGAGATACAATTTCACTTTGTGGCAAAGGCCTAGAACTTGCTCTTTACCTGATTTGTGCCTTAAACTTGGGATTCACTTAGGTTCTAGTATGCTGGGATTACAGACATGTGTCACCAATCCAGTATAAGTCAGATGTGCCTTCTGCAACTGGGTATTGGGGATTCTAGTTCACTGCTTCTTGATGACCTTTGAACTAAGACTTGGTTTTGCATTTTTAAATAAGGGAGAGGGGTAAAAGACTAATAATTTATATGTGAAAATATATAGTCCATATATAAATTTATATAAATTTCTGTATCATAAATAAAGTTTTTTGGACACAGCACTTCTTACTTGGTGACTCATAATCTCTAGCTGCTTTTATGTTGGAATAAGAGTCTGATAGTTATGACAGACCATCTGGCATCAGAGCATAAAGCACAGGACAGTTGTTGTTCCCTACCCTTAGAGGACAGGAGACACTAGAGATAGAAGATATAAGGAAAGCACACCACAGCACACACATATAGCGGTGTCAGTTTACCATATAGGCAACGCACAGCCATCACACTTACTGAAAATCCAGGGAGGAAACAGAAACCAAAGAAGAAAACACCTATCCAACAAAGACAAATCCAGAAATCAATACCTAGACCTATAATCATCCCAAATCCAGATTTCAAGATGCCATCATCAAAATATAATCAACAAAAGCAAGGACAATATGTCTCCACTAAAACCCAGCTATCCTACCACAGCAGGCCCTGAATATTCCAACACAATGGCCACAAAAAAAAAAAAAAAAAAAAAAAGGATCTTAAAACCAACTATAAGAAGATGATAGAGAGCCAGGTGATGGTGGCACATGCCTTCAATCCCAGAACTTGGGAGGCAGAGGCAGGCGGATCTCTGTGAGTTCGAGACCAGCCTGGTCTACAGAGGTAGTTCCAGGACAGGCTCCAAAGCCACAGAGAAACCCTGTCTAGAAAAACAAAAAAACAAAAACAAAAACCAAAAAGAAAAAAGAAGATGATATAGGTCTTTAAAGAAGAAATGAATAGATCATTTAAAGAAATCATGGAAAACATAACAATTGGAGGAAATGAATAAATCCCTTTAAGAAAGCCAAGAAAAAAACAAACAAACAGTTAAAGGAAACAAATAAAACTGCTCATGATTGATCTGAAAATGGAAATAGAAGCAATAAAGAAAATCTAAACTGAGGGAATTCTGGAATTGAAAAATTCAAGAATTTGAACAGAAACTACAGAGACAAATCTTCCTTAGTAGAATATAAGAGATGGAAGAGAGAATCCCAGGAGTTGAAGATATTATAGAAGAAGCGGATGCATATGTCAAAGAAAATTTTATATTTAAAAGATTCTTGACACAAAACATCAAGGAAATATGGGACACTATGAAAAGACCAAACCTAAGAATAAAAGGTATAGAGGAAGGAGAAGAAACCCAACCCAAAGGTCCAGAAAATGTATTCAACAAAATCATAGAAGAAAAATTTCCTAACCAAAAAAAGGGGATGCCTATAAAGGTAGCAGAAGCAGACAGATAGGACCAAAAAGGAAACTCCCCTTGGCCCATAATAATTAAAGTAACCATACAAAACAACAACAAAAAAGAATATTAAAAGGTGCAAAGGAACAAGAACAAGAACATATAAAGACAGGCCTGTTAGAAAGAATTACACTGCTTTCTCAATGAAGAGTCTAAAAGCCAGAAGTGCTAGGTAGATGTGCTGCAGACTCTAAGAGACCAACAGATACCAGCCCAGATATTATACCCAGCAAAAGTTTCTACCACTTTAGATGAAGAAAATAGACTAATTTAAACATTTTCTATCATGGGGCTGGAGAGATAGCTCAGCAATTAAGAGCACTGATTGCTCTCAGAGGATCTGGGATCAGTTCCCAGCATCCACATGGCACCTTACACCTGTCTGTAACTCCAGTTTCAGGGGTCCTGACACCCATGGCAAAACACCAAAGCACATAAAATAAAATATCGCCGGGCGGTGGTGGCGCACACCTTTAATCCCAGCACTTGGGAGGCAGAGGCAGGTGGATCTCTGTGAGTTCGAGACCAGCCTGGTCTACAAGAGCTAGTTCCAGGACAGGTTCCAAAAACCACAGAGAAACCCTGTCTCGAAAAAGCAAAATAAAATAAAATAATAAAATAAAATATCTAAAACAAAAACAAACAAACATGATCTATCTGCAAATCCAGATCTATAGAAGGGGCTAGAAGAAAAACTCCAACCTGAGAAGGTTAACTACATACAGGGGATAAATAATTTCATACCAACAAAATCAAAAGAAGGGAAGCACGTGTGCGTGCGTGCACGCGCGCACACACACACACACTGCTGCTGCTACCACCACCACCACCACCAAAATAACAGAAATCAATAATCATTTGTTATTGATATATCTCAATATAAATGGTCTCAATTCCCTAATAAAAAGACTAACAAAATGGATATGAAAACAGTCTCCCATCTCATACATACTGAAAGCTAACTGATTCTCATTCTCTCTCTCTCTCTCTCTCTCTCTCTCTCTCTCTCTCTCTCTCTCTCTCTCCCCCCTCCCTACACATTTTGATTTTATTACCATTGCTTTGTGAATAGAAACATTACTTTTCAGTGGGTCCATTTTTTTTTTTTAAAAACGTGTCTCAGTGAGTCTTTTCCTCTCCAAGGCCTCAGCCTGTGTAGGGCTGGTCCCTGAGAACCCCAACACATTTGTAACTAAACCGGTGAACCCCAGTGGGAGCTGAGATCTGCGTCTCTGGAATGAGGGCCTCTCCTCCTTTGTTCTCAGTATTTCCTGGCAACGTGTCCACAAGCACATGCTATCAACAGATGGTAACGGCATAATTGGGATTTTTATCATAACATATCCCCCATGCTGCCGTCGTGCACAGAGACGTGTGGACTGGCCGGCTTTATCACAAGATTAAAACCATCTCCTTCAAACAGTCAGAGGCTCAAGTCTCTCCACTAGAGAGTCTGTCATTCAGTTAGATGTGGTTTTCAGACATAAGCCCAGAGCCCACTTCAGGAGACAAGGCTGTATCAGATCCCCTTTATGAGCCGTTGCTGAGATGAGAGTGATCAGCATCACTGCAGAGAGTTTATGCAGCAAATTGAGGCCTATATCTGTTCTGCAGAGCTGAGGCCTATGGGATTGGCAGAAGGCTCTGAGCTTTGCACAGACAACTGTGCCTCCAGACCCATGCAGATGAAAAGGTATCCTTTGCTTCCCCATAGCTATGTGCTGAGTAAGTAAAAAAGAAAGCAGCATCATCAACTATGGACAAGAGCTTACCCAAGGAAGCTAAACGGATTAGTTTCATATTCTGCTCCTCATGCTTCAACCTAGTGTCCCTTCTCAGTTCAATAGCAAGATTGTTCAGGCATACCTTAGGGATGCATACATAATTTGCATATTTGGGGGAATTCAAACATATTCCTGCATAACTTGTGGGTCTCTGTAGAAGCACTGACCACGCTATTCATAAGGGTTTTGTGTTAATGAGGTTTACATCATCTGAAGAAGTTGAGGGTTTTGTTCCGAGACTCTGCTGGCTGGGAACACTGCACATTCCACGCAGGGCGAATACAATCCCAGGAGTGTTCACTGGGCAAAGTCCCGAGTCCCGCAATCAATACAGTTTATATTTGGCCATCAGTACGCAAAGCAAAAGATGCTCCTTGGAAAGTCTGAGCTTAATATGGCAGAGCTTGCAGCGTCAGGAACAGCTCGCTAGCTGGCTGGAGTTCTGAGGTTCTGTGTGGAGAGAAATTACGGACAGGCAAATGGCAGCCTCCCACAGTTCTGGTGGCCCTCAGTGCTGGAAAATATCAAACTAAGCTCCTAAATCCAGAGATGCCGTTCGAGAGCTAGAGACTTATTGCATGGGGCCTAGAGGGCCAGTACCCAGTGTATCTTTTGATCTGCAGTTCTTTAACTCTGGTTGGCTTCTGTGCCCGGGCATGTGAAGGCAAGAGGCTGGTGTCTGGTATCTTCCTCTGTCATACTCTACCTTGTTATTGAGGGTTGCTCTTTCTGAACGTAGAGCTTGGCATTTCTGCTAGAACCATTGATCAATGAGTTCTGAACATCTTCCTGTCTCTGCTTTTCTCTTCCGGCATGCCCAACCCCCAAATCTGAAATTGGGTCTCCTTATGCTTGTGCAGTGAGCACTTCATCCACTAAGCCCTGTCTGTTTTTTGAGATAGAATCTTAATATAAAACTTATGCTGAGGGCTGGAGAGATGGCTCAGAGGTTAAGAGCACTGACTGCTCTTCCGGAGGTCCTGAGTTCAATTCCCAGCAACCACATGGTGGCTCACAACCATCTGTAATGAGATCTGGTGCCCTCTTCTGGCCTGCAGGTATACATGGAGGCTGAACACTGTGTACATAATAAATAAATAAATCTAAAAAAAAAAAAAACTTATGCTGATATGGAACTCTGATCTTCCTACCTGTGTCTCAAAAGCTGCGGTTACAGAGGAGTGAGACTACTCACATCCCACCTTTGAATCTTCATGGCATCTCCGGCAGTTTCCACTTCTCTGAGGTCTCTTGTATTCCAAGAATTATTACGGCTGTCTTTTTGGACTTACAGTAGACTCTCCCCTATTGCTCTCTGAGATATTAGCCACCTCTCAGTGTTTCTACTTACACTTTGAATATCAGGGTGTTCAGTTCCTGGTGACTCTCTCAAACCGCCCAGCTACATTCTTATTGCTGCTTGTGTGTCTCTACAACCATTCAGCTATACCCATAATAAAGACCTCTGTTATTAACTAAAAAAAAAAAAAAAAAAAAAACAGGGAGAAGTTTTTATTGGTGCAGTGGGGATTAAGGTGCAGGAGAGAAGTCTTGTAGATGATAGATGATCCCTAAGCAACTTGCTTATATAGCCAGGAAAAAAAAAAGATTGGAATCTGAACAATCACAATCATGCATGGGCGTGGCTTCCAGTTCTACCACTCCTCACAAGTCTTACACACACACACACACACACACACACACACCTATCACAAGCGTTTTGTTTTTTGTTTTTGTTTGTTTGTTTGTTTGTTTCCTGAAACGTTCTCCTGCCTCATGAAAGAGTAACATTCCAGAGTGAGCATCTAAAGTTAGCATGGTTTGTCTTACTTTTGGTGGAGTCTACCAAGGCCGGTGCATTTCCTGGAACAGTCGCTACTGGAGCAAGGTATTCTGGAGTCCAGCTTCAGCACCCAGGTTGCAGGGAAGCATAGTTTTTTCGCCGTGTCTGTCGAATATTGCAAACACCTTGGATGCTGTGATAACAGTCCAGTTGGTCCCCAAGAGTGGAAACACCATTACGTGACAGATTCTCACTCAGGCAGCTGGATATAAGGATCTAGTAGCTGCCGATCTAAAGGTTAGATTGTCTGGGCCTTCCATAGATTGCCGTATTTGAAGGGAAAATAAACTCTGAAGACTGCTTACAATAGAGACCCATTATCAAGGCCAATTATGGTACCAACCTGCAATACAGCATTAGGAGGTGGAGTCAGAAGCCTCATGAATTCAAGAGCCTTCTCAGATATATAATGAATTAGAGACCAACCTTAGCTACAGGAGACAAAATACCAAACACTGGGATGAATTTTTGTATTGGATTAGATTCCAGGATATATTTTTTTAACTTTTGTTTTTGCATCTGTAACAGACTATCTTCTTTGCCAGAGGGCAGCTGGCTCACCACAGCCTTCTCTATTCTGCCGCACTGGTCCACTTCCCCGTTCTTTGGGCAATACTGGCTTGCACGCTGTGGTTTTATAGGAATTCTTGTAGAGTAGCAGTCCCCTGTCCTTGGTCTTAACCGGTAATTTGTTCTCACCAGGCCGCTCTGGAAGTAGAGTCAGGAAAAACCGTAAGGTAGAGGTTTGCCGGAGCTACAGTGTAAGTTCAAGGCCAGGCTGGAGAGGCAACTTAGTGAAACATTGTTTCAGGGCAGAAAGTAAGAGCATCCCTGGGGATATGCCGGACCTGCAGGGGCTACGGTGGAGTACGGGGTTCTTAGGGAACTGCCAGGAAACACCTAACCCCTCCAATACAGGCACGTGTGTACATACCATAACCACAAAAACACTGGCATCACAGGAGCCTGCTCCCCCTCCTCCCCCACACAGCACCATGGGAAGCCTGCTCAAGCCAGAGGGATCTGAGAAGGCTGCCCTTCTACCCAGCGCAGCTGTGTAAGCACTGGGTTCTTTTATTCTTTATTTTCTATTATTTACTTTCTACCCCTTCCTATATGTCTCATAATGGTTTGGCTTTGTGTGTATATTGCTTAGTTGGGTTATCAGCTGTCTGTCTATGTCTCTCTATACCGTTCATTGTGAAATAGTCTTTACTACACATTCCAGTCACATCTCTTATATATTTATTCTCATGTCTGTTCTTTCTCTCCCCTGTATCCCAGCCTCTTTTCACTCTCCCATAGGTTTAACAATTTCTAAAATCCATGTCCCTAACAGCATCCCAACTTCCTTCTAATTTACCCACCTTGACTTTTCCTTTTCAATCTGCCTTCCTTCCCTCTCCTAATCTTCTTAACTAAAATCTGGGCATACTCCCTGCTATCTGTCTTAGTTACTGTTCTATTGCTATGATGAACACCATGACCAAGGCAACTTATGAAAGAAAATGCTTAATTTGGCTTACAGATTCAGAGGGTTAAAGTCATGGCAGAGTTAAGGAACATCTGAAAATCCACCTCTTGATCAATGACCATGCAGTTGAGAGAGAGCACCAGGAACAGCATGAATCTGTTGAAACCTCAAAGTCCACCCCTAGTGATGCACCTCCTCAAACAAGGCCACACCTCCTAATCCTTGCCAAACAGTTCCATCAACTGGAAACCATGTATTCAAATAGATGTGCCTATGGGGGCAGTTCTCATTCAGAACACCACATCATCCTTGGTTGCTTATCCTTCAGCAGTTACAGAAGCCAAAGGGGCTATGGTTGTTAATTGACTGTCACAAAGCAGTGGTGGCATAAAACAGTTGTGGTTGTCCTCCCAGTTTTCTGCACTACATACTTAATATTTCCACATCCATGCGGTCATACTGAACAATTCAAATACTTCAACTAAAAGAAATAGCAGTCAAGAAGATAACACCGACGCAGTAAGATAAGAAACATGAAAAGCCAAGACAATATGATGTTTTCAGAGAGTACCAACCTGGTAGTCATGGCATCTGGTGGGAATGGCTTACATGAAATCTCAGGTAGAGAACTCATAATGATGAATATAGCTCTATTCAAAGATGTGACCAAACAGAGCTACAAAATACAGAAGACAGTGGATGGTATAAAACAGAAACTCAATGAAAAAATACTGAAGAAGGGGGCTGGAGAGACAGATGGGATGTTAAGAGCACTTCTGCTCTTGCAGGATGTCTAGGCCCCGTTGCCTCTACCCACATAGTGGTACACAGCCACAGCTAACCCAGTTCCAGGAAATCCAACGTCTTCTGTTCTTCACAGGTACCAGGCACAAACGTAGTGCACAGACGTACCTGTGGGCAAAATACCCGGATGTACAAAATAAAACTAAAATTTTAAAAAGAGTTGGTTCTTTGAAAAGATAAACTTTTAGTAAAATCAATGAGAGGAAAGAGAGAAAAGACCCAGTGTGAGGCCTGTGTGGTACCCGAGTAGGTAAGGCACGAGTCGTCGAGCTGACAGATCTGAGTTCAGGCCCCAGAATCCACATGGTGGGAGGAGAGAACTGACCCCTACAGCTATTCTGTGACCTTCACACGTGCACAAGGGCAACAACATCCCCCCTCAATTAAATAAATATAACTTTATTGTGTTTAAAAGGCTTGAGTTAAAAAATTAGAGCTGAAAGGAGAACCCGGAAAAGAGAACAATGGGATTCATACAACCATTAGGTATAACCTTTAAAAATGTATATAGTCCACTAACTCAGAAAAAAAAAAGGAGACACACAAATTTTTGGATGCATACAAGCTATCAGAATTAAACCAAGGTGAGAAAAGCAATTTAGACAAATCTATAACAATGAAATTGAAGCATGAATTTAAAATATGCCAATTTTTAAAATGTTCAGGCCCAGATGACTCACTGGTGAATTCTATGCACACCTTCAAGAACCAACACCAATGCTGCCTGCACTGCTCCATAAGACAGAAAGAGGAGACTGTCAACACCAATGCTGCCTGCACATTTTTTACAATATAGTTGCAAACCAGACTTTAAAACATATAAAAAAAAGCCACAACCAAGCTGGCTTCATTCCAGTGATACAAGGATGTTTCAGTACGCATAAGTTAATACATTTTATAGACTACAAAAGATCTCAAGGACAGAAATAACAAGGTCATCTCATTGATACAATAAAAAGACTTTACAAAATACGGGATCCCTTTGTGTTAATAGTTCTTTAAATGCTGAGAATGGAAAGAACACATGATGACATAATAAAGGCTATATATGGTAAACTAGAACCAACTTTATACTAAATGGGGGAAAGTGTTTCTCCTAAAATCAGGAACAAGAGTATCCACATGCGCCGTGCGTATATAATACTGGAAGTCTTACACGGGGCAATAAGACAAGAAAAGCAAGTAAAAGGGATGCAAATAAAAAAGGAAAAATTAGAGTATTTGCAGATGTACAAAAGTGACCCAAGAGACTGGAAGACTCCTAGAACTGACGAACACTTTAAGCAAAGTGGCCAGATACAAAATTAACACACAGAGATCAGTGCGTGGTGCCAATGGCAAACACACTGCCACAGAAGCCAGAGAAACAATCCCATTCACAGCAGCCCAAAGTATTTTGAAATGACGTCAATCAAGGAAGCATAAGACTTTTATAATTGAAACTTTAAAACACTGAAGAGACATTGAGAAAGATGGAGAAGTGTTCCATACCATATTCAAGTGGACGGTCTCACTGCACGCATACCAGGCAGCATCAGTTGAACTCACTGTGTTGTTTAAAAGCGGAAAAAGAAGAGGACACTAAATCGAGAGGGGGACGTATTGAAGGGTTCTGGGAATAGATGTGAAAAAAAGGCATTGGATACATGTCTAAACATCCCAGAGAATAAGTGAGAAATGCCATTTCATTTTTTTTTTGAGACAGGTTTCTCATACTATGAGTTTTGGCTTAGACACGTAATGTAAATCTGGGTGTTTCCATAATCATCAGGAAAGAAAGGAGAGAGGGAAGAGAGGAGGAAGGGATAGAGGGAGAAAGAGCGGGAGAAAATGAGAGGAAGGAAAGGAGGAAAAAAGGGAAATAGAGAACAAGTAATAATAAATGTTGTATGCAGAACTAAAGGGCTAGAGAAGCCAAGAATTTTTGCAGTGCTGAGGATTGAACCCAGGGCCTTGCAAACACAAAGCAAGAGCTCCACCAGTGAGCTACACCCCCAGCAGTCATTTAAAAATTATATAGCATTGGGTGGTGGTGGCCTACACCTTTAATCCTAGCACTCGGGAGGCAGAGGTAGATGAATCTCTATGAGTTCTAGCCAATCCTTGTCTACAGAGAGAGTTCCAGGGCAGGCTCCAAGATACAGAGAAACCCTGTCTCAAAAAACAAAAACAAAACAAACAAACAAACAAAAAAATCCTCACTGTGATGGATTTTGGTATCAGACAAGAGTTCTGCTGAGGAGACTGGAAAGAAACCATCTTACTTCATAGGGGAGGACTGTGTTCCTGACAGATTTTTTTTTTTTTTTTTAAATCATCTAGCAGCAGATTCAGAAGGGACTTCAGGGCAACACTTATCCAGCAACGTTTTATCTAGAAACCAAGGAGACCACAGGAATGTTATGGGACCACAAACATTTGATTGAATTTATTTTGTTATCTCAAAAACCAAGGCAGGACCCATGCCTGAAATCTCATCACTGGGAGACTGAGACAGGAGAATTGCCATGAGTTTGAGATCAACCTGGGTCTAAAGGACAGAGATCGGATAAAGTTACAAAGAGAGAAATGCAGGGAGCCTGGGGCCACAGTTTTCTGCCACAGTTTTCTTCCTCGCTGATTCTTTTTTCCTGTCGTGTTTTCAAGGTCCATCTCAGTTGGGCCCTGGAAGGTTTTCTGTATTTTTTTTCTCTCTGGATCTTGACTGTCACCTTGTGACTTTATTCACACATTATTCTGTCCGCTGACTGGGCTGTGACCAGCTTGGGTGGAAAGCACAAACTGTTTTGTTAGTCTACACTCTAAGGCGTCTTGTTGCCAGTTACAGGGTCACGGTACGTTAGTTTGTTGAAATCAGGTGGGTCTTGCACGGAGAACCTTGGGCAATTGGCATACTTCAGGCTGTAATGTTCCCGTTTACAAACATAAACATTTTAGATTTTAAGCCCCTAAAAACCTGTGGGTCCTTCCTACCCATGATTCCAAGACCTCGCACATCCGGATGCAACTCTATTCTGACCCAGACACTGCTTCTGCTCCCAAGGGGTCTCGGTGGCCCCTGCGTATGCACAGGTCCATGGAGAGGCAAGCGCAAAGGCTCCCCCTGCAAGAAGCCTTGAGGTCTGTGCTGCCTGGGTCCTGCTGCCCTGGGGTCTGTGCAGCCACTGGCCCAGGGTTGCAGCTTCAGAGAGGCACCTGCCAGAGACTGTAGGTGCTGCCAGTTCTGTGGGGGAAGCCCTGCTCACGCGAGTAAATAGGATATGTACAAACTTGTTTTTTTTGTTTGTTTGGATATACATTTCTTCTTCAGCCATGACCTTTTCCCCACATCTTTACTTATGAAACATGTGACTGATAATAAAAATTGTTGAATTTGGAAGGAGAGAAAGAGAGAGAGAGAGGAAAGAGAGAGAGAGAGAGAGAGAGAGAGAGAGAGAGAGAGAGAGAGAGAGAGAGAGAAAGGGAGGGAGAGGGAGAGAGAGAGAGAGATTTGTGCTCTTGGCATTATTTTTATCATTCTATGCAGACTGCTCCCTTTATTTCCGGATTCTATTCGGGTTGGGGGGGGAACCTCTAAATACCTTTTGGGTTCTCTAGGATGGCTAACTGTGTGATAAAGGCAGCAGGAATGAAAAGGTTTGCTCGTGGAACGAGTGACTGTGTGGATGGTTCTTTTAGAAAAGAAAACATCTATTTTTCCAAAACCAGACAAGATTTTTTACGTTTCCCAATTTTTGGAATGCCAGTTCATGGTAAATTATAGAAATATTTTTTTTTCTCCCTGTGGCTTGGAGTTTCCTTTAGTAAATTTTCGCAACATAACAATTTTAGCACTAACCCGGGACCACAAAGCAAGCCTGAATTCAGGACATTTGAGTGTAATAAAATATGAAAATATCCTAAGTTATCCTCCACATGTTTAGATTTCAGTCTTGCCTTAATGAACGAGCATGGAAAAATGTGAATCATACAATATTCACAGTTATTAGAGACACTGTCATGATCAATCTGTATCCAGGATTTTAGGAAAAAGGGAAGGGATAATTTGGGGGAGGGGGTGGAGATAAGGGGACACTTGGTGGGAACGTAGATTGGTACAGCCCCAGTGCAAAATGGTGTCAAGGGTCCTAAACAAATCAAAAATAGAACTACCGTATGGCCTAGCAATCGTTCTTCTGAGCACACACCCAAGAGAAATGAAATCACCACCCCACTAAGATATCTGCACCCACGTTCACTGAAGCCTTTACTCACAAAGTCCATGATGTGAAAGCAACCTACATGTCTATCAAAGACAGAACAGATGGGGAAAGCGTGCCATGTATACACACAATAGAATATTGTTCAGCCTTAGTAAAGAGATCTGCGGTTTATGGGGACACAGATGAACCCAGGGAATATTACGCAAAGTGAAAGAAGTCAGACACAGGAAGAAGAAAACACACTGAGAATCTACAAGTAGCCTTTAAAACAAAATCAGATGCTTGGAAAGGATGGGGGTTGGGGTGTCAGGGTCAAAGAAACAGGAAGGGTAATACATTGGTAATTCTGCAAGGCAAAGAAGTATGGCGGACTCGTGCCCAACACGGGGACTGGGGTAATTCTGCACGCTTGACATTTGCTAAGAAAGTAGATTTTAGGTACCTTTTAAAATAAATTTTTATGTTAATTAATTGTGTTGTGTTTATGTAGGCTTTTATTTTTGAGAATCAATTTTTCCTTCTATCATATGAGTTCCTTAGGGTCAAACTCAGGCTGCCAGGCTTGGTAACAAGTGTCTACCACCATAGCCACACCCATAGCCACAGCCACTGCCCCCCCAAACCACCTAACCTGTCCAAAATTTTAGGTACTTTAACACAAAAAAAGGTCAGTGAGTTGATGGATATGTTTGTTTTTATTAATATATTTGACCACACTAATCACTTCATTGTGTTTATTACATGGAAAAGTCATGTTACATAAATATGGCAGTTTGAATGTAATTGGCCCCCATAAGTTCATAAGGAGTGGTACAATTGGGAGGTGTGGCTTTTTTGGAGTAGGTGTGGCCTTGGAGGAAGTGTGTCAATGTGGGGGTGGGTTTTGAGGTCTCCTATGCTCAGGATGTGACTCAGTTAAACTTTCCACTTCCTGTTGCCCGCAAGATGTAGCACGCTCAGCTCCAGCACCATGTCTGCCTGCATGCTGCCATGCTAGTGGTCTGAACCTCTGAACTGTAAGCCATTCCCTCAATTAGATGTTTCCCTTTATAAGAGTTACCATGTTCATGGTGTCTCTTCGCAGCAATAGAAACCCTAAGACAACACCTTAAACACTTACCTCCCCGCCCCTGCCCCCGGCCCCAGGAAGGTTTTCTCTGTGTAGTCATGGCTGTCCTAGAACTAACTCAGGAGACCAGGATGGCATCGAACTCACAGAGATCTGCCTGCCTCTGCCTCCCGAGTGCTTTGACCAAAGGTGTACACCACCACACCCTGCTCATACTTTCTAAGTGTAAAACCCATCTGATATCTAGATGTCTGGCAGTGAGACCAAGAGAGACTTTATTGTCTTCTCCTGCCTCTGCGCTTTGTGTTTCTGAAGACCTGGCTCTATCTCCTGTCCAGAGTGAGGTGTCTTGGAATACATAGGCTGGGATGTGCTCTAGAGACAGGAGCTTTCTGAGCGCTGGGTCATGTGGAAGTCATGCCTTTAGAACTGAGATTAAGGGGGAAAATATTTTTTAAAGTATTATTATTTTTTTTGATACAGGGTCTTATTATATATCCTGAGCTAGCTCGGTACTCAGTATGTACCCAAGGCTGGCCTTCAACTCCTAACAGCCATCCTGTCTCAGTACCCTGAGTGCTAGGACTATAGGTATGTACCATCTGCTGTAAAGATACTTTTTAAATTAAACTAAATATGGAAACCCTTTAGCTAACTACAAATGGATGTGTTTGATGAATTAAATTATGGCAGGGGGTATCTTGAACTAGTCAGAAAATAGAATTTTGAATAAAAAAGAAGAAAACTAAGTTATCTTTGTTTTTTTTTTTTAAATTTGTTTTTTAAAGACAAGATTCATATGGTCCACAGTGGCCTTGAACTTACTTGTAAGAGACTCTGTTGAGCCCCTGCCTCTTGCCTGCATCTCCTAAATGCTGAGATGGTAGGCACAAACCACCATATGTGGCAGGGGGGAGGGGGGGTAAATTCTTGGTAAAAGACCACAGTCCTTTTAACAGTGATGTTTTATTAAAATCAGTACTTAAACAGTAGAAAGAATCAGAAAGTAGACAGGCTCTTTTCCCGAGTGCGGGTGAGGGGAATGGGGACTCCAGGGCTGGAGCTGCAGACAGGGAGAGAAGGTTTTGCTTGTTTTGTTTTTAATTGATCTCTTTTTAATTGGCAGCTAAAATGGCTAAGTGGGTTTGGTGGGATTTTGTTAGTCTTGGCTTCTTAAGTTGTCTATTCTGTAAGTCTCACCCACAAGTTTGTGAAGATGGGCTGTTAGACTTAGATTTTTTTTTTTAAATGGCAGTTTAAAATGTAAACTGACCCGATAATGAGGCCTGCTTTACTGCTCTGCTGTCTTCTGAGGCCCCTGGAAAGCTTCTGTTTGCTCTGTGTAAATCCTAAAAGCTCTTTCTTCCAGGGGTGTTTTGACTGGGTTAAAAAACAAACACAAATGAGAAACCCAAAACCAAAAGCCAAAATAAAAAACAAAAACCAAAACAGCAACAAGAGCAATCAAAAACCCAAACCAAAACAACCGAACCCCCACCCCCAAAAAACCCAAACCCCCAAAATTTCTCGTGTGTGTGTGTGTGTGTGCGCGCGCGTGTGCATGTTGGGGTGTGTGTGTGTGTGTGTGTGTGTGTGAATCCTGACTAAATAGCTGAAGATGTTGGGACCACCTCGGCTTTTTTATTTATTCATGAGTCTCCACTGTCAGTGCTGAGGATGAAAAACACTTGAAATTCTAATATATTGAACTCATAATGTTTGCAGGACCTAACAAATGCTATGATTTTAGTAATACAATTTCTTTTCCTTTGGTAGCTTGTGTGTGTGTGTTCATTTTTATGCCTTTATGTCAGTATATACAGACCATCAATCTTTTAAAAGGCTGCGGTCCGACAGCCTAGCAGCCAACGGACACTCAGCAAATACACGACACCTGACTGATTATTAACTGCTCTCAGTCCTGAAGATACAGTGGGAACTCCGCTTGGGTGTTAACAAGTTTATCAGGTTTGTTTAGACCACAGGGTTGACTACACCTAGGGTTTCCCATTTCCATTTGGGTTGCCTGGCCTGAGAAGCGGAAGGCGATGCCATGCCGTCAAAAAGTCACCTTTGAAAAATGCTTTCTCCAAAACCTTGCAAGCGCTGGTGTTTGGGATTTGATTCAAAGAGTATGAACTAGTTTTCTCATTATGTGACTTACCTTGACTAACCTCAAATCCATAATCCTCCTGCCTCAGTCTCAAAACTCTTAGGTTTTGAGGTCACCATATCTAGCAGGGGTCCCCCCCCCATTGTTGGCCCAGAGATCAAACACAGGCCCCGGGTATACTAGACAACAGCTCCATAACCTAACAATGGCTTCAGCCCTTAGATTATTCAGCCCTTCCCACTTACACATACATCTTCATCTGAGACTTCAGTACCTCGGGTTACTTTTTAAAAGACTAATAAAAACTGAAATAAAGTTCAGCATAATATAGTTTCTGCTTTAAAGACAAATGAGAGGGAGGGCTGCGTCTCTAGGCTCCGAAAGCTAGACAGCATGGCTTCTTGGAGAGTTGGGGCTCCGGCAAGCTTTCTTACCCTCAGAGGTTGGGCAGTTTACTTTAGTTCTTTTTTTTTTCTGGACTCAGGGGAAGTGGCCTTTAGTTTGAACTACCACAGGAATGTGGTAGGTAGGGTAATGATCCTGTGGGAGAGAGATAAAGGCAACATTCCTCCCTTGGAGGAAAAGGTGCCGGATCTGTGATTTGCTTGCTTCAGGCTCCACTCTGAAAAATTCAAATCAGCCATGCTCCCTGCACCGGGTTGTCATTACTCCATAATTGTGTTGGTAACTTTTGCCTTTCCTCAGCCTTTGGCAACAATCAAATTATCTGGTTATATAACCATTAAAAGAAACAGAATTCAAAGGAGCCAAACTAACACACCTTGGTAAGTTGTAGTTGTCCCCCTTGCATAGGCAGCCAGAGCGTAGAGATCACCTCATTTGTATTTTATATAATTTTGCTTTTTAAGATAGGGTCTCGTGTAGCCCAGGCTGACTCTCTTAACTCCTTATGTAGCAGAGGCTTGTTTCAAACTCCCGAAGCCTCCACTTCCCAAGTCCTGGGATTACAGGTGTGCCAACAAACTCAAAGTCGCGAGTCTTTTTGGATCCCTCGAGATTTCCTGGTAATATATTTCAATAAGGAGGAAAGAAATTCAATCTGTCTTCCCTCTTGCCTTGGGAAATTTCTTACAGCCCTCCAACTGTTTTCATGATGTTTATTTAATAATTGGCCCAGTATTAGCTTTAACCTTTTTTCTCTCCCTAACAAATGCTTAGATTTATATAATACAATGAAATCCAATACGTATCTACAAAGTCATCCCCCAGGCAGCGCGGAAGAAACCCAATACAGTAGAAACACTACAACAATGTAGAAATTGGCTTTCTTTGACTTGGAATGATTAAATGTCGTTTAACAGAATCAAAGACGTTTTCGAATGTTTGCTTTTGAAGTGGAAAGTTTATTTGCTTAGGACACTAAATAAGATGTCGGCATCATTGTGACGAATACACAGAAACACGCAGATTGACATGGTCAGCAGCTAGTTTAGGTACGGGAAAGCTCTTCAGTGTTATGACAGCACGCTCCCAGGCTGCATCTTGTCTTTGGTCATTTACATATTTCAATACTATAAAGACCACTGAATTTAGTAGAAGTCACCTTGTTAATTTCTCTTTAAAAATGAAAATCCAACTCTGTTGATTCACACCAATTATACATGGTAACAAAAATGTCCATGTAAGTGCAAAAGGAGAGGAAGCATTTAGTCACCTTTTTGTTTAACCAGTTAAGAAAAGTTATTCCTGGAAACACAATAGGCAAGCTGTTCGTGTGACCCATCCGAAGGAAGCGTGCTCAATTTCAGTCTCAAAGTGCGGGGCAGTCTTGGGATAGGGATGGCACATTTCAGCGCCTGATATGGTGTAAAGTCAAGAGAGATGGCATTGCCACAGAAACACATGAATTCTTGTAAGAATCAATCAATTTTTATTATTAGGAAGACTTTTAAAAATAGAGTCAGGAGAATTTTTTCTTTCACTGCTTCAACTTTATGCTGTAGAAGTTACCAAGGTTCAGAAGAGTGATGGCACTTTTACCCTTGTGGGTTCTCTTGGAGAAAAAATTCAACTTGAAATGGGGCATGCCACCCCTTGGGAGGTGGAGGCAGGGGATCAGGGGTTCAAGATGTGTCTCAGCTACATAGTGAGTTCCAGACCATCCTGGACTGCACGAGATACTCTTCTTAAAACAAAAACAAAAACAAAACAAAACAAAAACCAACTGTAGAAACGGACAATCAATTTGTCAATTGTTTCTGGTCTTGCTGAAGAGTGTTTTTACAAGACTGAAGGAGAAAAAGCACTTAGCCCAGTCAGTGCTCAGAAGTTCAGAGCAGAAAAATGAAGCTAATTCATCTTCAGTTTCATTTAATGCAAAACACACAGAGTACAACTCTTGTGTTTTCCATGTTCTCTTAAGTAAAAAGTAGAAAGTGTCAGTCATAAAAGGTCAGCCCCCAAACTCACTTAATGTCTACTTCAGAAAATGGGCATATTCTTCTCATATTTAAGGAAAATACTTTTTGTTAAGGTCAATTTTGGAGAAGCCAGCTTTTGACAAGAGTAATAGTCATACAAAAATTTGAGAAAATAGATGCAGCCTCAAGGTCTACCTTCTTTACCCGCCATACAGAGAAAAGAGAAATGGTATATGCTGCGGGCAGGGGACGGTTTGTTTGAGACTTGTTCTCATTGTGTAACCCCGGCTAACCTACAACTTGCTATGTAGAACAGGCTGGCCTCAAGCTCACAGGGGTCTTCCTGCCTCTGTTTCCTAAGTACTGGGATTAAGGTACCTGCGTTTGTGTGTGCGTATGTGCTTGTGTGTGTGCATGTGTGTCCGTCTGTGTCGGCCTGTCTGCCTACCTGTCTGCCTATCTGTCTGGTCACATACCCAAAGGGGCCAGAAAAGGACATCAGATACCTTGGAGTTGGAGATGCAAGCACTTGTGCATGGGTAATTGTGGGTGCTTGAAACCAAACTCCAGTCCTCCGCAAGAGCAGTAGATTCTCTAAACCACCTGATGGTTCAGAGCCATCTCTCTAGCTCTGAAGCACTGTTTAACTTAAAAAAACAGGCCAATAAATAGAGAACATAGTACCAAGCAAAAGACATTTCAAATACAAATGTACAAAATATTCACAAAAATAAATTTTCTTCTCATGTATAGTATATGTTTTTAAATAAAGTTACTGAAAGAAAATTGAAAGAGTCAAGTTAAAACTATTTGCATCCGTTTATCCCTTTTCATTTCGAGTTATTCTGACTATTACCACCACCTGTAGAATCCCTTTCATTGTAAGGGCCATGGAGACCACTTTTCTCAACAACAGTGATCCTTTCTTGTGGTCTCCAGAGAGTGGAGGGAGGGTGTGGGGCAAGGAGGGGGAGAAGGAAGAGCTGCCCTTAACTGTCTTTTAAAAGCACGATTCTTGGAACTATTTAACTCATGTCAACTTTGCCTGACTTGTTTGCCAAGTGCTAAGCAAACAAGTTAAGGGAGCCTGTAATGGGGGGCCATAAAGACAGAAGGAAGACAAAGGGAAGGGGTGGTGCCTGCATAGACACTGGAGAAGGAATGGGGAGGGGCTGCAGGATTCTAACAGGACCCACAGAGCTCGGAAGCTCTTGACCTTCTTCTTTATCTGTGATCCACATCAAATAAACACTATCCTGCACTTCTTAGTGTCCTTCCGCTTGGCCAGGCACATGAGCTTTGGAAATTAGACCACTGCTCTCCTGCCCATGAAAACTGTAAGCTGAATAATTTCATCAGGAACAAGCCTGATTCTCTGGCAATATATTTTAAGCCAATATTGCTCCACTGTGGAGAAAGCACTTACTACCCAACAATGAACAAGGACTCAGCATGAAATGAAGATACAAACAAGCCAAACCACTAGATGGATTCAGGAACACTGTAAAAGTAATGTGTATATTTTTCAATTTATTTTTTCCTTTTATTAACCTAGATTCTTTTCTCATATTAATATATCCTGATTATGATTTCTTATCTCTCTT
Organism: Chionomys nivalis; assembly: GCF_950005125.1. Lineage (NCBI taxonomy): Eukaryota > Metazoa > Chordata > Mammalia > Rodentia > Cricetidae > Chionomys > Chionomys nivalis. The sequence goes on from NC_080109.1 coordinate 19,351,976, forward strand.
CTCCCCCCTGTTCCTTCCTACCCTTCCTCCCATCTGGATCCACTATCTGTCTCTCATTAGAAAAGAATAGGCTTCTAAGAGATAATGACAAAATATAACAAAATAAAATATACTAAGATAAATAAAATATACCAAGATAAGAAAAGACAAACCAACAGATGGAAAAGAGCCCAAGAAAGGGCACAAGAATCAGAAACACACTCATTCATATACTCAGGAATAAAAACACTAAACTGGAAGCCATAATGTACACAGAGCACCTGGTACAACCACGCAGGCTCTGGGCTTGCTGTTTCAGTCTGAGTTCATCAAAGGAGTTTGGTTTATATTGATTTAGTGGGCTTTGTTTTCTTGGGGACCTCCAGTCCCTTTGGCTGTTACACTCTCTTTACCTCCTCTTCCATGGGGTTCCCTGAGCTCTGAGGGGAGTGGTTTGATGGGCACTTCCCATTTAGGACTGAGTGTTCAAGGTCTCTCGCTCACTATGTAATGTGATCTCTGCATTTGTTCCCGTCAGAGGAAGCATCTCTGATGATGACTGAACAAGGAACTGATCTATGAGTATATCAGGGTATCATCAGGGGTCATTTTATCTCTACCTTTTCCCCCTCTTTCTTAAGAGCAGTATTATTTTATTTTCCCCTAGGTCCCTGGGCTATCTAGTGTTAGGTTCTTGGTCATTCAAGCAGTGTTGGGTATGGATGCCATTTCGTGGAGTGGGCCTTATGTCAAATCAGTTATTGGTTGCTTCTTCTCACAAGCTTTGTGCCACCATTACCCTAACATATCTTGCAGGTAGAAAGAACATCATTGTAGATAAAGGTTTTGTGGCTTGGCTTGGAATTTGTATTTCTCTTTTGATGCTATGTAGAGCATTTTCCTTGTAAAAAAGGCCCTGGAACATCGGGATGAAGGCTCGATGTAGGTACCAGCTTGACATCTCCGTGTTCAATACTGGTGCGGTTTTCAGCAATGGGGTCTTGGTGTCAGATTGTGGAGAGCAATCTATAATCCTGGCAACAGCCTGGGTTGTTTGGGATTCCTGTGAGGCCCCTTTGGACAACAGTTCAATTAGATGCCCTACTCTCAGCACTGAAAGTTTCACTGGGTGACAAGAGATGCCCAGTGGGGACGCTATGTCTCTCTCATCTTTTGAAGATTTTATTTTGATTTCATGCACATACGTATATATTTTAGGAAGTTTCTACTGCACTTGGTTTCCATACTACCCCTCAAATGACCCTTGATTTTATCTGTCTCCCCCTGTATTCCTTCCTTCACCCCCTCTTCCCTTCTCCTCCCTTCCCATCCATTTCTTCCATCCATGTCTATTTTATTTCCATTTTCTAACAAGATCTGTTTCCTCTGGTCCCACGCTATGCCCCTCTGTGGTTCTATGGGTTGTAGCCTAGTTATCACGACTTCACAGCCAATACCCACATAGAAGCAAATGCAAGTCATATTTGTCTATTTTGGGGTCTGGAATACCTCACTCAGAAGGATTTTTTTCTAGTTCAATCCATTTGCCTGTAAATTTCATGATGTCATACTTTTTAATGGAGTAATACTACATTTGTAAATGTGCTACATTTCCTTTATCCGTTCTTCTATTGAGGGGCATCTAGGTTGTTTCCGGTTTCTGGCTATTATAAAAAGAGCAGCAATGATCATGATCAAGCAAATGTCTCTGTGGTAGAATGAAAAGTCTTTTTGCTATATGCCCAAGAGTGGTATAGCTGGATATTGAGGTAGATCAATTCTCAGCTTTCTGAGAAACTAACATATTGATTTCCATAGTGGCTGTGTAAGGTTGCACTTCCACCAGCAATGGATGAGTGTTCCCCTTATTCCACATCCTCACCAGCATACACTCTCTTTTGTGTTTCTGACCTTAGTCATTCTGACAAATGTAAGATGGAACCTCAGAGGACTTTCGGTTGACATTTCCTTGATGCCTAAGGATACTAAACATTTCTTTAAGTATTTCTCAGCCGTTTGAGCTTCCTCTATTTAGAATTCTCTGTTTAGACCTGTACCCCATTTTTTAAATTGGATTATTTGTTTTCTAGAAGTCTATTTCTTAAGTTACTCATATATTTTTGGATATTATTCCTCTATTGGATGTGCAGTTGGCAAGAATCTCTCATCCTGGAGACTGCCACTTTGTCTGAATGATGGTGTCCTTTGCCATGCATCTTATTTTTGCACACAAATCTAACAGATTTAGAGGTTAGCAACTTTGTCCTTTACTTGACAAAATGCTTCAACTATTATGTAACCAAGCTTTTTGCATTAATGCCTGGCTTGTCCTTTAAAAGGACAAGTTGGCAGCATAGTTCTTTTTATATTAAATGTTTGTTTGGTTTTGAGGCAGGGCATGACTTAGCCCTGGCTGTCCTGGAACTCTGTATAACTGACAATGGCTTTTGTTTGAAATAATGGAACGTCCTTTCAAGCTTGGTTGAGATGCACTGAGGTGGATTCTGGGTAAAATATCTTTTGCTAATGCAGTCACTTGCATCTTGCATCAGGGACACTGAGATGGGAGACCAATGGCAACCCACGGCATCTGTCATCTAACAACTTTGAACTCCTGGTTCTCCTGTCTCCTCCTACCAAGGGCTGGGGGTTCCATGACGATGATGTGCACCATCAAGCTGAGGAAGAGAAGGAACTTCTAAACGGAGAACTGTCAGAATGCCTGACAACAATCTGGACACAGAAAATGTTCTGAAAAACCCACAAAACAGTTACTGTAGCCTTGTACCCTGACCCCCAAAAAGCTTTGCGTTAGATAGAAAGCTCTTCCAAGAACTATAAAATTTAGACCTTACGCGCTCTCTATCCAATGCTCTACTCAATACATGCAGGGCCTCTTTGTTCTTTCTTCAGTTGTTAAGAACACATTTATTACCTGGGCTTGGCGGCTCATGCCTATAATCCCAACCCTGGAGAGACAGAAGCCGGGGGATCCCTGCAAACGCAAGGCTGCCCTTAGCTACAGAATAAGATCCTATCTTAAACAACAGAACACATGTATCAAACATACGAAACATATGTAGAAGTCCAAGGCAGCCCCACATGTAAGAGCCAACACTGGGCTGCCTACAAATCACTAGCCGAGAATAATGTTCTACCAATGTAATCAGGCAGCCGTTGCACACATTGAGCTTCATCTCTTTATCATCTGCTCGCCTAGAAACTTAATTCTGCAGACTTTTACTTTGCTCATGGTTTTGGATTCGACCCACGGTCCCTCAACCAATGCATGGACAGAACTTCATGATGGCGGGAGCACGGGGGAGGATCAGCTAGCTCCTCATGTAATCTGAAGCACACAGCTCTCTGCTTGATGATGAGTTGCGCCAGAATAGTCTCAAGAGGGGAAAGCAAGGGAATTGGAGTAGGAACAACTAGTAACTCAGAGTGCAGCTGTTTGCAAATTATGGATATCACTATGCATCAGCGACACGTGTTTATAGGACATGTCTGAAATCTTGTAAATGGGTATTTTTAACCTCTTCTTGTGGCAGTTCTGCCTCAGCCTCCTGAGCTCTGGGAGAGCATGTACTATACATACAGATACACTAGATTTTTCCATCCTTATATGAAGCTATCCACATTTCTCAACAAGCCTGGATGTGAAGCAAGGTAAGGGCCACGTGAGAACACACATGTCTTCATGGAGCAAGGAGGAAAAGATGGTGTTTTGAAAGCAGGGCTGACATGTTGCTAGGCCACATTGGAACTTGGTAATAAGAGAGCTTTTGTTCTAATGTTTGGCAAACTTTGACGTCCTTATGCTCATCTTAAAACATTGAACAGTTCATGGTGCAACACAGAACAGCGTATATTACACATGGCTGATCAGCAGGTTCTAACCTGAAGGACCACCCTGAATGCTGGACTCAGGCTCACTAAGAGCTGACGACCCGAGCTTCTGCTGAGATAGTAAGACCTGCCCACTTTGGGTGGAACCATTCCCTAGGCAGGAGTCCCGAGCTGTGTAAGAATGGAGACATGGGGTGAGCTCAAGTATGGGTGCACTGGCTTGTTCCCCTCCATCTTGGCTGCAGGTGTGACTAGCCGTCTCCAGCTCCTATCGTTGTTGCTCTTCTGCAGAGAGAGACAGTAACCTGAGCTAAGACAGCTTCTGCCCATTTTTATGGAAGTCACAGAAACCAAACTCAGACAAATCTTGCTTGAAAAAAAGTAAACACACTTGAGAGGGGTAAACGTAGAGACGGTGTAGGTCACTAACACAGTAGCATAAAGTGCTAGGTTTAGGTAGTTAAGATTTATTATAGGCCTTCCAAGGGCCACCTGCAGGTCTAGGGTCAGTCAAGATTGCTCTAAGCTTTTGTCATTGTGTCCCTGGGTAGTGTTAGATCAGTTGACTCTGTTTAGGACTCTGGCTTGTCACCTGTGAAGTGAAGGAACTGGATACAAATGATGGCTTTTGAAATCTCTGGAAATTTAACTGATTTTCGACTGGGAAAGGCAAGGGCTGTGACCAAGAACCTCCTGATTCACTTATTTAGATATTTAGATTCTTTGCTTGTTTGTATTTTTTTAAAAAAAAAAAAAACAGGATCTTGCTGTCTAGCCAAGACTAGCCCAGCAATCCTTCTGCCTGCCTGAGTTTGGGGATTTATGTCTGGCTTTTCAATGCTTCTTTTGAAGAGCTCTTCCATGGCTGGGATATTAAAAATGAATAGTTCTGAAAATATCCCATGAGGAGATTTTTCAAATTTCTTTAAGAATTATAACCTTTACCGCTTTCAGTATTCTGTAATTTGACCGTTTCTTTGTTTACATTGGTTTCCTAGGAGACACGTTAACAGAGTTGAGAAACCCTGGGTCCAGGCGTTCTGTAGCCATGGAGTTGTGGGGTATGGAAAGGAAGAGAGTGAGTACAGGGGTACGGAAGCCCACCAGGCTGCTGCCTGTTTTATCAAGCTCTAATCTGAGGGCACAGAAGAGCCTGCACCACCATTGTCAGGGAAATTTCCCTCTGAGAAGTTTAATTTCCGCTTCAGAAATGTCATTGTCTCTAGGGAGTGTTTTCCAAGCAACTTAACAAGAAAGATGCTCAGCCTTTGGTAATTCCACATTGCGGCAAGCAAAACAGAGTTAGGAAAAAGTCACTGTCTCTATGGTGCCTTCACCACAGAGGAAGGAATTGGAAATCCAAAGCATCACGTGCCCTACTTCGTTTCCTAGTCTTAAAAGAATATTTTCTGGAGTCTTTCTAAAACATCTCTCCTGACAATGTTGAGGAACATTTTAGAGCACTCTTTGAACAATCCTAAAATGATTAGGAAGTGTAAAAGTCACTGGCTGATTTGAACTGACCACTGTTGGAAAGAGCTGTCGCCTGGCGTTATGTCTCTTCTTGGACAGGAGGAAGATCAGGCAAGGTTAGAAGCTGTGTACCATCCTGTCATTGAAGTCCCTGGTGTTTGAGGCTTGAGAAAAACGCCTTCACTCCCGAACTCTGAACACTCGGTGTTGGAATGATGTGCAGGGCTGCATGGCAGGCACACATAGATGGAAGAGTCAGGGTGGATCTCTGGACCTGTGGGGCTCAGGATCTCAGCATTGGTCTGGACTGGCAGACTGGGCTGAATACCATATCCATTTATCTTATGAACGGAGGGACATTGGCAAAGCAGGAGAGGTTTCACAGAGATTGAAGGGATGGAGAGCGAAGTAGATGACAGTGATGATGTTGTGGTGTGGATGTGAAATATCTGTAACAGAACACTTAGTCCCTGGCTGATAGGTTGCTGGAAGAGGTGGTAAAACTTTAGGACACCCTAGATGGAACAACTTGGCTGTTGGGGACATGAGCTGTGAGGTTTATACATCGTCCTGCTTCCTCCCTGTTCTTTCCTAGTCTGTCAACTTAAGAGAAATTCACCTTAAGCTCCAGATGCTGCAACCATGAGCCACGCCTGCCCATGATGTCTTCACCACGGTAAACTGTATCCCTTTAAACCAAGAGCCCAAATAAACCCTCGCGTTGTTTCTGTCGGGCTAGCGGATGGTGAGCCTGGAGACTGAGTTACAGGTAAAATGCATTTGACCATGGCATGCTTATATGACCTGTGACACTTCTCAGCCTTGTTTGTGACTTCTAGTTAAGAACAAGTCTCAAATGCGGGCACGTGGTAGTTGTGAGTCTTGGTAGCTGCTGTTGTAACCAAGAAAGGTTGCTATGGATCATCTTTTTATACACTGTGAAGATGTGTCTCTGTTTAAAACACCTTCTGATTGGTTTAAAAAAGAGCTGAATGGCCAGTAGCTAGATGGGACTTCCAGGGAGAGAGAAGAACTCGGGAAAAATCCAAAGTACACGGGATTAGCCAGCCAGACACAGAGGGAGTTGGGCACATAGAGTGGAGTCACTTGGCAGAAAGCAGATTAATAGAAACAGGCTAATTTAAGTTCTAAGAGCTGGTTGGGAACAAACCTAAGCTTAGGTCAAGCATTCATAATTAATAGGAGTCTCCGAGCCATTATTGTGAACTGCAGAACAAAGAAAGACTGGCTACGAGAGGGGTTTGGTTCATATTGATACGCTTATTAATAAATACATCAGAAGAATCTCCATGCCCAGGGAGTCCTCGTGATGTACATGCTGTCTCACCCAGGAGGATCAGAACAGGCACAAGGACTTGGCTGGAGTGAGGGGTGGGATAAGGACCTAGAAACAGTAACACTCCAGACACCATCACCCCAGGCATCTCTCCGACTGTGGTAGGGTCTGTCAGTCACTTGTAAAGGAAGCATTCATAACAAAGGGACACAATGAGGCCCAGGACACATTCTGTCTGCACAAGACAAAATCTATAAAATGGGTGTGCTTCTCCCAAAGCCACTCAGAAGATTCTCCCTGTGTAAATGTTGTGTTATTTTACCCTCGATCTGCCTGAAGTAACACCAATTCTTTCCATTAATCCTCTCTCCTTGGGACTTTCTTGAATAAGAAAAGTTTTTTTCTATTTTTTTCCTATAATACAATTTCATTTTTTTAAGAAATATTTGTTTTGTTTTTATTTGCGCGTATGTGCATCTGCTCATGTGCAAGGGGCCCACAGAGGTCAGAAGCATTGGATCACCCGACGTGGGCCCTGGAAACTGAATTCTGGTCCTCTACAAGAACAATATGGGCTCTTGACTGCTGAGCCATCTCTCCAACCCCCTGGTAGAAAGAACTTTCAAGACAAAAAGCTATTCTGCTGGAGAAACAGAGTCGAAACAGCAGCACAGTTGTCTTTTCAAAGAGCACAAACTGCCTTGCAGTGGATCCCGTCTTGCGTATCACACGGCAACTTCATAGCTCTGCAGAGGGTCCACAGCCATGATCTGAAAGAAGAACATGTTTCCTGAAGACCAGAAGTGGGAGAGCCTTTGCCCCAAGTAGCTGTGACTCCTGCTTTTGTGGTAGCTCAGGTCAATGGGCCTACATAGGGAGATCGTTTGGAGTATTGGTATTGACTTATGACTTAGATAAAAGACCAAAAGTTTAAAATACGAAGTGTTGGTTTAATCCAAACAAGAGAACCACAGCTGTTGAAGAGAAATAAGAAGGCCTCTGTAATAAAGGTTCAGACTGCTCTTCCCAGACGGCATCTACTCAGTGGGGAAAGTGTGACACTCCCTCGTCAAGACTATAAATCTGATTAGGGATCTATCTGCCTAGAACAGTGATTGTACTCTGACCTCTGGCAGAGGGTTTTGTCCTTTCAGGAAGCTTTGCCACATCCTATGTGTACACTGGGTGACTAATATTTATTATAGAGCCATGTGATGGAACGGTGAACAAAGGTTGTCCCTGGCCACCTTTTGTCCATCAACCACTGGGGCTTCTCTGGTGTAATGCGATGTCACTGGGAACCTGTCACGGTGCTTGAGGCAGTAATGAATGCTGTTTTATAAATACAGTTCAGAGCTTCCGGGCATGTATTGTGGCAACGTCTTAAATATATTGCCGGCACCCTCTGCCTCTCGGGCTCAAAAGCATTCTCTCAACACTTCCCCTGCCATCATGGCTGTGTGTTGATTGGCTGTAGATGACGTCATGTTGATGTTGACTCACCTGAAGGCAGGCAAAGATTGTAGCGTGATGTAAGTGGCCACATTGTGCTAGGTAATGGAGAAACCGCAGTGTACTCATTGACTGTGACCCAGTGATGTGGCAACTCACCTGAGCACATGCCAACTGCTGGTCCCCTGTGATGGACAACTTTCTAGTTTCTGTTTGTCCTACTGTTTCCTCTTGGATTATTTCCATAAGTTTAGCACGTGAGCCTTACTGTTAGCAAGACGGACCTTGATCACAAATTTAGGACTATCTCCTACCCACAATCTGCAAAGATATTTGCAGACAGACTTCTGTCTGGATAGCTTTAAGACAAAGTGGCCTTGTGTGTTAATAGTTGGATTGTCAAGTCTCATAACTCATATCCATAAAGAAGAAAAGGGAAGGTAGGTGTTATTGCTTGTCTCCTATCCCATGAATTGTTAGGAGATTAGATAATGCTGGCATTTCTAGAGAGGGAGGAAAATGTTCAGTGTAAAAGCAGCAAACAACCATTTTAATCACAGTAATTGACGGTGGCAAGAATCTATGTGACATCTAATAGAATGATTCAAAAGGTTTCAGGGGAAATAAATTATACTAAAATGTCATAAGTTTATGCTTTAAAAACATTCGGATTTAACTCTGTTCTATGTAATATATATTTCAGAAATTTTGGTTGCATAGTCAAAAGAAAAACAATAATACTTTCATAATTACTTTTATTGTGTTTGGGAAGTTGGCTGTTCATTAAAAGGCTAGGGGCTTAAAAGTCGGCCTTACCCACAAGTGGTAAGGCCTTGGGTTGACCCACACTAGCATCTACCCCATCTAGGTCCTGTTGAAGCTTGTGAAGGAACAGGTCCTGAGGAACAACACCCCCAAGATCTCCAAGAAACAGGATACCCCAGAAGAACTCCAGAGCATATCCAGTGAGGATGATGTACCAAAAATCAGAGGCCTTGAACCAGACAGGTGACTCATTGCAAAGGACAGTTGCCAGTCAAGCTGATGGGACAAAGGGGTACACTATATGACACACCGAGTCCTTCAATGCCACCAGCAAGGCTGAAGAAGTAATGGGGAGTCAGGAGAAAAAAAGCAGAGATTTTTCTGATGTGGTTTTTGTTCTGTTTTGATTTATTGGTTTTTAGGTTTTCCTTGCTTTTGTTTGCTTGCTTACTTTGTTTTGTTTTCTTTTGTGTTTGGGGGGAATGCAACAGAGATGAGGTAGGGATAAGGGGAGACTTGGAGGTGAACAAAATTGGGGTGCATGATGTGAACCCCCCAAAGATTCAATAAAGAAGTTATTTTTTTTAAAGTCGGTCTTAAAAATCCAACGGTCATCCTGAAGTAGCATTCAGTTCTAGACACTCAATGCCTCTGTATCCTTATGAATCATCCCATATGCTAAATCTAACAGATGCTTGTTGGCACTGAAGAGAGATATTTCTCGTGTTTGTAGTGTGCTTGCTAGAAGCATCTGTGCATCAGATATTTTCCAAGGCTCATTTTTGTAGCATTAATGACTTCAGCTCACGCGGTTTAGAGAAGATGTGTGATTCTTTCAGAGTATTCAGAATAACTCGGTGAGGCTGCTTTTCTGGCCAAACTTCAGAAAGTGCTGTTTCTATTATACCACATTCATTTCCTCTTTTATTTAAAAAAAATATTTATTTTTTATTTGTGTGTGTATGTGAGAGAGAGAGAGGGCAAGCACAAGTGTGTGTCTGCTGGTACCACACCTATGCACATGTAGACGGCGGAAGGGGGCGTTGACTTTACTCCGTTATCAGACTCCATCTATTCCTCTGAGGTGGGATTTTTCTCTGAACTCAGAGCTCAGATCTCAGCCAGACTGAAAGCCAACAAGCCGCAGTGATCCTCCTGTCACTTTCTGCTTGGAGCTGGGGACATGGGAGCTTGTAGGACGCCCAGTGTATTCTGTATGCGCTGGGATTTGAACTCTGGGACTTAAGATTTTGGAGCAAGTATTCTTAAATACTGAGTTATCTCTCTGGCCGCATTCACTTTCTGAAAAGCAAATTTACATTACACAGATAAACATAGTCTTGGTTCTTATTAGGCTATGGTTCTTTAAAAAGCTATCAAGCTTCAAAAAATATTTGTCTTTTTGTATTTATGGACATGGAGTTCCTAAAATATCTTGAATATAAGACGTTTTCCAAAATCTAAAAGACCAAATTTGTGGAAAATACTGCACTGTATAAAGAACCTACCTGTTCTGTATTTTGTCGAATCACAGCTTGGAAAAGAACACAAAGATCTAAGGAAACTCTACAACTTACTACATGCAGACGGTACTCAGCTGCAGCATCCACACTGTCGTCAGCTCCCTCCTTGGATGAGAACTGACTTTCCTGACAACCCTTCTAGCCTTCTATGGCTTTCAGACGAAATTCCGTTGGCAAGCTGGTTGAATAAGCAAAGGAGATTTTTTTTTGTGTGTCATTGTTTCTGTTCTATTTTTTGAGACAATTGCTCACTTTGTGTCTTAGTTAGGGTTTACTATTGCTTTGAAGAGACACCATGGCCATGAAAACTCTTATAAAGAAAATATTTAATTGGGATGACTCGGTTACATGGTTATCATGGAGGGGAACATGATGTGCAGGTAGATGTGCTGGAGCCAAGAGCTCTACATCTTGACTTAGAGGCAACAGAAAGTCCACTGTCACACTGCGGGACCCTTGAGAAAGAGACCTCAAAGCCCGCCCCCACAGTGACACACTTCCTCCAGCAAGGCCACACCTCCTAATAGTGCCACTCTCTTTGGGGGTCAATTTTGTCCAAACCACTGCACCAGGTAACACAAACTGGCCTCAAACTTATCACGTGGCCTAGACTGGCCTTGAATTTGAGATTCCTGCTCGAATACTGGGATTACAGGAATGTGCCACTTCAGAGAGCTAATAGGCAACAGTTTCAAACTTTTGAGATATTAGTATCCTCATATGTAAAGATATTCAATATTTTTTATTTTTAAAAGTGAGTTTGATAGCTCCAAATCTCTCTCTCTCTCTCTCTCTCTCTCTCTCTCTCTCTCTCTCTCTCTCTCTCTCTCTCTCAATTTTTCTCAGAAGAGGGATTAGAAACCAAGGTAGCACATAAAAAATGTAGATACATAACAACAATCATGTTTTGCATAAGCTTTTGGCACTGTGGGGAGGGGGAGGAGGGAAAGTTGAGGCTTTCTCCGAAAGAATACAAAAATGTATAAATAAATGTGCTGGGCAATTAAATAAGGCACATGGAATTCTGGGAGCATAAAGAGAACTAGGAACATCATTCTTTGCTTTCTTTTTTCCTCCTTTTCTTTTGTTTAGGCTCTTCCTTCATCCACGATTAGGCACTAATTGTTTTTAAAAACACATCAGAGGCCATTGACTGCTTCTGGACTTTCTAACAGGTGTGTTCTATTCACTCCCCAACCCCAGTGACCTCCTCGCATGTAAATTTCCATGAAGGTCTTAGTTCACTTTGCCCATCTTATTCAAACCACTGATCCTGTCATCTAGCTTGGAGACAGCCAACAAGTACCTCCTGAATAACGGCATGGAGGAGCTATATCCGCAGCTAAGGAGGTAAAGAAAGCTGCACATATATTAGTGTAATCTCTCCTTCCCACTTAAGCGTCTGGTACCCTACTTCTGGTAACAGTGGGGACATAGATCTAAGGGAACAGGAGCTATGGAGGCCACACACTAAGGAATGATGGGAGTAGGATGGAGGATGAGGACAGGAGAGAACTTGGAGATTATGCTTCATGACATTGATTAAAATAAAGCATGTGGGAGGTGGGGCAGGATTTAGAGGCAGGTTGAATTCAGCTGTGGATGTACTGCAGACTATCAGAGGGTGAGAGGCTTACTAGGTGTTCTCTGTTCGGGTCTTCCAAGTTGATTCTACTGCATCCTCCACATCTATTCCTCCTCTCACTTTGTGTGGTTTGGAGCTTGAGCTCAACTCCGGGTAGGCCTGTTTATGTAAAAATACTCTCACTTGTGGGTTATTGGTTCAGGAATTGGCACCTGAATTAATTTCCATCACTGAGAAGGAAAAAAAATGCTTTTGTGAAGCTTCTTTCATGGTTTTGGACCCAGAAGCCTACAGCAGTGGCAATCCTCATGGCTTCCCTACAGTTGCTGTGATGCCTAACAGTAAGATGTGATGAGCTATAGACTTCAGATATCAGAGAGAACCTGTCTTCATGGTGGACATCACCATCTTGGGAGCTCATTCTACCTCCAGTAGGGCTTTTATGTGTTTCTGTATGGCTTGTAACATTTGAGTAGAGGAACTCTGAAGCACAGGCTGTGACTGCACAGAGTGGACCAAGAGGTGAGTGATCAGATCACCTACACAGTTGGATACCCCACTCCCTAGGCCTTTAGTACCAGAGCAAAACTCCTGGCCCCTCTCCCACCTGCCTCAGCTTCACTGGCCAGCCAGCAGGCAAGCTTCCTGCAGGCAGGCTGCTCCAACACCCCCACCTCATGGATTCGACCCTGTAAGCTACAAGTCCCACTCAGCCCCCAAACCCACCCATTACCCAAGGCTATGACTGCACAGGGCAGATCAAGACAGCAGACCAAGAGAGTGGGCCAAGAGAGACCTTGGTGGTTCCCTGAGACAGACAGCAACTGCACAGAGCAGACCAAGAACAGTTCCCTAAGACACGACAAGCAACTGTAAGGGTTGGACCAAGAAGCAAAGACACTGCCAGCACCAACTGGAGAAAGAGATGAATAGGCACCAAGGCAAGAATTCATTCAACAACCTAAAAAGCAACATGGTAACACCAGAACCCAGTGGTCATACAACAGGAAGACTTGATCATCCTAACCCAGAAGAAGAAGAAGAAAACAATTTTAGATATAACTTTATGAGGATGTCAGAGACTCTTAAAGAGGAAATGAAAAAATCCCTCAAAGAAATGGAAGAAAAGACAAACAAAAAGATTGGAAGAAATAGATAAATCTCTTAAAGAAACCCAAGAAATAACAATCAAATAGGTGAAGCAAACAGTTCAAGACTTGAAAACTGAAATAGAGGCAATAAAGAAAACACAAACCAAGGGAATTCTGGAAATGGAAAATCTGGGCAAATGAACAGTAACATTTGGGTAAAGACCTCATTATTGGCAGTTGAAAACCTCTTAGATGAAACAGCTGGAGCCACTGGATGATCAGTCAAGGCGATGCTAGAGCAAGGGATGTTAAAGAGAGTACACAGAGACAATGGATGGAGATAGAATTCTGGAAACCTTATGCCCATGATTTCATCTAATTATGAATTCTAGTTTGACTCAAAATTTGTTCTGACTCAAACTCAATCTCTCCAAGTCTGTCCTTCAACAATTAGTTTTCTAACTACAATTATTCTGCAAGTCATTTGGTTATTAATCTTTCAGAGGTCCTGAATTCAATTCCGAGCAACCACATCATGGCTCACAACCATCTATAATGAGATCTGATGCTCTCTTCTGGTGTGCAGGCACACATGAAGGCAGAACACTGCACACATAATAAATATTTTTTTTAAAAAAAAAAAAACTGAGCATGGAAACTTTGAAGAGGAAACAGGAGCCCTAATGCTTCATGGTACATCTTCCTCAACTTCATTTCATGACTATTGTGTAGATGTGTTAGATGAAGTATCTAACACACTTGGCACTTAGTAACAATTCAGTGAGGGTTGGCTGACACAATTATGAATAATTTAGCATATATTATATTGGATTATGGAAATGCACCAATATGTATTCTTACTGAATTTTTCTATTGCTGACTAACTCTGCTCCTTATTTCTGGCCTTGCATTAGGTGTCTTTTCCTTTCCCTCACCCAGCTTGCCAGGGTTCAGTGCCTTGGCCTCACAACAGGAGGGCACATGAGAAGAAGGTCTGAACACTAAATAGCTCAGGTTGCCTTGTAGCTCAGAATCATCCGACCTCAGCCTACCAGAGTGCTTGAACTATAGGCATACCCAGCCATGCTCAGTCTCATTTCTTTTGACACTGGGGTAGGGTGGAAGCTGAGAGACAAACTTTCAAGTTGAAAGTATTTTAATTCATACACTTACTGTCATTCCAATGCAATAGTAAATCTAATTTTTAAAGATGCATTATTTTTTAAATAGCATATTGGGTGGGTGAAGAGACCACACTGGCAAATGTTTCTCAGGCCCACAGCAGTCTGAGCTCTGGGCTTTTCCACTGGGAATTGTGTTATTTCTCTTTCATTGTTTTCTCCATCTTCATCTCTTTTTCTTCTCCTCCCCACTCCCTATTTTTTAAAGAGATAATAACCAAACATGACAAATAAAATATAATAAGATAAAACAACAACAACAAAAAACCCATCACATCAGGACTGGACAAGGCAACCCAATAGACGGAAAAGAGCCCCAAGAGCAGGCACAAGAATCAGGGAGCCACCATTCACATAGCCAGGAGTCCTATAGAAACACTGAGCTGAAAGCTACATCTACATGCAGAGGACCTGGTGTAGGCTCTGTGCTTGCTGCTTCAGTCTCTGTGAGTCCATGTGAGCCCTGTTGATTCAGAGAACCTTGTTCTCCTGGTGTCCTCCATCCACTCTGGCTCAATCTTTCTGTCTCTTCTTTCGAGCTCTGAGCAGAGAGATTTGATGGAGACCTCCAATTTAGACTTTCTCTCTACATTTTGTCTGGCCATGGGTTTCTGCATCTGCTCCCATCTGCTGCTGGAGGAAGCCTCTCTGATGCTGACTGGACAAGACAAGGCACTGATTTATGAGTATAGCAGAAAATCATTAGGAATCATTTTATTGATTTTTTTTTCAGACCAGTAGTGTTTGGTTTTACCCTAGGTCTCTGGACTGTCTAGTCTCTGGTTAGCTAGAGAGGGTCAGGTATAGGTTCTATCTTGTGGAGTGGGCCTTATGTAAAACTAGACATTGGTTGAAAATGCCATTAGTTCTGTGCCTCCATTGCCCTAACATTTCTTGCAGGCTGGACAGGTTACAGATCAGAGATTTTGTGGCTGGGTCGGTGTTTATGTTTCTCTTTTTGATATCCTGCAGCGTACCTTCCTTTACCAGAGACACCAGAACATAGTTCTCCCCACTCCTTTATGGGGGTTATTATTGTCTCCTACCTCCAACACGTTCTGATTTTTATTCATTTGACTTAGCCGTGAACTAGAAAGAAAGAACAAAAACAAAAGACAAAAAAACAAACCACCCAAATAAAACAACTGTGTTTCCCTTGTGCTGACTTTCCTGTCCCAGCAGCCCGGTTCTTTGTGTCCTCAGTTCTCGGGGTTAAGACTCCTAGTTCCTTTCTGAAAGGATGGCCCAACGGAGCAGTTGGGAAGCAGCTGCTGAGGCTGCAACTGGGAACTCGGTTCCCAGAGAAGGGCGTGGTCACTCCAGGCTTCTCACCCTGGAGTACAGTTAAGTGCTGACCTCACCCTAGAGGCTTGGCGTTCTGTGAGAGCTCTCAGGAGACAATAGATGCCACCCCCCCTCTCGGAATGTAGTTCTGAGTGTCATGTATGTATTAATTCTTGGCCCCAAGCCAAGTTATTATGGGGGTGACACACAGGCTGCTATTTAGGTCTTACTGGGTAGAGGTTTAAGTGGTTCCTTTAGAACAATAAGGGGTAGGTTTGGCTAATTTGATAGGATCTGGTTTCCTATTATGAGCTGTCCTTTAAAACCCACATTTGAGATGTCACCATCCACAGCTCACACTCACGGAGAACCTATTGTTCAAAGCATTCCGCGGTCCAAGGAATTTCATGCGTGGGTAGTTTTTGAGTTTTGTTGTTTCCCCATTTAACTGCCTGACATCAGATCCTTACTGCTTTTTAACTTTCACAAATGAATTCGTTTAAAACAAAACAAACAAAAACCAATACCCGATTCTGTCCTCCAGCCTCACTGCTGGCCCTGGAGAGAGTCATGCTAAGAAATACAATGGAAGGTTTCCTGTTCCATAGCTGCCTCGAATGCTAAAGATTTCTTAAAGATGTTTCGAACAAAGAACGGCACACAGGCCTTCACACTGCTCTCTCTAAACTCCTGTGCAGTCTATGGGCCTCTGATTGGCCATAAAAATTCATACTGATTACCAAGATAATTTCCAGATGCCCACTCTAGGTATGAAATTAAATTGTAGTGAAACTTATAAGTTATTCAGGTACTTTTTATAGAACAGCTCTTGCTGACATCCCTGTGTGCATTCCCCTTTGACTGCACACATTGTCAAAAATCTCTGCTGTGTTTAAGCCTCGTCCTAATTTTAACCAGAGGCGAGAAAGATGAGCCGAGGCATGTGGTGGGCTGATCAATCATTTTCCATGTCATCATTTGGGAGGAGACTGACAGAGAATTTGCAAGACCGGAAAGAGAATTGGTAGAAGTAAATTACTGGGTTTGTATTCACAGGTTTGAAAAGAAATGGCAAAGAATCTAACGAGCAGTCCATTTCAATCTTTGGGGGAAATCAATACATTGTGGTAAAAACAGGATATGAGCCTATCTTTCTTTATGCATTAGGAACCGAAATGATAAATTTGTGAAAATCTGTGTCAGCTGTAATGCCACAGGGTAGTCCATTCAGCAGCTGGGGAGGAGAGCCAGCCAGGTGATGAAAGGGGCCAGAGACTCAAGCACAGATGAACAGTTCAAAGGCACATAGCATACAGAAACCATTAGAATCCGTCAATGAGGAAAGGAACTGGTAAAGCCATCACAGAGGCTCGTAAAGCAGAGAGGGCGCACGGGAGAAGAGGAAGGAAGGCAAATAACTTGACAGGCAGGGAAGGAAGACCCATCAGGACGGGAACACAGCACTGTGATGACTGTTAATGACCCACTTCTCATGAAAAATGCATAATGCTAGATGGGGGTGGGGTTCCTCCTCCTTCCTGCTGCTTTGATTTGTGTGTCTGTAGCTCCCTAAACCCACCGGGAAGAGGCAGTGGATGCAGAGCTTTGAGAATGAGCAACTGGAGACCGGCATTCCAATAGACACCAAATGCATTATAAATAATTAAATACGTCAATACCGGCATTTAAATGCCAGCCAACCAACGTTTATGAGAGTGCATTCCCAAACCACTCATGTATCGACATCTTGACAGAAAAGCAGCCCCCCTCCAGTGAGCCACAGTGGGGATATAGGGTGAAGAGGGGCTCTAAGGATAGATGTGAAAGTCCACTACTCTTCCACGGGCTTTGGTATGGTGGACTGGGTGAACCTGACGAAAACTTCTGATTTATACCCCCAATCACACTTTTGTCTGTGTGTACGAACAATTTTTTATTTTTTGTTAAGAGGATCCTGGACTCTCGTAAAGTATAACTGTGGATCTCATTCAAAACCTTGGAGTGGTTTCTGAACTTAACAGAGTTTTTTTTTTATTATTATTTTTTATTTTTATTTTATTTTATTTTTTTTTGCTAGACCATAGTTACAGCCTTGGGAATTGTTGGTATTATTGAAGTTAGGCAACGAGACAGAAACAGAAGACCCCCTTTTTCTGAAACCTTCAATAAAACAGCATTCCGTTTTTCAGCAGAACCATTTTTGTTTATTTATATTGTTATGATCTAGTAAATTAAAATGCATATATTGGGCCTTGGAGATGGTTCCGTGGGGGAGACAGTTGTCATGTTTGAGGTCCTAAGCTCTGTCCCAGGGTTCCAGTCCCACACGGTGGAGGAAAGAACTTATTCTCCTGCAGTCTGACTTCCAACACACACACACATACACACACACACACACACACTCACAGACTGTAATTTAAATTTTAATGCATATAATAGTACCAAAAATCTAATGAGTTGGATTGAGCATAAAAGCAACAGTGTTCAAATAGAGATCAACAGTGAACAGACCTAACAGGGTCTTGATGGATATAAATTACAACTTTGTAACTTTCTGGTGGCCACAATTAAGACCAAAGAAGGCTTACTTACTGGCAAGATTTAAACAAACTATAAAATAAAAATGAATCTACTTTCAGTGATTTTTTTTTTGTCCTGCCTATTTTTATGTCAGCTAAATACCAGTTACAGTCATCAGCTAGGAGAAAGCCTCAATTGAGAGAAAATACCTCCATAAAATCCAGCTGTAAGGTATTTTCTTAGTGATTGATGGGTGAGGGACCACATCCCTCGGCTGGTGGGCCTGGTTTTTATAAGAAAGCAGGCCGAGCAAGTCACAGGGAGCAAGTCAGTAAGCACCACCCCTCCATGGCCTCTGGATCAGCTCCTGCTCCAGGTTCCTGCCCTTCTTGAGTTCCTGTCTTGACGTCCTTCAGTGATGGACTAGATATGTAAGTGTAGGCCGAATAAACCCTTTTATCCACAAGTTGCTTTTTGTCATAGTGTTTTATCATAGCAATAGTAACCCTGACTCAGACAATTTTGTTGTATGTCATTTCTTTCATTAAATCCTTATTATGTGTTTGCTGTTGGCACAAAATACCCAACAAGAGCAACTTAAGGAGGAATGGTTTGTCTGGGTTCATAGTTCAAGGGTACAGTCCATCATGAAGGGGAAATCATGGTAGCTAGAGTTTGAAGCGAGGGCTAGGTTAGAGTTAGGATTAGGTAAGAGTTAGGGTTAGAGGATTCGGATTAGGATAGGGTTAGGTTAGGGTTAGAGTTAGAGGTGTAAGGTTAGAGGGTTAAGTTAAAGTTAGAGTTAGAGGATTCAGATTAGGTTAGGATTAGGGTTAGCAGGTTAGGATTTGGTTAGGTTTAGGTTAGGGTTCGGGTTAGAGGGTTAGTGTTAGGGTTAGAGGATTAGGGTTAAGTTTAAGTCAGGTAAGTGTTATGGGGTTGGGGTTAGAGTTAGCTCAGTGTTAGAGTTAGGTTAGGGTTAGAGTTAGGTTAGGTTTAAGGTTAGAATTAATTTAGGATTAGGGTTAAGTTAGGATTAGAGTTTAAGGTTAGGGTTAAGTTAGTGTTAGGTTAGAGTTAATGTCAGGGTTACGATTTGGGTTAGGTTAAGGTTTGGTTATGATTAGAGGGTTAGGGTTAGTGCTAGGTTATTGTTTGGTGGTCACATCTGTCCAGAAACAGAGATAAATTAACATTACTGGTCATTCCCCATTCTTTGTATTCTGGCTTGGACCTCTACAGGTATAAGAGGGACTAAATCTTTCTACCTCAATCAATCTAATCCAGAAAATCCTCAAAAATAAGTCCAGACATTCATTTCCATAGTGATTCCAAACCCTTCAAGTCTAACCATCGCATGCTTGAGTGTGTGATTTCAGCTTTCTCCATTGATCCTTGACAAGAGAAAGAGACATGGAGACATGCGGGACGTGCCACCCAAGGAAACATCAGTGAGGGACTGCAGGAAAGGGACTCAGCGGAGCCCCTGTGCAAATCAAAGGTATCAAAGAGCCTTTCTATTTTGCTCAGTATAGCCTTGCTTCTCTGCCCCCTGATGAAAAACAATGTTTTTCTACTCAATTAGAAAAAGAAGGATATATAATTCTTCTAAAAATATTGATGAGAGTAGAATTGGAGGGAAGAAGCTGTCAGCATATCAGAGACAAATCGCAGTATGCAGGAGGTTGAATTGTGATTGCAGGGGTGGACAAGCAATCCAGGCACAACATGTCTCCATGGTCATCAGGAGCCCAGGTGTCTTTTCTTTTATAACTTAATTTTTAATTTACCTGTCTGTGGGGAGGCACGTGTGAAGGATAGAGGGCAACTTGCAGGAGTTGCTGCTTTTCTTTCACTGTGGGGTTTTAGAGATCCAACTCAGGTCATCAGGCTGATGGCAAGTGCTTTTGCCTACAGAGTCATCTCACCAACCGTAACTGTGATATTCTGGACACAGACTTCTGCTCTGTTGTGCAATGTGGCTGCTCTAGCTCCTTCTATTATAGCTATCCAACCAGCAGGAAAAGAGAAAAAATAACATTATTCCCTTTTCTTTAAGGAAATCAATATGATATATGATGCTTTTGTCTGCTTATTCCAGTGGTTACACCTATCTGAAGGAAAAGCTGAGAAACATGAGCTTTATTGTTGGTACTTGAGGAAAACCAGGCATTCCACTCAAAGAAAGGGAGGCTGGCTACTGAGGACAGTGGTGACTGCAACCAACATTTTTCCCTTGTGTAAACCACTTTCTTGATTTCTCAGGTTCCAATAGCTCTATTCCAGGTAATAATCTTAATATCCCTTTCAATATACTTTCCCTGTCCCCTTTTAGGGACGCTCTCCCACCCTGAAATACTTTTTTTAGTGTTAGTTAATTCATTTTATAGTTTTTACTTATTGTTTTTTATTATTGTGTAAGTCTGTGCACATGTGTTTGCAGTAGGGGTGGGAAGCTCATGCCACACACACGTGTGTGGAGGTCAGAGAACGATTGTGAGCTGGTTCTCTCCTTCCACTTGTATGTCAGTTTCACGGATTGAACTCAGTTTGCCAGGTCTCTGTGTCAAACATCTTTATCCATTGAGCCATTTCAATGACCAGTTATGCTATTCTCTCTCTCTCTCTCTCTCTCTCTCTCTCTCTCTCTCTCTCTCTCTCTCTCTCTGTGTGTGTGTGTGTGTGTTGGCTTGAGTGTGTAATATCCCTCATGGGCTCATTGGTTTTAACACTTAGTCTCCAGTTATTCCCACTTTTTGAGAAGCTACGGACTTCTGGGACATGGGGCCCAGCTGGTCGATGGAGACCACTGGGTCTGGCCTTTGAGGGTTCCAGCCTTGTTCTGCTTCTGATCTAGCTCTTTATGCTCCCCGATCCACTGGGACATGAAAAGCTGCCCCCTCACATTTTTGCTTTGACCAAGGGAGCCACAGCAGCTCCCATGGCTCTCCCACCATGATGGGTTGTGCCTAGAACTGTGAACCAAAATTGACCCCTTCTCCTTCTGGTTGCTTCTCTCAGGTACTTTGAGATATGATAGGAAGGGTGACTGGTTTGTGCATATCTATGTATAAAATTCTTCCTGGTTATCATGAAAGTCCTGGGTTTCATTATGGTATTTTCACACATGTATGTATGCCATTGCGCTTGGTTCATATCCAGCCCTTCACATATGGCTTTGCTTTATGTTTCTGATCTAGGATTTAAGTATGTAGCCCAAGCTGATTTCAAGCTCTTGATTCTCTTGCCTCAGTCTCTCAAGCCTATGAGATTACAAATATGCACCCAGCTAGTTACTTCATTATAAAAATTCTTCCTTATTTATCCAGCCCTCCTCAGTCACCCAACCTCTCTTCATCTTACATCTATATCTCAAGGTGAAATACTCCATTGGGACCCTCAGTCTAAACCTCTGTAACTTCTGGTCCATTTCTGATCAGGCCTGCCTATGTGTGCCTATTCTTCTGACCTGCCTTTTTTTTTATTAATTAATTAATTTATTTAATTATTAAAGATTTCTGCCTCTTCCCCGCCACCACCTCCCATTTCCCCCCCTCCCCCAATCAAGTCTTCCTCCCTCCTCAGCCCAAAGAGCAAGCAGGTTTCCCTGCCCTGTGGGAGGTCCAAGGACCACCCACCTCCATCCAGGTCTATTAAGGTGAGCATCCAAACTACCTGGGCTCCCACAAAGCCATTACGTGCAATAGGATCAAGAACTCATTGCCATTGTTCTTCAGTTCTCAGTAGTCCTCATTGTCCGTTATGTACTCACTCATATTTGGTTTCTAGCCATAAATAAAGGACATTGAGACTATAATACATGATTCTAGAGAAGCTAAATAAGAAGGTGAACCCAAAGAAAAACATATAAGCATCCTCCTGACCTGCCCTTTTATCTGGACTTCCAAATGTTGCGTACATCTTATAAATAACATCTTCCTTGAAGCTTTTTGGGCTCACTCTGCCCTTTGTGCACCTTCTAGAGGTTCCAGTTGATGTCCCGTGCCACCATAGTCACAAGCCAGTGTCTGACTGAGACTGACACAATTATAGTATGTAACAGTCTTTCTTTACCAACCAGCTAAAGACACAGAGACTTATTAATTATGAATGCTTGACCTTATCTTATGCTTGTCCCGCTAGCTTAATCTGTTTCTCTTCATTTATATTTTGCCTTTCTTTCATTCTGTATGCCCTACTTTCCTGCTTCATCCATGTCTGTCTGTCTGTCTGGCCCCAGGTGTACCCCCTCTTTCTCCCTTGTTGTCTCCTAGATTCCTCTTTCTTCTTATTCTCTCTGCCCACCAGCTAGGCCTACCCTTCCTCAGCCTAGCTATTGGCTGTTCAGCTTTTCATTAGACCAGTCAGGTGCCTTAGGCAGACATGGCGAAACAGCAACACAGCTTTACATAGTTAAAGTAACATTCTGCAACATAAACAAATGTAACACATCTTTACATAGTTACAGTAACATTCCACAACAATGTTGGGCATTTGTAAATCTTTTTGAGTTTTGATCAACTGAAACGACTTTCATCATTTTGCTCCTCATTTCTCTGTATTCCTCTCAAATCATTCCCACATCAAATAAAAATCAGTCAAATGCACTAAGAACCCCAGTTCTGAGTCCTAGGCCTGTCACGGTTTCCTTACTAACAGCCATGGTTCTGGGTCCTTCTTAAGTATCTGCCCCGTACCCTTCAGAAACAACCCTGACTTCACCTACCTCCTGGAAGCTACTTGCATGCATCCCTGCTTTAATGAGTGGCAGCAACATTCAAGGGCACCTCACTGTTGGACAGGAATGGTCTGCTGCCTGCCAAGGACAAGTGCGGACGCACAAAGCAAGATCAAGCAAGACGTCACATCAAAGAGAACCCTGCCTGGGCTTGCCAAGAGCAGGGTGCTTTCTGAGTCTCTCACTTTAGCCTCATTAGTATTCTTCAGGCCTGGGGGCCCATGCTGTCCCAGCCAGGCCACCCCATTCAACTGGCATTTCTGTTCTCTTTGACACCTGAAGCTCAGGGCACCCCCTCGATCTGGGTTCAATCGTGTGAATACCGCAGAGTGCCAAATGTATGGTGATCGGGAAGGAAAAGCTATAAAAAGTATTTCCTCTGTGATCTCTGTTTGAGTAAGAGGATGGAATACTCACAGTACCAACACATAGAAATCCCTGCTTAAGATCTCAGGGCTCAAAACGCACAAGAAGTAGATTGACCTACTGAGGGAGAGAGGAGCTTCAGGGCAGAAGTCAGAGCACATGGCGACCAGGGATGAAATGACCCTGTTCCTGGCACCAGAGGGGAGAACAGTGTGCCAGGCATGAGGTCCTGACTGCTCTGGCTGTACTTTAGAGTCAGCGTGAGTTCACATTCTATAGCTTCCAGGAAGGGGACAGACTCATTTTATATAATGAACAAGGATGAGGAAAAACAGAAACGGCAGACCGTGGAGATGAAGGAGTTAGAAGCTTCAGAAAACAAGAAAGGCTTTCTCTTCTCAACACTCAAACACTCGCCTGGAGAGACCCAGTAACCACCATAGCACCCTGGGAGTTCAAATGTTTTCAAGTCAAATATTGTGAGAGCTGGAAGGAGAATCGGCTCTTTTACAAGTTGCTAGTATTTTTTAATGGTAAAAGGGAAATTCAAAAATTTTTTGTAACTCTTTATTTTGAAATAATTTTAGGCTTACAAAAGAGTTACAAAAATAGTAAGAGTTCTTTATGCCCTTCAGTGAATTTCCTCCAATTGTTATATCTTACACAACCATGAATTTAGCAGAACCAATGCTCTGCCAAATTATTTTATGAATGAAAAATATCTAAGGCTCAGAAATATCAGGGGCTTCTCCAGTGGCACAGCTGTTAGAGTAATTCTGTGCCCGCAGCTCTGGGCTTCTGTGCCAAGCATGGAGGATTGACTCACAGTGTAGTGTAGTGCTGCTCAGGATAGCCCATGGCTCAGGGCAGTCCATGGCTCAGGATAGCCCATGGCTTGGGGTGGCCCATGAGCAAAGCCTGAAGATTTGCTAAACACAGTATTTTTAATAGAATGACTTCAGTCCTTTGCCCAAGACCTTCCACTGTAGCTAATCCCGCTGCACTGTTCCAACAGCTTCCCAGAATGTGGCAATTACAGAAAAAAAAAGAAAAAAAGAGAGTCCAGAGAAAGTGTCAGATTTCTAGTAGTGGGGAGGAGGTAGAAATAATGTCTCCTCACAGCTTCTTACCTCCTGGGCATTTTGACTGACCATTGTGTTGTGATCTGTTTTGTTTTGTTGTGTTGACAGGGTTTCTTTGTATAGCCCTGGCTGTCCTGGAAATTGCTCTATAGACCAGGCTAGCCTTGAACTCGGAGATCCTCCTGCCTAGGATTAAAGGCATATAGCTCTACTGCCTGGCTGGCCATTGAGTTCTTAACCAGGGGTTGGTTCATGGAGGGAACTTAGGTGTTAGGCGGTGAGAATACAATTCTCTTTTACGAGTACTCATTGAAACAAGGCAAAAATGAAGCAATCGCCCGTAACAGTACTTTCAATACCTGGACTTTGTCACCGGCAGAAATGAAATTATATTACATCATTGATGTAGATATGTTGAAATATCTCTACCTTCGTTACCACTTTTAAGTGATGGTATATCTTCTATGTGTGTGTGTGTGTATGTATGTGTATTTCTAGCTTTTAACATTAATAAATGAACATGTGTGTCACTATGCCAAAAATTTTTATAAATGTTTATAACAATATTTTAATGTAGCTGGATTCCTTTATAATTTTGTTATACTTAATACAACTGCCTTAGTCAGTCTATTGCTCTAAAGACATCATGACCAAGACAACTCTCACCAGCATTTAATTGGGGGGCTTGCTTATAGTTTTAGAGGGGTACAAACATGGTGGCTTGCATGATGCTAGAACTACCGCTGAGGGCTATGTCCTGATCCTCAGGGAGAGGGAGAGGAAGAGGAAGAGGGAAAGGGAGGGAGAGAGAGAGAGAGACCTGGATCTGTTATGGGCTTGTGAAACCTCAAAGCCCACCTTCAGTGACACACTTCCTCCCAACAAGGCCACACCTCCTAATCCTTCTAATCCTTTCAAGCAGTTCTACTCCCTAGTGACTAAGAATTCAAACCAATGAGCCTATGGGGACCATTTTTATTCAAACCACACAACAGGGGCTGGAGAGATGGCTCAGTGGTTAAGAGCATTGCCTGCTCTTCCAAAGGTCCTGAGTTCAATTCCCAGCAAACCACATGGTGGCTCACAACCATCTGTAATGATGTCTGGTGCCCTCTTCTGGCCTGTTAGGCATACAAGCAGACAGAATACTGTATACATAATAAATAAATAAATATTTAAAAAACAAACAAACCACACAACAGCCAAGGGTATTACAATAAAAGATCTATTGACTTGATCTGCCTGTGAAACATGTAAGAAGGGAGTGAGTGTTAGGTTGTCAAAAGATTTTGTTGTCACTAGGTCCTGTGTCCCTGTCCCATCCCTTGTGGGCTCAGAATGACAGGAATGTTTCTTTGTCACTCTGGGTTGGATAGTGGCCAGTGTTCCTTGCCAAAATCTGTGTTTACAATTCTAGGATGTGTGGACTTTTGAGAGCCAGTGTGACTATGTTACAAAATGCAACAGAGAGAATCAGTTGTTTGGCATTATTGTTACAAATTAAGGGTTCCAGAGAGTTTGTTGTTTATATTAGGAAGGTGGCCTTCTCATGTCCTGAGATGGAGGATGACTCTACTCAAGGACGAGTTTATGCAAAAGGAAATCAGTTGCCTCAAAGCTAAATTTGCATGGTAAATAAATATCCAGAGTTACTGTTAAACAGATAATGACATTTTAAAATCTGAAGGTACCATTTTCTACTTCAGAAATAGATCTGGAATCCTAAAGATGACAAATATCAATATCAGCAGATGTAAATGAAATGAGTATTTCCTTCCTTTCTTTTAAAAAAATGTATTATTATTGTGTGAACATGATGTATCTGTGTGTGCACACACTGTGGGGTGTGTGTGTGTGTGTGTGTGTGGTGTCAGAGGGCAACTTTGCAGAATCTCTCCTTCCTTCCATGTTTTTGTGGGTTCCAGGGCTAGAACTCATGTAGTCAGGCTTGGACAACAAGCGCTTTTACCTTCTGAGCCATCTTGGTCCAGAAATACTTCTTTGCATAAGCTACTCAGAAGGCCAAAACTGGAACAACTTTTCCAGATGGCGATTTGAGCTCTAGATTTTAAGTGTTTCTCTCTCTTTCTCTCTTGCTTTCTTTTTGAGAAAGGGTCTCACTACATCACTTTGGCTGTCCTGGAACTCTCTATGCCAGGCCGATTTTGTACTCATAGAGATCTACCTGCCTCTGCCTCCTAAGTGCTGGAATTAAAGGTGTGTGTCACCATGCCTCGCTTAAATGTTTTTCAGCCTATTCAATTCATTTCTAGTAATTTATCCTATAGACAGAGTTACAAAGACATTCTCCAAAAATATTATTTGAAACATTGAAAAGCTAGAAACCACATGAATGTTAATGCTATACACACAGTGTTTAGTTTACAATAAACTATGCTGTATTCCAGGATGAACTGTTATACACTTAATTAAAACAAACAACCGCTTTGGGAATATGTTGTGGCAGGGAAAATATATAAACAAGATCAGCTTGAATGAAGAGCATAAAACTGTATGCTTATAATAACTCCGAGTTTTACTTTGAAAACGCCTGTTGCTTCTGTCTTTGATCTTACATTTATGCATATGCATAAAAATGAATATAGGCAGAAGATGGGAAAGAGGAATGAAAACAGGAACACTGGTCGTCTGTGGTAGAGACTTTCTTTGTCTTTTCTTCTCTTCTCACTCATGTCTGGCGTTAGACAACAGGGGGACACTGTTTCTAAAGATGAGCTATGCCCAGGCAGATGCCATGGCCTTCTTGTTGCTCTAGACAAGTTTGTTTTGCCGGTTGCTACCGAGCGCTATTTTTCCCTAACCTTTGCTCCCTTTCCCCACCCTTGGCTTCCAGATGTCTGATTTAACCAAGTTCAGGGCACTCGTGTGCATTTTCCCCCTCCAGCTTGAGCAGAAAGTCCAGCAACCGCACGGAGGCTGCCCATCAGATAGAACTGGCACAGGCGTGCACGTCAAACCGAAGGTCTCCTGGCCGCGTGAAAGCAGTGCAGCAGTGTGTGTGGGGGGGGATCTGAAGTTTTTATAGACAGAGTGGGGGGTGAGCTTGAAGTTATGTAGGGTATGGGGTGACATCTGGCCCTCTTCCGTCCCTGCTTGTGACTGCTTCGGCTGGGCACTTGGTATCTGTTGTCGGTGTCAGGAAGAGAGATGGAAAGAATTCTACAGCTGTTTAACCTTCTGGGAACATCTGGTGACAAGTGACATATTTCCAACTTCCAGAGTTTGTTAGTGTGAAATATGCAAAGTTGGCTATAAAATAATCTTTCTAAGTAGAGACAAAGCTTTATATGGAATTTATCTTGAAAATGAGAACTAGGAGGGGTTTTTTTGTTTTTGTTTTTTAATCTCTCTCCTGTTTGTTAATATTGTCTATTCCTTGAAATTATACGTAGAATTCTGAAAACTCTAGATTCTGTTTCTGCTCTTTCTTAAGCTTGGATCAATTTTCTCCTGGGTGAAGTTTAAAATAATAAAAACTGGGAAACCATTTACTCAATGCCTCCTGTTGCATAGCAATGTAAACAAACAGGCCCTTTCCTCTGTTAGAACATCCAGTGAGACAAACCACAAAGGTTGTGTTTTAAAAAAGAGGATTTCCAAGACTTCTTTTTAAAAACTTCCTTTTAAAAAAAATGTATTTTTTTTTCTTTTCTTTGGGCAAAAGCCCTCAATTGACTACTCAGGGAGTCACAATTACACCAACACACGGATTAGAAAACCTTTCCATTATCTGGATACAGTGGCGGATCGTCATGAGTTTGAGGCCAGCCTAGGCTACATGCAAGGCCTTGTCTTAAAGCAACAACAAGAACAATAAAAACAGGCAAGTTCTTCCTTTATTGTATACCCAGAAGAGCTGGGCTGGACACAAGTCAGCCAACACAGGAAAATAACAGAGGCGACCATGAGCTGGCCCAGGTACCCAGGCCGCCTGGCCTCCTTGCAGAGTGCCTCTGGACCATCTTGTATTCCTCCACCCTTTCCTGTCAATAAGCGTGGCCTCCAGGACAGTAGCAAAGAGAGTATTTGCTCAAGGGCCCTGGCAAGGAGAGGTGGGGAAGGTAAGACGGGTTATTTATTTTCCTGGCTCACCGACGGCTTGTCATGGGCAGGTTGACTGATTCCCTTTGCCCAGAGCTACAGGCAGCTTCCGCCAGACGGCCTTCCTCACACATTCCTCCTTCTCAGGCTCCAGGAATTTCTCTGCCCTCCTCGCCCCCTCAGGCCTGGTGCCAGGAAGAGCGGAGTGCTCTTTTGCCGCTGGCAGTTCCACACTAAAGGGCAGTTCTATTGCTGAGTTGTCCCCCGAGGACGGTTGGGAAATCCACTGGCTATCATTTTACCATATATCCTCTAGTATCTTAGAAGCATTATTTCAAATCTCTTTTGTCTTTACAAAGTCGCAAGCTTCAGCACCACGTGGCTTTGACATTGACTGTAATCTCGGTCACTAGAGAAAGCTCGGGCAATGCGGCAGAGCCTCCCTGTGTTCAAAACAAAACAAAACAAAACAAAAGAATTAGTAACAGCCATGCCTACCTTACATGAGTGAGAGTTCAAAAATCTTAATATAAAATATGGCAGATAAATAATATTGTTAGCTCCTTTCCTACTGTGAAAGGCCAAAAGAACTAGTCAAAATTTACTAGTGCTTACTGTGATGATATACCATTCTAAGTCCTTAATACTTTATAGCAATCCCATCGAAGACTTTGCCTATGGAGACACTGAAGAATAAAGAGCTTGGGAGACGTGGCTCAAGTTTGCTAGGACATAGAAGAGATTACCAAATCCCAATCAGACGGTGGGGTCTTTCAAGACAAAGACCCATTATATGCCACATTTTGTCTTGCTTGTTACTGGGCTTCGTAGATGTCATCCATACAGTAGGTGTTCAGTAAGCGTTGGTTTCATTTTAAAAGCAGAGGCAGCGAAGCTAGCTTTGCAATAGGCAGGAGGCCAGAAGCAGGCATGGCCAAGCAGCAGCTGCCTTCTCCTAGCTCGGGTAAGCTATGCAGTTAAGAACGTGCAGGCCAGAGCTCTGATTGCCAAGGGGTCACTGCTGTTAGAAGACAGAGGCTGGAGAGCCAGCCGGGTGGGGTGGAGTTGGCAAGTCAGGCAACTTGAGCCAAGGGCCATGGAAAGCTCTACAAACCAAGCCTGAGCATTTCTCAGCACTACTCTTGGCCTCAGTGAGACCATCAACCTCACTCCATCCTGTGGTCAGGCCCCGAAAGCATCCTTAAGAATACCTAGCCCCCAGCTGACCAGACCTTCCCTGCTGCTTCCTCCACCTGAGCCAGCAGCCCCCGAGCTTTCTGGGATTTCTATTAAAATGTCCAGATCCCGGAAATCCTTCTCCACCAACGTAATGCCCAGGCCTTCACATCAAACCTAGGACATATGGCTGAGCATCTGGGAGGGAGCAGCTTTATCGGGGAGTGCTGGCAAGTGGCACACGCGTTCACTATAATGGATGTGTTACAGTAAATTATTTTGTAAATGTCCCCTCCCCTCTTCTTTGCACAGAGAAACATAAAGGAAGACAAATTACCCAAGGCACCACGACACTGTTTGAATCTGCTAAAGCTTGGGTTGGAGACGCTTACTGACTTCTTCTTAAATGTCTCTTTAATATCTTGGCCAGATCAGACATACCGATGATGTTACAGAGTT
Source organism: Chionomys nivalis (assembly GCF_950005125.1). NCBI lineage: Eukaryota > Metazoa > Chordata > Mammalia > Rodentia > Cricetidae > Chionomys > Chionomys nivalis. Next base: position 19,381,861 of record NC_080109.1, read on the forward strand.
TGCAAATCAATGCCCCAGCTGTTTTGGTTTTTTAATAAAACTGAATATGATCTATTTAAAATGATTGTTTTCTACAGGGCTTTCCCAGAAGAGGGCTGTGGGCAGCCCCGAAGGCAGTTTTTGGCTCTGAGAGAGGTCCTCTTTCTAGATTCCACAGGGTGGGGTGGACGCCAGGCATCTGTAGGATTAACGCTGTCAGGCTCCTTGCCCCTGGCCTCACAAATCTGGGCTCCGTGATGAGTTTACCAAACTGTTCATGGGGAATCTGAAGGTTTCAGTTCTTAAATCACAGTCTCTCTATCTGGGCTCCATTCGAATGATTCCTTCATGATCTTATTAGAGGTCATAGCCCAGGCAAAGTCTTCTTAGTTGATTAGGGCCACAGTGAAAGCCAGAAGAGATTCTATCAAGAATTTAACCCTTGTGACTCTGGCCCCCCCAAAAAACAAAAGGAGACACGCAGTACTGTCACTGCAGCAAATGGGACGTCCACAGTCCCCAAAGCTCCCAATCTCAAAATTTTCATGCAAATAGAGAGGAAGACAGGTCTTATCAAGTCTGGGGTCCAAATAAGAGGAAAAACTCAATCTAAGTGCCCATATATCCCCGTTGACTGCAACTCCTCTGGCTCATAAATGTATACTACAATAAGCAAACACATCTTTTGAAGGATGTATCTGAAGATGATTTAACTAGTTTGGAGACACTGCAGTATAAACAGAAATGCCTCGCCCTCTCTTGTAGCTTGTTTTTATTTTGTACAATTTATGTAGATAATGTCTTAGCACACCCATTTCTAATATTTTGCCTGGGTTACTTTACTGCCGATCTGTGTGTCCCCCTGGCCCTGCCAAAGGAGAGATGGAGCCTCTGCGGAGCCCTCCTCTGCCTTCCCAGCCTTCGCTTCTCACCAGCTCTCCTCTGGCAATTGAAGCGCTCTGCTTTTTTCTATGTTTTTCTTTCTCCTCTCCTCTCTTCCCTCCTTCTCCCCTTTCTCTTTCTTTCCTTTTTTTTTTCTTCTAACCACTGGCATGGCACTGTCTCCCTAATTCTCCAAAGTTATCTAGTCCTGAATGTTTCCCTTAACCACAGCAGAGAAGACTGAATAGCTGAGGCCAGGAAGTATGGAAAGAATGTCAACAATTTCCCACTAAAATATACATTAAGACTATTTCCAGCAGCTTAATCTCCAGGTTGGATTTTTAAATCTAGGTTTCTCTTGTCACAGGACTGTCCATTTTCACATTTATTTCTGCCACTTTCAGCCTTAATTTATTCTGTCCTAAATGAACTCTCTGTGAGAGGTAGAACTGAATAAAAATAAACAAGTCATATAAACCTCAAAAGGCTGAGACTAAAATAGTTGTCTTTCTCATAAGCCAGTATATAAATATCATTTTAAATTACATATATATAATTATATATAAATTATATATATATATATAGTGTGTGTGTGTGTGTGTGCGTGTGTGTGTCTGTGTGTCTGTGTTTGTGTCAGAGGACAACTTGCCAGAGTCCATGCTCTCCTTCTACCCTGTGGATTCTGGGGATGGAACTTAGGTCCTCATGCTTGGTAGCAAACACTTTTATATGCTGAGTTACCTCAACAATCTAAAACATGAGAGAGTTTAATAGGCATGAAAACGTAAGTGTAAATGCATGCATTTCATGAAAATGTAGTACCTGCTGTCCAGCAGACCGCAGAAATCAAAAATTCTATTATTTATTTATTTATTTAAAATTTTTTTGGTTTTTCAAGACAGGGTTTCTCTGTAGCTTTGGAGCCTGTCCTGGAACTAGCTTTTGTAGACCAGGCTGGTCTCGAACTCACAGAGATCTGCCTGCCTCTGCCTCCCGAGTGCTGGGATTAAAGGCGTGCGCCACCATGGCTCGGCTAATAGTGAAACAGTTTAAAGAAAGAAGTGAATGAATGACAGCGTCTTGACTCAGATGCTCCTACTCTACGTTTTTCTCATCAGTGTTGTGATGGAGTATAATTCCCAGGTGTCCTCCCGGGGCCACGGGTTTGGAAGCAGAGCTAACAGCCCGTGTTGTCAGCTTGGTTCAAGGGTGACATCAAAGAGACGAACTGTGTTAAGTGAAGTAAGCCAGACAGAGAAAGTCAAGTACTATGAGTTCTTGTTCATATGCAGAAAGTACCAAAAGGAGGCACGAGTGGGGGAGGTGGACCTGAAAAGCAAAGTCTAATGACTAGGAATTTTTGGGAGCTTTGTGGAGGATGCAGAAGGTGGCTGTACTGACAAATAATGTACACATACTTCATGCATGTGCATGAATATGTGGAATCCCATTAACATATGTAATCAATACATACTAATGGAAAATAAAAGTATAACAGAAAAAGGAACACTGGGATGTTTAGGAGCTGGGTTGTGTACAAAGATCCTTAGGTTACAGGACACTGCCCTTGCAGTGGGCACATCCTCAAATTACAGGGACACTGGCCTTGCAGTGGGCACATCCTTAGGTTAAAGGGACACTGGCCTTCCAGTGAGCACACTCTTAGGTTACAGAGACACTGGCCTTGCAGTGGGCACACCCTTAGGTTACAGGACATTGGCCTTGCAGTGGGCACACTCTTAGGTACAGGACATTGGCCTTCCAGTGGGCACACTCTTAGGTTACAGGGACACTGGCCATGGCAGTGGGCTAGAATAGCTCTCCTGGGAACCTATTTAGTTATTCCAAGAGGGTTATCATTAAAGAGCAAGGTGGGTCTCTCTCTACTCTCTGACTTTCTGTCATGTCATGCGATTTCTTTCTCCTGCATACAATCCAGCCATTGTCCTACCATCTGCTATGGAACCTCTTCTAAATAAAGGCCAAGTTAGAAATCTTGGCTTCTAAATTGTGAGCTAAATAAAGCTCTTCTTTACAAATTACTCAACTTCATGTGTAGTGTTATAGTAGCAGAAAATGGGCTACTATCATTAGACTGAGAAGTCCACGGAGAGTCTTTTATTCAACTCCCTTAGTTTATGTAGGATGTAGTTAACCATGCTACTCTGAAGTGTGTGTGTGTGTGTGTGTTTGTGTTTGTGTGCGACATACCATTTAGTCCACACAACAAAGCTGGGAAGGAGCCACCTCCACTTGGAGACAGCAAACTCTGACATAGGGAAGTGAACCTGTCCAAGCTGAAGCGGTGGATGTCGGTTTCTAGTGTAGGCATTTGATTCTCTAAATCAATTCCAAAGGAGAGATCCCCGAAAGACTTGAACTTGAATTTCTTGGAGAAGGACCCCATTCTATGGTGTTTGCTTTCCTCCGAGGGATGCGGATAGCTGCTAATTGCCTGTCTCTGTGTGCTCGATTGTAACACATCTCAGTGTGCTGATGCAGCCATTATGATCCCAAGAGATCAGGCCAGTGTCTCTCCAGACGTGCACACAGGGCTGCATCTGGGACACACATGCCTTCCAGACTCCTCCCTCCTCAGAAGACTCCACATGGAAATCTTTTGCATCTGTGTTCTAATTGTGTATCGTTCTTCTCCTCAGCTGTTCCAGTTTGGCAATAATTAATGATAGGTGTGATTGTATTAAATCCGGAGGCAGACTTTCTATAGGTTTGGTCTTTCTGAGTCCAATTTTAAGAGACTAAACTGTCCTTATTCTAAGCTCCTGGTGACTGTATCAAGCCCCTTTAGTTATAAGAACATCTATTATTTCTTAATGTGTGAGCTTTCTTTGAGATATTATTCCCACTTCTACCCCTTTTCCTTAAGCGATTTAGTACTTGAAATTTACTCTTTTCAACTTTTCTCTAACTTGTCCCTAATTTGAGGCAATAAAGTTTGAAAGCCAATCAATAACTATGAAATGTAAGAATAGATTGGTAGATTGCTATAAGGCTCTCTTTCCTTATTTGACCTGTGGAGTGTTTCTTTGTTATGTTGATGTGGGATTCTCTTCTGTATATGTGTTGCTTTTATTGGTTAATGAATAAAGAAGCTGCTTGGGCCTATAGCAGTGCAAAATATAGTCAGGCTGGAAAAGATATCTAGAGAGAGTAGGCAGAGTGAAAGGGAGATGCAATGTAGTTGCAGAAGGAGAAAGATACCCACCGGAGCCCGCTGGAACCTTGCAGGTAGGCCATGATCTCGTGGTGATGCACAGGTTAATAGAGATGGGTTGATTTAAGATGTAAGAGTTAGCTAGAAACATGGATAAGCTAATAGGCCAAGCAGTGTTGTAATTAATACTATTTCTGTGATTATTTGGGGTCTGGGTGCCCAGGAAGTGAACAAATAGTCTCTGACTACATTATGTCTTGTTTATCACAATCTCAACATATCCAGCTTCCTTTTAAAGAATTGTATTCCCCTTATCATGTGAGATCTTGATAGTTTAATCATTTAACCCATTTCCCACTCTGGGAATGGAAAGGAAAAACAACATTTTCTGTACAAACACCATATGTTTTCCTTCATGTGCTGAATCTAGATTTTTTTTTAATGAAAACATGTAATTGGGAGGATAACTAGTTGGTAGGACTGGGAGAGAAAAGGAGAAGAGGAAGAATACCAGAAAGGATGATGGGATGAAATGTTATTAAAGTGTATTATATATATTATGAAAAGAATTAATAAAACCCATTATCTTGAACATTTAATATATACTAATAAAAAGGTCCTGTCTTGTAGAATTGTCACATATATCACAGACTTTTGTTTCCTCCAGTGATTAAATAATTGAAAGACAGGAAAGGTTTGAAAGTGAAGCCAAGTCCAAATTTATTCAAAGAGGACAATTTCATTAGAAATTTAGAAATCTTCATTTAAAAGAACATCCCAAGGCAGGCGTGCTATAGATCTCAGTAGCTTCCTGGAGGAGGAATGTGGAAGAGAAGGAATGGTGGGATCTGTGCTGCAGAGCATGAACTCTGGGGAGGGTAATTATGGTTTCTCATTAAGGGGAATGACTATTCTGCCTAATTCCTTAGCATCACTTCAGGTGAAACGGCCTTCAGACTTCATCGGGGTGGTCCTGCCTTCTCTTCCTCAGAGGTGGTCCCTTGGAAAGGTGACTAGCTGGCCTGACTGGGTTAGCTTGTTTGTTTATATTTTGGGTAGTGCACAATGTTAGATCTTCACCCAGGCCAGAGACGCCATCCTCTTGCTCAAAAGAAGCTGGGTTTCCCTTCATGGGCCATTGCTCCTGCTGTGTCACTGAGTGTCAGCTCTTCTGTCTGTTCCTGGTTCCCTCTTGTTTTCATTCTTATTTTCTTCTGTCTGGCTTATTTCGCTTAACGCAGTTCCTCTCTTTGATGTCACCGCTGAACCGCACTGACAACATCAGCTGTTAGCTCTGCTTCTAAGCTGTGGTCCTGGGAGGACACATGGGAATTATACTCCAGCCCCACACTGATGAGAAAAACGTAGAGTAGAAACATCTGAGTCAAGACGCTGTCATTGTCCTGTGGACATCCAGGACGAGGGCATTGAGTTAATTGTGACCACTCAGACTTTTTTCTGGCTTGTTGAACATTATGTAGTTGGCAGAAGGACAGAGATAATATTTTTCTCTCAACTGTGAGCCATGACACCATGATATCAAATTGATAGGATCTGGAATCCCCTGGAGACAAACCTCTGCATGTGTCCTTGAAGGTATTCCCAGAAAGGATTAACTGAAGGGAAAGATCTGCCCTTAGGTTGGATGATACCTTCCAATAGATGACCTAGATATAAAGACGTCTGAGAAAAAAACATGAATGTTGCAAGTCTGACTTCACCTCCTCCAGAGTAAGTCTGTCTCTTGTCATTACTGTTGTCCTCAGCCAACATAAGATTCAGCTGTCCAAACTGAGTTGAATATCAGGAACGCTCCACGGTTCATCCGGGCCTTCAGCACCAAACTGGGACTGTTGAAGCATCCGGCTTTGTGAAGTAGAAGTTACCAGACTTCCAGCCTTTCCATCATGCGGGCTGTCATTGTCAGACTACCCAGCCCATAGCATGGAAGCCAATTTAATAAATCCCCTTTTATAATGTTTACACATTCTGGCCATTCTGTTCCTTCAGAGAACCTTGCCTAATGCACCCATACTAAGAGAAGAGTCCATAGAACTGTTTGAAAGATTTACAAATAACTAATCCAAGAGTTCATGCAGCAGAATCATCTGGATCATCTGCCTTCAAAGGTTCTCTGTGTGCTTCTCAGCCGTGGAAACTCCTTCATTTCTCTGGATAGCTTCACAGGTGTGCAAGGCCTTCAGTGGCTCTGCGCTCAGATGTCCCTCCTCCCCCACACTTGGTGCAACACCCTTCGTCTTTCCCCTTGGAAATCTACAGGTTTTTGGACAAATAAATTCACAGTTTGCTTTTCTCCGAGGCCCACAAATTACACAGCATGTCTGCCTTCACTCTTCAGTGTTCTCACTCTGAGTTTTGGGATGATTCCCTTGTGCTCTGTATGCTTTTACCATCTCTGTGTTACTGTTGAAGGATTGCTTCTCTTTGGGACCTACTGACGATCCAGGCCACAAAGTCTATCAGCCTATAAAAACATCCTGAGATGCCTCATTGCTTCCACTGCCTTTTCTGTGTGCTCCGTGGCTTCAGCTTCTCCTGCTGTAGTGAAATTTCCCTGTGCTATATATATATATATATATATATATATATATATATATATATATATATATATGTATGTATATACCCTAGGTTTGACTTTTGTTGCTTTCAGCCAATGACATATAACTATATAACTGGCAGTTTATTACTAAAAGACTGCCAATCTCTTTTTTCCTCAGAAAAGCTGTTGGAGGCTAGTTAATTTTCTGCTGTGGTGGTTAAGCACCATGAGCAGAAATGACTTCTGGAGGAAAGAGTTTATTTTGGCTTATGGTTTCGGAGGAGTAAGAGCCCGTCATAACATGAGGGAAATCCATGCCAGCAAGTGGCAGGCATGGGGGCAGGAGCATGAAGCTGAGAGATCAAATCATTGACTGTAAAAATAAGCAGAGAGAGAGAGAGAGAGAGAGAGAGAGAGAGAGAGAGAGAGATGAGAATATGAACCTTCAAAGCTTTCTCCCACTCCCCCAAAGTTGTACTTCCTCCAGCAAGGCACATCCTCCCCCCCAAAAAGGGTTAAATACCTGAGTCTATGGGAAACATTTCCCATCCAGACCATTACAGACCGCTAACAAATGTCACTGTCCTGGAGACTACCCCACGACAGATGGTTGAAGCAGGATCTCTAAGTCTCAATAAGTTATGCCCTCTTGACTTCAGTAGTTAGGGCAATGCTGGGTAAGAGATCCACACAGAACTGATCACCGTTCATTGTAGGAGTTCTGTACTTGATCTGGCAGTGAGGGAGATCTGTAGTCTTTGTCACGCAGACACTGTTGTCAAGGCAAGGGGAAATTTCACTACAGCAGGAGAGGCTGAAGCCGCAGGGCACACATGGAAGGCAGTGCAAGGAATGAGGAGTCTCAGGGTATTTTCATTGATGGTGGCAGAAAAACAGAAGAGAAAACTGTTGCCCACCAGACTTCTCTTGAGCTTCTGTGGTTCCTGTGCAACCTTAAAGGACAAGTCAGCATTCGGTGAAGCGTGGGTTTAGGATGTCACAATACTCTGCTCTGCTTCTCTGTTTCCTTGCACTGAAAACGCTCGTCTTAGCTGCTACCGTCAGAACTGGTACCTGTAATAAAACCCAATATATTACTAATTGGATGTGAGGTCCCAAAATGAACCTTCCTGAAGACTCACTGTTCTTATTAACAACGGAGCTTCTCCAGGCTCAGGCTCCACAGTTAAACAGAAGTGGAACAGCTCAAAGCAAGTCAATCTAAAAGGAAGAAGGAAAGAAAGAAAGAAAGAAAGAAAGAAAGAAAGAAAGAAAGAAGAAAGAAAGAGAGAGAGAAAGAAAGGAGGGAAGGAAGAAAGGAAGATAAATAAATTAAAAGTAAGTCACCTAAAATAAAAATAATGAGAATCAGAAATACATTTCCTACAATCAAGTCTTATTGGTAAAGAAACAAAAAGAGATAATTTCACACAAACATAAAACAAAAGTGAACAGAGGTAGCTACACTTAGATAAAATAGATGTATCAAGCTGGGTGGTGGTGGCACACACCTTTAATCCCAGCACTCAGGCGGCAGAGGCAGGCAGAACTCTGTGAGTTCGAGGCCAGCCTGGTCTACAAGAGCTAGTTCCAGGACAAGCTCCAAAGCTGTAGAAAAACAGTCTCGAAAAGCAAGCAAGCAAACAAACAAAATGTATCAAGTATATTATAAAAACACAAAGAAAGATGACTATAAAATGGTAGCGGGTCAGCCTTAGAAGAGGAAATAACTATTAATACATGTGTACTTTATACCAAGTCACACAATTCTATAAAGCAAATATTTTTTTAATAAAGGAAGAGACACTTCAATACAATGATATTAGAGACTTCAACATCCATTTCTATTAATGGGCAGATCATTCCCACATTCCCCAAAATATCACCAAAGTAACTTTGATGTTAAACTGTATTACAGACTGAATGGACCTAACAGATGGTTGCAATAAATCCCACCCCCCACCCCCCGACACCCCTTCAGCAGCAGAATACAAATTCTTTTTATCAACACATGGAACATTCTCTAGGATAAACTATGATTGGCCACAAGAAAATATCTCAAGAAATGTTTTTAATGAAATCATATTATTGTCTTCTCTGACCACAGTGGAATAACAAGAGAAATAAACTAGAAGAACTTGAGAAATTGAGTAAACAATACACTCTGGGATGAAACATCAATAGGTCAATGAAAAAATTCAAAATAAATTTAAACTTTTCTTTAAACAACTAGATCTGGAATGGAAGAACAAAATGTCAAGGCTACAGCACACACACACAGCCCAACTCACAAGCTCCAGACATCAGTACCCAGAGGGAAGTTTAAAGGGAAAAACACCTACATAAAAAAATATTCTGAATTAACAATCCACGGATGCAACTGAAGACACTAGAAAAGGAGGGCTTGCCAAATCCAAGATGAGTTACAAGGAAAGAAATAACAAATATTAGAGAAGAAAGAAATGAAGTGGGGCCTGAAAATAAGACCACAAAACAGATTAACAAAATGAAGAACTGGGTTTTTGGAAATATAAACAAAATCAACAAGTATCTAGCTGGTTTAGACAAGAAGAAAGAAATAAATAAACAAATAATCAAATATGGGAGACGCTGTAGGTAAATGAGAACGGTACACTATAACACATATCCCAGAAACACAAGGGATTGCTCGGGGTCACTATGAAGAACTGCACAACAATGAACTGGAAGTCTAGGAGAAATGGGAAGACCTAGGCACATTAACCCACTGAAACTGAGCTACAAGGTCACAGAAAGGTCTCAGGGGAAAGGAGCAAATGCGTAGCTTTACTGCTGAATTCCATCAGTCACAATTATAGATGAATTCTCAAATGAGTCCAAAAATATAAAATGAAAAGAAACAGTCTTCACATAATCTATATGGCCAACTTTATCTTATTCTTTTCACGAGGGATTTATTTTATCTGTTCTTTTTTATGTGTGTGTGTGTGTGTGTGTGTGTGTGTGTGTGTGTGAGCGCTGCATGAGTTTATTGGGTTCCCTGAAATTGGAGTTACAGGCGCCTAATGTGGGTGCTTGGCATAGGGTCCTTTTGAAGATCACTAAGTTATCTCTCTAGTTCCAAAATTATCCTAATATCAAACCAGACAAGGAGACAGCAATGAGAGAGAAACTCTCATGAATACAGATGCAAAATTTCTCAAGAAATCAAAGGAAATCAGTACCACATCAAAAAGATTATCTAATAGAATCTGGTGGGATTTGTCACAGGGATGTAAGCACATTTCAACGCACACAAAACAGTAAATGCAACACATTGTCCATAAGCAGAATGGAGGATAAAACTGCTACTATCATCTCAATAAACACACAGAAAGCATTTGATAAAATTCATGATGAACAGAAAAGGTTTTCGCCGGGCGGTGGTGGCGCACGCCTTTAATCCCAGCACTCGGGAGGCAGAGAGGCAGGCGGATCTCTGTGAGTTCGAGTCCAGCCTGGTCTACAAGAGCTAGTTCCAGGACAGGAACCAAAAGCTACGGAGAAACCCTGTCTCGAAAAACCAAAAAAAAAAAAAAAAAAAGTTTTCAACCAGGTAGGTACAGCAGAATTGAATCTTCATGCAATAAAGGTGTAAGTAGAAAATTCCCAGTCAACATCCTACTGAACGCAAAAACTGAAGCTGTTTCCTTGAACATCTAGAATGAGAGCAGGGGTTCCATTTTCATCAGGTTTGTAAAAGGGCTTGGACTGTATCAGTATATATTCTACAAAGAGGAGACAACCTTCAGTGCTTCCAGGGGAAGCTTCATGGTCAGCAAGATGCTGACCCATCCCAGAAGCTGGCACACCAGTAAAGGGCTAAGGGAGTCCATGGGAGTAACCCTAAGGAGTTTTAACTGACCTTAATGGCCAGTTTGGGGGGTTTGTTGGTGATGGTGTTTGTTTGTTGTCTAGTGCATGGTCTTTAACTTGCAGCAGGCAGTGTAGCCTGATAACAAGATGCCTGGTAATCAGACAGAAACATAAGGAAGTAGTGTAGACTTTAAAAAGAGAAGGGCAGGCAATACTTCAGACCTTAGAAGACTCCTCGTTGAACCCTATACTATATGCCAGTTAGGATGACCACAACCACCCCAAGTATAATACAAAGGTAAACCCTACTTCTAAACATACCCTATGGAGTTGTACCTGACTGTATGATTCACTTGGCATTGTGTTTCTTCTGACATTGTAACTCAATGGTGTCAACCTCATACTATTTTCCTTTAAACCTATCCCACCATTGAATTCCTTTTTAAACAAGTTGTTTGTTTGTTTGGTTTCTTTTTTTTTTTTTGGTTTTTCGAGACAGGGTTTCTCTGTGGTTTTGGAGCCTGTCCTGGAACTAGCTCTTGTAGACCAGGCTGGTCTCGAACTCACAGAGATCCGCCTGCCTCTGCCTCCCAAGTGCTGGGATTAAAGGGGTGCGCCACCACCGCCCGGCTTGTTTGTTTGGTTTCTATCTCACCCACATTCTGGGTTTATAATTCTCAGTAAGTCTTTCTCAACAGTTCAAGGAATTCTGCCCTGGAGAGTAAGCACAGAAGATGACTCTTAGGAAAAGAGTGGCCATGGATTTTCTGGTTCTTTCCTCTCTGGATCACCAGTTGGTATAACCATGACTTGCTTAAAATTTTTATTTTAAACTTGCAAATTGTGTTTGTTTAAAGAAACGTCATGGTTTTCTACTCAACTCCTTATGATGCAGGGATGTAGTGGTTCCTAACACAGAGAAGCCGAAGGCTCCTGTTCAACCAACAGGTAAATCAGTCTTACGGTCCCTCTAGAGCAGTGGTTATGTCCCTCATCACCACGAAAGAAGGCCTACACCTTTTAGCTCTCATAAAAGATTTCGGGGACCATGGCCACCAGATTAGTAGGAACTAGAAAAAGGGGCGTCAAAATTAACACGTAAAAGAAGTCAGCTGTCAAAGCCAGGGAACTGTTGTTTCTCATCTGTTACTACGTATGTAAAAGAGAGTGTGCAGACAGGGGTGCACTGTAATAACAAATACAGGGGAAGGGGGTGCTGTACAATGAGCCCATGAAGGATCAGACCTCTCTGGTCAACTTCCACCCTGGGGGGATGCTTTTACCTTTCTTAATGAATTATCTCTAGTCTTACTATTTTAAAAAAAATAAATTAAATTCTGCATTCTCTACTTTCTGGTTTTTGTTGTTTTGTTTTTTTGTTTTTGTCTCTCTGTGTAGCTCTCTGGTTGTCCTGGAACTCGTTCTGTAGATCAGCCTGGTCTTGAACTCACTGACATTCACCTACGTCTGCCTCCAAGTGCTGGGGTTAAAAGTGTGTTCCACCATAGCCAGGCTCACTCTGCTTTCTGACTGGATACAATACAACCAGCTGACTTCCCTGCTGGGGTGTGTAAGTGGCCCTGACTCCTGTTACCTGAGCAAACACCAGGAATTGAATCTTTCACCTGTGTTTTATTCCAAGTCAGTTACCTGAGAAGACAATGGTGAGCGTCCTAGAGACTCTATCTCTCCCTCTGTTAGCAGATCATCTAGGAGGAAGAAACTCACAGTATCAACCAGTCCCCAGTCCTGTCTTTACCCTCTGGTCAGGTGGTCGGCTTGTCACTGAAATTTATGGAATTGGTGTTTTTCTCCTCATTGGCTCCTCTCCAGAGCTGGTACAGAGTTTGCAATTTTTTTGAACAGATCTAGCCTGGAGGTGGTTAACTCAGCGCAAACAAACCGTCAACAGTGTGCAGACATAGACCCCTTCCCGCAGAACAGAGTGCAAATGAGCTCTTATAATATAGATTATAAACACCCTAACCGTGCCCTCTCATGCGGGCTTCATCCTGAACTCTGAGTCATTCAAAACTTCCTTTTTTAAGCAGCCTTTGTCAGGTGTGTTGTGCCAGCATCACACACAGTGACTAAATTCTGCTTCTGGAGCCAGAGCCCAGAACTACAGTGCTGGTAAGAGGTCAGAGAGCAGAACTACTCTCCGGTGCAAAGGTGGACGGACCAAGGGTTCCTGGTACTGGTGTGGCAAGACCACTGAGAAGTGTGAGCTTGTGTAACTGAACTGTTCATTTGTAGGCAGTCTCCCAAACCTATCCCACTTCTTTGCTGTGTGTTTTAACTTGTCTCAAATAACCACCCTTCCCAATCAGTCAGTATTTAATACATAAGAAGACACTTCATAGTTTCTCAAAAGACAAGAAGAAAAGGAACATTCTAACTAGGATGTCTGGTGAGGTGTGCTTAGAAGGTTGGCTAAGGTTGGAGGATCATGAATAGGGCCATCCTGGACCACATCTAAAAGCACACAAACAAGTACAGAATTTTGGCTGAGGAGCACATGAGGTGAAATTGTTCAGACTGAAGGACCAAGGGCAAGAGGCCAAGTAGGTTCTTTCATTTCTGCGGAAACACATGGAAGATAAGAAAGCCGAGCTGCCCCCTCTCTCCCAGGCCCTGGCAAGCCGTGAAAAATTAAGGGGGCTGGCTTTTACTTTTCAAGGAATAATGGCTTATTTTCTTGTTCTTTTGATAAAACACACTCTCCTTAGGACATACACACGCAGAATGCAGGCCAGCAACACATTGTACTCAAAAGAGCAAAGCACTGATAACGCTCTCAGCCGCCTGATGTGCAAAAGAGGACAGATGCAAAGCTAGTCTTCCCTGGCTGCTGGGGAGAGAAGGCTCCTGAGGATCAGTAAGCAACCTCAGGGCATGCTTACCCCTCACCCCCACCCCAGAGAAGGGATTCTGAGCAGAAGTCGTGAGGTCAAACCAGCAAGCATGTGGCTCCTGTGTTCTTTGGGCAAATTAGTTATTTTGAATAAATTCATTTTTGTGAGCTGTGCTGTAGTATTTTTGGCATCCCAGATAGTCTACAGGACACTATGGTGTTCTTTGTTATCAGCTTTCAAAACACTTAATTTAATTTTTTTTTCTTTATTAGCCTAATGAGAGGAACTGAGATTCCATTTCTTATTGTGCACACATGGCATGTGGAAGGAATGTTCAGTAATATATTTTTATCTGGGTCCACCAAAGGTAGCTGTCGGCACCAGCTGGGGCTGGATAATTATAGGGCACACTCATAGCCGTGTCCCCTCTTGGCTAGCATGGAGCAGCAGACAATCACAGCGTCTTTTCCCTGCTTGTGACTGAAGAGGGCTCAGAAGCCCGCCCCTGCCAGCACTTGGTGAATGGATCAGATGTAGGGGAAAACTCTGTCTAGGCCCTCACCTCTCCTAGAGCCTCATTTTCCACCATGCTGCTGAGCAGTTACGTGACACCCTAACACCCACCATGAAACTAGCAGCTAAGAGGGTGCTAACTTACTTTTATTTTCACAACGTTTGCTGGCTGCTCTTCCCTGAAAAAGAAAGCCAGATAGCGAAGTCGAAAAGGCCGGATTGTCATTCCGAAGACGCCCACTTGTCTTCCTTGGGCTACACCAGGGTATCTGACCTTTCTGATGCCATTAACTTCAAGCAACTGTGCAGATGGGCAACCTGACACGGGGGCGGGATGGTGTTTACACAGATGTGGTGTGTTCCTCAGCCTATTTGGTTAGGACTGTTCAGTGAGCTGGAGGCCGAGCTCAGGAATGTGGAAGTAAAGAGAGAGTGACTCACGGGCCCTGAGGAACTCTTGCAAACCCCACTTTACCCCATTTATAATTTTTGTTTGTTATCAGGTAGGGTTCTTATTCAGTAGTCCAAAATGGCCTCAAATTTGGAATTGTACTGCCTCAGCCTTCCCAAGCTAGGATTACAGACTTGCCTGCCTGCCTTCCTTCCTTCCTTCCTTCCTTCCTTCCTTCCTTCCTTCCTTCCTTCCTTCCTTCCTTCCTTCCTTCCTTCCCTCCCTCCCTCCCTCCCTCCCTCCCTCCCTCCCTCCCTCCCTCCCTCTCTTCCTCCCTCCCTCCCTTCTTTCCTTTCATCTCTCTGTGTAAGCTTGACTGGCCTAGAACTCACTATTGTAAACCAGGCTGGACTCACATTGATCTCTCTGACCCCTGGGATTAATGCATGCACCACTATCCCGAGTTTAGATCTAACTGTACTCAATCAGGCATGGGTCCCTGTGACAGTCTGTTGAAGTTTATGTACCTGGTCTCTAAATAAAGCAGTAAAAGAATACATCAGGGTATAATCTGAGTATATTAGTGTATATTTACTGAGATATATATGTGATAATGACTATTTCTTTTTTTGTTTGTTTTGCTTTTCGAGACAGGGTTTCTCTGTGGCTTTTTTTTTTTTTTGTATTTTTTTTGTTTTTCGAGACAGGGTTTCTCTGTGACTTTGGAGTCTGTCCTGGAACTAGCTCTGTAGACCAGGCTGGTCTCGAACTCACAGAGATCCGCCTGCCTCTGCCTCCCGAGTGCTGGGATTAAAGGCGTGAGCCACCATCGCCTGGCTTCTCTGTGGCTTTTTGAGCCTGTCCTAGAACCAGCTCTTATAGACCAGGCTGGCCTTGAACTCACAGAGATTCACCTGCCTCTGCCCCCTGAGTACTGGTATAAAGGCATGCGCCATCACCACCTGGCAACTATTTTTTTTAATTGTATGTGAATGTGTTCTATTTACTTATTTTTCTTTTATTGCACATAAGACTTTTTTTCCTAACAAAATAACCTGATTAGAGTTTTCCCTTCCTCTACTCCACCCAGCATGAAAAAAAAATAAAAAAAAACAACAACAAACAAAAAACAAATAAAAGGAGGACATGACTGACTACTCCTGGGTACAGCGGAAGAGGTTTATCGTCGATATGAGGGAGATTACAGCTAAGGGCATCTAGACGAGTTCAGAGTGGACATGGCCAGACTGAGGCAGTCTGTGTGAGGAGGAGGCAGAGCAAGACAGGAGCTGCTGCCAGGAGGTGGTGGCGCACGCCTTTCATCCCAGCACTCAGGAGGCAGAGGCAGGTGGATCTCTGTGAATTCAGGGCCAGCCTGGTCTACAGAGCGAGTTCCAGGAAAGGAACCAAAACTACATAGAAACCTTGTCTTGGAAAGAGAGAGAGAGAGAGAGAGAGAGAGAGAGAGAGAGAGAGAGAGAGAGAGAGAGAGAGAGAGAGAGAGAGAGAGAGGAGAGGGAGAACCAAGGCTGGAGAGTTCAGGGTAGAGGTGGGGTATGCCAGGCAGGGAGACCCTGTTAACAGGACGGGACTAACCTTGTGGCCAGCATCAGGTTGGCCGTGTTAATAGGTACTTCAGTTAGTCTGTCCTAGGTTTGAGAGTTAATACTCTTCACCCCCCCTCCCGTTCTGATCCACTCCTTTCCGCCTATCATTAGAAAACAAACCGGCAGCCAGGTGGTGGTAACCTTTCATCCGAGCACTCAGGAGGCAGAGACAGGCAGGTGTACGTGAGTTTACAAACTCTGTTCAAGGACAACCTGGGCTGTCACCCAGAGAAACCCTGTCTTGGAAAACCAAAAAATAAAAAAGAAAGGTAGGAAGGAAGGAAGCAAGAAAGGAAGGGAGGAAGGAATAAAGAAAAAAGAAAGAAACAAAGAAAACAAAGGGCTTCTATGGGATAATAATAAAATAAAATTAAATAAGATAGGACTGGAGAAATGGCTCAAAGGTTAGGAGCACTGTACACTCTTCCCAAGGTCCTGAGTTCAATTCCCAGCCACCACATGGTGACTCACAACCATCTGTAATGAGATCTGGCGCCCTTTTCTGGCCTGCAAGCATACATACAGGCAAGAGCAGTATACATAAATAAATCTTTAAAAATATATAGTAAGCCAAAACAAAAACTAACACCTCAAAATTGGGGGAAAACCATTCCAAATGAAAAGAGAAAACACAAGAAACAGAGACCCACTCAGGAATCCCATAAAAATATTAAACTGGAAGTCATAATAGAGGCACAAAGGACCTGGAGGGTAAAAAGAAAGAAAATATAAATAAACTAAAATAAAAATATAAAATAATAAAATTTTAAAAAAGGAGATTCCTGGCACAATGTTATGAGACAGGGAAAAGAGGATCCTCCAAAGGTGCCGAGGAGTTCATTTTCTGTTGGCTATTTACTGCTGGGCAGTCAGTCTACCCCTAAGTAGTTTGTCCCCAGCAAGACTCCCTTGGAGGAAACTAAGTTTTCCTTTGCAAGTGGTTATCAATTGGAGATGGCTTCTGGGTTAAGGACGGGAGCATGCTTCCCTGTTTCCTTTTAACTCTAAGACCCCCATCTGCTGCAGAGCTGTGCAGACCCTGTGCATGCTGCCACAGTCTCTGTGAGTTCGAGTGTGCATCTATCCTGTTGATTTCGAGGGCCTTGTTCCTTTGGTGTTCTCCGTCCACTCTGACTCTTACATTATCTTTTTGCCTACTCCTCTATCGGGTTCCTTGAGTCCTGAGGGGAGGGATCTGATGGAGACATTTTACTTAGGGCTGAGTGTTCTCTGCACATCTTGCTGTAGGTGTCTCTTTATCTGTTCCCATCTGCTTCAGGAGGAAGTGTCCCTGATGATGGCTGAGCAAGGCGGTGACCTGTGAGTATGGCAAAGTATCATTAGGAGTCACTTTATTGCTACATTTATTATTTGGTTTTAGCCCAGGTCCCTGGGTTATCCTGTGTTAGGTTCTTGGTCACCTAAGCAATATCAGGTAGGGGTTCCATCTCATGGAGTGGGCCTTCAGTTAAATCAGATATTGATTGGTTACTCCCGCAAACTTTGTGCCACCATTGCACTAGCATATCTTGTAGGCAGGACACCGTTGTAGATCAAAAGGTTTGTAACTAGGTTAGTGTTTACGTTTCTCCCTTGGTAACATGCAGAGTACCTTCCTATACCAAAGATGCTACAGCAAAGGGGTGAAGGCTCTATGTAGGCCTCGGCTCGACTCCTCCGTGTGTAATGAGTTGTGTAAGGTGTTGTGTTGAGCAATGGGACCTTGCTGTCAGTTTGTGGAGAGCAACCTATAGTCTTGGCAACAGCCTGTGTTGTTTTGAGGTTGCCATGGATCTTTTTAGTTAACACCTCAACTAGAAGTCATCCAATATTAGTATCAGAAGCTTCACTTGGTGTCAAGAACTGCCTGGTTGGGACTCTGTTTCCTCCACTTATTTGGCAATTTTATTTAGATTGCTTTCATATTCATATATATATATATATGTGTGTATGTATATATGGAAACTTCTCTTGTATTGAGTTTCTATACTAGCTCTCAAATGGGCCTTAATTTCAACTGTCTTTCCCTGTATTCCTTCCTGTTTAATTGGGGGGCTTCACCCTACCACCTAGGCATCCATCTTAAAATGTTGGGTGGAAAATTCCATTTAAAAGCTGTCCCCACCAGGAGTTGCCTCAGTTCAAACTCCACCTCTGAGAAAGTCCTCAAATGGCAAACCCTCCCCAGGGAGGATCAAGAAGACCTCCAAAAGGTGACCCCTCCTCAGGGAGGGTCAAGACTGCTCCCATAGGCTATTTAAACTGCCCCCAGAGAATGAACACATGGTCTTCCCATTTTTTGTGATCTTTTTGGTTTTCCTTTCCGACCCTCCATGTTTCCTGGGGGACACCGGGGAGTGCTTCCATTCATTAAACCTGAGCTCTTTTCTAATTTGGTCTGATCTGGTTCGATTTGGATTATTGTGTAGGCGGAGATGTTTGTTGGCCAAGAAAAAGAATACTTAACATTTGGAGGTCCCACGGGGGAGGAGGCTGTTTTTCCCACTGGCCCAGGGCTATGTGTTAGAAAATGCCCTTCTTGCCCGTGCTCTCCACCAGGCTAAGATGGGCTTCATCTGGGTGAGTTCCCCCTTTTCAAGTACAAGCCGCTAGGGTCCAGGACCCTTTTATGTTTGTTGTTTGTCGGGGTGTCTGTGGAAGTCACCATCTGGGCCAGGCACTGGACCCCACAAGCGGCAAGGCAGTCCTCACTGAGGTGGGATTGTGTGGGTAGAGTCGTCTGCCCGTGCATTTCTCAGGCTCCTCTGTTTTTGACTCAAGAGTCTTATCATGATGGATACATTATGATAGGCATTGAGTCCCAAGATTTGGCATAGACTTATAAAATGGGCTCTTGCCCATTTTAAAATCCGCCCATTCAAAGCCAGTTTTCCAAACGCCCTTGGGCTGCCTTTTACAAAAATCTTTTTAAATTGGGGCTGTCTACCACCTAACAAAACAAACAAGGCCCCAAAGCCCATGGTTTCTGCTCCTGCTCCCACTTCCCAGCTCCCCTCCCGGCTTCTCTAGCTGTTTACTGTTCATCTCTCCCTGTTTGTTCTCTACAATGGATCCATTTTGCCCCTGTCCTTCCACCCTAAAACTGTATAGTTCTTCCGTTCTTTGTTTCTGTTCCCTCTTACAGCGCCTGCTAATCTGGCCCTTAATGGGACCACCTGTGTGCTTCCCTGGCTTCTGCTGCTTACCTACACCAGGATTTTTAAGTTGGCCAATTGACACCGGTTCCAAAATAATTTTGTCTGTCTGTTAAAATAATGTGGCCACAGTGTGCTTATTTTATGTCTATGTGAGTATGTGTGTTTGTTTCCACAGTATGCTTGTCATGTCTCTGTGAATATGGGAGCATGTTTTAAGATCTGTAAAACTTATAACTCTAGATTACAACAGTTCCGGAAAAATACAAACACATGGGTAACCTTCATTTTGACCTCATTGCCATCTTGGGTAAGAGTACCCACGTGTGCTAGCATTCTTTGACTTATTCAAATATTCCTTTTATTCTTCTTACATTTGCTACCATGTAAGCTGTAACTAATTGGGTAAAATACATGTCTAAAGTTAACTTATATATCTAGTTTAATATAAGTAACTGGCGATGGTACCCAATTCTCAAGTGCCTTTGCAGATCTGAGAGTATGGCATTCAACAAAAGAGCTCCTAACGCAGAGACACGCCAGCTCCTGCAGCATCCTATAGCTCCTCCAAGAAGGTGTATGGTTACAGAAGACCTTCCACCTCAAAGCGTGCCATTGGGTATGGCAAAGCCACCCACACAGCAAAAAGCTGCCTTCCACCTCATCAACTTCCTGAATGCTACACTGGGAATTGATCTTCACAGCCAATGCCCACATAGAAGCGAATACATACCATATTTGTCTTTTGGGATCCGTGTTATCTCACCCAGGATGTTTTTTTCTAGTTCCATCCATTTATCTGTGAATTTCCTGAGTTCATTATCTCTACTGGCCAAGTAATACTCTATTGCAATAATGTACCATATTTTCTTTACTCATTGGTCTGTTGAGGGACAGCTAGTCTGTTTCCAGTTTCTGGCTATTAAGAACAGAACAGCAGTGAGCTTGGGTGAGCATGGATGAGCAAGTGTCTCTGTGGTAGGACAAACAACCTTTGGGTATATGCCCAAGAATGGTACAGCTGAATTTTGAGATAGAAAGAGTACCATCTTCCTTAGAAACCACCACGCTGGTTTCCATAGTATGTTTGCACTCCCGCCAGCAATGGGTGAGCACTCCCCTTGCTCCACATTCTTGTCAGTCCGAGCTGTCACTTGTTCTGTTTATCTTATCCATTCTGAAAGGTGTAAGATGAAATCTAAAGGTAGCTTTGCATTTCCCTGTTGACTAAGGATGTTGAACATTTCTTTAGGTGTTTCTTAGCCATCTGAGTTTCCTCTTTTGATAATTCTCTGCTTATATCTGTGCCCCATTTTTTAATTGAGTTATTTGCTTTCTTGATACCTAGGTTTTTGAGTTCTTTATATATTTTATAAATTATCCCTCTGTCAGATATGTTGTCGGTAAAAATCCTTCCCCATGCTGTAGGCTGAAGCTTTGTCCTAATAATAGTCTTCTTTGCCTTACAGGAGCCTCTCGATTTCACGAGGTCCTGTTTATTAATTGTGGTGTATAATTCTACAATAATGGCAGAAGCAGATATTTTAAAGTCTCCGAGACAACTGCAATATTAGACTAACTTTGCGTGACTCTGCCGGTGACTAAGTCATAGTCACTGACAATACCCTGTTCTTTGCGCCACATCCGGGACAGGAATTAGCTGGGCCAGGCTTGATGATGGGCCAGGAATCCCAGGCAGGAGACTCAGGGGCCCCAGGTCAACTCAGTGAGACCTTATCTCAAAATAAACTGGAAGAGGGCTGAGGGGCAAGCTCAGCAATAAAACACTTGCCTCCCATTAGTGAGGCCATAGGTGTGAATCCAGTATTGAGAAGAGAAAAGCTGCTAAATGCCACACCGTGGTCAGTGAAAATAATGACTGCCCCTATGTGACCAGCTGTGGGCCTTCTAAAGCACATCCAATAGCAAAGCTCGAATTTAGGTGAATTTGAACATGAGGGTGATTAGAACTATGACAGAAACGGACACATTTGTGTCTTCCCAAAATGTCAGAATTTATACATTCACATGCTACTTTATTGGCTGTGATTTGCCAAGTGCTCCTGCTTTGGTTTAATAACTGAACATTGGCAACCACAGGTTTGCTTTGTTTGTTTTGTTTCTGCTTCTTATTTCTGCTTGTTTCGTCCTGTGGGTGTGGGACGAGTGGGTGTGTCACTACAGCTTTTAGGTCTGAGCCTGGGTTCTGGCAGACCCAGCAAGCTGGTCTTGACCATACATCCATCCCCACGGCATCAAGAGACAAGAATGAAAAGCAGGAAGAGGTTTATTTAAAGCAGCCACGAGGAGTCCTAACGACCCCACCCCCGAGTCTATCTCTAGGGATCTGCTCTGAAGTTTATGTTAAGAAGTGTATGCCAGCAAGCCATCCTGCTCACGGCTGCATCTCAACAGTCACTGGCCCGGCGGCGGCATTGTCTCTGTTCTACTCTGTTCTGCAAAATGATCTAATCGTCAGGTTTGTGTGAAATAATCCTCCAGGGAGCTGCTTCTCTGGCTGCTCAGGCTTCAGCTTTTCTTTTCTCCTAGCATGAGATTTCTGCGGAAATTCCAGTTCCTTGGGGGTCATTATTTCAAGAATTTGACAGAGAGAGGGAAGGGCACAAGTGTTTCTCTCTTCATCAGATGTTTCTCCTGCCAGGATGGCTGCAGAGGTATTCATGTTCACAGAGGAGATGGAGTCTTTCTGGGTCTCCATTGGCTCTCAGAATAGAAGCAAATGCTGCTTTGTAAGGAGGGACAGCAGTAGGTCACACAGTGGGGACCAGGCTGCCCAGGAAGTCCTGATCTTCGTCCAGGGTGCAGTCTCCCTGCCTTGCACAATTGCCCTCATCTGGGAGGCATCTGTCCTGGGACTGTCTGCTCTTCCAGGAGGCTGAGGTACTTCAAAGGCAAGATTACAGACAGCGATAACCCTGTACCTTCACCCCAAGTGAAAGAGACAGACACAAAAGCAACAGCAGAGACGTCTTGTTTGGTTTTTGTTGGAGACGGGCTCTCACTACGAAGTCCTGGCTGGACTAGAACTAGACATATATGCCAGTTAGCCTTGAACACGCAGCTCTTGCCTCTGACTCGTGCTAGATTATAGGCACAAGCCACACACACACACACACACACACACACACACACACACACACGGCTCTCTGAGTTACTTTGTTTCCAGTTACTTTCCCCTTGCACTCAAAAAATTGACCAAATAACATTTGCTCAAGTGAAGATTTAATCAGTACAGAAGCGAAATTAGCAAGAAGGCTGTGGGCAAGAAACGGTGCCACATATTTACCCAACAGAGAGGCTGAGTCAGAGGGCTGAGAGTTTGAGATCAGCCTGGGCTACACGAGTTACTGTCTTAAATAAAAAGTAAAACAAACAAACAAACAAAAAACAACAACAACAACAAAAAAAAACCTTTCCTTGGTATTCAGTAAAGTGTTCAAATTTCTTTATATGGGTAGGGACACACACAACCTGCCAGCTTTCTTTTTTCTGCTTCATTTTGACCTTTGAGATACGGTCTCCATCTAAAGCTCAGGCTGGCCTGGAACTCGTGGCCATCCTCCTACCTCAGCCTTCTAAGTACTGGTATTTCCTTCCTTTTTAAGGATTATATACTATCCCTTAATGTACACAGATGCTCTGTATTCAACCATTTGCCTGTAAATGGATATTCATGTTGTTTGGAGGCTGAGTTTTCTGTTTATGTTGTTGCTATTAGAAACAGTACTCTGACAATATTCTATATTTTTAAGCTGTTAAAGCCATCCCTAAATATACTCTCCCTCTTAGTGGATGCATCTCTTTTCTTCATGCCACTGTCTTCTCATCTTCCTGTTCAACACAAACACACACACACACACACACACACACACACACACGACCTCCCTCTGTTGGGAATGCTCTTCCTCTATCTCCCTCTACCTCTCTGCTGGGGACCTCACTTTTTATCTCCCCAAGTTCCCCATCCCATCACTATGGTAGGTCAAGGACTCCTCCTCCACAGTCCTATGGCACCTTCTACATCCCATAATGAGTTGGTTATCTCTCTACACCTGCCCTTGCAGGGACAAGAACGGACTCACTGTGGATCCTCAGTACCTGCCATCATGGTCTACATGCAGTGGGTCTAAGGACACACCCTGAAGCCTGTCTGAACGGATTGCCCTCCCGCGTTCCCTTAGTGTGCCTTCGATCTCATTCCCTCTGTCTGTGTTGAAGCCTTAGATTACGGCTCTCCGGGAAAACATCAGAGCCTAGGACAAGCTGTAACAGACTAAGAACATTTCAGAAAGATTAAAGCAACACATGACGCCGTCAGTGGCCAGTCCCTCCTTGTTGTCACATTTTGGGGACTGCTCTGGTCCTGGTAGCAGCCTGGCTGTCTTCCCTTGAACCTTACCTGAGCCCTCTCAGCCAGCTGGCTCTGATCCAGCTCATTTGGTTCTACTTTTCTTCCCATTGCAGTCCCACCAGAAGAGAGGCAACAATCACGGAAGAATCTGGAGAATTTGCAGCAGTCAGTTGAGGCTGGCCTTGGCAATCTAGGAGCTGGGTGATCTTGGAGGTCAGCTGGGTGGTGCTGGCGAAGGGTGGCCAGAGGAAGGTGGCAACCTTTTCTCAAAAGAAGAGTGCTCGCTAGTGTTACCCACCCGCCACACTGTTGCTCCCAAACCCAACCCTCGCGAGACTTTGGAGGGACAGGTTATAGGCCACAGATTCCCTCTCTGGCTTCTGAGGCTACTGTCTGGAAGCAGGAGGCAGAGGGAGGGATCCAGAGGGTTTGTCCTCACATCCTTTTACAGTGACATACATGGACAACCATGGAGGAAGTGTTTCAACCTCCATCTCTGGTGAGAGCTCTAGAAACCCAGGACTTCTCACTCCTCCGGCCTTTGAGTGCGGCCAGCCGTTACTGGGAGGGGAGAGATCTTCAGTGAGACCTGCAGGCCTCCCCGACCTGACTTCTGAATTTAATTTCCCATGCAAAATAGTAGTTTAGTCTTTGCTGCTTTTGAGGACCAATACCCCTATGAGATGTGCAAAAGCCTTGAATGGTTCACTAATTTTTTTTTTTTCTGAAGTAGAGTGAACAAAGGGAGTTGGGGGCCTCATTAGGGCCTGGGAGCAGTTCCCTCAATTAGCATGTGCCTGTGTGTGTGTGAAGGTGTCTCACTTCTCAGAAGGATTACGGGTGTCAGAAGGGAAGAAAGAAATGGTTCAGGCTTGTTTGTTCTTTGCCTGTAGACAGCTCTGCCTTTACGACTTCTGTGAAGAGTATTCGCCTATCCGCGGTCACTGTAGCCACAAGCCAAGCTGTGGAGTCACCATTGCTCACTTCCTGGTCTGACCACTCTGGCAACTCTAACCTCCCACTGACCCAGATTCTTCTGGCAGCTTCAGGGAGCTGAGCCAAGAGTGATAGGCAGATTAGGTCTTTAAAGGGAGGGCTGCCAGAGAGATTAGTCAGCAGAAGAACTGCGCTTCAGAGCAAGGTGTGCACTGGGCCAAATGCTCATCTGTGGGCTCCCAAATCTCTCGCTGGTTCCCACGCCCCTTCCTCCTTCCCTCGGTAGATTACTTGGCCCACTGTCTAGCAACCAGAAACTCCAAACCCTAACCAGGTTCCCTCTAGCCTCGCAAAAACTCCACCTTTCTATTTAATCGGAAGATCCCTGAATGAGAACCTGGGGGTCAATGTGGCAACGTCGCAGCGATGCGGGAGTATCATTTAGACCCAGCTCTTTAAACTCTGGCTCCCATGGCTGTGATCCCTACGGCATTGTACATTTGAATGTAGGAATCACAAGACATGACTAACTTTTTTTTTTCTTTTCTGGATGTCCAACGACCAAGAGTAAGTTGAGAACCAAACACTTAACGAAACCAAGTGTTTCCGCCGCACCGAGCGCCCATGGTGTTTGTGAGCCTTCCCCTGCAGCTTTGGTTCACTGCGGCTGCTTTGGTTGGCTGGGAACACACGGCATTCACACATTGCCCCGTGCATGCTGTCACAGCATACAATGCCAGCCAATCCTGCCTGGAATATCTCAGCTGGGATTTGAGGCCATTGTGTGCTATGAATTACGGTCTTTTTATTATAGATACAAAGTTGTCTGCTCCTGTGGAAACAATGGTTTAATTACAGGAAACAAAGGCTTCTAATGTTTTCTGCCATCCTTTCTCAGCATTTAAATATCAAATTAGTACATCTTTGGATTGCATATCAAATTAGTACATCTTTGGATTGCATATCAAATTAGTACATCTTTGAATTATATTTTGTTAGAATGCTTGGTTTTTAAAATTGTTGTTTGTGTTGCTGACTTGAATTTCATCTAAAAGATTGCTAAATGAATTTTGGCTTGGGATAAGGAGAGAATTTCCAAGAATTTCTGAAATAGAAATGGCCCAAAGCACACTTCTGTAAAGTTGTACTATATATTTATGTGTAGTGGCATTCTTTGAATTAATGATGAAGAAATCAAAATATTAATCAAACCTGGAAAGTGCTGGAGATGTACTGGGTCCTGTTGTACCAAATACATGTTCAGCTCAGATTAAATTCTTTGTGTAAAAATAAACAAGCATATTCATCTCATTAGTATGTAAATTTGCTTTCGTCTCTAATAAATGGCAAAGATATATATATATATATGAATTGTTTTAAAATAAAGCTATTGTTTATCATCATTGTGTGTTTGATTTGTATACCTATTTTAGATACGTGGTCTGTTCAGGGTCCCTTAAAATTTTTCCCAGGTAGGAAAGAGTTGTGAATGAAAGCTGTCTAAGAAGCCCCGATTTGAGGCTGTCTGCTCCCCTCCCCACCAAATGGAATGTGGGAATTAATAAAGTAAAGCATTCAGAGCTCTCTGAGTTCCCAAGGGACAAGAGCTGGGAATGGCAGATTCGGTGGTATAATTGGGGGCATTTAATAAAGCCACTAACTGCTAGGCCTTCCCCCGTAGCAGAATTTCACGGCACGAATCTCCCAAAGGTCTCCTCTAAAATAGAATTTTTTAAAAAGTCAACAGAAGCAGAAAACATGGAAGGCTTCGGTAATGACGGACCCCGGGCTAGGTTCCTCTGACCTTGGGGGAGGGGATGCTTTTCTTAGGAAAAGTGAAGGCTTCTTCCTCTCACAGAGAGGCTGGAGAGGTAATGAGAAACACGGAAGCAAGCTGGAATACTGAAATGTAGTAAGACCGGGCATCTCCCTGCCTGATCCTCATGTATATTCCATTATGATGATTTTTAAGCAGACCACCATGAGGCTGTCTAAAGCTCGCAGATGCTGCACAAGGCCAAGGCAGCAGGGGGATGACAATCACAGCACAGAGAATTCCAGCACAGCTTTCTGAAAACAGGCTTGATTTGTATTCCTCAAAACAAAAACCAACAAAACAATAAAACAAAACAAAAACCCTAAACTCTCTTTTTAAATTGTCTTCTGGTCTTCAGTGAAATCCCAAACTTCTTTATATACTTAAAACCTGAAATTCAATACAAAACTCAATATTTAAAAAAAAAAAAGAATTTATAAATTCTTTTTTTTTTTTTTTTTTTTTTGGTTTTTCGAGATAGGGTTTCTCTGTGGCTTTGGAGCCTGTCCTGGAACTAGCTCTTGTAGACCAGGCTGGTCTCGAACTCACAGAGATCCGCCTACCTCTGCCTCCCAAGTGCTGGGATTAAAGGCGTGCGCCACCACCGCCCGGCCAGAATTTATAAATTCTTAACATGACATCGAGGAAAGCTGGGAGGAAGAAGGCTTAGGAAGCCAGCTCTCTCTGTACTATTACAGGCAGCGTGAAAAAGACAAGGGAGGGAAGCAGAACTCAGCTACAGGGCTTCTCTCTGGACAGTCAGACATTCTTTAGTGGCCCTGGTGGTTAAAACAAAACAAAAGACACCCACAGAAACCGAACGACTGGGTGTGCCCACAAAGGCCTGTAATTCCAGCACTGGGGAGGCAGAGGCAGAAGGATGAGAAGTAGGTCATCCTTGGCTACTTATTGAGTGCAAGGCCAGCCTGGACTATCTATTTCAAAACAAAAACAAAACTTACAGTTTGCTTGGAAAAACCAAGCAGCTTCCATTGGCAGCTGCCAGAATTCAGAAGGCCAGACTCGGGCTCAGCCTGGCCCACTCAGTGGAAGATTACATGTCTTATATAAGGCTGCAATACCCTCCAACGGAGTGAGTAATTTTGTGCTATTTTGGGGATGGTGCAGTTCTTTAAAACAAAGTGATAAATTAAAGCGGCCTTGGTAATGCAGCAAAAATGTCGAGCCGTTTCAAGGCAAAGGAGCGGGGACTCGGCGTTGCAAGGCAGAGGCAGATGAGAAGCTTGGAGTCCTCGCTCAGCTCAGTGGAAAAAAAAAAAAACCATCCAAGTCTGGTACAGAATTCTAGAAACTGTGCTGTACTGAGTCTTCTGTCTGGGCTTGGGGAATCACTAACGAGAACCAGTGCTCGTAACTGAACCCCAGCTGGCAGGGGATTCCTGGAAGACTGGCACCTCTCCTGTTTCCTTACTGAGCCAGGTTAACGTTCCTCCTCTTGCGGTCCAGCGGCCTGCACGCTGGCGCCTGTCACTTCTCCCCAAGTCCAGCCCTCCTTCTCCACATGGCATTTTGCTGAGACCTGAATCCCACACATTGATTCAAACTCCGAAAAGGAGTTCTGTGTTTTCATGCGGTACCTTCTGGTCCTTATTCAAAGGGACCTTCTTTGCCTCAGGTTCTTCTGAAACCAGAGGTAATGATTACAGAGGGAGCAATCAATTGCTCCGCTGTTGCTTAACTGCATTAAATACCTCTTTTTTTTTAATTTTTGGAATTTTTAGTGTTTTCCATTTGCCCTACTTTATAATTTGCTTTCCTGAAGGCAAGCAAAATAAAGTAAAATGAATGCGTAAAAAAAAGTAAAAAATTTTTTAAAGTGAAATCTATTACTTATCAAAGAAAATATTTTATATCATGTTCTCCTTATATCGAGGAAGTAAAACACAACGCTGAATGTTCAAGCTGCAACCAGATATGGTGGCACACGCCTTGTAATCCCAACACCGAGGAGGCTGAGGGAGAAGCGTCGCTGTGAGTTCAAGGCCAGCATGGGTTATATAGCCGTCCTAGTCAGAGTTCTGCTGCTATGAAGCCGTGACCGCAGCAGCTGGAATAAAGGAAAACACTTGTTCGGGGCTGGCTTAGTTTGGTTTAAACTCAGAGGTCTAGTTCATTGTTAGCCTGGCTGGAAGCATGGCTCGTGCACGCAGGCACGGTGCTGGAGAAGGAGCTGGGAGTTCTACATCTGGATTGGCAGGCAGCAGGAAGAGAGAGACACTGGGCCAGGCTTGAGCATCTGAGACCTCAAAGCCCACCCCCAGTAACACACTTCCTCCAACAAAGCTACACCTATTCCAACAAGACCATAATAGTGGCCTAGCATGTCATTCTCTGATGATCAAGCATTCAATCTATGAATCTGGGAAGACCATTCTTATCCAAACTACCACAACAGCGACACCCTGACTCAACAACAAACAAACAAACAAACAAGACAAAAAGTTGAATTGGAGTGATATCAGTAGAGTCGGATTTTTTAAAAATAATTTTTTTCTGCCTTTAAACTGATTGCAGAGGGAAAATATCTAGTTCACTACATATTTTAGAAATTCTGTAAGCTTTACCTGCTCTTATTTGTTAATAACCCAAATTTGCCAATATCCTGAATTTTTTTCCAAAGCAATTTCAACAAGTGCATGTTCTTATTTTGCATTTAATTCATGAGTCATGGCCATAAGACGCTAAGCAAAATAACTGGGTGCCCAGGGAGGAAAAACTTGGTGTGCCACATTCTCTCTCCCTCCCTCCCTAGGGTGGCAGGAGTCATTCAGGGATCAGAATGCTCTTGTCCCCATCTCAACTTTAGCCCTCTGTGCCACCACCAGCAGAAGCCCATGGTCAATCTTGTTTTCCTTGATGGAATAGCCACCAGCTCCTTCTTGGTGTCTGACTTCTGGCCTCTTGAACCTTGCTCTTCTTTCTGGCTCTGCCTGTGGGAGGAAAATCTGAAGAAAAAAAAAAGCTACTCAAACTGAAAACTACTTTTACCCCCAAATGGTTTCTCCCAACATAAGAGCTGGGAAATTGCAATTATTAAGTTGGCATTTGCAAAAGCTTTTGGTGACGAGGCCAAGCCCACAACCGCTAGAGCTGGGATGGAACTTAAGACCTGTGTTTTTCCCTGATGCTTCTCGGACTCTGGGCTTTATCAGACAGGATGAAGACAATGTTCCTAGGGTTTGACACTTGTAAAAACACTCCTCCATCACCCTGGCCGTGTGTGGCAGCCTGCCAAGACAGGAATAAGGCCAAATTTAGCAGGGTCCTTCAGCACTATGACCATGGTTGAAATGATTGCCTGACATAGAACAAGAAAGGCTCAAGGGGGAAAAATGTGTTGTCCCACAAAGTCCAAAGCCTGGTAACTCATATTCTTGACCCTGATTGTGGTTGCCAGTCATTCGTTCCTGGCTGCCCAGCAGCTTTGCAGGAGATCTGACCTTGATTGCTTTCCTGGCCTTACTCTTCTGCCTGTTTTGGTTCAAATCTCAATGTAATTCCTAGTCTCATGGTTTAAGTTCTTGATTCCCTAGTTTTTGGAGTCCTTTCGAAGGTTGTACAGTCCTGAGGAGAGGCTGGCAAAAGGGGCCCACTAGAGGCCGACCTTGGAGATGCTGGCGTAAGTGGGCCACTAGGGGCAGACCTTTGAAGTTAGTACCTGCTCCTGGCTCCAGCCCTGAGTTCTGCTTCCTGGTTAATGGTCACGTGAAAAGCTGCCCGTACCTCCCCTGTTGCAATGGGTTGAAATCTCTTCAACTATTAATCAAAATAAACTTTTTTCTCTTGAGTCATATTTATCTATTTTTTTTTTTTTTACAAAACTGAGACCAAACACAACACCTACACACCTACTCTGTGATATGCTTTTCTGCTGAGTGGCAGGCATTCTGGGGCGTCGCTACATTGGCCACAAATCTTTCCTCTTAGCTGTTGAGAGGAGCCTGCGTGGACCCCCATATTTTGTTTACTTCTTTTTCTTAGCTCCTCCTCCACTGGTGGATGTTCACTTTGCTTCTAGTGTGTTACTTTTATAAAAATTGCTTGAAAAAACACAAATTTTAGCTGGCATATTTGATAATTTCTCCAAGACACATATCAGGAATCAAAACAATTGGGTTTATGGTAATGCTTGCTCTACATCTTGAGAAACTTTTCCGGATTATTAACGCGATAGTACCAGTGCCAGCATCCACGTTTCCAGGGACAGTCTGGTTTTTACTGGATGCCTTCTCGTGTTTTGGTGGCATGTACACTTTCTTTACTAATTGTTTCTTTTTCTTCTGTGTTTATTTTTCAGTTAGGTTTCCCGATTTCTTATCAGTTTGTAGATTTTTTTTAAATGAAGCTAAGAATGGTGGTACATGCCTATATGCTTCCAGTATTCAGAAGGTTGAGGTAGATTGGGCCACATGAGTTTCAAGTCAGCCTGGGTTATAAAGTGAAACTTTACCTAAAATAAAAAGAAAAGTTGTCTTAATGAACACATGTATTCACCCCTTAGCTTCAAGGTTAGTTAGTCCTGGACGATACATTCCCCATCCGCTTCTACCCGGTACAATTGTTATTTTGAAGAAAATTCCCATGGACCACTATTATTATCACACATAAACATAAAGAGAATTCTCATAATGTCAACAAATATCTAGCACTCATATTTCCCTTATCAGCTCTTATATTTTTAAAAAGTAATTAATATTAACACAAATACCCAGACAGTTAAATTTCATTTGTTTCAAATATTTTTAACATTTGTTGGTATCAGTGTTCAAATAAAGTCCTCAATTCTAATTGGATAGCAAGCCATTAACAGATAGATAGATACATAGATAGATAGATAGATAGATAGATAGATAGATAGATAGATGGATGGATGGATGGATGGATGGATGGATAGATGGATAGATAGATAGATAGATAGATAGATAGATAGATAGATAGATAGATAGATAGATTCTTTCCCTCTTTCACTAGAGAATTCCGGTGGGTTTTCTGTGGCGTTCCCTCAGGCCTTGATCTTGTGACTACATCTATTTAACATGTTCCCCTCCATGCATGGGTTTGGTTGGCCAGAAACAGGCTTGACCTTTTGTCATGAATACTTGTGTGTACTTCCAGCAAGGCCATATGATCGTCTGTCTCTCCATGAGGTTACCAGCCGCCCATACCTGTGTCACTGGGCCTACTTTGGGAAACAGAAGACATGCAGAAATTTAGTATACAGAATTATTAAAATAATAGCCGTGAAAAATGTAATGATGCCTCCACAGGGCACCTTATATCTGAGGGAGACTATCAAAGGAAAACAACCCTGGAATAGGGGCTCCTCTAAGGCTGGGGTTTTGCCATTGTTGAAGAAAGCTTGAGGAGTTGTTGGGGACACTGGGCTATCAGGCAGGAGTGTGTTTATAGGTGCCATGCAAGAAGGGAAGAGTCCAGCAGGTGCAGGCAGGCTGAGGCTAAGGCTTCTTACCTGCCGCGCACAGTAGGAGGTTTAAGACCACACTGAAAAGGCTGAGCGTCAGCACCCTGATGGTGGAAGTGGTCAGGAGGTAGAGCCCATCGGAGCTGTGAAACCTGCACATCACGAGGGTCAAGGCAAGGGGTCCCCAAAGCCAATCAGGGGCTCTGGGGTTGCAGATGACCTTGACGACACCGTGAAGATCTTGAGGGCACAGAGCGCTGCTGACGCGGTTATATGGCACTGCTGGAAGCCAGGCACCAGGAGAGAAACCCAGGGAAAGGTCCCCTGCTTCCTGCAGTGTCTCTTCAGTGCCCCCTACTGATGAAGCTTCAGATTGCACTCATTGTGAAGGAGAAAGGCTAGGGTTGAGAGGCAATATTTAATAACTAACACAATGGTCACCATTTACCTTCCTTGTTTCTTTGAAGGGGCAAGATGGGGCAAGATGGCTCTGTCTGCCTTCCTATATTTGCTGGATGCGTCTACAGGGAGGAAGTTCTCCCATCTCCTTGAGTACCCAAGGCACAAGGTATACAAGCACCTGGCTCCTTCCCCACAGCCAATTTCTCCTCTTCTTACTTAGCCTAGCTCCCTAGAATCCCAGTGTATTTTTCATCCTTTAGGTAAATGAGATACTATCTTCCCAGCCCTTATCTTCACGTCTAACAACCCAGCCTGTCTTCTTCACACAGGCCTGGTTTCTTGTGAAAGCTATTGTCTACTAACTACTGACTGAGTCCCGGCTCTCCCCACAAAGCCTGAACAGAAGGATGGAAATAGAGCTTTTCATTCCCACCTCATGTAACCCCACCAACAAAGCACCCCAAGACATGCTTGCTAACCCAGGGAAGACAAGCAAGCCACCTGGCTGGGGATGGGCAGAACCGGGGTTGAAACACTGGGCTGTTTAACTCTGGGAGCCTGCAGGCCTGGGAAGACCTCACATCGGTTAGAGTAGCCTCAAGTTGGACTCTCCTGGGCCTTCATCTCTCTATTTGATTTCATTTTCCAGGTTACACCTTTTAGCATCACTGTTGGAAACCTCCGAATTTCTGGCCCCACCGCAAGGGTGAATTAGCTGGGGCAATGCTGGAGCGCTCACCCTGGTGGTGAGGACAGGGGAGAACTGGCGGGTGGACCAGCCGGACAGGTGCCCAGGCCCAGAAGCAGTGTTAAGACTTGGTCCATCCCGACATCCACCCCATCTGTGATCTGCTCCCGCACACGAAGGGTCCTGACTCACAGACCCAAAACTGCAGCATCCCTGCAACACAGGGCAACAGCAGGGCATCCCAGAAGAGTCCCAGTGAGGGCCCAGCTTCGATGGTATAATAGAAACCAGAGGCCCCGAACTAGACCAATGACTCTTTGCCATGAACGCTGGCAAGTAAAGACACACAGACAAAGGCGTTTACTGTGTGACTCA
The DNA here is from genome assembly GCF_950005125.1 of Chionomys nivalis. Taxonomy (NCBI): domain Eukaryota; kingdom Metazoa; phylum Chordata; class Mammalia; order Rodentia; family Cricetidae; genus Chionomys; species Chionomys nivalis. Next base: position 19,414,844 of record NC_080109.1, read on the forward strand.
CTGTATCACACTGTAGTTTCCATGACAAGATTTTTAATTTTTCCATTTTTTTCTCTTTTCTTTTCTTTTTTTCCCTTAAATTTTGCTTTATTGGATGGGAGGAGGTGCAGGGGCAGAGGGTGGATTCGAAGGGAGGGGGAAATGAATGGGATTGAGATGCCCGATGTGGAAGACACATTGAATAGACGAAAAGAAAGGAAAGAAAAGGGGAAAAAAAGGAAAGAAAATTCCCAGTTTTTCTCTCAGGATCATGCACTCCAGTGGAGTTCTCGGGAGGACAGCAGATGCCATTTAATCGCAGCTTGAATTCTTCATCTCAGAGGGGTGAGCAGACTCGTGGGTCTCTTCCTCGCTCTCCTCCTTCCCCTCCACACGGGAAGAAAACCGGAGCTTCTCAGGGGACTGTGAGAGAAAAAAGTAACTGCTTGGACCTGGCAGTGACATTAAAACTGCGTCTCCTTCCTTCTCCATTTCAGAAGGCCATCTGCCAGCCGTGAAATCCCAGACATTCCGGCTTCGGGGACCACTGGAAATCCCGTTTCTCCTCTTCTCCTCCCCTTTCTTCTCCACTTCAGCCCCCTCCTCCAAAAATTCACCTAATTCCTCCGGAGCCATCTAGTCTACCCCAGGGCCACCAATTCTGCTTGCTAATCATCTGCACCCCTCTGCACCCCTCAGTTACTTTGCTTTCCTTCCTCCTAGCCAGGTTTTCCTGGCAAAAGCCAACGAAATAACAAAGAACTAACAAAGAACGGGGACTCAGTAAACAGCTGCCTCCCCTCACTTGGGAGGCCCTGGAAGCGCTTCCTTCATTTCCACTGATGAGTCTCTGGGTTTCAAAGTGCCTGGCGCTGCTTCAAGGCTAGCTGCAGTGGCCGTGGAGTCATTGTGTTGAGATGAAGGTGAATCCAGGCACTTTCTATTTTTAGGTTCGATTGTTTCTGGAAAAGGTTGCGCATCACATAATAGGAAATCCCAAGAGTGTGAAGACCGTTTCCTGCCGCTTGGAACATTGTTGTGGTTGGCTGTTCTGACCACAGAGACCCCGGGGTACATGGCCAGGGGTGAAAGGAAAGGTCCGGCTGTGTTGGGGACCCATGGGAAGGTGGAGAACGGAGTCAGGGGGATGGGGGCTGCAGGGAAGGTGGAGAACGGAGTCAGGGGGATGGGGGCTTCAAAGACGGAAATTTAGACCTGTAAGTGAAAGTCCAGCGGTCGCTAGAGGCTGAAACCACGAAGCCTTCTTCAAGTCTGGTTATCTTGCAAAGATAGTTGCCAAGGCGGGCTCAGCAAGCACAAGCCATTGTTGGCTCAAGATGGTGCTATTTGGGCCGGGCAGTGGTGGCCCACGCCTTTAATCCCAGCACTCGGGAGGCAGAGGCAGGCGGATCTCTGTGAGTTCGAGACCAGCCTGGTCTACAAGAGCTAGTTCCAGGACAGGCTCCAAAACCACAGAGAAACCCTGCCTCGAAAAACAAAACAAACAAACAAACAAAAAAAAAACAAACAAAAAAGATGGTGCTATTTGTCCTAAAAGATGCTAAGTGAATATGTAATGGATTCTGCCGGAAACTGATAACGACAACAACCCACAGCTGTCAAGATGTAGGTAATATCCTTTCCTCAGGACAAACTTCCTGGAGTGAGATTGGGAACATGGGCCTTGGTGTTGGCGTGGCATAGCACAAGTGAAGTCTTGGGTCCCGACTTCAGGAGTCACATAAGCCAGGTGTGTGGCCTCTTTGCGATCGTTGTTCGTTCAGAGGTAACCACAGGTGAAAAGCATTAGTTGCTTTCCTGCCTTGCTCTGTTTTGAAGTAATCACTCCCGGCTTGCCTTTGGTACAGAGCCACCTCTTAGTCTTCGGAATACAGGAAATCACCGTCCATTGACAACAAGCCAAATTCCAGTGTCCCATTCCCTGCCGTTAGTAATGCCTTAAAAACACGACCGGACCGGGGCTCGGTTTCCTGGAAAATCTCCGTCCTCCCCAGTACTGCTTCTGTACCCAAGCACTACTGAGATGCTAGGTTGTGAGATAATCATGAGACCTGGCTGTAATTACTGGCGGGCTGAGAACAATTCCCTGCATAGCCAACATTCCCTACGATGTAGGTATTTGTTTCAGGAGACATCTTTTCTAATCTAATCTAATAAAGAGAAAATGCTGCCCTCTAACAGGTAGGACAAGACATTTCTGCCACTAGAGGATCACGGGAATCTATAGGACAACATACCTTCAGCATGACCGTAGGTTCTTATCCTATGCACCTGGTCCCACTCTATCAGAGCCCTCTCCCCTTCCCTCAGCGGGACTATCAGGGTGTAAATTCAGCTTCCGTAATTATTCTATGGCCCTAGGCACCAGAATGCGGACTGAATCTTCTTCATAACCCTCCTCCAACTGTAGAGAATAGTGGCTAAATGCTGTCACAGAAACCTGCGTTTCCCATCACGCTCTTAGTCTCTGTGGTTTGGGAGTTTCTGCTCTAGTTAGCGCCAGTGAACCTGGTCTTGGTTTTCAATCTCAGAGTACCAGAGCTCTTGTGTAAGCCAGTGCATCTCCTTCTAGGGGATTCTGCCTCAATCCACGCTCCACTCCTGCCCAGTTAGGAAGGAATTCAATTCTGGGATCTTCTCTCTAGTTGTGTCTGTCTCCTTGAAACACTTCTAGTGCTAACGATCTTCGGCTGGGCTCTTCTGGGATTGGTGTCCTTCACATGAATTGAGGGCAAACAGGTTGCTTGTGAAGGGATCCTGGGAAGCAAAGGTAGAGACTGGAGGAAGCTAATGAAGAACACTGGGCGTCAAACATGAGGCCTTGAGGGACACTGGGGAGTGATCGTGCCAGGGAAGTGGGCAGTAATGGGCTATTCCCAGAGTTCCCGCTGTGTGGATGAGGAGACAGGAAACTACCACAGCTCTTCTCTGACTGCAGAAGGCTGGTCTGGGGACTTTCACTCAATGGCTGCCCATAAGAGGCCTCACAGAGAAAAGGGCGTTCACAACAGCCACTGACCCTGATGTACAGCTTAGGCATTGTCAGACTCTGTCACAGCCTTAGACAGTGACAACCATCATGCTGACAGAAACATCAAATCAACCCAACCACCAGACAAACCAGATCTGGCACATTCTCAGCCTAAATGGGGAAATTGGGGGGGTCTCTGGAGAGACATGGTGGAGGGCCAGTGCCCGCGGAACAGGAAGCATGGTTGAGCAGAGTTTAGGAACAATGGTTTTGACTGGAGCTAGCCATTCCCCTGCGGCTTCAGTGAGCCACCAGCTGGGTTTGGTTTGAAACTTAGCTCTATCCAGAAGCCAATGCCACAAACTGTCCCTTGCACCATAGTGGGTATGCAATGACCTTCTATAGCCACAAGAGGGAGCCAGTAATGCGAAGAGCTAGGTTGGTGACAAGAAGGACACCCCCCCCCCCACACACACACACACTCACCAAGAGCTTCAACTGAACCCAGACAGGGAATATGGAATATGGCAGAAGAGCTCAAGGTAGGAGGGAGGAAGTCTCCAGAGAGCTGGGCAGGGCGGCCCTAAGAAAATCGGAAACGTGAGTAAAACGAAGGTGTGATAACATTTTAATCATACCAAAAATTATACTATTAAAATTTTAAAGATAAGAATATATTATTTTCATAAGAATGAATCAGAGTCAGGCATGGTGGCACAAACCTGTATCTCCAGCATTCCGGAAGGTAGAGGCAGGAGGATTAGGAATTCAAGGTCGTTTTTGGCTGCATAGTTCAGGTCTGAGGCCATTCTGGGTTAAAAGAAAGGAAGAAAAAAAAGAAAAAAAAAGAGACAGAGAGAGGGTGAGAGAGAGAAATAAATAAAAAAAAAAAGAAAGGAAGGAAGAAAGGAGCTGGGGATACAGCTCAGTGGTTGAGTGTTTGGTTCGCATGTGTCAGGTCATGGCTGGATTCTGAGTTCCTCTGACAAGGAAGACTACGTGTAAGAAGTGCCTATGCAGTACATGGAAGCAGATGGAGTACACCAGACAGCAGTGAGCCAATGAGGAGCGAGCATGGCAGCTACTCTGGGTTTGGGAAGGACCACTGTGGGTCCTGGTCTCTGGCTGAGGAAGGTGCCATCCAAGTGCCCGCACATCTGCATGCACACCTGCTGGGCTCTTGCCTTGCTGAGCATGCCACCTCTACCCTGTAATTTCAGAGAAATTAATTAATAGCAGATACCGTCAGTGTTTTGCAATAATTCTTGATTGAAACCGTTAAAATATCATGTCTACTCCTGCGTGAAGATAAATCCCCTAAATGAGCTATAAATTTAATTGTTAGAACTTCATTACAGAGTAAGGCCATCTTCGTTGCCTCTCAGAGGTCTCCGAGGCAGCCAGACAGCAATGAGGATGATTTTAATTAAGCATCTTAAATTTCATATCTAATCGACGCTTTCCCTGCAAACCACAGGAACCAATGTGATTATTGCAGGCATACCCAAAGCATTTTGTTTAACAAATTGCCTGAGCCCACTTAGAAAAACACAAAACCTACGTCAATTGATGGCATGCCTCTTTGGGACTCTAAATGTTATTAGCCATGTTAAAATGTGTTCTACTCAGTTGGATTTAGCCATGGGCAATACAAAGCATTTCGGGAAATTCATCTTACATCCCTCCCAAACTAGATGCTGTGGTGTCTGAGGACTGAGGGCCAATCACCACGGAACCTTGTTACCAAGGGGTGGAGCTCCGTGTTTAAGGAGTGGAGGGGCGGGACGATCTAGCTGTCAGTCAGCTGCAGTTGTGAGGGAAACCTGGGCCACCTCTGCTCATCCCTGTACTTCTCCCGAGGCTGTTTTGAATGTATCTACATCCTATGGAAATGCTGCTTGCATGCCCAAGCTTTTGAATACCTCACAAGTACATAGAAAGGGTCAATGTCTGTGTGAAAAACTACAATACAAATTGGAACTGACGGAGATTTGGAAGCATCTATATGGGGGTTGATGAAAAATCTACTGTATGTGTCTTATTTCTTAGTAAGTTCTGGACTTGTATGAAACTTCCAGATCTTTTGACATTTTAAATAAGCAGATTGGCTTTGTCAGCAGGCCCATAATTCTTTTGTACTGTATTCAGGACATAAGCTAGCTCCTAGAAGTGATTCCTCAGGGGTATAGTAATGAGAGATTTAAAGTTTTTTATCATTACTGACATTGACTTTATGAATATGAAGACAATAAAAATTTTAAGACCAGTTTTGCAACCGTTCAAAACTTTGCAACCTTTGAAATTATAATAAAAGATAAGCCAGCTGTTCTTCCTTTAGTTCATCCACAGAGACCACACTGGCATTTCCTGTGGATGGAGGAGTGAATTCTCAGTCCAGGGAATGCTCTGAGATCAAACATATCAAAATAAAGGGCTGTAGATTTCTGATGACACATGAGTCAATATGTAGTTTACTTATTGGAAATGTCTCAGGAATATGAAGACAAAGAATAAGGAGCCACAGGAGCTAGGAATCCCACTAGGCCCTCCTGCCCTTCTACTCCCCAGTGGTCACTTGGGTCCCTGGGTCTGGACTCTCTTGGCGTTTGACTGGGTTCCTTGTTCAGACAGGCAATCCTGCCTTCCGCACTGATGAGATTGCTCAAATAAGGATGCCTTCCTTATTGCCATTAGTTCACTGATGCATAGTAGCTAAGACCTATGTAACCTGTGATGCTTCAAGTCCTTGGTCCATAAGGAGGCCTAGAACATCTATGTGGTGTAGGAACCCATTAGAGCGTGCCACTGGCTACAGTCCGTGAGAGTTGGGAAGCTGTCTTCTCGTCTGAGCTCGCGGAGTCTGCTTCATCCACATCTCTCAAGAAGCTCCTCCGGGAGAGAAAAGAAAGAACGTCTCAGACCAGAGGCCTGAGTGTATCACAAGCCCTCAGCGGGCCTTGGGCCTGGGTCCCAAGTTTTCTTGAAGGTCTTAGGGGTTCTTCACACTCACAGGAAGTAGATGTCATGGGGTTCTTGTTTTGGAGTGTAGGTTACTATTGAGAAGTGACCAGCGACTTGTGTATTGTTTTCTGTGAGGTAGCTAGGCACTATTTGGGCTTGCTGGAATAACGGTATTATGAACAAAGTGCTCACTCACCCTAGGTGACAGTTTTGAAAGGAATGCCGCTCATGAAGACACTGAAGTTCTCATGGCAGAATAACCCAGCTCTTCCTGCCATTTAAACATCCTCCTGTTTTACGTCAAATGTCAAATTATTCTGAACTTCAGACACTCATTTCAAGGGACAGGTGAAGGAGCTTTATGAATGGCCACCTGCTGAACTTTGGTCCTTGTAGCTTCATGTCTCTCTCTTGCGACCACCTCGCTGCCAACAGATTGTCCCAAGCTAGCAATAGGATATGTCGGAACACAGTCCCAGTGGGGGACTTACGCTCCTCTGTGTCAGGCGGTGATGGCTTTTGTTGCCCTCTGAGGATTCACTAGAGAGAATAGGTTCCTTGACTCACTCACACGGCTGTGGGTAGGAGACAGTACTTGTGGGCTGTTGGGCTGAGGGCCTCATTCCTGGTTGACTGTTGACTGGAGCCTTCTACCCTTAGAGCCTTGCCATGTAGGTCTCCACACAGGACAGGATCCCACATGACAGCTGACATCCCCCAGAATCAACAATCGAGAAGAAGTTCACAAGGGAGGCAAATGGCTTTGTAACCTGAGCTTAGGTGTTCTATCTTATTTCATCAGACATGGGTACCATTTTAGAAACACGTTTACATGAGTATGAAGACCATGGACCGAACTCAGTGCCATCTGTTCTGAATGACAGTTGCATTCTGAGCTAGTTTCTTGGTCCTCTAAGATAGAACTATTGCTTGGTCCTATTACCTTCACACACATTCATCCACTCCGCCTTTAAGCCAGACAGCCCTTCTTCCATGTTTTGAACAGCAGATGATATTTGAGAAGAAAATCCACCTGTAGTGAACATGTAGATAGTTCTTATCACTGTTCCCTAAACAGAATGACTGTTTATATAACATTTACACTAGTAATTATGCATTATGAGTAATTATTTATGAGTAGGGATGATTGAGAGTATATGAGAGGAAGTGACCAAGTTTCATGCAAACACCATGGCAATTTATATAAGAGACTGGATTTGGGGATCCTGGGGAAGGTTCTGGAACCAGTCCTCCATAGCCGCATGTAAGAACTGTATTTGTGGAGGGTCTCTGCATGCCAGGTTGCATGCTGGGCACTGGGAAGCCAACAGAAAGCAGGTCCAAACTGTAAGCATGGTTTCTTCCTTCTGGTCTAGCTCTGTGGCCCGAGTGGTCCCTTCAGAAGCTGGCCAGTGCCTGTGTGACCATGGGGATGAACCAGGTCAGAGATGTTTTACTACGTGTCTGCTGTTTCCCTACAGCTGCCCCCATCTGGTACAGGCTGTAACATCAGCCTGGTATCCCACCCCTGAACGCTTCGGTTTAGTCCATCCTGATGCCTTCTGAGTAATGGAACCCCTGAAGGTCAGTTCCCTCAGAGAGGAATGATGGGTGCAGTAACTCGAGATAATGCAAAACAAAAAGGTGATCGGTAAGATAGGTAAAATATGTCCTCCTCAATATTATTATTCTGTCTACTTATTCAGGCAACTACACATGAATCACTTTACTGCAGAGCCATCCCTCTATGGCTGGGTCGATAGGAATCTAGATGAAAGATTTTTCTTGCTTCCTCCACCTTAATGGTTATCGTAAATTCCTTTCTTAAAAGCACACCTCATTTCATGACAGAAACGAGCCCACCAACCCTGCTTCTTTGTCTCATAGGTTTGGCTCCTGTGCTGATGTCACTCCTCTCAGTGAAGAGGAAGAGAGACAGTGGTGACTCGGAAGGCCGATTCCAGCTCCGAGCCCTTTCAGCCCACAGGCTTGTAGCCTTTGTCTGCTACTGTGGCCAGTTTGGTCAAGGTTGCATTTTCCAGCTCATGAGCACAGCCTGTCTGCCTCCAACGCTATATGGTAAATTATACACCAGCAACCGCGCTGAAGTTGGGATTCTCCTCCCCCTATCAGGTAAGGTCCCAGTAGGATTCTGAGCACTGTCTACCGCCACCCCAGCTGACTCTCAGCAGGATTCCTTCAAGCAGCTAAATTTAGATTGGTGCCTTGCTTCTCCAGCCATTTTCTTTCCACAGAACGGACTTTGCCTGGATGTGTCTACCCCAGCCCTGCCTGTGTCACTGCTGTGTACAACAGTGATGAGATTTGGAGTCCCCTGGCATCCTGGCTTACTCCGTCTGGTTCCGATGAATGTTTGTATTCTCATTTTGGCCCCCTATCTGTGGCCAATAAAGAAATAATTAAGGAAGTCAGAAGACCTACTGTTAATTGCCAGCTAGGGAGGTGGGGGTTGAGGAGAAGCCTGGAGTGAAGGCAGGCGCTCTCTCCAGAGTTCCTCAGGGTCTCCAGCATGCAGGTTGTAGGCTGTAGGAACTCTCTTCTCCTGGTAGGCCCCCTGTCTGCCTCTTTCCGATATTCACCTTGATTTTTCATGATTTTCTTCTCTTTCTTTCATCCCTCAACATCCAAAGGCCTTCCTCCCCAGGTATTTCTCCTATAATCCCGTGACATCTGTGCCTATCTCCTTAAGGTAGTTTGGATGGAATTGGACCCCACAATCTTATGGGGAGTGGCACTATTAGGAGCTGCAGCTTTGTTGGAGTGGGGATGGCCCTGTTGCAGGAAGTGTGCCACTGTGGGGGCAAACTTTGAGGTGTCTCAGGATACCACCCAGCGTCTCAGTTGACTTACTGTTCCCTGCAAGATGTAGGATGCTCAGCTGCTTCTCCGGCACCATGTCTACCTACATGCCACCATGCTCTCCTTCATGATGATATTGCACTAAACCTCCGTGACTGTAATATTCCCTTATATTTATATATATAATATATATAGATCCAGTCGATAAGGTCTACGACACTAGAGAACCCTGACTAGTACTTGGTGTATGCCCATAATCCCAGAAAGCTGAGACAGGAAGATCTCTAGTTTAAGGCCAGCCTGGACTAAATAGTGAGGCCCTATCTCAAATAAATAATCAAATAACCAACCTCTTGCAAGAAGGCAAAGAACTCAATAAAAAATCGAGAGGACCTTAATAGATATTTCTCCAAAAAAGGCACGCAAATGGGCAACAAGTGCATGAAAATGCTGTTCGTTATTAGAAAATGCAACCACTGGAGGCCATGTTGATGCCCTGACTGTGCTGCCATGAGGACCATGATGGTGTTTGTGGTCCATGCTGAGACCCAGGGCCATGTTGATGTCTGTCGTCCATGCTCCTTGCAGTAGGCCATTTTGATGTCTATGGTCCATGTTATCATTGAAGACCATGTGGATGTCCTTGCTTATTGCTGCCACTTGAAACCATGTTGGTGTCTAGGTGGGTGCTGCTGCCAGGGGTCATGTTGACATTCATGGCCTGTACTGCCACTGGAGACCAAGTTGAATTCCATGTTCTGTGCTGACTACAGAAGCCATGTGGATGAAGTCCATGATCCATGCATCTGGTGACTGTAAAGGACAAGAAAGCATCTTCTGCCGTGGTTCCAATGGCAGCAGACTCACAGTTGAGAATGAGAGACCTAAAAGCCGTTTGTGACAAGCTGTCCTCAACCCATCACTGACTAAAAACAGAAAACAGTCTAGAGAGGAAGCCACCAAAGAGGACTCTTAAAAATTGTTCTAGGGTTGCTGAGGCGTATCTCTTCACAGTTGATGGCTTCTGGTGGGGTGATGGGTAGGAAAGAACTCAGTTGTCTTTAAGGGGTTGGTGTTGGGCTCCAACCCCATAAAGTATCTCTCTGGACAGGCGTGGAGGCACGGGAATAAAGACACAACTCACATGGCTTTATCAGGAGGGAGATTCTCAGTGGTCCCTCATGAAATCCTGAGTTCTCATCCTGAAAATTCCTCCTCGTTTATTCTCCAAGCAGCCTTTATACCAAAAACGTAAACTGAGAGGGAAATACCTTAGCATTCTGTTTCCTAGGTAACCAGGTGACTGGCTTTAGTCACGTCCACATCTACCTATGCCTGTTCTGTCACGTAGGCTGAATTAGCACCTCTATTCAGGCATCCTCCAAATTACAAAGAAGGAACAGAACAACATTTGTGACAGCCTGTCTGGAAGGCTATGTGGGCACCTCAGCGGTGAACTATGGTTTGAGAGCCTGGCTGACATTCTATGTAGAAATATGGGCCTACAGGTTGGCCACTGGGAGTTTTACCATGCTCCAGTGAGTATGTGGGCAATACAAAGTGGATTTGGTTTTCTTTTATTCCTTCCTTCCTTCCTTCCTTTCTTTTTTCTATTCTTCCTTCCTTTCTTTTTTCCTTTTATTCTTCCTTCCTTCCTTCTTCTTTTTTTCTGGGAGGAAGTTACAAGGGAGGGCAGGGTGGACTTGGGAGGACTGGGAAGTGAGTGTGGTCTGAGTGCATTATGTGAAATTCTCAAATAATTAATAAAATATTATGTTGAAAGAAATAAATCTTTAAAAAGAAAAACAAAAAAGAAAATACAACTGTCTTAGGGTTTCTACTGCTGTGAAGAAATACCATAACTACCACAACTCTTATAAAGGAAACTAGGGGATTAACTTACAGTTTCAGAGGTTTAGTCCATTATCATCATGACAGGAGGCATGGCAGTGTGCAGGCATACGTGATGCTGGAGAAGGAACTGAGAGTTCTACATCTTGATCTGCAGGCAGCAGAAGAAGACTGTGTACCACACTGGGCATAGCTTGAGCATATGAGACCTCAAAGCCTGCACAGAGACACACTTCCTCCGACAAGGCCACACCTCCTATAATACCACGCCCTATGGGACAAGCTTTCAAACACAGGAGTCTATGGGGGCATTCCTATTCAAACTCCCACAGCAACAAAAACTACAATGAGATGCCATCTCCTGTCAACCTCAACAATTATGACAAAACCAGACAAAGAATGAGAAAAGCATCAGTGAGCATTAGGGGAATCAGAAGCCCTTAATGTGGTTGGGAGGAATATGAAGTAGTTTGGCATTTCTTCAGACCTAAGGAAAATTACTCCATGACTTGTTGGTTCCATGCTTCTCAAAAACAGAGAACGGGAACTTGGGCAGGTGATCCTCTGCCTGTTGCAGGATTATTTCTAGTAGGCCTGTGGAAGCACCCCACAGCAAAGAGCTAACTCCAAAGGGCCACTTTGTGAGTGCAGGCTCAGCAGAGAGGGAGTGGGAAGTTGAGCTCTGTGGGGCCTTTCCTAAGAGGGTAGCCATGGGCAAGTCCTGATGCCTTAAACAAGTTGCCCAAGAGGCAGTACAGTGGAGTATTGAAGAGTGCTGGCTCTGAGCTGCTTGGGTGGGCCCAACACCTGTTTGACCCTGTCTGTTTGACTTTGGGTGAGCACTCGGGTCCCTTGCTCTCAACAACCCAATGCAAACAGTGCTGCTCCTCTTGTTGGATTTTTGTTATGATTGGTTGAATTATTGTGTGTGATGTTCTTCTCAAGTAGTTCCTTCTGTTACAGAGCACATGGTAAGTGCTCAGAAAACATTTTTTTTTTAATGAAAAGAAGGGTGGGGCACTGGGAATCACTTCAGAGTACATAAGCAACAAATGGGTTTCTTTTTAAATTAAAGTGAAAAACATTGGAATATTAAAACAACAATTTTCATACTACCTTAGTATTTCTATTGCTGTGATAAAGCACTGTGACCGAAAGTAACCTGGGGAGGAAAGGGTTTATTTTATTTGAGAATTTCAGGCAATGGTCCATCACTAAGGGAAGGAAGTCAGGGCAAGAAGTCAAGGAGAGGCCCTGGAGGGGTGCTGCTTATTGGCTAACTCCTCAAGGGTTGCTCAGCCTGCTTCTTTGTATGATCCAGGGCCAGCTGCCCAGAGATGGCACCACCCACAGTGAACTGGATCCTCCCACGTTAATCATCAGTCAAGAAAATGCCCTACAGACTTTCCTACAAGCCAATTTGATGGAGACATTTTCTAGATTAAAATTCCATCTCTCCGGGTGATCCTGGCTGGTGTCAAGTTGACAAAGAGCTAACCAGTACACACACCACACACATGCTGTTATAATGACGTTATTCCCCTATCCTTTTTATTTTAATTTTAATTTTATGTGTACGAGTGTTTTGCTTGTGTGTAATTGTTTTGCATGAGGGCAATGCTAGGAGAGGCCAGGAAACAGCATCAGATCTGGCCCCTCCAAATTGGACTTACAGGTGGTTGTTAGCTTCCATATGGGTTCTGGGAACTGAATTTGGGTCCTCTGCAAGGACACCCTGTTGTATGATGTTAAGCTCTTTGGACTCTTTGGGGGACACACCACCCAGCTCCCACATAAATCACACACAGAGGCTTGCTTATTCTTAGCTTGGCTTGTTTCTTGCCAGCTTCCCTTAACATAAATTATCCCGACTGCCTTTTTACTCTGGGCTTTTCTCTTTCTCCATTTCTCTATACCTTTCCTTACTTCTTTCTCCATGGTTTGCTGTATAGCGGGGTGGCTGGTCCCTGATGACCTCCTCTCCTTGTTCTGTTGTTGCTTTTTCTCCTTCTCGCTTCTCCTTGTATTTATACTGTCTGCCAGCCCTGCTGTGGGCCCGAATTTCTACATAGTGTGACAACCGGGCTCTCAGGCCACAGTTAGTACCTGAGGTGGTCACGTACCCTTTCGGACAGGCTGTTGCTACCCTATCAAAAGATCAGGATGTTGTTTTGCTCCATTCATTGTAATTTGGAGGATGCCTGAATAGAGATGCTAGTTCAGCCTTCATGACAGAGCTAGCATACACACCAGGAAGAAGTGACAGAGGAGACACAGGTAGATGTGGACGTGACTAAAAGCCATTCACCTGGTTACCTAGGAAACAGAATGCTAATGTATTTCTCCCTCAGTTTATGTTTTGCTATAAAGGCTGTTTGGAGAATAAATGAGAGGAATTTTTTTCAGGATGTGAACTCAGGATTTCATGAGGGATCATGGAGATTTCCCTCCCAATAAAGCCATGTGTGTTGTGTCTTTATTACCATGCCTCCACGCCGGTCCAGAGAAATAATTTAGGGTCCGGGCTGCCACTAAATCATGACACCCCACCTATCCTGACTCCTGCCTCACTATTGGCTGCTCATCTCTTTGTTAGGACCATCAGGCGTTTTAGACAGTCACAGGAACACAGCTTCACAGAGTTAAGCAAACACAGCGTAAACAAAAGTCACACACCTGAAAATAATATTTCCCAACAGCACTAAACCACTGAGCCAGTTCTCTGGCCCTCAAATCGGTAGATTTTGCAAATTTCCGGTGCATTTACTGAGGTTTATAGGTTTCATCTTCCTTTCTGTGCATGTGTGCCTGTTCACATGCTGTGTGCATGTGGAGGCCAGAGGTCAACTGTGCGTGTCACTTCTCAGATGCAGTCTACCTCATCGTTTGAACAGAATCTTTTGCTGCCCCTCTAGCTTGCTAGCTGGGCTAGACTGACTGGCTATGGAGCCCCAGGGAGCCAAGTTAGTGTGGTAAGGTAGCAGTCCTGTGATTTGGATCACTACTCAGCTAGGACACAGCTGAGTAGACTATCCTGCGTGAACTTGACCTCTGGAAGATAATAATGCATTAGGAGACTTTTCTGGCTGAACAAGGCAAGTTGCTTGGTTGTGAGAGGTTCTATGGGAATAGCAACATGGCAAATCCCGGGCCTTCTGTGCCACTACAGCAGTAGGGAACCGAATCCGGCCAATAGCCTGAGTATCATTGGAAGTTGGCCTTTTCGTGATCAACCCTGATCCTAGTTTCCTGAGGTCCTGAGCAGGGGACCCTGATGAATCTCTGCTGGAATCCTGCCCGAGGAAACTGAAAGTAACCAGCATGGCTTTAGATCTCTAGGTTCTTGGTAATTCTTATGCACCAACTAATAGAAAATTAATGCCCTCTTTTTCATTTTGAAAGAAAATTCACAAGCAATCTACTTACATACTTAATTAAACTATCATAAGTATACAATAAGGAAAAGAAAGGAAATTCTAAAAAGAGAAATACCTATGCACTTAAACGTAGTCAGGCTTTCTTTGGATCTCCAGTTCTCAAATAATGGCGCGGAAACTTCTTATTAGTTACGAATGCTTGGCCTTAGGTCAAGCTTGTTCCCATCTAGCTCTTGTAATTTAAAGTAACATGTTTCTAATAATCTATTTTCTACCATGTGGCTCTTTGCCTCTCCTCCATTCTGTACGTCCGACTCCCCCTGAGCCTCACTGACTTACTCCCGCACGCCTCAGAGTCTTCCTGGAAGTCCTCTCTCTGGAAGTCCTGCCTAGTCTCTTCTTCTTAGCTACTGGCCACTCAGATTTTCATTAAACCAATCAGAAGTTGTCTTGGCAGAGACACATCTTCACCGTGTACAAAGAGATTGTCCCCCAACACTTATATTTCCATAATAAAGTACCAAGGCACACCCACACTTGAAGACCTATCAAAGAGCCAGATGTATGTACCTGGTCATGGAAGCACCCCAACATTGCTTTTGGGAACCCTGCCTCCCAGCAACCTGTGGGTGTTTGCAGAGGAAGGAGAGTATAAAAGCTCCTCTCAGCTAGAGCAGCGGTTGTCAACCTGTGGGTCACGACCATTGGAATACACACATTTCCAGCAGTCTTTGGAGACCCCAAACATAATTGATGGGGAACCTTGTTAGCCAATCATCTTTAAGAGGTGGGTCTTAGTTAAGGCGTGGCTTCGCTGGGACATAGGGAAAAAACGTGTGCACCTCTGTGTGCATGCTCTCTCTGTGCCTTTTCCCGCGGGACATTGCTCTGCTTGGATTTCTCGTTTCCTGTTTCGTGAGTTTTCCCCTTATAATAAATAAAATATAATTGTTTCATCCTTAACTAGCCTGATTATTTCTACACATAATGTTTTCTTTTTTTGCTACTGAGCTGTGTCTCAGTTCCTAAGACCATTGGAAATCTGTGTTTTCCTATGGTTGCTACCCACAGGTCAAGAAAAGCTAGAGGCTCCCTCCGAGCAGCGGGCCTTGTCTATGAATTAATTTTAATTATCTCTTAGAGGAAAATGGATCAGGAAGCCTCTCTATCTCCTCCGTAACAGCAGAATAAATTCATTCTCAAAATGCTCCCCAGAGAAAGCCTCTCATCTCCTCTTATTGCCTCAGAGAATCAGGGGATAGGCCGCTTCCAGACCAGCTGCTAACGTGGGCCTGTGTTGGAGTCCACAGTGTGCTGTCTCCATTCATTGTGCGTTTCCTGGTCTCCACTGTGAAGCTTGTTCTTTTGGAGGCCCACCCAAAAGAGGACATTCCTCCTTCAAGCCAGAAATGCAAAGGTCACGTCATTAAATTCACTGGTCACACACAGGCAAGTCTCACATCATCTTTTTGCCCTGAAAACAAAAAGAGTATCTTGTTGGTGCTTCATTGGGCAACGGCTTCACCGCTGGGCAGCTTTCTCCCCAGCACGCATGCGCATGAGTGTTTCCTCTGTCCCCATTATCACGGAAAGAAGGAGCAACGCTTTGGATGCGCGTCTTCTGAAAAAAAGTTTATAGACTGAACAGGAGCGGCCACACAAACTAGGTTCCAGAAGGCTCTCTGATCTTAAATGCATTGATTTTATTAGAATCTGGACACATTAATTAGTGCAAAGCAGGGTACTGACATTCTTGAAATTTGCCAGATAATTCTCAGCCGTGGAGGATGCCCTGTGCCTTGTGGGATATTTAGCAGCATCCTTGACCTCCACCTTCTAGAGTAGTTTATCCATCCCCTGCCATCATGGTAATAATAATAATAATAATAATAGTCTCCAAAAATCCTCAGAGAAACAAAGCCACACACCTCCAGCTGAGTGTAACATTTATGAAATCGCATATTAAGAGGGTGACAACCAGGCTAGAAAAATATTCCCATAGAGGGCAGTGATTGCTTTAAGCCATGTATTGAACACATGGAACATATAAAGCAAATGTTGATGAGGAGTGTTTAAAAGCAAGAACTCTGGGGCCTGGAGTGCGCATTAAATACTCTTCACTCACCATGGGGTAATAACCAGCCTCAATTACGTGAAGAGCTCTTGATTGAAGCCGGGCTGCAGCAAAGAGTGGAGGCCGTGGGGAGGCAGATTTCCCGATACAGTGAAAGCTTTTAGATATTCTTTAAAAGACAAAGACGCAAAAAGGTCACGGGGAGAGGGATGAGGGGGTGGGTAAGAAGGAGCTGGGGGCAAGACAGCGGGTGGATTTGTCGAAATCTGTGTGATGAAGTCTGGGGAGGCAGGGGGGAGACCGAGCTCACTGAAGCAGGGGTTGAATGCTTGCCTAGCAGGTGTGAGGCCCTAGATACCATTCCCGTTACCACAAAACAACCCGGCAAGCTAGCAAACAGACAAAACAAACCACTGAAAAATCCAGGAAGGAGAGGTAAGGGAACATTGGAAAGATAGGCTGGCCGGACCTCATAAATTCCGGACTCAGTGAGACACCCTGCTATAATAAATCAAAACAGAAAGCAGTGAAGGAAGACACCTATGTCAACTTTGGACCTACGTACACACGTACACACACACACCATTGTGAACACACACATACATATTCATACACACTACTTACACATATACAAATAAAAATTACATAAAAATGAAGTAAACATAATCAAAAAGAAAAATTGAGCTTTACATTGTATTTAGCCATACTTCGAGTCCTTCAGGAGACTTAAAGATTAAATTTTAAAAGCCTATTTTTTTTAATTATTTCATGTTTGAGTACCAAAACTCTGGCTCAGTCTGAAGTGTTCTAAGGAATGTTGAGTGTGTTTGTTTTGAGAAGATGAAAGCCCTAAATTTTTTTTTTTTTTTTTAAGGAAATTGAAATGTCTTGTTTGTGATCATTGCTTTGGAGGGCACTGCTGGCTAGTTTTATGTCAACTTGACAGAAGTTACAGCCATCTGAGAGGAGAGAGCCTCAGTTGAGAAAAGTCCTCTATGAGATCAGACTGAAGGCAAGCCTGCAGTGCATTTTCTTAATTAGTGGTTGATGGGGGATGACCCAGCCCTTTCTGGGCGGTGCCACCCCTGAGGTGGTGGTCCTGGGTTCTAGAAGACAGCAAGTTGAGCAAGCCGTAAGGAGCAAGACCATAAGCAGCACCCCTCCATGGCCTCTGCATCTGCTCCTGCCTCCAGGATCCTGCCCTGCTTGAGTTCCTGTCCTGATTTCGCTCAGAACTACGATTCAGAATATCAACTAATAAACTCTTTCCTTCTCACATTTCTTTTGGTCATGATGTTTCATCGAAGCAATAAATTACCCTAAGACAGAGCTGAACCAGGTTTGTGGCTTTCAATCCCTCAGCACCTTATAGTGTGGAGTGGGTGGATACCCATCAAACAGTGAATGTGAATGTCTTAAGGCATTTTGCTGTTGAAATCACCATTCCTACTAGTTTTGCATCCCTTCTGGGGGGGGCACATCTTTGTGCATTTTCCTCTTTGAGGGTATCACCTCTCAGGCCATATCCATGTTCCAGCAAGAGCCCATAGGTCTACATGTAAATATGCATAGAGGTGTAAGCTTTAGTTGGAAGTCAAAGACAGGGAGAAACTTGCTGCTGGTGGATGTGGTGTGCCAGCAGAGAGATTAGGTGCTAGAACTCTGATGGGCTGAGTTTCCAGTTCCGTCATTATCGTTATGAGTTCTGGGGCTTTGGGACAATTACTTACCATCTCCAGGTTTTCGGTTTGTTCTTGGGCAAAAGTAATAGCTCTTCCATTGTCAGCAAGGTGGGAGTTGGGTAGAGGTCAGGAGAAGAGTGTAACCATTTATAGGAGATAATACAGAGGGACAGCAGTGTAGGTAGCTTGTGGCTACTTGGGACCCTGTCGCTGACTCTTTGTTCTCCAATACTGGAGGCATTGATGGGGGACATTCAATCACACTGTAAACCCTGAGTTTGTATTTGCGTTAATTAAATAAAATTAACCTTGGGTCAGGAGGCTGTATCAGCTCTAGTTGACAGAAGGTAATCATAAAGCATCAGAGGACATCTGGGAGAGATAGAAAGACAAGAAGTGGTAGGAAAGGGTTTGGAGTGGCACAGTTTTTTTGTTTTGTTTTGCTTTTTGTTTTTTTCCTGATTTCGGCCAAGCAGGAGCACCGATCTTCCAGAGATCACAGCAAGGAGGGTAGGTTAGCTAATAGCCACCAAGCGTTTCTGAGCCAGCAGGTTTTTACCTCAACCTCTGAATACTGATCTTATTTATAAATAAAACGACACAGGTTTCGTTAAAGCTACCTTTAGAGGCAGAGCCCGTGGGCGCCGGAACAGAATTTCCGCCAGGCTGCAGCTCGGAGCTCGCGAAGAAGGCCTGTAACTGCAGAGTGGTAATTGCTGGCTGAACAGCAGTAGTTTAAGGCGCAGCCACTGTACTGAGACAAAACAAGAAGGCACGAAGAAGCCTGCGTCTGACGAAGACGATTGCATAGTGCTGGAAGAGCAGACTTGAAATTGATCCCCCTTGGGGCTAGTTTGTGGACAGTCGGCACCTATTGACATGCGACAGTAGTGTCTAATGGGTCGTTCTAGGAGGCAGATTCAGGATAGCTCGTTCTTTGGTAAGGCCTGCCTCACTGCAGGGTTAACACGGTAAAAACACATCCAGAAGCTCCAGTGCACTTGGGGTGATGGACCACAGGGGTAGGACTTGTCTGGGCCTAACCTTCACCAACTCACCCACTCACGGAGAACCCTGAGGAACCGCTCATACCCACCACAGGACTTAACTTCCCGAAGTTGCCTGTGTGAACTGCGCCCCCTTGTGGGTGACACAGTCTGAGGAAATGTGTGCCAGCCAGACAAGGATAATGAAACCCTAATCCAAAAACTTTACTAAAAGTCAAATGTAATTGAAACCATATATTCTCAGTACTTAACTCTTGAAACAACAACAACAACAACAACAAGTTTCTACGAATAAGCAGGATAATTTACCTAGTACTATTTGGAAAAAAACACAAAACAATAGTCTGGGGCTCTAAAATTAATAACAGAATCATTTGGTTTGCACTTACAGATCAGAATTAACCACAACTTCTTATTTTCCCAATGCTTTCACACACATTGCACGACAGATTCCTCTCCATCAAGTTTTAAAGAATTGTTAATAGTTGTTTTAAACGATTGTTAATAGTTCTGATCGCTCTTCTCCCTGCATCTTTATCTGTCTTTACAGGGCTATAACTGAGTCTTTTCTTTCTATGTATGCATGAAAATGTCCATCTGTCTGTCTGTCTGTCTGTCTGTCTGTCTGTCTGTCTGTCTGTCTATGTATCCCTGATTTAAGAATAAGAGGCCAAAATGATACTTAACCCCTTAATACTTCAGCAAACGTTTCCCAAGACAAATAATCTTCCAAATGCTATCACTGGTCTCAAGAAAATTAACAATTAAAAAATTACTTAATATTAATTCTTCTTCCTGTACTCTGTGATGATTAGTACTAATTATATTAGCAAGTACTAATTCTTAGGTACCCAGTCACACTTTTGAGGGATTTTCTATATTATGCCTGGTTTTTGAGGATGTCTTTCAGGCACTATCTTGATTAAGGTAGTGATGTGGGAAGATCTGTATTAACTGTGGGCCAGACGACTTCCTGATCAGGAGACCCTGGGCTGAATGAAAAGTGTGTAGAACCTGAGCCGTGGCACGCGTGCCACTTGGTACAAAGCTCAAGGCACCTTCTGCTCCTCTGTTGCACCACGCTTAGCACTAGATTGTAACCTTGGTGTTGTGGTGTGACCACGGGTGGTTGCTGGAATTGCAGAAATCCTACCTGCTTTCTATGCAACAAAAGGAGAGTGGGAATCTGCCCTCTTGAAGAGACTTCTAAGTCTCGCCAAATCGCTTACCATCAACTTCAACTGCAAGAAAGGTTTGGGGGGTCATGGCCTTTCTCTTAAGTTTTCCTTAGAGAATAGAACTGGATATCAGTCAGCGAGGAAAAGAGAATACAGACCGAGAGGGAACTGCCACAAACTTTGTCAAACCATCCTGTTTGACTGGGAACTTCATCCCAGCTCCTGGAATAAGGAAGCCTGCCAAGCAGTAATCCCTACCCAGGGAAGGTCAAAACCACTCCCACAGGCTATTTAAACTGCTCCCCAGAGAATGAACATATTGTCTCTGTGTTTCACGTGGTCTCCCCTTTCTTCTCTTCTCCTCTCCAACTCTGGGAGCATCTCATTAAACATGGACATCTTTTATTTGGTTTAATTCGGTCTGATTGGAATTATTTGCATCGATGGAGAGGCTCATCTAAGAGAAATACCCAACATATCCAGGCTAGGTTATGTAGACAGGTTAGCACACAGGGAACTATGAGACAACATACTGGAGGGTGGTCTGGCCTTATGGAAGAAGCAAGAAAAAGGAAGTAAGGCTACTGGGAATCCCCGTGGCCATGCTGGGTACGTCTGTCAGGGGTTGTGTGGTTTATACTATTTTCTTCACTTAGCACATGTTCCTCCTGGTTGTTGAGTACTTGTTCCTTTGTGTGTTTGAGATGGAATCTCTGGATATGGCCCATCCTGGCCTTGAACTCACACACTACGCAGCTCACGCAGCTCACGCTGGCCCAGGACTCTGTTCCTGCCCCTTTTTCCCTTGCTGCTGAGATTGTCACTGTGACCAGCCCGCCACCATCTCTAGATCGCATCTCAAGGAAACTTGGGAGGACATGAGGCTTCTCCACATTCGAGCACCCAGCTTCCCAGTCAAAAGAATCTGGCGGCTTCATCTTAGCTCTGCATTACTGCTGGGATCAGGGGCCACAGGGCATTGTCGGCAAAGCCCTTCCCTCCCTGTGCCCCCCGCCCCGTGTATGTGTGCGTGTGTGCGTGTATGTGCGTGCTTTAGGGGTGTACCTATCTAGTTCAGAAGAATCATTCTTAAAGTAACTTCCATTTCTTCTTAGGACCAGAAAGTTCACATGTAAAAAGAAGATTCTCCAACTATGAAATCTTAAGGCCTAGGCCTGGAGAGATGGCGCATCAGTTCAGAGTGCCAGCTGCTCACCTAGGACCTGGGTTCAATTCCCAGAACCTCCATGAAGGCTCACAAATGTCTGTAACTCTAGTCTCAGGAGATTCAACACCCTCTTCTGGCCTCTGAGGGCACCAGGCACTCATTGGTACATGGACATACATGCAAACACACACCCATGCACAGAAAAATAAAAGCAATTTTTTTTTAAAAAAGGAAACTCTAAGTCCTATAGATGGCATTTGAATCACCACATCCAGAAAGTGTTGAGTGAATCCTGAATCTGTCATTAGTGCTATTTTGATCATTCTGAACCTTTTAAAACCCTGCCATTTGCTCCCGAGCTGGCGGGGATGCTAGCTAACCAGAATATTCCATTCTTTGCCTGCCAAGTAAACATGGGTTTACTGTCTTCCTAGGAGTGGGGGTGGGGTGGGGTGGGGTGGGGTGGGGTGGGGGGATGGGTTCCTAGGAGTCGGGGTGGGGGTAGGGAGTGGGGTAGGGAGGTGGGGGTGAGGGGGTGGGAAGGTGGGGGGTGGGGCGGGCTCCTGTCAAATAGGCACCGCATATCCATGAGCTTTAAGAAGCTATCAGCCAGCCCCAGCCCACTGACTGTAATTGTTGACAGCTGCGTCTTGAAAAGCATCCTTTTGTTGCCCATCCTGCTGAGTGAGTCGAATTGCTTCATTAACATTTAGGCCATGTTACCCGTTCAAGTGATCACAAGGTATCTAGACTTCAGAGCAGGGTTCTTTGTTGTTGTTGGATTTTTTTTTCCGTGTGTGTGTGTGTGTGTGTGTATGTGTGTGTATGTGCGCACGGAAGCCAAACATGACAAGCCCCCATTTTTGTAATGAGTTTCTGTGTACGCGGCTGCTTTTGAAAGTGGATTTACATCTTCCTCCTTTGTCATGCAAAGATGTGTGGCAGTGATGGTTACAGGTTGACCCAGTTATTACAGCCTTTTATATTTGTGAAGAGCAAATTTCAAGTTGTTTCTTAGAGTCATGATGACTAGCCTGCTGCTTCATCGCCCGAGAAGAAAGTGGCGTCCCTAATGGCCCAATAGATGTTTGACAGGTTGAGGGGACACACTCCCCTACAAAGAAGTCTTTATAGATCTCACTAAGTCATCTGAAATAAACACATGATGTGAGTCAAACACAGTGAACTTCCTAGGACAGCTGGACATTTATGATATATATATATTTATGTAAAGCACTTTCCCATAAGAACTCAAGAGCTATAGCCTTTACTCATTACTCAGTTGAGCCTCCAGGATAAGGAGGAATTGTTCCAGACCCTAGCTACTTATTATGTAGTATCAGTCCCCCTTCCTAGCAGAATCCAATTACTGTGGAGGTGAGGACGCACTGTGGTAACAATGCTTGCCTTCTCAAACTCCTTTGCAGCTAGATGCGGTCTGTGTGTAACCCCGTCTCGCCAATGAAAAACAAGAGAAAGTCTTGAAATACAGTGTTCAAAAGAAGCAAGTTTACCCGGCAGTCCAAGGGGCGACTGTTCCCTTATTGTTCTCTCTCTCTCTCTCTCTCTCTCTCTCTCTCTCTCTCTCAACACTGATAAACTAGCTGGAGGACACACAAGCCTGTGCACATGAGGGGCAGGAGGTTGGAAGGAGCCTGAATCTCTGACGCAGCCTAGAAAAGCTATACTGATTTTGCCTGCCTAGTTCTGTACTTCTATGGTCCGTTAAAACCACCAAATTGGGTTTTCAATTATTTTCAGTTCAATATTCTTTCCCTTTTTTACTTTCTTTTGTAGTGAGAAACATTCCAGGAAGTGGACATAAAATCACTGAGAGTTGGGGTTGTTTTTGATATTTTGGTTGGAGTCTATTCTAGGTGTCTATTACTAATTACTCTACATACTTAAGACTTAAAGCAACAGCCATTCTGTTTCCTGACTTTGTGGTCAGGGTCTCAGGTAGTGACAACTGGACAAATTTTCTTCTCTCTAAATCTGCTTAAGTCACTGAGTGGTACTCAACTGGTACATAGGTAGATCCAAGACAACTTCACCTACATATCTGGTGCCTTAGCAGCAAAGTTCATAGAGCAGGGATCAGCAGGGTCTCTTACAGACATTTGCCTGTGGCTTCTCCATTGTTAACAATTCACCATGGCTGATCGGATATTTTATGGTAGCTCAGAGTATTCAGAAAGAAAGAGTTCCGTAAAGAGAAGTCTCTAGCTCCTTGAGCCAGCGCCTGGGAAAAGACGTGTAACAGTGTCTTCTCTATTGGGTTGATCACAGTCACAGCCTGTATAGATTCTTGCGTGAGGGAGCTTGGATCTGCCTCCAGTTAGGCCTCTCACCAAAGGCTCTGGGGTTCCCAGAATAATAGTCAACAGCTACTTTAACTAAGTTTGTTTTGTGGACCTACCATAGGCAGGTAAAGACGACAGAGAGCAGGCGTAATGTCAACTCTGGTTTATCTTTCAGATAGATAGAAAGGTGGCAGGAACCAATTCGGGTGGGATTTACTAGACAGTAGTGTAGGGACCCATATCCCTCTGGGACTTTGCAGTGGTGTGGTGTGTGTGTGTGTGTGAGAGAGAGAGAGAGAGAGAGAGAGAGAGAGAGAGAGAGAGAGAGAGTTAGTTGTCCAGCAGGGTAGGATGAGACTTTCAGTGCTTACTTAAGTAACTTTAATAAAGTCACGGGTTCCCTAAACTGAACATGGAGAGAATTGTCTCCTTGATTTATCAGTGTCCCATCTGGGATAAATGGGTATTTCTACGTGTCTCCGTAGGAAAAGTAACACAGCAAATTGATAATGTGACCATGAACATAATCCATATTATGTTCATTTCTGTTAGGTTTGAGGTTGTAGGAATGAATAAATGTTTTCCATCCTCGCTGTGGGGGTTCTTTAGCTGAACTACAAATTAAATTGACACAAAACAGATTAGAGGAGAAAAAAATGTATTTAATTATATACACACAGCACACATGATTCCCACAAAATCTAAGGCTAAAGGGGGCCGGGTAATTCAGCCTTCCGCAGTATCCTGAGCTATGTGAAGAAACATGGGCTTAGGACTCCCAGAGCCAGTGAAGACACCACACTGAGCAATGAAGGAAGGAATGTACGGGGACTGCAGGTGGTCCAATCTGTCGTTTTTTAGCAACTCTTCCTGTCAACAGATACTTCATTTAGATGTCTTTGTAAATGTACTTCTTTTACAAAGGGTACACTTTTGGACCTGCCTTTATGTCTGCAGTTTCTCAGACACCACAGAAGTATATTTTAGGGTAACATATCTTAATCTCTTGCAGGCATACAGTGATACGTTCTGATCCTTAAGGTTCTCATTGGCTGTCCAGGAAGGTTAACTCTTAAAAGGCGTTACTTGAAAATGCATGGTTGATGTGGGATTCCCCGCTGTATACTATGAATATGGTTTATTACCATTGGTTAATAAAGAAGCTGCTTTGGCCTATGGCAGGGCAGAATAGAGATAGGTGGAAAAACTAAACTGAATGCAGGGAGAAAGAAGGTGGAGTCAGGTAGATACCATGTAGCTGCCCAAGAAGCAAGATGTGAGATAACTAACCATGAGCTTCGTGGTAAAATATGAAAAATAAAATTATAGAAATGGGTTGATGTAAGATGTAAGAGCTATCTAGGAATATGCCTAAGCCATTGGCCAAATAGTGTTGTAATTAATATGGTTTTTGTGTGTAATTAATATGACTTTGGGGTCTGGGTGAGTGGGAAACAAAAGTACAGTCTTCATTTACACATGGTAGCCTGAGGTAGCTATCATGATGGGACAGAGAGACTGGTCCTCAGATATTGAGTTCTTGGTTTCTTTCTCCACAAGGGTATGTGTGTGAGCATGAGCCAACCCAGCAATGTCTTTGGGCTGCTATTTCACCATCAATGACTGGGGTTAGTAATTTCTGACATCTCTTCCATTG
The DNA here is from genome assembly GCF_950005125.1 of Chionomys nivalis. Taxonomy (NCBI): domain Eukaryota; kingdom Metazoa; phylum Chordata; class Mammalia; order Rodentia; family Cricetidae; genus Chionomys; species Chionomys nivalis. The sequence goes on from NC_080109.1 coordinate 19,439,893, forward strand.
CAAAGTTGTACGGGTCTAAGCAATCACTACTTATGAAAAGGCTGGAGTTGTGATTTCTTTCTGTTACTCTTAAAAATAACAAACTTCTTCTGGGGTTGAATTCCACTGAACTTCTCTTTCACAGACTTAATTTGTTTGGAGAGCAGACCCTAGAGAGAACTTGAACAAAGGCAATATTTTTGTGAGAACTGAATCTTCCTAGTTAATTTAATTCCCTTAACTTTTCCTGAGAATACCCTCTTTCTAAATGTTCCCTGCTGTTTTCTTCTTAAAATTATAGTATAAAATGTTTCCATTAACATTGGGACAGGACAAACAGATTGAACAAATGTTCCAGGCTGCATTGGTTCCCTCACCACTTGGGAATCTGAGTGGTCTTAATAACAGAATGAACCAACAAGAGCCTCAGAAGAAATAACTTAGGGTTCAGCGAAGAGAAGGAGACCCTACATGACCAACTGATGAATGCCTGAAAGAATAACTTTGAACTTAGTGAAAGAAAAAACCTTATTTCTTTCAAGGAATGTACTCATTTCTTTCCATACCAAGGATTTGTAGAAATAACATGTAATTTAGTTTCACAAACATTTGGAAATGTTGAGTGACTTTGTCAACAACGGAGTGATTGGGGCACAGGGAGGGAAAGGAAAAACATCAGCTCAGGACCCAAGGCCAAGTTCTCAGCACAAAGGAGATTTACTTGCCCCAGAGAGACAGAGAACAGGGACATAAGCGACAAACACAGGAGATAGAGGATGAGGGAGAAGGGGGAGGGAACAAGAGAAGGGGACAGGACTATTTGTCCTGGGGGGGACAAAGGGCTGCCTCTGGATAGCGGGGACAGATGTGGCACATAGGGAAATGGTGGCTTCTAAAGGTGAAATGGGAAACCTACGTTAGAATCAGGTGTTTAATTTTAATTGGGCATGTTAATTAGGGCAGCCAAAGGGGGCTTTTAACTGCTGGACTTCAACACTTTGAAAGCTAGACCTTGGTAATCAGCCTTAGGAGTAGAAAGTGGCCAAATAAAGGAATAGACCTTAGCAGCTAGCTTTAGGAATGTAATTTTGCTGTTGTTGTTGTTATCATTATTATTTGCAAGGAAGAGGGAATGGGGGACAAGGGCAAGGCCTGCCAGAGTCACAAGCTCGAGTGACCTAGTGTTCTTCAGTGAGTTTTGAGGATTGACAGATAGAAAAGCTTGGCTTCCTGAGGGCTAAAACAATGCATGGCTTCTGTTGTAACTTCCTGCGGTATCTGTCAAATCGATCAATTATCTTACAATTACAGACAAATAATATCTGAGTTCTTCTAGAGAAGTAGTTCTCAACTTGTAGGCTGCAGACTCTCTGACCTTTTCACAGGGTCGCCCAAAACCATCAGAAAACAGATAATTACGTGATGGTTCATAGCAGTAGCAAAATTACAGTATTAGGTAGCAACAAAAATAATTTTATGGTTGGAGGGGTCTCCACAACATGAGGAACTATATTAAATAAGAGTCAAAGCATTAGGAAGGTTGAGAAGCACTGCTGTAGAGGGAATGTCCCTGTAGGAGATTTTCTCATAATCTTAGCAGGATTTTCCACTAGTGAGCGCTTTAGTTTGTCTTAGCAAATGCACATTCCAGGATCTCCTTAGGCTGCGCTTCAAACGGCCTCAACAAATGAGACTGCTCATATCCGCAGCTACTCTCCTTTGAATATTTTGTTCCCAAAAGGATAAGGAGTTCAATTGTACAAAATGTTGCTTTGTAAGTGAATAACATACCAAAATGTCACCAAATAGTAGTGCAATAATCAGAATATTCACCAGGACCAGTAACGTTGCAAACTGTTGCTTCAAATTTCCCACACACAGTTTACGGCTGGGCTGGGTGTTCTTCCTTCTCCATCAGAAAGACTGCAGTCCAGGGAGATAGTCTCTACCCTGTTGAGTGCTGAGGCACGCCTTCTAAGTCAGTCCTGGGCTTTACCAAAGCCCGAGACTTTTCCACTTTTGTCTTTATCCAATTATCTCTTTGGGGGTATTGCAAATACTGCTAGAACACCAAAGAACATTGGAAAACAAACAATTTGTATTTTGTTGACTTGGTAACAAAAGACAAGGCAGTCAGGAAGCAATTACTCCCTTCAAGGCTTGTGTGGTAAACACCCATTGTCACGGATTTCTGGGTTTCTTGGAGTGTCTTTCCCTCCAGCAAATGTTTTGTTGAGAAATTCATGTAAGGGAGACTAGTTGGCATGGCAGTGGATACAGAGTTATACTGCTCTATTGGCTGTCTTATCAGATACTTGGGTCCTGAGTTTGCAATTAGGGGCACCTCCTACCACCCCATCCTTTCTTCTTTTTTTTCTCTTAATAAGTTTTTTTTTTCCATTGTTGCTCTTTCTTCTTTGTAGCCCATGGGATTCTCTATTTTTGCAAAAACCCTTTCGGTAAGTCTGTCTGTCTGCCTCAGCGACTCCTGTTGACTCAATACCTGTTGACACAAACAACTTGAGTGTCAGGGTCCAGGGACCCCCACTTCCCACACAGTGCTTCCTACCTTCCTATCCCAAATCAAAACCTTGATCCCCACCCCTTCTTCTTTTACGTAGCTTGGTGGGCACTTCATTTCGGTTCAGAGCCCCTGTCATCAAGTTGTGAAAAACAGACATAATTATAACAGGTACTTAGAAAATGCTATTGCTAAAATAGCAACCTCTTTTTTTACAGACTCCTCCTGGGGGTCTGTAAGAAAAGAGCCTGGTGTCTCTGAGTTCATTTGGGGTCTGTCCCCTTTATTTAAAGCGGACTGTGGCTCAACTCTGGAAGTAGGCGGTGAGTTAGATGTTACCTGGTGTCCAAGACCAGCTTCCTCGAATTTGTGCATTCTAGGGTAGGTGCCCGCAGATTAAGAGTTAAGAGTGTGAGTGTTAGAATTAATGATTTGAGCAAAAGAGAAATACAAGACAGAAACACAGAACAGCATCAGAAGGACACATTCAGGGAATGCTGAACCCTAAATCTGTCCACGTTTATCTTCCACTGCTTATATAACTTCATTCCAAAAGGGGAGGGGGAGACAACAGACTTCATTGATGTGATATAACGAATTCAATGAATTCTTTGACCTCTTCGACCTTTGGTCCAGATGGAATGGATCCCCCTCTATACCAAAAACACTAGCTAACCTACACCCTAGAGAACCTCTTTGAAAGAGCAAAAGTAAGCTCAAACTCCCTGACCTCCAGTCGAGGTGGAACAGGCTCACATCTGTGGGCCCTCACATTCTACGTTATAAAGCATTTGGGTTGGAGCCCTCCCCCATCAACAACTGGGACAGCCAAGGACTGGAACTGAGGACGGTAATTGTTGGTCGGAGGAACCTGAACACATCTCCCGGAACTCAAAACCTCGCGATATCATTGTCTCTAGCAGAAAACTTTCTGACAGCCGAGAAAGGATGTGCCTGTCCCCTCCCGCTGGTCATCCAAATGGGCTTGCCAAATACTTCGTTTAGAATGGGAAACACCCTCAGCAATGAGTTCTGTTCCAGAGAATTTAAAATAGTATGGAACCTGACAAAAATGTAGATGGAATCTTTGGATCGATGGCCTGTGCTCACTATTTAGAGTGCTTTATGTTTCTCTAGTGAAGAACCTTGGTTTGGAGTTCAGCTGGCCTTGAACTCCAGAGGTCTGCCTGCCTCTGCCTCCCAAGTGCTGGGATTAAAGGGGTGCGCCATTACTGCCTGGCCAGAACCATTTTGTGTGTGTGTGTGTGTGTGTGTGTGTGTGTGTGTGTATGTGTCTTCTCAAGTATGTGCAGAGGCCAGACATGTTTGATCTTGAGGAGCTGGAGTTACCAAGGGCTATGAGCCACCTGACATAGATGCTTGGGCCCTCTGCAAAAGCAGCACACACTTTTAACCACTAAGTCATTTCTCCAGCCTGCCTTTAAATTCTTTTAATGGAAATCACCAGGAGCTGAGTGTTAGGGTGGAGCTCTGCCTCAGGCCCCCTCTTGATCTCAACTCTGCCCAGTCTCACAAAGCCCACAAAATGGTGGCTCTTCCCACAGAGATGCTCAAGACCACACCTAAAGAATATTTAAAAGGCTTCTCACAGAAAGGCCATATGGCTTTCTGCTTGTTTCTCTCTGGGGGCCAGGAGACCATCCGGGACCATTTTACTCATAAAAACCTGTACTTTTAATTCTTAATTTGGCTTGGTTTGATTGGCTGCATCGGCAGAAAGACTTAATACTGGGGTACAGAAACCTTTCATTGAGGAGAATCTAAAAGAAGATATTGGTGAAAGACACGTTAACTACTCTCTAAAACCTAGTGGTACCCAGCCATCTCACTCCCCACCCCCCTAAGGTCAAAGGTACAAAGTTAAGGTATTTTACTGTCAACTTTTGCAGTATCCTGTTATAGACCTTTGAAAATGTCTCTAAAAGTATCCAGTTATTGCCCTAAAGCTATAGTTAGTTTAGTCTGGAACACTAAGGTTTCAGAGACAAGTCACCCATGATGGAAACTGGAGATGACTCTGCCCACAGTAGGAACAATCATCTCAGGAAAGCTGACGTGTCTCTTTAAGCAAAGCAGATTTCTGAAATCATCTTGCACAACCAGGATTAACTAGATCACATGGCTAACCGGGTTACTGTTTAGCCAAGACCACTTCGGTATGCACACCCCTCACCCTCTGCCATAGTTCCTTGATTGTTTAAACTAGAAACTCATATTGATTGTATCAGTCAGGGCTCTCCAGAGGAACAGGACTTACACGCTGTTTGCTTGGATAGCCTACCAGCAGCTGTACACTGCAGAGGCTGAAAATCTGGCCTCACTCAGAGTGCTCACTCACAGTACTCACAGTACTCACTCAGAGTGCTCACTCACAGTACTCAGAGTGCTCACTCACAGTACTCACTCAGAGTGCTCACTCACAATACTCACTCAGGGTGCTCACTCAGAGTGCTCACTCACAGTACTCACTCAGAGTGCTCACTCACAATACTCACTCAGGGTGCTCACTCAGAGTGTTCATTCACAGTACTCACTCAGAACACTCACTCATAGACTTCAGAGAGGCCTTGCTGGAAGCAGAGATAGAAAGTTCACATAGACGCAAAGAGAGAGAAGAGATAAAGTATTCACCAACTCAGAGAGCTTCTTGTAGTGCAAGCACTAGGCTCAAAGCTTAGGGATGGAAGTCATAGGACCTTGGAGGCAAAACATAGGACCTGGTACAGACAGATAGGCAGATGGATGGATGGATGGATGGATGGATGGATGGATGGATGGATGGATAGATGGATGGGCAAAAATGATTCCAGTGGGCCTTGTCAAGCAGGAGTAACCATGCTAAGTTGAAGCCCCAGAGACTGTAGAGTCTGTCCCTTGATGGTCAGAAGACAGGCAGGTGGAACTGTGGCCATTTCAGTAAGGACTGTCCTTCCTTTTAAGGAGTTCAGACTAGGGTCTTGTTCCCTTTGTTGGTGTATTCAATATGTTTTCAGACCAGTTTTTGTAAGATGGTATATCCAATGCTCGTTACCCCATCCAAGGCATCTTCAGAGGTTAGGGGGAAACACTTTTTAGCAACCTTTGGGATTAATTTGAGAGCTGCTGAAATTGTTTCCGGGGCTACTGCTGAGGTTTACGTGTGGCTGTCTTATCGTTTCTGTGGCTACTGCTGAGGTTTTTACGTGTGGCTGTCTTTGAGAAGTCCACACCCGTGCCTGGGCGTGTGCTAGCCTTTCCCTGAGTGCTCACATTTCTGTCAGCCACAGTGCTTAAACCTGTATTAAAATCTCCTCATAATAATTCCAACACTGCTGCTGTAGTCAGACACAGACTGAGAAAGAGGAGATGATAAAGCTCTTGGCTTTAGGTCACAGAATGGTTGGTGGAGACAATCTGAGAGAATTGACAAAAAGCTCTTGGAGCTAACCGTAGCCAGGTTGTAGGTTACAAAGTGAACACACAAAGCGAATCATTTTCTTGTGTGCCAGCAATGAACCAGCGGCATTTGGAGTTAAAAACACAACACTATTCATATTAGCTTTGATAAAATAAAATACTTAGCTGGGACTCTCATCACACACATGTAGTGTGAATTTGAAGCCAGCTGGACTCTATGAGGCCCTGTCTCAAAAAAGAAAGAGAAATCTTGAAAGCAATGGAGGTATTTTTCATCACGTAATTGAAAAACCTGTTTTCCTGGCTGGTGTTATGTCAACTTGAAACGAGCTAGAGTCATCAGAGAGGAGGGAACCCCAACTAAGAAAAACACAGGCAGGCTATATGCAAGCCTGTAGGGCATTTTCTTAACTAGTGATCAATGGGGGAGCCCACCTGATTGCCAGTGGGCCATCCTTGGATTGGTGGTCCTGGGTTCTATAAGGAAGCAGGCTGAGCAACACGGGAAGCAAGCCAGTGAGCAGCACCCCCTTCCCTGCCTCCATGGCCTCTGCATCAGCTCCTGCCTCCAGGTTCCTGCCCTGGGTGAGTTCCTGCCCTCTCTGCTTTGGATGATGAGCTGTTATATGGAACCGTGAGAGAAATAGGCTCTTTCCTTCCCAAGCTGTTTCTGAGTTATACCACGGCAATAGTAGCCCTAACTAAGACAGCCGTGGTCCATCCAGTGGATGGGACATTATCCGGCACTAGAAAGGAAGGCGTGATCAAGCCAAGAAATATGTAGAGGAGATGTAGATACACGCTACTGTGTGAAAGAGACCATGGTGAGTCCCACTGTGTGACATTCTGGAAAAGGCACAGGTATTGAGGCAATAAAAGGAGGGGAGGCGGTCTGAACAGATGGAGCACAAAAGATTTTAGCACCGAGAAAATACTCTATATTTTAAGTATATTTATTGAAAATACTCAACCGTGGAGAATGTCTGCCATTACATTTCCCAAAGTTTACCAAACACTCCACACCGTGAGTGAATGAATGTAAATGACAGATTTGGGATGACAATGATGTGTCAACACAGGGTGTTGACTCTAACAGGGGTGTGATGGTGGTGTGGGCAGTTGTGTGGTGTGATAGTGTGGGCAGTTGTGTATGGCCTGGAAGCAGGAATGTGCGAGAAACCTGTGTTCCTTCTCTCAATTTCCCTGTAAGCCTAAAACTGCTCTAAAATCTCTTACCTTTAAAAAAGAACACTTACAGAAGCATAACATGTCAAATACTGAGAGAAGAATCCACAAAGATTCCCTTAACATGAACATTAACATCCCGAGACAGCACTGAGAGACCGAAATAGCCAGCAGAGGGGGAGCCCACAAACACAGTGCTAAAGGCCTCATGGCCAGACTGTGTGAGGAGCCAGGACAACCAGTAAGGAAAACAAGCAGCAAAGGAGGATGCAGGCAAGAAACACATGAAAACATGCTGACAGTCAGACACGAGGGACGGTCACACACGCCACAGAGGGGTGGGGTCAGTACCAGGAGAATGAGAACAACGGAAGCAAAGGTGACAATATCAAGTATCAGAAGAGGAGGAGGGGAGCTTTTGTATGTGTTGGTGAGAGTACCCTTCACTCAACCACACACACACACACACACCTGATGGAGGTGGTTTTTGTATTTTATCTGTTGTTTTTATTGGTTAACTAATAAAGAAACTGCCTTGGCCCATTTATAGGCCAGCCCTTAGGTGGGTGGAGTAAACAGACAGAATGCTGGGAGAAAGAAGCCGAGTCGGGAGTCGCCATAATTCTCCCACTCCAGACAGACGCAGGTTAAGATCTTTTCTGGTAAGCCAGCTCGTGGTACTACACAGAATATTAGAAATGGGTTAGATCAATATGTAAGAGCTAGCCAATAAGAAGCCGGAACTAATGGGCCAGGCAGTGATTAAAAGAATACAGTTTCCGTGTAATTATTTTGGTGCATAAGCTAGCCATGTGGGCGGCCGGGTGCCGGGGACGCAGCCCTGCCGCTCTTATTACAACACACACCATGCACCAAATAACATACTGCACACACACACATATATTACACACCACACACACACACCAAATACCACATACCACACACACAAAATACCAAATACCACACACACACTACACACAGTACACAACCACATACACCATATACCACACACCACACACACATACTATACCATACATACACACTCCACACACCAAATACCATACCATACTCACACACATTACACGCACCACAGACACAAAATACCAAATACCATACCACACACACTACACACACCACACAACCATATACCACATACACATACCACAATACTCTACACCTCATGCACGTACCTCACACCACATATCCTACCCCACCATATGCATGCACATCTCCCCCACACACTCAATTGGACCTTGGCCTTATGTACGGTGGCCTATTGGGCCACAATGAGACACAGCTCTGTCCCTTCTTTCCACTTTTTATTTTGACCAGTGTCTCACTAGGTTCCCCAGAATGGCTTTGAACTTGTGGTACCACCCAGGCAAATCTCAGCTTGTGGGTTCTATCTTCATTCAGCCTCTGAGTAGAATTACAAGGTGGATTCTGCGTCTCCCTTTGCCCATAGTTTGCTATTATATACTAACGTTCAACGTATAGACATCTTATGTGACTGATTAATGCCCAGAAGCTCTATAGGAACAGGACTCAGCGTATGTGCCTCGACCGGTTCTTGTCCGTGCTCAGTTCTCAGCGTCATTGACTAGGCAAGGTCTTAAGACAGCCTGGTCCTCCTTGGTTCCTGCTTCCATTTAGTCACATCGCGCCATTTTCACACATCGCGTTGGCTTTAGATATTTTTGCTTTGGGGGTGGATGGGTAGGTAGTCATTTTTGTTTCGAGAAGGCAAAGGTATGTTTGTTCAAAACGGCCCTTCCTCTGAAGAGGGTTAATAAGCCTGGGTGCCATTGGTCGTGCTTAGAAACGACACCAGGTGGCGCTCCTCCTTTTCAGTCCCCGCCGCCTGCTGGCAGCTGGGCAGCGGGTTTCCCTGTGCCCGGGAGCCAGAGTCCTTGTGCAGCCTGAAAAGACAAGGACGTGTCCTGTCGCCAGCTAGCCCGGAGAATGGCCTGGAGAAGCCTGTCCTTTGGAGGACGGTGCAGAACATCTTTTCTCACGACAGCTAGAGGGCTTGGCTGGCTTGCAGGCAACTCTATTCTTCCACCCTTAAGCAAGTCTGAGGAAATGGTCCCAAATTGCAGTTCACTCTGCTTTCCGTAGGGAACCGACAGGAGCAGATCCATAAATTCGCTCTCTCTGTGCAGCTTTGGCTTAATCCTCCTCAGGGGCAGGCACTTACTGGAAGCACACAAACGGCTCAAGCGGTGTGTGTTGTCCACTGAAGGGTAACATTAAATCATCGTGGGGGCCAGGGAAGGGAGAGAGAAGGACTGGTCTTCAAACCACACGTTCCCGTCCCTGGTGCTGAGCGACCCAGGAACAAATCTGACCGAGATGGAGCTTGGCATCAAACCGCCTCCAAGAATTTCCCACCTCAGGTTACTGTAAACTTCTGAAAGAAATTTCTCTGCTTCAGCACGGCCGGGGCCATCCATCATCCGTCTGTCTGCAGTGGCGCCTCCACACATGGCCATACCGCCTGTATGTCTTCTCATCTACTCGTTGATTCCCCGTTACCTGTTACTCCATGAGATCGCGTGTGCCCGGCCACTTGTCTGCTGTGGCCAAAGTGCTTCCTTAACCACGCAGATGCTTTACGGATGGTCATGGGTGCCCCAGAGTCCCAGATGAATCAGTCGTTTGGTACAAACCACCCTGTTCCCAGTTCCTCTAGTCTCTCTGCAACACAGGTCTTTCCTTGAAAAAAGTCGCACAGAAAGTACTTTTGATGTGAAAACCCCCAGAAAGGCCAGGGGAGAGAGAGATTTTAAAAGTCACTTTACCATAGCTTTTACTCATTTATAATTAGTACCTACAATTTACTGACATTTCCATACACGGTGCTAAGTACGACATACATGCCTCCATTGAGTTTCTTTTTTGCAAATATATGGGGTTTATTTAGTATTTGTCTTGCTCAACTTTGAAATATCTCAACCAGGGATTTTTCCAAGAAAATCTGCCAGGCTCTTTTCCTTGTTCCTTCCTTACATGTTTTTAAACTTCTACTTAATTTCTCTAGAAATCATCTCTCTATCTAGATGATCTAGAATTTATCTCTCTATCCCAATGAGCTATAATCTGGTATCTGAAAACTTACGTATCTGTCTGCCATTTAGTCACCCACATATCTAATCCTCCATCGCTGTTCAACAACATTTGAGATATCCTGTATGTATTTTCCAGAGGAAAGGAGCCAATAGAACGTAGATGTGATGGTTCTGAGTTTGTAATGTCTTCTGTTGTTGGTCTTTCTTTGGACTGCCAGTACCCAAATAATGACACAGAGACTTATTATTCATTATGAAAGTTTAACCCTAGCCCAGGCTTGTTCCCAACCCATTTTTACAAATTTACTTTCTTCCACATGACTTGTCACCTCTCCATCCTGTATGTCCTACGCCCTCCATGTCTGGCTGGCTTCATCCTTCCTGCAAGCCACAGATTCTTCCCCCAGCTCCTCTCTCTCCCCAGAAGTCCTGCCAGTTCTCTCCTGCCTAGCTATTGGCTATTCAGTTCCTTATTAAGTCAATTGGAAGGTGCTTAGGCAAGTGAGGTACAACAGATCACATGTCTTTACCACATGATCAAATAGTCCTCCACCTCCACAGGCTCATGTCTACCACTTGGTCTCCAGCTGGCGGTGGCCTTTCCAAAGGCTGTGGATCCTCTAGACGATGGGGCTTACCCAGAGAAAATAGGTCCTTGGTGATGGGTCCTTGGGAGTGTATTATCCTTGGCTCCTTCTAGTTCTTTCTTGTTATAGCCATTATATAAAGATTTCCACCGCAAGCTGCTTTGCCACGATGACACTGAACCCTTGAAGCCAAGCACCTTCTTCGATGTCGCTTTTGCCAGATATTTGTCAATTTATGAGAAAAGAAAATACGCCCCCATACACACACACCTGGGTGCACTCATGTATGTGTGCGTGTGTGTGTAATGGGATTTATTAATTGACTTAACTGATCAGGCGCTGAATAGTCCCATGAACTATCTGCAGAGCCCGTGTAAACCACTAGCTGCTCAGTCTGAGAATCTGGAAACCTTGGAACCAGGGAACCGATGCTAGAGCCCCATTCTGAAGCCGAAGGCTTGGAAACTCTAAAAACCTGCTGGTGCAGTCCACATTCAAAAGCTGAAAATCCTGGTACCTGCTGAAAATCACAGACCACAGCAACAGCAAAAATGCACCTGCTCAGAGCGTCTTGTGTGCACATGCCTCAAGTTTCTCTCTCCTGCTTTTTCTTTCCTTTGACCAGGCTTCAGGTTTATTGGGTGGTGTCAGACCCATCCAGGGAAGGTCTTTCCCGCTCAGTTTTCTGACCCACGTAGTGACTGTCTCCAGAAACATCCTCTCGGGCACTCCCTAAAGTATACTTTAATCATTTTTCTAGATGTCTCTCAATCCAGTCAAGCTGGGAACCAATATTAACCATTACAGCATGTCTTCTACATGCTTGTTATTCCCAAAGAGCTAAGTCAGGCAACTGTCATGCAACTGACATTAATAACCATCTATTTAGATAGTGGATGCATACCGGTCTTCTAAATCTTGCTTATTAACTACTCCTTTCATCCCTAAACCTAACTATCAGAATTGAGCATAATTTGATATTAAAGTTTCTGGAGACAGGCTTTAGAAATGTCTATTTTTAACAAGCTCCCAGAGCCATTTGGAAGCAGCCAGCTTGTTGCCAGCCTGCAGACTGACATTTGAAAAGCAAGGACCACGGTATCTTTCTTCACCCCAGAATTCTACATTTTCTTTCTTCCACCTGTGTGCTAACCTAACTATTTTTTCCTAGCAACCGAAAACCAGTAAACCAGCTGGGCCATCTTGAGGTGCTCACTATGCGATAAAGATACGCTTTCCAAGTCTTTAGCAAACACGCATCTCCATGAGACAGCAAAACGCTGTCCTACCAATCAGCTTCTACCTCCAATGGGTAACCACTTACACAACTCAGATAAACATAGAATCATGGTCCAGCTATGTTTCAGCGCATGGCATCCGTACCCAGGGACAGACTATCTAAAATCCCGACACTGACCTTTGGCTTCTCATTTGTCTTTTCTTTCTACTTAGTACTTGGGAGTCTCATCTTCTTGGAAACCCGATTCTGCCGGTTCCTCCTGCTGAGCCAAGCGCGAGCATCCTCTTCAGGGCAGCTTCGGTAAAGAGGCTGTTAAAGGAAACCGAAGCAGATTCAAGAGAGCTGCCATCTGGGTTCCGTGTTGCAGGTGCCCACATGAGCCTTGAAAAAAATCCAGCAGGGGAGGAGATGGAAGATCCGTGGGCTGGCTGGTGAAGGCTGAAATGCAGAGAGGACTTTTCCCCCTCAGAATTCCTGCAGTTGAACCTAGTCGTCATCATTGGAGCCAGAAAGAGACGGCTGGTGGACGTTTTTATAACATCTGAATTCTTAAGTAAACAACCGTATTTTTATGTTTATCTCCCAGAGACGAGGGTTGTGTGACCACCTTCCTCACCGCTCAGAGATGGGCAGGAAGAGAGTGTTTACCTAAGTCCCCATTGCTCCTTTTGCTTGTGTTTTCTAGCCTAGCTTCAGCCAGATAAAAGGGGCAGATGACTTTCCCCTCCATATATGCATGTACATGTCATTACGATTTGTTTATGTTCTACATCATATGTACATCCATATATATATTATATAAATATAGGGTTATCTCCTAATTCGCTGTAAACATAGTAAAAGTCAGGGTAATAAAGTACAATTGTATTTAAAATTTTTAGAATTTCTTTTTTCCTTTTCTTCCTTCCTTCCTTCCTTTCTTTCTTTCTATTTTTTTCTTTTTCTTTCTTTCTTTTCTTTTTTTTTTTTTTTTGGTTTTTTTTGAGACAGGGTTTCTCTGTAGCTTTGGATCTTGTCCTGGAACTAGCTCTTGTAAATCAGACTGGCCTCAGACTCACAGAGATCCACCTGCCTCTGCCTCCCAGGTGCTTGGATTAAAGACGTGCACCACCACCACCCGGTTTAGGATTTCAAAGCTAGAGATGGTCTAATCCAACCTGCCTCATTTTAGAGGATAAATCTGAAATTGAGAGGTGAATTGCTTTGCCTGTGTGCATGCAAGCTAGTCAGGACCAGACGTGTGGGAATCTGAGCGATGTGTGCCGTAGGTATCTCTTGAATTTGTTGTTTCTGCTGCCATGAGAGCCCCATGGCAGCTAGTCTTCAACTGTCTGCCTCTTTAAGATTTACTACAAGCCGGGCGGTGGTGGCACACGCCTTTAATCCCAGCACTTGGGAGGCAGAGGCAGGCAGATCTCTGTGAGTTCGAGACCAGCCTGGTCTACAAGAGCTAGTTCCAGGACAGGCTCCAAAACCACAGAGAAACCTTATCTCGAAAAACAAAAACAAAAACAAAAAAAACCAAAAAACAAACAAACAAAAAAACAAAAAAAGATTTACTACAGATGCCTAGGAATGAGCCTTTCCTGGGGTAGTCCATATCCAAGGACCTCCTGAAGTACAGAGGACCAGCCTTTTGACCTTGTGTGGGCATACTTTACAGATACTTTATTTTCAGACATTCTCATGGAGCTGAACGAGGCTACCAGGTGGTCAGTGACTTTACTATGGGGCGTGGCTTCTCCCTCTGTGTTCTTCCCAATCCTTCTACAAATGTTGATCCCAAGGTCACTAAATAATAAATAGGTAAACATACTGCATACGCTTCCTGTATACCAACCTTCACCTTTGACCTCCATCTTTAAAAAAACGGATCTGGAACAGGCATGAAATAATAGTCATTGCTTTGTTGAGGAGAAAACATCTATTCTAAAATTGTGTGTCTGGGTGTGCATGTGTGTGTTTGCCTATCATCTGTGATAGAGACTTATGTACATATATATGAATACATGTCTACATGCATTCCTGCTCTCCACACTTCTAAGAGTTTTTCTTTGGGGGGATGGAAAAGAGTTCCTTAAGAAAGAAAGAGGGAGGGAAGGAGGGAGGGAGGAAGGGAGGGAGGGAGAGAGGGAGGGAGGAAGGGAAGGAAGGAAGGAAGGAAGGAAGGAAGGAAGGAAGGAAGGAAGGAAGGAAGAAGCCATGCACTACTGGACCATGAAAGAAATGCTGAGAAACCTTCAGACAGAGCAATTTGCAGGCATACAAGGGGAAGCCACATAACTTTCCCTTCTGGCTCAGCGAAAGGCTGGGGTTCTTAGAGGGCAGACCACCCTGAGCACTCTCTGGATGCAAGAACACAATTCAAGGACCATGGTCAGCAAGCAGGTAAGGTGGCTGTCCAGGGGCAGAGACATTGAGGCATTTAGCCAACCACAATAGGAACAAGGAGAGTGGATCAGGCAGAAGCAGCAGCATCTTAGATCATCAAATTAGAACAGTGAGACTCTATCAATTATTCTTCATGGTTCTCCCCATCCATGAATACATTGTAGTTAACCTGATCTTAGACCAAGGCCAAGGTAAACAAGGGAGTTACAAGATTGGTTCCTTTGGAATCAGTGGGCTGAGACTGAAAAGCAGGTTCAATGTATGAGTCTGTACATGTGTACATGTATGTAGGCTAGAGGACAACCTTGGGTGTTGTTCCACAAAAGCTCTCTGACCTGTTTTTTTGAGAGAGGGTGCCTTGGTTGGTTAGAACCATCTGACAAGAGGGTACTTCTACTGAAAGAATGCCCCCTCCAGACTGGCCCGTGGGCAAGGCTGTGGGGAATTTTTCTGATCAATGATCGATGAGGGAGGCCCAGCCTTGGAAAGGTGGTCCTAGGTTCTATTAGAAAACAGGCTGAGCAAATCATGAGGAGCAAGTCAGTAAGCAGCGCCCCTCTGTGGCCTCTGCTTTTGTTCCTGTGTTGAATTTGTGGCTGGACTCTTTCATGATGGAGTGTGGCCAGAGTGTGAGAGCTGAAACAAACCCTTGCCTCCCCAAGTTTCTCTGGCCATGGTGTTTTGTCGTAGCCATAGAAACCCTGACTAAGACGGATGGTCTTTCGGTGTTTTCCCTCTGTCCCTGCTTCCCCAGCACTGGGATTACAAGCTGCCACAGGGAGTGGGATCTGGAGATCAAGCTCTGGCCCCCTTGCTAAGGTAGTAAGTGTTGAAGTCGCTGATCGTCCCCTATACCTAGCAGGGTAGCTTGAAGACACTCTGATGATCAAAAACCTCTTATTTTATTAAACATTAGACCAACAGCAAGTGGGGATGTTTTATTTGGCTCTTTCTCCACTATTGTTTTTTTTTCCAGCCACCACAAATGCTCCTCTAGATTGCTGCCTGCTGTAGACACGTGAAATTACAACTCTCACCTTAGAGGGGATGAGAGGTAATTTAATCTAAGGGACTTTGGCCTGAGAGCTCAGATTCCCAGTACCCCAAATTCCACAGTCCATGAAGGTAGCAGTTCTTATGTATTTGAGTGCTCTATCTGCACGCATACCTTCATACCAGTAGAGGGCATCAGATCTCACTGGAGATGGTTGTGAATCACCATGTGGTTGCTGGGGATTGGACTCAGGACCTACGTGCTCTTAACCACGGAGCCATTGCTCCAGCCCTAAAGTAACAGTTTTAAGAAAAATTTCTAGTAGCAGAACAAAAATAATTTATAAATCAAGGTGCTTTTCAAATACATTGATGGAACATCAGGCAGGCAGGTGACAGCAAAGAGGGACATAGGCCTCACGTACTTATTTAATGGCGTCTTAGCTCTTGGCTTCATAGAGACTGGTGGTCTGTTAGTTAACATACTCAAAAGGTTTTGTCTATGAGTCACAGAATGTTAGGCCAAGCAAAGAGGTGCACAAGGAAAGTCTATTAACAGGGCTATATAGATAGCCAAAGATAAACTGTAATTTGACTCTGGACCTGTAACATTTCAACCTCTCCATAAACAAGGAAGAACTACTTTGTTAACCAGCCTGGTGGAGGAGTCAGCGGAAGGTATGGGTCTTCCTAGGACCCTCCATTCACCTTGCTCTTACTTGGTTTTGTCGCTTCGACTCGCTCCTCTTTCTGAGCACCAAGAACTACGACCTTCCCACAAGAGGCCCCTACCCTACTCTGCCTGTTCCTCTCCTTGTGTTGAATAGCAGTACTGCCTGGCTTTCTGTCTAGCCTCCTCCTTCCCACTTCTCACCCCTCACATGGGCCAGTCTTTCTGCTTATGATTTGCCCTAATCCAATGCAGCCTTGTTTTCAGACGGTAGGTCCAATGGCATCTTGGGTGGGAAGGCTTCTCTTCCTTCTGTCTGGGTTGGATGTCTCTTTGCAGTGTACCTGGCTATGTACAAGCCTGTTACCCTCCCTGGAGGGCACTGGACTCATGGCATCTAGTGGTACCCAGACCGCATCCCATTCTTGAGTCCAGGAAGTCTGATCTAGGTCTAACTGTCATACTTAGAGAACGATTGAAAGTTTTCACTAACCCTGACAAATATAGAGGAAGGAGCTGCCTGCCATGAGTAACTGGATCTTTCTGCTTCCATTTTCCTTTACTTACTGAGACCAACAGAGTGCCCAAACTCCCCGCTGTCCCCTAGCAGACAGGAGAAGGAGGAGGAGGAGGAGGAGGAGGAGGGGAGGACCTTTGTTCGTCTCCAGATGGCTGAAGCTGGGATAGAGCCCAACAGCTGTGCTTGGGTGGCAGGCGAGAGGGCAGATGGCTTGACGTCTGTTTGCAGACAGCCCAAGAAGCCACAGTCCTGGTGGAAGGCCTTCTCTTAGGCTAACTCAACAGGACAGTGACAGAGTAGGGCAAATGCCAGGGTGGCCACTGTGTGAGCATTCACGGCTCACACAACAGCCAGCATGATTTCCAGGCAGCAAAGACTGATGACTCTATGCAGAAGGCTTTTAACATTGCAGTCCCCACAAAGCCCTTTCTGTGTTAAAAACTCCCTTAATTACTATCATTTAACAATTGGTTTACCACAAGCAACTCTCATTAGATTTCGACCTCATTTTCTGCAAATTTCGGCAGCCAAGAAATATTTACCCATCCAGTGCTGGTGGGGGTGGAAATCTAAAGAGGGAGGCTTCTTAGTTGTTCAAAATATCGAGAGCCAGAACATGACAGAAAGCCATGTAATGTGTACAATGAACACACACACACATGCATGTGTGTGTATGTGTGTGTGTGTGTGTAGACTCAACTCTGCTTGCTGAGTTCTTCGTATTAAAAGTGAAAGAAAGCGGGAAGGCAAATCCACGCAGAAGCTGGAGGTGGCCCTGGTGCCGCTTTACTGATTGCCCTTCCTCTCTTGATGCAGGACCAGTTAGTCCAAAATGCAAGGCACAGTGTCGTGTGAACTAAAGATGTGCAGAGGAGTTATGTTAGTCACCAATTTGTATACTCTATGAGAAAGCCCTTTCAAATATGTGATCTTTTCTTCATCTGAATCAATTGTTCTTTTCTAATTGAACATTCAAGCCATGACTTAAAAGCACCTCTTAGTTTCTGGTCATACTAAAATTGAGATTTGGAAAGATGCAAGGCCATTGTTTATAAGTAAGAATCCATTCTCTAAACTAGTTTTATGTTTTTGAGACAAGGGCCTTGCTCTGCAACAAAGCTTGCCTCAAATCTGTGTGCCTTAGTCTCCCTAGTGCTAGAATTATAGGTGTGTCCGACTGAGTCTGGCCCTCCAATGAGTTTTTTAAATAATACTGAGGTATCAAAATCAATTGAAGACACACTAAGGAGGAAAGTAGAACAGAGTTCTTTCCTCCTCGCCCAGTACACAATCCAACTTACCAGGTGCAAGAAACTTAGAAAGCCTTGAATTAGTTCTTTGGTTTTAGTGTTAAGACAGGGTCGGGCTACATAACCCAGGCTGGTGTGGAACTTGTGAGCCTCCCCTGGTTCAGCTTCCCAGGTACTGGAATTACAAGTGTGTGTCATTGTGTCCTAGTCAGCCTCCATTTGTAAAAACATACCCGCCACCAACAGAGCTGTGACCCACAGTGCCTTCCCATCAAGAGTTTGCAGTTGCCAGACAGAAGAGCCGCTGCATGTGGCCACTAAATTTTTTTTATAATTGTGTAAAAATTTAAGAGATAAATGTTCCCTCAGCCATGGGATAGTTTAGTTCCATGGCCCATGGAGCAAATGACTACTGTACGGGATGGTGCAGAGACGTGGGGTTCCTACCAATGCAAAAGCTGGATAGCGTTGAAGACCAGCTACGCAATTCACCCCAGCGCCACCAGTTCAGGCCTGCTGGCTTTTATGGCTGAATTGACCTGTTGTCTGAATTTATTAATCAGTTCAGTTGGAATAACTGTGCACTCAGGCAGCTGTGTGAGAGAGGATAGAAGGGGTTTGTTCCATGAAATGGTAATAGGAAAAGTGTTGAACAACTGTGATATTTACTGCATTGTGCTGAACACCTAACGTATGCGACCTCACGCTCTGCACACAGTCTGATGATTATCTCGGTTCGTCAGGAACACAAATTAATAGCAGAACTGGAAAGGGTGTCTGTCTATTCAACTTTTAATTTACCAAGCGCAGACTTTAGAGTTCAATTGCATTCAGTTGTGTGACCTTGGGTGAGTACCTCTCAGTGCCTCGGTGTCCTTACATGAAAAATGGAGAATTTTACGTTTTCGTGATGTTTCAACAGGGATAATTCATATTCAGTACTCAGAGTCTACTTAAGTGCTTGCTGTTGGTTATTAATTACCGGCAGGGAGATTCCAGGGGTCACAGAGTTAATACTAGGTTAGTACTGCTTCCGTCACAGCAAATGGTCCCCTTTATATATAAGGCGCTCTGTGTCCTATTCCAGACGCTCGAAGCTTTGTTAGCCTGGCCTTTTTTATCTTCATGGCTTGGCGGCTCATTGCCAGTGTCCAGGGAGACATGGCGTTTCTGCTTTGGCAAAGTCAGCAATGATTGCAGGGCTCTCTAGCCAGCTGACATGAGGAGGCTAGCATAGATTGATTATCCCCAGCTTTCCTGTCATTTAAAATATGATTGGATGATTTGAGCTAAGAAATCAGAAGCAAGGCTCTGGGCTAGATCCGAGAGGCAAGCTCTGCTGATGTAGTTGTGTGCATGTTAAGATTGGAATCTAAGTATCTGGTCTGCCAGAGCGGAATGCTTGTTGGCAGAGGCTGAGGTGAGCAAAAGGAGGAAAGACGAGGAGAGGGAGGCCGGTGAATTCGCAGTCACTGTTAGAAGTTCTCGTCTGTGACTACAGAGAACAATAATGTTCTCTCTGAGTGTTTTCTCTAGTTAGAAAAATATTAAGATACTAGACATGGTGGCTCATGCTGCAAACCTGGAAGCTGAGGAAAGAGACCTGCGGGTTTGAGGCCAGCCTGGGCTGCACAGTAAGCCTCTCTGCAGGTGTGTTTAAACCTTCTTAGACTTTGTGCATGTGTACAATGGACACCTGTGTGGTAGTATTACACATTACCCCATTATTATGAAAAATTTTGTGTTTTTATATGTCAGTTAAGAATACATTTAATTTCAAAAGATTTTCTGCTGTAGGGTAATAGCCAAAAAAAGAGAGATTGGAGAAAGAGAAGATACTCAGAGTCCATCATTTACAGCACACCTCGTATTTATGGGCCAGAACCTTTAACCCTTCGGTGGCCTGCATCCGTGTTGCCTGGAGTCAGGACCCGAGATAGCTCTCTTTGGTTCACTCTTCTGTTGCTGCCTCAAGGCATAGACTGTAAAATACCTGAGTTTCTTTAGAAGATGCTAGCTAACTCATGGGCTTGGATCCGTCTGTGTGCTCTGAAGACTGAAGATGAAATTCTTTGTGACCCCCTGCCCCATGGATGGTTGGGCAACTTCCAAGCAGAGGGGTTCCCGTTTTATTGTAACCCGGTTTTTTCTTTTTCTTGTTGACTTCTAGGAAGCTCTGAACTAAAATTTCAATCCATCCCAGCAAAGTATAATATTTTAATGTGACATCCATTAGACACACAAACCTCATGTCTAGTGGCCTTTTCTGAATTTTTCCTACTCTTGTTTCCTATTATTCGGTTTTCTTCATTACTATGCAGGCTATTTGACATAAATAATAGATACAATCTTTATTTTCCAGGACCTGGAAAAAGTTCCAAACATTCCAAAACATTCAAATTTCTTTTAAAATGGTTTGGGCTTCTTATTTTTCACATTACAAAAACATTAATTGTGAGGCCAATTAATTTTTATTTATTGTGGTACAATGGCAACTGGGTTATTATACAAAAAAAAAGCAAACTGTAGGAGAGGGATCAAACAAAGAGAAGGACTGGTTATCAAAAATAGAGTGTAGAAACAAGAAGATTCAAAATAGAAAAAGAAAGAATTAGAATTGAGTGGGTTGGCTTGGAGACCCTGGAGACAGATACGCCTGCATGTGGTTTTTCCCTGAGCCAGCCTTGAACGCCTGTCAATCCCATCTGGCACAGGTACTCAGATACGATTTTAAAACTATTTGAAGTGCTGTACAGCAGTGAGCAGCAAAGTTGTACACATAAAAAAATCACTGAAATAGCCTTTCATCAGTAGATGTGGGGTGGAACATGAGGTTTACATTTTAAGAGGCTCCCAAGCACATGCCGGGACCTCCATGGTCCACTCTTTGACTATCAAGATTCTGCAGGAATGACTTAGCACCAGCTGGCAACTCAGGGTTGCTGGGCTCAGAATCTTCTGAGCTCAGGCCATCTGTTCTAGTCCTTCGAGCACAGATCTTTGCGTCTTTGACTCAGTTTCTTTGGGGGGCATTGCTTGGATTTCCACACATTGCAGCTGATCACATAAAATGGAGCTGCCACTTTGGAAAGCGGTTTGGCAGTCATCAGAATTTTGAATTCAGAGTTACCATACGACCCAGAAATTCTATTTCTAGGTCTATACTCAATGAACAAGAGAGCACATGCCCACAGATCACCTCTTCACACAACCACATTAATTCATCAGAATGCCACAGTGGGAAAAACCTGGTACCCCAATTGATGAGTGGATAAAAATGTGGATATCCACAAAAGGGATGGATTTCTGGCAAATTCCGCAGCATGGATGAGCCTTGAAAGTAGAAGTAAAAGACGTTGGTTCCAACATGTCATCTACTGCCCGATCCCATTTCTAAAAAAGTCTAGTGTCCACATGCTTGTAATTATGCATGCCTGCAAACCCAGCAATTTGGAAGGAGAAATTGGAGAACCAAGAGATCAAGAGCTTCCTCAACTCAATAGAAAGCTCAAGACCATCATGGCCTATATGAGATCTTGCCTCAAAACCAAACATAAAGCCTAGAGTTGGCAACTGCAACTGATAAAAGTAGACCAGGGGCTGTAAAGACCGAGGGAAGGTGACATGGGACGTGACTGCTGATAGCTACAGGGTTTCTTCTGGGGTTATGACAACGCTCAGAAATTATATTGTGCTGGTTTTTGCCTAACTTTGAATGTTCAAAAACATAATGGTTTATATAATTAAGTATTTAAACACAATAATTTCAAAGGACATGAATTATCTTCAGAGTTTAGCCAGGTTTAAGGGTGAATGTTCATAATCTTCACATTGTGGAGGAAGATACAGAACTGCCACAACTTTGAGGGCTATCTTGGTCTCCATAGGTAGTTACAGGTTAGCCAAGGGTACATCTGATAGAGTATTAATTGGTAGTGAAAAGGGGAACAAATTTGATTAGGCTGTGCTCAGCTCTAAGTTCCTTTCTATTGTGCAAAACTGGTTTTCAGACTGTGCCTTGCTCTGGGTGACTAGGCTGGCAAGTAGTATTTGGTCGCATTTGAGTGTAAATGCAGAGTCAGGTACCTCTTTATGCATGGAGATAACATTTACCTATAGAGTAATGCATAGGAGGGACAGAGGGATAAATAAGAGGCACCTTTTATAAACTTACCCCAGTAGACTGGGACTACATGAATACATGGACGTTTTAAAGCCAGAATCTGAGAAACCCAGGCTCAATAATTTATTGAGCACAGTAGACTAAGAAAGGATACAACATTCTCACCTGGACCCACAGAAAAGACCCCTAGTAGCTAGGCAGTGGTGGTGCATACTTTTAAACCCAGCACTGGGGAGGCAAAGGCAGGTAAATCTCTGAGTTTGAGGCCAGTCTGGTCTACAAAGTGAGTTCCAAGACAGCTAAGGCTACACAGAGAAACCCTATCTAAAAAAATAAACAAGCATGCAAGCAAGCAAGCAAAAATAAAGACACCTAACCCAATACAGCAATGATAATGGCCCCATCAACCTGTTATCTGACTATCAAGTGTGTTCATAAAAGGGATCAATAGGCAAATAACCACTCTTGGGGCCCCCACCACTCATACAATGTGTTATATCCTTTGTATTTTCCAGAACGTTCTATAGCGGGAACCGTACAGTATTTAGCGAAAGACTGACTGACTTCACTTGGTAGTAATTAAGATTCCTCTGCACGTTTTCACCATGTGAGAGCTTACATCCTTCTCGTGTTAAATAATGTCCCATCATCTAGATGTACCACAGTTTGTCTCCTTACGCGCTAAAGGGGCATTGTCGCCATTTCAAAGTCTTGGTGGTGATGAACAATGCTGCAATGAGAGGACCCCCACCCCCACCCCCACCCCACCTCCATGCAGGTGTCAGACAGGGAAGAGGACTGCGAGATAAGAATGAAAACCCCGAGCAGATTTACTTTGTCAACCTGGATCAGACTCCGTGGAGACTAATGCCAGGCTATTCACTGCCAGCTTATTGAAAACACAGTACAGTTTGGGAAAAGGTTTCCAGGCAACAACCCATCCAATTCCAGGTGTGACTTAAGCTTAAGATGTGGCTACATAGAAACTCCTTTACAAAGTACATGTAACCATGAGGGTGGGTTCTATAGCTAAAAGACCAGAATCTATTGTGGTCTCTGACTTGTAACACGGAGGTCAGCAGGCCATAAAGTGCATGTGACACCCTCCCCCCTAAGGATGGGTAATGTTGCAGAGAGAGAAGAGTCTAAGATCATCATTCTGAGGAATTTGGGTGAAGTCTGCCTCTATAGCAAAAGGTGAGTGAGGCCTGCCTCCATGGATATCAAAAAGGTCTTCAGGTCCTTAGCCAAAATCCACTCCCAGCCTTCTGGCAGGGAAAACAGATATTTTTATCTCCTCCATTGAGAAGAAGCCCCTGTGTTTAACATTCCTGGTTTTCTTAGTGATCTGTGGAACCTTTGTGCCCCCAACATGATTAAGTGCCCACGTGCAAATTTTGTGTGGATATGGATCTTCAATTCCTTTGAGTACATAACAAGAATTATGATGCCTAGATCATATGTTAAGAATATGTTTATACTGTAAGAATGTCCCAAACTGTCCTCCAAAGTGGTTCTGTCATCTTGCATTCTGAATGAATGGGCCTGCCTGATGTTTCATACCTTGCCAACACTTGGTATTGTTTCTCTTTTGGATTTGAGCCATTCTAATAGTTATACGTAATAGACTATATCTCATTGTTATCTCAGTTTGCTCTTCCTGAAGTGTGGAATATCTATTCATATGGTCCAGATAATTAGAATATACATGAATCTCTATTTCTTCTTTGGCATCTGTTACAATCCTTACACATGATTTAACTGGTGTGGCTTGACTTCTAAGGTTTTAGAGTCTTCATACTCTTAGATGATGGTGTTCTTTTCTTTTGAGACAGAGTCTTCCTTTGTAGCCCACATGAACCTTCTTAACTCAGTTTTTAGCCTTGAGCAGCTTTAACACCTTCCAGGGGCTGGGTTTACAAGTGTGTCCACCACACCAACCTAGATACCATCTTGCGCTTGTTATGCCTTTTGCAAGTATTTCCTCCAGTCTGTGGCTGTATATAATCTTACCATGATGAGGCTTTTACATATCTGAAATTCTATTGTGATTGCTGTTTTATTTGTTTGTTTTGGGACAGGGTCTCACTATATAGCATTGGGTGGTCCTGGAATTCATTATGCAGACCAGGCTGGCCTTGAACTCAAAAAGATATGTGTGACTCTGCCTCCCAAGTGCTGGGATTAAAAGTGTCTATCATCACATCTGGCCATAGCTGAATTTTTTTATTATTTACTCTTACCAGATTTATCCATACTGAGGATTGGGATATGGACATCTCCGAGAGATCATCTTATAAACAGGGATGGGAGAAACAGGTGCTTCTATTTAAACTTTCAATTAAAATGATTTTTGAGTGAATACGTAAAACAAAAAACTGCATGAATTTATGGAGTAGTTTTGCGGTCTGAATGTGACATGGCCCCCACAAGTTCTTGTATTGGTTATTGGTTCCAGCTGGCCATGCTATTCTGGAAGGTGGTGAAATTCCTAGAGGTGTCTGTAACTTTGCTGAAGGTAGTGGGTCGCTGGGGACAGGCCTTGGGTGTGAGGGCCCACAGATGTGAGCCTGTTCCACCTTGGCTGGAGGTCAGAGAGTTTGAGATTATTTTTGCTCTTTCAGAGTTGTTGACAGCAGATGTGACTACAAACAAGGGATTCTGACCCAGGGTGTGGTTAATTAGTATTGGGGGTAGAGAGGTGGATCCGCTCCAGCTGGACCAAAGGTCGGAGAATTCAAGTCTATTCCTCATAGCATGTTAACAAAGCCTGTTTTCTCCCTACTCTCCCTTTTGAGATGTGGTATATAAGCGTGTAGAGAATAAATGCTGGTGATTCAGCATTCACTGAATTTCCCTCCCGATGTTGTTCTATGTTTCTCTTATTTTTCTAATATCTCTGTTCTTTTTGCTCAATAATTCTAATCCACATACTGCTACCTTAGGATGCATGAATTTTGTTGAGGCCTGTCTTCGACACTTGGGGTTTTATGGCACAGCCTCACTTTCTGTCTGCTCTCTGCTTCACGACGGCAAACACGCTGTGTTCAGTGGCCTCATGCTCCTGCCACGCTGCCCTCGCCGCCACGGTGAACCTGTATACCCTTCTCTCCTTATGTTGCTCCTTGTCAAGTGTTTGGTCAGAACAGTGAGAAAAGCGACTAACGCATACACATAAGCTACTTAAATACATATGTAATATTTAAATCATGCTGAACACACCTATATTTCCCAAATTTAGACATTTTAAATTTTGGTAAAATAAAGTTTATCAATTTTTTTCATGGACATTACCTCCGTGATATAAACAAACAAACAAAAAAATCTTCACAAAAACCAAATGGCCATATTTCTACTTGTTGTCAGGATTGAAAAAATGACTTCTAGATTATTCATGCTTGACTGGAACTCTGGAAGTTTATTAATTCCTTCCAAACATGGGCACAGATGGATACCTTTTCTGTGTAGCTCTCTCTGAACACCTAGGTTCCTGTATTAAGTCACAAGCTGGAGACTTTTGCTATCAGCTGTGGAGACAGAGAAGAAAGAGAGCAAAAGGACTCTGAGATATAATATGTCAGGGCAGACAGGGCTGTGCAATGCACACCCAAGAAAGGTCGGGAAATAATGGATTTGGCAGAAGATTTGTTTCCACCATCGCATGGGGTTGTTATGAAAACTAAATGGGCTACATTTGGAAGCCACCGAGAAATGTGTTCATTCAGCTTTATTTAGAATTCTTACTTTTGTTTCTGTGTTGTCAAGTGTGTGTGTGGGCTTCCAGATGACAGAATATACATAATTTGTTTATCACAAGGAAAACATGTCCATAAACTGTCTGCTCATTTTCCTCCTGTGCAGATTGACTTTGAACTGCGGACTGCTGACAGGCTGGGCTACTCTTCCCATGCTGGTTTCTGTTGTTCTAACAGCCAAGTAGACATCAAAATTCTACTCTTGAATCGTCTCTGCCCTTGTTGTCAATGTCCCTGGGTATTTGTTAGTCACAGGTAATTTTGGTGTAACAATCTAATCACTAATGTAGAAACTCTTGGATCCATTTTTATTGACCTTACGTACCACAGGGGCTCCGAGGGGCCATGACACCCAGTGGAAGATGGCTTATTTCTTTCTAGGCAGTGTTCAGTAAGAGAATGGGAGATGACAGTAGGGGCTGGAGAGATGGCTTTGAGCTTAAGAGCACTTGTTGCTCTGGCAGAGGAACTGGGTTCAGTTCCCAGCTCTCATGTGGCAGCTCACAATGATCTTGTGCCCCTTTTGGTCTCTGTAGGTATTGCACACATGTAGTACACTTACATACATGCTGGGAATACATAATAAATCGTAGACCAGGCATGGTGGCTCATACCTTTAAGCACAGCACTTAAGAGACGGGTGGACTTCTGGAAGTTTGAAGCTAGCCTAATCTACACAGTGAGTTGTCTAACATCTTATATAGATTTATGTCTAATGCCTGGGGGTGTGAGCCCTTGAACTATATCAGTCTCTAGTATTTGGTTATAGTTTCTCGATGAGTGTTTAAGGCCATGTAGAAACCAAAATAAACTTTTCATTTTATATTGTCAAGGCCAGTTGAGAATCAGGTCCTCAGGAGTTACATGGACTTGAGAAGAATCTCTGACTCCTTAAAACGTTCTTCCTAGTTGTCTATGTGAGAATAACCCACATTTGCTTAACCTGACTCTGGCTTCCTTTGGAAGCACTGAGGGAATTGCTCCCCGGTGTTGATCCTCTTCCTTATAGACTGGACTGTGTTAGAATTCAGTGGATGGGGTCTCTCTAATCTTCCTGAACAAGAGACCAGATTACTTCCCACAGTTCCAGAGTGTTCCTAGAAATGACGCACAGTTTCCTGGGACCTCATTGACCGTGGAGGGTGAGGGAGAAGTAGATTCCCCTTTCGGTCCTCTGACCACATTAGACTAGCCCTTAAGGGTGGCTAGTAAACACCCAGAAGACCCATCACAACAGTCTGGTACCTTTAACTACTTTATGCCATTTCAATAACCAGACATTTCCAAATAAACTTTGATTAGACATACATTTTAGCCAATTCTTGTAATCGTTAATCTTTGGGCTTGGAAACTTTACATCTTATCCTTTATATACCTTAAATAACTTACTCAGACATTCATAACTTGCAAAAGTTTTCTAGTCTTTTCCACTTTGGAAACTTCCAACCACCACCTGCCCAGCTTTTGCTTCTCCATTAACCTGTTTTTTCCACTTCTTTTCACTCTTTTTGAGCTGTTCACTCCTAGCAGAGAACACTTGACTGGCCATATAGGTTCCACTGTGAATTAAGACTATGCAATAAGCTATGTTTACTGCCACAGAATAACCAACATACCTTTTACTCTCGATTATGCTGGTTCCAAGAAGGTTTGCCCAGCTCAGACCTGTTAGAGGATCCACAACGAGAGAACCAGCTGAGGCATTGTCTCCCATTCTTCAGAGAACATGATTTCATGCTAGCCAGAATGGAAAGAAGTCCATGAAAGCCCGGGCTTCCTATTTATAAAGCATGTTTACACACCCCTTTGGCAAGAGAAGAGCGATTCTAAGAAGAGACACTTGTGCCCCTCCCTCTGGCTCTCAGACTATTGAAACAATCCCCAAAGGATTAAAATTTCACCAGGATCCCATGTTGGGGGAGGGAGAGACTAAAGCCCTCTGGCTGGCCAAAAGAGGGATTTGTTCCCGGGCAGAGACACATTAACACAGTTTGGACAAATTAACATATGTGTATTTTCTAGTTTTTGTTCAAACGTCTCTATGTTTGTGGCATTGCAACAGAGAAAGCAGAGAGAAACTAGGGAATCTTTTTTCCCCTCTGTTTGACCAAACTATAAATAAATTCATTCTCTTTTATCCATTTGTTTCCTAATCTCTTTCAAAATATATCAGGTTTGTGAACTTAAGGTTTCCTGCTCACCCCTCTTTACCCTCTTCTATCCCTTCTATCTTCAGAGTCTAGGTTACTAGACTCAGGCAAAAACTTAGAAAGTAGCAGCTTCCTGAAATATATGTATGTCAAAGGGGATTAAATGGAGTTATAATCTACACTGCTATCAGTACCACTGTCTTCCATGCTCCTTCTATGGCCCATTAAGGTCTGTTTGAAGTATTCAACTGCATTCCTAATCCAAACTCTCAAAGTCCACCTTCCTCCAACAAGAAGCATGGCCAGTCCTGTCACAGCAATACCCCATTCCTAGGACCATTTTCTGTCTTAGTCGGTGCTCCATTGCTGTGAAGAGACACCATGGCAACTCTCATAAAAGAAAGCATTCAATCGGTGCTTGCTTACAGTTTTAGAGGTTTAGTACATTATCATGGCTGGGAACATGGTGATACACAGGCAGACATGGTGTTCAAGAAGTAGCTGAAAGTTCTACATCTGGATCCACAGGCAGTAGAAGAAGAGAGAGAGGAGAGAGAGAGAGAGAGAGAGAGAGAGAGAGAGAGAGAGAGAGAGAGAGAGAGAGAGAGAGAGAGAGAGAGAGAGAGAGAGAGAGAGAGAGAGAGAGAGAGAGAGAGAGAGAGAGAGGCATTGGGCCTGGCTCATTGCCAGTGACACACCAAGGTCACATCTCCTATTCCTTCTCAAGCAATGCAACTTCCTGATGACTGATGACTAAGCATTAAAATATATGAGCTTACAGGGGTCATTCTGATTCAAACCACGACAGTAGGAAAGACTGGCCTATATGTGTAGATACTCTTGCAGGGTTTTAGAACTTTGTTCCATATGAGATATACATGCATCCTATCAATGTTGAGATGGCTACTTTTACAATGTGGATAAGTGACAACTCAAAGTTAATTGATTACTAACAGATTATGTGTTTTCTTAATAAAAATGTCACAAAATTAGATATTTTAATATCTATGACAGTTTCTTTGCATATTACAAAATTATTAAGACTAAACCAATGCCATTCACAAAAAGCAATGCTGGATTTAGTGTCTTTCTGTTCATTGGCTCACTGGTTCAATATTTATGATTGTAACAGAGAATGTGATGGTGTATTTCAGCATAAGTACTGGTGGAGACACAGCTCTGTGGTGCACCTGCTTGCACCTGGGAATTATTGTTAAAGCCTTCTACCCAGGAAAAGCTAGATTATTGACTTCCTCCCAGGAACATATTTAAGAGTGAGCCACTTGAAACAGAAAAATCTTCTTTTCCAGTTTGACAGAAGCATCCCCAGTAAAAATACCCTTTAGTAACCCTGGCCACCTACATCAGGAAAGAATGGAATTGGAGAACCAACAACCCACAGGGGGAAAACTGCTTAGTTTTATATAATTTTAAAGTACATGAACTGGGTATCTAGCTAAGGATGAGGCCTTACTATGAGGTGAAAGTGTCTTGGATTGCTAAATGCATAGTGAAGGCACTAGAGAGAATACAGGCTTGCTTTGGGCATGCGCATCAGGAAGCTGATCTTGTTGTGTGGCCTTACCTGGGGGAGTATGTATTCTCATAGTCTCAGTGGGGAGCCTGTCTCCTGTACCTACGATGGTAGAGAAGTTGCAGAGAGGTGTGGCAGATCCTTTCATAGCAATGATATCTGGAATCATCTTACAGTTTTTTTTTTGTTTACATAAAAAGAAACCACTACATGGAACAGAAGTTAAAGAAAATCAGGGCCCAAGGGATATAAGAGCATTGGCCTCAGCTCTGGTTACTTCCTGTATTCTGAATTGGGGAATTGTAGGGTCTAAGGTCATTTTCTCTTCTCTCCTATGCCAGGTTGTCAGTGGGTAAGGTGATGCTTGGGTGGGGTACTGGTATCTGTAGTCAAACACGAGTCCGTGTGGCATGCTGGGTAGTGGTCTGGTTGAGCTGAGCTAACAGATGAATTAGAGAGGGGCCTATGGCTATAAGAATTGAAATGGTTTTTACTAGGTTACCAATTGGTATGAACCAGGAGGTTCCTAAGGAATTTTGGAATCATGTGTGCTGACTCTGATGTACGTGTCTGGGGCTATCAGAATGGTCAGTCAGTCTCTCTGCCGAAGTTCTGACCAGAATCAGTGTTTCTCCTCCCCAAAGGGGTAAAGACACCCACCTCCCTTTACTATTATCAGTTATGGAGTAGGACTTCTGTCAGAGACTCTAGCTGATTTTCTATTGTTTTATTGGCTTTAGGGGAGTTCACTGAGGCTTTCCTGTATGTTTTGTATCAAGAATGATCATAGGTTGCAAAGGTGAATAAATTTGGTGATTCACTATTTCTAAGGTCACAAGGAGGGGGAATAACAATATGCATTTAAAACTTTATAATTTAATTTTAATTTTGCATATGTTCCCAGATAAGTTGACAGGAAACCTTTGATTGTTAGGAGCCACGTATGCCTTTGGAGGTGCATACCTTAGGCTGCAAGAAATGTAACAGCTGGGCAAGGGGATATAGAGAGTGAGTGAGCAGAAGTTAGTATCTAAAAACGCAAGAAAGTGGCAGAATTCTCAATGGTTGGGCATAATGCTATCAACCTTCACAATACAGATGGAAAGTGGGATCAGCGGTCTTACATATTCAATTAAAACTAAATTCACAGCTGTTGAGTCCAAAAAGAGAAGCTGGGGGGAGCCTTGAGCTGAAGGTGGTGGTGGGTGCTTCTGAACTAGGGCACCACCCATTGCCAGTGGTCAGACTGAAGAGATTGGGAGTGAGACTCTAACTTGCTGTGGAATAGAATATTTGTTTAGCTATGCAAAGATGTGTTGCTTTTGTGTCTGCTTCATTTGTTTAACTGTGTTAAGATGTGTTGCTATTTTACCTTGCCTGCCTAAGGCACCTGATTGGTCTAATAAAAAGCTGAATGACCAATAGGTAGGTAGAAGAGGGATAGACAGGGCACAAAGGCAGAGAGATAGGGGAGCCAGCCAGCCAACCAGACATGAAGGAAGCAGGAAAGCAGGATGGGCAGAGCACAGATGAGATAAACGAGCTCCAAGGCAGCACATAGATGAATGGAAATGGGTTAATTTATGCTAAAATAAAAAAGCTAGCTAGAAACAAGCCTAAGCTAAGGCCGAGCATTCACAATTAGTAATAAGTCTCCATGTCATGATTTGGGGGCTGGCAGTCCAAGAAAGCCTGGTATTAGTACTGAGAAACTGGGTTTTGCTTAGAGACATGGGGAATATTTGATCTTCAAGGTCCCTTTATAC
This sequence comes from Chionomys nivalis, assembly GCF_950005125.1. Classification (NCBI taxonomy): domain Eukaryota; kingdom Metazoa; phylum Chordata; class Mammalia; order Rodentia; family Cricetidae; genus Chionomys; species Chionomys nivalis. The sequence continues at coordinate 19,471,042 of NC_080109.1, forward strand.
ACACTGCATATGGTAACCATGGAGCTTGTGAATTAGGGAAAGTTCTAGTCCAGTGTCCCTCTTTGCCAGACTTGGAGCAGAGTTGTGGTTTCAGGGATAGTTTGTTAGGAAGAAGCCAGCTCTTTGTTCTGAGTGGCAGTTACTATTAACTGGTGTGAGTCGTGGATGGGATGGGAGAGGAAGGAGCCAGATATTAAACCCTGGCTCACATGCTCTGCTCCCTCTCATTCCAAGTGTGTGTGTGATGGGACAGTGGAGGGGGGCTCACTCCAAGTGTGTGTGTGTGTGTGTGTGTGTGTGTGTGCATGGGGTAGAGGAGAGGGCTCACACTCTAAGTATGTGTGTGTGTGTAGGGGATGGGGGTGGGGTGGGGGAGAGGGCTTACACTCTAAGTGTGTGTGTGTGTGTATGTGTGTGCGTGCGCAGGGGGCTCTCACTCCGTGTGTGTGTATGTGTGTGTGTGTGTGCAGGGGATGGGGGTAGGGTGGGGGAGAGGGCTCACACTCTAAGTGTGTGTGTGTGTGTGTGTGTGTGCAGGGAATGGGGTGAGGTGGGGGAGAGGGCTCACACTCTAAGTGTGTGTGTGTGCAAGGGATGGGGTGGAGTGGGGGAGAGGGCTTACACTCTAAGTGTGTGTGTGTGTGTAGGGGATGGAGGTGGGGTGGGGGAGAGGACTCACACTTTAAGTGTGTGTGTGTGTGTGTGTGTGTGTGCAGGGGGCTCTCACTCCAAGTGTGTGTGTGTGTGTGTGTGTGTGTGTGCAGGAGATGCGTGCGGGGAGAATTACAAGTCTGTTCAGAACAGGAGAGGAGTGGCGGGTGTATACTTAGGCCACAAAACCTCTGAGTCTTCTGCTCCAGGGGGATGCAGCTGTATAAATGCCGGAGAATAGAAGGAAGAGTGGAAGAAGAGGCGGGAGAGCTGCCGCAGTGTGTGCAAACATTTCTGCAGAGAAGAAGAGGAGCTGCGGTTAGTACCAGGGTGAGAAGTGGCTATGGGGCACGAGGTGAAGGCTGTGCCTGGGTGAGCTGTCAAGATGCTGAATAAAAGAGCAGAGAGACATCCAGGGACAGTTAAATGAGACAGTTAAAAGAGTTTACAAAGGGCAAGACAACGGATTGACGGAAGCAGAGGGTCAGGAAAATCCTCAGAGGATGGCGGTGCTGTGCAGAGGGCATGGGCGTTCTTCCACAGAAGCCAAAGGGAAATTACTTGCAGCTGCCCCATGAGACTCCCACACTGGCTCATGTATCTGAGGATACGAGCATGTCTCTCACTATCTTATTGAGTCAGGGATTTTATAGCATAGATTATTTTTCTTTTCCTTTTTCCATTCATTATTATTTCTTTCCTCTTCTTTTTTTCTTGAAACTGGCCAAATTTGAGTAAACTCGTATTTGGGTTCCAGATGTCTTTGTTCAAACATCATAGGTCAGACTGGAAATGGTCACAGCCTGGCAGTCAAAGTGTAGGGAATTTGCTTTTATTTTATCTTTGACATTTTGTTTTCAGTAATAATAAGTCTTGATAGCATTATATTTCAAATAAGAATAAAACCTCTAAATACATGACATTGTTAAAGGAAGTTGTGCCTCATTATTAGACATGATCTAAAGGCTTTAAATGCCAGTTTATTGGCTATAAGGACCTTACCTCCCCTTCACCCCATTTCTTAAAATGCTTAATTAAAATACTGAGGCCTCAAAATGTGCCTATTAATTATAATTTTAGTGTACTACTTAGTTTTTGCCAAGCTAGTTAGTTTTTGACACCGACCTAGACACATACGGGGAAAGAGAACCTCCACTGAGAAAATGCCTTCGTCAGATTGACCTGCAGGCAAGAATCGGAAATATTCTCTTGACTATTGATTTAGAGAGAGTGTCCACACTACGGTGCATGGCGTCATGCTCAGGCAGGTAGTCCTGGAAGGTATAAGAAAGATAGCTGACCAAGAACCTGGGAAGCAAGCCAGTAAGCCACAGTCCTGCCTGACTCCGGCTTCAGTAACTGCCTGCAGGTTCTTGCCTTGAGTCCCTGCCCTGACTTCCCTTTATGATGTAAGCTGAAACAAACCCCCTCCTCCCCAAGTTGCTTTCAACAATGATATTTTATCACAGCCATAAAAAGCAAATTGGGACACCTAGTCGTTTTCAGATATCATTCAGTGCTTTGGACAGTTTTTTAGAGCACTGTTCCCCTCACTCCATGGAAATATCTTGTCTGTTCAAGTGTCCGCTGTTGAAAAGTGTGGATGATTGAGTCTTCATGAAGAGTGAATTAGTTCGGGCCTCAGAGAATCTGGGATTGGTGCCCAAGAGTACAATAATTCAGTTCCGTGGGAGATTCTTGTCTTAGCTTGTTTTCTACTGTAATAAATACCAGGACCAAAATCAATGTGGGGATGAAAGGGTTTATCTCACTTTGCGGCTTATATTGCATCATGAAGAGAGGTCAGGACAGAATCCTGGAGATGGGAACTGAAGCAGAAGTCATGGGATGATGCTTACTGTCTTGCCGCTCATGGGCTGGTCCAGATGTTTTCATATACACCCCAGGCTCGCCTGCTCACCACCTACAGTGTGCTGGATCCTCCCACATCAATCATTAATCAAGGCAATTCCCCAAAGTCGTGCCTACCGGCAATCTGATGAAAGCATTTTTCTCAAATGAGGTTCTCCTTCCTAGATGATCCCTTGCTTGTGTAAAGATGACATCAAACTAACCAGGTCACTTTTAATGCGCAGCCAAGGACTTAGAGCCAGGGGCTAATGTATCAATAACGACATCATGACCATGGCTCATTGACTATCAAGGCTGACTAAGTTTGAGAACGGTCTCTGGTGTAGAAGGTAGAGGTTACATAGTAACAAAAAGCCTAAAGTTGTTTAAAAAAAAAAAGTGAAAGCAGAACTTTTAGTCCAGAAAGAAAAAACATAAATAAATAAATAACTGCTAGAAAAAAAATGGCATTTCAAAAGCTAAATAAATATCAACTCTCTGATCACACTGTGAATGTTTATGTGTAGTTTACAGAACAGCTACAATGAGTTAAAAGGGCCACAGCAGAGTTCAAGATACTTTGGAGGCCCTGGGGCAAGAAGCCCATACAGATGCAGAAGGAGTCTTTCCAGGAATAAGATGAGGCCCCACTGGAGTCTACTGGAGACTCTGATGCTCAGCATAGCTAGGCTACAGAGTCAGCGTTGAGTGGCAGGAGCCTGGCCTGGTACAAACCACACCACAGCCTTCCCTCAGTGTTTTGTGTCCAATAGAAGTTCTTGAGCCTGGATTTTCTAATCTGGTTTGCTTTTCATCCCTTCCTCTCATGATTGCCCCCAACACACAAAATGTGTGTGCAGTAAGAGTATAACTTTGGGGAGTCAGTTCTCTCCTTCCACTGTGGGTCCCCAGGACTGAACACAACTCATCAGATTTTCTAGGCTGGCCTTTTTTTTTTTTTTTTTTAAACTGGCTGACCCTTCTGATATGATTTTAGTATGTCCATGCACTCCTTTAGTCCCAGTTCACCTATATAAGTATATGGGGTGACCCTTCTAACTTTAGTAATTTGTCCCTAATTATGGAAACACTATCATCTCACTGAAAAGGCTTCAAAACAACAGGAAAAGAAGAAGCCTTTTGGAGAAGGGTGTGAAGGGGACCTGGAGACGTTCCAGACTTGGGATGAAAGCACACTGATCTTGTGCTGTCTGTTGTCAAAATAAATACAAAACCTCCTAGGTGCCCCACTAACAAGAGAAAAACAACAGATGAACCGAGTTTTGATAACGTAAGTCACCTTATTGAAACCATCATTCCAATCATCAAAAACAAAAACAAACCACTGTTCTTTATCAGGCTAAGTTTTTGGACAGCACGTGTGTTGTGTCTTCCGCACCTGCCGTCAGGGTCTAGGCACATTCACAGTGTTTGCTGTGGTCAGAGGCTGCTGCATTGGACAGCCCTACGCTATACATACACATCCCCAAAGAGAAGAAAAAGTCGTAGCCACAGTTTGAAAAGTTGGGGTCAAATGGTTGGCTTATCTGAAGCATCGGAATGCAGAGCAGCTTTCTCTGATGATTCGTTTGCCATCAAGAATTGCACCATTCAGCTGAAAAGGTTTTGTGGTCCACTGGACCTCAGCCTTGGGAACCCCTGAATGGAAACAGATTTCTGGCTTGAAGAACCCTTCCCATTTGCTAACAAGTTTGGGGGAATTTTTCTTTCCCAAGACATCTAGTACTTTTCTTCAATCAAATATGATTTCTTTTTCCTGATTTCCAGCAGGGCCTACGTAGCAACTAAGGTATATATTATGAGCCTCTTGGGCCTCCGTGGAGTTCACGTGGAATACCACCCATGGTGAGATAAAGAGCACAGCAGTAAGGACTCCCATCTACCGTGTGGGGGCAGAAAGACAGCTCATTTCTGCATTCCCTGAGCAAGATTCAAATAATGTGTCTCCTTGTTTCGCAATAACGTAGGCTTCTCAGAATCACAGATGCCCTGCCAGGATGACCTAATTTATTGTTTGTAGGTTGGCTGTTTGGGTAAATGTCTGCTTCACTCAGTGACTAGAGCTTGTTACCCTTAAGAAAGACAGGGCGGGGAGTGGGCAGGTGGTGTGACTCTCACCTCAGGCTGGTGTCTCTGCCCTGAGACCTGCAGCTCATCCTGATCACTGTGGTGTCTCTCACACTGTTCCCAAGTAGGACTGAGAGGTGTCAGGAACTGAGCAACACACGCAGAAACTCCATGTCCGGCTTTCGGAGGTCCAGCAAGGTCATTCGGTTGTTAAGGTGAAAGTGACGACCTCAGAGTTTTCCTGTGTGGCCGAGCTCTGCAGACAAAGATCTGTGTGTTGGCAAATTGCCAGCGCTTACTGATCACACCTGGTCCACCTGACTCCCAGCCGAGTCCTCCCTCTCCCACAAGCCAACCACACTTCTAAAAAGGTGACATTTTAGCAGTCTGTTTATAAACTGCAAAAAGAAAGAACATTTATTATGAGGTGTGAGCAAAAGAGGAGACAGGAACGAAATGCGTTCCCCAGGATTTCCAGAATTCTGAATCACGTCTTCCAGATGCTGGAGGCTCGATGAGCCTTGGTGAGGCTTAGCGGAGCGCATCTGAGCAGAACCGCAGCCTTGAGCTCCCGCAGACAGGCTGAGAGGGTCAGTGAGAACGGAATACGGGGTCCTCCCGGCTGATTCCAAGGGTCTAGGAGGCAAATATGATGGGGGCTAGGGACGAGGGAGGTGATTCTGATTACTGTAGCTAAAAGCCTGAAAAATCAAGAGATTTCTGAGTTAAAATACTCCTGAATTGCCAGATTTAATCCTAGCGAATTTCGCCGGCCACCCGTGATGGGAAAACAGGTACTTCCGTCAAACAGACTGAGATGAAACAGGCACCCCGACGGGACAGTAGATATGAAGCCGATTCTGCGCAGTCCTTCTAGTGACTTCAGCAGCTTGGGGTTTCTCCCCTTGTTTCCCCCCTTACTCTGGGAAATACCTGAATTAGAAGTCAATGTACAGAGGAAGCCAGCGTTAGCACGTTTATTGATAACAGATAAAAGTTTGACATAATCTGAGAAGCGGCTGCCGCCACTGATGTCAGACAAATATAGAACCTGTTGCCTCACTCTCTCAGAGGTCACAGGTAGGGCTGCAAGAAACAGGATCTGACTGAGCTTTAATGTGAAAGGAGTTTGTTTTGTTTTTTTAAGTTGCTTTCCTTTTTATTATCACACACTAATTATACAGAATTTATACCATCATATACTAAATATACAGAATTTATTTCATTATGATATTTTATACATATAATATATTTTGATCATATTTACCAACCCCCTTTACCATCTTTTGTCCCCCTCCTTCCTCTTCCCCAATACTCTTCCCACTTTCATGTCTTTTTTTTGTAACCCAGTGAGTTTCATTACTGTTGTTTACAGGATCATTGGCACCTGACTAGTGACCTAGTGACTATATCAGTGAAGAAAATTTCTCTTCTTTACCCTGAAACTGTTAACTTCATACAGATCCTTAGGGAGGGACGGAGCCTTGTGGGACCATCCACACTATGACAGGATGCTGATGGACCCAGTTTTTGTGCAGCTGCTCCGAGTTCATGAGTTCAACTGTGTATTCTTATGCCTTTGATTAATTACGAGTCTCTGCAGTAACCACTGCTTACTGCAAAAAGAAAAGAAGCTTTTCTGATCGAATCCAAGAGGAACACTAGTCTATGGACAGAAACATAATCATTACAGAGCATTTTTCCAGGAATGTCCATTTGGAGAAAAACAAGCAAACAAGCAAACAAACAAAACAGCAGTAATTTCTACACTAGGACCTACAACTCCTCAAGCCATGAGCTTTTGACCAGGTTTACAGCACCAGATATGAATTCCTCCATACGGAGTCAGTGATCTTGAAGCCCAAGCACAAAGTGATGAGTTACCCTAGTAACTGATTTGCTTCTGTTGCACCGGTGTGCAAATCTTGCTGACCTATCAGAAATTCAGCATGCAGGGACCACAGACGACTAAGACTGCTCGTGACACTTGTCCCTCAGTAACTGCGTAGCACCCTCTAGCAGTAGAAGGCTAGCCAACAGGAAGAGTACTTCAATTCAGCTCAGTGTAGTAATCACTCTATATCCAGAGACAAGAGAGGATATGGTATCTTCGGTGATAAAAATCTTACTATCTAGTTCTGGATGACAGCCAACAGCAGGGGCAATTGCCTGTATTATTTGGTGGTCTTGGGGACCTCATTGATCAGTAACTCACAAGAAGGTAGCCCAAGCGAGCTGCCTTCTTTTATGGGTAAACAGTATTAATTCCCTACTGACACTTATGAAAGATAATGCTGTTCTTTATTTCTCATGTTTGAGGTTTAAAATGAAAGTTAATTTGGAGAAAAATTTTAATTGAATAATGGGATATATGATGCATAACTATGGCAAAAATTATGAAGGTCATGGAAAATTTTGAACTTTATAAGTCTCCCTAAGCTATTTCTTCACAACATATATTTTTTTAAAAAATAAAAGAGATTAATAGTTTGAGAGGCAGCATCTTCTGCTCAGTTCCCAAGGTTATAGTTGGATAGATTCTAGTCCAAACTGGATCAGAATCATAAAGATTCTAACAGTGAAGCATAGTGCTGGCCTCCATCCTTATCGCCACAAATGGCCTTCCATGAAGTCTGTGTCTCAGCACTTTAAGCAGTTTCCAAGGCTTTTCCAAAGTAAGCCAATGTCAGAGGTATTTTTAGGAACTTTAGAAATTCTTCTGAAGTTAAAAATTTAAGAGCATTGTGGATTAAGGTTGGGATCAAAGAAAGGCTGCCTCCATTTCAGAAATTATACCTTCTCTTGTGTTTTTATCTCCTCTCAGTCCAGTCAAGAAGAATGCAAAGATTTGCACTACTGTCCAAATACCAATGATGACAAGAGCATTACTGAGGTGGAAATGATGCATTTTGAAAACCTTGCTTCTCTCATAGCAGGCTAACATTGAAAGTGTAAGGATACTGGTAGGTCAACCATACCCAAGTGATGGCCACGTATCCAGGGTTATATGGGCAGGGCAAGAGACCTTTTAGAAAAACAAGAGGATGCAAAGTTGGGGTGATAGATCTGGGAGGGGTTAGAGGAGGGACTAGGGAATGAAATATGATCAAAATACATTGCACAAAAGTATCAAAAATTAATATTTTTAAAAGTGTAGTATAATTATAAATTCAAGAAAATATAATTGTGACATTAAAAGGTTGTCAATGTGCAATTTGAAATAAAGTATAAAGTTTAATTTTTAAATCTTTCAAAACTATTTTTAAAAATAAATGTCCATTTTATAATTATTTTATTGTTGACGGCAAAGTGTCAAAGGTCATGGAAAACTTCTGATGGCCACCTGCTCCAAGTTAGCTGTGTTTGAAGTCACTGCGGTAACAGAGCACTTAAGCTCCTTCATGCAGTACCATCTTACTCGGTCGAGGGCTCCTTTATGTGTTTATATATAGGCTCAGCATGTATTTCTTTACATGGGCAGCTCTCTGCTTCTTACAGCATTTATCAAATGAGATTCTTCATTCTTCAACAGTTAATATCAAGATCAAAGAGGCGGTAATGCAGTTCTCAGGAGGCCACTCCCTGACTTTTCTATTTCCTCCCCATGAAGTTTACCTTGTGGCTTGAGTCTTCCTTTTGTGTCCTACGATGCTGAGCGTAGGTAAATGTTGACAAAGAGAACTCTGAGTTCTTTGTAATGGTGAATGTGAGACACCAACGAAAGCTTGCAGCATGAGAGAAACCCAGGGTGAAATGGAAGCCCCTTTGGCTACTCTGAAAGGAGTTCATTCACTAAGTGCCTTCCCATTACAGCCAGTGCTGCAGCAGGAGGGGCTCATCTACCGAGGACTGCCGGGAGAGTTAGACGGAGGAGAGCGAATCAGAACCATTCCCGCATGTCCCTCTTCTGCTCACTTTCTTTCTCTGTCCAACATTCACTTATTCAGCAAATATTTATCTCAAGGACTGACATCTGGGTCCTCAGATAACGGATACAGACAGGAACTCTTACTGGAGGACTGTGTCTAGTCGAAAGGAAAGGACTTCATGTCTAAGTAGAAAACTCTTGGAGATATAAGGTTGATCCAAGCCAGGAAGGAACAAGGTTTCCCCAGGCACGTGTGGTTCCTCTGAAAGAGAAATCACACTGGACACCAGAACAAGCGAGGAAGCCTCAATTGGGATATGCATCTTTCAGGTGGTGTCTGAGTAAGTTTTTCTAGGGACCGTCACGTACCTGGATGGCCATCAGTCCACTGACAAAGATTGCAATAATGTTTGTTCTCCTCTCCTTAATCTGACTGCTGCCACTCCTTCCACCATCCCCAGCCCATCCTTTGCTCAGCTTCACTAAACTATAACCCAGATGATTGACGGCTGAATTCTGTAATGAAACCATACGTGTTATATTTGGCCTTGCACTATGATGCACAATATACTCAGATATTGAAACTACAATATAACTTGACTGTAGACATAGCACCAATAGCCCCGCCACAGAGGTACTGGAAGGATGAACCATGTGTCCTTATTTCACAAAATATAGTAAGGCTCCCAGTCTGACATCATTTGAAGTACAATAGTCCATAAACAGAATACTTCCTTTTGGGGAGCACCTGTGCATTGGTACTTCCTAACTAGCCAAGTTAACATGTTCCTATGTGTGTTTCTGTGTGCATGTGCGTGCTCATGTGTATGTACATTCCTAAGTGTGTATGTGTGTACATGTGTGTTTCTGTGTGTGTATCTGCATGTGTGTGCATGTCTCTGTATGTATGTGTGTATATGACTGTGTGCATGTGTTTGTGTGTATATCTGTATGTATGTGTCTATGCATGTCTGGGTATGTGTGTATGTGTCTGTGTGTGTATGAATCTCTGCGTGTCTCTGTGTGCATGAATCTGTGTATGGATGTCTGTGTGCATCTGTGCATGTCTGTGTGTTTTCATATTCCTCAAAGACAATGCCCTTGAGAGCTAGTTTTAAAAGGTGGGATTCATAGGCACTTAATAGTGAGTCTTTCTGTTCTCCCTTTAGTTTCTAATATTAATGATTTTATGGGTATGTTTGTGTCCAGAGGGGGAAGAGGACAAAGTCATATGGGATAAGCTTCCTCCTCAAGCTGCTCCTCTTCCTCCAGCATGAAGGATTATAGCCACAACAACATGCATCCACCCTCTGCATTTAAAAACATTCTCCCGATTGATAGTTAATGCTTAGAGTGACCTCCAGGGACACATTTGGTCTACATTTGTGCAAACTGCTTTCATTTAAAGGGTTTGATGTTATAGCCCTAAAGGACAATTCATTTATTTAGTTGCCTTTGGTCAAATCTGTAGCGATTCCTGGGCACTTTAAAGGAATATTGATCATCGGGTCCACTGTACTGTTTGCAGAAAGGCAGATGAAACCCTGTGCCTTTCATAGTCTTTCAATTAGAGCTGAGGGAGCTTCACGTCCGCCTGCCAGTGCTGCATCATCGTCACCACCTTAAGGCCTCTTCTCCCCTACTTTATAGGTCAGGAGTTCTCAATCTGTGGGTCGTAATGCCTTTGGAAAATCCCTGTCTCCAGAAATATTTACATTACAATTCATAACTGTGGCAAAATCACAGCTACAAAGTATCAGTGAAAATAATTTTATGGTTAGGGTTACCAAAACATGAGGAACTGTATTAAAAGGTCAGAGCATTAGGAACGTTGAAAACCACTGTTATAGACCCTTTCTATCTTGAAAACAAATCTAAATAAACAAAGCTACGTCATAGCTTTTCTGTGCCACGATAATAGGTTTCTCCACCAATGCAGTAAGCCAGATCAAGCCAGATCAAGCAGTAAAAGACCAGGTATATTTGAATAAAGCACTTCCAGGTGTGTCTCCTAGTTCCCAGAAATGAGGCAGCAGAAGGGGGCAGGAGAGAAATCACATGATTTATAAAGGAGAGGGCTTAAACGCTCTGTAGGCACAGGGCAATGACTCTGTCCTTCCCAAGCTGGGTTTGTGACCAATTAAAAGCTTTGGGTGGGGCCTTGGGGAGCCGGCAACCTCAGAGGAAGAGCCTTTCTAAGAGGGCAGGGCTAGAGAGGGAGGAGTGGGGCCCAGCTGGAGATTCTCGCCCAACACTGTGAAAAACACTTAAGAGAGACCCCCAAGGCATTTGCCTACCTGGGACCCTGTTATTTAACTCTCTACAATAACTTCTTGTTCCAGCCACAGATTTCAGTTTTCTTTTAGCTAAATAAATTTCCATGGTGTATATATCCCATATTTTCATCAGCTTTTCCTCAGCTTATGGACACCCTAAGCTGACTCCATTTCATGGCTACCATGAATGGATGTGCAAGAGTCTCTGTTACAGAATAGAGCAACAATGGGGGACGTGCAAGAGTCTCTGTTACAGATTAGAGTAACAATAGACAAGGACGTGCAAGAGTCTCTGTTACAGAATAGAGGACTTTGGGTACATGTCCAAGAGTAGCACATCCATTTTTAGCTTTTTGAGAAACTTCCTTACCAATTTCCACAGTGGCTGCACCAGTTTACACTCCCACCAATAGTGGATCAGATTTCCCCTTTCTTAACATCCCTGCTAGCACCTGCTGTCATTTTGTTTTTTTTTTTGTTTTGTTTTGTTTTTTGTGATAGCCATTTTGGCTGGCATGAGATGGGATAGTAAATTAGTTTTAATTTTCATTTTCATGATGGCTAGTCATGTTGGACGCTTCAAACACAGCAGTCGGCCATTTGTAATTTTTCCTTTTGAGAGCTCTCTGTTCAGTTCTATAACTCATTTTTATTAGGTTTTGTGTTTTCTTCATGTTTTGTTTGTTGAGTTCTTTGTGTATTCTAGATACTAAACCTCCACCAGAGGTATCGTTGGAAAAGATTTCTTCTGTTTCTAGCTGTCTTTTCCCTCAGAAACTTATTAATGCTGTGAAGTTTCATTTTAAAAAGCTATTGGCCTTACATCCTGAGCAATCGGAGTCTTACCCAAAAAGCTGTTGTCTGTGTGTATATCTTGAAGTATACTCTCTGTTGTTACTGGCAGAAGTTGAGAGTTCCAGGTCTCATGCTGAGGTCTTTGATCTATCTATCTGGAGTTGAGCTTTATGCAGAGTGAGACACAGGCTGTTGTTCATTCCTCCACATGTGCAAAGACCATTTGTGGATCACGCTGTCCCTTATCTGGTGTTTATTTTTGACATCTTTGTAAAAACTCAGATGACAACAGTGGTGTGGCCTTGCATTGGAGAACTCTTCTATTCTGCTGACCACTATCTGTCTTCTTGTGCCAGTGGACACCCTTGTATTGTTTCTGATATCAGGAGAAATGCTTTGAAATTTTTCCCATTTAATATAGTGTTGACTAGAGGTTTGTTATATATAGCCTTTATTATATATTATTTTCTATATAATTTGTTATTATGTTTTATAATATATATTCTATTCTGAGTTTCTTTCTTTCTTTTTCTCTCCAGGTGAGGGTTTCTTTGTATAGCCTTCGCTGTCCTCGAACTCACTCTGTAGACCAGACTGGCCTCGAACTCACAGAGATCCAACTGTCTCTGCCTTCTAAGTGCTGAGATTAAAGAGGTGTACTGCCAATGCCCAGCTTATTTTGAGCTGCTTTAGGTCATCATGAAGGATGTCAGATTTTTGTCAAAAGCCTTTATATATTTATTGAGATAACCATATGCTTTCTGTCTTTGAGATCATTTCTCTATAACATTTGTTAATGTATGGATCTTGAACCATACCTGAACCTCTGAAATAAAGTTAATTCAATTATGGTGAATTATCTTTCTGACGTAGTCTTGAATTGTTTGCAAGTATTTTGAAGAGAAATTTTGCGTCTATGCTCATCAGAGAGACTAATCTGTATTTTCTTTCTTGTTATGTCTTCATCTTTTTATATAATACTAACATTGCAAAAATATTTTGGTAATGGGCACTCCTTTCCTACTAGGTAGAGTAGTTTGAGAATTGGTGTTAGCACTTCCCCAGAAGCCTGGTAAAATGCACCAGCAAATAGCTCTGAACCTAAACTTATTTCAGTTGGGGGGACTTTTAATTATAGCTTCTATCTTACTGAGTGTTGTACTGGTTATTTTTGTTGTTGTTGGCCTCATTTTCGGTTTAAGTTTGATTTAAAATGATTATTTTAGATTTTTTCAATTTAGCGGAATATATGCTTTAGATACAAACTAATAACTTTCTGAATTTCATTAGTATTTGTTGTAATGGCTTCCTTTCTGCTCTAAATTTTGATTGGGGGCTTCTCCTTCTTTCATTTAGTTTGGCTAAAGGCTTGCAGGTCATATTTACCTTCTCAAAGAACCTTCTCCCATCAGTGCTCACCGCCAAGCTTGACAAACCCAATGTGGTGCCTACACCCACATGATGGGTGGATAGGACCAACATTCACATCTACCAACAGCACCATAAATCAGTCAACAACAAACAAATAAAAGAAGCATTTCTTCATTTTTACTGATTCTTTGTATACACTTTTTTGTTTGCCTGTTTCCAATTCACTAATTTCTGATCCAGTCTTACTGATTTCCTTACAGCTGTTGATTTGTAGTTTGCCTTGTTGTTTTGTCCAAGGCCCCAAAGTGTCTGAGTGAGTTATTTATTTGAGTTTTCCTAATGTAGGCACTTAGAGCTATCAGCTTCTCTACTCTAGGGATGCTTTCATTATATCTCATAGCTTTTGGTATGTTATGTTTTTATTTTCATTTGATTCCAGGAATTTTTAAAATTTTCTTCTTGCTGTCTTTAGGGACCCATTTGTCATCTAAGAATATATTTTTTAATATCCATTAGTTTGCGTATACACTACAGTTTCTCCTGCTGACTTGTGACCAGATAGAATAGAAGAAATTGTTTCCCTGTATTTTTTTTTAAAAAAATATTGCTTTGTGTTCTAATATATTATCTATTTTAGAGAATTTTTATAGGCTACTGAGAAAAATGTGGATTTTTTGTGGTGTTTAGATGGAATGTTTTATAAATAAGTCTTAAATTCTTTTGATCTGTCTTGCCATTTAATTTAGTAGTCTTTTTTATTTACTTATGTCAGAAAGCTGTGTGTTAATTTAGTAGTCTTTTTTATTTACTTATGTCAGAAAGCTGTGTGTTGGTGGAAATGAGGTACGAAAGTCACACACTATTGCGTTACCAATACACTGACTGCACATCTAGTAGTGTTTATTTTATGGAATTGGATGCACCTGTGTAACCGGCTCGCTTTGGTCTGAAGTCTCTATTTGTCAAGTATTAGAACAATGACACCTACTTGTTTTCTAGGTCCATTTATTTACAATCATTCCCTTGCTCCCTCACCATTTTACCTAACAGAGTATCCGTCATTCACTGTGTGTCACATTTCTTGAAGACAATAATGGTTTCTTCTTTTTGATATAATCTACCAGTCTTTGTCATCTTATTGGAAAAATGGAGACTGGTTAGTTTTCAGAGCTATTATTGAAAACTACGTATTGATTCCTCTCTTTTTGTTGATTTTGTAGTATTGGGGTGTTTTTCCCCCTCTTCTTCTTTTGCTTGATTATTATTCTTAAATGATTTTTTTATTTCCTGTGGCCTCATGGATGGATTTAATTTTTTTCTTCAATCTAAAGAATTCCTTCAGGAGTCTTTTGTAGAGCTTGCTTAGTGATCATAAAGTCCTTTAGCCAATTTTAGCATAGAAAATGTCTCTTCTTCAATAACGATGGATCATTTTTCTGGACATAGCAATCAGTGTTGTTAGTTGTTGACTTTCAACTGGCACGCCTATTACTCTGGTGGTCTTGGCTTTATGTGTCACTTGGTGATTCCCTTCTACTGCCTTCAATACGCTGCTTTTTTTCTCCATATTTAAAGCTTTAGTTAGAATATAAAAAGGGAGGGAACTTTCAGGTCTTGTCTAGTTGATGTCCCGTGTGCCTCCTGTCTCTGTATTGTCATCTCTTCCCTTAACTCTGGGGAAATTTCTATTATGATTCTTTTGGAAATTCTCCATGCTGTTATAACAATGTCCTACTTTTTTCTGTTTGTTTGTTGTTTTTATTTTTGTTTTGAGACAGAATTTCTCTGTGTAGCCCTGGCTGTCCTGGAACTCACTCTGCAGACCAGGCTGCCTCTTACTTTTTGTATGCCCATAATCTGTAGATTTTGGTTTTTTCTAGCATCTCAAATATTTTGGTATTCATACTCATGTCTTCTTATTATTTTATATTTGCTCTTTGTCTTAGTTAAGGTTAGCACTGTTGTGATGAAACACCATGGTAAAAGTAACTTGGAGAGGAAAGGGTTTATCTGACTTATGTTTCTTTCTGCATTGCTATTGCTATTCATCACGGGAGGGCGGGAGGAGGTTAGGACAGGAACTGAAATGGCAGGAACTAGAGGCGGGAGCTGATGCAGGGGCTGCAGAGAAGCACTGCTTATTGGCTTCCACAACGCATCCCTTCCTACTCAACCATCTCACCGCTGTAGCACGTGGTGTTTAAAATGCAGTACATGTCAGGAATATAGAAAGAATACATATACATAGAAAATCACCATCGGAAATAGAAGTGTTACAAACAATCTGGTTTAATATCCATTTCCCTTATCAATCATGTGATTTAACATAACAGAGAAATTCCACATTGTTAGTTCCTTGGGTAACCACAGCCAGGTGGTGGTGGTACACGCCTTTAATCCCAGCACTCAGGACAGAGGCAGGCAGATCTCTTTAAGTTCAAGACCAGCCTGGTCCACAAGAGCTAGTTCCAGGATAGTCACCAGAACTACACAGAGAAATCCTATCTCAAAAAAAAAAAAAAAAAAAAAAAAAAAAAAAAAAAAAAAAGGATGTCAGCCCAGGATATTTTTTGTGGTTAAAAGCTCACCCCAAGAAAGGCTCAGGGATACACCGGGACTGCAAGCACCCAATGCAGTCACTGGCTGGCTAAGAAAAATTTTATATTGGCTTAAACCTGTGTCTGAGTAGCCTTCTCTGGGTGATACCCCAGAAAATTCATGTTTTATTTCCAGCATGAGATAGATTTTTCTTCATTCTTTCTATCTCTTCATTGAATTCCCCTTTCACACCTTACATTACCTTCCTTATTTCAATCAGCCTTTGGTTTGTGGTCTGGATCAGGAATTTAGTTTCTTCTTTGATTTCCTTGCACATACTTATAGTCATTCTTTTATGTTCTCCAAGATTTCATCTTTTTTCTCACTGGAGTCCATGACTGTAAGATTAGCAGATGTTGGAGGCACTGTTTTTCTCTGTGTTCTGTCTGTGTTTCTCATGTATTGCTACACCAGGACTTACACATATTTATTTTTGTTTGTTTTCTTTTCTTTTCTTCTAGCTACATTCTTTCAGTTGAACTATTTGCAATGTTCACATGGGACTTGGCTGTTCTAGAGTTGAGCTGGCTTAGTTCAGAAAATAGTTTCTCCGTCCAGGTGCTCAGGGTGTCCGATGCAACTGCTTATTATTTCCTGAGAATATTAGCTGTGGGAGCAATTACTACTGGCTGGATAGTCCCACCATGCGAGTATCCTACTAGCCAATTAATAGTTACCATTTGACTTCAGTAAACGCTTTTTGAGAGCCAGACCGATGCAAGGCTTTCTCAGAATGCCTGATGAGAGAACAAAGGAAAAGGTGGTTCTGTGTCCTTTTCCAAGACCAGAACTAGGCTGGGACTGGATCCAGGGCCTTGAAGGAGTCAAGGTTGTGGTTTCTGGAGACACGATTCTTCCCTCTGGTTATCAGTCCTATGGCAGCTGTGTCCGAGGCATCCTGTGTTCTCTTTGCCAACATTGATTTAGCGCTCTGCCGGCCTTGGACATTTTCCTCCTGCAAACAGTGTGTAAGGAACTGTGCTACTTATTAATCCTGCTCGAGAGAAGTCATCAGCTTGTGCAAAACCTGCCAGTCCCAGATTTTCTTTGTTGTCTTTATTTTTTATCCCTGGTTCTCCCCCTTGACACATTGCCATTAAGGACCCTTATTCCTGAAGGCTTGGGTCGATGCTGGAGGACAAAAGGCAAGCATTGTGGTGTGTACTCAGACTCTCATCACTAAGATCATATGTGGGAGAGAAGTGAGGTGGATGAGAGTGAGGATAAGAACAGGACGGTGTTTACCAAAGAAAAAAGAGGACATAAAAGTATCTGGGAAAAGAATGCAGGGCTATTGTTAGTACCCATGGGCTTTGGAGACTTTTAAGACAGTGGAAAGTTATAATTTGGAAATTAAAAGAAGAGGGGCTAAGGATAAGGTAAGGAAAACACAAAAAGAAAGGAAGTATATGAGGTGTGGGCAAAAATATAGTAGAGAGTGTCTTATCGTGGGCTGTTTGAAGACACACGTCGCAGTCCTCAAGCCTAACTGAGCATTATACAGACAAAAGAGAAGCCATCATGGGCATGTACAAGAGTACGGATTAAAGAACAGAAAATAAAAAATTCAAAGAATACTTATGGAAGTGATTGACAGTATAGATGTACTGAGTTCAAAGGAAGAAACTTTAGACCCTTGTAGCTCTGAAGGGATATTCTTGGTTCTGCGTGGAGGAGGGGGAGTGGAAGTCACAGGTCTCTACAGTCTCCCTGTGTTCTGGGTAGTTCTGGCATGCGGAGAAGAGAGGGAATAAGTGCTTCCCTGGCATTTCCTTTGGACTCTGTCACTCCCATCTCCTGATCCTGCAGGTCTGGTGTCTGCGAGGAACAGCAATTACCATGCAATTTCTGTTGCTCTTCTCTGGGCAACTGGACTCACCTGGTGCATGGTGCCATTCAAGAAGACTGCAGTTTGGAGATGCTCATTGCTCCCATCTGTTTCTCTGTAGGGATCCTGCCTGGCTTAATACATCTATTGTCTCTTGCAAGCAAAAGAACTTACTGTGTATTACTTAGACAACTTTCTCTCACTACTGTCAGTGATGAGGCTTCTGATCGGTCTTCTTACCCAGACGGCTGATCCTACTTTTGCTAGATCTTAAAACATAACCCCCCTCCTCCACCTTTGGATAAGTAATCACATAAAAACTCTAATAGATCCCTAAGCATCACCTTCCCTGCCTTTCCTAAGATCATGAAATGAAGAAGCACCAAGTAAGAGTGTGTGTGCTCATACGCGCATCCGTCCATACGCAGTACATCATTTTGTTTCTCGAAGGCACAACTCTCATTTTGCCTTCGGAAATGAAGACTCTTTACATTCTTTAATGCATGAACCTACAGACTATGGGCCAGGAGGTTGCTGCTTAGTTGAATGAGTGCCTTTTATGACCTCTCTAACACCTTCTATAATTTTGAGCATTGCTGCTCCTCTTTTGAAAATGGGGAAACCAAGGCTTAGTAATAACGCGGTACCCACTAGCCTCAATGCACCTCCTGTGATTGCAGCAAGGATGGTCTCTCATGAGTTTTTTTTTGAGGGGGTCGTGTTATCCTGAGACTTGAGAGGGAGTCTCTCAATACCAGGGGTCTTTCACACTGGGGTCTTTATTGGGTCTAAATGAGAGAATTGCAACCTTCTTCTGGTCTGATGAGTTCAATAAATTCTCAGGCCTAGTTTTCTTAATGCAACCATATGTTTCTACACTACCAGTTCACCCTGATGTCCATAGGGTGGCATCCTTCCTATTCCCAGGAATAAGTTGTTTATCAATTTATACCATGTGGTTGCTGCCAGACAGTGGCATTCATAGGGCCACTTGGGTGCAGACCTATTCTCTGTCCTCAAAATGGACGGAGTCAAAGGGGACAGGGAGATGGCTCAGTGCATCAAGGTACTTGCCACCAAACATGATGACCCGAGTACCGTTCTCAGGATCCACATGGTGGGAAGAGAAGCAGCTTGTCCTCTGACTCCTACACACACGCATCCGTACACAGACACACAGAGACTCACAGAGACAACAGACACCCACACATAAACATGCAGGCACGCACACACACAAATAATAAATAAATGTGATATTTTTAAGTCAAAGTGTAGAGTCAAAGGCTACTTGTGAAATCAAGTCTGTCAATGAGGCACAGTCTGAAGAACCACTACTTCACAAACCTGCAGCAATTCAGGGCAGCGCACAGCCCAGTGTCAACTCCCACGTCTGTATGAGCTCTTGGTCTGGACACAGCCTTCGAGTTTGAAAGCCAGAGAATCCAACTACTTTTTCCTTGAAAATCATTTCAGGCCCCACCTTCTGTGTCTCTCTGTTAACACTCTAATTTTGTATGTGGAAAAAAAAAATGGTTCCAGGCAAAGAAAGGAAGAAGGAATAGAAACACCTCTTCTTAGAATTTAGCACACTGTATGAAAAGAACAGTCACAGAGGGGCCCAGGACAGCACATAGGGGGGCCCACCAAGGGAAGGCAGTTTCCCCCTGCTATGGCATGGTTACAGTTTATAGGTTCATTTTTCTCTCTCTTTAGTTTCTGAATCTGTTTTATTACAGTATCTCCTGAGGCTGTTATGAGGGGAAATTAAGTAATGCCGTGCAGTGTGCTTACGGAGCCATGTCTTGGATGCTCAGAGCGCTCAATAAACCTTATGATCACCATCCTCTTTTATGTCCAGGTGTATCTCAGGCTTTTCGCAAAGTTCTCAGCCTGCAACTACCCATCTTTTAGCTTTCTCTGCCACCCTCACGGTAGCCTCCCAGTTTAACGAAATGGAATAATATTAATATCAATAAAATAAAGCCGGTGGGAAATGGTAGCTCACAGCGATAATCCTAGGCTAAGGCAACAAGGCCACCGAACCCCAGGGTGGGTCACCCCAAATAAAACCATCTCAAAAACGTATTTCTTACATAAGCAATGTAATTCATAAGGAGCCGGGCTAAATTTCTGGTGGTGCGAGAAGGGCGGAATTTCACAATCGTTCTACGGCGCCCCAGCTTGAGGAAGATGGAAGGTCCTCTGCCCCAGGGGTGCTCTGAGCTTCCAACACGGCCATTTTTCATTTTCAAAAGCTTTATTTAACCATTGTGTTCTGAGGCTTTCTTCGGGGCTAAGTATAGAGCAAAACACAACGGCGCCAACCACTCCTGCTGAGCAGAAATGAGCAGTGTTCTCGCCAAACCCTCTCGCGAGTGTTCATGGTTTCTCTAATTTCTCTGTTATTTTCCAATGTTGTCTACCTATGCCGGAAGTGCTCATTTTGTCCCTCCTAACCCAGCTTTCCTCTTATTCCATTTCTGTTCCCTTTCCACACCTTTACTTTTGGGGGGTTTCAGTTCGCATTTCGAGTTCCAACTAACTGGGCAGTTGTGGATGGTGAGGGGGTCCAGTCAGCCCGGCCTAGACATGGAAGACTTAGGAGAATGTTGTGACAGGAAAATCACTCCCAGGAAAAGGGGAAATTGCTACCTCTGACCAGCACATCGAGTGTATCGACTAACCCAACTGTTTGCGATGATAAAAGGTGGTTTCACATCCTTCCAAAAGCTGATGAAGTTGAAAAGATGAGCTACCTCTCTGGCCGTGCAAAAGCAGGGACTTGCGGTAATCATTTTGACTAAGGCTCCAGCAGCCTTAAACTCAGTTCTGAAAGGAGCTGGCGGCAACCCCCCAGTCACTGGTGATGTAGCTCATACACATAGCTGTTCTAGAAGCCCCTCACCTTAATATTGGGCATAGTGTACTGGCACGGCTTCTGATAAAAGCTTCTAAAACTAAAGGATAGAAGGGAAAAAACAGAAGTGTAGGTTACCAAAAAGACCGCGATGAATGAACCATGGGAAAAGAAGAATTATGTAAGACACCAAAACACAGATGTAGAAGGTTCAGAGAACAACATGCAAGATGGATGCTGCCAGAAAGTACACCTGGACATGTTCTGCACAAACTTCAGGGGAAAGAGCAATAAAGATGAAACTTTGAAAGAAGCCAAAAGAAAGTGACTCGGCTAATTCTTCTTCAGACAGACGCTGATGCAATGCGCATGCGTAGTCTTCCCATTCTTTCGCCCCTTACCTGTAGGGCACTGGAAACAAAAATGAGATCCTTTGGGCTGGAGAGAGGGCTCAGTCGAGAAGAGCACTGGCTGCTTCTCCAGAGGACCCAGGATTGATTCCCAGCACCCACTTGGAGGTTAACAACTGTCCCTACTCCAATCCCAAGCCAGGGACCTGACACCCTCTTCGTGAGTGCCAGCCAGGCTCACAGGTGTTAGTCACACAGGCATGTATGCAGGTGAAACTCGCCCCCCCCCCCACGGTTTTAACAGAAAGAGAATTAAGGCCATTTTTGCCTTTGAAACCACGAAGGCGAGAAAAGGAGTAGAAGAAAATATTTAAAGCACCGACTGAGAAAGACTGACAACTCAGAGTTTGGCAGAATGTAAAGCCATCCTTCAACAATGAAGGAGAAATAAAGGACGCAGATGTACGGAATTATACAAAGTTACTATTGGATTTGTCTTTCAAGGCATAAGAATGAAAGTTCTGCAAGGCAAAGCAAAATAGTATCGGTTTAAAACTCTTCCTTTCTTTACAAAGATCAGAGTTTTAGAGAAGGAAGTTTTATTCTTAAACATTTAATTAGTCTAAGGTTAGCTGTCATTCAAAAACAGCAGTATATTACTACACGGTCATCGTACAGGTAAAATGAACAACCATGATGTTAAAGGGAGGGCAGAGGAATTACTAATATTTTTATTATTAAATGGTACTCTAACTACTACGAATGGGTATAGTTGATTAATTAAAGTGAATTCATTATAAATACATACTTCAAATTCAAGAGTAACCACTAAAAACGTTCTAAAGTAATTCACATACCGAGAAGAGAAATATCTTAAGAGTTATATAAAAATACTCTATTCACAAATGGTGGAAAAAGAGAGAAACCCAAAAGCAGAGAGCAAGGGCAACAGGTAGAACCAGACACACACATGACAAAGGTTAACTATGTCAACATGGAACTACAGTCATTTCAAAGGCCACCTTCACTAGAGGCCAAAGATGGTCAGGGCTGGTCTAGAAGCAAAAACTTTAAACATCAATGTCACCAATCAGCCCAGGGTTCTTTTGCTCCAATGAAAAAGAAATCACAAAGGAGCAAAAACCAATTATCTTGGTATCAACAATCCTGAGCTACAGAGTGTTGGGACCCTCCCAATCAGTGTTACAGTCCTGGGCTATGGTACCTTGAAGCTACTGTTTTGGCTCCAGCTTAGGGAGTCAGAACTCTTGAGTTGTTCGTGTTATAGCTCTGACCTTGAGGATGTCAGATCCCTCAGTTCTCAGAGTTATAGCTCTGAGTTGAAGATGTTGAAAGCCTCAACATTTACTTTTTCAGATCCTCAGCAGTCGGAACTCAGTGGCCCTCTGGAATTCTTCTGGCAGTCAGGTTTTGCAGCTCCTCCTCTTTGTAGCCCTTCTTCGCTTGCTTTCCACGGCTTGGCTCTTCTCAGCAATGTGTGTTCCACAGCCTCAGCTCTCTACCTTCTACTTCCCCGATACTTGATCTCTCCCCAGTCTCAGGTTCCCCCAGCCTCAGCTCCTACCCACTCTCTGATACTGTCAGGTACATCTGAAGCTTCCGGCCCAGGGGACTGTCTGCTGCTCGCGTTCCCAGCTCAGCTCGCTCCACCTGTGATAAAAACCACAGAGGCTTTATGGCAGCTTAGGATGAAGTGTAAGAGGAAGGGAGGTCTCCCAGCCTTCACCCAGAGTGAGATGACTACTGTATATACAAGCAGCCATGCATGGACACCATCTATCATGTCCTGGGGAGGTGTTTCTCCCTGGCCAGATGGACGACTGCTGTGGAGAAGTCTGGACAGATTCCGGCTGAGCATCTGGAGTGGCTGTAGGTTGGGTCATGTAGCTGGCATCTGAAGCTGCCACGGCTCAAGTCTCTTGAGCTATTCCGAGCATTTGGAACAGCTGCAACCAAATCAAAGCCTTCCTGAGAAAAGCCACAGTTGGAAGAGCGACCACGATGGTGGCTGTCGTTTCCACAACTGGGAAGAAAAATCTTCTGGAGTTTGTGGCTGGTTTGAAGTCCTTTTCTGGGTGGCTTTTCTAGATCAGAGTCTTCCTGAGCAGCTGTGTGGTGGCTATGGCAGCTGGGACCGTCTTACCAAAAGCAATCTATAGATTAAATGAAATCGCCGTTAAAATAAACCCTCATGCCATTCTTTATTTAAATGGAAAGCACAAAGATTCCAGCTAGCCAAACCAATCTTAAGCACAAGGCACAATGCTGTGGGTGTCCCATCATACCTGACTCCAAACTGTACTATTGGGTCACAGTAACAAAAAGTAGCATGCATTGGCACAAACCTAGAATTATAGACGAGGATTCCAGAGAGAATTTAGTGGCAGGCTGGTAAGCAGGGGCTTATTAGCCCCGCTGTAGCTGCTTCTGATTATGTTGGCCATCCATATGCTAGAGTCTAGTTGTTTGGGGAAATAGCGCTACAGATCCCAGACTGTACCACAGCTTTTGGGTGAAGATTCCTATTGTGTGACTTTTCTTGAAGAGACAAAACCCACCGATTTTCCTCAGACAGGACACCCATGCCAACCAAAGAAACCAAGTCTACCTTAGTGAGACAGTGAGTTTATATTAAGGTTACTTACAGGGGCGACTCAAAGGCAGCTCTGTCTCCAGAAAGCCCATTCGTGACCGTGGATTCCCTGAGGCTCCTTGCACAACTTGTGTGCATGCCTGCTTCTGTTCACACCCATTACAACCTTGGTCTGGCAGCTGTGAATCTTTAACTTTCTGAGCTTCCTGATCTTAAGTTTAGTGAGTTTCCTGGACCTTGTTGATCTCTCGGCTTCCTAAACCTTATGAGTGTCAGCATGGAGGAAATAGCTCCCAAATTTACAGAGCGTGCCCTGTATGTACACTCTAACACCCAGGGCTAAAGGTTTTGCTAAATCAAGAATTCCCACGGCCAGGCCAATAAGAGCAAAAATCTCACTGCTCTTCTTCACCACCACTGGAGGGGTCCTGAGCGCACGCGGTCATTACGGTCATTATGTGGCCTCAGGAAGCGGCTTAACAGCGATACCAAAATGGGGAGTCCGAATCCAGCCACGCCTTAAAAGGCTGTTAGCATAGTTTCGGTGGTCTGACTCTTAATAGCACTTTTCTTTCCTTTTAGGGGCCAAAGTCAAATGTTCTGGAGTTAGCACAGGCCCTAAATATTTTACCATTTGTTGGGAAGTTTGAGTCTTTTGAGAGGCTAGTCATAATCTTGTGGTTCCTAGAAATTTCTGAACTTAATATCGTCATCAGAGTCCAATTTTGTAGGGATGCACATAAGATCACTTATCTTCTGAAGCAAGCCATTATTTTTTTAAAGTTATAGTCATTATTTCAAACAGGTGAGGGCTACCTCTGAATTCCTGTGATAAAAAGTCATACAAGTTTATTACATATATGCAATATACATGTTTATTGTGTACAATAGTCTCTGCTCTTGGAATCAAGCAGATATTTTGATTTGGGATATAACAGAAATGTGATGGTTTAAAGGAGAATGGTTCCAATAGGTTCGTATGTTTGAATGCTTAGTCTCCAGTTAGTGGAACTGTTTGAGAAAATAGGAGGTGTGGCCTTGGTGAACGGGGCTTTGACTTAGTGGAGGGGGTATGTCACTGTAGCTACCCATAATTTGGGAGGGATGTTTTGAGTTTTCCTTTTTAAAATTGACTTAGTAATTGATGATCTTATTTAAAAAATTCTGTTCTGGGACCATTTGGAGGATTACTATAATTCTAAAAATTTCTTTCCAACAGGACAATCAGGGAGACCTATAAAGGCTTACAAGAAAACCCTGTTCCAAGACTACATGTAAAAGACTTTGTTAGGCTTTTGATTTGGGTTACACAACCATTAGTTTATCACAGTTTTATTTGGAAAGGGGTTCTGAATTATACATTAGCTCAGAGAATAAAGCCACAGCACCTAAAAGAATATTAACTTTTTTTTTTTTTTTTTTTTTTTTTGCCAGTCCCGTCGAGAGTAGTTCAGGGATCTTTGATGAAAGCTACAGTTACTTGAGCAAGGTTTCAGTAAGAAGTCTGCAACAGCCATCATCGGAGCCAAGGGTCCATCCTTCCTTCGGAGGATGTGACGTTCTTGCTTTCAGTGTCTCATCTCATTACAAGACAGCAAAGCCCTGAATTTGTTTGTTTGCTTCTCAGGACCCTGTTGTGAGCCGTCCTTTTACCAATGCCCTGTTTTTTCAGACAGGCAGCAGGCCCTGGCTCCTTTATAGTCCTCATTTCTTTACTTGGGTTTTCTCTGAGTAGACAGTAACTTGTTTTCTTGAGGAAATATATTATTCCTTAGAATTTAGGCTATTTGTCAGGCTTTTCTGTGCCTGCAATCATTTCCACTGGACCATTTTGAGCTACCTCTATTTTATCTCTGTGGTTAAAAACCCCAAAGGTCAAATTTAATAGTTGTTTTACGGATGTCTGGCATCTCAATACCTGTTTTTCTAGCTTCTTCCTAATGTTTGGAGCAGACCGAATGGCAAACTAAGTAGCTAGCAAGATCTCACTTTCATTAGAGCTGAGATCAGTATTTCTGCATTCCCCTAACATCTCAGTAAGACAGTCTAAAATTAGGGTCAGAATCTCATCTTTATTTTCGATTGCTTCTACAACCTTACAGTTTACTGTCACATCCATTGTCCTCTGCATTTTGTCACTTAAGTAAGAATGTGGTTGGGCAGCGATAGAGCATTGCTTCCGGCTTGTTTTCAGAACTCCACTGCCAGATTTGGGGAAGCGGTGGTCCCAATAGACCATTGATGTTCTCTAGCATGAATTTCTTCCCAAAAGGGGCCCAAATTCTTCACTTTTTTTGGAATGCAGCAAACAGATCAAGTTATATGAAGATGTAACTATGATAGCTCAAAGGACATACTCAAGGATCAAAAATCATCAGAAAGCCCATCGGTATGCACTTCAGAGTGTCCCAATTTCTGTTTGCATTGAGAGAAAGTTGACACTGGCAAAAGGACATGTCACATTAAAATTCCTTCTCCTTTGCTGCTCCCCAGAGTGAAAACACGCTTGTTGATTAAGGGCATGGGAAGATAAGAAGTTTCACTCATAGTTACTCCTGTTTAAGCAGGAAATAGAAGTGGATGCGTTGAAGGAATGGAAGGTTGAGAAGATGGAGTTGGGGCTGTCGAGAAATTGGATCTAAAGATTCACTGGATTCTGAGTTACTGAATTCCTTTTGCCCTGGATTTGACAATTCATTTGGAACCCTTGATGACACTTAAGAACAGCCTCTCTTGATGGGAACTTAGTATTATCCTCTCTCAGATGTATCTAACCTGCGGCCCATGGAGCCAAGAAGAACTATGAATATGGCTGCCTAGCTTGATTTTCTATAGCTGTGATAAATGCCATGTCTAAAGGCAACTCAGGGAGGAGAGGGTTTTTTCGGCTAACAAGTTACAGTCTAGCATTGGGGGATACAAGGCTAGGAGCTCACGGCAGGAAGATCTCAAAGCAGAGACCTGGAGGAAGTCCAATGACTGTCCTGCTCTCCCTGCCTTCACCAGCCAGTTTAGAAGACCCAGAGCCACCTGCCCAGGGGTGGCAACACCCATGTAAGTCCTCAAACAAGAAACTGCCCCACAGACTTGCCTGCAAGACAAGAAGAGAGGGGCATTTTCTGAGTTGTGGTTCCCTCCTCTCAGATGACTCTAGCTTGTGTCATGTTGACAAAAAAACAAAACACCAACTAATGAACACAGTGTCTCTGGCACAGTGGCTCAACACAGAAACCACAGACCTCCTTAAAACATGATGGGATTTTCCTTACAAATTATTTTTTGGGGGGAGGGGGTAAGGGTGTTGCGTGATTCTCAGCCACAAACTTTGAGGATGATAACACAGCAGTGTCAAAAGATGGGACAGCTGACAGGGGATGTCATTAGTTCCCAGATGCACGCAAGCAGACATTTCTGTGAATCTCAAGCCATTGGCGGCTCGGATATAATGTCATAGACGTCTGAACGTGAATCTTAAGATCACTTAACTTTCCTTTTGCGAACTAAATCAAATTGCGAGACTGTACTACAGTGAGAATGCTTTCACAGTGGGCTCAGGCTTTCAATTTTCTAAACTATTCTGTGGCCAAGCAGGTTAGTATAAATTATAATTATTTTCTTGATGTCATGTTTTTTAAAGTGTCCCATTTATGTAAGATGTAGCCTAAAGGCAAGCTCTTAGTGATAAATTTTTGCTTACCCACAGCTCTGTCCCTGTTTCCCTGGTTATCTAAAAGAAAAAAAGAAAAGTTCACATAGAATATGGGACACTCCTTTACTTGCCCTTAAAATACAGGACTAGAAAACACTGGCCTATCTTACGTTGCCATTTCCCAGGTGATGGGTGCCCCCACAGTGTAGGTGGTTAGTTATTGTTGTAATGAGGTGGCTTGTTTGTTCCAGGCTGCTCAGTCCTAAAATAATCACACAGAAACTATATTATTTAAAACACTGCTTGGCCAATGACTCTAGCATATTCCTAGCAAGCTTTTACATATTGAATTAAACCATCTCTATCAATCTGTGTATCGCCACATGGGTGTGGCTTACCGGCAAGGTCCCAGCTCATCTGTTCCTGGCAGCAGCTATATGGCATCTCTAAATTCCACCTTCCTTTTCCCAGCATTCAGTTTAGTTTTCCCCACCTAGCTCTACTCTTTTGCCCTATCACAGGCCAAGATAGTTTCTTTATTAACCAATGGTATTCACAGCATACAGAGGGGAATCCCACATCCAGTTATCCTCAGGGATCTTGATGGTCTTTCTCTGGGTATGCCACACTATGCCTCCTTATTCCAGTTTTAAAGTTGTGGTAAAAGATGTGGACATAGTGGTGCATGCCTTTAACCTCAGTACTAGGGAGGGAGAAGAGGTAGGTCTCTGTGAGTTTGAAGCCAGTCTGGTTTATATAATGAGTTCCAAGGCAGCCAAAGCTATGTAGAGAGAACCTGTTTCAAACACATACATACACACACACACACACAATCTCCTTCAGGAAAGTTAACCAATTCACTAAGTAGAGACAAGGGACCATGTGCTTTAGATTAAACAGCAGATGTTTAGAGAAGGGACTATCATTGGTTAGGTATCTTCACAAAGGTTGCATGTGGTTCTGTGGCTCTTTAAGTTATGTTGTTCAGGTGCCTCATTAGCACAGTGGCCAGTGCATCCATCAGTCTTATAAGGTGCTTGACTCAACGGATGCAACCAGGTTCGAAATTAAGCAAGGTTAGTTGCTTAATTAGAAATTACCCAACGTTTAAAATTAAGTTTAAAAAAATATGTTTTACTTATTTTTCTTCTCTTAAAAAAAAAACCTTCCTTTTTTGTAAATGAAACTGTAAGGTGGTTTTTCAGAGTCACTATTTAGACCAAGGAATAAAGGAGAGGAGTGAAGTCGTTAAACTCAAAGTTACAAGCATTCTGGAAAGGACGTGCAGATTGCTGTTCTGTTTTGGAGATGCCCCTAGAAGGCTATGCTTTGCATCTTTGTAGGAGATTTCAACATTATCAGTTGGTTGGAGTTTCTGGCTCCCTATCAGATTTCTGAGTGAGGGGCTCCTTTCTCTTCCTATGTCTCTTTAATTTTTCCCTATTTTTCTAACCTGCTTCACTTTGGCAGTTGATTGCAACCTAAACATACATTTGCTGTGTAATCTAATGATTACACTTCTTTTTATTTATGCCAAGGGATTGACAACTCTATACAGAAACTAGCACATAGCACACAGATGTTTCTAGAAGCCTTATTCATCAAGGACAAAAATTGTAAGCAACCAAGATGCTTCTCAGTTGATAAGCGGATAAAAATTGCTGAGTATGCTGACAATGGCACATTTTCTAATACTAAAAAGAAATAAGTTGTCAAACCATGGAAAGACATAGAGGAGAGTAAAATTTATTTTGCCAATATACGCCAAAATTCCAACTGTAGATTGTCTTAGTTAGGGTTTCTATTGTCTTAGTTAGGGTTTCTAGAGACACCATGACTTCTTATAAAGAAAAACAATCGGGGTGACTTACAGCTTCAGAGGTGTAATCCATTCTCGTCATGGTGGGGAGCATGGCAGCACACAGGCTGGTGTGGTGCTGGAGAAGGAGCTGAGAGTTCTACATCTTGGTTGACAGGTAGTAGAAGTGAATGTCACCCTACCTTGAGCATCTGAGACTTCAAAGCCCACCCCCACATTGGCACACTTCCTGCGGCAAGATCATACCTAATTCCAACAAGGCCACACCTCCTGATAGTGTCACTCGCTATGGGCCAATCATTCAAGTGCATTCAAGCGTTCAAAAGTCTATGGGGCCATTCCTATTCAAACCACCACATACATCATCATCAAAAGTTTGAGTATAGTAAACAGATCCGTGGTTGCCAGGAGGAAGAGAAGGCAACCAGGCAAAGATACTATTGTGTGAGATACTAAGATGGTCACATTATGAATGTCATTAGCCTTTGTAAGACTGCATAGATGGATAATACAAGAGTGACCCCAATGTAAACTTTAGACTTGGGGTGACAATGATGTGTCCGTATAGATTTCACTGGTTCTAACAAATGTCCCACTGTGGTGCACAGTATCAATGTGCTGTTCCTGTGTGGGAACAGAGGGTACAGAGAAACTCTCTGTACTTTCAATTCAGCTTTGACATGAACCTAAAACCCTCTCAAAACTAAATTTCATTAATTAAAATGCCTTTTTATTGAATTGTTAGAAATACAAAGCTGTATTTTGCCAAATTAAAAATAATTATTTTTTGAATCATGGCACAACTAATTAACTTTCAGGTAACATAATTTGACATGAGAATTCATAGTGTCTTTCCACATTTATATTGAAGCTAAATATAATTCAATAAAGTACTTATTATGGATTCTACTGCAAGTCACTTTGACAAGAACTATTGAGAAATATTAATCTTAAAATACATAGTTCAGAGATGTTGGATCATCTTTATTCATGAGATTATGTTCCCAGAAACAGTCTGGATTCCATTTATGCTGTGTATGCTGCCCTGCATCCTCTCCCCACATTTGCATCCCTTGTTCCCTTCCTCGGCTGAAGAGCCCCACATCCTGGCGGATGGTTTGCAATATACACACAGTGATCCTCAGGGGCTTCAGATATGAACCCAGAGTATGCATGGCTTTTAATTATTAAGTTACTTTTAAACTATTCCAAGTAAGGATAATAATTGTCCTACCAAACCAATATCCACAAGGAGAGATTTGGAGACCTGATAATGATCTGAGGTTTTATAAGAATGAGAGAACATAACTTTCTTTTTTTCAGTTCTGACCTAACTTCTCCCTAGATTCACAAGACATTTTCTTGACATGCCTTCTGCAGCACAGCGTGGACGACACCTGTTTTCCAAATCATAGGGCCTCTGAAACCTTTTTCTTCTTATTCTCGTCTCTGTGCTTCACTTGTGAATGCGGCAGGGCAATTGTTTGTCGTTTGTTTGGCTAGTTCTAAGATAGAATATCGCTCTGTAGCCTAGGCTGGCCTTCACTCCCAGTCCTCCCAAGTGCTGGGACCACAGGCAGGGGCCATTGTGCCAGGCACTTTATTGTCAGTGAGCATGGATTACGGCTACAGTGGAAGCTCTTGCACAGGACCAGTCTATCTGTTTGCTTATCTGTTTGTTTGAAGGTTTCTGGATGAGAGTAGTAACCCAGGAATCTTATGCCATTATTTTTTACTCTCCAATCCCCTGTTATAGTCTGGGGAGCTCTGTGGATACCTTTCCGGAGGTTCCCACTCTAGAAGAAAAAAAGCTTGCCTATTTAAACAGCATCCATTGGACTACACCTTAAATGAGACTGAGTCAACCAATGAAAGACTGGACAAAATTATAGATAGATAGATAGATAGATAGATAGATAGATAGATAGATAGATAGATGATCAATACATATATACAAACAAATGCATATATTGATAGGAAATAGATGATTGGGAGCTAGATTAGGTATATGATAGATGAATAAGTAACAGCAAGATGATAGACAGATGGCGATAAGTCGATGGTAGCTAGCTAGCGAGCTAACTAGATAGACAGACAGATGGACAGAAAGACAAATTAAAAACTAGTAGAGAAGCTTCATGGAGCCCATGAGGCACTTCCGGTGGAATCCCACTGGCCTGTTACAATAAAAGCTCCTTCAGGAGGCCAAGCCTGCCGTTTTCATCATATGAATACTTCAATCAAGATGTTTTAAACGCTAAACCTCTCCCCTTTCCACAGTCTGGTTTAATCCAGAGACTTTAACAGATGGTGTTGCTTGCAGTGTGTCCCTGCCCCTTGGGGCTGAACAGGACTCCAGGCCAAGGACCATCAAAGACCTGCCAGAGGCTTACGGCTTAAATACTTCAGAATAGCCCAGCCTTGACATTTGGCGCGTCTCCAGGGCGTTCAGGGTCAAAGGAAGAATGCGTAATCAAAACTTATCCCAGGCCTGTAGAGGAGAGCCTTTCAATTCAAGCTTTTAATGGTTTTGCAAGAGACCCACAGTCATTTTCAACACTGGCTTTGAGGGCAAGCAGGCAAACCAGCAAAAGGCTCACCCAGCTCTCAGAAGACACTATGAGAACCCAGGCATCCCTCCCTGACCAGAGGACTTCTGAGGCACCTGGCAGAGGCTTGGATTGTGGAGCACTGAGAAAAGTTGACTTAATTTAAAAAGCACATTTCTGTTGTTTACAGCGGGGATTGCTCCTTTATAAGGCAGACCAGAAAGAGAAAATTGAGGTGTGAAAAAAGAACGAAGTCCCTTGCTGTGGACCTCGTTGGCAGAAACTTTTTTCTTCTTTTGGTTTTTTTCAAGACTGGGTTTTTCTGTGTAGCTCTGGCTGTCCTGGAACTTGCTTTGTAGACCAGGCTGGCCTCAGACTCACTGAGATTGGCCTGCCTCTGCCTCCCGAGTGCTGGGATTAAAGGCGTGCGCCACCATCGTCTGGCAGTTAGAAACCTTAACACAACAGATACCCGTGAAACTGTAACACCGATAGGGCTTGTCCCATACTCAGAGCAGGATGCGAAAGCATGCTAGGGAGCTCCGGGGACGCCTCTCTTGCAGAGGACCTGGATCCAGTTCCCAGCACCCATCTCAAAACCACCTGTGACTTCAGTACCAGGGACTCTAATGCCCTCTATGGACTCAGTGAGCGATCCGCACAAGTACACGCATTCAGCTGTGAATGAAGCTAAAATGACTCCTTAAAAACCAACATCAACAAGCCAGAGTCAGGTGTAGTGGCACAAGCTCTTAGTCTCGGCACATGTGAGGCAGAGACAAGAGGATCTCAGTGAGTTTGAGGCCAGCCTGGTCTTGCAGTGAGTTCTAGGACAATCAGAGCCACGTAAGACGCTGCCCTGGGGTGGGGGTAGGGAGAACTATGCTTATTTTTAGTCAGAACATTTGTGGCTTTGGTGTCTAAATGTATTAGCATGACTTTCTCAGCCCTAAATCTAAGCAATGTACCTCATAAAACCACTCTGCAATTTTATTTATGAAAGAATCTGGGTGTGCACGCGTGGATGCATCCCAGACTGTTGTGAAAGAGCTATACTAATGAGACAAATCTCTAACCCAAAAGGGAACTGTTACAATTTAAAAAAAAAAAAAAAGAATGAACCACCTTGCACTTTTTAATTGTAAACGACTTTTTTCTGGAGCTTGGTTTGTTCTTTATTCCTGTTGTAAACTACATCCTGTAAGCAATGTAACTCGGAGAGTCACAGAATCATGTCAGTGGCTGTCATGGAGACATCCAAGGGTATCCCCTCCCTAAATTCCTGTGGTTAAATCTGAAGTGCCTACTCCCCCTTGCCTCTATTTTATAAACTCAGTATCTTGCTTCAAACTGACAAATCCTAAAACTCTTTTTTGGGGCCTAGTCAAGGTCATCTTTACCAGAGTGGAGTTCTCTAGAAGAAACTTCCCCTGGTTGCTGGAAGCAGCGCTGGGCTACATCTCCCTGCCACTGCTGAGTGTTGCTTGTGTTTTTAAAACTTTCTTCTTGTCTCTGAGTGATTAAAAA
The DNA here is from genome assembly GCF_950005125.1 of Chionomys nivalis. Lineage (NCBI taxonomy): Eukaryota > Metazoa > Chordata > Mammalia > Rodentia > Cricetidae > Chionomys > Chionomys nivalis. Next base: position 19,503,733 of record NC_080109.1, read on the forward strand.
TGAAGATCACGATGTCCTGAGTTGTCTTCATAGACAAAGCAAAACCCCAATCTGGAAATAGAGTCCTGGTTAGAATCTGAGTCCTGTCACTTACTCCGTGACTAGACAACTTTAGTTTCTCTTAGCTTCTAGTCTCTCATCTCTGTGATAGAGTGGTTATCCTCCTAAGTTTCATTCTGATTCAAATGAAGAGCATGGTTAGCAGCTAAGGCATTGACTATTTCATTTATGGGTATTCCATAAGGAACAGTAGTATACAAGATATATAGGTATATCTGTCTTTTACAACCATATACATATGAGCTAACATTGAAGAGCTGAAAATTTTACATGTAAATTCAGATCTTTAGTTTTCTTTGGAAACAAATCAGAAATCTAACAACAGTGGGTTGATTCGGGGTGCAGCTCCCACCTGGGCGGGCCAGAACTCACTGTCCTGTCATTTCCTGGGCCACTCCGTGTCCCTTTGGGTTGTCCGACTGAGTCACATTCTCTCTGAGATCCCCTGCTGGTATCCTAGTCTCTGCCACAGAAAGGCAGATGTCAACAATACAGAAGCAAACTGACATCCAAGCAGACCAAGAGCATGGTGGGTAAGGCTCAATGAGAGGCCTCCTTTGTCTCCCACCCAGCTGAAGGGTCAGCTTGGAAAGAGAACCATTCCGAGTCCATGGATTGGTTCTCCAGATACTGCACCTGCCTGTTCTAGGCCTTGGCATGAAGGCCACCTGCTCTTCTCCACAGACACCCATCTGGCTGAGCAGACAGCGCTGCCTGGGGCCCTCTTCAAGACTCCACCGCCATGGATGGTGCTGTTTTCCGTGACATTATTTCTGGTTGCCACAAGGTTGGGAGAGCTGTACTGCAATTAAAAAAACAAAACAAAACAAAACAAAACAAAAAACTGCAGCTTTTTTCATTGCTGCTAACTTTGCATTGTTTCTTTCTTTCTTTTTTTTTTTTTTTTTTGGTTTTTCGAGACAGGGTTTCTCTGATTTTGGAGCCTGTCCTGGAACTAGATCTTGTAGACCAGGCTGGTCTCGAACTCACAGAGATCTGCCTGCCTCTGCCTCCCGAGAGCTGGGATTAAAGGCGTGCGCCACCGCCTGGCCATTGTTTCTGATTCTAAGTGTAGAAGAAATTGTATTCTTCAATGCCGTTAAGCGCAGACACTTAAGAACAATGAAAAAATAATGTTTGTCTATGCTCATGTATGCTTTGTCATGTGTAGGAAAGGCTCACCGACAGCCCCCTCCTGAATGCTGGAAACGCAAGCTTTGCCTGTATCTGTGCACACTCTCTTCAGTGTGCCTGATCAGTATCCTTTTTGGTTTCTGTCTTGAACAGGTTTCTGTAGCTGTATGTATGCATGTATTTGTTTATTTAATGTGTATGGATGTTTTGCCTTCATGCATGCCTGTGCCTGGTGCCTGAGGAGGTGAAGAAGGTCTGGATCTCCTGGAACTAGATGTCAGACAGTTGTGAACTGTTATGTGGAATGGCAACCTGTCTGTCCAGCCCCAGGGTATTTATTTCATGATGTGTTACATGTACGTATATCAGGATAACAAAAGGGGTGTTTAAATGTTTGTTATTAAAGAAAGTGTGTGGACTGACAAATTCTATGAATAAACCCATGTAAATAACTGATATTAATCTGGGTCATTATTTTTCTCAGTTAGAAAAGATAGTTCTGGAGCTTCAAGCTATTTAAAGAAATCGCTAAACCACACACCGTTGTGGAAAACTTCTTGATCCTCTGAGCTCTAGTGAAGTTTACATATGACAATAACAAAAAAAAGTCACCTGCGACTCGATTATTTATGTTCAGTATTATCCAAAAGCTGGGAGTATCTCAGACAGGTTAGCTACACTGTCTGGCCACCTTAGCCTTGATTCGTACACCGTAGCCCAAGACGAAAAGACTGTTACATCCACGGGGTCCTTCCCATCCTTGAAACCTCAAGGTACATCTTGGAACCAGCTGTCACAGTCCATCCCCATGCTACGACAGCTGCCTTGCCAGGAAGGATGAAATTTCGGCTGAAATTTCAGGAAGCGTAAACGAAAACAATGACGTGGCTCAGCCATCTTGACACCATTTCCCCCTGGCCGCTGGCTGGGAATGTTCTCAGCTGACAGTGATGGATGGAAGAAAGAAGACTCGCTCCCCGTTGTGCAGTACCAAAATATCCTTGTTTCAAGATATCGCTTTTCATCATATTTAATAAACATTCCCCCCCCCCCACCAAAGACAGCGCAGGAAAGTCTGGGAAATAAAAATAAGCTTTAGAAAAATCTACAAGTCTGGCTTATACATTGCTTTATTTAGAGGACACTTCTCACACGTTTTTTTTCTTCCACCCACCGAAAGGAACTTGCATGATAAATGAGACTAAGCTTGGCAGGAAATCCATCAATAAGGTTAATTTAAAATGTGGGCAGAATAGCTAATCTCCATATGGCCCTCGGGGTTGTTCTTATTTCAAAATCAATGACTTTCAAAGAGCCCTACATGCCTCACTGGGGGAACTGAGAAGGAATTCCAGCCACGTGGGTAAGCACACCCCCACTCTGAGGAGACAGCTGGTGGGAGGTCAGCTTTAGGGTCTCTCACAACCAAAAATGGCCTGTTCAAACTCCAGCTCGATCACTCACGCGCTCCACAACTTCTGGTGAGACAAAAGACCCATAGCACAGCACTGAGCTTCCTCATCAGCCAAGGGACGGCACACGGAGCTGCACAGAGTTACACGTTGTGTGTGTGGTGGGCATGGTAAATAGTTCATAAGACATGTTTATAACGAGTCCTTCTCTGTCCCACCAGTCAGCTCCCAAATAATGACACAGAGAATTCTTATTAGTTATGAAAGCTCGGCCTAAGCTAGCTCTTATAATTTACATTACCCCATTTACTTTAATCTATGTTCCATTGAGTGGCTCGTTACCTCATCTCTCCATACTGCCCATGCTGCTTCCTCCACATCTGGTTGTTGACTCCACCCTCTTCCCAGAGTTCTCTCTCTGCCCGGAAGTCCCGCCTATACCTCCTGCCAAGCTATTGGCCATTCAGCTTCTTATTACACCAATCACAGCAATACGTTTTCATACAGTGTACAAACATCCCACCTCAAATTATATCTATATGGATTAGCATTATATCTATATAGATTAGCATTATATCTAGTGTTTAAAGGTTTTCTTTAAATACTGCACGTTGGTGACAGTGGTGGGGCAATACTTGATGAGGTCTCCCTGGAGACATTACTCACTTTGGAAGAGGAGATGGAGAGATAAAGCCTGGGGAAAATTGTGTGGTGGGTGGTGGCGCACGCCTTTAATCCCAGCACTTGGGAGGCAGAGGCAGGCGGATCTCTGTGAGTTCGAAGCCAGCCTGGTCTATAAGAGCATAAGAGCTAGTTCCAGGACAGGCTCCAAAGCCCCAGAGAAACCCTGTCTCAGGAGAAAAAAAAAAAAAAAAAAAAAAACGGGAAAAAAATTTGGTTCTCCTCAAAGCTTTTGTCTTTTCTGTGCCTAAGTCCTTCATCCAAGACTGAACTGGGAAAGATTTGGAGTGCTCCTTCCCTGTTTACTCCTTGGGTGTGTACAGAAAATGGGAATTTTTAAACGTTTCAGAAGTAATATGCTAGTATTTGTTTTCTGGTAGCTGGCAGTGGTCTATGTTACCATGGAGTTTCAGTCATCACACAACAAATTGTATCTGAAAGTGTTAGTTGAGTCCACGGCAATCTTTTCATTACATGGAATTTGCATACGTTACAGAGTAAAGTAAATGCAATTATAGATTGCCCAGGCATAACATGATACCATTCTTTTTTAACTAATTTTTTAAGGTCAAAAATTACATAGCAGGTGCTTATGTAGATGGGGACCAATCAAGTTTTAAGTGTAATCTAATCATCCAAGGAGACAGAGTAAGACCAAAGAAGACACCATCCCCTCTTTAAGTGGGCTTTATAGACAGCTACTGTGCAGGCTGCAATATGTCTGTAAAAGACAGGAAAGCAAGGGGGGAGGAGGGAAAAGAGGTAGGGGAAGGAGAAAAGAGAGGAGAAAACTATCACCTTGTTTTTCTTTCCTCTGTTTTCTTCTCTAAGGTCTCATTCATCTTTAAAAGTCTCAAACTATGTAGAAGGATAAAGAGAGAGGGAGGAATAAAAAGACAGAGGGGGAAGATAACAGTAAGGACACAAATGGCTTCAAGGATGCATTCACAAAGGTAATTTTCACATCATGCCCATCATTGGCACAGATTCACCCCAGTTAACACTGCTGTTCTAACTGATCTTAGAGTAAATATTGTCTTCCAAATTATTATTCCTTGAGATGTAATTCGAGATTTCCCTTTAAGCCTGTTTGCATTTAGTGATTTAGTGTGTGGTCATCTCCAAAGGATATAGAAGGCCATATTAAACCTGCCAGAATTTACCTGCCCAGCATCATCTTTTCATTCCAACCTACTAAAATCCTACTCGGTATTTTGACTCCATTCTTGACTGTAGCGTTCAAAGCCTTGAGTTTTTATTCAGACTGTACCACTTAGCTGTGTTACCTCAAGCAAGCTAATTACCATCTCTAAGCATTAATTTCTGAATCCTAAAATTGAAAAGAACTAAAGTAAGGGCTTTTAGATAAGAAAAACAAATACAATCAACCCAAACTGTAAAGGAAGAACTGAAATTACCCCTGTTCCCAAGCAGTGATTTTATCTGTACATATTATAAAGATTCTACACAAAGGGCGTTAGAACTAGCTAGCTAATTCATCAAAGTTGCAATATATAAAATCCCACAGAAAATCAACTGTATTTCTGTACAATGACTATGAATAACCTTGAAGCCCAATTAACAAAGCATAAAATACTAGGCTAGCAAAATGGCCCATCTGGTAAAAGTGCTTGCCACACAACCTGATGACCCAAGGTTAAGCCCTGGAATTTACATGAAGAAAGACAGAGGCAGTGCTGCAGACTTAGAATTTAAGCACTCATGCTATGGGTTGAGAGGTGAAGGTGAGGATTGCCCAGAAGCTCATGGGACACCTCCCTTGAAGTGGACAGCTAGATTGGCAGAAACAGGAGAGACCTTGACTCAAGGTGGAAGGAGAGAATGTCAGTCCATACATGGACGCACACATTGCACACATATTCCCACACTCTCACCCTCTCCTCTCTCTCTCTCTCTCTCTCTCTCTCTCACACACACACACACACACACACACACACACACAAAGGTAACCTTCAGAATAGAAGGAAATATATGAAAATCATACATCTTATGAAAGATTAACCAGTCATATTTTAAGAACTAGTATGACTCACCAACAATAAAAATTCAGATAATTCTATTAGATAATGGACAAAAGTTTGAGTAAAATTTTTTACAAACATAGCATTCCTATGCCCAACATATTAAAAATGTTCAACATTATAAACCATAAGACAAATGCAAATCAAAAATCCACAATGAGCTTTTACTTCACACCTATTCACACAAAGTATAAAAAAAATGCAGAGAATTTCCCAAGGATGACTTACTCTTCTTTATTGCTGACACTGTATTACACACATGCTTTGTGATATGTGCTAGCATAGAGGTTCATAGCAAGTGAGCTGTTAATCCTGGGATTTGCCAGAGAAAAACCATTCCACCATGTGAGCCAAATTTGAAGCAAACTTTAATTAAATACTAATAAAGATGGACTTTGGTGGGGACCACTCTCTGGAATTCCCAGCTGAGTGGCCCCAAGACATGTTTTGCAAGGGCTTATAAGAACAAACCCATACTTCCACCAGCTTTTCCCATGAGGTCTCATTATTTTCAAATAACTAACTCCCAGCACTCCAGGAAGTAACCTGGTCCTTGGGTGGGTTGGGCTTACCTACAGGTTAGCACTGTTTTACAGTCCCCCTTTGAGTGGTATCCTGAGTCAGATCCTTGACTCCATGATGGGTGCTTGCTTATATTGGGATCTATAACCATCAGCTTAACGGTACCCAGACAGGAATGATCATTTAGTTATTGGATCAGTGATGGAAAAGCCAACAGTAGTTAGCAGAAGCAGAAGGGCTAAAGTTACTGTCTGGGAGGAGCCTGGAAATGGACAGGGCACCAGGCAATTACTTTAGTTTCAGGTCCCCTTTTTGTAAAATTTTCTTGAGTACAGCCAGATTATAATCTTGAATGGTTTGTGCAGAAAAAAATTTCTTTTAAATCCATATGATCCTTCTTTGTTCTGCATAAAGCAGGTCAAGTCTATTTGACCCGTGACTGATGAATCTAAATCTGCTGATTTCCTCAACTCCCTGAAGCCTACATCAATTTTTAGTTTAGAAAAAGCAATGAAATTTCTAAATACATTAGCATTACCATTGTGGTGAAATCTACACTGTAAAGCAGTCCTATCATATTAAGAACTATCTCAGTTAATGAACCTACCGGTCGACAGACCTGTGCCCACTCTTGTCGTCTGTCAGTTGGCATTGTCAGTAGCCATGTTGCCCGCTATGCCAGAGGGTTTCATCTTGACTTAGCATTTCAGCTTGTTATGGGGGCAAGGAATGATATGCTCTCTCTTGTTACTAGTTCCTTCTGAAACTAGGTCACTGTTGCCAGGGCCAAGGAAAGCTGCAGGGCTAGTCAAAAGACTGGGTAATGGGGCATTTATCACAAGCATCTGATTAGCTGACCCAGCTGAAGAAACGGGGAACAATTACCTTGGCTGCTGTGGTTCTCATCAGCTTTCAACATGTCCAGAGCTCAGCAGTTTCCAGTCCGCAGGTAACCCTTAGATGATGTCTGTCAGCTAAATGGAAATCTGCCGAGACAAATATAGACTAGGGGTAGAAGTTAAAATTTAGGAACTTAAAAGAAAACCTTACGTTTGGACTTTGAGTCCCAGAGTCCTAGGAATTAATTGGGGGACAGGAGGAATCCCAAAATCAGGATTCCACCTCAGGAACAGACGAGTGGGGAAACTTAGGGCTGTACTTATCTGGAGTCTCTTTGACACCTGTGACAGATGGCTATAAATCTGATGATTTCCTTAACTCTCTGGAGCCTACATGAATTTTTAGTTTACAAAAAGAGATGACATTTCTAATTGTGAAAAGCATGAACAATTTTTCCTCTGTCCAGAGAGTTAGATATATAGATTGGACAGAAATAGTTTAGCCTACGAAAAAGTACTTTTAAGTCTATACTTAGAAGACAACCAAAAGAAATTTAAAATCCTGAGCTTGTGAATGAATAGTAAGTAGTCAGTGCTTTATTAGCCTATTGGAACTCTATTGATCAATGTTACAATATTGAACTTTTGAAATCTTACTGTAATAATATCATAGACGGGGAAAGAGAATCTAAAATATCTCCCATTATTTATATACTTTAATTCTTTTTATTGATCTTTACAACTGGTACTTACATATTTTAAATCATTTTCTGAGATCCTCAGAACTTATTTAAGCTTTTACATCCTCAGACCTTTAGATATCTTAGGACATATTCTTAAACCCTCAGCATGGAATTTGAACCTTTTTCTTTCCATTTAATCATTTACTAGAGACAGGAGTAGTTGGTGCTAAGAAAGTGTCATTGCAAAACATGTTCTTTTAGTGAAAAGTACATCTGAAATGTGTTTATCCTTTATATAAACAATGGTAGAAAAAAAAGATGTTAGATGTTAGACATCCATTGTTAAATCAGTCCCTGTTAGCCTGAACAGACCTTAAGTAAGGGGGAGACCCTTTGCCAGACTGTTTAGGTCACTGTCCTGCTCCATCATGAGATAGGAATACCTCAATCTCTAGTATTTGATATTTATAGCTGTGGCCCTAATTTTTAGTCTTTTTTTTTTTTCCTGATGAAGTCTTTTGGATCATTTATTTTTGTCCTTGGCCCGCCACGGTCTCTCTTGTAATGTTTTACAACATCCCTCTCCACGGTGTGGCCATGCTCAGAAAAAGGAGGTAAAAAGAGTATTTTATGGAGACCTCCTTTTTTGGTAAGTCATAGAAGGTTTTTTAACTAGTTTCTTGTGACCATCTTTGGGCAACCTTGTGGCTGGAAGTCATCTTGGTTAGGCTTGGCAAGGGCATATGTCCTGTGACATCATCATCTTTGGGCAGCCACGTTGCTGGCCGCCATCTTTGCTAGGGTTGGAGAAGACAACTGTCATGGCTTCACGGCTGTCTTGATTAAGGGCAACCGCTTTAGGCCAATCAAGGAGACAACAGGTCTCCAAAGATGCTTATAAACTGGAATAAGCAGGTGAGGGACAAAAATGCCATGCGGGCAAAGCTTATGTGGGAGTTTTACTGGGGTTAAGGGAGTAGAAGACGGAAGAGAGAAAGAGAAATACAGAGAGAAAGAGGAAGAAGAAGAAGAGGAGGCAAGGACCAGCCTGCGTCTTCAGAAGAGCAGTGGGAAAGAGAGAGCAGGAGTGGGTGGAGCTCATCTCTTAAAGGAACCTTTAGCACCTGCATACATATGTAGTGACAGTAGTAGCCATAGTGCCCTGGGCTGCCCAGGGCACTGCCTGGGCTCATCCTGCCAGGTGACAGGGGCCAGCATAATACCTGATTCCTAACATCTCCACCTTTTGTTTATTATAAAAAGGTGGGGAAATTAAAGGGGCTAGCAGCTGAGACAGGGATGAAGGTGCTGGGTTCTCAAGACTGCTTCCTGCTGATCTGGGGCATTGAGCATCTTTGGGGGACCTGAGAAAGCTGGGATTCTAACCATATCCGGGGTTAGTTGGTTGTTTCACTGATGTCCGGGCTCTGTGGAACTGTCCAGTGTCTCTTGGACCTGACAAGATATTGGCTGAGCAGAGGACAGGTTAAGATTAGGGGAAATTTTTTTTTTCCTTTAGGTCCTGGAAATTGAGGGGGAGGGTGTCAGGACCAGGGAAAGGAGGGAATGCTTAGGCTATTAGGGCCTGGTAATTGAGGGAGGGATACATCTGTTTGAGGTGAATCTTCCAAATCAACCTCCTGAAACTTACAAGAATTCTTTGAGGTTATGAAAATGTAAGTTTTGGACAGATTAGCATTTCCACGGTTTATAATCTGTACTGAGATTTGTGTTGTAGAAACTGCAGCATATCCATGCCAGAAGTGACTGTGACGGAAGCTTTATTGCACAATGAAAAGTATCTTTGAGGTCTATGGTTAGCTTGTGGCTATGAGGATAGTGGTATAGCCTGGTGTTTAGTACTTTGTCAGAGTTGGATTAATAGTTTATTAGAACTTTATTGATTAATGGAAGACTCTGGACCCTTGGAGTCCTAATATAAAAGTAGCAAATTAGAGAAAGAGAGAAATCTGCAACAGGATTTATTCTTGCAAACATCTCAAATCTCTTGCCTTTGCCAACACGTAAGCTTTTTCCCTCAGACTTTCACAGCTTACATTTATACACCTTCAGTCAGTTTCTTATACCCTGAAACATTCTAGTTCCTCACATCTTCAGGTCTGTATCTTAGAACACTTTTTATTTAAACAAAGGACAGGTACGAAGTTATACTGAAATCTGTTTTGTGACTTTGTTCCTTTTAAACTGTCAAACCTACCAGGTATCAAACTGCACCAGAGTTCTTGAGAAGGATAAATTTTTTTTTGTTTTGTTTTTGTTTTTGTTTTTCGAGACAGGGTTTCTCTGTAGCTTTGGTGCTCGTCCCAGAACTAGCTCTTGTAGACCAGGCTGGTCTCGAACTCACAGAGATCCGCCTGCCTCTGCCTCCCGAGTGCTGGGATTAAAGGCGTGCACCACCACCGCCCGGCGAGAAGGATAAATTTTACCTGAGTTATTGATTAAAAAACAACAGAGACTTACTTGATTATCTACCTAGACAGCTACTCCAGGTTTCTCTATGGTCATTGAGGACAGGTCTTAGGGCAACATCCATCTTTCAGCTGGCAGAGGTAAGTCTACAAAGTCCCAGAAGATCCCACGGACTTCTGTGGAGTAGGACTTGTGGGAGGACTTCACCTTTGGCTTAGCCAACTGAAGCAGTCAATTCCCCACTGTCCTAATTGTCCATAGTCTGAAGAGGGTCTTTGCAGCAGTTGAGGTGACAGGCAGGTTTGCTCAATGGCTAGCGCTTCCACTTACGAAGCAGGTTCAGGTGGAGGTTCTTCCTTTCCCATCCATCGTCTTTGGAAGAAATGGGAGTGGTTTCAGGAGCTAACCTGTCTCTCTGTTATGAAAAGCCTTTAACAATGAAAGCTTTTAAATGCCACATTCTCCAGATCTCTGAGCATTTGAGGGCTGTCTATTGGGTATATACGAATAGACAAGTTTTGTCTTTAGTTACTTGTTTTAAGCACACAGGTGTCTAGTTAAGGTTTTATCCCTGGAGTTAATTGCATCAGTCCCCAGCATGACCACAGTTACGGAGCTTGATCATTTATCATATGACTCTTAACCTGTATCGTTCCTCAACAGTCTGCAATAGGTAGGCAGCAGGTTTACCCTTAAAAATAATGATTCTAAATTGAAGCTCCTTTAGTGTCAAAATGAAACCTTGTAATGAGCTCAGGAAAGGAATCAAGATAGCCATTTCGTGGGTTTTAAGCATATGTGAACTTACTTAAATTATCTAGAAGCTTGGTGTCAAACTCTTGGCAAAGACATAAGTACTTAGCTTTTGTTAATCTGAAGTAGATCTTTATAACCTTAAATTTTTATCAGTATATAGAATATATTTTAAAGCAGGGTGGAATCACAGAGAGAGTGTGTTGTGACAGGTCTAACCATATATTTATCATCATCATCCTCTCTCTCCCTCTCCCTCCCTCCCTCCCTCTTCTGAAGAGGTAACCAATGCCTCTCTACCTTCTCCCCTTCCCCTTTCTTTTTCTCTCTCCACTCTTTCTTCTTTCTCTGAATCCCTTCCCTCCCCGCCTTCTCCCTTCCACTCCATAACTCCTTACTCTTATAAATGAACTCTATGCGCCCCCAAATACAAACCAATTTAAAGTATTTGAGACTTGTTTCCTTATTCTAGAAGGAGGCACAATGAACAGAGCTCATTAGGACTGTTTAAAACATTTTTTAGACAATAAGTACATGTACACATGCGCACAGTTGAGTTTAAGTTGTACACACACACACACACACATACACACGCACACAGAGTTAAAGCTAGCTTACATTCACACATAAAGTGAAATCAAAAGTCACACATGTATACTAAATAGGAGTTGAGTAAAATAAGAAGGAAAGGAAAACCGGGGTGTGCTGAGTGAGACAAAGCTTGCTTTTCCATTTCTAATTCCCACATTGCAGACCCAGCAGCCAGTACTGAATAAAAGGCAAAGCACAGGTCCCTGCGTGAAGTGTCACCGCGCAAACACACCACACGCAACAGAGTCTGTAAGAAGAATTTAGAGATAGAGACTTAAGTAAAGATGAGATGAGGTAAAGCACACCCTTAGTAAAGATGGTGACTAGGTCAACTGACCTCTCCTTCCTGCCCTTAGTCAAGATGGCAGCAAAGCATCTCCTTTAACATTAAACAAAATGGCAGCAGTCACATGGTTGCTCATAGCAAAGATGCTATCTGCCTATGTGTTACAAGGTACCTTAAAGACTTTAAACCATATGCCCTTATTAAGACACACATAAAGGACACAGGCATTCAGAATCATACGCATGTGACCACACCATTCACACATACATCCCGAGCATACGCTGCCAGCTCACAGCAGGGTGGGAAAGAGGGAACCACCACCTTGGGCAGTAGCAGCAGGAGGGTGGGGGAACAGAGACAGAAGCAAGCATCAAGAGCAAGACATTTTGAACAGGAGCCAAGCATTATGTTTCCAGGTGGAAAGAGGATCCCACCTCAGACAGGCTTAGCCACAGTGGGAAGTGGTAGGAGGGTAAGGACAGGGAGAGAGTTTTAGCATGGCTAGTTCACATGCTGGGAATTAGAGTCAGACAGACAAGAAAAGGAAACAGGGAGAAAAAGAGAAAGAGCTTGGGGTGGTAGGGAACACATTTCCAACTATTGGATCAGGGGAGAAAAGTCCCGTGAAGTGATGGGATATGGAAACGGCTATGTATCGGGAGCCACTTTTTGGGGTGACTTCTGGGGTGGTCCTAGTAGTGATGGGTTTGTGTGTCTCAGGGTAGAAGCATGAGGATTAGAAGTATTAGATAGGAAGAACAGAGGTAAGAAACACAGAGACAGGGTAGTCATGCGAGAGCAACTCAGCGAATACTGAATGCTGAATTTGGAGTTCTGAGTCTGCACGTGTTTAATTTTTCATACACTTTTATACCCCAATACAAAAGGCAGAAAGGAGGCAGAAAAGACTGCTTTAACATGATACAAAGGACAACTAGAACAGTTACTTGCTCTAGTACTTAAGACATCAAGCCATTAATTTCTAAGTAAAGCGTTTAATGTCTGGGCAGTGAACACACCCTAGACCAAGTATCCTGAAGGCAGCCACTCCCTAACTCAAACTTCCTATTTCAAAAGAAGGAACAGAAGAATGTTTGAATTCTCCAACCTTTGGTCAGGGCAAAGCAGATCCACCTCTATGGGCCCTCTTAATGTCCAAAACACCAAGGTCAGGATATCTTGTTTTGTAGCTACATCTGTTGCTAACAATTTTGAAAAAGCAAAAATAAACTCAAACTCTTTGACCTTCAGACAAGATGGAACAGGCTCACATTTTTGGGTCTCCACAGCTATGTGGTTTGATTTATGAAGGGGGTGCAGTTTCCACCAGTGAGGTAGGGAAGATCCTCAGCCTGTAGTGCCCAGCATTTCAGGACTAAGGGAAGAAGGATATGACCGGCACAAGCTGCCTTCGTGGTCCATCGAGCACAAAGACAGGGGCCAGAGCTTTGAGCGTGAGACTGTGGGTGCCCAGTACTGGGTCTCTTGAGCTCTTTCAAGCAAAGCCAGAAGGTGAGAAACCACATCTGAGATGAATCCTCAGTCATGAAGGGAATTACTGCCAATTCTGTTGGTGTTAGATGTAGAATTCCAGTGATCCTTAGTCAGAAAAGGTGGCCAGGTTGGAAGATACAGTGTTCTTGAGATTCTCAAACCACTGGCAGGCAGGAGGAACTGCCAGGGGAGCCTGTGGAGTACCACGACACCCAATGTTGTCAAATGGCCTGAGAGAGACCTCGGAGAGCTCACGGAGGGTGAAGAACAGACACGCCACACAGGCAAAGCTTATGTGGGAGTTTTATTGAGATAAAGGGAGTAGGGAAGGGAAGAGAGAAAGAGAAATACAGAGAGTGAAATTACCTGGCACAAGGGTAAAGAAAGCACAAAACATGCAACAAACCCACTCAGGAGTTTATTAGAGGAGACACGTACAGACCTGGTGAAGTCGGTGTGCAGAGAGAGCTGAAGATGGCGTGTTCAGCTTTTGAAGGCTGCTTAGTGCCTGTTTCCAGGGGGACATAGCTACGCGATAGGCAGATGATGGAGCTCACACATGTGCACAAGGGATTATGTAGCTGCGTCATACATAAGTGATGCAAGTGTGCCACACGTGGGTCACACACAGCCTTTTAAGGTCCCCAGAGAGGCTAGGCATTTTTGCCTTGTCTGCACATGTGTGGCCCTGGAACCCGGAAGTGCCAGCCATGCCGGTTGGCCAAAATCATAACAGAGAGGAAGAGGAAGAAGAGGGAAGACTCAGTCTAACTCTTCATAAGAGCAGTGGGAGAGAATGGAAGTGGGTGGTACTTGTCTCTTAAAGGGACCTTTTGTACCTGTGTACATACATAGTGATGTAGCAGTCATAGAACCCTGGGCTGGCCCGGGTACTGCCTGGGTTCATTCTGCCAGGTGACAGGGCCAGCATAATGTCTGAATCCTAATGGAGGCTCCCAACACCAGAGCAAAGAGACTCACTTCAGAATCTGGGGTGACTCCAAATGTTAATCCTGAGATTTGCCGCTTGGGGGACCTGCAGTGTTTCTGCCGTTGCAGCCACTCGGGAATCCGCAGCATTTTTACTTTTCAGTTATATTGTCAAATTGACCTCTAAGTATGTTGGTATTCATAGACCTAGAGTCAGAGAAGCTCCTCTCCACCGGCGGCAGACGCAGTCAGGACAAGAAGGACTGCAAGTATTCAGCCCTAAATGAGCTGGCTTTATCACTGCCCTCAGCTGGCCCCACCAAGACTCAGAGAACATTGAGGAAGAAAGGGTGGAAAGAGTGCAAGAGCCAGAGGATAAGAAGGAATGCTGTCTTCTGCGCATGACATGGGCTGCTGCCCTCTTGAGCACGCAGCTGCTATGGTTATCCGTAAGAGTAAGCCAGCCAGAATCCCAGCTAAAATGGGAGAGAATTTCTAGAGGCTCCACCTGTAACTGAGCAGCTATTGACAGCTGATAACAGCCTATGGAGGAAGAATCACTCTGCTTTGGGGGTGTGGCCATGGGTAGGAGGCCTTCACCCATGTACATATTATAGCAGCAATTGATCTTAGTAGGCTGTTAAAGAAAAAAAAAGAGAAACAGAGGTGGGGGGAGATAAAGGTGAAAAAGTTGGGAGGAGTAGGTTGCAACGTAGGCAGGAGCAAAGTTGGGGTAGATATGATTGTAGGACCCAGCCGTGACAAGCTCAATGGCAGCCTGAGTCTCAGTAGTTTTCTGGAAGACAATAACTAGTTCCAAGAAAGCCCACAAATTGAGACCACCCAGACACCACCCAGGAACAGACCATCCAAAGGAAATTCCTAATGTTCTATCCATTGTAGATAGGATCACCTGCCAGCACACACTCACCAGGACACCCCTAGACAAATGTCAGCCAGTCAGGAGTCCTGAACCTTAGAAATCCCTCACCCCCACCTTTGCTACAACAAACCCAACCCCAACTGAGCTTGGGGCTCTCCGATCATTCCAATACGTTGGATACACGGAAAGACTGAGTTTGCAAACCTGTGTAAGAATAAAGGCTCTTTGTTTTTACATACAGGAATTGGTCTCCTAGTTGGTTTTGGGGGGGACACCGTGATCTGGGCATAACATTATTATATTTCATTGTATCATGTATAAAATTCTCAAAAACATAAAAGATTTAAAAATAGAGTTCCCTGCATTTTTACCTTCTCTGGCGTCGTCACATGACAGAGTCAATATGGCCTCATGCTCACTAACCCCTTTACAAAGTGCTGACTTCACTCTCTGAGATGACGCTGACAGCCTCCTCACTCTCTAAAGGTGCTGTTGTGCTGAGTCTAACTTTCAACACGACTTTTGGAGAATACACAAGCCTTCACACTACAGCACACAGGCCCACAGCCAAGCATCCGCAAAGCAATCCTAAGGTGCTCCAGCCTTCGGCTACAAAGCCTCTCCCTAGGTCATGGTTTGCTTGCTGTTTTCCTCTGCACTTTTCTAACCACACTGAACTTGTTTTCTCCAAACTATTAGCGTTTTGGTAAAGTTTCCTCCTGGACTGAGAGCCTCATAAATCTCCCACAGTGTGAGGAGGAGTGGCATTTCCATTTCTGAAGAGATTAGGAGAAGCTTGGAGGCAGCATTGTTTTCTTCTTGGGCCCTGGCTGGGCAGGTATGAGGAAGGCAGGTCCACTTTCTCTTTTCCTTCTGTGCTGTTCTTGGACAGGGGTGGGGGGGTGGGGGGGTTGAGGATTGCCAGAGGGTGGTTCCTGCAACACAGTTCACAGATGGAAATCACATTCATGGTAGGATAAAGTGATCTGCAAATAAATAAAGTAAAATATATAAAAGCTCTTGTCCTGGAAAACCGAAAGACAGTAAAGGCTTGACAGAGTCAGGAGGAAACAAGGAGATTCACTCGCACAGCCAAACACCAACACTGGTCTCAGATGAATTCTCTGGGCTTGTTCTACGAGCCAGTATAGCGTCGGGGTTGGCGGGAATTCTCAGAAATTACTATTTATGCTAGTTGAATGAAGTTCCTAAATGTAATTAAGAATGGCTCGTATATTAACTTCATGAATGAGCTAAGACAAACACTCATTATCTTGTCTCTCTCAGAGACACTCCAAAGCCATTTGTGCACACTGAGAGACTTTATATTCTTGCCGTAGTTGTAAGAGACAGAGAAAGAGGAGAGACCAGAGCTCCTGGCTCAGCTAGGGATGTTCTTCACCCTCCTCCTTTTTTCATGGAGACTCTGGCCTATTCCTTCCCGCAATCTGTAAACATCTGAGAAGGCTGTGTGGAAAATTAGAGAACTGTAGCTTTCTATTAATTTTAAAAACATTTTAAAAATTGAAAGTGAAATTATCTGGCACGTGTGAGAAGAAAACACGGAACACACAACAAACCCACTTAGGAGTTTATTAGAGGGGGCGTGTACAGGCTTGGGGAAGTCAGTGTGCAGAGGGGGGCGGGGAGATGGCGCTTCTGCTTTTAAAAGCTGCCTAGCGCATGTGCACAGGGGTGGATGTGGCTATGTCATATGCAAATGATGGGGCTCATGTATGCACGCAAGGGGCTTAGCTGAGTCATACGTAGATGATGTAATCCTCGCCGCACGTGGGTCATGCACGGCCCTTTAACATTCGCGGAAACCATTAGGCACTTTCTGCCTGAGGGCTTGTCTGAACCTGCATGATCCCTAGAACCCCGAAGTATCAGCCTTATGTGGCTGAAATCATTACAGAAAGAAAAGATAAAAATGTAGTTTCTATTATAGTTTGTGGTCTCAAATATACTCCCCCTTCACGGGCCTCCCCACAGGTGAGTCATGGTGCCAAGTGTTAGTCAACTAAGAATGACCCATATTCCAGAATCAGGTGTTCCCCCAGACCCACTCCACCTCAGTGGCTCAGTCCCAGTGGCCGTGTCGTCACTAGTGGCCAATATGACTCATTTCCACTGCCACCACGGTCACAGTATTTTCCCTATGCACATGCTCCATCCTCCCCTATAAAACCTGCCACCAATTGGGGAGAAAGTGTTTGACTTACTTTCCACACTGCTGTTCAACATTAAAGGAAGTCAGGACAGGAACTCAAGCGGGGCAGGAAACTGGAGGTAGTAGCTGATGCGGAGGCCATGGAGGGGTGCTGTTTTCTGGCTTGCTCCACATGGCTTGCTTGGCCTGCTTTCTTAAAGAGGCTAGGATCACCAGCCCAGGGATGGAACCACTCGTAGCTGGGCCTTCCCCTGTCAATCACAAATTTAGAAAATTCCTCACAGTTGGATCTTCTCAATTAAGTTTCCCTCCTCCCAGATGCCTCTAGCATGTGTCAAGTTGCCCTGAGCCAGCACAGAAACAACCATGCCCTCTGCACTCTCATTCCACAGCACTGAGGCATCAGAGAAGGACCAGCTTAACCACCTCTATTCCTGGGAGGGCAAAGATACCTGAGCACCTGGTAGAATGCCCTGCACCTGCTCAGCTCTGCTCTGCACAGGCCTCCAGTCTCAGGGGTGCTGAGTTTGCAGCCTACACATGAATTCATGGAATCAGGTCTCTGCTTTGAACGTCTAGAGTGGGCCAGCTCTTCCATGGAAACCGGAGAGACGCAACCCAGGTGGCTTAAACCAAGTCAGCTTTTATCCGTAGCAAATGTTCCCTTTGATGGGAGATCTTTGTAGTATTGTAGTGGCTGTTTAACTATTTCTAAATTCAGAAGAGCATGGGGGAATACTGTTTATTAGCTCCCTAAACCTCAACAAGTAGCATAATTTCAGCATAGATATAGGTTATTTTACATTAATTTTCCACAATCAATTGTCTTTAACATTTACCCAGACATCAATTTCCCCAGGCTATATTATGAGAAACTTCTGTGACATCCTAATTCTAGCCTGTCTTTCTCAACACAATAGTCTTCAAAATCCATGTTATACACAGGTCATTAATGTTAACAGTACTGACATCTACTACGCATAACCACACTGTTGGTATATTGTATTATTTAATTCTCAGAGCAGTCTAAGGATAGAAGCACCATCTGTTCCTTTTGTGTTGAAGAGGACTGTGAGGCTCAAGGGTGTGGTACCTATGATGGAGTATGAGGTTAGAATTCCACATTAATTAAAGCCCACCATTCTGGCTTATGACTTGGAGATGTTAATTTGCTCTTGGGGCTTTGCTTTCTACTTCTGTGAAGTGGTGTCTTAGTGTTTTATTGCTGGGAAGAGATGCCATGACCACTGTTATGCCCAAATCCGTGGGTCCCCACAAAAGCCAACAAAGGAGACCGAGTCCCATATGTAAAAGCAAAGAGCCTTTATTGTAATTAAGTTTGCAAAGTTGGTCTCTCCGCATGTCCAATGTGTTGGAATAAATGGAGAGCCCTGAGCTCAATTAGAATTGGGTTTTTTATAGTAGTAAAGGTGGGGGTGAGGGGTTTTGAGGTTCAGGACCTCTGATTGGCTGACATCTGTCTAGGGGTGTCCTGTTGAAGTACGCTGGCAGGTGATCCTATCTTTAGCAGTTAGAATGCCAGGCATTTTCTTTGAATGGTCTGCTCTTGGGTGGGGGTCAGGCTATCTCAGCCTGTGGTTCCTCTTGTAGCCCGGTATTGTCTCAGGGTAAACTACTGAGACTCCAGACTCCATTTAAATTCATCGATGGCTAGAGTCTCAGGTGATAATGGTTGGAAGTAAAGAACTTCCTCTGGGTGACCTGCCTAGACTTAGCTTATCATGGCTGGCCCCACAACCACAACAACTCTTCAATGTTTATTTGGGGCTGGCTAACTCTTTCAGAGGTTCAGTCCATTGTCATGACCAGAAACATGGCTGCATGCAGGCAGACACATGCTGGAGAAGGAGTTTGAGGGTTCTAATCCAGATCTGTTATTAGCAGAGAGAGAGACACGGGTCCTGGCTTGAACCTTTGAAACTCCAAAGTCCACCTGCAGTGACACCCTTCCTCCAATAAGGCCACACCTACTCCACAAGGCCACAGGTCCTAATCCTTCCAAATAGTGTCACTCTCTTGGGTCTATGGGAGCCATTTTCATTCAAACCAACACAGTGGTATCAAGGGCAAAAGGAAATACTTGTTTGCCATCTACACACACTTGGAAGTGTAATGAGCATGGAAACAGATCCGTCTGAATGAATAAATAAAGAGGGAAATCTGTAGTGTAGATAGGGCAGGAAATTTATAGAGTAAGAATGAGTGCGATTTGGTGTAGTGTAAAAGCATTTCTTCTTGTGTGTGGTGTGGAAAATTACTAAGAAGAAATGTTTAAAAAGATGTAGGAAAAACACCATTGTCATTTTGAGGTAAACATGTTTTGCAGTAAGACACAAGAGGGGCCTCACCCTTCTGTACCCAGTCAATACAGACTTGGAGTAAACATGTTTACCAGAAACATGGACATGAGCGGGGACCTCACTCCTCTGTGCCCTGTCGGTATCAATAACCTAGGACATCTGGTTATCGGAAGGATCAGACAAGAGGCAGTTTCAAACTGGCATAAAAAGAGAGGGCAGACGCAAGGCAGTGATCTCACTTTCACAATGGCCCTGGTGCCTCGTAGCGAGATCCTCAGATGCCCTGCATCCCGAAAGCAGAAATATTTAATGCTTTGCCTCCTGAGTACAAAGCCTCATTTCCTGAGAACAGAACATTAAATGTCTGACTCCTGAAGCTCTGTCATCCAAAAGCAGAGGCTCGCTACCAGAGAGTGAAACCCTTGTCTCCTGAGACTCGGTCACCCAAGAGCAGAGTTCAAAGGCCCTGCATTTCAAGGTAAGACTAGCACCAGACCACAGACTATGAGGTCAAGAGTTGATCCAGCACCCGGGACCAGCATGAGAGCAGGACAACGAATGCCTTATCTCCCAAATGCAGACCACATGGTCAAGAGTTGAGCCTAGCTGTCAAGCCCCAGTGCAATCAGGCATCCAGCCTGAAGAAACCCAAAAGTCCTTTTCAGGACTGCAGAAGAATATCAGGTTGTATGATGCTATTTAATGCCTGTGTGGATGTTAAGAGAAGAACATAGATGTGTTAATATGTATGTTTGATGTGTGAAATGTTATGTGTGTGTTTAGTGTGTGAAATGTTAAGAGATATTTTATGGACAATTGATAAGATTAGGAATTGTTAATTGATAAGTTGTATTAAGGTTATGAAGTGTTTTATTTTATGGATAATTAGTAAGATTAGGAAACATAAATTGATAAGTTGTTATTGAGGTTAAGAAGTGTTTTATAGATAACTGATAAGTCAAATGGAAGTTAGAAATTGATTTTACGTATTAGGATTAGTAGGATTGATAGTTGTGATATTGAATTGCCAATGGGGTTTACAGTCTTAATAGGCATGGGGGATTGATGCATTGAATATTGAAATTGCTAGTAAAGAATCATTATAAACACAATGCTCTTGTTTGGTCTGGTTACTTATCCATCTCTGGGGGAGAAGGGCACTGGGTCCTCATAATACTACTCTCAAAAGAACTTTGAGCTGAAACCCAACAGCTCGTGACAAGAAGGGAGTAGGTGTCCATAAACCAGGGTTTTCCAGCCTATCTGCATATTAGAGTCTCTTAGGGCACTTTTTAAAAGTACCAGAGTTCAGGAACTGTGACTTCACCATTCAAGGGGCCCAACTCATATATTGTTTTCTGCTGTAATGTGAGACCACACAAGCTGGTAGATCTGCCCTTCCATGGGTAAGGTAAACAAAACACAAAGCAGACCCTAGAGACACTAAACCAGTGCTTCCCAAGCCTGAGACTGTTTAGCTAGCTTCCAAAAGATAAGGGACTCATTTTCTGTGGAGGTCACTGTCACTCGCTAAAGGTGTTTGAGACCCAGAAGAAAAAACAGTGAGGAGTGCCCAGCAGGGCCTTTCTGCAGGAACCAGTGACTTAGCAGATAGCCAGGCTTGCTGTAGATGCCAGGCTGCTGCCTGTGTGTGGTAACTATGCTTCTTCATAATTACACTTAGCTTGGATTACATCACAGACTCAACCAGACATTAAAACATAGTATCTCAGTCCAACAAACCAAATAGAAGAGAAGACATGAAAAGGATGTGTCAGGAACCATGCTGATTGCCGATTCTCATTTGCATTGACAGCTGCTACCAAAGCTCAAAAGGATGCTTGCTGCCCTTTGTGTTCCTTACCCTGTAAGCACATGGTCACACAGGCCGATGCCACGTGTAGGGGCATATTGTTTGTGATCTAGCAGATAAAGCCTGTCCGGAGATCAGAGTGAGGAGCTAGCCACTAGTTATCCATAGAGGCCAGGCAGTGGTGGCACACACCTTTAATCCCAGCACCTGGGAGGAGGAAACAGGAAATGATATGGCTGGGCAGAGAGAGGAAGCCATAAGGCAGGGCCGAGACAGGAGTTTGGCCCCTGTCCAGCTGAGAAGTTTGTAAGGTAAGAGGTGGCTGTGGCTTGCTCCTTTGTCTCTCGGATCTTTCAGCATTTACTCCAATATGTAACTCCAGGTTTTTATTATTAAGAACAATTAGAATTAATGCTACAACATTGGGTCTCTGGCCATAGATCCTGGGTACACGAACATGTGTGCTGCTAATACCCCTGATCAAGTGGGACTCCTCTAAGTGGGATCCTTAGTTTCTGGGTCTCACCTACACTTCCTAATTCCTTATACTATGAGCATGCTCCCAAGGGATACTGATGCTGTCTACCTGAGGATTATACATCTAGAAACTTTTATTTCCAACTTCAAGGAGCTCCATGGATGCTACAGGGGACCCCAAATCTAAGATACAGTGGTTGGTGACAAGGGGTGGTGGCTAGTGAAAAATGAAGGTGTTCATTACTATTTATGTAGAAATGGGTTGATACACGTGCAGGTTGTATGTGCAAATATGGTTTCTGGAAGGTTCTAAAGAAAAGGCTACTAGTTCCCTCGGGGATCTGGGATGAGAGCTCAACAGTTCTATGGGCGGCTGTTCGGAGGGTCCCACTCAACCCCAGTACCACCCCTCCTGCTCTCATAGGCTTTTGTGTCCTCCATAGAGACACAGTCAGTCATTCCTACCTTGATGGTTGGCTTCTTGGTTTGGGCCAATGGGAGTCCCAGCAAGAGCCTGGAAGGCAGGATCTCCTTCCAGGCTCCCTCCTTCTTTGGAACTGGGCTTCTAGCAGTAGACACAGTTGTCTTAAATCAGCTCCTTTCCAACTCAGACTGGACCACACTAACACTTCCTTCCTTGGGCTGTTGGCTAGGGATCCTCCATATCCTTGCTTCTCCACTTACCTTGTGAGCACTACTGTAAACAGTCCTTTCATTGAAGTCTCTTCAGTTGAACCTTCCAGAGGCAACCTTTCCTCTTTCCTCTCCCAAGATCCTGAGAGGCAAGTCCCCTTTTGTATCATTTCAATATTTTACATGTCTTTATAATATCTACCCAAAATGAAAATACTAAAAGAAAAATTGTAGTAATAGAAATTTCATCTTGAGTAATCTTCAGTGATAAGTCCCAAACACTGTCTGAAGAAAACTGGTGCACTTTAGCTTATATCTTGTTTGGCCTTAATCTGATTTCATCGATGAGTTCCCATGTATCTACCTAGATGACAGCCCCATCGACAGTTAAGTGAGAGACAAGGGCCAAGCCTGGGGCCTCTCTGTAATAATGTACATGGTCCCTGGGTAGTTAGAGAAATATAGTGGTGTGGTGGCATTTCAAACGTATTTTAATAAATGAAGATTGCCTGAAGATCTGAGTATAAAATAGCCCCACTGGCCAGCCTTACAGACCAGGTAATGGTAACATGCACCTTTAATCCCAGTAGCTACCCTAGTTGCCATAGAAATCAGTTGGTGCATGTCTTTAATTCCAGGGGTGCATGCCTTTGATCCCAGCCCTAGAGAAGAATATAAGACAGGGAGAGACAGCTCTCAGATGCAGTCTCCTTCTGAGATTCCAGGAGGCAAGATCTCTATTTTGGATTGAGGTTGAGGTAAGAGCCAGTGGCTGGCTGTTTTACTTTTCAGATCTTCAGGTTGAACCCCAGTTTCTGACCCTGAGATTTTATTAATCGTGCTTCATGGTGGGAAGAAACTTTCAACCTTAGAGTCACATGTCTGAGTTCAAATGACATCCATGCCACCTTGTTGCTATGTTACCACCAGATTCCTATCCTTTCTGAACCCCCTAATGGACTCACCGCAGCATAGATGACTTTGAAATGTCTATGCCATGAAAAGACACCATGTCCATGAAAACTCTTACAAAAGCAAGCATTTAACTGGAGGCTTGCTTACAATGTCAGAGGTGGCAGGGGCCTGGTGACACACAGTGCTGGAGCAGTAACTGAGAGTTACATCCTGATCCAGAGGTGGCGGAGGGCACTTGGGTCTGGCATGGGCTTTCGAAACCTCAAAGCCCATCCCTAGTGACAGACATCCTCCAAAAAGACTACACCTGCTCCAACAAAGCCACACCTCCTAATCCCTATAATCCTTCCAGATAGTGCTGTTCCCTGGTGACTAAGCATTCAAATATATGAGCCTCTTGTGTGCCAGAATAAAAAGTGATACTTGGACGTTATTCCACAACCCTGAGAAGGAAGTCACTAAGCTCTTAACTGTCCTCACTCTGATGTACACGCACAGCATACACGCCTACTCCATGCCTGAGCTGTCTGGAGCGAGGATGGACAGGAGTCCCACATGGGAAAGGAACGAGGCCCGAAGCATGGAGATCCGGAGGACCCAAATCTCTAAGCAATGATTGTGAAAGTTTAATATCTGCTTAGCAAGAGAAACGATTTAAAGTGAGAAGCTGCCAGATGGTATCCACTGTTAATGATGACCATCTGTGAACCATATCATGAATTATTTCCCGCTGTTTGCTTCAGGGGCCAAAATGCCTCCCTCCAGATTCGGGGTCATATATGGGGCAAGGAAGTCTCGAGATATATGTCGCTTGACATTAGATAAGACTTAATAATAGGAAAGATCACGAATGCTATTCAAAGTTAAAATATTTGTATCCTCCAGAAAACCATGTTGACATGTTAGAAGGCCCTGCCTTACCCACAGCCGTGCCCCAGGAACGTGAAAGAATGTCACTGTAAGCGGCTTTGGACCTCCTGGCCCAGGTCTAAAGGCTTCGGAACCTGCCACCCTCCGCTGGGCTCTCGAAAAGACTTCAGCTGCCCTCACAGTGCAGGACAATTTGCTGCTGTGTCCCCCCCCACCCGCCCCTTGTCCCCAAGACTCTCTCCTTCCCGTTATCACAGCTGTGGTGAGTGTTCTCTCCTTCTCGTTGGTCACTCAGGACCAGGCCACCTGGGTAACCAAGTCCAGTTCCCTGGCACTGAACAAGCTCCCCAATTCTCTGCTGGCCAGTTTCCCTGTCTGTAATGATATTTCAGAAGCATCCCAGCAAAAAAAAAAAAAAATGAATGCAAAGCGCTTGGTGAAGGGTGATGGGAAGGGGAGTGAAGTAGACCAACCCTAATCCAGTCACAGGACAGTCCGCTTAGTATTCTCTAAGCCCCGCCCCCGCCCCGCCCCTTTGCTTTCCATCCATTTGCCCAAGTGTTCACATCCTACTCCCGGAGAGGCTCCAGACAGTATCTTTAATGCCTCTTTTTTCCCTTCCACAACAGGACTTCCTTCCCAGAGTCATTGTATGAGCTCTGGCACACATGGCTTTGTGAGCTCTCAGCTCCTTCTCTTGGGCTTCCCCTACCTCGCAGACAGAATAGGAAAACCTGTGTCTCCTGTTTCTCTGTGTCTTCTCCTACAATGTAATGCACCTGACCCAACGCTGGGAAGAAAGAAGCTTCATTATTCTTGTTTGTTATGGAACCACCCTGTCCAGCATCAGTTGTCTTTAACCCCTACAATGCAGCAGAAACACCTGGTAACTTTAACATATGCCAGTTCTCAGGTCACACCCCAGAGACCCTGTTTCAGTGGATCTGAAATGGAGCCCGCCTCTAGGTATTTGCTTCAAAGCCCCCAGGCAGATTTAATATGCAGCTGAAAGCAAGATAGGCTGCACAGTATTAACCAGGACGGCTTTGTCCTCGTGTGTGCCTTGCTCCCTATGCCCTTACAATGCGTGTTCCAGCTATACTCTATTTTAACATGTCAAATGATGCAAGTTAAAATGGAAGCCTTGACTCCTTTTCTGATAAAACAGGAATCATCATTAGGCACGTGACAACTTTCGGGCACTACCTCACTGGGCAGAAAATCAAGCTGTAAAAAGAAGTAAGGCACCTGAGTAATTCCCTTTAAAATGAGAGACTCGTCAATCAATGATCGGTTCTCTAAGCTCCTGCATGATGGCAGGCCAGCACTGTTGTGATACTCCAGTTCTGCCCCTGCCCAAATAATCAGACGGCAATCCAGCAAAGAACAAAGACCAAACTGCCTTGAAGAGTTGGGGTCACTAATAAATAATGATGAGGAAATAGGAAAGGGAGGAGAAAACAAGACAAAATTAAGGCTGATGATTTAATGAGGCTGTTATGACAAAGGGTTTGATGGCAAATACTGTCCGTGAGAGTCAGCAGCCTTTGATGGTGTCTACAGTGTCATTTCCTTTAAGTGCCTTCATTAATTCAATATCTCCTAAAAAAACTTTTCTGAACATATTATATTTGGAAGACTTTTTGCTAACAAGACAGAAAAAGCAACGTTGAGGAATAGTATTTTCATTTTTGTGGTGCAGACATACTGAAGCTTTAATTACCCAAGAGGTGAAAAGGAAAAAAATGAATCCCAGCAACCCACAGAATTCTGGAGCAACCACGTGCTTTTCACTGTGTGGTTCTTCTGTACAATAGTTAAAACAAAGAAGGAATGGAACCCATTAGGAAGCTTGTGTGCTACATAACAAACTCAGGTTTCTTAAAGTGGTCCCGGAGACACCAGTGTGCTTTAAATATTCTCTCAGAATAATTTTCTTATCAATGGTTTGAAAAGCAAATCTGTTGACCACTCAGAACCAACTGTGTACTTACTTTACTCTAATCCATGAAGCTTCATGACTGAGGTCTGTCTCCTCAACGTCTTCTCTGTAGGACACAATTAAACTAGAATTTAACAATTTTCTCCTACATCTGCCACTTGTCCTTCCGTGAGCAAAATTATGTATGATTTTTTGGAATATTTAACTATGTAAAGATGTGTTACACTTGTTCATGCTGCATTTGTTTAACAGTGTAAAGATGGGTTACTGTTTCACTTAGCCTGCCTAAGGCATCAGATTGGTCTAATAAAGAGCCGAATGGCCAATAGCTAGGCAGAGAAAGGATAGGTGGGGCTGGAAGGCAGACAGAATAAATGGGAGGAGAAATCGAGGCTTGGAAGAGAAGAACGAGAGGAAGAAGAGAGGAGAGAATGAAGAGAAAGAGGGAGACACCAGAAGCCAGCTAACTATAGAGCCAGCAAGAAAGTAAGATATATGGAAAGAAAGGTAAAAAAGCCCCAATGAGAAGCATAGGCAAACAGAAACAGGTTAATTTAAGTTAAAACAAAACAAAACAAAAAAGCTAGCCAGAAACGCACATAAGCTAAATGAACATAAACACACAGAGAGAAACAAAGAGTCAGGGAGAGAGTCAAGGAACCTCTAGGCAAATCATTTTAAAATTCTAGAGCAACACGTAAGAGGAGACCTTACCACACCACCATGTCTTTCAAGTTCACAGTATGTAGAGCAAGCGTTAAGAGAGCTGCAGCTTGCTCAAAGGGAAGCAGTGGGGAAATGCCATTCGATTCAAAATCCTCAGAGAGTTAGGCTTCTTTCATTCTTTCCTGGAAAAGCATCAAAGACTATTCATGACGGTAAAGCAGGGTGTGAACTAAACCCTGAGAATCCTTCAGTGGAAGACGGAAGGGATGCTTCATGTAAGGGTGGTGGGATGGGAGGTCACAGAGTCCTGTGTCGTATCCTGCCAGTGTCTGACATCATCCCTGGTTCGTTTGTTTTATTACTGAGTTCGGGTTTTTAATTTTGCTGGTTTATTTTATCTTGGCCATTTGGTGAGTGTGTATTGCTATACCATCATGGTGTTCATTTGCACTTCTCTGGTGGCTAAGTGCTAAGTACCTTTATTGGTTTCTATTGCTTGTTTACGTATTGTCTGTTCAAGCCAGTTTTTTTTCAAATTATAAACAATATCTCCTTTAATTTGCTGGTTCAACGGGATGTTTAAAGTGTCTTTTGAATCTGAGTCATCTAACTGCAGTTTCAACTTGAGCTTTCAGCGTAGGGGTGAGAAAGGAAGAGTGAAGTCAGAAAGACAGACTAAAATTTATAGGGTTAAACCAGTGGCCAGATGACACTATCTTCAATAATATTTAGCTCTAACACAAACATTAAACAATACTGAAAGCTGGATGTTTGTCCTTATAATCTCTTGTTTTCTTCAAAATAATATTCTGAATCTAAAATTTAAATGTTTGAGAACATATATCAGTTGGTAAAATGCTTGCTTGCAAACACAAGGATCTGAGTCCAATGCCCAGAACCCACCTAAGAGGAGGTTTGGAGTCCCAGGGCTGGGGAGACAGAAACAGGTAGATCTCTAGGGTTCGCAGGCCAGAGAGTCTAGCCTGACTATTGAGCTCCAGGCTGTGAGAAGCCCTGTCAAATTAAAGTGGTGTCAGAAAACAACACCAGGTTGTTGTTGTCTGTTCCCCTAACACACACACACATATGCACACATGCATGTCACATAAACTATGAAAATAAAAAATAAAAGGTTTTGGCAATAATTATTGAGAGCCACTAACAAAAGTTATGATTCTATTGGGTGGTGGGTAGGAATAACTGAACACTGCTTTTGTGGCTTTTTACATAGCAAAAAATATTAGAAAATACAGATCTAGGTTCAAACTGTGGTATGCCATGTTAGAAAAGCTAACTGCTCTAAATCCCTGCTTCCTCATCTAGGATATGAGAATAGCGGTATTTAGAAAAAGTTAACTCTTACTATCCTTGTCTGTGAGGTAGATGGTAGTATTTTTAAAGATTTATTGATGAAAATATTGTCTGCATAGAGCAAGTTTATGTTGGAAAGAACATTGTCATTTATTATGATGTATATAAGGAGTTAAAGAATGTAATGTAAGCGTTAATAAAGAAGGGGGATTTAAGAAGAATAAAATTTAAATTTTTTATTTATAATTAGTAAAATAAAAAGATTTAAAAAGCTTAAGGATATCATTGGCTCTACAAATAGTAAAAAGCTCTTTATTTCTCTAGCATCTAAGACTTGGAAAGGAGCCAAATGACAAATATATATCTATGTCATCTAATGGCGAGAGGCCCGTCATCATTTGGTGACAGGTGCGGTGTTCCACTCAGTGGGACCAAATGTATGCTGCACACTGGTTTCTCTGGAGGGGCTGTTATTCATCACAGCTTAACGTTCCCTTCAGAGAGCTCTCACTGGATGGGAAAAGGCACACTGGCACTTTAGAGACGAAACCAACCCACGTTTGGCTTTGAGAGCTAGCTGGGAACACTGCATGCAGTCTGTTAGCTATTCATGGGCACGCTCTGATTTCTGATGGAAGTGCTGTGGTTTCCTTTTGTTATCCTCACAGTAAAACCAGAAAGCAGCAAAGAACCGCGAGAGGAGGACCGGGAACCGCGAGAGGAGGACAGGGTGGAGCCTTCGCTAGTTGGCGTCCGGGGAAGTTTTCTTGGTTCAGCTGTCATGTAAAAATAGTCATATCACACAGACCTGGGTTTAGAATCAGGAAGATGGACTTTGTCCCTAATGTTTATCCCTGTCCCCACCCACCTTGGAGATAATGATAAAGTCACCCTCGTTTCTAGAAATCCCGAGCATGCCCCGCTGGAATGTCCCGGGTCTGGGGTCCACAGACATTACGTTCTTGAGTCAGGGCGTATGCAGTGTCGACGCAGAGACCATCCCTCAACACTGACTGAACTAGTATGACTGACAAGTGGAAATGTATAGATTGCTTTACTAATGAGTCTCGATTTAAAGTAATAACATTTCTGGTTAACCCATTTCTGGCTAATCCATTTCCGGCTAACCCATTTCCAGTTAATCCTGTAGCCATTACAGCTTCTCACTCTTCATTTCACCCCAAAGGCTACAATTGTGCATTTGCAGGGGGTGGGATAGTGTGCCATGGCAAAACACATGTGTGCACACCATCAGGCCTACTTATAACGGGACATGTGAGGGAGACATGAGGTGAGGACCATAATGTCCAGTTTCAAATGGGAACCCTGAACCGTGAGAAGACTTAGCCATTTACCCAAAATCTCACAACTAGTACAGAAATGGGGCTCAAACCCAGAAAAGGAAATGTCTACCTGAAATATCTGCTGCAATATAAATAGTACATCACCTTCTGTTGTGATGAGTTCAACCTGCATTTGTTTAAGCAGTAAATCCTAAGCATCAATAATTCTGTTCGGTCTTGGCCTGGTAAGTGTGATACCATGAATTGCATAATGCTGGAGGCTGATGTTTTATTGTTTGCTCGTTCTCCATAATATCGGTGCTGTACTCTGTAACCACCGAACTGAACAACACTATATAGCAAGAAAATACGCAACGCTAGAGTCACAAGGTTTAGTGTGGTCTCTGTCTGACAGTCCATTGTGGAAACAGGCAGGAAATCAGATACCACCTCCCAAACATTCTGAGTGCTAAGGAAAGAGCTGGGTATGGAGGCTTGTGTCTGTCATCCCAACACTTAGGGGAGGGAACCGAATTAGGATTGCTACAAGTTTGAGGCCAGGCTGGGCTACAAAATAAGACCCTGTCTCCACGAAACAAAACAAGCCATCGAAAGAGTGCCATGATGAGTTCCCAGAGGAAAGTTTAAGCGAGTCAACCAAGAAAGATTTTTCTGGAGCTAGAGAGTTAGCAGTTAAAGGTGCTTACTGCTCTTGCAGAGAACCAGATTGGGGTCCCAGTACCCACACAGCAGTTCTCAGCCCTCCTTAGCCCCAATTCCAAGAAGTCAGGCACCCTTTTCTGAACTCTTTAAGCACCTGACACATGCATGGTGCACACACATACATGGAAGCAAAACACCCATACCCAGTAAGTCAGAACAAATGTTTACGAAAGGCTTTCTGTGGGGGAAAATGCCTAAGACTGGCTGTAAAGGATGGGGAGGCATTCTGCAAGAAAAAAAAAGGGCTGAAGGCAGCGCTGTGCAGCCTAATCCTAGCTCTCAGGAGGCTGAGGCAGCAATCCAAATCCCAAGCCCGCCTGGGCAGGCTATTAGTGAGACCCTGTCTCCAAACAAGACTAGACGAAGCAAGAACCAGAAAAGCAGAGAGCAATTCCAGGTTCACTCAGAGACGGAGAGAGGGGAAAGACAACAGGAATAAACACACGCTATGGTAAGTGGGGGAGCATTTTAAAGGGAAATGGTACTTAATTATAATGGTCACTAATGCTCACATAGTGCTTGCCCTGTGCCAAGCTCTCAAAAGCATTTAATTCCCGTTCCCACTCCGAGAGGTGGGCACAACAAGGAACGGAGGCACACTGCTATTAAGCAACTCAGCCAGTATTCCAAAGCCAAGGCTTTTAACTATTCTACAGTGCCTTCAATGTGTGTGGCCAAGTATGCGTGTGAACGAGAAAAGGGGAGGAAGAGTGAGGACACCCAAGAGACAGCGTCAGAAAGCATGTGCACAGGCGAGGGACAGCTTAGCTCACTGAGTGACTTCCCCGACCAGGACTAAGAAAGCAACATGAGAAAGTGGACCTCAGCATCGTTGAGAGAGCCTGGACATTCAATGCAGGTGTGAGTTTCCAAGTGAGATCAGAAGCCACGTCACCTAGAGGCCTTGGCTGTCCTTAATTCAGGTTGGGCTCCTCTAACATGGTCCAGGTTGTGTGGGTAGCATGTGCGTTTGTGGAACTGTGTAATCCCATTGAGTATATCTGATCAGTAAACATCAGTTCTGCCAAAATAGGACATATTATGTTTCACAGATAACAGGCAAAAATGCAATAAGCACAGATTTTTTCTTTCTTTCTTTCTTTTTTTTTCTTTCTTTTTTCTTTCTTCTTTCTTTCTTTCTTTCTTTCTTTCTTTCTTTTTCTTCCTTCCTTCCTTCCGTTTCTTTCTTTCTTCTAAGGAAGTTCAAAGTTAAATTTGCTGTCTAGTCCCAGAAAACAAAGCTCTGTGACAGTAATAATTAATCTTTCCCGCATTCCATCTGATGTTTTCAACGCTTGTTTTCTCCCCACTTTAAAGCTTTTTTTAAAAAATGTTTTCTGTAATATATTCACATGTCTCTTCATAGATGCAGAGAGATACAGGCCCATCTTTGAAAACGACACAGATTCTTTTGCAGTGAGGTACAGCCTAATTAAACACATACACAAAGCAGATGTTTCTTGGAGACTCCGAGATTAGGTGAAAATTAGTTTGCTTCCAACCCCTGGACCCCTAAGAATCTGCACGTTTTACCCTCCCATGGGCCGTGCCTTGCTCATTATTTTAACGGTTATTTCAACACCTAGCTACTGACCACCGACTAAGCTCCTAAGCTTTGTCACAGACAATGGCTGTGCTGGTTAAAGCACCGGTAAATTCCTGTTCTGGTAGAGCCGGCATGCTGGCTGGTGGGAGGCAGGCAAACAAAACGCAGAGAGGTGGGAAAACTCCAAGCGTGGAAAGACATTTTCAGAAGAAAAACTGTTGGGTGGAGAAAATGAAACAGGGCAAGTGAGGTCTCTAGGTGTTGCGAATTCCTCTGGCCTGGTGGGTGGAAACCTCTCTGAAAGATGGCCAG
This sequence comes from Chionomys nivalis, assembly GCF_950005125.1. NCBI lineage: Eukaryota > Metazoa > Chordata > Mammalia > Rodentia > Cricetidae > Chionomys > Chionomys nivalis. The sequence continues at coordinate 19,535,458 of NC_080109.1, forward strand.
GGCCTGTGGATCCTGGAAAAGGATTCCCTGCGGAAAGAAACACCCAGGACAATGCTTGGGTGCAGGTGAGGGTGCGGGGAGCTGACCAGAGCATGTTTATGCAAATGAAGGCAAGTGTGAGCAGCCCAGGGTTGCACCCTGGAGACTGGCAGTGAAGGATGTGGGGGCGCAGATTGTATAAGGATTGCTGAGGCGGAGGAGGTGGGAATTTAGCTGAACAGGGCATCGGATTGCTGAGTTTGAATAGCCGCCATTTGTGTTGGAGAGAAGATTGTTCAGAAGCAGGTGACCCACCAAGAGACTGCTGTTGTCCTGAGGACAGGGTGGCCCCTTCAGCTGTGATATCCTGGTCATATAACAGGAGGCAAATAGAGCTGGGTTCAATTTTAGACATGCTGGCAGAGAGACAAGCCTCAATGCTAACCACCACCCACTCCCCTGGCTGACTTCTGCAAGACATTCACTTGAACCAAGACTGCAATTTGGGCAATTTTATTTAATAGGGAAGGGCTTACTTTCGGGGAACGCGTGATTATCTTTGGTACAGCCCTTTTGTCTCACTGTGCCCCTTTTAAAGATGTGTGTTGTCCACTTGAGACTCCGCCCCCATGCAAATTCTTCCACATACGTAATTTCACCTCCTTCCCCTCATGCCAAACACTGGGATAATTCCACACGAGATCACGTTTACATGAGTTGACTTGTGGCTAACTAGATGACATGCTGTCATGGTTTGCAGGCACTTAGTTGACATTTATTTTTATTTTATACTTTAATTTTCTGTTGTTGGAAACTTTTTTTTTCCAGGCAGGCCCCATATGTTTTGGGAAGTTCACGTGCTCTGTGTGGCTGTGGAACCCCATGCAAATAGCCGTGACCAGACCTGTCTGTGTGGCCCAGTCTGGCGGGCACTCTGGTGAATAAAATTGTGTCCATGTCACCGCACACAAGAGGAACTGCAGCGTCAGCAGGTTTCCATGACACTGAGGGCTGTAAGAGACACAGCTCTCCCACACTCCAAACAGCAAGGCTGGCCCCACCTCCTCTCCCTGGAGCCACTTACTCACAGGTCCTCTGCAGCTCCCACGCTCCCAGCAGCCCAAACCTCAGACCTGGAGGCATTGACCCATTGTACCCTCGAGCAGAAATTCTGGGTCTTGGGTTTCCCATGACTAGGCAGGGCAATGTCATAGGTTTACTCAGAAACTAGAGTTTCTAGAGGCTACAGAGATGAGATACAAGCTAGAGCAAAGAGAACAGGTGAGACTCAAGACTCTAGACATCCGGGAGTCTTTGGTTTGTTTGTTTTTGTTTTTATGCTTTTTGTTTGTTTGCTTTTTGATTTTCGACACAGGGTTTCTCTGTAGCTTTGGAGCCTAAACTGGAACTCGCTCTGTAGACCAGGCTGGTCTAGAACTCACAGAGATCCACCTGCGTCTGCCTCCCGAGCGCTGGGATTAAAGGCATGTACCACCACTTCCTGACCAGGAGTCTTGAGAGTATGGACAGAAGGGACACCGAGGAAACAGAGCTAAAGTAGAAGCAGCAGGAACACACCGAGGCAACTGATACAGGAAAAGAGCTGGAAATGCAAGATGTGCCAAGAAGATTCCAGAAAGGGCAGCCTCACTCACCTCTACTTCAGCACAGGCTCACAGTGTCCTTCCCTTCCTGTGTAACAGTTTCCATCCTGGCCCTTCCCACAATTCTAGAACTTCTGAGACAATACTCAGACGGACAGATAGACAGACACATCAATGTGGGAGTCAGCCACTTCAGCCCAGCCCCCAGCCCCGGATGTACTCACCAATGGCCCTGAGCACATCTGTTTCCTTAGGCCTGGGTCACGACTTGCTCAGTTGTAAAACAGAGTGACATTAATTTCTACTTAAATTGGTGTGGAATTTTCTAAGACCCTAACATAAGTTCTCCATAAATGCCTAGTTATTGATATTATAAAGAACTGTCAAAGCAGGGTCACAAATTTGTTCTGTTTTTAACATTTTTATTTAACAAATGATAAGCTTTAATTGCAAAATGCAATGGTACGGAGCTGTGGAATTCGTGGGTAATTGCAGAGCTTGGTTTTGTTTGGCTTTTTTTAATTAATTAAAAGTCTTCCAGAGGTAGAATGGCACCATCATGGGACAGGAATTTAGAGTTGACGAGAAGCATCTGTGTCTAAGACTATATTTCTAACCATGTTTGGATGAAATGTTCCAAGTCTAAGTTGGAGGTTCTTTGTGAATAGTTGTCTTCAAACCAAATCCCTTTTCTGGTCTCCTCCAGAACTCCCACTCCCAGTCAAAAGTTAAAATGACCGGAACAGATAAATGTAGGAGTTAGACACACACACACACACACACACACACGGTAAGATTTTACTTAAGAGGGAAACTTAGAGCGATAAATATACAAGACTAAGACTCATTTCACCTCTAAACAAAGCAGATCCATCCTTGACGTGCTGGTCACGAGCAGGAGGAACAGCAGACAAACTTTCTTCTCTTATTTCACTACTGGGTTTAACCCACACACCGCCTGTAGGTGTGTGGAAAACAAGTCATGAAGCAGGGCCCTGAGTCACAGCAGGCCATAGAGTAGTAGCCTCCAGTTGGACACCAGGGGAACTTTCTCTGGAAACAGCCTGGTGTCTGCTACAGAGCCTTCCCTGGTCACAGGGATGCTGAGAGGAAATTCTCACCTGGAGGAGAGCATGCTGAGTGACTTTCAAAAGCCCTTTGATCTTCACAAGCCTGTCGTTTTGTGTAAGACTGAGATCTTCAACCTCCTCTTTAAAAAGTGTGTGAGATACAGGACTTGGCACAGTGCTGCTTCGTGATGGGTTTTCTAGGGGCTAAACAAACAAACAAACAAAAACCAAAAAAGTATAAACAGCCAGGTGGTGGTGCTGGCGCAGATCTTTAATCCCAGCACTCAGGAGGCAGAAGTAGGTGGATCTCTGTGAGTTTGAGGTCAGCCTGATCCCCAGAGTCCGTTCTAGGACAGCTAGGGCTTTTACGCAAGAAAACCCTGTCTCAAAAAACCAAAATAAATAAATGAATAAATATTGTGGTCACTCACTAAGCATGATGTGAAATTTATTTTTTTTCTGCTTTTTAGACTTGGGAGTTTAGTTATTTTTTTAGGGTGGGGTGGGGGACACTGTTTTTTAGAAAAACAGGAAGTACTCCATTGTTGCCCTGCACATCATGGTAACTTAGCAAATTATTTATGGGGGTGAACAAGTTGTGGGAAACAGTTTCCCATCTCTTTTGTTTGTTATAACTTTTTTGTTATTGAAGTTGATAATAACTTTCTTAGAGGAAATTAAGACCGTGGATGACAACCTAAAACATGGCTGCTATTTTTGAGAACACAGTATGACAAGCCACCACAGAATGTGGGAGCAGAAGACAGTGTTCTCTCAACCCTTAGGGGTTTACAGCTTGATCCGGCTCAGCTGAGGGGTTCATCTGTTCTGGCAGAGGCCAACAGGGCTGAAATGTCTCAGATGGGATCTGCTGCCTCCGCAAGACAACTGGGAAGGCTGGGGTGTGGCTTGGTGCCTTCTGCAAGAGTTCTTTCCCAACAGGACACCACAGCCACTTTCTGTGGTGACTCGGGACTCCAAGAACAAGTTCCAAAAGAGGGCAAACCCTTACTGACAAGACCTGACTAAAACCCTGCTGCTTTCCTGACAGCCAGAGGATTACAGAAGGATTTAAGTCATGGGATCCCAGGGCCCACCGGGGAGCACCAGCACCACAGCCAACCATATCCCTCATGCCATAGTCTTGCGTTAAGCATTTTTTGTCTGTTAACATTTTCATAGACCAATACAATCTGGTAAAGAGCACACTTGGAGTCTTCATTTTAACAAGAAGAGAAGGAGATACTAGTAAGTTCCTTGACAAAAGTCATACAGGGAAAGGGTGGAAGTGAATTTGAATCCAGAGCATCTAATCCCAGAGATTGAGCTTTAAGTCCGAAGCCACAAGCATAAAAAATTAGCATCTCCAGAAGGCAAATGATGCAGGAAATGTTTGGTTTTTGGTTTGTGGATTATATACTCAATAGCAGTTGATGAATTCTGCCCTTTTTCCTAAAAGAAAAATGGTGCATAACTTACTTTAAAAATTAATTGACTTAGCTGCTAATATCCACTTATGAGTGAATACATACCATGTTTGTCTTTCTGGGTCTGGGTTACCTCACTCAGAATGATTTAAAATTTAAAAAAGTAAATAATAATAAAAAGTCAATGAGATCATTCTTAATGATATTCTACTGTATGCATAGGTCTGTCCCTAGCCCAGCTGTCATCAGGGAGGTGTCATCCAGCAACTGATGGGGGCAGATTCAGACCTTCAGCCAAACATTAGGCACAGCCAGGGGAAGCCATAGAAGAGAGGACTGTAGGAGCAGAGGGGTCAAGAACACTAGGAGAACACAGCCCACAGGATCGACTAAGCAGGGCTCATAAGGGTTCACAAAGACTGAAATGGCAACCGTGGAGCCTGCCTGAGTCTGTCCTAGGCCCTCTGCATGTATGTTATGGTTGTATAGCTTGGTGTTCTTGTGGGACTCCTGACAGTGGAAGTGAGGGACTGTCTCTAAATTACAACCACAACATTTCAAGTAACAGGATAAATTCCGCACTGCCTGCTTTCATTTTTGAAGCCCCCGGGGAAGGGGAGGTGGGGTGGTAAGGCTGCTCACCCAGAAAGAATAAAATGAGGGTTGGGGGACAGTCCTGTGCCAGGAAAGGCAGCTGCAGCACACTGTGTGGAAATGCTCACAATGCAGACAGATCTCCCCTCCACAGAGATAGGAGGAAGGGCAGGGTGGAGGAATGTGGAGAACGAGACTTCTAAGGGGCGCTTATTGCATTCTGGAGTGTATTACCCAGCCTTCTCTGAGAATCAGGGTTCTCTTTCCAGGAAATAATTCGATGTTGTGTGGGGTTTTTTTTTGTTTTTTGTTTTTTTGTTTTTTTGTTTTTTCTCTGTGGTTTTGGAGCCTGTCCTGGAACTAACTCTTGTAGACCAGGCTGGTCTCGAACTCACAGAAATCCGCCTGCCTCTGCCTCCCGAGTCCTGGGATTAAAGGCGTGTGCCACCACCTCCCGGCTTTCGGTGTTGTGTTTTTAAATAGTTTTCTATAGCTCTCATAATTATACTTCTTGAGGTCTCACAGGCTTGAGTGAGGTTCCTGTGTGGTTCCTCAATGCTCTGGTCCAAGGTTTTTTTTGTTTTGTTTTGTTTTTGATGAGCTATGTAGAGCTGTTTAGTCACCTGCAAAATGGGCAGCAGGACACCTGTATTGTAATGCTTCAGAAGTAGCCAGATAAAGATGATTGTACCTTCCTTTCCTTCGCCCTTCTTCTACACATCAGCCTGACATCCCACACACCTCTGGAGTGGGCTCCCTTTCTCTTCCTCTCTGTATCTCTTCATGCTGGAGCACCGTCCTTCACATGGACTATGTCTGTAGCATGATTAATAAAAACCCAGAGATAGATATTGGGGTTCAACCTGAAGGTCAGAAAAACAAAACAGTCAACCATTGGCTCTTACCTCTTACCTCAGTCTGAAATGGCAATCCTGCCTCCAGGAATCTCAGAATGATACTGTGTGTGAGAGTTGTCTCCTCCCGTCTTATATTCCTCTAGGGCTGGAGTTAAAAGCATGCACAACTACCACCCAGTTTCTATGGCAGACTAGTGTGGCTATGGGAATTAAATGTGTGTGTCACCACTGCCTGGTCTGTAAGGTTAACCAGTGGGGCTGTTTTACTCTCTGATCTTCAGCCAAGCTTTATTTAATAAAACACGAATGAAATATCACTACATATGTCTCAAGTCTTCCTCAGGTTTCCCATTTCAAATACTAGAGAGATCCTTCAGACGGAGTATCATCCCTCTAAAGCACACTGGGAGCAGCTAGAATCCAACCCCAGGAGAGCACTCAAGGCTCTATGACCCCATGGCCAGCCATCTCCACCTCCCACGCCACCTCAGTGTCCGTACACAGTGATCCTCAAACACAACACATTCAGGGTCAACCTTGCTCCCAGACTCGGGATCCCACACATTTCTTTCTCTGTGACAACAGGCTCAACTTTCTTCCACCCGGGGCATTTCCATAAACTTTTCAGGACTCAGAACTGAAAACATTTCTTCTTGTCCTTCACCTGGGGAGATGCCTGCTCTCTCTTTTGCACAGCATCCTGCATCGCCTGGATGCCCCCACCTTTCTTTTTAGAGCAGTGGGTCCCACCTTGTTGTCACCTGCTGCGGCTGTGTAGAGCCAGTGTGTCCTGTGGGTCTGCAAAGAGGAGAGACTCCAGAGGAACTGACAGCTGCCAAGTGCCCCTGTGGCATTCCCTTCCTCTCACACAGCAGGTTTCCCTTGTGCAGATGGCTCAAGATTCAGAATAGTTTATTTCCCCCTCCCCCCGCAAATAGTACAAAAGCATTAGGTGTTGGTTAGAAACCATTTTTCAAAATGCCTTTCACCTAAGTTTGATCTTTTCCTGACCAAACTTAGTTGAAAGGCTAATACTATACCCTCCTGGCACACTAGGTAGAGGTGATATGTCCTGGCACCCAGTCAGTCAAGTATCACAAAGCAAACAACTGTCTGTTACATGTTCTGCATCATAACTAACCTATGGTATCGAGTGATCTAGGTGTGCTGAATGCGCTTTCTACTTATGTCCAACTTCTAATGGGTTTATTGGGCTATGGGGCCATTCTATGGAGAGAAATCTGCATTCTCTCCCCAGTTTAAAAATCAATTTCTTCTTTGGATTTTAAAAAACAGCAATGAAAAAGCAATTAAGATTCTCTTCCTCTGATTAGAAAATCCCAGTGCTTGGGGTCATGGGATAAACACAGTGTTTGGAGTCTGGGAGCAGGTTCTGATGCAGCCAGATGAAGATGATGGTGCCTCTCGGGTCCAATAACCCACTAGTATTGCTTCTCCAATGGTTTTACCAGGAAATCTTTCTTAGTGTTTTCATGAAGAAATACATTTAGTGAATGGAGAACATTAAAGTTTATGCAGAAAGGAAGTTGAAAGCAAAGGACAACTTTGAAGAACGCTGAAGAACTCGCACCCGGCAAAAAAGGAACATGTTCACATATATGCAGAAGTGTATCTGAGTCTAAAATCATCTGTAAAGGAAGTCACAAACTACAAGCTGTACACAGCACAATTCTATTTATACGACATCCTGGAAGACGGTGCACAGTGGACAGGACATTGGGGTTTCCAGGGCTGAGAGCACGAAAAGATGACTAACCACAAAATGGATGTAAAGAATTTAGGGATACCAGACCCTTTCTGGATTTTGATTCTGATATTATAAGACTGTCCACTGTCATTGAACCATGTGCCTAAAATGGATGATTATACTCCCTTGAACTTCACAGGCAGGATAATCCTGTTATGGATAATCGTTTTGTACATTGTGAAGATGTCTTTCTGCCTAAAGCACCTTCTGATTGGTTTAATAAAGAGCTGAAGGGCCAATAGCTTGGCAGGAAAGAACAGGTAGAACTTCTGGGGACAGAGAGGAACTTGGGAAGAATCTGAGGTGTGCAGGATTTCACCAGCCAATGAGACACAGGGGGAGCCAGATGTACAGAATGAAGGAGAGGTAATGAACCACAGAATATGAGGAGCCTGAGAATTTGACCTGTCACATGAGAGTTAAGAGCAAGGGTATCCATGTGACAGGTTGAAGCTTATTGCGGGTGTTCTGTTGACTGCAGCTGCCAGGCCATGACAGCACCCTGCCTGTGTGGGGCAGTACATACAGCACCCATTCCCCTATCCCCTTCAGTGGAGACAACAGACAGGTCCTCTTCAGTGGTATCTCCAGGGGCAGGGTACCCATGTTTCTATAAATAACCCCTCACCCATGCTCCCGTAAGCAACACCAACTAAAGTCAGTGGGTCGCAAAGAAGACAGAGAGAAGAGAGGAGAGGGGAGGGGGAAGGAAGGGGAAGATAGGGAAAGGACTATGGAAGGAGGATTAGATAGGAAAAAGAAGAAGAAGAAAGATCTGAGGGAGTAATGGGGGGAGACAGAAAAGGCTTATGGGAGTAAATATGATCAAAATACATTATATACATGTACGAAAATATAGTAGAGAAACCAATTATTATGTGTGATTCATATCTGCTTTAAAAACTTTAACTTTCTAAAGCAATGATGTATTTTGCTTAGTTGCATTTGAAAGGATTTAATAAAGAACAGCCAACAACCAAAAACTAAAACAAAAGCATTCATTTCATGAAGGGTTCCAGCATTTGCTGTCTGGATGACGTTGAGCGCCTTTGCCCCTCTTATACCTTGATAATCTTTTTAATATATGAGACCAATTATCATAATGAGCAGAGAAGTTTGTTCAGGGATTCCATGAGACCATGTGCAGAAAAAGCACAGCGTGCTGAGACTAGAGTTCAACCCGCCTTCCCTCATTCCATACATCCATTCATTCAGAACGTGTGTGAGTACATGCGTTCATGTGTTTGTGGTGGGGGCGGAGGTAAATTCATGTGCGCTACAGCATCCATCTGAAAGTCAGACGACATCTTGCGGGGAGGGTCAGTTCTCACTGTCCACCTTGCTGAGATAGGGTCTCCTTTGTTTCTGCTGCTCTGTGGGATGCTCCTGGTGAGTTGGCCCCTGAGCTTCCTGGAGAAGCTTCTGGGCTCTCCATCCCTGCCTCCCCTTTTACCATAGGCATGTTAGACTCCAGAGACTTATCAGCTCATTTCCTCATAGGAATGTTTGGACTACAAATGCTTACCTGCTCAGCGAGCTTTCTTACGTGAGCTCCAAGCATCAAAATCAGGTCACAGACGTGCACAGTAAGCCATTCTCCCCACTGAGCCAACCCCCCACTCTTGAGTCAGTTCTTGATGAACAGTGCCAGAGCTGGACATCCTGGGCAAATTTTCAATGATGAGTTTCCCTCTAGACTGTCTCTCTTTCCCCTTACCTCTCAAAAGGTACAGATGGACAACTGGTTTGTCTAGCACAGTGCCTTGAAGCCATTGAAAATGTTTTCTTTCTTTTAAGATCAGAAAAAAAGTAATAATAATGAATATATACCAACAAATCTACATTTTAATCATCTTTATGTTGATACAGTTGAAATACATCATTTAAATTTGCTAAAGGGAGAAAAGACTTCCCCTGAAAGCAAAGTGACCTACAATCCACGTGCCTGTGACTTTCTCTTCACCTTATAATTCTGGTGGAAAATCTGTCCTCAAACTCTATACATTTAGCTGCTATTCTAAGTCAGACATTGTGCTGCACAAAGAAAAACCTGGAAGAGTGGCCAGCAAGCAGGGACTGGAGAGCAATGAGGGAAGTAGACGCAAGATGGACCCATGCAGAGAGAATGCTTCACTGGAGAGCTGGCTGTGCAGAAAACCGGAAGTCCCTGCCCTTGACAGCAGAGGGAATGACGTAACATCACAGGGCATGAGAACATTTGCAAACCTCGCAGATAACAGGACATGGAGCATCCTTCTTCATGTTTTTGTCAGAATTAACCTTGTTTTTTCTTTTGTTTTGATTTGGTTATTTTGCTAAAATATCCAACAAATACGTCCTGAAAGAAAATTCGCGACAATGTGAAAATTTCAATGGGCTTTTCCACAGGAGGATCCAGGCAGCATCTCAAGCATTAGGGAACATGAGAAAACGGAAGAAAGCACACAAAGTGTTGTGCCAACCCACGGCTGGAGTGCTTCAAGAGTGGGCTACCCTTCCCTCTGACACAAACGAATTGTGTGCTATTTTATCTTTATGTGTTGCCCTGTTTTCTTTAGATTCCTTTTCAAAGAATCCCTCAAATGATATCCGTCAACACAGTTTTCCAAACCCGAGCATACAAATCATGATGTCACTACTGAGAAATGTCCCAGGAGACTGAGGGGCTCTAGCTGGCCTGAGCATGGCTAGCGTGACCTGGCAGACCTTGCCCATCCCTCTCCTTCCTCCTTGCTAAATCATAGATTGTTTTCCTAAAGCTAGCCACCAAGGTCTATTCCCTTATTTGGCCACTTCCTCCTTCTGAAGCTGGCCACCAAGGTCCACCTATCAAAATATTGAAGCCCCACCCCACTGTGGTTGCCTTAATTAACGTGCCCAATCAAAACAAACCAACTCATCCTAAAGCAGGGGCTTCCTTTTTCCTTATAAACTGCCATTTGCCTAAGGACTATGTCTGTTTCCTATCTATCCAGAGGCAGTCCTCCCTGTCCCCTCCCACACACACAATATCCCCTCATCTTCTCCCTTGTTCCATTTCCCTTCTCCCTTGTCTTCTATCCCCTGTCTTTGTCTCTTATTCCCTGCCCTTTGTCTCTTTGGGGCAAATAAACTCCTTTGTGCTGAGAACTGGGTCTTGGTATATCCTGGGCCAATTCCAGCCCTGTCAAAGACAATTTGAGGCCATTATAGTTGTTTAGAATGAAGAAAACAAAATATGGAAAAACCCTCAAAATAAGCTAAATATTCAACCATTCAAGATTAACTAAACATATTTTGTTTTTTCTATAGGGGTCATTAAACTTGTTTAGGTCAGTACTGATTAACATGACAGATATTGACAATATGCCACTGGATATAAAATATAAAAATGTACACAAGAGATTATATGATGTAATTTTTCTTTTTATAAAATTAGGAATATTTCATTTGGGTGCTAGAAAGATGGTTCAGAGGTTAAGAACACCTGCTGCTCCTACAGAGGACCTGGATTGGTCCCAGTGCCCAGGTCAGGTAGCTTACAACCACCAGGAACTCTAGCTCCAACCAGATCCAATGCCTCTTGCTGGTGGGAGTGCAAGCTGGTACAGCCCCTTTGGATATCAGTATGGCAATTTCTCAGAGTATTAGAAAACAACCTTCCTCAAAACCCAGCAATACCACTTTTGGGTATATATCCAAAGGATGCTCAATTGTATCACAAGGACATGTGCTCAACTATGTTCATAGCAGCATTATTTGTCATAGCCAGAAACTAGAAACAACCTAAATGCCCCTCGACTGAAGAATTGATAAGGAAAATGTGTTACATTTACACAATGAAGTACTACAAAGTAGAAAAAAATAATAGCATCTTCAAATTTGCAAGCAAGTGGATAGAACTAGAAAACATCATATTGAGTGAGGTAACCCAGACCCAGAAAGACAATTATTGTATATACTCACTCATAAGTGGTTTTTAAACATAAAGCAAAGAAAACCAGCCTACAAATCACAATCCCAGAGAACGTAGACAACAATGAGGCCCCTAAGAGAGACATACATGGATCTAATCTACATGGGAAGTAGAAAAAGACAAGATCTTCTGAGTAAATTGGGAGCATGGGGACCTTGGGAGAGGGTTAAAGGGGAGGGGAGAAGCAGGGAGGGGAACAGAGAAAAATGTAGAACTCAATAAAAAAAGAAAAAAAATCCAATGCCTCATCTCCCTGGGCTCCTATACACATGTACATATACCTACACATGCATGTGTGCCTAATGGGAATTAATAAAAATAAATAAATAAGGCAAATACCTCATTTACATTAAAATACAGTAGCTGGAGGTATCGGACATGTTGGCCGAAATCTTTCAGACTTATACAGTCATTTCCCATTCAGCTGGCCTCTCTTTCTTGTTTAAACTGTTGTGTGACCATTAAATTAGTAAACTCCGACCATTATTTCCTAAATCAAGATGCAGTGAGCTTCGGTGGCTAGGATGGCTCCCTGGCCAAAGCCCATTTACCGTGGGGGAAAGGGCAACAGGGTTCTAGGTGGGTGAGCAGCAGACACAGTTAGACACGACGGTTGTTTTAGAAAACTCAGGAGACCTTCTGGCTGAGTGGGAAATGCTAGAAACACCGGAGGGAGATCAACAAAGTGAGCCAGGTGAGAGGCTCTTGCACGTCAGATGGAAGAGTCCTTAGGGTATCCAGAAAGTGATGGGGCCGTGGAATCAGCAAATAACAAAATGGACCCATCATTGGAATTTTAGGAAGTCTCACTTGAGGGCTAAAACCAGAAAGAACAAGCTTGCTAATGCTGTTCATAGCTGGGAGGAAAAGATACAGAGATAGCAGCCATGGGGGTGGGATGTGTTGACAACGGAGCCCGTATAGTCACCACACAGATTCAAGAAGTGTGTCTCAGCTCTGAAGAGACCTGCTCCCTGGCTGCCCTTCCACACCACAGGGGATAGCCGTGGCATCCACCCGTGAGCTTTCACCAGGCACACCGTGTGTCCATCACTCTCAGCTACAGGCCCACAGATTCAAAGACATCTCTGAACATCTTCGTGAGCAGATGCTATGCTTTCTTCCCACTCGAGTTAAAGGAACTCAAAACCGAGACCAGACCATATATAGCTACTAAGTGGCAAACACAGACAGGGAGGGTTCCAGCACCCAGTCTGGATTAGCCAAAGGCCAGTCACCCACTGAACTTGACCTTGGTTGAGCTTCACAGTAACCTATACCTTATACACTGCTCCTATCTCTGTTTTGTAGATGAGATCCGGAAAGATCACAGCGTGGAAGAATCTCCCCACAGCAGACGGTGTCTGCTGGGTTTCAAAGTCCTGTGCTAACGTATGTGCACACAAGCATGCGACAAATCTCACAGGGGCAATAGCAAAACTTAAGACCACTGAGGTCAGCGAGTCAAACACACCCGCATTACCAGTGTAAACAAACCAGGAAGCTGATGTTTCAACTTCAGGTGTTTGAGGATAACACCCGTTCTGTTGCTGTGCCCACAGCTGACCCCAGCTCATCTCCTGGGAGCTTCTCTTCCTATAGGCACAGACCTGTTTTCAAATGCTCAGCCTTAGTGGGAACCACAGCTTCACTTCTAAGATAATGACAGTGAGGGACCCAGAGCATACTTCCTTAAAAACAAGCTGTCTGGGGAGGGGGAGATAACTCCATGAAGTTCTTGTTGTGCAGTCTACAGAACCCATGAAATACTGAGTGTGCGTGGCTGCACTCCCGTAATTCTACCCCTCAGAAGACAGATACAGCGAGCGTATCCTCAGGGACAACTAGCTCATGGGATGAGCCTATCAACCAGCTCTGGGCTCAACTGAGAGACTGGGACTCAAAAAAAAAGAAAGAGGATCAAGAACAATCCCTTCACCAATGTCCTGTCTCCACACATGGGCTCCTGCATACACAAGAACACTCATGCACACAAACATGCATATACATATGGACAACACAGCACACACACACAAACACATGAAAGGAAAGAGTCTGTCTAATTGGAAGAATGTTCTTTGGCGAGACAGAATCCAGAAGTCTCCAGCAAACAAAATGAGACCGACCTCTTTGGGAACTTTTTCTCCTTGCAAATCAAGGATCCAAGTGGGATATTTTAGAGCCAAGTTGCAGCTGGCTTCTTAGAAAACGTCTCTGCTGTGCACTTTCTGGGATCAGGAGGGGTCGGTGGATGGAGAAAGAACAAAGGAACTCTGAGAACTCAGGGAGGGTCATGGCTTTGCTACTTAGAGGAAGTAAGGAGCTAAAAATGGATAGAGTTTGTTGGAACCCAGTTGTTTCTGAAGAAATACTTTTGTTCTGCCCTGAGCTTCATTTATCTACGTTCCTGGTCTGGCTACCCCATCCCTTAAAAACAAGCTGTCTGGGGCCGGGGAGATAACTCCATAAAGTTTTTGGTGTGCAGTCCCTAGAATCAGAGTCGGATGCCCAAAACCCAGGGAAATGCTGCAAGAAAAAACAAAACAAAACAAAAAAAGAAAAACAGAACCAACATCCCACCAGTCATATAAATGAATCTAGCTTAGAAGGTTTTGTGTATTTCCTCCACACCTGGGCCATGAATATGTCATCATCATTTGCCTACACTTGTCCCTGAAATCAAAGAGAGCCTCTGTGCCACCCAAGAAGAAATATTTCATCTCCTCGGACCATCCCTCTGATCTGGCATGGGTGACGGTGAGCGCTAGGAGGATGATGGAGTATGCGCACCCTGAGGGCAGAGAGTGCAGAACATCGTGTGCCCAACAGAAGAACTGCCAGCCTTCCCCTTGTGCATACTGTTCTCTCGAGCTGGCTTCTTAGTCTCCCGGTAGGCAGCATGCCCTGGCCATCTTCGAGGCCCCTCACAGAGTCTAGCTTGTAGTTGGTGTTCACTGAAGAGGTTGGTAGTTGAAGGCTCAGACAGAAGTCAAAGGAGAGAGCCAGGGCAGAGAAAATCCAAGCGCTGAGGAACACATAAAAGCCGAGAACAGGCTGCTTTCACGGTGTCTGGGATAATACTCATTTGGATCTGATTTTGTCACCCAGGTCCAGTGGAGCCGGAATGGAGCCCAGTGTGGTATCAGGTAGCTGTAACTGCCGAGAGGCTGTCGCAGGCTGGCAGCTTCTGAACTGGTCAGGCTGAAAAGAGAGAAGGCTCAAATTGGGACTGACCTTCTGCTCTCTGCTAAGACCAGAAATGCTTAGAGATAATCAGTAAAGCCTAACAATTAACAAGCGCCCTTCATCTCTTGCTTGGCTCTTTGATTTCTTGGTTGTTGGCAGCCCTGATCTACACAATCACCAGGGCCTGCCAGGCTCTGAGAGGGCAGAAAGGACACTGGCCTGACCTCAGAGATTTCTATATTTAAGACGGTTGTCCCTGCTGCTATTTTAGACCTAGTCAGTCACAACGGGAATATGGGTTCTTCTAATGCTGCTTCTCTTTAGTGTTATTTCTCCGCAACTGACGTTACCTATTGTGAAGGTAATTTTCTATTCTTTCTAACATCTAAGCATTGTACTATATTTGGGGCGATGATTACAGCGTAGACAGTTGACTAAAGCAGGAAGCCAGGGCCGCTGATGTTTGTTTTGAAGAGTATCATGTGTGTTGCAAAATCACGCACCTTACATAAGGTTACTAGTAAGGGCAGCTCAAGAATAAGGGCCTCATTTAAGGTCAGAACCAGCACAATTCCCATGTACGGGGCAGGTTGGGATAAATACTGAAAACCAACCAAGTTGTCTGGAGTGGGAAATGCAGAAACAGAACAAGACTTTCCTACTGATGATGAGCTTGGGAAATGACTACAGGATTCAGCCAAACACAATAGCTGGAGGATGGGAAGGGTGGAAGATGTAGCTGGGGACTTCGGTGGCTAGTCCACACCCACATGGACCATAAGGGACATGGAATTATTTGTGCTCAAAGGCATGCACGAGGGGACCCTGGCATGTTAAGCTCACGGGTAGTTCCTTCAGGGGAAGGAATGCAAAACCACCTGTTTTCCTCCTGGAAGACTGGAGGAGACAGATGCGCTTTGTGCTATCTGTGCCTCTAGAGACCCTTATCATAAACTTGCTTTTCTCAATCCTTCTTAAACCAATACCTAAGGTTGGCCTCAGACCTCTTCTCTTAGGTTATGGCATACAGAGTCACACACACACATACACACACACACACTTTTAAAAAGAACTTAAATAGAAATGACCAACATAATGAACAGATCTTGAAAAATCGTTGACTTGAGGGTGAGCTTATTGAAAAACAAGCGTCAGAACATATGAGCCCCACTGACCCCAGAACTGTTGGGGCTGATCTGTGCCAAAAATTACATGTATGCCTTGGTTATGTCCTTTGTAACTGAACTCTCAAAAGGATGTCCTTCCTTCTGGTTTTGAGATCCATATTAATTGCTTATAAGAGACAAGTGAAGGGAATGGCTGGTCAACCTTGAGCTGAAGGGAGACATGGGCCCTCAACCATTTTTGTCGGCATAGTCAAAAAGGACCAGCCAGCTCTTATCAAAATGCTCAATAAGATGAGGTATGCCTCCTGTGCTCCAGACTTTCTTTCGGGGCCACTCTTTGGCACCTCCTCAGGGTGCTGTAGGGACAAGGCTCACGCTGTGAGATCATCAGTACCAGGTTCAATTCCATTAAGATTTACAACTGTGAGCAGACCAGTCAAAGCACCTTCACTTGCCAAATTCAGCCCAGCATCTGATTTGGTAGGTCAGATTTTCCTGGCACACCACCATGCTCACTCATAGAGGGATTGGTGGCTGCTGTTTCTGGGCTTCCATAAAGAATGAGACCTAATGTTCTTCCAGGCTAAAACATCTCCCTCAGCCCACTTTTCTGGAGATTAGGTCTCACTGTGTAACCCAGCTGGGCTTTCTGTGCACCACAAAACACTGACCCACAACAGCTTAGGAAAGAAAGGTTTTTATCTCAGATTACAGTGTAGAGTCCATCATGAAGGGAAGTCAGGGCAGGAACTGGAAGCAGGAACTGAAGTAGAGGCCATGGAGGAACACTGCTTACTGGCTTGCTCCCCAGTCTCACAGTCAGGCTAACAAGGTGTACCCCAGGACCACCTGCCCAGGGGTGATACTACCCATAGTGGACTGCTCCCCCCACCAACGACTAATCAAGAAAAATGTTCCACAGACTTGCCTACAAGCCAATTTGATGGAGGCATTGTCTCAAGTAAGGTTTCTCTTTCCAGATTATGTTGTCTTGTGTCAAGCTGAAAAAACTGTCGCGACCAAGCTATCCTCATTTACCTCCACCTAATGAGAGCTGAGACTACAGGCATGGACCATCACATCTGGCAACAAAACACTTTTTACTTGTCCTTTTCCAAAAAGATTTGTGGCTCCCTGGCCCAGCACAAATAACTTAACATCAATGTTATATTCTGATAACAATGCTATTCTAAAAAGGTTTTGTGGTGATGCTAACAGTCATCAAATAAAAACAAGTTTACTCGAAAGATTCTAGAATAAATAAGAATGGTTTTCCTTATTGTAGGCCCTCTTGGAGCCTTTAAAGGCCAATCAAGACATCCCCCAATTCATTTAACCTTGTAAGCCTACTGTCATGAAATAATATGCTAGTTATTTTCATCCATATATGCATGTACCTCAAGGACTCATAAAGGCTCACCAAGGAATGTTGAGAGTTTAAAGGAAATTCATTTCCAGTGCTTAACTCTATATGTATTCTTGCATAAGCCTCCCTCTTGCTGGAACCAAGTACTCTGGGTTGCCTGCCCCTATAATGCTAAATCGTGCAGCCTCGAGGGAATGTCTTGGGTAGATTTTTTTGTTGTTGTTAAGTCTGAAGCTTGCATTAATGAGATGCTTGGGAATATGCTGAGACACTGCGAATTCATAGAACTGAAGTGGTCCAGGGTTCTTTGTTCTTTAGTCTCTAAAACTAGAATGTTCTTGAGACTACCATTTTTAAATCTCTGTGAAAGAAAACTCATGAGTAATAAATAAATAAATAAATAAATGGCATTATTTTCTTTCCAATTTGGCATTCTTGGTTTGGTGAGGTAGCTAGAACATACTTGATCAAGTTCTATTCTGAAATATTAGTGCCCATTGTGATAAGCCTCCACCAGACTTCACCAGTGATTGAAATGTTCTACTCCTCTTCATTAAAACAAACAGCCTTCCAACGTACAATGAAGAAACATCAGCCATCAACTTAATAACATTCAAAATGGTATACGGCTTCTCAAAACCACTTATCTCAGGAGGGCGGGTAAGTCAAGAGGTTTGAAGGTGTTTCTCCTATGAGATTCGTGTCCGAAGCTCTATCCTAGAGTGACCCTAAATTAGACAGGTTACCAAAAGTCAGCCAATAGCCCCAAGTGCAGCAGCTACTTAGTGATGCCTGGGTCTTTCCTACCCGCCTCTTCCCCACACCATTCGAATCAATGGGTTCATGCTTTCCATATGCTCCAGAACCTAAAGGTGAACTCTGGAACGATGAGTTCATTCATCCTGAGAAATTACTTCACCTTCAGCTCCTGCTAATATGTCACTCAGCATTTTCATTTATCATTTATATAAAACCCAGGAGGAGAACCATGGTGGCACTGCAACCCTTCCCTGCTCTCCCTGGGCCACTTTTTCAGGGGACTTTTCACTAGGTCCAGCGAGTGGCCCTGGAGCGCTAACTAAAGAGTACATCACAAGTACACTATGCCCGTGGCTCTGCCTGTGCACCAGGAGCTGATGGTGCCATCCGGGTCTCAGCAGCACATTTCCTTTGAAAAACCACATGGAGGGAACTGGGGGTACTCTACTGGAGCACCGTGTCCTCTCCTGGCACCACCCACACCCAGCCAGCTTGTGGTATTTAGGGATGTCTTACTTTTTTCAGACTTAGGAGTGATTGGGAGGTGCTAATTTGGTGAGTTTTCTCCAACCTTGAAGATGAGTTCAGCAAAAATATTTAGGAGAACATGAGAAAACCTACCTCCTACCTGTTAGGAAACCCCCATTCAATGAGCTCACCGATAATACAGCCTGGTGTTCCTTCCTTGAAAAGTAGTGATGCTTCTAAATAGAAATGCCGGTCACAGAAAAGACTGCTTTCAAGTGATTACCCCAAATTCATAATCCTAGGAAAGCCATATGATATATATATATATATATATATTATATGTATATATGTGTGTGTGTATGTGCATATGTATAGATATACCTAATATGTGTCATGTGTATTAGAATGGCTTACAGGTTGTAGTCCAACTATCTAACAATGGTTGCCGACCAATGGAAGGTCTGAAAATCCAGTACTTGTTCGGCCACAAGGCTGGATGTCTCAGCAGGTCTTCAATGTGTGCTGGAATCCTGAATAACTATACTTTAATGCCAGTGAAGGAATAGAACTGCCAGCCAAGAGAAAACAAGCAGGCAAAGGGAGCCAACTTCCTTCTTCCTTATCCTTTTTATAGACTGCCAGTAGAGGGTGTGGCCCTAATTAAGGTTGGAGCTTCCCACCTCAAAAGATATAGATTAAACATAGGTCTTCCCTCTTCAAATGAGGAAATAATAAAGAAAAATAATTAAGACAAAGAAATCTCTCCTAAGCTGTCTTAGTTCGGGCTACTATTGGTCTGATAAAACACCATGACCAAAACAACTTGGGAAGGAAAGGGTCTATTCAGCTTATACTTCCATAGACTGTTCATCACTGAAGGCAGTGAGGACAGGAACTCAAACAGGCAGGGACTTGGAGGCAGGAGCTGATACAGAGGTCTGGAGGGGTGTTGCTTACTGGCTTGCTCCCATAACTTGCTCAGCCTGCTTTCTTAGAGAACCTAGGACCACCATCCCAAGGATAACTCCACCCACTATGGGCTGTGCCCTTTCACATCAATCACTAATTTTAAAAATGCCCTACATAAAAACAAGATTAACTGAAAAAAATCAGTAGCCCTCCTTTACACAGATGATAAAAGGGCTGAGAAAGAAATCAGAGAAACATCACACTTCACAATAGCTACAAATAGCATAAAATATCTCAGAGTAACTCTAACCAAAAAAGTGGAAGATCTTTATGACAAGAACTTCAAATCTTTGAAAAAAGGAATTGAAGAAGAAACCAGAAAATGGAAATATCCCCATGTTCTTGGGTAGGTAGAATTAACATAGTAAAAACACCAATCTTACCAAAAGAAATCTACCAATTCAAAGCAATGCCCAGCAAAATCCCAGCAAAATTCTACACAGATCTTGAAAGAACAATATTCAACTTCATATGGAAAAGAAAAAAAACCAGGATAGCCAAAACAATACTGTACAATAAAGGAACATCTAGAGGTATCACAGTCCCTGATTTCAAACTACTATAGAGCTACAGTATTGAAAACAGCCTGGTATTTGGTGTAGGAATTTCTACAGCCTTTAAGTTACCTGCCCACTTAGGGGTGGCCTCTTATACTCTAAACACTAATGTAAAGTGTGTGCGCTCTCTCTCTCTTGTCCAGGCTGTTGCATTCGGTTGCTGTTCCCCATTCGTGCAGAGAACTGTGATCTGTGAGTCTACCCCTAAATAAATAACCCTTTATTATACTCAATTCTGAGCTAGTATGGGATTTCTTTTTAGTGTCCATCTTCAGGTATTATCATAAAAACAGACAGGAGGACCAATGGGACCAAATTGAAGACCCAGATATTAATCCACACACCTATGAACATCTGATTTTTGACAAAGAAGCAAAAAATATAAAATAGAAGAAAGAGTTTATATTCAACAAACGGTGCTGTACCAGTTTGCATTCCCAATCACCAATGGAGGAGTGTACCCTTTTCCCCACAACCTCTCCGGCATAAGTTGTCATCAGTGTTTTTGATCTTGGCCATTCTTACAGGTAGGTCTAAGATGGAATCTCAGTTAACTCTTATATCTTAAGTTAGCCCATAATTCTTGTCTGTGTTAGCCACATGGCTTGGTACCTTTTATCAGTGAGGCATTCTCATCTTGTTTCCTCTGTGTCTGAGTGATAACTGCAGACTAAGCCTTTCTCTTCCCAGAATTCTCCTGTTCTGGTCACTCTGCCTATACTTCCTGCCTGGCTACTGGCCAATCAGTGTTTTATTAAATTAGTACAAGTGACAAATCTTTACAGGGTACAAGACCATTGTCCCACAGCATTTTAAAAAAAAAAACAAACAAGAACTATGAATCTAATCTCCTTTGTTTAGCTTTTTTTTCCTCACCATTATCCATAACAACTTGTAACCAACACTCTAAACAAAGACATTCATAATCCATTTTTTGGAAATGTGGGCATAGTGTTCTAGGCTACTTCCTGCTGATTGGGGGTGCTGATAATCTTATGGGGACCTAGAGATAATTTAGAATTATCAAGTTCTGACTGGAAAATTCTGTGAGGCTTGATTATCTCAGTCAGCAGTCTTGAGGCTATTCTAGAGGTAAAACTCAGACATCTGAGCCTTCCACTTTTATTGGAGATTTCCTTGATCAAACCTGATTTTTCTTAACCCAGAATGAATCCACAGCCTTTCATTTTCTGTGGAAACAAAAGCAAAACCTCTTCTCCAAAGTAACATATCTTTTGACTTAAGTTTTGAAGTCACGGCATTTTCAAAGTATATACATTGGATTAATCCAGCAGCATTTATAATCAAATGTCTTTTAGCAGCTGTTGCTCCTTCCTCAGCGATGAAATAATTCAAAAACACAATAATATATAGTATCCAGATTCTCTGTGCATTTTCCATCTTTATGCGACTTTATTATAAACTCTCTTTTATTTTTATTTTTAATTTTTGGTTTTTTAGACAGGGCTTCTTTGTGTATCTCTGGCTGTCCTGGGAATTCACTCTGTAGACCAGTCTGTTCTTGAACTCACAGAGATCTGCCTGCCTCTGCCTCCCAAGTGCTGGGATTAAAGCACTCTCTTTTTTAAAGGACTTTATTCTTTTCTTTTCTCTACCAAGCCTATATATATTTTTAAACACACTGTAAACCATTTAGAGGTATTTTTATCTGAATCTATTCTTACTGTATATCTCTCGTTTTCTGACGACATGAGTCTTTAATTTGCTAAGTGATATGGTTAGGATTAAAGCCGTGGCTTTGATGACTGAATCCAGCCCATTATTTAGCTTTCTGAGAGTCTAGCTTCATGACAGAAGTACTGAGGGGAGCCATGTTTATTGACACAATTCTATGGAGTTTCAAGGTTCCTGCCACCACCATGAAGCATGTTGTTGGCTATTCATAAACACCATTTAAGTGCCTTTTGGCAAAGCCTCTTAAAAGGGCTCCAATGTTTTTGCAGCGAAAGCTGAGTCAGGAAACCTCTCTTAAATGAGACGCACTTGCCTCTAGCAAACAGAGCCCACCTGAGGAAATGCTGCTACCAAGAAGCCATGTTTAACTCTGTTCTTTTGTGTCTAGAATTACTTTTCAAGCTCTCTCAGGGTTTTTGTTTGTTTGTTTGCTTGTTTGCTTGTTTGTGGGTACAGGCCTGGCTAGCTCAGTTGGTGGACCATGAGCCTCTTAATCTCAGGGTCATAAGCTCGAGGGACCATTGTGGCCTGTGATGCCAGCAGAAGCCATGTTGGTATCTGTGGTCCATGCTGCTGCTTCGAGGCCTCCATGAAACCTGAGACCCCGTGGACAAATGTGGTCTGTGCTGCTAACAGATGCCTGGATGATGTCCTCTGGTTTTGATGCCTAGAGGGCTGTGCTGATGTGAGTGGCTATGTTGACGCCCTTGATCCTTGCTACCACTGAGGGCCATTAGTAGATCGGTGGTCCTGATATTACCATCCAAGGTCAGGCCAATAGCCATAGTTGGGGCTGCTGCCTGAAGCCATGTTGATGCCCAAGGACCTTGCTACAGATCAGGGGCCATGTTGAAGTGAGTGGCCCAAGTAGCTACCTGGGGCTGTACTGATGTCACTGGTTCATGCCACCACTGAAAGCCATGTCTGGATCTGTTATCCTGCCGCAGCCAGGGTTTGTGTTGATGTCTGATGTCTGTGGTCCATTTTGCCACCGAGGGCCATGGGGATGTCCATGGTCTGTGCTGCTGCATGAAGTCCTGTTGTTGTCTGGGAAGCATTGCCGGGAAGGAAGGCCTTGTGGATGTGAGTGGCCCACGCTGCCGCCTGAAGCTATGCTGAGGTAGGGACTGCCTCTGAGGGCCTTGTCTGGGTTCAAGGTCCTTCTGCAGCTGAGGGCCGTATTTGTAATCTGTGGTCTGTGGTCACCAGGTACCATGTGGAAGCCCATGATCTGTGCTCCTGCTGACTTTAAAGGGCCAGGAAGCTATTTCTGCAGTGACCTGGATGACCTCAGATGTATGAGAAAGAAGTACTTGGATGGCTTCTGTGACAGCCTCTACCCCTCCGCAAAGGGTAATAGCCTAGACAGGAAGTCATCAAAGTGGGGTAAGGATGCTGCGGTTAGCTCTTCACAACTGATGCCTACTGGTAGAAGTGAGGGGGGAGGACTCAGATGGATTTAAGGGGCAGACCACTGAGAGTCTGACCATCCTCCAGTGATACAGATGACACAAATTGGACCTTTTAATTTAAATTTTACATTTTTGTTGTGTTAGGTGGGTTACAAGAGTAGGGGACAGAAGTGGGAGGACTGGGAAGTGGGTGTAACCAGGGTGCATGCTGTGAAATTTCCAAAGAATCGATAAAAAGATTGTGTTGGAAAACAATATTTGAGTTGAAGAGGTGGCTCAGTGGTCACAAGGACTCCAGTTCAGTTCCCAGAATCCATGTCAGACAGCTTAAGGCTGACTGGAACTCCAACTGCAGGGTACCCGGTGCTCTCTTCCGGTCTCCTCAGGCAGTTGCACTCGCATGCGCGTACCAACACGCAGATACACACATACGCATATAAGTTTTTTTTTTTTTTTTTTTTTTTTTAAGAAAAGTCTTACAAAAACAAAATGTTGGCATCAGTCACTAAATCAAGCACAGCCGAAGCTCATGGTCTGAAATGTTTGGGTTTTTTGTTGCCTTAGGTCTCAAGGTCACACAATATACAAATCATCCCTCTATTTTAATCCTCCTAGCTCATGAGTTGGCCAAAAGCACCACTCCCAAAGATGAATGAACAATAGTTCTTGTTTTGTGTGTTTCTGAAGAGTTGTGTAAAAGGGGCCCTGACTTCTAACTTAATCTTACTTAGACAGCTAACAGCTAAAGAACAAACTTGAGCTGGTTACCAAAAGCATCTGAACTTCCAGGTCAACTAGAAAGTGCAAAATGTGTTGATGCTTCATCTGATAAAATAAACCACATTTAGATGCCTTTCAGTGAACCAAAGGTGGCATCATAGATACAAAGAATTCTTTTTAAATTGCCAGTCAAAAACAAAAATAGGTTATAGACTTGGCTTCCCTGTCTTTGACCATTTCCTGAAAACAGGTGAGTCTTGCTCATCTCAGAGGTGTGGAAGGGATTATTGTCATGATTTATACACATCCAGATAACCAGTTATAGAAAGTTAACTATAAAATCCATCCCGAATAGGTTTTAAGGTGGCATTTCCCATCTTCATGAAAAGTTGGATATTACAAATTAAGTCTAGCCATATCCTTAGGAAGGGAAAACAGTTACTGTATTTCCTTCATAGAAACTATTTCTTCCCTTTAAAGATCATGTTCACCTAACTACAAGCCAATTTTACGTAAGTCAGGGACTGATCAACACAAATGGGTTTAAGCTGGTGAAGTGACTCAGCAGGTAAAGGCACTTGACACAAACCTGAGGACCCGAGTTCAGTCCCTAAATTTGCTTAGTGAAGGGAAAAGGCAAACTCCAACAAGTTGCCCTCTGACCTACATGTGCATGCCGCATGGCACACATGCCCTCACAGGTGTACACATGCAGTATACACACATACACACACATTACACAAATAGGAGGTAATAAAAAATACTGTTAGCCATTCATGATCTGAATTCCAGTGTGTGATATGATAGAATGAATTATGGTATACATTCAAGGGCATGCAACACTCCTAATTTTTTTAAACAATAAACAGCTGCTATGGTAGCAGGCCATTAATTAGATCTTAGTAAGCTCCTACCTTAGCACAACTGACTCCACGATGGAAGGACCATTCAGATTATAAAACTTGGCACATAGACAGCATCTCCTGCCAAAACAAAAACAAAGACCTAATCCACCAAAGTCTATAGTTCTGGAAAAGTCTATAGATGTACTAACCTTGTTTTTTGACTTCTGTAGTTCTGCTTCTGAATAACTCTTCTTGATGACCTAAGTATGTCAGCCCAGTGTACCAGGCTTTTCCTTTTAGGGTCACCAACCAGCTCCCAAATCATGACACGGAGACTTCTAAATTAATGAATGCTTGGCCTAGTTTAGGATTGTTTCTGGCTAGCTCTTTTAGTTTAAATTAACCTGTTTCTCTCCACATATCTTTTGCCTAAGGGCTTTTTTCTTTTCCTTTCTTCTGTATAGCTTACTTTCACTACTTCTTGTGTCTGGTTGGCTGGTGATCGCTGCCTGGCTTCTTGCCCGTGTGTCCCTTTTTTTCTCCCTAATTCTCTCTCCATCTCCTCTTCTCTCTTGAGCCTAGATTTCTCCTCTTGTTTATTCTGTCTGCCAGCCTCAAGTATCCTTTCTCTGACTAGCTATTGTTCAGACAGCTCTTTCTTAGACCAATCAGGTGCCTTAGGCAGAAGAGGTGAAACAAATGCAACGCATCTTTACTTAAACATACATCCTTACATAAATGCAGCAGAAACAAAGTTTATGCTAAAGTAATATTCTGCAGCATAAACAAATGTAACACTGCTTTGCCTAGTTAAAATAATATTCCACAACAACCCAGGATGTGGCTTGGGAGTTAAAAGCTCACCCTGAGAAAGACTTGGGGCTACAATGGGGTCCTAAACACCCAGTGTAGTCTCTGGCCAGCTAAGACTTTCTATTGGCTTCATCCTGTGTCTTAGCAGTCTTCTCTGGTGACCTCACAGCCGTTGCTTATTGGTGCTTTTGAAAGCTTAGCTGTTGTCTTCCCTTTCTCCGCTCCTTCTAATACCAGCAAAGGCCGCTTTTATTCAGGGATGTACTGTTGGAGAGTCTGATGACGTCTTCTCTCCCCAGGTAAGAGATCTTTTGTTCTTGACATCAGTGTAAAAAGAAAAAAAAAATCAAATAGCCAGACCCATCTTCCATTCAAACAGACATGGATATTTAGCCGAGTGTTGTGCTTGCCATCCTTCCCAGGTAATGAAGAACAATCTTGCCTTTCTTAACATCATGTTATTTTATTCTTTCCCCTGCCTCCCTCCCTCCCTCCTCTCCTCCCCCTCTCTCTCTTACACACACATATCTCCCTCCCTCTCTCTCTCTCTCTCTCTCTCTCTCTCTCTCACACACACACACACACACATACACACATCTTCCTCTCTCCACTCATTCTCTTTCTCTCTGTCTCTCTCACACGCACATGCGCACGTGCACACACACACACATACACACACATGCGCGCACGTGTGCGCACACACACACACACATCTCCCTCTCTCCACCCCTTCTCTCTCTCTCTCTTCTCCCCATACCCTCTCCCTCTCTCTCCCCCTGTGCCAACATTTCTGATAGGAAGCTGGATGCCCCTCTCTAGCCTGAATCTTGAGAGGTCCACATCCATGCCTCTCACCCCCAGGTTGATTGGCTTAGCTCTGGGATGTGTAAACACACTTTAATTTAAGCTGTGACATGCTTCTGTGATAATAGCATCTCAGGATTACTTTAAAAAGAAAGTGGACAGACCCCTGAGGACAGTATTCTGGAGTGTAGGGTTATTAAATTTAGCAATAAAAATGATACTTGGTTAAATTTAAATTTCAGAGAAAAAACTCAGTTAAATTTATATTTTCAGATAAATAAGATATATCCCAATACTGAATAGGACAACATTACCTAGGTGGCATCATGGGAGCCCAAGAAATTGTCAAAGAGTGAGCGCACCATCAGAAGAAGGGCTTAGTGACGGAAAGAGCCACGCGGCCACTCATCACTCCAGCTGGTAGACAGAAGAAACAGTTATCCAGGGACCCTAGAACACTCCTGAAAATAGAAGCATGGGTGCTAGCACAGGCCTACGATGGAATTAGCCTGAGCAGCTTGGCACTGTATTCAAGAAAGACCAAAGTGGGGTACAAAAGGGAACAAGGGACTCTGTACCCAGCGAGTGTCTGCTATGCCAGTCGGTGGCTTCTCCTAGGACAGCCAGTCTGTGCCGAGGAAGGTTCCTTTTTTTGTTTGTTTGTTTCTTGTATTTTCCCCCTTGTTTCTCAGTCATTTATTTTTGAAAAAAAATTAAAATTTATCTCTAAATAATTCATGTCCATGTTGCAATTCTTGACCATCATCAATGCATTCTTTTTGTAGCCATTAGACCTCCCTCTCCCCAACTCTCTCAACAAACAGTTTTGAGTTGCACATCATAAAATTTGCCAATACACGTGTACAGCCCTAAGAACTTTGTCAAATGTATATGGTTGGATAACCACTGCAGAAATTAAGATTGTAAGATACTTAAACCCTGTCAAAAACTTCTTTTCCGCTCCCTAGCAGACAGTCACCTCCTAGGCCTGCATGGTGGCCATAGCTGGTCTGCTTTATCCCACACTTCAGTGGAGTTAGACGGCACCTAATCCTTGATGTCCAACTTCTTTCGCTTTGTCAAAGGCTTTTGTGATTCATCTATGCTGCTGTGTATCGATCATTCCTTCCCACAGTTGGCTAATGTTCAACCATATTGATAACCTATCATTTCTCTATGAATTCATGAATTGATGTTGGGTTATTTCAAATTTGAAGCAATTGCCTAGAAGGCTCTCAAATAATCAAGTCGTAACTTTTGTAAATATTATATATAAGCTTTCTTTTTTCTTGAGTAGATGCCTACAAGTAGAATCTCTGGATCACATTATAATTATACATTTAACTTATTTTAAATTACCAGTTTCCTAAACTGACTTTACCATTTTTTAACCCAAGAACAATGAACTAGAGCTTCTTGGCTTCCATCACAGACTAAGGACCAGCCGCTCACCAGGAAGCTTTCAGGTTTTCTGCATCAGATTGGGACTGCTGAGCTACTTAGCCTTGTGGGCTGGACAGCTACCAACTTGTCAATCCCCCCCCCACACACACACACAGTAAGACAGCCACTCTGTGTCTCTTTCGATTGCTAAGACAACTGAGAAAATACCCCTCCAGATCGGCTTGTGGAGACGGGCGTAAGACAGAGCACACAGAAAAGCTCTTTGACCCTGTTCTCTCAAAGAATTAGAGAGCTGAGCTGGAAAAGGATGGGCTTTCCTTCAAAATTAAAAACTGAGAAGACAGAAAAATCAGGTAACACTGACGAAAAAGAACCCAGCCAATCGGTAGAAAGTTGAACAAGTAGGTGTGTGTAGTCTCAACTCCCGTGAGAGCCAGGCAGGTTCTGGAGGGAACACCTGCGGAGAGAATCCTCCTGCTTCTGAGTGACTCAGTTCTGACACAGGTCGAAGTCCAGTCTTAGAGGAAGAAGGCATTTGGTCTGGGAGAAGGAGAAGGACAGTCTGGGAGAAGGAGAGGGGCTGTTTAGAAGGAAAAAAGTTGGGAGGTGTGGTTTTTGCTGCGGTTGCTTATTTGACAGAGAAACACAACTGTAGACACTGTATCAACTTTGAGCTCTAAGTTGCCTTGGATAATTGGAAAGATACATTCGCTGAGGGCCCCTCTGTAATTTGGGGGGTAAGGGGCAGGGCTCACAGCTTTGAAGCCTTTGTGTGGTATCGCTGTGATGGCAGTAGTTGTAGCTTACAGGTGAGGGGACAGAAAGTTATTCCCATGTATTCCTGTCGGGGTCCTGTGCTGTATTATAGGCCAATAAAAAAATGGAAGAAACTCAGAATTTTAGTTAGAAGCTCATCCGGTTTGAATCCTGATGCCGACATCCTCTGACACGCATCCAGAGTGTGCTGGATACTGTGTGTGTCTTGGTAGGTGGTGAATAGAACGATTTCCTTGGGGAAGTTAGCATACTCTCAAAGCGGAATTTTCAGAAAGTTAAGGCATAAGTCCTTTGCAAATATAGAATGAACACATGCCAACCATGCTACTTACTTCATTAGTGAAGCAACTAGGAAAAAAAATTGGTAAATCTGGTGCAAAGAATATTGGAAGAACTGGGTGTTTATTGGCACCAAAAACTGGAGACAGAATGAGCTTACTTGAATAGATACAAAATGGTTAATGTTTCCCAGAGCAATAAAATCAAAATCTTTGAGGTTGTATTTTTCATCAGAAGTCATTTGCATCCCCACCAGACACCGACACCCCTAAAAATTCATAAGTTAAATGTAATTTCACCAAGTCTGAGACCTTTAAACATCTTAAAAGAGTCAAATGAAGATATATTTCCTTGGATAATTAAATACTCATTGATGGTTTTGTTAAACAACTTTTAAATACAACATTACAAGGGCATGGTTTCTCAGCCTTATTTCCAAATGTTAGATTATTTGTCTTATCAATAGAAAATCTTTTATAACAGTGTCAAAATCCTTGACAGACTGAGGCAGGAGTCCCATTTCATGTGCTACCAGGCTTCGAGGCCATGCCTTCTGCTTGAATGTGAAAAGCCCTAATAAGCTCATGGATTTGAATACTCGATGCCCTGTTGATGGTACTGTTTGGGAAAGCTACAGAACCTTAAGAAGGTGCAGGCTTGCGTGGGGGAGCATATCGCTAGGCAGCTTCAGAATGTGGAGCCCCGTCTACTTCTAGTGCCCTTGCTCTGCTTCGTGTGTGTGTGTGTGTGTGTATGTGTGTGTGTGTGTTTGAGATGTCATCTCTGAGCTCCACTCTGGCCTCCTTCTGCCATGCATCCTTGCCATTGTGTGCATCTAACCCTCTGGAACCATACACTAAAGTAAACTTTCTTCTAAGTTGCTTTTGGTCCTGGTATTTTATTGCAGTGACTAATTGAGGTGCTTTAAAAAGATACAAAATATTACTTTTAAAAAATCTTACACAAATATGTTCTTGTTGGAAGGCACCGTGCACAGGAGTCTCCATTTATTTTTCAAATACTTGTTAAGTGTTCTATACCCAAACATCTTCAAGCCTAAGTCAAGTACATGGCAAACTGAAGTTCCTATGCTCTGTAAATTAAGTAACATTTTGAATCACACTGGAATCATTCTGTTCTCTGTGCCATATTATTAAAGCCAAATGATTTGGTTGGGCAGATTCTCTACGAAATATGTACAGGCAACTGAATTTTCACTGGCCAAAAAGACATTGGGGGCTGGTGTGAGCAAATTGGTTCCCTAGCGTGTGGTCCATGCGGTGCCGATTTTCAGGGAATGTATGTTCGTGCCAGGCGTCACTAATGAGGCTTCTGCCTCGAACAGCACAGCTACTTCCCAGCCCCCTGCACGGCAGGTTCTCCCCTAGCAGGCTTGTGCACCTTTTCCATCAGATACCTAGTAGAAGGAAAGGGAAGAGAGAACAGAGACATGGTGGAAGTTCTAGAATCTTCAAAACTGCATGTAGAAAGGACATTCCAACAGGCCTGCGGAGCTCAGAGAACAGTCTTATTGACCTGTCCTGCCAGCAATAGGAAGTGTGGCTATATATGTATGAACCTGAAAGGCCAGAAGTGATTCCATTTCTGTGCTGGACCCTTTTGGGACTTTGAATGATATCCCAGCCCCCAGGATAAGCTGGAGGCTGCAGAAGAGCTGAAGGCCACCCCCAGCCCCCAGAATAAGCTGAAGGCTGTAGGACCCCTCTTTAGGGGAAGAATTAGCTAATGGAGAAACTTAAATTACATAAAGTTACTGACTGCAGCCCATTCCCCCATCCAGCTTCCCCTATCAGCTGGGTGATATCAGCTAGGCGATGTTTCAAGCAGCCCCTGCAGTTAGCACAGGGTCAGCAGATGTCTGGAGGACGTAACTAGGGGGGCTGTTGCTATCCCCCTTAGATACTAACAGCCTATCAGGAACTAACAGCTGATCTTTGCCTCATCTTTTGCCAATTGTGATACAGGATAAGTAATTTTGTATTTTGAGACTGTAACCTCATGACTGCCTTGTGGTTTTTGTCTTTATAAACCCCCTACAAAAATAGAAGGGGTCCTTCTCCCTCCATCTGCTGTGTCAGACCATGAGGCAGGGGACCCGTGCTAGCCCGCACTTAATAAATGAAACCTTGCTTTTTTGCATTCTGAAGTGTGGCTCTGTGGTGGTCTTCTTCTTCTTCTTTTTTTTTTTTTGGCACCACAAATATTCTGTGGTGGTCTTCTTGGGGGTCCTTGGACTCAGGCACAATCAGCCTATCCAAGGACAGCTTTATCCTGGAGTTAAGAGAAATCAAAACAATGTGAGAATTTGACCAGAAAAAGCCAAAGGCTACATGTGTCTAGTTCAGGGCAGAGTGAGTTTCAAAAGGACACACAGGGAAAGCTTAAAGCCTAAATATAGAGCTCCTGTTCTTTGGCCTCATCTGTCCACCAGTTCACTTTTTTATTAGGTCTCATATGGCAAACTCCAACTCAAGCTTTCTCAAGTCTAAACATTTCATCCTAGGTATGTCCTTCCTTTATGCATGGATGGACCCCAGTCATCTGCGCTAATATCTGACCTATAGATATGTTTCTTCCTCCCCTCTCAGCTCTCCTTTCCTGTGTCAGAGTTCTACAGGCTGCTGGGAGGGATGCTTCCTGCAACTTTAAGGTCACACAATCCTACCGCTAGAAATTCTGGCGTGAAGTAGGCACGTACCCTCTCCTGGTGTTACGCATTCCACCACAAAGCGGTATAGCCCTCAGACAATGGAAAACTCTGACTTATCACACAGGAGATATATGACTGGGAAAGCCACAGGGGAGCTTGGACATTGCATGGCCACATGGACTATGGGAAGCTAAGTAGGTGCTGCTGCTTGACAAAGGGAAAGAATGTCCATCAAGTGAAATGGAGAGACTGCCGTGACGGTTAGGGTGTAGCTTAGATGGTAGAGCACTTGCTTAGCGTACATAAAGCTCTGGGTTCAGCCCTAGCAGGGCATAAACTGAGCATGCTAAGACATATATGCCTGTAATTCCAGAGAGGTGGAGGCAGGAGGGTCCCAAGTTGAAGCTCATCCTCTACTATATAGTAAGCTGAAAGTCATCCTAAACTAGATGAGACCCTGCCTCAAAAAGCAGAACAAACAAAAACCCAAGAGGGCTAGCAAGATGACTCAGCCAAGCAAAGATACAGGACACCTAGGGATAAATCCTGGTCCCACTGACAATGGCCTCACAGACTGCCCCAGCCACACAACTGTCACCCACATTCAGAGGGCCTAGTTTGGGCCTATGCAGGTTCCCCTGCTGTCAGTCTGGAGTCAGTGAGCTCCCACTAGCTCAGCCAACTGTTTCTGTGGGTTTCCCCATCATGGTCGTAACCCTTTTGTTCATATCATCACTCCTCCCTCTCTTTGAATGGACTTTGGGAGCTTGGCCCAGTGCTTCACTGTGGGTCTCTGCATCTGCCCCTATTTGTTACTGAATGAAGGTTCTATGCTAGAACTGGCTTTCTGGAGCCCATTCTCTTTGGCGGGATACCTCGCTCAGCCTAGATATGGGGGGGGCTTGGTCTTGCTCCAAAGTGATGTGCTAGTTTTCCCCCTCTGAGGAATGGATGAGGGTGGGTTGGGGGGAAAGTTGGGGGAGTGGGAGGAGGGGCACTAGGGATTGGTTTGTAAAGCAAGAAAACATTTTTAAAAATTAATTAAATTTAAACAAAATTAATTAATTCTTTTAAAAAGATACATAATGCCAACCCTGATAGCCCAAGTTCAATGCCTGGGATTCACACGGTAGGAGAGAACTGACTTCCACAGGTTGTCTTCTGACTCATATACACACACACCACCACCACTACCGCCACCACCGCGGCCGTCAGCACCACCACCAATAATAATAATTAATGTAAAACAATAACATCAGATTTATGCTCATTTGGGTAACACACATCCTAAATCTAGGAAAACATGGAGAGGATCAGCACAGGCCCTGTGCAAAGAAGATTGTTATAACATGTTTCATATTTTAAAAAAACAAGGTGGTGACTTCCTGAAATGATGCTTTTGACACTTGCTGACCTAGAACTCGTGTGTCACGGGAAACTCATCTCATAACCTAGCCCTTTGCAGCATCCAGAGCTCTCACCAAACCACATTTCAAATCTGCTGCCCCCGTCTCCCAAGTCTGCCTTCTGATTTAAAACACAATGCCAATCGGGTCTTAATTTTAATTTGATTTTTTTCACTAACAACCTATGCCTCCCAATATTTGAATTCAAAACCCAAGTGAATAATTAAAATATTGGTTCCCTGATTAATTAAATTTTTAAACAACAAACGCAAAGGGAGGGCCCACTCTGCAACAGAAAGCAGATACGTGTTTTCCCATCTTTGAGCCACTGTCACAGCGTCACTGAGGACAGGATCTTCTACTGTTTGTAGTGAATCATCAAAGCCCCACCTAAATTCAATCCATATCCGGAGAATTCCTGCCACAGGCAGTCATAGGGTTTCTTTTAGGTCTGGGACACGTGGGCAGCCATTTCTCCCACAAAGGGATTTACACGCTCTTAGAACAGCCTGACCTTCTCTGGTTTCCCGGTCCAAATAGTTGACCTGACTACATCTGAGCCGATGTCAGTATATCTGAGCTGAAGTTGCTACATCTGAACAGCCCTCTTAAATATTCTTGTACAATTCTCTTTATAATTCTCTCAGTTTCAGCAAGACGCTTTATAACCCCTCACCCCTAGTTATTCCTGACCACTTACTGCCTTTAATCTGCTTTAATCTGGTACATTTTTTCGACAAGGGCTGGCTACCTACAGTTAGGAAGATAGAATTCTGTTAGCCGGAAGGCAAGCAGCATCCCGGATGCTGCAAACGGCGCAAGAGATGGAAGGCCCACTTCTGGTCCAGCACTGGGTAGACGAAGCAGGCTCTTATTTAAGCGACTGAGCGCTCATACTTAGAGCAGCAGGCTGGAAAGCCACGCTGCTGAGCCAAACTTCAGTTTTTAGGTACATCCTGCCCACAGGTGTCTTGGTGTTTTCTCCAGACTCTTTCTTGTCACTTCCCACACCTTACTTTCCACTCCAAGGCAGCCTAATTTCTACCTCTACCCCACAGACAAAACAATAGTGAGATATTTCTAGAGGCGAGACATACTTTAGGTTCTCTCCTGTTTCCTCCACATTCTTCCAGGTAATTGGCATTGGCTCCTCTACAGGACACTCCGCAGGGAAGAAACTTTGCTAATACACGAAGGCTAAGCAGTGGATTACTGCACCATATTGTCTTCATTCTCTTAGAGTAATTAGATGCGGTGGGCAGCTAGTCAATAGGATTTTGTGTGCTCTTGCCTATAAACACTCTGCTACACAGCACTGATGGAGGTGGGTCATCTTTCTATCTGTTGTTTCATTGGTTAAGTAATAAAGAAACTGCCTTGGCCCCTTTAATAGGACAGAAAATTAGGTAGGCGGAGTAGACAGAACAGAATGCTGGGAGAAAGAAGCTGAGTAAGGAGTCGCCATGATTCTCCCACTCCAGACAGACGCAGGTTAAGATCCTCCCTGGTAAGCCAGCTCGTGGTGCTACACAGAATATTAGAAATGGGTTAGATCAATATGTAAGAGCTAGCCAATAAGAGGCCGGAACTAATGGGCCAGGCAGTGATTAAAAGAATACAGTTTCCATGTAATTATTTCGGGGCATAAGCCATGCGGGCGGCCGGGTGCCGGCACTGCCTTCCCTCCGCTGTCTCCCTTAGAACAATGTTGCTCTGTCAGCCAGTGCCCCTGAACCTGGGGCCTGAGAACAACATAGGCTGGCTTTCCTATAAATCCAGCCATGTCTAGGTTCCTCTGAGACATTATGGAACGCGAACAGGGATGAATCCCTTTGTAGGGCTATTTGTGTAAGGGTTAAAGATGCTCATACGAGGAAACGTCTAAAGGAAGAAGTTCTGCCTGTGCAGACCTGTGCTTGAAGAGGCAACTTTGAATATGATGAACACTGCTGTACCCTTGGCCTTTGTAACTTCAGCACCCTCCAGCCCACCTCTAGACTTCTAAGAGTGGGAAGAAGGGGGACCCACAAACACAAAGGAGTAGTAGCCTTTCGGTAGTAGCTCTGTCAGGCTTTAGCAGCAGGGAGACACCTCCTTCCTCACCCATGGTATAGCACACAGCACAAGAATAAAAATGTCTTATTTTCAAGTCATAAGCACAACGCAAGGCCACTATTGCTACCCAGAGAAGCAGAGCACCAGTAGCCCTGTGCTACATGGATGGAAAAAAGGGAGAGGAGTGCTCAGAGAGCCTATGTGAACCACACAGATGAGTTCCTCTTGCGCTCCTGAATCTGGGAGCCAGGGAAAATGTGTAGCTAGAGTTCTTGTGATTTTGTGATGAGAGGCCCAGTCGATTAAAATAAATAAATAAATCACATTGTACTGTTCTTGCGGCCTATTTTATCCAAATTTGACGGAAAGACATGAATCATGCTTGCAATAAAAATACATTTATTCAATTGCCTGCCTTCCCTCCCCATTCCAGTCCTTTTCAAACTATAATTTGACTCTAAGCTAGTTTCTATTGGTTAGTGAGCTGAGATTTTTAAATCAGTTTTTTTTTGTTTTTTTGGTTGGTTGGTCCTATAATTCTGAGTGTTTCTAAGAGATCTTCACATGAGTAGAAAGCCCAAGTGGGGCCTCAAAATTACAATATTGATTTCAAATTACAAATAGACTTTCAGTCCACAAAAGGGCAGGCCAGACCTTTAGTCAAGCTTCTGGATGCCCCTCTTTGAAGCCCACAACTGAGATGCCTGCAATTAGCTGCATTGTCGCGGCTAATTGTTCCTGCCGTTGGTGCAACCAGCGAGTTGAGGGTGCAATTACTCTCTTGCGGGAGCAATTACATATGAAAACCACACTGCACGTGCAGCTAATTGTGACAAAACAAAAGGGAGCTGAGGAGGAGAATTTGGCTCATCAAATCATAACTCCAACTTCATGTGCATGCCAGCTCCAGGAAGAACAGTGGGACATGGTGCCGTCGGCTCTCCGGGGTACAACTGCTACTTTAACCAACGAGTCTTTAGAGGATTAACTGTGCAGTTAATTGTAAAAGAGCAACTTGTCTTGGCTCTTCACTCACCTTTTGCTAACATGGTATCTACATCCCAGATCAAACCACTGAAGTCTCTAGTTAAATACCTAGTTTTATGGAAAATGCAAGGTTTTAATAAAATTCTGGTTTGCATTGAATTTTTTTTTTATTTCCCCGGGAACACTGATACATCCAACCTATTAAATTATAACATGCCCAGGTCTCCTCCCTTCATCTCTTCTCGACCTGCCAGCAACCACAAGACAGGGCTCAATGATGTAATGGGCTGACATGAGGAACAAGTTCCAGGAGCAGCAGGCCAACTGGCAAAGCATGACAGCCATTTACAAAACCCACACAGGGGCTCCGGGCAGCCCGCACAATGACAGCTGCCACATCACAGCTCAGTGTCTGTTTCAGATTTCAGGGTGCCATTGCATGCTCCTGTACCCCACCCAGGATCTGGAGATGGAGGCAGGGAGGTCAAGAGTTTGAGACCATTGTCAGCTGCATAGTTCTAGGCCAGCCTGGGATACTTGAGACCCTGTCTCAAAAACAAAACTAAACAACAACAACAAGAAAAAAAAACAATAAAGAAGGGGGAGGGGAAGAAAGAAAAATTGGAATACACTGAAGTATATCTTCAGGCTATGTGCCCACTTCAGCTGAATTCTCTCTCTCTCTCTCTCTCTCTCTCTCTCTCTCTCTCTCTCTCTCTCTCACACACACACACACACACACACACGTGTGTGTGTGTGTTTAACAGACAGCAAAATGGCCAAAAATATAAAGGAATAATTGTGTGGCTGTTAGACAGAATTAAAAATATCTAACATAACAGTTCCCAATCGATGACTCAGTAGAATTGGAACCTTATAACAATATATAGTGCTTATATCTGAGCCTCACTTCCAGAGAGTCCATTATGATTTGTCTGGGGAGGAGATGGATGGAGAACTGTACTTTTAATATTGTACTAGGGATAAAGGGAAACAAATCCCCCATGGCTGATATAAATGGAAACCCCTTCTATTGTTCCAACAACTTAATAATGGTGAGCTGACTCTCGTCACACTGGGAGCATTGCAAATTTCCAAAGAAAGTCATTTTGATTCCCTGTGCTTTGCGAAAGTAAATATATTAAAAACCACTTTCCAAGGGTGTCCTAGATGTTACAGGTAGAATGTGGGTAATTTGAATCTTGGCCATGAAAAGACCCTTCCCCATGTACAGAGAGATGGGAGAAATACTATTCCCCCAGAGGCCAAAGCTAGTATGAGTCACACAAACAGATCTATAACAAAGCAGCCAGGAAATTATAAATGTGATCTGAAGAAGTTTTTTCTCTTGAATTACTTGAACTCTTGAATTACTAAAATGATTAAAATGTTTTTCTAAAAGAAACAACATTGAAGAAAATCATATGATATAAGAACATAAAATCCCTGTATCTGATTCTTCTCCATCTTTCATTTCCTCTCCCAGGTGAGACAGGGCCATCACCAAGCCTGATACATGCCCTTAAGATCGCTGTATAGACTCCATAGCAGTGGTTCTCAACCTGTGGGTCGTGACCCCTTAGTGGTTGAAGGGCTGATCATAAGGGTTGCCTAAAGCCATCAGAAAACACGGATATTTACTTTATGGTTCATAACAGTAGTAAAAGTCCAATAATGAAGCAGCAAGGAGAAGAATTTGATGCGTGGTCAGGGGTCACCGCGACACGAGGAACTGCATTAAAGGGTCGCAGCATTAGGAAGGCTGAGGACCACTACTCTAGAAGGATGTATACCAACTTTTCGTCTTCCTCAGCATTCTCTTTCACTGCTGCTCCAGCCCAACACTCTTCAGCTAAGCATCTGACAACTTCAACAGAGCTACACACTCTAGTCCTTTGGCAGTCTCAGGGGTCATGTTTCTTCCCATCAACGAACTGTCATGGCAACCAATGTACCTCAGACACTGAGCGCTTTTGCTTTTCTTCCTCGACAACTGCCTCTGCCCCTCTTAGCCTTCTCTGTTAGATATTCTCTTCCCTCTATGACCCCCAACCCAGTAAACCTATAGGCTCAGCCTTCCAGCCCCACTCCTGGCTGTTCTCACTCTCCTAGTGATCTCAGCTCATTGGCTTTAAACATCTTGCAAATGCTAATAAAGCCCAAATTTAGAGTTCCATAAATTTCTATTTCTAGCCTAAATACTCGTGTAGGTTTGTACGCTATGGTTTTGTGAGCTCTATTTTATTTTCTTATTGTGTGAGCATTGCTATGCATTCATACTAACCAAAGTATTTCTGAATTGCAGATCTTTAGAGGTTGAACTGAGAATTAGAAAGGTTTACAATGTTCAGTATTAATCAAGGTAACCTAAGCTTAATTTCTGAGCAAAACTGGAAAGACCTGAAATTTAGTAAATGAAAGCGTAAGTAAGGGATGGTGAGAACGAAGTATAGAAATTCAGTCAGCAAAAGTGTGTACTGTCGCCCAGTATTCCAAATCACCTCCTGCCTGCTTGCTGTGTGGCTACTGCAGAGTGGTGTGTACAAGACAGTGAGATGCTTATGTGACAGGAATACGGCTCTAGAGTTGACCTCTGTCTGGGGAGGCTCCACAGACTTAGTGTAGTGGGGAGGTACTGCACACTTAGTGTCCCTCCCTGAGATAGTAGTTGGAATTGTCTTTGGGTTGCCAACCGTCTCCCAAATAAAAACCCAGGACTTATAATTAATTATGAATACTTAGTCTTAGCATAAGCTTGTTCCACTAGCTCTTTTAACTTGGTTTAACCTGTTTCTGTTCATCTGTGTTTTGCCTCAGGGATTTTTACCTTGCTTTCATTCTGTATGTCCTACTTTCCTGTTTCCTCAGTATCTGGCTGGCTGCCCCTGGTGTCTCCCCAGCATCTCTTTTTATTTCTTCAAGCCTAATCTCCTCCTACTACTTACTCTCCCTGCCTGAAAGTTCTACCCGTATCTCTTCCCTTGCTATTGACCCTTCAGCTTTTTATTAAACCAATCAGGTGCCTTAGGCAGGCAAGGCAAAACAGCAACACGTCTTTACATAATCAAACAAATACAACACAGTTTTACATAGCTAAACAAACATTCTGCAACATAAACAAATGTAGCACGTCTTTACATAGTTAAACAAATGCAACACATCTTTGCATAATTAAATATTCTGCAACGTATGACCTTTTGGTCAGACTTCATATTTATGATGTAACTTTGAATTTGTGCCCTTATATTGACTTATTCATGATTCGTATCAGCATTAACAACCACCTTTCAGACATAATAAAAGCAATACCAGGATTTCCTCTGTAGCAGGCAGAAAGGCAGCAAGGGCATTCTAATCAGATCTTCACAACTACTCTTAGAAGTAAAGTAATTCTATTTCCATTTTTCAGTTGAGAAAGCTGAGGCTCAATGAGGTTAGAAAACTTTCCCCAAATCATATTGCTGCAGAAAGTGAAAGAATCGAGGAAGTGATGACTTACACTGTAATCCAAGTACTCAGGAGGGCAAGCCAGAAGGATTGCCGCCTGGGTTACAGACTGAGTTCCACAACATCCTGGAATTTAGAGTGATCAAACGGGAAAGAAAGGGAGAGAAATGGAGGAAGGGAGTGCTGTAGATTTTTAGTTTAAGATGTGTTACAGTTGTTTAGAGATGCAGAGACGTGTTGCCTTCTTTCATGTTTCATTTGTTTAACTCTGTGAAGCTGTGTTTCTTTGCCTGTCTAAAACATCTGATTGGTCTAATAAAGAGCTGAACAGCCAATAGTGAGGCAGGAGAAAGGATAGGTAGGGATGGCAAGAAGAGAGAATAAATCGGAGGAGAAATCTGGGAGGATAACAAGAATGAGCAAGATAGAACAAGGGAGGAGGATGTCGGGGCCAACCACCCAGATACCCAGCCACCCAGCCAGCCAGAGTAAGAGCGAAAGTAAGATACACAGAAGTAAGAGAAGGAAAAACCCTGGAGGCAAAAGGTAGTCTGGATAATTTAAGAAAAGCTGATAAGAAACAAGCCAAGCTAAGGCTGGGTGTTTATAAGAAAGAATAAAATTCTCACCTCTCTCTCTCTCTCTCTCTCTCTCTCTCTCTCTCTCTCTCTCTCTCTCTCTCTTTCTCTGTCTCTCTGTCTGTCTGTCTGTCTCTCTCTCTCTCTCTCTGTGTGTGTGTGTGTGTGTGTGTGTGTGTGTGTGTGTGTGTGATTTATTTGGGAGCTGGGTGGTGGGCCCCCCAAGGGCAAAGGGCCCTCAAAGAGCCAAACAAGTAAAAACAAACAACTACAAGGGAGAGAGTTGGAAAGGGAGGGGAAGAAAGATCATAAGGTGGCTGGACTGGATTGTAGGCAAGACTGTGGGACATTTGAAAGATTGATGTGGGAGGGCCTAGCCTTCTATGGGTGGCTACGGAATAACAAAGAAGACTGAGCAAACCAGGAGGAAGAAGTCAGTAAGTGGCTCTCCTTCGTGGCCTTCACATCAGTTCTTGCCTCTAGTTGCCTGCCGTGAGTTCCTGCTCCGACTTCCCTCAGTGATGAACTATCATTACCTGGAAGTCTAAGTCCAACTCCTTCCCAAGTTGCTTTTGATGTTGCATTTTATGGCAGAAATAGAAGCCTTGACTAATGCAATGGTAGCTATTCCTGAGGCCTGAGCTCATGACCGCAACCTCCAAGCTAGCCCACGTGTCTTAGCTTCTGATTTATACATCTGACCCTTCAGGAGTCAGTTGAAGCGAATTACGACTTTGGTGCCAGTTAGTTTGGGATCTATGGATTTTGTGGTAGTTATCTATTTTCTCCTCTCTCCAACCCCTGTTAACTTTCATTTACTTACGGCCTCTATATATCTGCCTATGTTAGAAACTACATATACAGAAAATATATAATGATTGTCTTCTTTGTGCATATCTTATTTGTAGAGCTGATCAGCTAACCTTGCATAACCTTTGCCTAGTAAGGACGTAGACCGGGTCCTATCCTGAAGTGAATTAAATTGGTTGTACCATAGCAAAAGTCTCAGTGTGGGAGCCAGAGGGTGTCACAGAATGCTATCTGTCTCCCTTTTGCCTTCCCAACCCCAAAGATTCATGAAGAGAAAAGAAAAAAGACCATAGTATTTACATACTGGGGAAATGGTCCATGTGTGAGACATTGTGTTCTCCCCTAAGAGGATTCTCTCCCTTTTTCTGCTCTGACCCCTACCAGGAATCTTGCTTCTGGCTAGAAAGGAGTAGAGAATTCATCTTGAATACAGCCCTTGCATCAGCATCTGATGCTAAAGACACCTTTAGACTATGTCCTTCCTTGCCTAGGACATTTCTTCCAGGGGACAAAACAATTGAGAAGACACAGGTAAGACACACCACCATTGGAAAAATCATTAAACACCAACAAAAGCGATGACAAACGTGCATACAAGGAAGAAATGAAACAGAAGAAAAATGGAGACTCTCTTTCTGATGGCAGACCCTGGAGACAATGTGTGGAAGAGGACCTCAAGAGGAGAAGGAAAAGAAGGAGGAACGTATCAGCAGCTTCAGACCTCGAGTGTGTTTGGGGTCTGCCATGTCTTTGCATCTTTCTGTACCTTTATCCATGTCAGTGGTCATTCCATTGAGGCAACCACCTGCTGTGCAGCCAGTGGAATAAGAGACTGGCCGTGACAAATTTCCCCTTCATACCGCCAAATTAGTTACCCAGTGTCCTTGTTCATTTCTCTTGCTGTGGCAAAAAGCAACTGGGCTCATTTTAGCTGACGGCTCTACGCTTCAGTCCATTATGAAAGGGAAGTCCGAGCACAGGAGCTCAAAGCCACCAGTCACATCATGGCCACAGGTCAGAGCAGAGAAAAAGGAATTCGTCTATGCTTAGCACTCAGCTCGCTGTCTCTGCTCTCATACAGTCTAGGACCTAAACCAAGAAAATGGTACCACTCACAGTAGACTGATTCTTCCTTCTCACCTCAGTCACCCAATTAAAACAATAAATCCTCAGCCATAGTCAACTCATTGAGACAATCCTTCATTGAGGCTCCTTTCTTAGGTAATTATGGGTTGTTTGGAAGGAAAAAATCCAGCAAATGGGATACTAAACAACTGGCTCAGAATAAACAACAAATGAAAAACATGAAGGAATTGATTTTGACTTAGGGTTGGTAGCAAGGGTCTTTCCCTCCCAAGCCATCTTGCCACTGCCTAGATCCCATTCCTGTTGATCAAAAACCATGCAACAGAACAGATTAAAGTGGATCAAAAGGGTCTGGGAAAATGCTTGCCACATAAGCACAAGACCCAGAGTTCAGATCCCTAGAACACATAAAACCTTGGCATGGCACACATGTATAGAGCCAGCACTGGAGAGGCAGAAATAGGCAGGTCTCTGGAGCCCAGCTAGCCCAGGCAAACTGGTGAACTCCAGGTTCAGGCAAAGAGTCTGTCTCAAAATAAGATGAAAAATGATGACACCCTATAATTTATAACTTAGCAGAGTAAATCGGGGTCCAGATAAGCAGATGGCCATATTAGACTCCCATCAGCCAAACCAAGCCTGACAACGAACAGAACGCACCAGACCGAGGCAAGGGTACAACTCGGTCCCCAGACCCCACAGAGAAGAGGACGCCCTAGGTGACCCGCCTGTCGTGTGCATCAAGGGCAGAGAACTCCCAGCTCAGTTCCCACTGTTGGTGTCGCCTGCTCAAACTGCTGCCTGGCCGCCCCTGTCCATCCGTCCTCCCATTCCCCCGCCTAGCCGGACCCTCCTGCACTGCTTCTCTGTAGCCTCCGCAGTCCTGAACTTTGTTCCCGAAGCTCAGCATGACTCTCAGCTCAGCTCAGTGTTACCAGGGACACAGGAGTTGGCAGCTGAAGCTGATAATGAAAGGGGTGAGGGGGCGTCCATCCTTAATGACCTTTAAACCTTCCGAACCCTAAGTCGCTACCTAACAGTAGAGCTCTTACCTGGTACCCACAGGGCACCCTAAACCGAAAAACCAAACGGAACAAAGCTCAGAGCAGGGTGGTCCCTGTTCCTGCCCAGCCTGCGGCCTCCTGCATTGCATTTAATATATGTCTCTTTCTGCTAATGAAGACAGGTCGGGGAGGAGCAAATTGACAAAGGCAAACGAATTCATTTACAGTTTGGACCAAGTCGGGGAGAAAAAGACATTCTCTCTGTCCTTGGCAGTGGCAGCGTTACAGCTCTATAGAAAACACTAACAAAGGCCAGGAAATACCCGTGCGTTCAGCGGTCAGAAGAGTGTAAGTAAAAAATGCTTCCCCGGAGGCCATCCTCTTCTTGCTAGAGAGTCCTGCGGACTTCATTCCTACCCTTCCTCCCGCATGGGATTCCCGTGGAAAATTTCGTTCCCTGCTTTCAATAGTCTGACAGATGAAGGGAGGAGGGCCCAAATGTTTCTCTTTTGAACACCTCTTCTTCTGCCAGGACAGTACACCAGTATTCAATCCTGTGAGCCGGCCTATTGACTGCATTCAAATATATCCTGGATCTCCTCTCTCCCTCCAGTGTTAGCATGTCCATCACGGCCTCTGTTGCATCCTGGCTGGATTGCTGGAATATGATGAGTTTTGTTTTTCTGGTTTTTTGCTTTGTTTTATTTTGTTTCGTTTTGTTTTAAACAGGTCTAAAGTAATATACAATGCATGACTCACAGCCGCCTGCCCTAAAACCCTTCCACAGCAGCCATTCAGAAAGCCCTCCTGGCTCCTTCCCCACTCTCTTGCAAACTCTGGTCCAAACTCCCCCAGCCTTGGCCGTTTCCCACTGCCCTCCCCTTTGCTGGGCAGCCCTTCACTAAGGAAACACAGCTAGCTTTGCGAGGCCTCTTTGAACTCATTCATTGCAAACACCAGAACAAAGCCAGAGCAAGTACAGCACAAAAACCCCCTTCAGAAAGGAAGGGGGAGGCTGCAAACCTGTGACAGATGATGCTTTTCACTTAACCTAAGCTACAAACTCCCCTTCCGAGAAGTGGTGCTGTCCTCTGAAGAGAAGATGTCACGTCCCAAACTCGAAATCCACCTCCGCCCCCGGGGCACCTCCCCAGGCCTTCTCTCCTTTTGATGAGTCCATATTCTTCTCTGACTCTGGAAAAGGAATAGGGGTGGAGTGAGAGATCCTGAGGCAGCCACTGGGCACAGAGGCCACCAGACTTTCTTCTGGAACAGTGACTTCGGAACCGTTTTAGAAATGCATTTTGTTACAGCCGAGCATCTCATGTGCATACACTCCCATACAACGGAAATGAAAGTTGAACAAAATGTGACTTCGCCCTTGC
This sequence comes from Chionomys nivalis, assembly GCF_950005125.1. Taxonomy (NCBI): domain Eukaryota; kingdom Metazoa; phylum Chordata; class Mammalia; order Rodentia; family Cricetidae; genus Chionomys; species Chionomys nivalis. The sequence goes on from NC_080109.1 coordinate 19,579,322, forward strand.
TATCCATCCTTTTTCTATCCTGCATGTATCTTTGAAAAATGGCGCTTGTCATCTTTTAGCGGTTCCATAGGTACAAACAAAGTTTTCCAGAACTTGCTGGAAACGACCTGGGAGAAGGGACTGGAACTCCTTTGGAAGAAGATTGTGCTGCAGCTGGGTGAGAGGCACTGGGAAGGAGACTTTAGTATCCTTTCTAATATTTCATATCTTTGGTATTTTCTACAATAAAAAATTTTTAAAGGAGACAAAAATATTAGTTATGCCCTCACTAAATCAACTTCATAGTCCACTAAGAGCCTCAGAAGTATAGATTGTAAAGTACCTTCTGAAAAATCTGGGCATTGGATAACATGAAACAGATGCAAGGGAGCACACCAACTTCTAATTTAATCTCTATTCTTCTTCCTCTCCACCAATAAGGTCTAGTTTTTCTTTTAGGGTTGAGGATATTTGTCAGCTGTTTCTTCTTCCTTAGGGTTAAGTGGGTATTAACTGTCCCTCTGGGAAAAAAAAATTAAAATAGAGGAGCAATGTCCACCCTCAAAGCAAAGAAACGACGGAACAATTGGACAGAGTTCTCTGCAGTGTTAATTTTGAAAGGGGAGATGATTGCTGTATCCCACGTAGGCACAGTAATGGCTTCTCTGGAAACACCACCAATGCGTTCCTCAACTGACCGTCCAGAAGTGCTTCCCAAAGTTCATATTTGATGTCAAGTTGCTAGCCGCTTGTGATATGATCTCCATTGCTAAGCAAGTTCTTAGTAGAAGGAGGCTGAGTGTCCTTGACCTGTAACATGAAGTTGACTTCTGTGTGTGACAATCTCAACCTGAGGCCGGGAATCCCTGCCCAGCTCTGTTGGAAGGCGCTGGGTAGTGGCCTTGTCTCAAAAACGACTCTAGCTGCAGGGTTCTGGATGATGCGCTGGGACAATTTGCTGACCTGTCACGTATGCTGAAGGGGGACAAGGAATATGACACCGTCTCTACTGGAAGCCATCAGGAAAAAGACCCCACCTCCAAATTCTAAGGAGAAGCATGGAAAAGGAGGCCCCCGAATTAACTGTGGAGTAATGGCATTGCTTACAGTGGTAAAAGAATATCCCTGTCTGACGAGAGCATAGTCTACCTCCTGGAAGAAATTTGAAATCATGCCCCTTCTCAGAAAGTAGGTATTTTGAAAGTTACAGGAGAACTGGGAAAATAGCCTTTGCAAGCACAAGAACCTAAGTGTGCTCCTCAAAATCTATTTTTTTAAAAAAGTGATTGTCATGGTGAATTCTGGTAATCCCCACACTGGGGAGGCAGAGATCGGCAGATTCGATGGGCCCACTGGTAAGACAGACTTGTCTATTTGGCAAACTCTAGACCAATGAGCAAACCTATGTTTTTAAAGGTGGTTGGAGTTTCGTTTTGTTTTGGGGGTTTTGTTGTTGTTGTTGTTTTTGCTTTAGTTGTTAAAGAAGAGGGAGAGAGAGGGAGGGAGGGAGGGAAAGTAGCGAAAGAGAGCCAAGCCAGCACATGTGTCCTTGCCATGTGGCGTGAGAATCTCCATGATGCTATATAAGAAAGCCCTCACCAGATGCTGAGCGCATGGTTGTGCCACATTCCTAGGCGTTGTAGACGCTAGAATCAGGAGTTGTTCGTGAATTATCCAGTCTTGAAATTTTGTCACAGCAGAAGAGAACAGACTGAAACAGAAGGGATAAGGAATGGTGACACATTGGGGCCAGAGAGATGGCTCAACAGTTAAGAGACCTGTCTTCCTGAGGACCAGGATTCAGCTCCCAGCACCCATGCAGCAGCTCACAACCATCTATAACTCCGTTTCCATGGTATCTGCTGCCCTCTTCTGGCCTCCAGAGGCACCAGGCATTCAAGTGGTACCCAAATAGGCCACAGGCAAGACATACATACACATAAAATAAACTTAATATTTTTAATTTAAAAAAATAGTAAATTGTGCTTTCTCAGTTTTCTCTGCAGCAGGTTTCAGAGAACTGATAGTTCAGAATCGGGGTCACATGACAACTTTGGGACCCTAGGGCTTTTATTGCATAAGATCCTTCCTCCATAGAAACAAAAACTTTATTTTACTATATTTACAGTCCCACAAAGACAAAAATGTTGATATTAAAACCTTATTTAAATTAAAAGCTAACCTTCTCTTTCAATTTTAAAAGAAGTTAAAGATTTTTGTAAAATAAAATAGCCCCATAAAATAGTGTAGATCCTGTCTGCTATGTTAACTATGCCTCATGGATGTTAACTCTGTTAAGAATGAACTTAGTTTTTGAGGCAATTGTAGGGCTGTATAGTAATATACTGTCTAAAAAAATGTATGTGTCTGGTATGGTGATGGTAGTGGTGGTGGTGGTGACGGGGTGTGTGTGTGTGTGTGTGTGTGTAGAAGCGAATATTAAATGGTAAGACCATGATATCAAGGTGCTATGTATTTAAGAATATCTTTCACCTCATTTTCTCTCTCTAATCACCCTGCCTTGAGCTTCCTTCTCTCAGACATGATGAATCCTAGATATAAAATTCACTTCAAAAGATGGGCGTATGCAAGAGTAGCGTCATTTCCCACTTACCCCCTTTCCCGCACACCAACCCAATCTAGGCAATCCTTTACTCGAGTTCCCATCTAGCCAGGTGTGTCAGGTTGACAATTACAGACACTGGTACAGATACCCTTGCATTAGCCGAGGAAATGTCATAGCAAAGCTGTGACGATTTGCAAATGCTTCGGGCGTTTACAAAGCAACCCAACAGAATTGGGATGCACTGTCATGATATATGTTTAGCTAGGGAGTTATGAAGTATCCAGTTTTATAGGACACCCAGTAGGGACCTGTGTAAGATTGGTAATGGCTCCCACAGTTTGCACTTGCCGTTCCTGACCTTTGCACCAGGAGTCAGGTGATTACAATAGCATTCATTAGTGTGGTCTAATTCCCCTTTCTCTACCTTGTTCTACAGACATTCAAGCCTAACAAGGCTTTTGAGCGTGGTTTGTTAACTTTCACGGAGAGCTGCCTAGCTGCACACTCAGCAGAAGACTCTCTGCCTTCACGCAAGGGTGGAGCGTCACAAACCAGAAGTTGAAAACTGCTGTCCTTACTGGAGCAGAACTAAGTGGATTAAGTTCTTACCTTAGAGCACGGTAGGCAGACTATGACCTGCAGGCCGAACCTGGCTAATCACCTGTGTGTACACAACCCAGGAAATAATGATGATCTGGTGATCTTCACATTTTTTAATGGTTAAGGTGGGGAAGACTATTTAGAGAGGTGAAAATTATGGAAGTTCAAGTTACGGTGTAAGAATATTCAGTGACATGGGAAAATTATGTGAATTCTAATCCTAGCCTACATGAAGTTTAACTCAGAACATGACCAGTGAGTCTGTTAACAGGGCATCTAGGCATTAGAGCCAAAGAGTGGAGATGAGCAATTGCAGTAGAGACAGAATGGCCCCCAAAGCTACATTATATACTGTCTGCTCTTCTGTATTCTTTTTATTTACTCATCTCTCATACAACACATCCCAATCACCATTCCCCCTCCCCCACTCCTCCAAGTCCCCCATCCCCACACACACCTCCCCTCTCTCCCTGACCCACTGTTCCTCCATTTCCCTTCTGAGAAGAGCAGGCCTTCCAGGGATATCAACAAAATATGACCTAACAAGATGCTTTAAGACTAGGTACAAACTCTCATATCAAAGCTGGGTGAGGCAGCCCAGTAGGAGGAAAAGGGTCCTAAGAGCAGGCAAAAGAGTCAGAGATAGGGGAAAGGTTTTGCATGCACAGAGCTTGTTTGAGCTGCCGAGGCACTAACAATGGATACCCAGAAAGACGTCCAACCCCCAAAGCAGCAGCCGATGATATATATTTGTGGAGAGTGTCACACCGAAAATGAAATAAAGTCCAGAAATCCAATCAGATGCAGAGAATGTAGATACAGAATAATGTACAAGAAAAGGACTAAAAGATTGGTGGTTTTTGATGCTCGGTGAAAACGTGAAATTCAGGAATTTCTTCGTTCAAACATTTGCCCCACTGATGCTTCTCTGTGTAGTTTTACGACTACAACTGTATACCTATGGTTTCACATTAGAAATGTGATTGTATTTCAATACTTGTATAAAGGAAGTTTTGGTTTAGCATATGACTTTTAATTTATTGTGCCTATAATCTCTCACACAATGAAGATTAAAGTTGTTCCCCCCCCCCAAAAAAAAGAGTCAGAGATAGCCTCACCCTCGTTCCCACTGTTAAGAGTCCCACAAATATGCCGAGCTAAACAACCACATTTATAACACAGACCCATGCAGGCTCCATGATTGCTAGTTCAGTCTCTGTGGGCCCCTATAAGCCCTATAACCTTACTTGGTGACAGACAATGGCCAGTTCAGGCTCTGCATCCTCCATTACTAGATGGCCTCACTCAGTGTCACCCCCATAGGTTCCAGGAAGCTTCCACTGCACTAGGTGTCCACACCACCTCCAAATGTCTCCTGATTCCAATCGTTTCTCCCTGTGCTTGGGCATGGGGTATTTGCCTGAGGAAATGAAAGAGTCGGGGAGATCCATGGGCAGCTGGCCCATCTGATCTTCTCACTGTCCACTCTTTAGAGAAAACACTTGGACTGCCTTATGTAGGGCATAAGCCAGTGGTTCTCAACTTGTGAGTTGTGTCAAATGACCCCTTCACAGGAGTCACCTAGGGTCATTCAACAACATAGATATGCATTATGAGTCATTAGAATAGCAAATATACAGTTATGAATCAGCAGTGAACATAATTTTACAGTTGGAGATCACCACAATATGAGAAATCGTATTAAAGGGGAATAGCATTAGGAAGATTGAGAATCGCTGGCAGAAGCATTTCTACACAGGCTCAACATTTCCTTTGCCATCATTAAACTCCTCTTCTTGAAGTGTATTACCAGTCGACATCAGTTCATCTTTCGATACCATCTGGGCTCTGTGCTGGGTGTTTGCATCTGTTATCTGATGCCCCAGAAATGGCTGCGGGCTCCTCAGGACAAAGTCATGGAACGGAAGACAGATTCAAGGTGGGTCTGAGCTCCTGGAGGAAAAGTCGTCACGACTTTCTCCGTCCTGTCTTTGTCTCTGTCTCTGGTCATGTCATCGTGTGTCCCTCCCAGAGCTCCCTCATCCCCCCACCCCATCTCTGACCTTGTTTCTCTCTCTTCAGTAGTCAGACGTCAGACCATTGTGGTGTGTAGTAACTGTCTTTAAAGGGTTTCTAGTAAATCTAAAAGAGGCACTGGGTGGTGAATGAAAGTTGTTGTAAAACAACAACAACAACGACGACGACAAACTTCTACAAAAGCTGCTTAACTGATTAGAGCTGCAATGATTGTGGAAGGTTCAGAATGTTACAGGTCCAGAGTCTAATTAAAATTGCTACCTTTAGCGCCCTTACATGATATCTATTATCAACTTCTATATGTGGCCTAACATCTTTGTTACTATTAGATAAACCCTTTGAAACCTATAAACAGACCCATAGCTTCTACCAACACCCCCAAAGCCATCTAAGGTAGAGTGGACATTTCTCCACTTTGGTCTAGTCTGTCTGCCTGACATTCCTACTAATACGTTTGGAAAGTATGTTGACTTATGACTCTTTTTGTTCTGTTACCATGAAAATTTCATGAAGCAACTGTCACATTGTAACATAGAATTTGGGGTACCCTGAATCTGTGTTCATGGCCCATAAACACCCATATTTAGCTCCAGCATAAACTACCTCTGTCCCCTGTGTCTTCTCAGGTAGTCACCACCCTATGTTTTAGACAATGTCTCTCCCTGAACCTGGAGCACATAGATTCGGATAGACTGGCTGAGCAGCCAGCCTGGGGACTCCAGGGCTGGGATTACAGATGCAGGTCTACCAAACTAGGTGTTTTATGTGGGTGATGGCGTTCTGAACTCAGCCCCTCATGTTTGCATAGCAGAGACCTTACCATAGCAGGCACTGAGCCATCTCCCTGGTCCCTGGTCCCCTGCTCTATCTTCTTAACATCAGTGCAGATAAAATAGAGAGATTTCCTATGAATCATTTTTACATCCAAGTTATTGGCAGGCCTATCTAAATAAACTCTTAAGGGAAGGGATGAAGATCTGGTTTTGCAATCTTGTCATCTTTGGAATAGTTTAGATTACTGTGCCATCCTGTAATCTTCTGGCAAAAATCATGTAACAGAGTAGATGCCAAAGAAGGAAAGAAAAGGAAAAAAAAATCTACAAAACAGCCATTTTTCCCATGAAGAAATGGCTTCTTCTGAGAAGCTTCAACCAAGGTGCTTTCTCCATGTGCCTCCCTGTCGCAGGTACTTCACATCCTCGGAGATCTATGATGCTTCCTTCTTCCTTTCACGTGCTGTTTTAAATTGGAAAGTGGGCAGTTAGGATAGTTTCCTTTCCTTAAAAACATAATCAGCGTTCGCGGGCCTCAGCAGTTAAGAGTGCTTGGTGTTCTTCTGCATCACTGGAGTTGATTCCCAGCACCCACATGGCAGCTCACAACCATCTGTAACTGCAGTTCCAGGGAATCCAACACCCTCTTCTGGCTTCTGTGGACACCCATGCAGGCACACAGCTTAAAAAAATAAAAACAAATATTTTGTTAAAAAATAATGTTTTGACAGGAATGGGGGAAGGGGTCCAAAGTTAATCCTCAACGGTCTCAAAAAACAGTTAGTGTCTACCTAACAAAAGGACTAAAAAATTAATTTGAAATCAAACGCATTGTTAATCCAAGACTCGGAGGCAGTGCACCCTCAGGTTGTATTAACATGCCTCTAGTTTGGTTCTGAACATGTAACGTGCACACATTGAAGTCCCTCACACCCAACAATCCAATACAGCATGCCATAAATTTCTGTATTTTCCTATTACGTACACCATTTTCTGCTCTCATGGAAACATAATTATCTAGTTATGGAGAACAAAGCCTTTTAATTTTTTTTGCCGTTCTTCAGCGTGATCAAATGGGGCAATTCTGTCATAGAAGATTTAAAAGGTTTGTTTTAAAAAATCACTGTTTTCAGTTTTTCATTTCAGTTCCATTTTGAAATCTTTAAATGAATTTTTGGCTCTGCATAATGGCAGGATTTCCAACAATCCCTGGGATGGTGTACCGCAGTGCATGCTTCTGTCTAGTTATGCAAGCCAGTGTTTTTAGCACTAACAATTATAAATCAAATTATCAATCATCTCTGAAAAGCTATTGAAGATACTTCTAGGTCTGTTGTACCAAATAGTCAAAATCTAATTCTTACAGAAAAAGAAATCAGCACATCCATCTGGGTCAAATGTAAATTTGCCTTCATCTTTCTTAAATGGTAAAACTATATATGCCAAATTATTGCGTTAAATAAATTTCTTCATGATTGATTACTGGCAAATGTTTTATTTGTATGTTTGTATACCCAGAGTTGTGTAGAAATGTCTTAGGCTACCAGGGAACAGAAGTGGGGCAATTGGAAGAGGCCTTTCCCTAAACCTATGTTTCCCCCGCTTCACTTCCTGCCATGAATTTCGATCCTGCGCCTGTCTAATGCTTCCTTGAGGTGGGCGCATATTCCCACTCTCTGTACATGGAAATCTCCACTCTTGGCTACTGTTCAGCTTGGTCTGGTTTCATTAAACGCAATGACAGAGCAGCACATGATATTTTGGGGTTCAATAAATTGGGGTTCAATACTTACTTTCATTCCCCATGTTTCCCTGATGAGAACAGGAAACGAAAAACTCGTCAGGTAGTTTCAGGGCTGGGGAAAAAAAGGCAGCAGTTCTAGAAACGGCCATGGACCTATGAACAGTTCCTCCTTACTAGAGGCCAGAACAGAGTTCTGGTACCTGATTCTTTATTATCTCCCTGCTTAGGGAGCAATCTTGCCTTGGCCACCTCATGAGTGGGCCAATGGACTAATTACCCTTCATGCTTTACCCAATTTTTGCCATCAGTTCTATGAAAAGTCCCTGGACTAGAGGCAGAATACTATCCCATTCCGTGGCATCTGCTCCATCTCCACAGAGCTCTGCCTTCTCTCTCTGCAATGTCTTATAATAAAACTTCTGAAAGTTCAACACTGTGATCCATGAATTTCCTTCTTCACCTGAGTCAACAGAGAAAGCACCTGTTGAACCCAGGTGTATCAGTGTGTGTGTCTGTGTATGTATGTGGGAGGGAATGTATGTTTGTGTGTCTTTGTGGTATGTGTGAATATGTGTGTCTGTGCATCTGTGCATGTGTGTGTATGTGGGTATGGGAGTCTGTGTACATATGTGTATGTGTCTGTGTAGTGTATGCCTGTGTAGGGTGTATCTGTCTGTGTGATATGCCTTTGTGGGGTGTATCCCTGTGTGTCTGTGTATATATGGGAGGTACATGTGTGTGTCTATATATGTATGTATATATATATGTATGTATATATGTCTGTGAGGGATGTGCGTGTGTCTTTGAAGAATTTATGTATGTCTGTGAGGGATATGTATAAGTGTGTGCCTATGTGTATATCTATCTATGTGTTATGTGTATGTGCCTGTGTGTGTCTGTGTATATATCTGTGTGTGGTATGTGTATGTGTCTGTGTATGGTGTGTATGGTGTGTATGTGTGCGTGTGTGGTGTATGTGTCTGTGTGTGTAAGTATGTGTGCTCCATGTGAGGGATATATATGTGTGTGTCTGTGATGGATATGTGTCTGTGTATGTATGTGTGTGTCTGTATGTGTGTGTTTGTGTCTGTGTGTACTGTCAAAGCCTGCCTGCTGAGACAGGGAAGACTTACTTTCCTTTACCGGAACCAGAACATCCAAACATCCTCCCAATACTAGATCTAATCTTAGAATTGAAAGCCAACAATTTGCATGAGTTGTGACTCCAATTATGTAGTAGGAGAAAAGAGACATGAAGATTACGGTAAAAAAGAAACCCCTGACAGGAAAAGTGGGACCTCCCCTCCACCAGGGCTCTTACATGAGTAAGAGATGGCAAGTTTGAGAAAAGCCTGGGGTAAATTCAGGTGGGGTGAAGACAGTGCCATGGCAAGGATCTGTACAAAGGCCATGACTTTTATGGCCCAGCACAGTGAACTTCTAACCTTTCTCCAGCTCTGGCTCACTTCTAAAGCTACTGTCTCATCCAGAGCAGTATGGGTTTTTACAATGGGCCTGAGGTGATTTAATTGTTCTGGGGAAGAGTTTCCCCCACAGTGACAGGGAATGACTGAAACAAATTTGATTTGGAGGTCTGTAAGTGGCTTCCCTACGGCAAAACCAAAAGGGTTTACTTATTTATTTCCCATTAATCTGAACCTGTAAGCTATAAGGCCTACTCTGCCCCCAAATCCTGTGACCTAAGAGGAACACTGAACCACAGGCTGCAGCTGCACAGAGAGGGCCAAGAGGTGAGTGATCAGCCAGTAAGCTGGACACCCCATTCTCTAGGCCCTTAGGAGTGGGGCAAAACCCCAGGCCTAGGCAAGCTTCCTGCAGGTAAACTGTCCCAAATCCCCCTTTGGCCCATCGATCCAGCCCTGTAAGGTACAAGACCTACTCTGCCCCAAACCCATCCATCCCCTGCTACCTCAGAGGAACTCTGAACCACAGGCTGCAGCTGCACATAAAGGACCAAGAGGCTGCAACTGCACACAGCGAACCAAGTGAGTGGGCTAAGAGAGACCCCAGCAGCTCCCTGAGACCCAGACAGGGACTGCACAGAGTAGACTAAGAGCAGCTCCCCAAGACACAGACAGCAACTGCAAGGATTGGAAAAAGGTGCAAAGACACTGCTGGTACCAATTAGAGGAAGAGACGGGTAGGCGCCAGTGCAAAAATTCATTCAACAACCTAAAAAGCAATGTGGTAATGCCAGAACCCAGTGGTCATACAATAGGAAGACCTGATCATCCTAATCAAGAAGAAGCAGAAGAAAACTCTCTTAAACGTAACTTTAAGAAGATTGATAGAGACCCTTAAGGAGGAAATGAAAAATTCCCTTAAAGAAATGGAGGAAAAGACAAACAAAAAATTGGAAGAAATCAATAAATCTCTTAAAGGAACTCAAGAAAACCAAGAAAAACAGAACAGCCAACTAATACTTTATTGTGTAAATGTACCACATTTTCCTTATCCATTCTTCAGCTGAGGAGCATTTAGGTTGTTTCCAGGTGCTGGCTATTACAAATAATGCTGCTCTAAACATAGCTGAACAAATTAATACAGATCCTGAGGCAGAAAGACAACACATTTAATCCAGATCTAATCTGTGTTATGCCTTTTGTTTGCAGCTTGTTTGAAGATACAGAAAAAGGAAGCTTTGCTCTTTGACTGTTTGCTCTTGCCCTTGATAGACAGTCAATTACTTCACTGGAATCAGAGCCTATTTCAGGATTCCAGCATATACTGAACACCAGCTGAGACTTCCAGCCTTGTGGACTGAGCAACTTCTAGATTCTTGAACTTTCCATTTATAGACAGTCATTGTTGGGTTAGCTGGACTGCAGCCTGTTTGACATTCTAATAAATTCCATAAACTTATGGAATTTATATATACATATATAGTGAATATAGTGTATATGTGAGAGACCCAATCTATAAGTTCTATTACTGTAGAGAATCCTGATATATATATATATATATATATACCTAGTATAGCTGTCGTTAATATTGACGGAGAAATAAGTACATCACAGACAAGCAAAATCCAAGGGGGCCATTACTATAATATTACTGCAGAAGATACTTATCCAACAAGACCCCAGACCTTAGTAAGCCCTGAGACCTTAGCACAACTGACTCCATGATGAAAGTGTCATTCAGGCCATAAAACTCAACATGTAGACAATACCACCTGCCAAAATGAGCGCAAAGATGTAATCCATCAAAATCTATAGTGATGGGAAACTCTCTCAATGCTCCTGCTTTAATTGTATCGAATTACATTCTCTAGGCCATCAGTACTTATCTCAGCTTCTTCTTCTAGCCAGGAAACTTTTAGGCATTATCTGTTCATTGTTTCCTATCTATTATTCCTAAAGATAATCCTTTGTCTATTTACCCCCAGAATAAAACATTCTACCAAGGAGGCAGTTTCTGGACAGTTATCCAAGTTTTCAAAGCTTGCATCAATGTTCTTCTTTCTGTGAGTCAGGCTCACTAGTCCAGGCTGCTGGCTCTATGTGCACTAATTTCTGTTTGGAAAACCTAAAGAAAAGTTTAGCTACTCTCACTGTTCAAAATATTCTTGTTTGTTTGTTTTGTTTCCAAGACAGGGTTTTTTTGTGCTGCTTTGACTGTTCTGGAACTCACTCTATAGACCATGGCTGGCCTTGAAGATATCAGCCTTTCTCTGCCCCCCTGAGTTCTGGGATTAAAGGCATCCATCGCTACTGCCCAGGTCAAAAATATTCTTTGTCCTGGGTTTACTTTCACTTTATTATGTTTTGTTTTAAATTTTATAAATTGAAAACTGCTTTATGACTGGTTTCCAACATCTTAAGGCACACAAAGAGAAGTGGATTTCTTTGACTCAAGTGGAATAAATATGTGTGAAAATTATTAGTTGTGATGCTACTGTGCTCTTTATTATTATACTAAGTGGATATAAGAAATCTATAGTGAATTTGGTGAGGATGGTTGGGTAGTAGAGCCTTTAGTTGGAATACTAAAGTCCCCAGATTAGGTCACTAGCACCACATGCACACACACACACACACACACACACCACCATGTAATGATAAAATATAAGTGGAGCATATTTATTTTTCTTCTAAAGAACCATCTAGAATAGAATCTTGTCCTACCTAGAAAAAGAATTCTAAAGTCTGTGGACAGGAAAAAAACATTTACTTTCCATACTTTAAAAAAATAATCAAATACAGTATTCATATTTTTGTCTCTATAATGCTTTCTGATGTGTACAAAATATACAAAATACAATGAAGGATGCAAATGGCAAGTTTGCTTGTAGTGTGTTAATTCCATTAGAAGGATAAATAAATTAGGTCTACAATATGTATAAATAATGTAATTCTATTGAGCCTCATTTCCTTTAAGCTAGTAATGATGATGGTGTGGACAGTATGCAATGTGGCTCCTAGCAGACACTGTAGTAACTGAGAAGTCCTTTCCATATTGCTCAGCCACCCTCAGCCAACTCATTTCAAAGTGTATTTCCAGTGTCTCAGAACAAGAGTCAACACAAAATTTTAGTAATGCTACTCTATTTATCCTCTTGCTTTATAATTCCCTGTGATTAGCCCTCCTTCTCACCTAGGATCTTTGTGTTTTACCAATGCTCTGAAACAGGACTTGGTGAAGATGGAGGACCCTCTCTTTGGCATTTCTCCCCCAAGTCTCTCATTCCCCTCGAGCCCTTTGATAGATCGGTGATGTACTCAGGTTCTGGTTTTCATTTGTTGGCTTCAGGCTTCACTCCATCTCAGCCTCTCACGCTTTCTAAACAGTGTTTCTCTTTCTCACCCACCCACAGAGATGGGCTAATGTAAGATTATTAACTCATGCTCTTGACTTATTGAATAAGACAGAAAGAGAACAATAATAGCAATCATAAATCTCATACAAAAGCTACCTGGACTAGCCAGCTGCGTTGGCACATTTTTGTAATCCCAACAGGAGGATGGTAAGCCCGGGACCAGCCCAGACTACATAGCAAAACCCATCTAAAATAAATAATAAGAAAAGTTGCTAGGACTGGAGTATTTTAAAATTAAACTCTGGAGTCAGTGAAGGTAATCTTACACATTCCTTAGGTCCCAGAATTCCACAAGGAGGCAGGGAACCTAGTGTGTTAGAATGGATGTGATTTTATTAGGAAAATATTATATGTCTAGAAACAACTTAAAGTTGGTAGTGGAGTTTTGTTGAAGAAAGTTGGGGAGGGGAGGCTTCAAAGCAATGGTCAGAAGTTCAAGAACAGTGGATCATCAAGATGTCTGCAAAACCAGACGTGACCTAAAGTCTATGAAGCTCCTGGGAGCCCGGAATGAAAAAAGCACTGCTGGTCCCAGGCTCAAATGGAAGCCTGAAACCAGCCTTCCCTTTGTTTACATTGAAAGTAATCAGCCATGTATGAGGCCTGTGTCGGGATAAAGAGCCCACAAAACTAGCAAAGATGAAAAAGTCTAATCAGTGCTTTTCAATCATGTCAAAAAGAAAAAAACTAAATAATATGAATTGCTAATTGAGCAATTACTTATAGTGAATAAAGTTTTGTAGAACTGGAAAACAATAATATATGGTCTCGAGCCTTCTGCGATGTTTTAGAAGTCACACGATGCTAACTACTAACTAGAAAGACATGCTGGGCAGGGGCTTTTAATATGATAAATATTCTAGTATCAGAAGGAAAATTCCAACCCAAGGAAGTTGCCTACATCAACAAAAACACAGACAATTGATGATCTCACAGCACAACATCTCACAGATACACAGATATGTGTTCTTCTTCCCCTCCCTCCCTCCCCCTCTTTTTCCAACCATGAGGTGAACAGTCTTTGCTTGATAAGCAATGGAATAAGGTAACCATGTGCCGAAACCGCCAGCAGCAATAGCCAAAACAGACTTTTCCTACCACTTTATCCTTAGTATTTTGTCACAGCTACAGAAAGCTAACCCCCAAAGACAACTGATTATTTAAAGTTAATTTTATAACATTATATTACAATATTTATGGTCTATGTAAAAATAAAATACATGGCAACAATAGCCCTGGGATGACTAATTGTTATTGTCAATTTAGAATCCCATCGAAACAAATCTCTTGGGATCTGTGAGAGGGAATGTGTAGATTAGGTTAACTGAGGTGGGGAGACCCACCCTCAATGTGGATAGTACCATTCTGTGGGCTGTGGTCCTGGGATGAATAAAAATAAGAAAAAGAGAAAAATTATTCACTGCCCTCTGCCCTCTGACGACGGACACTGTTAGTCAGGGTTCTCTAGAGGAAAAGGATTTGTAGAATAAATCTCTCCTCTCTCTCTTTCTCTCTCTCCATACATACATGCATACATACATACATACAGGATTTATTAAAATGACTTACAGACTATGGCCCAACTCATCCAATAATATCTGGCTATGAATGGAAAATCCGAGAATTCAGTAGTTCAATCCAAAGGCTGGATGTCCCAGCTGGTCTACAGTAAATGCTGAAGTGAACTCTAATGCCAGTGAGGAATGGACTTTCTATCAAGATGAGAGCAAGTGGCAAAGAACTGAAGCTTCCTTCTCCCATGTTATATAGAAGGTGTGGCCCAGGTTAAAGGCATGTGTCTGCCTCCTCTAGATCTGGATTAAAGGTGTGTGTCTTCCTGCCTCAAGATCTAGATTAGAAGTGGATCTACCTACTTCAAATTAAGCAAACATCCATCACAGGTGTGCTCTCCGTTTTTGGACGTTAGTTATTTCAGACGTGGTCAAGTGGCTAAGAATAGCCATCATGGCTACACTGTGACCAGGTGCCTCTGCTCCTGCTGCCCTATCTTCCCTTCCATCACAGGCTGTATTCCTTGGAACTGCAAGCAAAAATAAACCACCTCTCTCCTAAGTTTCTTTGTGTTGGGTATTTGATCATAGCAACAAGTCAAGCAACTAGTATAAGCCACAGAAGTTAGCATAATACTAAGTGGACTGGTGTTAAGATGTAGAGACTAATGCTTAGAGCAATCAGTAACAAAATATAAATACGTATCGGCTCTAATTAGCTTTAATTATCAACTTAACACAACCTAGAATCATTTGCGAGTCGAGTTTTACTGCAGGATTCTTTAGATCAGGTTGTCCTGTGGTCGTGTCCATAGAGGGGGTTGTTTTGTTGTTCACTGATAAAGGGATGATATAGGGAGACCCAATCCATTCCGCCACTCCCTAAGCAGGGAATTCTGAACAGTGTAAGACAGAAGAAAGCTAACTGAGAGCAAAGAAGCAAGGATGTGTTCATTCTCTCCTTGCTAATGGCGAAGGATACCATGTGACTAACTGCTTGAGTTCCTGCCTCGACTTCCCTGAAATGCAGGATTACAGCCTAGAATGGTTAAGTCGCATAAACCCTTTCTTCCCCTAACTTGCTTTATGCCAGGGTACTTCACCATAGCAACAGAAATGGAACGAGAACAGAATTTCTAAACAGAGTACTTGAACATATTTGATATGAATTTAAACGACGTTAGAAAATTGTTATAAATACATAATAGGTATAAAACTGTAGCTGTCTAGACCGTTCAAAGCTAATGACGGGGAAAAAAACCTAATGACGGATCTAGCGATGCTCTGCGCTTCAGGAATTGTCATGTTTGTGGTGGGTGTAATTAATGCAGGAAGCAATCAGACTTTCTAGGCTGCTGGTCTGCAGTGTGTCAGCAATAGCACTGTCTGGGCAGGAGCCGGTCAGAAATCCACAGTAGATTTCTACCAGATCCAGAATTGGCTGTGTCTCTCCTGGATTCTTACACAAATTTAAATAAGAGAAACAGGGCCGGGAGATGGTTCAGTAAGTAGAATGCTTGCCACCAATCCTGAAGGCCCGTGCACCCACCCACCCACACACACACAAATGATAAAAAGGAAATAAAATTTTGAGTATTGCTGTAGCGTTTCCTCCCAGGGATTGTTTCAAATGTGTGTTAGTGATGTAGAGATTTGAATACTACCGAGTCTTCCTAGTGATACACGTCTCCCTGAAAACATGCCTAAATCTGGCAATGCTCCTAAATCTTATTACATCTCAGAGACAAAGTTTCATTTCTGGCTTTTAAAAAATCTTTTATTTATTCTTTGATAATCTCAAATATGCAAACATCATATTTTGATCCAGCCTACCCCCATTCTCTGACCCAACTCTGTTCTGGTTTTTTAAAGTGAATCTGCATGAGGAACCACCACTCAGATCTTTTATTTCTTGGTGTTATCACACAAGTCATGTTAGAACCACTGAAGTTTGGATTACAAACTTGTTACTTACTATACATTCAGCTGGAGACAAGAACCGAACGTGAGCCTCTGACTCATTCTGCTTTCTGTGATAACAAACTCATGGATTTAAAATAAAATGTTTCAAGACCAAATATTTTATCTGGATGTGTTTGAAGAGCTAAACTATTTCTGTTGAAACTGCCTATAAGCAAACATTCCCAATATAAAACATCTGTTTGGGATCATTTCTGGGTTAAAGACAAATATTTGCAAAAGGTAGGGAGGACTGTGGGAAAGACTGTTATTCTAAGTACCGTCTTTCCATGCTGTTGCCTTCCTGAAGTATGGCGTAGACGTGTTCACCCTATTAACACGGGATTCAAGATTCCCGTCATACTTGGTAATATGTATGTCTGCACATGCATAGATTCTCATGTTGGTCTATTTTGGAAGAGGAGGATAGAGAGTGGAGGAAGTGTGGGTTGGACATAGCTGTAGAAACACTTTAGGAGTCAAAATCTAGGGAAATATGGATTTATGTGTCTTCATGCTTCCTGCAGGGTGTGTGAAATCTTTCTGTCTTTGTGTTGCTTTCATTGGCTAATAAAGAAGCTGCTTTCAGCCAGGCTGGAAGAGATATAGAGAGAGTAGGAGAAGCCATGTAGCTGCCGCCAGAGACAGACACCTCCACTGGAGGCCGTTGAAACTTTGCCCGTAGGTCACAACCTCATGGTCATTCACAGATTAATGGAGACGGGTTAATTTAGGATATAAGAGCTAGCTAGCAATACGTTTAAGCTATTGGCCAAACAGTATTGCAAATAATATAGTTTCTGTATGATTATTTCGGTTCTGGGCAGCCGGGAACAAACAAGCAGCCTTCCCCAACACCTGCAGATGGTCTCTAGATTAAAGTGAAAAAGACCAAGTTGCCTGCCATTGACTTTGCGAGTACTGTGGGAAGAGGTTCCATTCTCAACATCTTGCAGAGCAACCAGTCAAAACATTATACCCTATAGTCTAATTTTCTTCGCGGAAAGTACTAGAGCTTAAGGCTTCATAATCAGATTCAGGTTTTCAGTCTCAGCTACATGATTGGAACCATCTAGGTCTGGAGCTATAAAGGCTGTGGTGCCCACATCTCTTCCCTGCTATTCTGACTGAATTGCTCAGAATGTATTACCTCATTATTGTGGTGGTTAACCGTGCCCCACATGACCACTGATGAACTGGGGGTCTCTATACCACAACTCTGGTCCTCACATTGCCTTTTCTAAAGGTAAGTGATCATCAGGTGGCTTTATTCCTTCTTTGTCTCCTCAAACTACCCACTTCAGCTCTTTTCTAAGCCTGGGTCTTTCTGATCAGTGAATGCGTTTTTAATCTTTTGAGTCTTAGAAATTACTATGGGCTGACTGTTCTCCCCAAGTGTCTTATGCTGAAGTTTTAATACAGAGGAACTCCATCTCAGGCATTATCTAAAGATAGGACCATTAATGAGGCACCCGAGATGACCTCATAAGAAGCTATCAGTGGGTATTAACTTTGTTATTAGAGTAAGAAGCTGTAGCATGCTACTGTACAGTAGGGTAACAATTGAGAACAATAAGATTCCGTTCATTTTTAAAAAGAAAAGATTTTAAAAGTTCATGAAAAAAATCATAAACATCTGAAAATACTGACACATTTTATCCAATTTAAATGTTAATAAGGTGTATATTACATGCATCATAATTAATATGTATAATTCTTTTTAAATTTTGTATTATTGCTATTTGTGTGTGTGCACACACATATGTGTATATGTATACATGATGTCTGTATGGGCCAAGCATGGAAATGTATACCTTTAATCATTAGAGAGGCAGAGGCCCTCTATGGCTATGCCACCCTGAACACACCTGATCTTGTCTGATCTCAGAAGCTAAGCAGGGCCGGGCCTGGTTAGTACTTGGATAGGAGAGGCAGAAGCCAGCAGGACAGCTGGTCTACTTACATAGTGAGTTTTAGACAAGCCAAAACAAAAAAAGTAAGACTTGGCCTCACAAACACCAAACACACATGATGCATGTATGAACACATGTGACATGGTGTGTGTGTGGAGGTCAGAGAATAGCCTTATGGAGTTGATTCCATCTTTAGGAAGCCTCTAATGATTACAAAGAAGAGTTGTCCCATCTCATAAACCAAAATTTAGATCACGAATAAAATAAACCCTTTCTGTCCCAAGTTGCTTTTGGTGTTTTATCATAGCAGTAGGAAGGAAACTAGGACATAGTAATTGTATTTATCTTACCATTATATCTGTCTATCAATTGTTTACTTAATTCCACATGGACTCGTACATTTTAAAAGTAAATTTTATTGTGTATATTTGAGTTTTATGATATATTATACAATGAATAATAACATTGTAATTAAAGTGACATACATTAACATACACTCACAAGCTTTTTTAAGTATGACAGGCAACGTTAAAATCTACTTATGTAATCTGAATACCTAATATAATTTAACTAATCATACTCTTTATGATGTACATACTTGTTACTATTGGTGTGTTATTACTAGCAATGGACCCTCCAGAATTACAATTTCCTGGGAAACAAGTCTGTGAACCTAGCAACCTTCTATGGAATATCTAGATTTACCACTTGGGAATATGCTGCCGAACACTTTTTCT
Organism: Chionomys nivalis; assembly: GCF_950005125.1. Taxonomy (NCBI): domain Eukaryota; kingdom Metazoa; phylum Chordata; class Mammalia; order Rodentia; family Cricetidae; genus Chionomys; species Chionomys nivalis. The sequence continues at coordinate 19,597,981 of NC_080109.1, forward strand.
ATTTGAATGCTGCAGCTGACCCCCTAGTCCTGGTTGACCTATTCAGGGATTCTACCTTTTCTGTTATCATTCAGAAGCCAATCCCTTCAGAGACTCCATTTGTTTCAGATAATTTGCATGATATTTTTTGGCAGTCTTGACAACACATACACAGGAACTTTTGTGTTGTGCAAATGTACAGAAAATGGGTGGCATCTTTTTTTCTTATCTTGTCTTGAACACTTCTAAAGAGAAAAAGGGAACAGTTAAGGCGGACTATAAGACACTGGGTGAAACACGGGCAGCAAAGGAGATGTAGATGCCCCTTGATGGTGATGGAGACAAAGACAGCTTCTGCTTATCTGTTTACTTCCACACTCCATGCTCAGAATCTCTAGATAAGCCATTTCATTTAATTACCTCTCAAGTATTTTGATTTGGTATTATGTATCCTTACCATACACATAAGAAACTGCTGTGGTAGGGGATTAGATCTCCAGCAAGCCGGGTAGCAGTAATTTTCACTCCAAAGTATCTAATTAAAAGCCAGAAATCTTTCATTTTTATTTAGTAAAATGCACAAAATGAAAAGAGCCCTCTTACAAACAGCTTGATGAGTTACCGCAAAGAGAAGCCCCTGTATAAGCACTAAGCGGATCAGGAAAAAGAGCACCCCAGAAGAGCTTCTCTGGTCCCCATCACCAGTCCACTCCCACAAAGATGGCCACTGCCTCCATGTCTAACAACAAAGACTGTTTCCCCTGCGTTGTCCTTCCAGAAACCAAGCCACATGGAATGCACTCCCCTGTGCCTCACTTCTTGTGTAAAGCATCATTTTATGAGATGCTCTCAAAAACCTTTCAGTGTGTGGAACGATTTAGAGGAGTCAGTTCCCGCCTTCCACGCCTTCCTCCATGGGTTCTGAAGACTCAGCCTAGGCCGCCAGGTTAGCCAGGCAAGTGATTCTCCTGCCTGAGCTATCTTTCTGGCCTGTAACATCTTCTTGGTGAGTTGTGCAGCAATACTTTATATATTCTCTTCACTAGAGAGTAGTCACTGTCTGATATGATAGCATACTTCATCCTCATCCCATTATTGATAGGCATTCAGGAGATTATTTTTTAAAAGACAGTTTTGTTGCACGTATAGCTGAAGCCACCATGGGTAAGTCATGAGGCAGTCATGGCAGCTTTAGGTTACATACACAGGGGTGGGAAGACAATCTCACCACGACTCTGTTCAACTTTGATCACACAATATGGCCGTGTTTGCCAATTTTCAATGAATCTGCTCCTTTTTCCTTTCTATATTTGTTAAAAGCAAGTGACTAAGCCTAGCCCATGTTCAATATGGGACAGATAATGGAAGACTTGATATGTTTATGTTGAAATGCCATGAGCAATACATATTTTGAGTGGATCCCTTGCTTAATGCAAATGCTTTCACACTTTGGCATCTGATTTTATAGCTGTACTTACAGTAGTTCTTACTGTGGTGTTCTGATAGTGAACTCCTGTTTCCTTCATTCCCTCTGCACTCAACATTTATAATTCAAAGTAGACTTAGCCCTCTCTGTTTATCTATGTATGTCACTCACTGTCAAGAATGTTTTATTTATTTTGGGATTATATTCCAATATAATCATTTGTTTTTTTTTTTGCTAAGCTATTCAAACCTTGATCATTGGGACCTTTCCGTTGGTTCTTAGAAGCCTATGACAAACTTCCTCCTTTTTGTTTCTTTTTGGACATTTCTTCTTAATCAACTGAAGTTTAACTTTGACATTATAAAATTCCCCTAAACATATATACCAGTTCAGTTTTCAAATATGATATATATGATATAAGATACTTTAGTAATTTACAGGGCTGTGAACTATTAACACAGTCTAATTATAGACTATTCCCCCGTCCCACCCCAAATAAACCGTATCTCCATCTGTTGTGAATTCTCATTCCAAATCTCAGACCAAGACAATCGCTAATCTGTCTCTATAAATTTGTTTGTACTGGTCACATTCCTACCTCCTGGCACTGTAAGACACTCCAGGCTTTGATCATATTTTCTGTGCCTTAACCCTAGAAATGACCATTTACTTAAGGAACACTACTTTGTTGTTAGGAGGATGTTATTCAATAACATCTAACACCTAAACTGGACACAGTAACACATACTAGTAATCCCGCAACTCAGAAAGCTGAGGTCGTCTTGAGCTACACAGCGGGACCCTATCTAAAAATAACTCAATCAGTCATTCAGTTAATTAATCCAAGATGCGGGTGTTAGGTGTGCTTGTATTACTTAAGTACATTACTTCTAGCTTCAGTTAGTGAAACAGAGGCAGGTGATACATGTGTATCTATTCATGTATATATTTATGTGCTGGCTATTTTTATGTCAGCTTCACACAAACTTGAGACATCAGAGAGTGGGGAGCCTCAGTTGAGAAAATGCTTCCATAAGATTGGGCTGTAGGCAAGTTTGTAGGACATTTTCTTAATTAGTGATGGATGGGGGAGAGTCCAGTCCAGAGTGGGTGGGGCCATCCCTGGGCTGGTGGTCCTGGATTCTCTAAGAAAGCAAGCTGAGCAAGCCATGGGAAGAAATTCAGAAACCAGATTCCTCCATGACCTCTGCATCAGCCCCTGCCTCACCCCTTCCTCCCCAAGCTGCTTCAGTTATGGTGTTTTATTACAGCAGCAGTAATTAACACAGTAATTAACAGTAACTAACACAGCTTTTATCTGTATTTTGGTCCTATCTATATGCTAAGTTAGTACCCATATCTGTGGTTCTAATCTGATACCTTCGATATATAGTTTTATATGATGTGATTAAACACTATGCCCAAAGCAACTTCTAGAAGAGTTTCATTGGGTTTACCATTCCAGAGGCTTAGAGCCCATGATAGTTGGAGGGAGTCCATGTGAAATGGAGACAACAGAAGTCAGGCATGGTGATTGGGGCAGCAGCTGAGAGCTCACATCTTGAACTTTAAGCAAGGAGCAAAGTGAACAAACTCAACAATGGTATGAGTCTTCAAACTCTCAGAGTTCACCTTCAGTGATGATTATCCTCTAACAAGGCCATACCTCCTAAGCCTCCCAAAGAGCATCACCACTGTGTGACCAACCAAGTTCTCAAACGCTCATGACTATGGGAACATCCAAACCACTATAACAGGATGCGCTTTAGCCTTTCTCCTTCACTTATTTATCTCTGACAGCAAGAAATGTGGCTTTCATTATTTACAATATATTTCCTTGTTAATTGGTAAGACTCAAAAGATATATGTCAATATGTTAGCCAGTAGTTGGAGCCTGTCCTGGATCTAACTCTTGTAGACCAGGCTGGTCTTGAACTGACAGAGATTCGCCTGCCTCTACCTCCCAAGTACTGGGATTAAAGGCCTGGTGGTGGGGGGGCAGAGAGATTCTTTATAGAAATAAAGATCTGCCTGTTTTGGTGATGTAGACCAACCCTAGTCCTCATGGGGCAGAGACAGGAATATCTCTGTGAATTAAAGGCCAGCAGGTCTCCACAGTAAATCTATGACAGCCAGAACTACACAGTGAGATCCCATCTTAAAAAAAAAAAAATGAAGAGGGGAAGGAAGAAAAATAAAGATCTCAAAATCCTTACCTTGAATGGTCTACATAAAAAGTGACAACCGACTTTAGCAAAAACACACAGAGCATATGGGGGCAGAAAGGGGGTAGAAGAGAGGAATAAAAGGCGGGATGAGACAGGAACTCACTCTCTTTTCAATCTGAAGATTTCATAGAGGTAAGAGCTCTCTAGTGGCTTAGCTGCTTTGTTTTTCTGATTGTCAGGTTGATATCTGTCTCTGAGTTTTTATTATTTGTGAAGTTTGATTTTCAAAACCTTGGAAAAAGCATAAAGATTCCCTCTTTACCAGAAAAATACAGACTTAAGAAAATACAATCACAAAGCATACATTTGACATATTACTCATTTAGACTCTAGTAGCTGCAGAATGTAGATAGAAACTTTGGTAATAAAATGTGGTAGATGGTTTTTAAGCTAAATGGCAAGGGCTTTATAAAAGAAGTCGTGAGGCAGATAACTACTCAACTGCATCTGGCAATCAGGAGGCAAATTCACAGCAATGCCCATCGGGATGGCTATTTAACAAACAATAAATTTTTGGTAAGAATGCAGACAAATTTGAGCCCTGATTTTCTTGAAATCAAGAACTCAAATATTATATACCATGTTCATGGCTACTGACATAAATAGGAAAACTGCTATGTGCATCCGTACAATACAATGTCATGTTGCCTAGAAACAAGGATGCCGTGACACACAGTAGATGTCTATGTAGCTTGATATCATTCAAAGTGAAGCCAATCTAAAAGACAATTGTGTGATTTCTATGCCTACCGAGATGAAATACTTAAGAGTAACCAATAATATAATAACAGAGTGGTGCCTGGAATCGAGGGACAAATGAGTAATTAATGCTCAGTGTTCCGTCTTGACTTTTCCTGGGACAATCCGAGCAAATGTCCGCTCACCTCAAGCGGGGAACCAAAGTAACAATCCTGCCGAACTCCCAATTTGGCAAACCAATGAGTTTCTTGGATTACTTACAGTGGTGTGGGTGTGAGGGGTGGGTACAGAAACGCAGATAATCCAGAAACCACTGCACTGTCAAAAGCAAAAGCCCAGGCCAGTCCAGGAGACAGCTCACGGGCTGTATCTCTGGAGCTCTCTGCACAGGTGGCTGAGAGGTTGGAGAGTCTCCTCCAATGGTTGTTGCTGTTCCCATAACCGCGAGGAGGGGCCTTGCAAATCATTTAAGAGTCTCATTTTCCGGAATAGGTGGCCTCCTTCCTCGGTCTCCCTCCAGCAGAGAACATTCCCAGGAAGTTGCCTCCCAACAAATAGGGTAAGGAGCTTCAGTCTGAGAGGAAGAGAGTTCTGTGAACAGGTGGTAGTGGTGGTGGTAGCGGAAATAGGAATCGACTGTCACTGCTCTAGAGGCCGTGGGACCTGGGAGAATGGAGTCACTAAAGTCTCATGTAGTAGCCGCCATTGTTCAGAGCCTCAGACAATTTATACTGCGAGGGCTAAAGGTCACATGAGTACAGTTCTCACGAGTTTAAGCTGTAGACAGTCACAAGGACAAGCACATGGCAAAATCATAGTTTTCACATTTAAATGAATAACAGCAGCAAGCAATACTGAGTAATTAGAAGTAAACTCCTCTCTGCTACCTCCTGGGAGGAGCACGAAAATACATTCCAAGAACTTCTGTGTCTTGAAGAAACTGAGGCCACAAGATCCTTGTTTTGTCTTCTGGGAGTGTTCTCACAAGTGCTCGGAATTCTCTTATGAGTCCATTCCTGGACCATGTTAGACAACAACACACTGTCCTGTTTGTGTTGGGGTAATGGAGATGCTACATATGTGTATTTTAGTACAGAACTTAAAGCCACCGGAAAATAACTACATGCTTATTAGATTGCAAAACCTAATAGTTAAAAAAAAAATACTGTTAATAAATGGAAAGATGCCCATGCTGTTCTTAGAAGGGTAAGGTAGTATAGGCCTTTTAGAATGCCGTTTGGATTAGAATGGCCCTCGTCCATTCAGGTGTTTGAACAGTTGGTGGTTTTGATTGGAGGATGGCTTGAGACATTTAGTAGATGTGGCCTTTGCAGTGGTGAATTTCCAGGGTTTGCAGCCTTACTTCACTTCCTGATGGTCTCATGTCCCATCCCCCACATCTCCTCTCTCTTCTCTTTCTCTCTGCTTCATGCTTTCAGTTGAGAGTGTGATCTCTCAGCTTCCTGCCCTAGCTGCAATGTCTGCCTGCTGCTGTGTCTCCCTGCCGTGATGGACTCTGAGCCTTCTGGAACCATACTGCCCAGTTTCTATGGCTAACTAGTGTGGCTGCTGGGATTGAAGGTGTGTGTCACCACTGCTTGACCTGTGTGGCTGACTAGTGTGGCTCTTTTGCATTCTGGTCTCCAGGCAAGCTTTAGTCATTAAAATACAAATGAAATATCACTACAAGTCCAACCAAGAAGTTGAATTTTTTTCTATGAATCATCCTTTTATCATTTTTCATATAGCTCTAACTCTGCCTTTCTTTCTCCCTTCTCTTAGAATACTCACAGTGCACTTTTAGGGCAATTAGGCTTCATTACAGGATATTCACACCCTATAGCCAGAATACAACGCCTGAGTCCTTCATATATATATATATATATATATATATATATATATATATATATGTTATTTTCCTGCTTTGGAAGGCAAGGATCTCCTTTTGTGTTATAGGCATAGCTGTAACAAGAGTCAAATACTTATTACATACTTTGGAAAACTATTACAAGAATATTTACTTTCACTAGGAACAGATAGCTTATATTAAGGGCATTTTATTAAAAACATCTTTTTTTCCTCGTTTTTTAAATTTTTTTTTACATTCCAATCCCAGTTCTCCCTTCCTCTTCTCCTCCCACTCACTCCATCTCTCCCCCCCCCCAATCCGCTCCTCAGAGAGGGTAAGGCCTCCCCTGGGAAGTCAACTTAAGAACAGAACCACAGGAATTATTAAATTAGCCTAATCTTTACAACAGAAAGCACTTCTGACCTGAGTTTTTAAGCTTATTAAACTAAATTTTATTGCCTGTCTTCTTGACCTGAGATGACAGGACTCAGATGTGTTATCTCTGGGGTTTCAGGGATCTGATGTGGTGTCTGCATTTTTCTCACTTATCGGAGAAGAAGATGACTGTGTTTTTATAAGCTTTCTGTCCCTCCCCTTGGAATTCTATAACAAATACCTCGAAGGTTCAAGTGTAACCTTCTTGAAATGAAATGCTCCACCTGTGACCCCAGAATCTCTTCCCACATTTGGTAAATCCAAGAAAGCAAGTTAAGCCTCACAGGGAATTCTCTATCAGTGTGCTAGTAAGAAAGGTACAATAATCCCTAAAGCTGTTAGGACACCATTCACTGTTTGATGGCTACAAAACTGACAGTTTCTACCATATGGTCACGCCAGCCACTATTACAATAGAATACAGCAAGTATAAAGTATTTCCTCAAGCATGGGTGGGGGAAAGATGCCCCACCCAACAACGCCTGAGGCAGGTGGAAGAGTTGGCTCTGGGATCATAAGAGCTGTCCTGACTCCCCAGCTTCAAAACCCAGAAAAGCATGCTCTGCACTTTGCCTGAGAAACCCAATAAAGCCAACCCTGCTGGCGGAGGTGTTAGCACAGGTGTGGGTGAACCAGCTCTCAAGGTGTGTGGTAACTGTCTGCACTGTTCGTCTGGCATGCAGCAGTGTGGGAGGGCCCCTTATTGCCTGCAAGAGGCCAGAGCTGACCCTCCCCCTTACCAGGTACAGCACTCAGGAAAACTGGCCTGCTCCTCACCCAGACAGCACAGCAGACCTGGCTGGGTAGTTGGAGGTAAAAGTAAACCCAGCCTAAAGGTTGTGAGCAAAAGAGGCTGTCCCTATTACTCATCTGGTATGTGGCAGCATGGGTGGAGAAGAGATGCCCTCCCTCAGTGACCCTACCTCCATCAATGCCTGAGGCGGATAGAGGAACTGGTCATAAAAGCAGGAGAGCTATTCGCCCCCACACACCCGCTACTGCACTCCGGAGAGTGGCCCTTGTACCTCGCAGAAGCAGGAGAACTGGCCCCACCCGTCCCTCGGGGCTGCAAGAGGTGAACTAGCCTGGGCAATGCTAGAGAGCTCACCCTGGTGGGGAGGACAGGGGAGAACTGGTGGGCGGATCAACGCTGCAGCTGCCCAGACCCCAAACTAGGGTTATGACTTGATTTGTCCCAACATCCACCCATCTGTGGATCTGCTGGAGCACAGGAAGGGACCTGATCCACAGACCCAAAGCTGCAGGATCTCCACAACACAGGGCAACATCAGGATATCCCAGAAGAGACCCAGTGAGGGCCCAGCTTCGATGGTATAATAGAAACCAGAGGCCTCAAACCAGACCAATGACTCCACAATGAACACTTGCAAGTAACAATATATGGATAGGGACGGGGTTTACTGTGTGACTCTGTGTCACACTGCAGGTTCCATGATGAGATTTTTAATCCCTCCCCTCTTTTTTCTTTTCTGTTTCTTCTCTTAAATTTTATGTTGGGGGAGGGGTGCAGGATGGAGAGTGGGTGCGAAGGGACAGGGAAATGACTGGGATCGAGATACATGATGTAAAAGACACATAGAATAAACAGAAAGAAAGAGCTCAATTCCTCATAGAAAAGCAACGGGGAATAAACTACAATGCTTATTGACCTGTAGTGTGTGCGGAGGTGGGGGGTGAGGGTGGGTGGTGGTGGTGGAAGGGTTTCTGGTTCAGACAGGGTTTGTTTGCACATAACACAGGCTGGGTTTTGTAACTTAATCAACAAGGAGCTTACCTATTCGCCACAACAAAACTCTGCAGTTGGCCACAGAAATCTAGAGGAACTGCCAGAGAAATCAGACTCCTGCCTTGCTGACCCACAGGACAGGGCAGGGACAAAGGACTGGTTTTCCTCAGCACCGCCAGACAGAGTGCTAGGGGGAAGATGGTCTAGGGCAGAAAGAGGGCTCCCAGAGAACAGCCTTCTGTCCTCTATGTCTATGACTAGACACGGGAAGCGTCTCCCAGGAAGTAACTTTCTCATCAAGCCCATTGGTCAATGAACCTAATGCCTACTCTACCTACAATGACATTTATTGAAATAATTTAAATTAGATTTGTCATTACGCCAAATTCATGATCTCAGTAAGGAATAAGAGTTTATATTGGGCAAGCAAACCAGCAGTCTGCACGTCATGGGCATAGAAGAATAATCTTAATTTAAAAGCATACAAAAATCATCAAAAGAACCATAACAGAAAATTTCCCAGAGTTAGAAAATACGATACTGGTCTGGACACAAGAGGCACTCAGGCCAACAGGAAGACCAGGAAAGAACTTCCTCTTGTTATACACTAAACACACAGAAGAAGAAATTATATTGAAAGTGGCAAGAATCACCAAGTCAGGTAAAACACAGACTCACCAGAATAACAGCAATTCATCAACTGTAACTTTAAAAGCCAAGACCATCAGGACAGACTTCTTTCAGATTCTGAAAGACTACACCTGCCAACTACTACGTCAAGCAAAACTGCCATCATTGAAGAAAGTAAAACCTTTCTATGATAAAAATAGAGTAAAATAGTTTATGATTGCTAGACTAGTTCTACAGAAACCAGGATTCTTGGAACTGAAGAAAAAATTCTATCCAGGAAGCCACAGGAAAGAATAGAATGCTAGAATAATAGTTAAACAAGTGAGGAACAGGGAACAACCAAACACTATAAGATCAACAAAATGGCAAGAAGCAATACACACATTTTTTAAAAAAAAATCTGAATATTAATGGTTTCAATTTCCCAATCAAGCCCAAAATAATAGATTCAATTAAAAAGTAGAGGTCATCTATTTGCTGCCTCCAAGAAAATGCACTTCACCGCAGAAGACAGAAACTTCTTTAAGGTAAAAGGGTAGGAAAATGTATTCCAAGCAAGTGGGCCTGGGACACAGGTGCCACTCTTCTTATGTCCCCCAAACTAGGCTTCAAACCAAAACTAGTGAGAAAATAAAGATGATCAGTTGGGGATAGTGGATCAAGACGACACTGAGTCTAAAGATCTGTCCCGGGCACAGCAGCATCCAATTCATATAACATGTACAGCTGGAGGTAATGTTGCGGATTAACAGGAGCACAATAGTATTGGGTGACTTCCCAACAACGAGAAAGCATAAATATATGAATTGAATTACATCGTAGATCAAATGAACTAGAGAGACATCTATAGATCCCTGTATTCAAACACTGAAGAATACATACTTTTCTTAGCAGCCAATGTCTGGCTAAAGTAGATAATATATTTGGATACAAAGGTCTCATTAAATACAAGATAATTGAAAGAATTCTTTGTATTCCATCTGTTAACAACAGAAACCACAGAACAAACACAAACTCCTGGAGGTTAAACCATGCACAATGGAATGATGACTAGGTCCTCGAGGGAACTGAAGGGGAGCTGAATTAAAAGGTCATATGTAGATAACAGACTGGAAGGCGACCCACCTGAATTGCATTAAAAAACCTAAAGTATATGCATGAAGGTTAAATGAATTAGCTTATGGTAGAATTAGAGCATATTTTCTTTCTTTCTTTTACTACCTTTCTACGATTTGCTGTGGGAGAATGCTCTTGTACGCTGTAAAGATTTGTTACTCATATTGGTTTAATAAAATACTGATTGGCCAGTAGCCACAGGAAGTATAAGCGGGGAAAGCACACTGGGAGAATCTATTCTTTTCGGGAATGAAAATGATATAAAGACGTTTTCATGAAAAACAGAAACACAAAATTTACCAGCAAAGACGGACTTTAAGATGTAGTTAATGACAAAGGAAAGTGGTAATAAATGACAATCTGAGATATGACAACGAAGTAAATGGCAAGTGTGGATGTGTAAAGATAAATGTCTGCAGAGTAACCAGAGTAACCAGACTTCAGACACTCTCAGTTCCTGGGCAGAGACCCATGACAATGGTACTTACAGTTCTACTACATTAAATATACAAGGTAGAAGTCTTCAGAGTAACACTAAGATAATAAAATTGAGCATATAAGCTCCAATGAAATTTTTAAAATACCTAGAATAAAAGATCCTCTTTACACACATTTTTTAAAATGAAGAGAAAAAAAGATAAAATGGCACAGAAAGATTTATTTACATACATTCAAATATGTCAGTGGTTACAATGAATATAAATGGAATAAATTTGTCAACTAAAGGATATAGTGTCATGCTGCATAAAATAGCAAATTTTCACAAAACATTATGCAGAATTTACATCTATAATGTAAAGAGGGAGAAAGGTTAAAAACAAGCTAAACTAGGCATATTTTGCTTTTGTTGTTTGCAATACACATTTCAGAATTTTTGAGATTTGATGTCCAAAATATTCAGTTCTTTAAATACTTTTACTTGGGAGGAGGAAGAAAGGATTAGGTGTTTGGGTTCATTGTGAAATTGGCTAAATACCAAGTCTGAGAGCAGCCTGAGTTATAGAAGACCTTGTATCAAAAACCAATGAAACAGAAAAAGATGAAGAAGAGAAAGGATATATAAGGTAAAAGCTAATAGAAAAAGCTGAGATAGCTATCTTAATAATTGTAAAAATAGATCTTAAGACAAAGTACTATAGGAGTTACAGAAGACATTGATAAAAGCTAATTTATATATTTCCTGATTAATATATTACTTTAATAATTAATATCATTCCCCTAAAATGAAAAATGGGGGTGAAAATTTTAGATGATTGAAATAGATTCAACTCTGAATTTTGTAACTGGGTAATTAGAATCCATGTCTTTAGTTTTTACTCTACTATCAAGTTGTTATATCTGAAATATAATAACAATTTTGTTGGCCTAATTATTAATTTATGAACTTGCATAGTTTACATTATTAGTCACTTCTCCATTACAGTTGTTCTACATGAAAGCATTTTGGAAAGAATGAACACAGCCAAGCGCACCAAACTTAAACATGTTACTATCTGTTAGCCACACACTATTCTGAGTGTCTGCATCGGCAGCAGAATCAACTCTATAGACTTCTCAGACACTGGTACTCTGAAGGAGTGGAAGGCACATGTCAGTGACTCTTCCTCTCGTACTGATGCTCCCCTGACCTATACTGTTGTTCCTAAGCCCCAACAGTCTACCTCTACTGGTACTTTTTGAAATGTGTGATAAGCACATAGTAGCTGACCTAGGAACAAACCATTGTATCCAGCCTATTGGCAACATGCCAGGGAAGCTGACATTAAAGAAGACAAGCAGAGGGCAACTTCCTCATAGTACGAAAAACACAGCCACAAATGGACTCTTAGTATACAAGCTACAATTTAAACTGTAGCTAACAGAATATAATTTTCATAGCTGTTTAAAATTTACTGTAGGCATTCTTATAGAAATAATGCGTTGAAAATTAATTTAAAACTAATTAAAATGTATTGTTAAAGTTTGGAAAATATGAGAACATGACAGACTCTAAACCCTTAGGTTTTTCTACACATGATTTTAGGCAAACATAAACAACAAAATAACTGAGAGACAATTAAACTTTATGTCTTTTGCGACATACATTTTTAGAATCTGTAGATTAGGATTTCCAAAATACTCAGTCTTTCTAATCCTCCCAGTTTTTAAAGTCAACAGCAAATAAATGTAAATGAGACAATAAAGTCCAGAAATAAGGTCTTAAAAAATGCCAGCGAGTGGAAGTCGCTGAGGTTCTTGTGCTCACAGAGGGATAAATAGAAAGGAGCAGCTAAAGCCGGTGAGGACCCATTGCAGAAGTGGAAGGACTTCTTTATAAGGAACAGGATTCTCTGTCTTCCCAACACGAGGAAACAGCCTCAACATGACAGCTGTCTAATCTATAGTTCGTCCTAATTTCCACAGTCCTCATCCTGCTTGCGGTTTGAGTGAGGATGACCCCCATAGGCTCATGTATGAGAATGGGTAGTCATCAGAGTGGCACTACTTGAGAAGGTTTAGGAGGTGTGGCCTTGTTGGACAAAGTGTGTCACTGGGTGGGCTTTGAAGTTCCTCTATTCCTGCTGCATTTTGGATCCAGATGCAGAATTCTCAGCTAATTTTCCATCACCATGTCAGCCTCCTACGCTCCCTGCCATGACAATGGACTAAACCTCTGAAAATGTAAGTAACTCCCAATTAAATGCTTTCTTTTATGAAGTGCTGTGGTCATGGTGTCTCTTCACAGCAACAGAATGCTGACTAAGACATTACTTTTATATTAAAAAAATTTTTAAAAAAGTTTGGCAATGTTATAAAATTCTCAATGTACTGGACAACTTTAAAATTGACAAAAGTTGGCAAGTATTGGAGCTTTCTTTCCCTAATAGGCAGGTCAGGATTGCCGTCTAAAATTGGTCATTGTTGGGGAACATTGGATTCTGGGTTTAGACCCAGCACCTAAAGTTAGTAAAGATGTAGAAGTGAGTTCAGAGACTCTTAACCATCTTCCACCCTGTTAAGTACAAGTCTTTCTCAGATTCGGGTTCTTAAATGTTTTCGCTGTCTAGAACAGTGGTTCTCAACTTGTGGGTCATGACCCCTTTAGGATTGCATACCAGATATTCACATTATGATTCATAACAGTAGTAAAGTTACAGTTACAAAGTAGCCGCAAAATTGTATGGTTTAGGGGTCAGCACAACATGAAGAACTGTATTAAAGGGTCCAGCAGCAGGAAGGCTGAGAACCACACTGCTCTAGAACCTTTTCCTAGCTCAGTTACTCTGTATTCTCAGTGATGTCTGGCACGGCAACTTTCCCAGTTATCAAGTGCACGCAAGCCTGTTTCGTTTAGAATTTCTGGACGATCAAACGAGCCCCAGGCATGATCAGCAGCACTGGATTCAGGGAAAAGGTTCCACAGAACCCCAGCGTCCCTGGTACCCAAAGGAGGCAACAAAGAGCACGGTGCGCGCTCCCCTGCCGCGGCTCTGATTTCGGGAGCGTGTTGTCGCAGCTGGCCGAGGTTCCTCTCCGAGATTCCTCTCCAAGCGTGAGCAATCCGCACTGGCCGCTCCCACCACAAAGAGTAAACCCTCCGCATCCGTCACCAGGGCAACCCTGCCACCCGACACCGAGGCTGTCAATACCGCGTCCAGAGCCGGCGCTGGAGGAGGGCGCACGGTGGCCCCGCGTGCGGAGCGCCAGCGGCACCCCACGGCACCCACTCGAGCTGCCTCGCCTGGCCTGAGGCTCCAGCGCCGCGCCCCAGCCAGCCCCAGCCGCTCGCCCGCTCTCTCGTTCGCTCGCCTCCCGCACGTGTCGCCGTGATTGTCCCCGGCGGTATCCCTCCGCGCCCCCGCCTCGGCTCCCCCGCCCTTCCCGGGACCCTCGCCGGCCGCGCTGCGGAAGGATCGCACGCACGCGCGCTCACGTCCCGCTGGCCGCGGAGAAGCGAGGGAGCCGCAGTGAGAATCGGCCGTCGCCAGCCCCGCTGCCCGCGTCGCTCCGCCGCCGCCGGCTTCCGAGCCCCGCGGCCGCGGCCGCCCCGGCGCGCCCCGCTGCGGGTCCAGTCCCCGCCCGCTCGCCCGCTCGCCGCAGCTCCCCGGAGAGGGGCGGTCGGTGCCTGCGCAGAGCCGCCTCCTCCCCGCCCCCGCCCCGCCTCCGCCGCCGCCGCTGCGCCTCTGCTCCTGCCGTCCCCGCTGCAGTGCGAAGGGCTCGAAGATGGCCGGTTGGCAGAGCTACGTGGATAACCTGATGTGCGATGGCTGCTGCCAGGAGGCCGCCATTGTCGGCTACTGCGACGCCAAATACGTCTGGGCAGCCACGGCCGGGGGCGTCTTCCAGAGCATCACGGTGAGGCCCGGGGGCGCCGAGCCGGCAGGTGTGCGGCGGGCCTCCGAGGAAGGGACGCCGCCCGCGAGCAAGGGAATGGATGCGGCCGGGGCGCGAGGAAAGGGGTGCCGCCGGCTGCGGGAGGGGATGGAGGCGGCCGGGGCCCTGGATGTGGGCCGCTGAGACTGGGGGATGCTGCCCGAGGCCGCGCGGGGGCGGGGCGGCCGGACTCTTAGCCCCGGCAGAGCCCCGGCTTGTGGCTGCCGCGGGGTGGAGGAGGGGACGTCTCCCCGAGAGGCCCCCTCGGCGTTCGGGGAGCCCCGTGGGCTGCAGTGCGGGTCCCCGGGTCCGGGCGGGGGTCCTGGGCGGCCGGCTGGCCCTGGCTCGGCGGTGAGCGCGGGCTATGGGAGGCGGCGGTGGCCGGGCCCCGGGAATTAATGGAGTGAATTGGCGTAGGCTTGCCGGTGCCCAGGCCTCCTGGGCTGGCGAGAAGGGGACGCGGACCACGTAGGTGGAATCGTGAATTTACTTCATCTGTGGCTCTATAGTTTTTTTTTTTCCTCCAAGATGGCGAACTGCCATTGATTTCTCCACCTATAGAGATTCATCGATATACCGTTATCCCCAGTTACGCAACATAGCTCTAAGAAGAGGATGGTTTTAGGGTGATTAAAAGAGAGAAAAAAAAATCTTATCTGGGAAGTCGCGGGAGGGGGGTGACACTTCTCCAAGTCACTCCCTCTTTAGTGATGGTAGTGAAAGAACTAATACCGATTTATGCTTCACGTTGCCTCATATTCATGTGTCTTGATGGCTTTTGACTTTCTTGCCATACATTTGGGGAATATTCGTCAATCAGCCCCCAGCACTGCTTATTGTTATGGCCTTTTCTACGCAAGTCTCCTTAAAATGTTGACGCCGGTATCAAGCTCTAGAGCATTCCCTTAGCCCTACACTCCCACGCCCTCCCCATCACACGGCAGAATTCAAGTCTCACATCCCAGGTGCTCAGCATTTTACTACTTCACATGGTTTCCCACTTTAGTGTTGATTCAGCCCCTGGTAGGAGTGCTTTAGGGTCTCCTGTCCCGATGTGGAAGAATGCAATTCCTGTAGCGAATTGACGTTTGGTGATCAACTTTCTTTTCTGCAGTCTTGTCTTTGTGTGTGAGTTCCCGCTGTCTGGCTAAGAAGATTGCGGGAGTGTGCTTGGAAATGGCTGGGGCCTGCTATGACTCTGCAGTTCTGATGGGGGCGACGCCTTCCTTCTTATTCATGGAATGTTAGAATCTAAGCACGTTTTCTCTTTTCCGGTTCTGGTGGCTACCTCTCTTTTCTTTACCAATGCCCCTCCATTTTTCTGTATAATTTTACTGTCGCCCACGGCAGTGCTGTAGACAGAATCCACTCTGCATTTGTCCACAAAGAAAGCTGATTACTGAATGAAAGGGCAAAGCAGGCTGGAGAGAAGAGTAGTGGCTAAAAAAAGGAGGGAATTACGAATTTGGAAGTGTCCGGCAGTCTGATGATTGAGGTTCATACTACCAGAGATAATTCAAGCTGCTCTAAGGAGAGACAAGAGCAAGCTTGTCTGGGGAGACTTTTTACCCAACTTTAAATTTGTTGCAGCATGACTAATGTGGCTGAATATAATAGACAAGCTGTTGGAAGAGCTTATAGCCGACTCTTTGCAATTACATAAGCACCTTCAAGCACCACCTGACGTGATATGGCTTATAAATAACTCGTTTGTACCTAGTGTCAACTGCCAACTATTTAGGGAGGCTCTTTGCATGGTTGGTGTATACTAGCTTTTACTTAGCAGACCTCACTGATAATTGCAAAAGCAAACTAATTAATGTAAAGCATGCAATCATGTAAGAACAGGCAGTAACAGAAAATGCTGTCTTGATTTTACATCAGCACAGTTTGTTGTATCAAACTCTGAAAAGAATTAACTGCAGTTTTTTCTTTTCTTTGTTTTGGGTGGCCAGCCAGTAGAAATAGATATGATTGTAGGAAAAGACCGGGAAGGTTTCTTTACCAACGGTTTGACTCTTGGTGCAAAGAAGTGTTCAGTGATCAGAGATAGCCTATACGTTGATGGTGACTGCACAATGGATATCCGGACGAAGAGTCAAGGTGGGGAGCCAACATACAATGTTGCTGTGGGCAGAGCTGGTAGAGGTAAGCGAGCAGATATTTTTGTTCGTGTGTGTGTGTGCCTAAAGTTGCATGCCATATTACAGCTTGCCTTTCTTTAGTGGTTTAAATTAAACATTAGTTCATAATGTCTGTGAAGGTGGTTTTTGTGAACTGCTCAGCACTGAAGGGAGGTCCTGCTTTTCGTTTGTCCACGCTACAATGGTTGCACACTCAGCCTCGCTTCTTTCACCCTGACTTACTCTAAATTATTAATGCCAGCTCCGCATTGTAAGCTTTAGTAAACTTCAAAATGAAAAGTCGCCTCTTCAACACTCCAGTATGTCATAATCCTGTGGTTCATATGGCAGCTGGACTGTCCAAGTCAGCTGGCTG
This sequence comes from Chionomys nivalis, assembly GCF_950005125.1. Lineage (NCBI taxonomy): Eukaryota > Metazoa > Chordata > Mammalia > Rodentia > Cricetidae > Chionomys > Chionomys nivalis. The sequence continues at coordinate 19,614,942 of NC_080109.1, forward strand.
TTTTATCTCTAGAGAGTCTTCACTTGTGGAGCTTCCCCTTCAGGTTTGCTTAGATTTGAGATCAATTCACTGCTCATCATTAAAAAAAAAAAATCACTGTGGTTGATTCTTCTGCCAGGAGCATTTCTGAAGAAGAGAGGAATAGTTAAATGAGGGTTTCGGAGCACATTCTCCATTTACTGAACTACCTCCAAAGATTCCAACTTGAACAGTGGCAAACTACATATAGTCCCCACACTTGTCCAACAGCCCTGATGCCAATCTCCAGACTTGATATAAAAATTCTGGTTTCAACCTTGCATAAGGAAATCTGATATTTCAAAGAGAACTATGGAAATTGAAGTTTACTTTGACCTCTCACTGACACGTAACTGCATTTAAATTTATTGACTTGTATAACTGCCTCATTTGGCAGAGTTGGCACACAGAGCATCTCTACAGCTACATGAGCCTACAGTGAGTTATCATTTCTTGCTATGGTTTTACCAACTCCCTGTGGGGATCTGATTCAAGTGTGGTTTGCTTATGGGTTTCTGGAAAACAAGATGACTTTAAAACACATAAATCTTACGTTTTAGCTGCTTCCAGATATATATGATGCATATGGTTGAGGTTTTGTTTGTTTGTTTAATACATCAGCTGAAGGGCTAGAGAGATGACTCCGTTGTTAATAGCAATGACCTGCTTCTATAGGACTGGGGTTCTATTCCCCATGCCTACACAGCAGCTTGCAATTGTCTGTAACTACTGTCTCAGCGGCTGTGATGCCCTCTTCTGACCTCCAAGAACACCAGACAAGTACAGTTTATAGATCTGCATATCAAAAAACCACCCATATGCATTACAAAAAATCAGCACATAGGAAGCAAATTAGATTTCTATACCACAGAACACTGCTGACATCTAGTGGCAGTCAGCGCAACACTTGACACACACCCTGTCCATGTATTTGAGGATAGACCTCTGAACTTCAGTGCAGAATTAGGTACCAGAAATAGCAAACAAGGCTTATGACTTTTATATCAGAAAACGCCTAGCAAAGGGAAGCATCTGGATGAGACAGATACTGCTAATGTAGCATTTCCTGACCAGCAGTGGAATTTACTCATATTTATAGTCATACTCTAAAGACAATAGCTTGTATTCATCAAGCATGTTAGATTTGGGGAGAATTTGTCAATGGAAAATACTGAAGTTTTTAAAGTATATTTTGGGAAACAAATACTGATATCAATCAGGATATTTTTCCTAGGCTGCAAGGTAAAGGATCACTTTTCTCCTAGCTCTCAGAGATCCCAGGTGCAGCCAATAGTGCGCTCTGATTTCAGTATCACTGGCCTGAAAGCTCCATTCTGGAGACCTAATGGAGTTCAGTGCTTGACAGTTCATGGAAAACTAACTTAATGTTAACTTATTAATTGGGGGTCTGTCTGCTTAAACTTATGTGATTCTCTGGATTAACACTTCTTTTGAAACACTTTTTTCCTTTTTCTTTCAGTCTTGGTCTTTGTAATGGGAAAAGAAGGGGTCCATGGAGGCGGATTGAATAAGAAGGCATACTCAATGGCAAAATACTTGAGAGACTCTGGGTTCTAGCTGCTAGGCAGACTGTTAAGTATTAGGGGAAAATTGCTCTTAAATTTTCCTAGCTGTAAGCTTAAGTCTTAATTCTGGAAATTTTATTAGCAATGCAGGGTGATGGGATATGAACACATGTCTCCTTTGTATCCCTCTGTTGGTGGGGAAAGGTGTCTTTCTTTCTGCCCCTTCCCCTGAAATAATTGTGTTCACTTCTGTTTTGTTTCCTTGTGTACTCCAGCATTGGTTATAGTCATGGGAAAGGAAGGTGTCCACGGAGGCACACTTAACAAGAAAGCGTATGAACTCGCTTTATACCTGAGGAGGTCTGATGTGTAAGCAGCCTCTCCCATCTACCTACCAACTGTCTTCACTACCACCCCAATTACGGTCACAGTGCTGCCAGATTGTAGATGGTAGCTAGTTTATCTATTTTCTAATGTCATGATTCCCAAAGGGTCATTTGTATGTTAACCACTGTGTGTAACCAACCTTTATCTGGCATCATAATTGCAGCACAATAATGATTTGCATGATATCTTGAAATTGGGGGAAGGGGGCATGCCAAGTTGGGCATCACTTTGTCTTAGCAATTAATTAATGGGATACTGATTACTAAAATAAGTTAATATTAAGCAAGGTGCCGGTTGTACAATCTCTAATTTGATCAATGTCTTTTCAGCACTTTGAGCATTTACTTGGCTCATTTAGTCTTCCTTTTGTAGCGCATGGTTGGGAGGAAAAAGTGCATGCATCTTTACTCTCTTCTCATCCCCTCCCTTCAAACATGAGGTATTTGGTTTGCTTCCATTCTCTTGTGTAGTGCCTGGTTTATTTAACTTAATTAATACCTCCTTTGTTGACGAGCTGTCGAGAGCTGCGGTGATTTGCTTTTAATACTATGATTGCACTTGAGACAGACTCTTTGTAGTGTCTATAGGATATGAAGAGTGCAACTATCAAGAGCAAAGGCACTTCCTCCCATGACCTTACAATAACCACGCCGATCAGATTCCCAGGGACATTCTATCATTGCAGTAGCTCAGACTTCTTGTCTTTTCTTTGCACACCAGCTCTCTTCTTGAGTAAAATTATAAAAGGCTGCCATTATGGATATTAGGTTCCCAACATAACCATCTGGAGTGTGTCCAGTTTATTTTTCATAGGACCAATTTTTATTTGCAGCTTAGGTTTTTATATGAAGTTGCATTATTGTGGACTTGGCTGTCTTGTGATGTATTTTTTTTCATATGTATTCTGTGCCATACTATTGTTAAAATGAACTGTTGCTATTGTGAGATGGGTTTTCTTTCGAATGGCACTACTTTAGGGACATTCTAGTATTTGCTTCTCTTGTTTGGGCATTGTGGATAATGTACAGATTTAAAAACAAATCTTGTTGCTGATTTGTCCATTTCTTTCCCTGCACTTTGTTACATCTGGGATACAGTCTAACTCATCTGATTTAATATGCATTTAAAAAAATGCCATAACTATTAAACACCTTGTTTACAGACAGATGAAATAAATTTATTCCAACCAAATACTTTATAGACTCCTGTTGTTATTTAAAATTATAAGTTGTTGGCTTTGCTGTTGTTGTTGATTTGAGGGTGGGATGGGGTGGGAGGCTCCATGTATAGCCCTTGTTGATCTTAAGCTCAGAATACTTCCTGCCTGAGCCTTCATAGTGGTGGCATGTGGCACACACCCATCTCTAGCTGACACAAGGGAGTATAAGGGATGGGCCAGACTCATCTGCAAGCACATAGAAGTACCTACAGATTTCTTCTCATTAAGCTTTGGTGTACTAAACATGGCTTTGGTCATTCATTCCATGATCATCTTCAACTTACATGAAGAAAACCAGCCTCCAAGGAAATAAATAACTTAGGTTGATCTCTTGATGTGAATTCAATCTCATAAGTACTTGGAGGCCCCAGTAGCAGGAAGAGTTTTTGTGATATCCGTTATTGAGGGTTCTTGGATTTGAACTGTCAGTGACTTTAGATAGGCAGTGTGATGTCACCAGTGACTCTCATAAAAGAGCAGATGCCATTCCTTGGGTAGCATTTAAAGAGATTTGGAAACTTTTACATTTTCTGGTTTTCAAAGTAACATGTTGACCACAGCTAAGTATTTTAATGCTAGTTTCTTAATATTATGGCTTTAGGTTCTTGTGTTCTTCTTACATTTTCTAAAACTTCTAAGGTCAGAGTATACTATTTTATGACAAAATAATTTAAATTGAGAAATTTATTTTGAAAAAAATCACGTTAAGTATAGGAATTTAATTTGAATAGCATTTCCATAATTAAAATATTTTCAATAAAAGTATCAATAGAAGAACCACTATAAAACCTAATTTAAAATTCTAAGGGGTTGAGTATTTAAGTTGTTCTTCAAAATATGTCTGCTAGATTAGCTGTGACACTTTGTGCTGTCAGTTAGCAAAGGCAGATGAATTGTATTATGGGTACAGTCCCCCGCAGGGAGACCAAAGCTCTGGTATAGCTACTGCCCGGCAGTAATTCACAGAGGTACTAGAAAATTCTAGGTGCTCAGCCTTAGGGTGTCACTGTTAGTAATGTCTGTCCATGTACAGCTGCTGTGTACATGGAGTTCTGGATACTTCAAATTCTCCATCTAAAAGTCAACACATCCTGTCTTTTTTTTGTCTAAGATACACACACTTAACAGGATTAAGACCTCTGAGTGCTTCAGCCTTGAAACCAAGTAGCCTTCATGTAAGTTTTCTATCCCATTTATTTATTTTAGACTGATGGCTTGAATTTTGTGAATCAATTTTCCAAATGCCAGTATATTTGTATATAAATGTGTACATTGAGTACAATTTTTCTTATAATAGAGATCTCAAAACTTGAAACTAAATCTAATTTTTCATGGTAAAACTTTCCTTGAGAGAGTCTCATATGTAGTCCTGTCTGGCAACCTGCCTCTACCCCCCCACCCCCGCTGGGATTAAAGGTATATGCCATGCCCGGCTAGCTTTCTGTATTTTTTTAAGGTTTTTTTTTTTTTGACAGTTTCATATATCATCATCATCATTATTGTTGTTGTTATTTTGGTTTTTCAAGACAGGGTTTCTCTGTGTAACAGCCCTAGCTGGCCTGGAGCTAGCTCTTGTAGAGCTGGTCTTGAACTCAGAGATCTGCCTACTTCTGCCTCTCGAGTGCTGGGATTAAAAGAATGCACCACCACTGCCTGCCTGAAAGTTTCATACATATATATATAATGGATCTTAGTTGTTCTCCCTAACCTTCCCCTCCTTCTCCACTGGAACTCTTCTTAATAAGATCCGTCCTACTTCCATGCCCCTCTCCCTTCTGAGTTTAGTTTAGTTCTTGCTCAGGTATAAGTGGGAGGTTGCTTACTAGAGCGAGAGCAACTTATTAGTGTCTACACACCACTGGAGAAAATTACACCTCCTCCAACACTGCTGGTTGCCAATAGTCCCTCGGGGAGAGATGGGGCTTCAATGGGTCCCCTCCCTGATCCAGAGGAGAATGTCATGTGCAGATAAGCCAGAGTCGCAGCGACTTCCTGAGTGTCACGTTCCCAAGCCATCTTCTTGCTTGGACTCTATCCGTCCTCTGGTTTAGAGCGGTCTTTCTACCCTCCGTCCTCTGGTTTAGAGCGGTCTTTCTACCCTCCGTCCTCTGGTTTAGAGCGGTCTTTCTACCCTCTTCCACGGTGTTCCCTGACCCTTGAAGGAGGTGACGTTGGCTGTTCCATTTAGGACTGAGCACACCACTAGCACTTATCCTCAGCATTGTGGCATTTACGCTAAGAGTGTCTACATTAACCTCTGACCTCTGCTCTGAGCGCCTCTGAAGGCTGGGAGCAGCACTAAGATAGGTATGAACCTGAGTATTTATAAACCAGTTTGTCAACATAGCCATGTAGTTAAACAATAGTAGTAGGGTTTTCACAGGGCTCCTGACACCCCCGCCATGGGCTCTTGGCCAGCTTCACAGAACAATTCCCCTCTTGTACAGCAGCCGGTATGCCCATAGCAGTCGGGCACTAGTTCATAGGTGAGCACATCTTGCCTGGGAGGTCATTATGACAGCTCTCGGGGTTCATAGCCGAGTAACACCATTAATGACTTCTTCCCCAGCAGCCTGCATAGCACATTCGTGCACTATGAAGGCTAGTCAGAAGGGAGGAATCTTCAGCTCAGCTCCAGCCTGGTTTTGTCTGTCTACGACCAGAGTATGCCATATCTCCAGCAATAGTAGTAATCAGGTTCAGGTGGGCAACCAGAATCAATATCAGTGACCTTGAAATGTTTAAGCCCCTGGTCCCAATCAACAACTCATATCCCTATCTGGCACTGAGATTTTTATTTAATAACATATTACTTTTGGAGGAATATTACCCATCCATAGAGGATACCTATGACCAAAGTTTTTATTTTTTTAAAAGACCTTGTAAAGTAGTACTCATATGGGTTTTCTATATATTTTTTGGTTATCTTTCTCTGAGCCACCCTCCTCTTGGCCTGTGCTCCCATCCCCACTCCCTGTTCAAACTTTCTGTCCCTAGTAACCTGACCACTTAAATTTCATGCCCATTGTGTTAGATCCTTCTTAACTAATACACACATGCACATGCACCTCTTTCTCTGGCCTTTACCAAGACTCAACACGCTGTTCTAAAATTTCTAGCTAGTATCATCATATATGGGATAACATGCAGTATTCGTCTTTCTGGGTTACCTCACTCTATAATATTTCTGATGCATCCATTTTTTTTCTGAAAGTTTAATAATTTTATTCTTTCCCATTGAATAAAATTCCATTGTGTATTTTACACTTTCATTACCCATTGATGTTTAAGCTGGTTCCATTTCCTCTATATTGTGAGCAGAACAGCAATGAAGATGGAACTGCCAGTATCTCTGCTGGAGGGTATGTGTCCAACTGGGCATAGAGCACAATTCTCTCTGAGGTTTTGAGACACTGACACTGATCCTCATTGTGGCTGCACCAGTTTACACTCCCGCTGCATCCTTCCCCACAACACTGCCAGCGTTTGGCAGCATTTGGCCTTGGTAATAGCGATCTTGACTTCGAGTAAGATGTTTGAACACTTAAAGTACTTACTATTTGTGTTGGTCGGTAACTCTGTTTAGTTCTCTAGATCACTGTTTTAATCTGGTTGTTTCCATTTTTGATTTTTAGCTTTTTAAGCTCTTTAAATATTCTGTATACAGCAATCTTCTCTCAGATCTCTGGCAAAGAGTTTCTTCCATCCCTTAGACTGCCTCTTCACTTGACTAACGGTTTCCTCTCTTGGCCTCATTTTCTGAGACACTGGAGTCTCCACGGTCATTACTTACTCCCATATTTAGTCTACTCCCAGCTTCATCCTCTAGTGGTTCAGAATTGCAGGCCTAACACTCCAGGCTTCACTATATTTAGAACTGATCTTGTGCAGGGTGAGTGATAAGATTCTAGTTCCATTCTTCTGTATGTGGATACCAAGTTCCGTTCTCTCAGCCCATTTGCTGAAGATGCTGTCCTTTCTCTGTGTATTTGTAGCATCTTTTTCAAAATCAGGTGGCTGTAATTTTGGAGCCTTATACCTGGATCCTCTGTTCTACTCTGTTCATCTATGTATATTTTTGTGTCAGTATCATGTGCTTTTATTACTATAGTAAGTAATTATTTTTTTAAAGGGTGGAGGTGGTACACCTTTAATCCCAGCACTGCAGAAGCAAAGACAGTTTGAGGACAGCCTGGCTCACAGAGTGAATTCCAAGACAGTCAGGGCTCCACAGAGAAAAACCTGTTTCAAAACAAACAAAACAACAACAACAACAAAAAAGATATAAAATTTTTAAAGAGAATTCAAAAATTAAAAGTGTCTTTTCCTATTGTTACATTTCTCTTAAAATACAGCATTTTTAAACAATAATAAATGGCTCATACACCTGATATATTTATTCTATAACATAATTTTATTCAGTTTCCCATGTCACTACATACATCTACTGTAAAGCATGTGCCACAATTTACAACAGAGTTCCCTAATTTACACTATTTAGGGGATAATTTTGGCTACAGTGTTAACTTTGGTGGGTATGCCTAAAAGCCTGTGAGTAGCTAGTAAGTAACCTTGTATAAAACCCTAAGGTGATTATGATCGCCATCATTTTCCTTTATAGCACCCTGCATATAAGGCTAATGTGGTAAGAGTTCATCAGAACAAATACTTGTGGCTTTTCAAGTGGAAAACATTTATTAACATTGAAGCTCCCATCATACAAGGCCATATAAAAATTCTTAGCATTCTGATTATACTTAAGTATATTTTCTACATAGTTACAGTTATATAATTTAGCTTTTCATAATACATTGCCTCAATACATTAGTTCTGTTAAGCAAAAGCACTTATTTTCAAACCCAATACTTGAACAATTTCCTCTGCACATGGTTCAGCAGGGCTAACTAGCATAAGATGTTCTTTATGAAGAGGTATACGATCTCAATATTACAGTTGCTGAAATTTGGTATTTTTATGCAGCATTTTTTATTGCAACACAAAAGGATACTGAAGTATGGAAAGTAAGATCCAGAGACGTTCCTGTGGAATCAAACTCATAACACTATAGTGTTTTTAAAAACCTTAACATAAAATATTTGAAGTTTATACTAGACCATTCCTATGAGGGAAAACTATTTGGGAATAGGGAGGAAAATGATATCTTTTAGTTTCTCCGTGGTTCTAAGAAGAAATATCCTAAATTGCCCATTGCCACTCACTAATCATGATGGGAAATATCAGAACAGACATGTGCCAACCCAACAATTGTAGGCAACTTTATGGAAGTGAGAGTGGTTTTAGCTCATGCTAGATGACCATAGCCAACTTCATGTGTAAGACATTTGCATACTGTGATCGAGGTCTGCACTTCAAGCTGTACTGAGGATTTTAAAAGTGTCCTGGCTACATTTCATCATCCCCAGAGAGCTGGTTTGCTGCCTGAGTTACAGCACCAGTCTGTTACTTGTTAGTGAGATGGATGTATACTATTGGAGATAAGTATCATAGATCAAACAGTCTATTTCAGGAACGTGATTACACTAGAAAACTAAAAAATAAGTTATTTCTACAGAAACCTCTAAAGGGAGCAGAAGAATCAACTCATATGTCTAAATGAACATGTGAAAGGGAAATGAACCAGCCACTTGGACGTCACACGGTGTTTGCTGTGTTGTAGTCCGGTTCACCATCAGGCTGCAGCTGGACCACAACACTGTGCTCAGTGACCTCGTTGTCGGCATCACTGCTGTCGGTCTCGTTGTCATCCTCCTCGTAGTCGGAAGACTCGGTCATGTTCTGATGTGAGTGGGATGCCGACAAAGACCCAAATGACGGGGCCCTGACCGACGCGGAAGGCGGAAGTAAAGGGGTGTGCTCTGACACTTCATTTTCCTCCTGACTGCTGTCGGTGTCAGAGTCCGAATCACCTTGGGAAGGAACAACTTTTTGTTTGCAGACTGGACAGGTTTTTTTGGTTTTAGTTAGCCAGGGATCTACACACTTGCAGTGATAAGCTGTTGAAGCAAAATATACATCTTCAGTACAACAGTTCTGTTAAACAAAAGCACTCATTTTCAAATTCAATACTTGATTTGGTTCCACAGAGCATAAGATATTCTTTATAAAGATAGGATCACAGTTAACAGTTGCTGAAATTTGGTATTTTATGCAATATTTTCTTTTTATCACAACACAAAAGGATGATACCAAAATATAGGAATTAAGGTCCATAGACACTGCTTTTGAGCCAATCATGCCTAGCACTGTAGTATTGAGAGACTGTTATATTTAATTTCTTGCTATGTTCATTTAGTGTGATGATTTGTACAAATTGTGTACACACATAAAAAGTTAGTACATTTTTATAGATCACATCTACCCATTAGTTTTGTGTTTCTGTGTCTTCTCCCTTGATACAGACAGAACTCAAAACCAAATTCTATACAAACTCAAGGCAGCATGTGGTTTGCTCATACCATGGGAACAGGGAAGGATTCTTAGTTTATCTCCATCTTCATATTCTTCCAAACAAATGGCACATACATCATATTCATCTCCTGTAACAGAAAATTGTAAACAAAAAATGTAGACTTAAGCATTACTTAAACATTAGAATGTCAGTTCTGAAATAAATATTCTATACTAAAAAACAAAATTTCAAACTTCTCAAATTCTGAGCCATTTTTGTGGCAGATGGTAGGATTGAATTCAGGCACACAACAAGAACTTTACCACTGACCTACATCCCTACCCCATCCTACTCCCCTCACAAAAACACATCAAAACATTCAAATCCTTTTAATGTGTGCATTAAAAACAGATTGGAAGGGAAGATACTTTTAGTTTCAGATAACCTATATGTACCAGCTCGGCGGTGTGAAGGCTAGCAGCCAGGTAGATGGCATTCACCAAAATGGCTGCTCGATAGTACTGCTAGTCTGTCTTACTCTTGTTCATGGCCTTACAATACCTAGTTTCCTTAATTCCTAGCTCTTCTGGGAGTCAAAGGCTACATTTTGAAAGGAAGCAAAACAGTACTCTTAAATACTGATGCTTTTGAGGGTATATTTAAAAATACTTTGTTACCACTGACTACGTTAGTTCAGTATTTTCCAATTACTTTAAAAAATAACCTTAGGAAACAAAGAGGGTTTCACTGCCTGAGCTACGCGGGTATAATGACTTTGGAAAGTAACAGAAATAAGCTGCTACCTGGGAAGACAGTCTGGGTGAGCACCAGACATCAAAGGGAAAATGACTTTTCAGGCTAGTCATTCAGTGTCCTCTGGTCATTTAAACACAGGACGAAGAATCCGAAATAGAAAGCTTTAAGAAAAATTAGTATTTTTTGCTAGTTTTGCTAGTACCTTGGTTTTATTGTTACCAAATATACTCTAACAAATTCATGTGCATACATGTTAGACTCTCCTGTGGAGTTTAGTCAGATGAATTAGATGGGTCTTAACTAGAAATATTAAAGAGCTCCAACATATTTATGATAACATAATTATACAGATGAATCACTGACATGGATTTTGAAGATAGGGTTTGAACACATTAAGCAGTTAAATCATGACTGATGTTATCATACATGTCAAACAGTTAGTCTCATCACCCTGTAATAGGTCTCTTAGAAACAGCTGTAGTTAGCAGGGGTCAAGCTAGGTAGGAAGAATAGCTTGGCGTTTTCACAGGAATTCAGTATGGGTCACAAGAGTGCTTATATAGAACAACAGATAATATATTTGTAGTGCTCTAAGATGCTGTGCTTGTCATTTGTAACCCAAGATTACTGGGTTATCAGTAAATGTATATAGTTGATATTTTAGAGTCATTTAGTTTTCATGTCCTGTGAACAGTTCTAAGTGATGACTTCATAGTGACCTGTACTTCTTGCTACAATACTTACTTTGCACATAAGATTCAAGGATGTAGTTTGTGGCATAGACCAGAGTAGAGCCGAGTGTTCTATACGCTTTGTAGAAAGCCCTTGTAGTCCTGGACTAGTTATGAAGTGACAAAACCACTGCCTCATCCCATCTTGTAAGTTTATTTATTTATGTGTTACCTTGGAAAATAAAATTTTAAAGCTACAGTAGTTAGGTGCCTGGTAACTTAAAATAAGAGGAAATCCTGCCCCCCACCCCCAAGTAGGTACTCTTGGTCACATTTACACATTAAACGTATAATGGTGAGGTTAAGGAACTGTACAAGATCACAAACATAATATATGGAGAAATCCAGAATTCCAGAATGTTGTATACTTCAAAGTCTTTGCATTGTCTTAGCCATTATGTTTTATTGTATCCTAACATATGTACCTAGATTTCTAGTCACATTTAAATATTCCCCTTAGACTCATAGTACCTGGATTTTTTTGTAGTATATTTTTGTTTGTACATGTGTATGGAGGTCAGAGAACAACCTTGAGTGTTGGTATTTGCTATCCACCTTATCGGAGACAGGGTCTCTTGCTGACCTAAGAGCTTCTGAGGATTCTTCACTCTCTACCTCCTATCTTGCCAGAGAAGTTCCAGGATTACAAGACTCAATGCTGGCCTGGGGGTGGAGAGGGGCTATGGATTCCAAACACAGCTCTCACACGTGCTTGGCAGGTGCTTTACCCATCGAGTCACCTCCTTAGCTCTGAAGTATTCGTAAGCAGTCATCTAGGAAATTAGGGTTAAAATCCCTTCTAGAGCTGACTTCAAGACACCTAAATTTATACAAATCCTGGGCTAGATAGGTGACCAGGGTTCAAATCCCAGCACCACTTGGTGGCTCATAAGAATATAAAGTTAAAAGCCTGCCCCACTTCAGTACATATGATGAAAAAGGCCTATATTACTCTTGGATAAAGCAATAGTGCTTCTAAATGATTTGTACTTATTGGATAGATTATCTGTGTGTTTAGTTTAATCTCAGGTAAAGTAACTATAAAAAATTCAAACTTAAATTTCCTTCTAGAAAGTGCACTGGGGCTGGAGAGATGGCTCAGAGGTTAAGAGCATTGCCTGCTCTTCCAAAGGTCCTGAGTTCAATTCCCAGCAACCACATGGTGGCTCACAACCATCTGTAATGGGGTCTGGTGCCCTCTTCTGGTGTGTCAGCATACACACAAAATAAATAAATATTTTTTTAAAAAAGTGCACTGGTAGAAATTAAGAAGAGAACGCTAACACCCCAGTAGAAACATTCTAGCAGAGGGCATGCTCTCTCTGAGTAGTGAGTGCCCCTAAAGGCCTATGTTTTAAAGATTTGTTCCCCAACATGGCACTGCCGGGAGGTGGTAGACACTTGAAGAGGTGGATGGGCCTGACCGAGAGATACTGGCCTTGTCTTGAAAAGATTAAGACAATACAGTCATATCATTTTATTAAAAATTACTATATATCAAGAATTTTAAAAGCATAATCACACTATTATCATGCCTAATAAGAATGACAGTTTCTTAATATCTGAATTAATATCATTCAAAGTAAATTCAAATTTCATCAACTGTCCTGAAAATAATTTTTCATAGATGGTTTGTCCAAAGCAGGGCTTTGTCCTGTCGCTGCCACTGGGCCAGCTGCCTGCTGTCACGTCCCTGCCATCACAGACTCTTCCCTCTAGAACCACAAGCCACAATAGACTCTTCTTTGAGCTGCTTTGGTCATAGTATTCTATCAAAGAAACAGCAAATAACTAAGATACCTATAGGTCCATGTCAGTTTATTTCTTTATTTGTGTGGGGTTTTGAAAACATGGTGCTCTGTAGCTATTTCCTCTGAACTGTAACATCCCTGCATGGAGACTGAGACTCATACTATTCCAGAAGCTCATAAGACTTAACAGACTCATATGACTTTTCTCAAAGATTCTAAATACTCCACAAACTACTGTGGGAGAGATGAGACCTTAGTGGAACTCTGCTAGTTGTGTGTGACACGTCAGGGATGCAGCTCTTCTGAGTCATCACCCATGCAGGGGTGCACGTGACTCCCTAGAGTTGCCCGTACTCCTTTAAGTAACCTCAATAACTCCATTGGTTTACTAAGCCAGACTAAGGTGGAGTTATTTGTTGGGTCTGTCATCAGTGCCCTATGTAGGGGAAAAAAAAATTTATTCATGGCCTCCCAAGAAAAGCACAACACAATTGGCACCTGAATAGGGACTGATATGACCAAAGATGACTTGGAGAGAAGTTGTGTGGCCCATGGTATGACAATAAAATGTAACTTAGGTAGATCTGTCTGAGGGTATAGCATATGTGGGGGTAATCCTGATAGAGCCATTTTTCTTGTGTGATATGGATGGAGAGTATCCTTGCTGTGCTGAACTGGCAATTCCAAACAATGAGAGACAAGATATAAAACCAACGCCAAGCCACCTGAAAGTGGGCCACTTAGACTGACAATCTTCTGTGTGGAATGGAGTGTCATGCCTCCTTGATGAATATGGGCCCACCTCTCTCCCCAAAGAGCTGACAGGCTAAAGAATGTGTCGCAATCCCTAAAAGCACAGGTGAGATGAACTCAAAAGCAGTTTGTGACAAAAGTTGCATGGTTAAGACATGCAACTAAGGCTCAGCTATCTTCCAGAAGGACACTGTGAGATTACAAGCAGAATTACAGTGGGAAAGTCATGGATTATCCTTGTATTAACCGCTGCTTTGGCAGGAAAGGTAGAAAAAGGAGAAAACAAGATGGAGGTGTTGGCCTTTTATCTCCTAGAGTTGGCAGGATGCAAGGAAAAGAGTAAAAATTAGTTCTCTGCTGAAGAGCTATTCTTGGGGGTCCAAAAACTAAATAGAGTATAGTAAAAGTGATGGAAGATACCAGTCAGGTTTGACATAAAGGCAGCTAAAGGCATTTGCCACCAAACACTTGACCTGAGTTTGATACTCAAGCTCACATGTGGAAGGAGAGAATCAACTTAGATGTTCACATATGTGCCCTGTGACACCTGCACCCCCCCTACAAATAAACACAAAATAAATGTAAAAAGAAAAAAAAAAGTTTTTCCTCTTTTCAGTAAAGACCTTGGGAGCAGATAGGGCTTTAGTGGACTTGCCAAGTTCCATGGCAGATGTAGTCTTTGTAAGGTAGAAGGAGCTCTGGTAGATCTTAATTGCAGTCTAGCATGTAAATTGAATTTAAATTCCTGAAGCAATAAAGAGGAGCTGAGAAGGGCAAAACAATCAGAAGGGTCTATCTGGGCCATTCAGAAGATCAGTGTGGTCAGACCTGTCCTGGAATTCCTGAACAAAACATTAACAGAAAGACAACCATGTTAGTTTCTGGAAGGCAGGAAACTGTTGCCTGAGCAATGGTTCAGAGAAAATATAAATGATAAAAATAGTATAATGAAAAGGATTAAGCTTTCCCTGGGGGGTGTACAGTATTTACCCATAAACGTGTGTGTGTGCACGCGAGAGCACACACATACACACACCATAGTGATCTGTATACATTTCTTCCCCTATTTAAAAGAAAAGTACACTGGAGTTGGAGATTTATCGCCCAGACTGGGGCTTTCAGTAGCCAGTTGTGCCAATGAAAATGAGAGGGACACAGTGCCAGCCTGAGCTTATCAGAACTGGGGAGCCGACTCCTGTGGCAGGCACAGGAGACTGTTGTTCTCGCTTCCCCTTGGGCCTGATCCAGACTAGGCAGCACAAACCGGCATCACTGAGACTGCTGGGTATTTAGAAGGATGCACAGAGACTCCATGGCAGATGCAGCAGCACACTAAGATGAGATCAAGTGACTCATGGAAAATGACTGTGGGTTATCGAGAGTTAGATGGATTAGTGTCCTCATTCATGCTGCTGCACAGAACACTGCTCTTTGACAACACCGTTGATACAAGTGATAGGATCTTTCCATGCAGTATTGGATCTTGTGAACACCTTTTTAATAGCAGCCCAGGACAGCAGCAGGCCTTCAAAGACTGCCTACCTTCTGTAAATGCTAACCCTTGTGTGTCTTACAGATTTGGAAAGGTACCTGGAAGGACGGTAAAACTGTCCCTATTCAAGTGTTTGAATGAAGTCACTGTGCATAGGTAGGAAGAAATATTCCCAGGAGCCATAAGGTTGCTAGGTAAAAACCTTAAGTCCCAGGAGTAGGTTGTCTTCCTATGGCTTACTGGCAGAGGAATCCCCTGATACTCCACAAACCATAAAGTTATTCTCACTGCCGTTGGCTGCACACCAGCGCTAGATGGTAAGACCCTATTTCTAAAGATGGCACACACTTTGGCTGTAGGACATAGAGAAATGAGGCAGAGATGAAGCTGAAAGTCCCCTCCGTTTTCGCTACAGTAGCAGACTATGCACATCCCTAGGGAAGAATTGTTGCTGATAGTTCTGCTCGGATATGGATGCTGTGCACTGCACTAACAGCACAGCAGGCACACTGAGCATACAGGTGCAACAGCGGCGTGACTGTTATGGGTACAACCGACTGCTTTTTAAAATTAGATTTAAAAACTACTCCACAGGTCAGAATCCATGATTGGTTTTATAAACAAACAAACAACAACAAAACATGGCTGAGGAAATGAAGAAATAATCATTGATGGGGAGGAGGAGACAGGGGAGAGTGGGGTGAGCCAATCGAGCTAAGATGTATGAGAAACTCTTATAGAAACCTAGTGCTTTTAAACTAAATTTAGAAAGTAACAAAAGGAAGGAAGGGAGGGAAGAAGAGGAAGAGTTAAAATACAGATACCCTGCATGGGTGGACAATGCTTCCCTGAGAAGACATCGATTGTTAAATGAAAATTCCTTGCCAGAAGTGGGATACCTTTCTCTGAGCCACTGGTCAGGGGGGCCCAGAGGTCCCTAAACAGCATGGGCTTTAAAAGGGGAGAGGGGAACATGATGGACAGATGCACATGTTGGGGTACCTAGGAGATGTGAGAGGGAGTAGTGGGGTGCATACGGTCAAGATAATTGTTTATCTATATAAAATTCTCAAAGAAACAAAATATTCCTCTCTTTAAAAGACTATTCATTCAGTAAGACTATTATTTTCAATAAATGATACTGAGCAATTGGATTTCCATATTCCAAAAATGAAATTGGAGCCCACTTCAGATCAAATACAAAAAGTATTTATATGAAATATCAAGATGGGGGGAGTTTTAAATTGGGCTTTGGTTTTTAAACAAGAAATTCAGGATTATACAATAAAATCAAGAATACAGTCTTATGAAAATAGAAGTTACAAGCTAACAAATGATAGATAAAACATGTAAAACCAGTGTAGGGCTGAACTGTCTAACAAATCCAGAAGGGGCTCTCTTTTTTCCCTCTCATTTGCAAACTAAATTTTATTTCTCATTACTTACTAAAGCAAACAAACAACAACAAACTGGAGATCAGAGAATATATAAAAGCTCTTGTTGCCCAGGAAGTGGCGGGGTATTCTCCCACACCCAACCTGCCATAGATTATCAAGCCTATGTCTAGTAAGGATCTTTCTCAAATAAAAGGTCTGTTTGTCCTTTTTCTGAAACAACAACAAAAAAGCAGCCTCCGTCCTTTCCCTACTTCTAGTCCATCAATAAACCGACTGCATCCCATCTTCCAGACGTATCCAAAATTAGAAGACTTTCCCTCCCTAATGGTGGCCCGAGCACATCTATAATCAATGCAGTAACTTACTCTCTGCTAGTTCTTTATATCCTTGACCCTGCACCGCTATTCTTAATTCAGCCGGAAAAAAGAAAAAGAATTTTTTTGTTTTGTGTTTTTTGAGACAGGGTCTTGCTAGGTACCCTGGACCTGGAACTCACTGTAGAGACCAGACTGGCCTTGAACTCATCTAGATCCACCTGCCTCTCTCTGCTTCCCAACTGCTAAGATTATAGGAATGCTAAAAGAAAAAAGGGAAAAAAGGTGCTACTTCTGCTCAAAATTCCACATGGCTACTCATCTGAGAGGAAAAGCCAACTTTGCAAATCTTTTCTAAACCATTTTAACCCGAAGTAGTCTCAATATCCTTGTCTTCATTTCCCTCTTCTTCCTTCTTCGTTATTGCATGCATGTAAAACATGCATATTTTTAGTTAACGCTCCCTCTCCGCCACATAGATACTTGGGATCAAATTCAGGTGAGTAGACTTAACAGCAAGCACCTTTACCAGCTGAACTATCTTGCCGGCCCTCAACGTCATGTTCTAAAAATATTTTGTTTTAGGGGTAAAAAATTTAAAGTAGGTCCGAACACTGAAAGGGGAAAGTCTTCTCCAATGGAATCTCACTGGATATTAACCATACTTAAGGGCAGGCCTCGTGCCCAGGAGTAGTTTGTGACACAAAGCAAACTCAACGGTATTTTCGTAGACTTTTTGACTCATATTGCTTTCTTTGGATATTTTTTTGTCTCATTGGTTTTCTGCTTGTATATTTTGGTTTCCTGTTTCATGTGTGTTTTGTGGGGGTTTTCAGTGTGTGTGTTTCTTGGGGGTTTTTGGTTTGGGTTTTGTTTGAAGAAAGAAAGGGCATGGAGCTGGGTCAGTGGGGAGGTGAGGAGGCTCTGGGAGGACCTAGATTATCTCACATTATTCAAGAAAAAAATGTCTTTAAACTAGGGATTAAGAAATACAAAACTAAGCATATAAAATGGAGCTTTAAAAAGAGATTCCTAAAGCTAGTCTTTCATACTGGGTCTGATCTGTAAAGAACTTTTAGATAACTCACCTTATATGTTAGCAGTTTTCAGCTTCCCTGTCCCTTTTAAAATTGAAATGCAATGTCTTACATCTTTCTTATTGTTATATTTTTAGCAAGATAAAATTGTAAATGACAATAAAACATTTAGTTATGTGGAAAATGAAACTCTGTTTTTATTTATTAATCATTCAATTATTTAATGTATATGGGCAAATTTTGTCTGTGCATATGTCTAATGCCTGGTGAAAGCCACAGAGGGTGCTAGAGTGCCCTGGGACTGGAGTCACAGATGGTTTTGAGCCACCATGTGGGTCCTAGGAATTGAATCCCAGTTCTTTGGGAGAGAAGCCA
This sequence comes from Chionomys nivalis, assembly GCF_950005125.1. Lineage (NCBI taxonomy): Eukaryota > Metazoa > Chordata > Mammalia > Rodentia > Cricetidae > Chionomys > Chionomys nivalis. The sequence continues at coordinate 19,633,107 of NC_080109.1, forward strand.
GTGCTCTCCATCCACTAAGCCATCTCTCCATCCCTAGAACTATGTTTGGATGCCTTTTCTGTTTTCACCTTATGTTCCTTACCCTCTTTAAATAGAACATTATATTGGTATAAAAAATGAAGTCTGGGAAGTACTAGTCAAAAGGATTAACAGGTATATACATATATATATATATATATATATATATATATATATATATATATATACATACATATATATATATACACACACACCTACATTAGGAGCTCTCTAAACACAGAGAAGGAAACTATGCTGGCTGTAACACAAAACCTGGACTCCTCTCCAGCTCTGCCAATACAGTTCAAGCCTCAGTGAAGCCCCATTTCCTTGTGTATTATGGAAGGATAACGATAGCATCCATTTCATATTAGCATAACAATTAAGTGGCATGCAAAATGCAAACACCTAACAGCTACCTATGGTTTTACCAGCACAATGTAGTATATAACACAGCAAATGAGAGCGTAGAGGGTAGACTACCTTTTTCTCTGACATTGTCTACTACTGCACATGGCAGTGGCAATATATTTTTTCCATTTTTACTATTACTTTTACGTTTTCTGTCAACTCCATACCTTGTTCCTGCCTTTACCAGGCTACCAGAGGATAAAAATATCTCTCATAAACTTTCATTATTAATGTTGGTGTTGGGCATGGTATATAGCCGAGACTCAGAATGTAGTATAAGTATGGCCCTCATGTATTCTGACACATACTAAATGTTATTATTTGGAAAATAACAATATTCACTTACCCTTCTTGAACTTATGTACAGGGAGTTTTTTAAGTTGATCTTTACGAAGTCTGTTTCTTCTGTTTCTATGTCTGTCCTGGACAAATTTTGTGATCTAAAGATAGGGAAAAAAAGGACAGGTCATATACAAATAGGCACTGAAATAAAAAAAAGTTTTACATATACGAGTGCTCTATCTGCAGGTACACCTTTGTGACAGAAGAGGGCACCAGACCCCATTACAGACGGTTGTGAGCCACCATGGGGTTGCTGGGAACTGAACTCAGGACCTCTGGAAGAGCTGTCAGTGCTCCTCCTCTGGGCCATCTCTCCACTGCAGCTTCCATGATGAGGTTTTCCCTTTCTCCCCCGCCCCTTTTCTCTTAAATTTTATTTTGTTTTGTTTATTTTTCTGGGGGTGAAGGTGAGATTGGGAGGCATGATGTGAAAGCCACAAAGAATAAAGATAGATAGATAGATAGATAGATAGATAGATAGATAGATAGATAGATAGATAGATCCTAACAGAAAAGCCCAAAAGTGACAGTTTTGGAGGAAAAAAACTTACATTTCTGGGTAGCTGATGTAAAAACAATTCATTTATTCAATTCAATTCTAATGACAATATTATTAATTAAAACATTAAGTTAAAAGTGATTAGTTAATTTACATATTATTCTTTGAATTTCTTATTAATGAAGTTTATCTTAAAATTATTACATTTATTTACTTAAGTATCTGTTCTGTATGGTGTGGCATACACAGGAGCATGTGGATGTCAGAGGACACCCTGCAAGAATGGGTTCTCTCCTTCTACCACTGGGTTCCAGGAATCGAACTCAGGTCATTAGGCTCCGCAACAAGCCTTACTCTCTGGGCCATTTTGCCATCCCAAACTTAGTGACATCATAAATAGTCTATAACTAGTGTTTGCAAAAATACAAATAGTAGGCTACAGATTATGAAAACTCTAACTGGTCAAAAACAAAGGGAAATCGAGGCTACAGAGAGGTTCGGCAGGTAAGAGCACGTGCAGCCCTTGCAGAGGGTCGGTTTCAGTTCCCAGCACCCACATGGTTTACAACCACCGGTACCTCCAGTTCCAGAGCAATCAACACCTCTTCTGTTTCCATGAGCACCAAGTAAGTTGGTATGGAATATAACTCAGAAATGAAAGAATGAATAATCAACATATTCAATAATTTACATGAATCTCAAAAATGATGCCAAAAATGACACAAAAGACAACCTAGTTCATAATTCCATTTAAAGCTACTGAAAACAAACTGCAGTGACTGAAATCAGTTTGTAGATATCTAGGCCTCAGAGTCAAGAGACATCAAGATTACCAAGAAATATAAGGACATTTTTTAAGGTGATAGACATCTCATTATCTTGACTATAATGGTGGTATTTTTATGCCTGTATGTTTGAGTACAAGCACACACACACATGTGCTAAAATTTACTAAGATGTACAACTTAAATATGTGTGGGTTATTTTATGTAAACCATACTTTAATAAATATTTTAAATTTTTTAAATAATAAATGTTTTAAAATATTAAAAATAACAGTATGAGGTATGAGGTTAGGAATATAACTCAGCAGTAGAATGGTTGATTAGTTTATACAAGGCTCTTTTTCTAAGAAGACAAAACTCCAGCAATATGCTATAAGCTTTAAACAAGTAGTAAAAAGATAAAGAAAACATTATATAATCCAAATTTACATTAAAAAGCTGAATAATATGCAGACATTGATCCAACTATGTATAAATACAATAGATGTAAACAATAAAGTTCATCAATCTTAAGAGAGTATATGATAAGAAAAAAATTCAATTTTATACTATTTACAAGATACTATTAAAACTGAATGATGCCTTAACATTTAAAGGGGTGGATGAATACACCTATGCAGTAAGCACTTTAGAGTTAAAAAAAAACTAAATAGTAAAAAGAATATTTCATCAAGAATATGCTGAAAACTATGGGAGCAATATGAAAATTCAAAACCTCAGGGATCTGTATCTAAATCAAACACATTTAAATAGCAGGGCTGCACTAGCTCTCACTGCATGTCACATCCAATAGAGACCTACACTAGTCACTGCATGTCACAAAAAGCCCGTAAAGCGCCACCCTTCCAAATGAGGGTGTGCTCTGAGAATAGACACACAGCAGCCCACAAGATGCAGCACTGAGATGAAAACCACATTTTTGTATGTGAGCTGAGGGCTCAAAACATTTTAAACTTAAAGTATTCAAATTAATCTCATCTGTTTCTTCTTACTTTGTTGAATTTGGCTACCAGAAGATTAAAAATAATAGTGTTCTATTGCTTAGCATTGTGTTAGAAAACCTAATGTAAAACTGCAGATAACTATAGTCAAAGTTGCACAATTTGTGAATATACTGAAATCATTAAATTGTGCATTTTAAATATGTCGATTTTATGTTACAGAGATTTGTTTTTAAGTTAGACAAACCCACAGACTTAAATGAAAGGACATGTAACCTGGTGTTCTCCACATCTGTGAATAACATTTATAAAATTTGACTACAAAAGGATGCCACAGGGTGGGTGTTTGAAAATTACATAAGAGCTCATAACATGGCCGGGCGGTGGTGGCGCACGCCTTTAATCCCAGCACTCGGGAGGCAGAGGCAGGCGGATCTCTGTGAGTTCGAGTCCAGCCTGGTCTACAAGAGCTAGTTCCAGGACAGGCTCCAAAACCACAGAGAAACCCTGTCTCGAAAAACAAAACAAAACAAAAAAAAAAAAAAAAAAAAAAAGAGCTCATAACATGTTTTCTGACCTTAATACAACTACATTAGAAATGTATAGGAAAAGACACTGGGGAAAAAAAAACATGTCTGAAGCTTAAAACTTAAGTAATCTGTGAATCACAAAGCAACTCACAATGGGTAACAGGTTTCTGGTGAAGCCTCTTTACCACCTAGAATCTCAGCAGCCCAGAAAAGACCATGAATTATGGAGGAAGGTGAAACACTAACTCACTGGAGGAAGAGAGCTGTTCACTGAGCCATACAATTAGACACCCTTAACCACTCAAATATCTGACGGCAGCTTTGAGATGGTGTGGCTACTGTGGAACCAACCCTGAGGAGCTGAACAACAGCCACAGGTGATAGTAGGTTGGAGTATAGCCAAGTACGCCTACTTAATCCTCCAAATGTACCACAGGGGTAATTTTCTTCTCTCCTAAGACAGAAGGAGCAAAAGAACAGAGAAAAGATGGAATTGAGTTCCCTTCACATAGAAAGAAAAACTAAAATAATTAGAAATGTCTTACACAGGGATGAAACCTTAAATAAGTTGTGCAGCCCAGTCCCAGTGGATCTATCAACAAACACTCCCTCTCTGCAGAAAAGAGAACAGAAAGATTTTAAGAGCCCAAGGATTAGGGAGTTTGCTCCCTAGTAACACCAGAAGATACACCCATGAAGTCTCACCAAGACACTGCCCAAATGTGAGCTGAACAAAGATGACAACAATGAACATACCAAACTGGATGGAGAATGCTAGCCATGAGGAAAGCTGGGAATAGGAGAAGTGGTCCTCCCTAAGGAAGAGCACACCGACTGGCTGTCCAATACCAAACAGCCCCCAAAACATTCGTATTAGGAGCATTATATGAACTTAACAGGTTATATTTAGGAGTGTATATATATCTTACTTACATCCATACTTATATGTATGCAATAACAATTAGCTTTAAGAAAATAGGTCATGAATTTGAAGGAAAGCAGGGAGGAGTATATGGGAGGGTTTGAGGGGGGAAAGGAAAGGGAGAAATGTAACCAAATTATAATCTCAAAAATAAAATGCAATTTTTTAAAAAAAAAAATAAAAAAGACTTTACTTCATCTAAATCCCCTAAGGGACAACAGTGTAAATAAGGGCAGTGAAAAAAAAATGACTCTAGGAACAAAAGAAAAAAAGGAGAAAGAGAGGGAGGGAGGGAGGGAGGGAGGGAGGGAGGGAGGGAGGGAGGGAGGGAGGGAGGGAGGGAGGGAGGGAGGAACTTTTAGCCAGGTATGGTAGTACACACACCTTTAATCCCAGTACCTGGGGAGGCAGAAGCAGGTAAATCTCAGTAAGTTCAAGACTAGCCTGTTCTACATAGAGAGTTCCAGAACAGTTAGGGCTACACAGAGAAACCCTATCTCAAAAAAATGAATGAATGAAAGAATAAGAAAAAATATTTTTATGTATTTTGTTCACTGATAAATATATAAATTCCAGAGCAGTGTGGACCTGGTTTATCATAAATGTGGAATGAAACTCTACTTCTTTGAAAGACAATTAAATCACATAAACGTCTAACAACAACAGATGGTTAAGAATAGACAAAACTCATTCCACATGTGACCGAAATTGTCTTAAAGCTGTTAGTGAAGTATATGAAGAACTGAAATCACTTTGTCACACTACACTGGATAGCTTCCTAAAAAATATAATGCAGTAAGAAGCCGAGGCCTTCCAGGAGAAATGGAGGCCTTTACGCTGCCTCCCTGTGACTGTTAAGGAGAGACATCGGGATGAAAAAGAGTGGAGCTGCTTCCAAGAAAGCAGGTAGAGAGGAAGAAAGTGGAAGTCAGCTTCAGAAACTCAGAATGGCAGCAACAGCACCCGGGACAACGTAGAGAAGCGGATGGGGACACACACACAGACACACAGTTCCGCCAACCATAATCCCAATCATGGCTTACTGGTGAGGAGAGAAGACATGACCACCTCATCTCTTAAAAATAAGCTGGATGACCATGGTGAAAAGAGACTTGTCCTAGGGACAAACCTATAGCCCTCACCAGCCTGCAGTGCGATTTCTGGTTTAGGTAAGAATGATCTCCCTGGCAGCCAGTGTAGTAGAGAGGAACCCCATTTTATCACTACAACTAGAGGGTGAGCTTTTGACAGGGAATCTATGTTTAAAACTGAGCAAGATTAGGGGCCTGGGAATAGAGAACAACCACAAGCCAGGGAGTTATAATTTAACATGGCATAGCCCTTGGGCAAGAGACTTATAAAAAGCAGGAAGACACTTATAAAAAGCAGGAAAGCCAGATGCTGATGAGCTGAAATTGTAACCTACAGGAGGGTTGGCTCAGAGCACTGAATAAGCCCACTTTTGCTGGCCAAAACAGGTGCAGTGATGGAAATAACCATACTGTCTGATAGCTCTGGGCATGGGATCTGACTCTTTAGTTGCCTGTCTACTATCCATAACTACAGAACCCAAAGACTCGGAAGTCCTCCAGCATGGGGACTAACACTTAGATCATGAACATAAGAACACAGGTCCTTCCTCTGTACACATCTCAAAGCTGTGGCTGATTCTTATGCATTTAATATATTTGAGAGATGACCCCTGCTAGAACATTAGCTACTCCCTTGGATATAATCTAGGGAAACTCAAGAGAGTGAGAAGACTTGCTAGCCCACAGACTGCTAAGCTAACTGTGACCGGCAGAGGCCCCTGGTAAAGAAATAAAGAAAGCTCTATTAGTGGAGACAACAGACTAACACCAGCAGAAATCACATGACTGACAAGAGGCAAGTTCACCTGGCCCTCTGCACATGCCTCCCCACCCACCCGCACATCTCATGCACTTAACTGGTAGTCTGCAAGGTTTAGAACTCCAGCACTTCATCCCTCCCCCACCATGCTTCTGAGTTTTCTTTGCTTTTTGTCTGTATGTACATGTTCATATGTATGCATATGTGTGTCCTGGTGCACATGTATGAATGTGTGTAGGTCAGAGCTAGAAAGGTGTCTTCCTCAATATCTACCCTACTTTTCTGAGTCAGGGTCTCACACTGAAACTGGAGCTCACACATGAGGTGAAGACGGATGGGCCTCAGGACACACTGGGACAGCAGGCAAGAGCTTCTGGATGCTGAAGATGACACTGGTCCTTATGCTTGGACCTTGGGCACTCTGCTGGCCAAGCCATCTCCCCAGCCCCTGTTTTTATTTTTAGTTCTTTACTTTTCACATCAGTTTTAGCAGTGAAAGTTGATTCTTTTTAAATTCCCCATTGTACATTCTTCTAAGTTTTGTTTGTGCTTTTTCCATTGTTGAATAATCTTTTCCTTTCCCTATCTTGTCCCTTCTACCATGTTTCCACCTTTCCCCTTCTCTACTATACTTTTAATACCATTTTCTCTTGTTGTAAGAACTCACATGTATCTGTCATTTAAGTGGGGTGTGTGTGTGTACACAACATTGGTTCTCTCCTTCCAGCATATGGGTCCCAGGGATCAAACGCAGACTGTCAGGTATTACAACATGCACCCTTACTCTCTAAGTCATCTTGCCCACCCAAGTTTTTACATTTTACTTCTTTTATCTAATTTTGCCATTATTGTAAAATCTTGATGCTTTTGGGTTGTTTGTAATCTCATGCTCTTTCCTCTTCCCTTCTAGAACCATTATTTTCTGTCTTTTTTCCCTTTTAATTAATCTTGCTCCTCCTCCATTTCCCCCCTTTTCCTGTCTTCTTCATTTCATTCACCTATAATTTTTTTATAATTACCTAAAACAAATTTTCCTGGTACATTCAGAACTAGTTTTCCCATTCACTGTTTCATGATCATTGGTGATCAAGTGGGCAGGGTTTGACCTATTTTAGTGTGTGTCTGCATCTTACATGGTTTGATGCTGTTTGTTTTCTCTTGAGTGGTACTGAGGTTTGAGCCTTCAAGAAAAAAAAAATCCCCAAATAAAACTAGAAATCTACACAAACAAATGTATAACATACGTACAAGAAATATCAAGGCAGCATGACTCCATTACAATATCCTATATCATCAGCCACTGAACTGAAAGATACTTAAACTGCTGACTGAAAATGTCAGAAGTTCAGCAGTGAAGATGATCAGTGACCTGGAATACTACACAAGTGTGCAGATTAACTCAATCCAGAATCTGGGAAGGATAATCAGCAAGAGAGGAAAGATCAGAAAGTTAACAATATGAATGAAAAGTCATAATATGATAAACAAGATCAGAAAAAAATCTAGATTTCAGAAACTAAATAGAAACAGTTGAAATTTTTAAGAAAGAAAGAAAACACAGTGGAAAGCACCAATAAGATACTTGAGCAACCAGAAGAAAGAATGTAAAGGATGAGGATGCAGGTGAGCAATCAGTACATTCAAACGTCACGAGAAAAAATAAATTAGCATGACAGTGTTCAAGAGGCCAGCCTAAAGTCCACAGGATGGAAGGGGCTAAGATAAGAACTAAGGCACAGGAAATGTTTGTGCATACCACAAGAAAGTGAAGATAAAGGACTTAGAGAAACTGAGAAACAATATTGTGAAAAATGGTCACTCCACCAAAAGCAAGCTACAGACTCAATGTGAGCCTACCAACATTCTAATGCCATTCTCAATGTTCACAGAAAGAGAAAAAATAGACTTAAAATTCATATGAAAACATAAAATAAAAATCCAAAGAAATCCTGAGCAAAATAAATAATGCTGGAGGCATCACCATCCCTGATTTTAAGTTATACTACAACACTATAGCAGCAAAGACAGCATGGTACTGTCAAACACATCAATGGAACAGAGGACCAAATACAAACCCACACAACACCAACTGCATGATTTTTGACATATGTTCTAAAAACAATACTGAAAAAAAAGATGCCTTTTCGACAAACAGTGCAAGGAATCCAGGCCATCCATATGTAGAAGAATGAAACCGCATCTCTGATTTCATTCTGCACAAAAATCAACTCTAATTGAATCAAAGACTTTAAGGTAAAACTTGAAATTCTGAAACTCTTACGAGGAAAACGGCTGGGGAGATAAGTTTAGCCCAGTGGTTCTCCACCTTCCTAACGCTCTGACCCTTTAATACCAGTTGTTCCCAACCTTCCTAATGTCGTGACCCTTCAACTCTTTAACACAGTTCCTCATGTTGTGGGTACAGGTTATTTCGAGCAGCATGGGCAACTTACCAGTGGCTATAGCACTGAGAAGAAACATTTCTTCCTCTTTTAACTGCATGCAAACCTCAGGGAGGGTGACACCTAATGAGACCTCGCCCCTACCTGCTAACTGCCTACAAACCCTCAACAAGACGAGACCACCACACTCCATGATGGAATGCTGACAGACCCAGTCTTGTACAGGTAACCACTGCTGCTAACAGACTAAAAGAACAAGAAAGGTTTTTATATTATTTGAATTTTTCTCTTAATATTTGAATAAAGAATATAGAATAATTGTATGTCTATTTTCTCTTCAAAAACTTTTATATCACATATCATAGAGCCTCTAGAAATGTCTTCAACATAATCCCAAAAGAATTAGGACTTAGCCAGGTGTGGTGTCACACACCTGTAATCCCAGCACCAGGGAGGCAAAGGTGCACAGATCTCTGAGTCTACATAGTGAGTTCCAGGTCAGCCAGGGATACACAGTGAAACACTATCTTTTCTTAAAAAAAAAAAAGAAGAAGAAGAATTAAGCATGACACAGGCCAATATTATTTTAGTATCATTTTGAAAATAACTTGGACCTCTAGAGTTCTGCAACCATACTCTTTATGATGGTCTTAAAGAAACCATGCATCCACCGGGCGGTGGTGGCGCATGCCTTTAATACCAGCACTCGGGAGGCAGAGGTAGGCGGATCTCTGTGAGTTCGAGGCCAGCCTGATCTACAAGAGCTAGTTCCAGGACAGGAACCAAAAACTACAGCGAAACCCTGTCTCGAAAATTCAAAAAAAAGAAAAAGAAATCATGCATTATCCCTTTAGTTTAAGCCCTCCTAATGTTTTTTCTTCACATTTTAATATGAATTTTCTCAAATTCACTTCTAGATGAACTTGGAGAATTTGCTGATATCAATATACCACTACCTAGACTCTACAAATGATACTTCATTTCTGTATGCGAATTCATATGTCTTACTTTTTTTCTCCATAGTTTTTTTCATTATTTCATTTTTTAAGTGTATGAGTGTTTTGTCTGTATGTATGTGTGCACTACATGCATGCCTGGTGCCCAAGAAAGTCAGAAGAGGGTATCAGATCCCCTGGAACTGGAGTTACAGATGGTTGTGAACCACGTAGGTGATGGGAACTGAACACAGTCTTCTGTAAAGAACAAGTGCTCTTTCTCACTGAGCATCTCTCCAGTCCTCCTTAGTTTTTATAATCCATTTCAACCTAAGCTATAGATGTCAGTATATGCCCCCCAAATAATGTGTGTATACACATACAATATGCACGCATATACAATTTAATAGATTCAAACAAATGCTATGCATTTGTGTACAGCAAATTTCTATCTAGATACAGAACATGGTTCTCACCCGGGAGAAAGTTCCCTCCTACCCTTCCAGTAATCCTTTACCCATCCCCAGGGCCTCATACACAATTACTGTTCGTTCTTTCTTTCTCTCATTCATTCACACTATATTTGCCTTCTCTAGAACTTTACATAAATAGACATATTCCACATGTACTTATAAGGTTTCTCTTACTTAATTTGTCAATAGTTTTTTGATCTACCCATAGTATTTTTCATAATTACTAGGAGTTAACTGACCTACCATAAAAATGACTATCAGGATGAGGCAGATGCCCACTATGATGAGGAAAGGAATCAGATAGTACTCCAAAGGAAGACTCAGTTCTGGAACTAAGATTACATGGCCCCTAGAAGAAAGAAAAATTAATAATTGAGAGTTAGTAACAATTATCAAGTTATGCTATTTTAAAAAGATAAATGACATAGCCACTAAATTCAAATCTACTTTGCACATCTCATTTTCTAAGATATGACTTACATAATTTAAGACAGATGTTCTCAACCTGGGGGTCAGACAGCCCTCTCACAAGGTCATCTAAGACCATCAGAAAACACAGATGTTTACATTACAATTCATTACAGAAGCAAAATTACAATTATGAAGTAGCAACAAAAACAATTCTATGGTTGAGAGACACCACAACATGAGGGACTGTATTAAAGGGTCACAGCATTAGGAAGGTTTAAAAAAACACTGGTTTAAGGGATACTTTTTATATTTTTAAAGTCTATTTTGCATATTTTTCAGAATAACCCCTGAGGGAATATTATTTACTGAATGCAGTGAACTATGTGAGAGTTGTATTTTATATGTAACATCAGCATAACAGAAACTGTAGGGCTAGAGAGATGGTTCAGTGGTTAAGAGTACTTGGTGCTGTTGGCGAGGACCTGGTTTTGAGTCCCGGCATCCACGTGATGGTCCACAACCATTCATAACTCCAGCTATAGGGGACCCAACACCTTCTTATGACCTCCATGGACACTAGATACACACATGGTGAGCATACACACATTCAAAGAAAAAAAACAGAAACAAAATAATAAACCTTTAAAAAAAAAAAGTAGCACCTGAGTAATGCATAATAAGAACCTCTACCTCATTCACTGTTCCTACCAACATAAAAACTCTATGGACTCGGGCCGGAGAGATGACAGCTCAGTGCTTAAGAGCACTTGTTGCTCTTGCAGAGGGACTGGCTTCAACTTCTACTTTCTATACTGGGTGACTCATAACCACGTCTAACTCCAGCTAAAAGATCACATGCCCTCTTATGGCCTTTGGAGGCATCAGACATGCACGTGTGCACATACATATATGTTGACAAACACTCATGAGTATAAAATAAAAATAAATACACCTTTTTTTACAGACACTCTACAGCAGTAATCCTCAACCTTCCTAATGTGTGACCCCTTAATACAGCTCCTTATGTTGTGGTGACCCCTAGTCAAAAAGTTATTTCATTGATACTTTATAACTATAATTTTGCTACTGTTATGAATCATAATGTAAATATCTGATATGCAAGATATCTGATATTTGAACCCAAAGGGGTCACAACCCACAGGTTGAGAACCACTGCTCTAGAGAAATTACTGATACAAATTATAGCCCCTCCTCCTTATATACTTCACCCTTTGTACCTAGGACAATACACACAGTCCCTGTGCCCCTGCATTCATCTGTGAGATATGCCATGAAAACATCTCAAGAAATTTCTAGGAGTGATTTCTTGTACACTTCCATGTTCTCCACAGTTTGGCTGCAGAAATATGTATGTTGTGGGAATGGAAACCAGCAGGTATTCCATCTCTCACTCCTCTTTGTTACAACCATGCTGTTGGAGCTGTGACTTCACTATTACTAAACAGCTGGAACCCTACTAGGTGCAAACAACGGTCAGAGTTGAGTTCACTGACGTGCATGTCATGTGTGGCCACACTTTACACAGCATGGAAGCATCGCTTTACAAGTCCCCTAGGCTAAGGAGGGGCCTACAGCACTCAGCAGTGTGGATGTTCTCTCCTTTGGAAGGACTGCGGTACTAGACCACAGCAGAGGCAGCCATCTTACCCTACTCCTCACTGCTAGGTGATTTTGTTGAGGTGATGATGCCACATGCTCAGTTCAGGTAAAGTAATGACAGTCAGTATACAACAACGACAAAAACAAAGAACCAAGTTGCTTCTTTCCCCACTAACAGAGGTCTTTAGGATTCACAGTACTTATGAAAAAAATAAACTATTTTGACTTCCAAACTGTTTTTACTACTATCATTTGTCAAATTTGCACCTAAGGAATTCAATTAAACTGCAACAAGTATAAACAATGCCAGGGATTTCTCCCAAATAATGCAAATACCCTCCAAAAACTCGCAAGGATTGCAAGAATACAGTGTAACTTTCAGCAGAATAGAAGATAATAAATTATTTCACATGAATTTTTGTAGCTTTGCTTAAAATACCTAGGTGATACCAGCATTGGTGCAGAAAGAAGAAACCGGCAGCAGGCTTGGGACCTGCCTCATCATGTCTTCCAGCAAAAGGCCATTTCAGAAAATAATTTCATCTGGGCACAAACCCTCTGCACTACACCAGTGGTGCCACTTGTGTGAGCCATCCGTCTTCTGGCACGTCACTGCCACATCCCCACCGACATGCGACAATTAACAGTGCGACTGCTCTACTGACTAATCGATGACAGCTTCTTCATCTTTCAGCAGTTCGCTTATACTTCCTGTACTCCAATTTCTCTTTTCTTCGTGTTTATGACTTACATAGAAATATTTCCCCCATATGACAAAACAAACATGGTTCTGTGATTTAGCATGATGACTTGCTTAGAAATAACTTGCTAGGCAAGAAGAAACAAGTTATAAAAAAGCACATCAGGAAGTTCCAATAAAGTAAAATTAACACACGTTAGAATAAACATGGTCTGGAATTCACTACAGACATTCCCAGAGGCACTGCTGGGATTCAGTGGTCTGGATTCTAAACCTAAAGTTCTACATGTCCTATTCATGCTAGCCTGCCACCTTTCAAATCACTTTAGCTATGGTCAAGACATTCTACGATAAGTATAGTCTGAAATTGATTAAGTATTTTACGCATCTTGAATTACAGGTTGTCCTGGCTAGTTCATTGTCAACTTCATAAAAGTTAGTTATCTGAGAAGAGAGAGCCACAATCCAGAAAATCTCTAAGATTGGTCATAGGCAAGCCTGTGGGACATTTTCTTAACTAGTGATGGATGCGGGAGGGCTCAGACCATTGTTGGTGGTAACCTACAGATTCACCCCAGATTAATCTCAATTTGGGGAACAAGAACAACAAAGAGGTACTTAAGCAATTCTAGTAATTTCTTACCACATCACATTCTATGGCCATGCAGTTAATATTGATCTTTGAAGCACAGAAATGTGCAATGGAGGAAATAAGGTTTATTCTGTGTTTGTATTTTCAGGTTAATTTCAAACGTGATGTCAAGGCCTACATGTGAAAACAAATTGCTAATTTCCTAGGCTCCCCACTGACACACACAGCCTTGCCTCATCTCTTTCTGGCACCAGCCAATAAAGTACAGAGCTTTCAGAACCACACACCAGAGTCTTTGATCCATCCAATTATCAAAGAAACAACCTGTGATGAGCTCAAATGTTGGATACAGATGCACATGCTGGAAACTGAACTCAGGTTCTCCACAAGAGCAGTATACCCCCTTAATTTCTGAGACATCTCTTCAGTGCCCCTACATGCTATTATTTTTCACAGTGATTAAATTAATTAGACAGTGTTTAAAAAAATAAAGTGAAATTTATTCTTAATATGATTAAAAGTTAGATTCCTATTTTGAAACAAACTATCTCACTAATGTACAAGGTAAAGATACCCACTATCTCTACTGATTACCATGTGTTAAAGGTACTGTCAGTGCATTTAGATGACAGAAAGCAACTCAAGAAAAATTAGAAAGGAAAGGCGAAGCCGTTCACATGTGTAATAGAAAAATTATTATCAACCATAAAATAATTTTGGCAATCACAGATTAACATCACCATATAAAATAAGCTTTCATTTATGCAAATTAAACTCTCCTTAGAAAATGTAATGACAGAGTAAAGTCTATCAATAATTGTAACCAATAAAATACTTATCAGAAACTTGAAAAGAAGCCATAAATGGAAAACTTATGTTTAGCCACATAAGCAAATCTCTATAGCATGAACATATTTTTAATACATAATCAAATACAAAAGAAACAATTACTTACAATACAGTGATTTATATTAAGAAGAGATAATTTAGTGCAATCTATGAGCACATAATAAAATAATCTTTTCCAGGCCAGCCAGGGCTATATAGTAAGATCTTATCTCTAAATAAATTATTATCAATGTAACTAAAATTATATAATTCTAGTCTAATATAAGGAACAATGTGAAGTTACATGATATTTTTGATATTCATTACTTACCCTTTTTCATATGTGAATTCATCTTTCAGGGAATTAGCTGATGACTCACCAATGAAGACAGATGGAATGTCAATTTTCTTTAATGTTTCAACTGTGTAAAAGAACAGTTAAGTTTATTTGTAAAAAGCTAGCATTTAAGGTTCTGTCTAACAGCAGCAAATGCAATTGGAAGCAATCACATTCAGAGTCCATGGCCTACTATCTGACCCGCCAGATTGCAGATTTATACTCACACCAGTGTTCAGAAGCACCGCATGACGAGACAAGGGCAATGCTGCTCTCTCTCTCTCTCACACACACACACACACACACACACAAACACACACTCACTCAGTTCTCTCAACGTCTTACAGAACAGAAACATAAGTTTTTATCTTTAATATTTCCATTTTACTTACTCTCCTAAATACATAAAACTTTAACTATCAAAGAACAAAGAAGATGGCAATATTTCAGCCTTCCTTCCCACAAATTATCTAACTCCTAAGTAAAGAGGAAAAATTTTACTTTACATACCCAATTCCAAGACAGAGTTAAGCCACCGATGTAAAACCATTTTAAAGGAGTCTAAGAGACAGCACCATGACCCTGGCTCTCAAGCGGGAAATGGTGACAGGGACAAACTGGCATGAGGCAAAGAGCTAAGGGAGTTCCGACTTCCTCCTAGAGGTTACAGCAGAGCTAGCTTCTGACTGCTTTTCCCAGAAACTTGATTCTGACCTCTGTATTTAAAGCCAAAATGAAATGTCACACAAAAAGAAAAAAAAAAGATTTTTGTTTTTAAAATTATCTACTACTCAGGTTTGGAAATAAAATAATCGGAAACACAAATAAAAACAATCTTCTTCAGGGGGAGATTTGATGAAGATAGCCCATTTAGGGCTGAATATTCCAAGGATCTCTCAATCTTTGCATAATGTCTGACTGTGGGTCTCTGTATTTGTCCCATCTCCTGCAAGAACTTCTCTGATGGTGGAGCTCAGATTGTTTGGCTGACAAAGTACTTTACCCAATGAGCCCAATCACCAGCCCTAAATTTTTTTTGACAAAGCTTAGAATTACATTCCCTTTGTAAGAGATTTTATTCTTTCATGAAGATACTGTGATAAAGTGTGAGAGAGACTTGAAGCTATTGACTTATAATTGTTAGTAATGACTGACATCTACTGATTCAAGAAAGAATCAGAACAGTCCTCACATTAAAAGGCTTGAGTTTGAATTAGAATTCTGGTCAAAGGAAGCCTTCTTTTATTTTGTCAATAATGTACACAAATCACATATGTTACCTGAGTTAGGATGTATCAACTGAGATTTTAAAACTTAAAGGAGGGAATTTTAAAGAGAGAAAAGAAAAGTCAAATCTCCAGTCTTTTGCACAGCAGTGGCACAGCAATGGCACATGCGTCAGGATAACGAGAGCTCTCTAACTGGACTTCTGCTCAATAGGACAAACTTCGGGCCCAGTACTGCAAACCCAGCACCATCCGTGGCTGGTGAGGTGATGGACTCTGGTGGAGAACCTACTACGGCCACTTTCCTAAAGCAGCATAATCCTAACTGCATTCTAAATACTTATCCCTACACCCACAGGTCAGTGAAGCTCTCACCCTGGCAAAGAAGCTTCTCTTTGCAGCAGACAGAGACCACTGCAGAGATCCACAACTGGTCAAAACACAGAGCACAAGCGACTGGAATGCCAAATCTCAACTGATACATCTACAATACAACTCTATGCCTAAGGTTCAAGAAAATTGAGTAAGGAAGGGCAGAAAGATTCTAAAAGACAGGGGACCGGGATGCCTGATGCAAGATAATATCTTCTAGACAAGACAGGAAAACTGTACCCAAGAAATATGGTTGTTCAAGCAAGACCTGCACAAAGACAACCCCAGCTGACGTGTCAGCATTGATCAGAAAAGATCACAAGGTTCCACGTCTACATGAGGGGCTGTAAGAAATCAATGGCTGCCAAGAGTGAGAGAGAGAGAGAGAGAGAGAGAGAGAGAGAGAGAGAGAGAGAGAGAGAGAGAGAGAGAGAGAGAGAAATACGTTTTCTCCAGCATGAGGTCAATAGGTATTTAATTCCCAAGTGGTCAGCCCTAAATACATGTACATAAAAACAACACTATATAGATCAGCAGGTTGTGTGTGTGTAAAACAATAACAATTAGAGGAGAGAAAATAATTAGGGAGAGGGGAACATAAGAGACATTGGAGAGAAGAGAGGGAGGGATAGAAATGATGTAAACAGAATTCATATATGAAGTTCTTAAAATTTTTTAATAAAAAAATATATATGATAGTCCTGAATTGTGGAAACTACATTGTGTAGGGGCAAAGGGCCAGCCAAAACACACCACCCTGCCCCTGAAACCTAAGCTAGCGAACGAAACCCACCCTGGCCCTGAAACCAGAGCCAAAGGAACATACTTCGTCCTAGAACCAAAGTCTATGAAAGAAACATGCTCTAGTCCTGCAATTAGAGCCAAAAGGCTAAAAAGGACAGTGAAAGAAACACAGTTTGGCCCTGAAACCAGAGCCAACACTGCCCCTTACCAACTAAACCAGCCAATCCCTGAGCAGAAAAATCTTCTCCCTGGGAAAACTGTGCCCCTACAAAGTGTCCGTTCCCACCCTGGCAAGGGCAGCCACTCTCCTGGACTCCCCCTTCACAAACAAATCTTTCTTAAAAGAGTTTTTCATCAGCTTGAAGCAGAAGAACCTTTGCTGAGGCATTCCCCTATTGCTGGAGCAGGAGGAGAGGGCTACATTTCTACAGGGGTTTTCCCTTGAGCCGAGTAAAACAGAAGTAGCATCTTGGGTGGGAGCAGAAGAAGGAACAGAGAGCTCTGCTACGATGTTCCCGCAGGGGAACTGGACAGAGCTCAGCTGTAACGGCTCTCTCTGGGGGGGAGCAGGATTGCTATACCCCACTGCACCCCAGCTTCAGGTACAGTCTGACTTCCCAACAAGCAGGAGGATATGGTTCCCTCCAGAGCTTTAGCAGTCACACATTGAGTGAAGGATACAGCTTTTAAAGAACTCCCTGGGTAGACGAGCATGGTGTTACACACCTCTAATCATAGCACCTTGAAGGCAGAGACAGGTAGGTGTAGATCCATAAGAGTTCACTATGGCTACATAGTACCATATCTCAAAAAAAAAAAAAACAAAATCATTGAAAAGGTCTTTTTAGCTCCTTAAAGTTGGCTCATTTTTCCTGTGAACTAATATTCAGAATAAGAAAATATTCTCATTTCAAATAAATTATGAATGCATCCACATGATGTAAAAGACCAACTGATACAAGAAAGTATATTGGAGGCTGGGCATAGTGGCACACACCTTTAATCCCAGTACCTGGGAGGCAGATGCAGAAAGATTTCTGGGAGCTCTAGGCCAGCCTGGTCTATATAGTGAGTTCCAGAATAGCCAGGAAGACATACAGAGAGACCCTGTCTCAAAAAATAAAAAGAGGAGGAGGAAGAGGGGAGGAAAGAAGGAAGGGACAGAGGGAAGAAGGCAGGCAGGCAGGCAGGCATGAATCCATGCAGCCATGCAGCCATCCATCCACACAGGGACTGGTAAAATGGATAAAGGGTTTGCTTTATTTAGGGAGATCTAAATTGAGTTTGGGTATCCAACACCTATATAAAAAGTCTAATTCAGTACTGTAGTTTCTGTAGTAGAAGACAGGAACAGGAGGATCCCTGGGGCTTGCTGGGCAGCAATCTAGGTTCTAGGTTCTGGGTTCAGAGGAAAATCTCAAAGAAATAAGGTGAAAGGGCTGGAGAGATGGCCCAGCAGTCAAGACTACTTGCCTGCTCTTCCACAGGACCCATATTCTATTCCTAGCACCCACATGACAGCTCAAAACTGTTTACACTCCAGTTCTTGGGGATCCAATGCCCTCTTTTAGGCCTCTCTGGACAGAGTACACACGTGGTACACAGATACACGGGCAACAAAACACCGTATCTATAGGGTAAAATACAGTGAGGAGCAATAGGAAAAGACACCTGATTTTGGACTGCTGGACTAACACACACACACACACACACACACACACACACACCAAAGCATGTACATGCCCAAAACATATGAAAGAAAGAATAATGTACAAAGCTTTGAAATTTTACCAGAATATAGTACTCTATACATCTTAAAACGTAATGCTGTGTATATCTAATTACAAAAAAATGCTTCTATAGCATTCCTTAATTTTTATTACATTTAGTGTGTGTGTGTGTGTGTGTGTGTGTGTGTGTGTGTGTCCCATAGCATGCATGTGGAGTTAACAGGACAACTTTCAGGAATGGATTCTCTTCCTTATGTGGTTTGAGAAGACTGAACTTAGCTCGTCAGTCCTGACAACAATGTCTTTGTTCACTAAGCGCTCTCACAGGCCTTCCATGGCATTCTTAACAAGTAATGAAATCACTGTTTATGGCCTTTGAATTCTTTTTTAAAGAAAATATCTACAAATCAATAAATAAAGAAGCAAAGCAAAACAAAACAAAACCATTCCCTGTTCAGAAAAAGGAGAAGTCAATTCTACTTCACTTGGGAATTAAAATTATGCTCTAAAGGGCCCCAGACTTTAGTAAGCCTAGAAACTTTAGCACAAATGACTCCAAGATGGAAGTGTCATTCAGGGTGTAAAACTAAGCACATAGACAGCATTCCCTGCCAAAACTAAAACAAACACCTAATCCATCAAAGTCCATGGTTCTGGGAAAGTCTCTAACTGTAGTTCTGCTTCTGGCTAACTGTTCTCGTTAAATGAAATATGTCAGCCCAGAACATGGGTTACGTACTTAAAAGCTCATCCTGAGGAAGACCCCGGGGCTACACTGGGATCTGAACATGCAGTGTAGTTGCCAGCTGGCTAATAAAGACATTCTATTGGCTTAAACCCATGCCTGAGCAGTCTTCTCTGGTGAATACCCCACAGCAATCCCATGAAGGCCAACAACTGGGAATTATCTGATAATAAAAAGAAACTTTACTGTTTGAACAGAAAATGAAAGAACAAATTCTGTTAACTTTAATTTCAAATGATCTGTCAATCAGGAGACAAGAAAAGTGATACCTGTACTTACTGTCGTTGGATCCCATGCTAATCAGGTCATCAGAGTCTACATTGTGAACTATGGCTGCTTTGTATCCTGCTCTCTGTGCATTTAAAACCTGCAGATGAGAAAACAGTCATAAGATGAGGAAAAATGGATACAAGTCAAGAAACCTATCTTGTGCCTTTGTGGGAATAAAGCACAGATGTTCTTGAAACACATGGATGTCTATAAGGGACCACTGAAGAGTTTTTTTAGATACTTTCCTAATTCATTCAGGGCGTTAGGAGAATCCACAGCAAATAAAGGTTGGAGATATGGCACAAGTATTAAGAAGATGCAAAGCTATAAGGAGTCTATTTCCAAAACAGAACCTTGCTGTGAGCAGGCTGAGTAATCACTAGGCCCCAGGCACTCAAATCCCATCACGATACCTACTAGTGGTATAAACTCAGGCTGAGTACTTTCTCTGTATCTGAGGGGGTGGATACAGTATGCATGTTCACATACATGTACATACATGTACACAGTATAACTGTATGTGACTACCGCTGGAGACCAAAGGTCAACATTGCTGTCTTCCTTGATCACTATTTACTTTCGGAAGCAAGGTCTCTTTTTAAACCCACAGCTCACAGATCTAATTAGTCTAGGTAGTCAGCTTGCCCTGGGTATTCTCTGTCTCCTCCTTGGCTGCCACACCTACCCAATATTTAATTTGCATGGTGCTTGAGATCAGTCTTCACAGTGAGGGGGGACAGGGATGTATCTTTTAAGTCATCTATCTACCCAGTTAACTTTCTTTTTTAATTCTCGGTTTCCTAAATTTATTTTTAAATGCTTAAAACCATGCTTTACACATAGAAACATGGCATATGAAAGTAACTTAGATCAACTTGCTCAACAACGTTACATAAAATTTCTCTCAAAAAAAATTAAAAATAACCTCCAGCCAGATAACCTCCAAAACTAGAGAGCTACTTAATATTTTCTAAAGCCTCTAAAATAGCAACTGCTGACCACGAGGATTCAGCTAGCTGTGTGGCAAAAGTCTGTAACATGAAAGATTTGAAAAGTGTCCCCATCTATTAGGTAGAAAAATATATGCATGATAATAATGCTATATGTTTACATATATTTTCAATATTTTGAATGTTTAAACACATAAATTACATTTAAAAACTACAAAAATTTTATATATTAAATATTTAATATGGCAAGAATCTCTTGAAATACATCACCTTATAATTAATGCTTTCTATATACAGGCTAAATAATTTCTTTTAATTTCCAGGTCTAATATTAGTTTTATTTGGTTAGCGGAACTAAAAATACTGAAAACTGCTGTAATTAATGGAAATAAAACCTATATCAAGTTCCAAAGCGTCAAGGAAAACCTCGGGTTGAGTTCTCAGGAGTCAAAGCAATGTTTCATTACTGATTCTCTGACTCTGACAAATGAGCTAAACAGAATGAGGCTATGTGTGCATGGAGGTCAGCTTTGCCCAGCAAAGTCTCCTCGAGCTACCCATGGACTTCTCTAAAACTACCCAATGTGTGGGTAAGTCTGAATAATTTTGTCATCTCATTTTTTAAAAATTGAGTATGTGAGAGATATGAGTGTCTTCAGCCAGTAATACTCTGTTCGTATTTATGGCCCCATTATCTATAAAATAGCCCAATACAAAGTAGAACATCATTAAATAAATGTCACTGAATGAGTTAAGTAAATAAAGCATTCATTTGGATTAAAAGTTTACATAAATAGTAAAATTGGACAGAAAGATTTTCTGAATAACTAATTAAAAGAAATAGCTTGCTGGGTGGTGGTGGAGCACACACCTTTAATCCCGGCACTCAGGGTGGCAGAGGTAGGTGGATCTCTGTGAGTTCAAGGCCAGTCAGTCAGGGTTGCTACACAGAGAAACCCTGTCTCAAAACAAAACAAAAAAGAAACAAAAGTTATCATTTTTACACACAAGTGCAGTATCTTATTTTCAGGTGGATTTTTATTCCCACCCAATTTCACTGTCTAACTAATAGTTCCTAAGAAAACACGTGGGCCTCTTCCTCACAGAAGCTCCTGTCTGGAACCTTCTGGAGGAGCACCGCAGTTTCTGCCTCTCGCTCCATGTTATCACTCATTCATTATATTGCCATGATAATACAGACTTCTACAGTTTTATTTAATAAAAGCATGCATAGGTGATGTTCCTGTTAGTTTTTCTGACACTTCAGAGGCCATTTTAATTCTTCCCCTAAAAGCTAGCCAAGTAACCAAGAAGTGTTTCTTTTTACATCAAGAAGCACCTTTTACCACAGACACACTTAAGAAACAAAAGATTAAATCAATATCAAAAGCCATTTCCTGCTGATCTAAAATACAAGGTTTAAATTTTTTAAAGCTAACTTTACTTCTCTGATAGCATATTAGGGCTGACAAAGCCACCACGGAAGCCACAATAAAGAGCAAATGAGACACTGAATGCCATGCACAATAGCAATAAAGAAAGATCAGAAGCACTGTTCCCCTATGGAGGCCTCAGTCCTGCTGTTTACCATGTCTCCAGTAGACTCTGTCTTTGAACGTCCTAAAATCCACACTAACTACCAAGTGCCCTGTTCCTCAAGTCCCATCTATGCACCATCTCCACCCTCACCAGTTGTTCTCAGGTCAGAGTACTTAACCTATCTATTTACTTCTTAAGTACTAATGTTCTATTCATCTTAAACCAAGCCACATGTATCATCCCAATTCCAAAACAGGCTATCAAAGGCTGTTTAAACACTTAGACGCTATCTACCTAAGAAGTTTTCTGGTGAGAAGAGCCAAAGTATCATCAGTTTCGTAAGATGCTTTCTCATTCCAAAATTATTTTGAGATTTACTTGTTGTTGTTGGTAGTGATGTTGGTGGTAGTGGTGATGATACTGGTGGTGCATGTGAATGTGGGTGCACAACGTGCCATAGTACACCTGTGAGGTCAGAGGACAACTCTCAGGAGTAGTTCTCTCCCACCTTTCCATGGGATCAGGGGATGGAACTCAGGGTGCCAGGCTCGCAGGTTACCTGCTGCGTCAGCCATCTCTCCAAACCCTCACCCTGAAGTTACTATGACACACCAACATGAATGAATGCATTAACAACAGCATGCTAGGTGTACACAGAAATAAAGCAGCCATTAAGTTTTTAAGACTTTATTAAGCAATTGAGGAGAAATATTTACTTCACATATCTAGCATGCAACTGTTTCCACAAATAAAATGCAACATTATATTACTATCAAAAGCTGTGAACAAAATGAAAGCTCCTAAAATAGAACATGTAAAACTACCAAAATGAGAAAGAATTCTGTGAGCTTAAGTGTGAACTCTAAAAAAATGTTTTCAAAATTTTAACAATTCCCCTCCAGGTTTCCTTTTGTTGTTTTATTGATGAAGAAGAAAAGTGAAATCAAGAGACACATTAACATATGAACCAAAATGCTTATGAAAACAAACAAGGAAAATATATTCATGTTTAGAAACTATAAATCTCAAGTGTCAGTCAAATTAAATTACATTTCAACTAAGCAGCTGGTATTTTTAAGAACACATGAGACAGAAATAAAACCTAAATCATTTAGTAATTATGTTCATGGTTTTACATTCATAAAATGCAACCTCAAACACATGGTGTCAGATGGAAGCAAAGGATGAAAAGATTCATGAATAAAAAGCACACATGGTAAACAAAAACCTAAATGAAAAACAGCCATCAAACCTACAATTGCAAGAAAAAACCTACTGAACTGTATTACCAATCTACCTTTTAAGGGACTGGTCAGAGCTATTAGTTTAAATTGCAGTGTATACACTGAACGCTTCTCATCTATCTAGTCAACAAACTAGATGAAACTGCATTATGTAGACCAGGTGGCATCTAACAAAGAGTTGCGAGGGAACAAGGCACTGCTGGTTTGCTATTATAAATAGGCAGCATGTCAAAAGATAACACACTGCTAATGATAGTGGCACCAATGAAACAGGGTGTAAAAGAAATCCTGGAAATGAAACAATAGTTCATCTTTTTTCAGTCTGAACAAATTGATCATAACCTTATAAGAAGAAAGAAGAGATTGTGCTCTCAAGATGACCATGAATGAAGGACTCATAGGCATTAGAAGTCAGGAAGCCATTAACAAGACTTAGAACATGACATGTAAGAACAAAAGGACTTGCTAGACATTTGTGTCATTATCTCCAATGCTCAGCATGGTCCTAAATATAGATATTCTTTTCTACATCTTAGAAGTGAGGTAAGATAGACCCTACAGTCAGTCACATTGGGGCAGAGCTGAGATGGAAGAACATTGTGTTAGGTTAGAGAGCAGCTTGGGGCTATAATTTGGATCTATAGTATCCCAAAGACATGTTGAAGGCTAAGTCCTTAGTTTGGCGCTATTAGAAGATGGTGGAAACTTAATGGGGTGTTTTAGGTGGGGAGGGAGACTGCCTTTGGGAGGACTGTAGGTACCAGTCTGTTCCTCGGGCTCTGTCTCCACTGTCAAGTAAGCAGATTGTTCTGACACATGCTCCCTGCCAGAAGTAACAGAGTCAAGAAATCATGGGCAGAATCCTTGGAAACTATGGCTGAAAATGCATTTTCTCTTCACAGACTGCCTATCTCAGATAGGCACCTTAAAGCAACAGTAAAGGAAAGCTAAACAGCACAATGGGATTTGCTGACCAGCACTTAGCATCTCACCAAGGCTGAAAAGGGAAACAGAAGTGAGAAAGACTTGGATACACTAATATTAGAATCCTACAGGAAAAGCCAAACTTATTAAATAAACACTGGCCGGGCGATGGTGGCGCACGCCTTTAATCCCAGCACTTGGGAGGCAGAGGCAGGCGGATCTCTGTGAGTTCGAGACCAGCCTGGTCTACAGAGCTAGTTCCAGGACAGGCTCCAAAGCCACAGAGAAACCGTCTCGAAAAACCAAAATAAATAAATAAATAAATAAATAAATAAATAAATAAATAAATAAATAAATAAATAAATACTGTGTACCAAGAAAAACTGTGTTAAAATACTGAGGTAAAGTAAATAGAAACCCAAGAGAAGAAAATACTATGGCATGAAATACCTATGGCTGATTTTATGGAACTTGAATCTCTATAAAAGTGAAAATTTGATTTCATGGTAGAAAGAGATTTTTCTTGCAGAGAAGACAGCAATAACAAGCCAATAGCATGCTAAAAACAAAATTAGAAACAGAAAGAGCTACTTGAAAAGAAAGGTGCCTCTGGAAAGCAGGGGACCCAAGAACAGAATCTCATAACTACATAACCTAGCTTTGAAAGCTTCTCTTATTATTACAAAATGTATTAATTTAGATAAGTAATTTCTATACCAATTAATATAATACACTTAACTGAGAAGGTTGTTCTCAGGAGTTAACAAGTTAATATACACAAAGCTCTTAAGCCAGTACCCAAACAGCTTCCGGCACACAGGAAATGTGTTCTTGTTATGATTAATGCATGGCAATTCATTTGATTATTACTGATATAGACTCAGTGGTGAGAAGAAATAAGAAAAGGAAAAGCAGGTTATGGAGCCCTTGAAGGCCATTGAGAATAGCAAACTTGGAGTTTCCTCTTGTGAATGCCAAGCTGACACTTGAAAAAGGATAATGGAGTGTCAATGGAATTTCAGAGCAATCAGCTGTGGCTGGATTTAACAAAGTAGGATGGTGGCAATGATATAATTTTTTTTCATAACTATATTTTTGTCCTTGGGAACCTGGAAGATGTCTTTGACCAAAAGTCACAAAAACTAAGCCTGACTTGATAAAGGGAACTAGAACTGGCTTTGAACATGTTGAATTTGAGAGGCACCAAGGTTTACTAGGTGAAAGATTACATCAGTCAAACTAGAGGCAAATATTCAAAGATTTTCAGTAAATAAATTCATTTATTAACTCAGTGTTTTGAATAAAACTCACTATAATTTTCAAAATGAACGTCAAAAAACATAATCCACATTTTTATCTTTCCTATCATTCCCAATCTCCTCGAATAGCTATACATAGAGCTAAATATAATTTTTGTTACTCTATCAAGAGACAAAAATAAGCAAGCATGTATACACATCTATATTATAAACCTGCAAAAATCATAAAAGCATAACAGGGGTAGATAGAAAAGAATCTCTTAAAAAGAGCACAATTACTGGGTCAGACTGAACAAACTTAGAATCCTTTTTACTCGAATGCAAGTCGACATTTCAAATTTAAAAACTGCTGTCTGAAATATGTTGCATAGATAACAATTTCTCATACGGTAACAAGTGAGGGAGAAAAAAATCAAAAGCAGGAGAATACCTCAGACTGACAGGTGATACTCCATGAACATTATCCATGCACCTCCAGAACATGCTCAGTACTCTGAGACCAATGGGCTTCAGACAACTGGCAAAAAGATGTCTGACAAAGAACTCATTGTTCTAAATGTACTCTCTTCTAACTATAATATTAACACAACTCTTAAGTTTAGGTTATGACTTCAACATATTTTATAAGGGAACCCAGAGTAATCCCAAAACCGAAAAAAAGTCATCTTTCTGATCCACAGGTGTCTATATTGCAGCAACAGCAAACAAAGAACTACACACCCCACCCAACAAAGGTGAGACCAAGAAACAAGATCTACACCAATAAACACCAAAATGTCATAACTCCAGATGTCTAAATCCTAGCAAAAAAAAAAACCCACAAATATGAACAAGCAAGTCAATATGCATTTTCCAGAAGCCAGCAACCCTATTGCAATAGATACCAAGCAAAGCAATTTAGCTCCAGCACAAGACAAAGACTTCAGAATAGTAATTATGAGTATGTTCAAGACCCTTAAAGAGGATGTAAGTAAAAACCATGAAAACAGAGCAAAATGAAATAAAGAAAACAATGCAAGATATGTAAGTAGAATTTAATATAGAAATAGAATTGCTAAAGAAAAGGCAAATTGAAATAAGGCTCAAGATAAGTGTGGTGGCGCATGCCTTTAATCCCAGCACTCAGGAGCAGAGACAGGCTGATCTCTGTGAGTTCGAGGTCAGCCTGGTCTACAGAGTGAATACCAGGACAGCTAGGGCTACACAGAGAAGACATGCCTCAGAAAACAAATAAACAAAAATAATAAATAAATAAAATTTAAAAAAAATAAAGGAGCAGAAGAGGAGGCAGAAAGAGTATGAGTCCGTGGGGATGGGAGAAACCTAGAAAACGGGCCCTCTAAATCAACATGAGCAAAGCCATATGAACTCAGAGACTAAGGCAGCAGGCAGGGCCTGCATGGGTCTGTACCTCTGCCTACATAAGGCTTACAGTTTAGGGTTTTCATGGGATTCCTGAGTGTGCAAGCGAGTTGGTCTCTGATTCATGTGCCTTCTCTTGTGCTCTTTTCCTTCTGTTGATTTGTCTTGTCCAACTTCAATGTGGCAGTTTTTGTTTTGCCTTATTATATTTAATTTTGTTATATTTTATTATTATCTCTAAGAAACATAATGAGAGATGAGAAGGAAGTGGATCCAGGTGAGAGAGGAGGTGGGGAGCAACTGAGGGAAGCAGACAGAGGGGAAACTGTTACCAGGATATATTATGTAAGAAAATAATGTATTTTCAATAAAAGGAAGAAAATTAATATCTATGGGAAATTATACGGAAAAGAGATAAGTGTGCTGCGCTGAGTTGTTACACCTTTCGGGAAGAATTAAAGGACATTAAAATTGATGTATTCTTAAATCAATAAGCAAACTAAATCTTAAAATTAAAAAGGGAGAGATGAATAAAACAACAGCAAAGTAACAGGAACTAATAAACACGGCTAATAACTCAATATTAATGATCTCATATGCCCCATAAAAAACAGAGAGACTGGATTAGAAAGCAGGATCCATCTTTCTGCTCCTTCCAAGAAACACATCTTCCCATCAAGGACACACATCAGTTTGGGTAAAGGGATTGGAAAAGGCATTCTAAGCAAATGGAACCAAGAAGCAAGCCATTTTCATAGCTGACATGGTAGACTGACACAAAAAGTAATCATAAGAGATAATAAAGGGCACTATATCTCATTAAAGAAAAAAATCCACCAAGAGAATATTATAATTCTAAACATTTATGCACCAAATACAAGGGTACATGATTTCATAAGAGAAACACTACTACAGTTAAAATTACATATTGATCCTAACACAGTGACAGTGGATAATTTTAATATTTCACTCTCATCAACAAGTAAGTCATCCAAACTAAGTGGAGTAATGCAAGAATTAAATAGCATCATAAATCAAATGAACCTAACAGGCAGAAGGCGCTTTAAAATTGATCACATATTAGGATACAAAGCAGTGTTAACAGATAAAAGAAAAATTGAAATAACACCCTGCATCTTATCTGACCACAACAGCTTAAAGTCGGATATCAACACTAGGAACAGCAGAAAGTGTAAAAGTTCATGAAAGCTAAATAACTCACTACTGAACAAAGACTGGGTCAAGAAAGAAATCAGGAAGAAAATTTAAAACTTTTAGAATTGAATGCAAATGGAAACAACATACCCAAACCTATGAGCCACAGGAAAGGCAGATCTAAGGGGCAAGCTCTGAACACGAAGTGCCAACATCGAGAAACTGGAGACATCTCATACTAGGAACTTAATGATACATTTGAAAGCTCCAGAAAAACGGGAAGCAATAACACTCAAAGAATAAACTGGAAGAAATAATCAAATTCAGGGCAGAAACTAATAAAATAGAAACAAATTTTTAAAAAAGATTCAATGAAAAAAAGAGCTGGTTCTTTAAGAAATATCAACAAGACTGATAAACCTTTAGCCAAATTAACCAAGAAAAAGAAAGAGAGGATCCCAATTAAAATTATATATGGGAACAGAGACACCACAACAGACATCAAGGAAACTCACAAAATTATAAGGACATAGTTTTAAAAATCTATATTCCCCCAAACTGGAAAACCTAAAAGACATAGATGGATTTCTTGATATATACAACCTGCCTAAGTTAAATCAAGATGAAATAAGAAATGTAAACAGGTTCTCAACCTCTAGTGAAAAACAAGTAGTAATTAAAATCTCCCAACCAAAACCAGGGGACCAAATGCAAAGATTCTACCAGACCTCAAAGAACGCCAGTACTTCTCGATTATTCCACAAGACAGGAACCGAAAAAAATGCTGCCACGTTCTTTCTACAAAACTATTATTACCCTGCTATTGATGCTTTCCTGGGGATTTCTGTTTTTGTGTAAGATGAGAGGCCACTATGTTGTCCTATTTGATGTCACACTCCTAACCTTAACAAGTCCTCCGGAGAAGCTGGAAACTACAGGTGCAGAGCTGCACCTGGCCTGCAGGACCGTGAATATGATGAGACTTTAAGTTTCATGAGGAAGGAATAATCCTGATTATTTGTACATATTTTAATTCTAGGAGAATATCCACCACACAGTTGCTTAAACTGCAGCTAAGATAACTATTTATCCAGTGCTTATTCTACAGGATACAAGTCAGGAAAATAAAATTCCCTTGGATATGTGATTTTGCTCCGCCCAGAGCAAGTTTTTTTCAGTCATTGTAGACAGAAATATTCCTCACGTATATCGATGTTTCCAAGCTTTGTCAAGTAAAGGGCACCAAACATGCCCTGAACTTCTGCAGTTAGTCATGGGTCGTGGTGAACAAGCAGGCCTGCCCTCTTCAGTAAGTGTTGAATGTCAGCCTGCTTGCCTCAGCCCTCACTGCGGGCAGATTGCTAAGTCATCATGACTCCTTCCACCCGCACACTCTCTTCTGCAGAAGAGAAAGGAAGAACTAAACTTAAGAACTACTCTTCTAGAAAGAAAAGAAAAAGAAAAAAAATTGGCAGGCGGTGTCTACGCCTTTAATCCCAGCACTTGGCAGGGGCAGGTGGACCTCTGAGTTTGAGGCCAGCCTGGTCTACAGAGTGAGTTCTAGGACAGTCAGGGCTACACAGGGAAACCCTGTATGGAAAAAACAAAAAACTAAAACTAAAAGTGTGTGAAAGCCCCAAGAAAGGCTATCTGACGCATAGTCCCTTACTTGCGGTCATGATTTGGGTGGGACTCAGTCTGCTGCTAAGTGACGTCCCCACTACGCATGGTTTTAAGGGTCAGAGATACACTGAATTTATTTCTCTAGAGCATGTTTTCAGTAAGACTGGTGAAACTTCTTTGCTGTACTAAAACCTATTTATTCATTTTGAAAAAGCCAGAAAAGAGACACTGGGGTACTTTCAACTTTAAAAAGTGAAAATCGTATGCTATGTCCCAATACCATACTTTAAAGTCAGAATGTAGCTCATAGGCCAAAAAGCTTTAAATATTGGGAGATAATAATTGATACTAAATTAAAGATTAAAAACATTTTTGAATTTGCAACTGCTCAGGTCTATTTCATTGATGTGAACAAAAAGTTAGCCTAATCAATGTTTCTTTACCACCACACACCATATACACCACACCACACATACACACAACACACACACTACACACCATATACACCACACCACACATACACACAACACACATACATACACACCATATACACCATACCACACAAACATACAACATACACACTACACAAAGCTTTTTCACAACCTGACATTTAGAATTCAGCAGTTTTTCAGCAGCTCAAATTAGTGACTCTAGTGAGAAAGCTGCCTCAACATTCAAGTTAGGACTGCAAGTCTAAAAATGGCATCCCTTAGGATACGGTGCATATTAAAATGCACACGAAAATGAAATCTCTATTCTGAGCTGATATTTTATATCACTTTTCATGTGCTGAAAGGATTTGTATTCCAACCAATCTTAATATTTCTCAACCTAACACAGCAGAGGTAGCATTCCAACATGCTCATCACTGAACACATGGTTTCCAGAAGTACGTTATCACAACCGAAAGATATCTATCTGTATTTGCTATCTGCCCACTAGGACCATCTCAGATGACAAGGATTCATCTTATCCTTGATAAAGAACAAAAAATTTGGATAGAACAATTACAATTAGAATGTTGGTTCTTAGTGCCACCCAGTAATAAATCTCGAGCATACATGTCCTTTTGGGCTTCTCACTGTTCTGATGTCCTAGCCCTATATTTAAGGCTTAATACCCAAAACTACATAAAATATAAGCTCTAATGCTAAGAAGTCAAATTTAGAAAGAAAAAAAAAACATAGGCTTTTAGGATAGCATCAATCAAGAAGGTGGGAAATATTACTATTGAACAAAAAAATATTCTTTATCCACAAAAAGAAGTACAAAAGGACCAGCTATGGTGGCACATGCCATTAATTCCAGCTCTCAAAAGGCAGAGGCAAGCAGATCTCTGTGAGGTCCAAGCTGGCCAAAGCTATATAATGAGATGCTGTCTCAAAAAAGAAACAGACAATGCCTTGTTGTGGTTTTCCCCAACCTGAAAAACAATGTTTCTTTTCACAACACATTTCAAGACAAGATAAAGGTGAAAGCAGGTGGTAGGTCACTGAGGGACCAAGAGCAGTCTGGAATGCACAGCCAATGTCAGGCCAGCATGGCTGTACAGTAAGACCTCATCTTAAAGAGTGGTGCTTGCTGCCAGGTCTGACAAGGAGCTAAACCTTTAGAACCCACATGGTGCTGGAGAGAACTAACTCCTACAAGTTGTCCCCTAAGGAATACTGGACCCATCCCTGTAAACAGCTTTAACAGGATGTTTGACTCTCATTGATAGTTAGGTGACATAAGTCATCTTTCTTTCTCTTAGGTTACGTTTTCTTCTTGCCTAAACAGCATTCATTATGGCACATCACAGTAATCTGAGTATCCTGTGTTTGAAGAACGTGAAAATAAGCTAGTTTCCTAACATTTGCTTAAGCTAACGCATTCATACAAAATTACAAATAAATGGACTGCTATTGACTACTTGAAATATATTTATGTAAAATTCAGAAAAAGGTTCTGTATCTACATTGTAAATCATGAGATGCTGAATGTAACATAAAGCTGTATATAATAATCAATCTGGAAGCTCAGAGAAGTACAGCGATTTTTAATCAAAGGCTGATACCTAATCATCAGAAATTCTCCTCAAGGTGAAATTACACTTGCTTCTCCAGTAACTAAGATGACTTTACCCTTCCTTAAATTACTGTGATAGGTGGTCTGTAATTATTACTATTAGTAATAGACTGTATTTTCTACACTACATTCTAATGTAACTAAACTGCCTTTTGAAACCAATAGCAAATTTTATAACTGATATCAAGTCACTAAATCAATATCCTTTGCCAATAACTAAATTTCTTTAAAACTCTCATTTTTGCTGTCTTTATGATTATTATATTTACCTAAAATGGGAAAAACCATGCAACACCAACTGCAGACACCTATTGCCTGCATCTGACATTCAAGGCACTGGCAGGGATTTGGGATTCAAATGGATGTAATCTATTCTCAGGTGTTGATTATAAACACTTCTTCCCCTAAAGTGACACCCCTGTATTTAACACAACTACAAAGAAGATAATATCAGGAAATCACCAAGAGCCATTAAGCATATCTTTGAAGAAAAACTCATAAAATAAAAAAAAACATGTGCACATGTACAACCAACTAAAATTTTATCCATTGAGACTGTCTATATGGTGAGATCTAAGGGGAAAAACGTTATTACTATTTATTATTATTATAAATACAAAAGTGAGAAAAGTTCTATGGGGAGCTCTGCTTTACTACCTGAAATGTCAGATTTGCCCAACTGCAGGGAGACAAAGCCCAATGTCAGGGACAGACTATTACTACAAACATCACAATGTAAGTGTTGATCGAGATAAAAGGTAAACATTTTGTCTGCACTGTAAAAGTTAAGGCTAAAACAAAACCTCCTTTTTACTTTTTCCTTTCCCCGTTGGCCACTAAATGTTTATAGTTCATTTTGTAACAAATGAGACTTCAGTAACATTTCTTCCTAATCTTCTCTGCAAAGTTTTTTTAATTTTAATTTCCTTTAGCTGGCTCCATTTTTATTTTACTCTGAATAATTTCATACACTGACTTAAATCTTTCCTGAAAGAGAAAGAATTTAAATAGTTAACAAAAGATAATAATAATATCAAAAGGAAAATATTACCTTTATATCAAAATTACAATCAAGTCTTCTAATCAAAACGATAAAAGTGCTGGATGAATTGTCTTTTAGTGGTGGAGGCACTATAGGTTCACAAGCATTCTCTGGTTTCGAGTTAATCAAAAAGCCCTGAAAAAGAATCAGTAGTAAGTTATTTCTGTTTCACTCAAGAGGTCAATTAGCTTATCCCACAGACGGCGTCCATTAGTCTCCTGTGCTTTACGCTATTCTGCATGTACTTCTGGAAGCTACAGTTGTTCACAATCCCAGAACTCTTAAAGTAGAATCTGTGTTCATAACCATTTAAACAGGCCCAGCCTTTCAGAATGTGAACATACTTAGGATCGCACATAAGCCAATCACACCAAAGATAGCCACTCCTAACATGTTGGTACTATTTCCCAACAATGACATTTCTAAACCAAGAAATTTTTTAGGTTAGTTTTTACTTTTTACATTAACAAACAAGAAAAAGGTACACATTACATCATAAATAAAATAGTTTTCTATATTAGTATTCTCCTGAGTATATATAGACATATGTACAAATACATTAATTTCTTTTTTGTTGTTGTTTTTGTTTTTGTTTTTCAAGACAGAGTTTCTCTGTGTAGCCCTGCCTGTCCTGGAACTCACTCTGTAGACCAGGATGGCCTCAAACTCAGAGATCAGCCTGCCTCTGCCTCCTGAGTACTGTGCTTGAGAAATTCAAAGAGGCCATGAGAAACATTCAGGATGAACTTTAAATGCATAAGAGTAAACTGCTGGATGAATCCAAGTCATAACCAGATTAATGAAATCAAGATGTCAACTCAGGACACAGAAACAGATTTCAATAAGAAGACAGAAAAACTTAAGAAAACACAATGAAATGAAGCTAGAAATGACAAACTCAGTAAGTCAAATAAAAAGCTGAGATGAGTGGAAAGCCTCACCAATAGAAACGTGTGAATGACACAACATTGGGGCCTGAAGACAAGATAAAGGAGTTGAATATTCAGGAAAAAATATGATAACATTTTAAAGGCACATGAACAGAACATGTAAAATCATTAGGACACCACAAAAATCTATATATTATGGGCACACAAGAATTCTATGCTAAAAGCACAAGAAATCATTTTTAAAAAAATTATAGAAGGAGCTGGGCATGGTGGTACATACCTTTAATCTCCACACTTAGGAGGCAGAGGCAGGTAGATCTCTGAGTTCCAGACTGGCCTTGCCTACCAAGAGAGTTTCAGGACTGCCAGGGCTACACAGAGAAAAAAATATAGAAGAGGGTAGAGGGATATCTCAGTGGCTAAGTGCACACACTGCTCTTGCAGAGGACCCAAGTTCAATTCCTAAACCCTAAACCAAGTGGCTCACAACCACCTGCAACTCCAGCTCCAGGGAGATTCAACACCTCTGGTCTCCCGGAGCACAGTAGTTAAGAGCACACACTGCTCTTGCAGAGAGAAGACCCAACGTTCCTAAACCCTCCTCTGGCCTCCAAGAACACTGCATGCACATCACATACCCCATACAAATACATACACACACATACACACACAAAATATATATATATATATTATTGTCAGGGTCCGATGCCAGCCTGAACCACAAATCCACAAATTATTTCTCAGACCAGTGGGAGAATAAATACACAACTCACATCATTTTATCAGGAGGGATTTTTTTCAGTGATCCCTCATGAAATCATGAGTTAGTTTACATCTTCAAAATGCACCCACACCTATTCTCCAAACAGCTTTTATACCAAAATGTAAAGTGAGAGGGAAATTTATTAGCATTCTGTTTCCTAGGTAGCCAGGTGAATGACTATGGTAACATCCACACCTATGGCTGCTCTGTCAGTAGACTGAATTAACATCTATTTTCAGGTGATCTCCATAATTATAAAGAAAGGGGAGAGTGACATTAGCATATCTTGACTCTTTGTTTAGGGTGGCATCAGGCTAGGTAATCACCTCCTGTGTGGCAGCTGCAAACTGGCCTGAAATTCTGGCTGCCATACAATGTAGAAATATGGACCTGTATAATATGGTCCTACAATCCCACTCCCTTTTATTAGCTTTAATAAAACCTATGCTTCTGCAACAGGACAGATAATCACATCTGTCTTAGGCAAAGACTCCTTCATTTACCCAAATTTACCTATACTTGGAACAGGCATTCCATTTTATGCAAGCTCCTGTCTTAGGCATCTGGGGAGAAGAAGCTTCAAACCCATCTGTGACTGCTGACCTCAGTGAAAAAAAGAGATTAAGGGAGAGAAAAATACCTTTGGGTTCTGTGTCTTGGAGTCATACTTTTTAGTCAGGAGAGATCATAATGTTTTATGAATAATCATGCTCCTAAAGACTATAGTCTACTATTTAAAGGAGAGGAGGATCAGCTGAGTTGAAATTCTGGCTGCCATACAATGTAAAAATATGGGCCTGTATAATACAGCCCTCCATATTATAAGTTGCCTTGGCAATAGTTTCAGTAGCTACTGTTCCAGTCATGCCTGCCTGCCTGCCTGCTTCATACTCCTCTCCATGATGGTCATAGATTCACCTTCTGAAGCTATAAGCAAGCCTTAAATCAAATGCTTTCTTTTTAAGTTGCCTTGGTCAGAGTGTCACTCCGCAGCACTAGGAAAGTAACCAAGACACTCGCCGACCAGAACTAGACAATAAGGTCCTACTGTTGAAGACTTCACAACCATGGATACCCAAACAGACAAATCCAACTGGAACTGAGATGGAAATGTTCTCCCAACTGGCTAGCATCTGCAGTGCCAGAGACTGCTATGCAGGCCAGAAGGTAGGAAAAGACAGAAATGGTTGTACCCACCATGGATCCTGCATATGACAATAGTGACTTGCCAGGAACAGTGGGATGACTGTTTTAAGAGTGAACAGCTGCTTTCTGGTTGGATTTGAGGCCAACTCCATGGGAAGGAATACATACCTGATACTATAAACCTGGGCAATAAGCTACAGTAAGGGAGGTCACAAGCCTATGTGGACAACAATTGATGTTAAACTAAAGGGACAAGTAGCCAAATTCCCTTCTACATATTTATGCATCCACTCCAAGACTAATGTCATTCTCAGTCCTGAGCAGAGACGTTTCTTTTTGTACTGGTTGCCAGTTAATAGAGACTCATAACTGGTCGAAGCACTGACAGTGAGTGACTGCTGAGTGCTCAGCCCTAAACAGGACATCTGTATCATCGCCAAGACCCATGGAACGTCACAGAAGATGGGGCAGAAAGACAGCAAGAGCTGGAGGATGGAGGATGGAAGAGTGCTAGGAAACACTGTCTTCTAGATATGATGTGACTGATGTAATCATGAATACACAACACCTTTAGTTCCAGGAATAAGATTACACACAGAGAGATATAAAAGTAGCAGAGGGACTAGCTGAGAAGTATGAGGGATCTACAGAGAGGATATTAAAAGGTAATAGCAGTTAATATTCAAAACTACATTGGGTATGTGTATGAAATCATCAAAAATTAAAACATCAATTTTTCAAAAGATTCCTTGTTTTAATGCAAGGATAACTTTCAGATTCCCTTACAAAGTAAATTCTCTTATTATCTATGGTATGCCAGAAATCACAAGAAATATATGTTTTCTAAATATATGATTTCATTCAATTTTGCAAATGTATTATTTCAATTCATGAACAGTTGTGATTCCAGTTATAGTTCCTGTGATGTCAAATGCCTCTGGGTAGCCCTGCATTTCTAGTCTATGTGATCTATTCAATACTAGAAACAGAAATAAACTGAGCAAGGCATCAAAGCAGACACAAAAGCCAGGGTCAACATCAACCTACTTCCTTATATTTAGTACACTCAGAATCTTGGGAACATTATTCTCAACTTTCTATATATACACACACACAACCACACACAAACATACACATTCATACACACACAGAGTGATCATTTAGTACTCTTTAACTTACTCGAAGTAAATAAAACAGAAGCACAAATTGCAATTTTCTTGCACTTACATAAAAATTTACTGAACTCCTACCATAAGGCAAGCACTGCCAGACACAGTCTAAGGACTGGGAGATAAAGATTATACCCTTGAGACACTTCCATCCTGTGCCAGGAGACCTACCTCAGAAGTAGACAGCAAATCTATAAATGCTTAAATCCCTTAAATAGCTTAGTTGGTGTGCGGAACCTAGCATAGTCTAGATTTACTCATGATACCTAACATGATATAAATACCATATAAATAGCTGTTAGTGTCACTATATTGTTTGGGTAACTACAAAAAGAAAATGCTGTCTGTATATGGTCAATACAGATGTAAACTTTAACAACAATTCACAGTAGTTTTTCAGTTGTTATTACATTTGTATTTATTTATTATATGCGCATATTATATGACCTATATTATATGTGGTCATTATATATATAATAAGTTGCTTTGGCCATGGTGTCTCTTCACAGCAGTAGAACAGTGACTAAGGCATCGTGGATCAGGCACTTTTGCTTTGACCACAATTATGTCATGGCCACATATACTATATATTCACTATTAGGACTATAACCAGTAATGCGCCCTCTCTTCCCTAAGTTGCCTTTTTCTTGGTGTTTGTCACAGCATAAAGGGGATTAGAACACCAATCGTCTTTGAAGCCTGCACAGTGGTCCTGAGTTTTATCCATGAAGCAGTGTCATCATCTTTTCATGTAAAACCACAGAAGAAACATTTCATAAATACAATTAATGCATTCCTGAAATTTATAACTTCATAAATTTATGAACAGAAGAAATAACAAGGGGCAAGTGAGATGGCTCAGTGGATGGTGCTTGCTGCCAAGGGTGACAACCTGAGCCCAACTGCTGGGACCCACATGGTAGAAGAGAAAGTTAACTCCTGAAAGTTGTCCTCGGGTCTCCACGGGCACACCATGGTACACACACACGTATGCACACATACACACAAACACACAAAATAAATAAATGTAACAAGTTTTTTAAAGAACTAAAAACTGAATATTCAGAAAAGGGCCCAAAGTAAGTCCCTGGTAATACTTAACTCTGGAGACAGAGTATGACTGGTAGGCAGGTATGGCTAAAGAAGAAACAAAGGAAAGCTTCTCCTGTTCTTATATGTTCCCTGTTCTGTTTAAATATTCATTCCAGTGGTAAATAATCACATGATATTCACAGCATTTTTAAAAATAATTTAAATTCTTTTTTTATTATTTATTTATTTATTATGCATACAATATTTTGTCTGTGTGTATGTCTGCAGGCCAGAAGAGGGCACTAGACCTCATTACAGATGGTTGTGAGCCACCATGTGGTTGCCGGGAATTGAACTCAGGACCTTTGGAAGAGCAGGCAATGCTCTTAACCACTGAGCCATCTCTCCAGCCCCCTTTAAATTCTTAAAGAAAACTAAAAAACAGATATGCCCACTGCAGAGTTGCACACCATGCTGATTGGAGAATATATGTATTCTAGATTATACAACAAAAAATCTCACACTATCTTGGAATGAGGAAGGAATTTCTAATTATTATGCCAGAGAAAATGGGAAAATATACTAATTTTTAACCACATAATAAAATCACTGAAACAATTACTTAAATTCAAGAGAAATTACTTAAACTCAAGAAAAAAATATCCTGAAGTATATGTAAAAAACAACTGATACTTCCAATATGTAATAAACTCTGGCAAAAAAGAAATGCACTAGTTTTTAAGTGGGCATAGAGTATTTATAGTCAACTAACTCTCTTAATGTGTCTGTGTATGCATGCATATATATGCATGTGTGAGTTATACAAGCAGAAAATCTAAGATATTTAATCTTATTAGATACTTCTGACAAATTAGTGAATATTTTATATCTAATACTGAAGATAGCATAGGAAAAAGGATGGTCTCAAATAAAATGATAGAATTTTAAACTGCCCTTAACTTTCTATAGAGCAACCTGAAATCTATAACAAAATTTAAAACATGCTATGTCACAAAGAAAGCAATTTTACACTTCAAGACATACCCTATAGAGATATATTCAGCAGGATGAAAACATTGATTAAGCAAGGACCAGTAATGCATGTCTTTAACCCCAACACTCAGGAGGCAGAGGCAGGAGAATCTCTGTGAGTTCGAGACCAGCCTATTCTATACAGCAAGCTTTAGGTCAGCCAAGGCTACATAGTGAGATTCCCTCTCAAAAAGAACAAAAACAATAAAAGAAAAAGAAAAAAAAAATCACGGAAGCAAATGTTAGTAATAGGCTAAAAGATCTAAATATACAATTCAAAACGTTAAAATGTTCAATATCCATAGCATTTCATGATAATGCAAAACCAAGAAATCATTGAAAGTAATAACGAAGATCTTTCCCTATCAGCAAGAAAACTTGATAGAGAAAAAAATTATGGGGGCAGGGTTCAAGCAGCAAGTTTCTATTAGTGTTAAATACAGCTTTATTGTATATACTAGTATTTACATAAACATGTATACATACCTGCATAAGAATGCATGCATAGCACACAATGACTTGAATAACTTCATCTTCCCAAATGAGTACTTCAGTTTTTATGATAATAAATACTAAGAAATGTTTTCACTCAGTAAATGACCATTAAAAACACCTTATTAAATCTATGTTATAAATCTTCTATGTTAGTATTTTCTCACCTTTAAGCCTTCAGCTGGTAGCCTATAGCCAAATCTTGCTGGAAGATCCTCAAATGTCTGAGATGCATTTTCAAAATTATACTAAATATAAAATTAAAAGAATCAAGTTAAAATCAATTTATATATTACAGTTTAAAGTTTATTAAATCACATAAATTATCATTTCTGTAATTCTGCTTTACTAGTGAAACATATCACAAAATAGAAACAGAGCATCAATTAAGATAGCAAAAATAAAAATAATTTACATAAACCACTTAAATTTGATTCTGACTTCATGTACTATCAAACACGAACAAAAATTCGGTAACATTACACATCTACTGTTTTCTGGGTAAAGATAATTCCCTGGCAACAAATTTTCTTGATATATAATTCCAGCAGACGAGTTCCCTTTTATTTTCTCTATTTTTTAAGGGTCTGATTTAATAGAAGAAATTTACAGGATTTCTGGTGAAAGCTATGAAAAATGACATTTCTTCCCAGTAACATCAACTCAAACTCTGATGTACTGTCAATTTTTACATAAAAGAACACTTAAGACAAGGGTTCTCCACCTTCCTGACGCTATGACACCTTAAAACGGTTTCTCGTGTTGTGGTGACCCCCCCAACCATAAAGTCATTTTTGTTGCTACTTTATAACTGTAATTTTGATGCTGTTATGAACGCAATATAAATATCTGTGTTTCTGATGGTCTTCGGCAACTCCTATGGAAGGGTCATTTGCCCCACAATGGGTCACAACCAGTTGAGAACCAGTGACTTAAGGACCAAATTCAGCGGAGCACATAATAGGGAAAGCTAAAGCTATTTAAGTATTTTGATTTCATTTATTATTGTTGAGAATGGTACACACATGCCATAAAGACATACAGAGGTCAGAAGATAATTTTGTCGAGATGGTTCTTCACGTCCACTTTGATGTGGGTTTGAGGGATTGAATTCAGGTCTCAGACTTGTGAAGTAAGCACTTTACCCATCTCAATAGCCCAAGTTATTCAAACAATTTCCAGTTTCCATACAGATATTGGTTCTTGTGCTACAGTATTGAGTCTTCTACTATAATAAACGAGAGTGTGCTTTAGGAGATAACAAGAAGACTGGGGACATAGCTCAGTGGTAGGGCCTTGCCTAGCAGGCATGAAGCCCTGAGTTCCATTTCCAACACCACAAAAAAGCTCACAGATGATAGCAGTACTGACCTAACTGTGAAATAAGTCTGCTGTATTGTTTAAAATTAATCTACTATATGGAAAACAAGAGAAAAAAAGAATAATAGAAAAAAGCAAAGAATAACAAGTAACTTTTGTAACGCAGATGAAATCTATGCTATAGCAGAATTTAAGATAGTTGTTCATAAGCTGTAAGTCATAAATAGAAAACATATTTACAAAGTAAAGGAGTTACTTGATAGTAATCACAAGGCAGAAAAGTCTTCAGAGGCTAAGAGCACTTTCAGAGAACCCAGGTTCCAATCCTAGCAACACCCACGTAGTAGCTTAAAATCACCTCTAACTCTAGTTTAAGAAGACTGACACCTCCTTCTGGCCTCCATGCGTACTATGTAACACATACATACATGCAGGCATTCACAAATACACATAAAATAAAAATAAATAAGACCCTTTTAAAAAGATGTAAACATCAAGTAAGCCTTGGGATTCACAAATCATAGAGGTCACATATCCATGGGGACAGGTGTGCTACCCTGAATCCATCACCTACTGGA
Organism: Chionomys nivalis; assembly: GCF_950005125.1. Taxonomy (NCBI): domain Eukaryota; kingdom Metazoa; phylum Chordata; class Mammalia; order Rodentia; family Cricetidae; genus Chionomys; species Chionomys nivalis. The sequence goes on from NC_080109.1 coordinate 19,674,378, forward strand.
CAATCCTGCTCTTCCAGCATCATCTGCCAGAGGCATGAGATAAGAAGCACTGCAGCAACATTATTCTCATAGCTATGCCAAGGCACAGACCTGTCTCTCTCCCCTACAGAATAAGCACCATTCAATCAGGACAGCTGCCAGCTGCCGAGTCTCTTGGCCTCACCCTCAGCTCCTGTCACAGTGAAAGCTGATGCAGGCAGCAAACAAGAGCTCAGGCTAGCTTGCCGATGGTGGCGCACACCTTTAATCCCAGCACTCGGGAGGCAGAGGCAGGCGGATCTCTGTGAGTTCGAGACCAGCCTGGTCTACAGAGCTAGTTCCAGGACAGGCTCCAAAGCCATAGAGAAACCCTGTCTCGAAAAGCTAAAAAAGGAAAAAAAAAAAGAGCTCAGGCTAACACAGCAGGGAGCACAGGACTGGGGTGACCCAGTGCCTGAATGTCTCTGCATATACCCAGCTTTCCCGTTTCTTCTCACTAGACAATCATTCATTCTGTTGACTTGGGTACCCAGCCCAAAATCGTACTTGTGAGCCACCAAATACACATGGTAACTGCTCTACACTGACTTCCTATCGCAACAGTAGTTCACACTTTCAGAACAATTTATAAAATACTTTCCACACAAAGTGTTTTCAAATCAACTAAGACAATTCACATTTAATCTCCTAAAGTATCGTTATTTTAGTTACCAACTCAGCATTGAATCTTAGGAGGTCATTTAACCCTTCCCAAAGACACCAATGTAAAATGAAGAAATTGATTTAGAATAGTGCAGAAAGAGCAAGGGAAAATACAAGTGTGTAAAGATAGCACTTTAAAACGTATGCTTTAAAAATGAGGAAATGGAAGAAGCCACAAATAAGTGTTCTTGGATTGCTTTTATGACTAAATTTTTAGAACTAAAACCTCTCTCTTGAACAGTACTTGTAACATCCATCAGGGCTTGGAAGACAGGTATTCATTCATTTACAACCATATAACATAAACTATTACATCACCCGCATTCTACATGATGAACACAGACTACTAAAACAGCTTACACCATTTACACCATTGGAAGGAGCAGGAGTCAGAGCCCTGGCTCTTAAATCACAAGGTACAACTATACTTCCACTTTCACTGTCAGGTAACTGTGGACTGAGCAGTTAAGTAATTTGCTCAAGGTCATCTTACCACATGCACAAGAATTTAACTCACCTTGTAACGCTGTTACCAAAGCTCTAGACTACCATTACATATAATCTATCCATCCCTGCCACTTCTTACTATGTGATTCTGACACTCACCCTGCTGACCATCAGGTAACCAATCCTCTCTGACAAATACAAACAATGAAATCAAAGGCAAATTGGGATCAACTAAAATGATGTCATTCAACTGTAATTAACAAAATAACATGCATTGGCACATCCATGTTTAATGTTGCTACAGTCACAACAGCATGGTGTTTGCTAAGAAAAAAAAAGAAGGAAAGGAGGGGAGGGGGAAGGGAGGAGGTAAGGGAGAAGGTGGAAAGGGTGTGTGGAAGGGAGAGAGAAAGGAAAAGAGGGAAAGAAAGAAAGAGACCAGGTGAGGTGGTACACTCCAGTAATCCTAGCACTCAGGAGGCAGAGGCAGGTGGATCTCTAGGTCGACCTAGTCTACACAGCGGGGTTTCAGGATAGCCAGGATTATGATAGCAAGAACTGCCTCAGAAAAAAAAAGGAAATAAAAGATACCAGGTAGTAAAGAAACCAATAAGATTCTACATAAGAGCTGGTTGGTGATGGCTTTATTCTGTGAGTTCAAGGCCAGCCTGGTCTACAGAGAAAGTTCCAGGACAGGCTCCAAAGCTACACAGAGAAACCCTGTCTCAAAAACAAAACAAAAGGTTCTACATAAAACACAAGGATGTTGGTATGGGCACATAGTCTCAGGAACAAACACATCATTTATAAGGCACTTAAATGTACAAGAAATTTGTGCTGGATATTAAGCAAACAAAAGAAAATAAGACTCACTCAATTTTCAAGTAACTATGTAGTTCAGCATGTTTATAAATACATTATAAGATCCACCATTCATGGCTTTTTTAAAGCATTAAGTGATATTTTTAGACATAAATAAATTGTATTACACTTACTGCTAAAATGTCTGCTTCTACAGGCAGCAGGTTCAGGAATGCAAAGAGCTGCACCGTCAAGATGGTGTAGACTTGTGTGGCAGACAGCATGAGCATCCCTATGGAGAGCAGCATCTCGTAAATCACCTAGGAGATAAAGAAAGAATATATATAACTGGAAATGCTGGTGCTTTCACCCCTAGAAGAAATCATTTCCCACATTGATACCTAACATCTAAACATATCCCTTTAATTACAAATGTGCTAATATTAATTATAAATGTGCTAATAAAACTAAGAAATATTTTGAAGCCAGGCATAATAGTGCACACCTTTACTTCCAGCACTAAGTTGGCTGAGGCAAGCTGATACCTATGACTTCGAGGTCAGCTAGGTCTACATAATGAGCAAAGGTTACACACACACACACACACACACACACACACAGAGAGAGAGAGAGAGAGAGAGAAGCACTTCAGTGGTGAACATTTGCCTAGCAAGCACAAGGGTGTGTTCAATCCCACAGTACTGGGGAAGGGGATTAGTTTTAAATAGTAGCACACTCCCAGACATTCTATGCTCTGCATTTTAAGCACAAAACAAATGTTTCCCCCACAGAGCTTTGTTCACCAACCCAGTTTTTGGAGAAACGAGATTTCAATCAAAATACGATAAAAAGAAAACAGACAACTTTCTTTAAAATCTGAAGTTTTTCTACATTTCTAGAAACTGTATCTTTTGTTCAATACAAAAATTCATATACTTTCACTAAAAATAAACTTGAAATTTGAGATAGGCTTCACTGGATGGCCCTGGATGGCTTAGAAATCCCTACTAAGACCAGGTGACCAGGCTGACCTTGAACTCACAGGGACCACCTACAACTAAAGATGTACGCCACCATGACCACATATGTACTTTCTTTTACCTTTTCCCTCCCTATTTTTTTTTCTTTTTGAGACAAGTTCTCACAATAACAACAGTTGACTTACAACTTAGTATGTAGTTCAAGTTGGCCTTGAATACACAGCGATCCACATACCTCTGCCTCCCAAGTGCTGGGATTGAAAGTGGAAGATACCTTATATTGTATTGACATTAAAGGGGGAAAAACTAGTTGACTCTCTCTGATCTAGAAATTTAAAAATTCCAGATTTTGTAAAATTTCACATTTATGATTTTTTAAATTAGAAACATCCAACTGGTATAACTTGCAGAAATACAATGAAATACTTCCCATATCAAGGATTTTTGGTAAGGGGCATTCAATTTTTTTTGCATTGATTTCCTAATAACCTATCATTTTATTTTCCCTATCTATAACCAAAAATGACCTCTTCTCTCCCTTGCACTCTTAGAACCAGGCCACAGTGACATCATGGCTTACCTCCAGAACCCCAGTACCTTTCCCTTCATAAACTATCTCCTTTGCTATTAAAAATAAAAATAATAAAAGGCAATTGGTGTTTGCTTCTCCCAGATCATTCAGTTCTCTAAATTACTCTTCAATCTTTCTTATAACAAATCAAAATTCCAGGATAGGGCTGAAGATTCAACAGTGGATAATATTTTTATTGGTCAGTCTCAACCAGTTGTATAGTATACTTTTCATGGAAAAAAATGAGAACATGATTAACAAAGGCAATAGACTTTATAGTGAATTGCTTCAATAAATACCAACAAGTTACAGAGAATCAATATTGATGATACTGAGTGAGTGTTCTTGGTGGGAATGAGACAGATTCAAAGTCTGAATCTGACTCACACACTGAAGCAAAACACCTGTACACCTGAAACACCATTTTACAAATCCATTAACATTGGTGATGAAAATGTGTTAGAGTTGACTGGGTGTTGACAGAGCCTATGACAAGAAGGTTTGGTGAAGACAAGGGGGCAGGTGGAAGCAGAGAGTGACTGCTCACAGGGACCGGGAGGAAGATTAGAAAAATGTTCTAAACTAGATTTTGGTGTTTGTTTCACAATTTTATAAATATATTAAAATCACTGCACTGTATATCTGAAGTAAATTTTATATTGAGAATTGGGCTACAATAAAAAATGTAAGTGTATAACTTTGTTGAAATTACTTCTTAAGATAAAGTAGCTTTACTGGTGTGTTATTCAGACACTAGGCAGCACACAGATTCATATGGTCAATATGGATGCCACGGTGTGCAATGGCTGGGGTCAAGGGTGCAGACAGTGATGGTCCGGGCAGTCTATCTCAGACGAAGATGTGGCTGTGAGAGCAAGTGAGTGTGCCAACAGACTACTGGCCTTGATGAGCATATGACCATCACATTAGACAACGTGGCACAGATTCATAAAACGAAGTCAAGAAAACAATCTGAACGGAGATGAGATGGTGCTTCTAAAACATTTATTTACCTTCACTTCATTTTGATGACCCTTGTGTTATTTATTAACAGGTGACAATAAATGCTGTGAGGCTTTTGTTAAAAAAAAAAGAAGAATTTGAAGGAAAACTACAAATCTGAAGCAAATATTGTTTGTGTGTGTGTGTGAATATATACAGTTTCTATGAAGAAAGCTCGTTGTGCTGACTAGTTTACCAACTTGACACAAGCTAAAGTCATCTGAGAGAAGGGAATCCCAACTGAGACAATACCCCTCTATGAGCATAAGATTGAGCTATGCATAAGCCTCTAAGGCATTTTTCAAATTAGTAATTGATGTGATATAGTCCAGCCCATTGTGGGATCCACAGGCTGAACATGTGGAGGCCCACAGATATGAGTCTGTTCCACCTTGACTACAGGTCAGAGAGTTTGAGCTTATTTTTACTCTTTCAAAGTTGTTGACAACAGGTGTGGCTACAAACAAGAAACCCTGACCTAGGGTGTGGTTACTTGGTTTCTTGGACATTAAGATGGCCCAGAGAGGTGGATCTGCTCCACCCTGACTGCGGGTCAGAGAATTCAAGCCTACTCCAGCTCCTTCATTTTAAAATAAAAGATTAGACACAGAGAGTGGCTGCCTACAGGACAGTTGGTCTAAAGTGTATTTGCTGCACATCTTGCCCAAAACATCAAAATGCTTGACTCAGGAAATACTGGCTTAATGTCTCAAGTATTGAAGCAAGTAACTACTCTGGTTGTGTCACGTTAAAGCAGTCTTTTGCCTTCTTTCCCTCTTTCTGTACTGGGGTATGTAAGTGTATGGAAAATAGACGCAAACAGATTCAGTATTCACTGAGTTGCCTTCCTGGTACTATCCAATGTCTCTTTATTTCTTCTGTATCTCCATCTATTATAATATTCAACGAGGCAGTTATGACATGAACAAGTCATGGGAAGCAAGCCAGTAAGCAGCACCCCTCTGTGGCTTCTGCATCGGTTCCTGCCTCCATGTTTCTGCCTAGCTTGAGTTCCTGTCCTGACTTCCTCCAATGATGAATAGTGATATGGAAGTGTAAGCCAAATAAGCCCTTTCCTCCAAGTTGTTTGTGGTCATGGTTTTCATCTCAACATTAGTAACACTAAGACTTCTGTGATCAATACATTCTCAAGAAAGCATGAAAGTTTCTACATTTTAGTTTAAAGTGACTTTGCTTCATCAAGAAGCCTTCTAAAGGGAAAAGTTTTAATTCTTTAAAGACTCCTCCTAGCACTTAGCCTACTGTGCGAAGAGAAATACATAATGTTACTAGACAACATTCAGCTGTATATGATTCTTCACTAGAGAAAAGCATTTAAAAGGAAATGACTCTTAAGTTTGCTATAAATCCTTTTCCAAGAAAGGTACATGGACATAAACCTGTAGCCCCGGCTACTTAGGAAGCTGCTGCGAGATGACCCCTCGAGCTAGGGACTGAAGACCTGTGAGAGCCCAGAGAAGTGGATTGCTCCACCTTGACTGAAGGTCAGAGAGCTGACGCTTCCTCCATTTAGAAAGTTACTGACAGGAAGTCTGACTTAGGGAGTGGCTACAAACAAGACGCCCTGACCTAGGGTGTGGTCACTTAATGTTCTGGACACTAAGATGGCCCACAGAGGTGGGTCCACCCCACCCTAATCAAAAGTCAGAGAATTCAAGCCTATTTCTATTCCTTCAAGGAAAAGACAGGAGGTTTGACCCAGGGAGTGGCTGCCCACAGGATACTTGGTCTAAGGTGTAGTCACTGCATGTCCTGCCTAAAACACCTGAATGCTTACTTCAGGAAATAGTGGCTTGATGTATCAAGTATAGAAACAAATCACTGTTTTCTTTTTACCTTGTGTCATATTAAGGCAGCCTTTTGCCTTCTCCACCCCCCCTTTTGGATTGGGGTATATAAGCAATGGAAAATAAACACGGGCCTGTTCAGTATGTACCAGATCGCCCTCCCACTTCTATCCTATGTCTCTGTGTTTCTTTCATCTCTGCTCCTCCTACCTAATTTTTCTAATCCACACACCCCCTACCCTGGAATGTGTGAACCCCACTGAGGCTGGACTACAACAGAGACCAGCCTGAACAACAACATAGTGAGGTTCTCACCCCTCAGCATCCACCCTTACCCCAGAGTCCCTATCCCAGTCTTACAGGAGGAAGAAGAAAAGATAATGACATTTTTTTTTTTTTTTAAAAAAAAGGGTTTACTTGTACCATTTCTAAAAACTGAACATGATCTTCAAGGGAACCTGGAGGCTACTAAATGGCTGTTAAAGGAAGCTGTTCCTTTCAAATACCAAGATCTTCCACAACCTGATCTCATGATTCTAATTCAGTTTCATCGATGCTGAGTATGAAAGCTTTACCTGAATAACAGAAGACTTCTCCATGACCATGTACTTTATATTAGCATACTGTGCTTTCAGTTTGTATACTCCTACAGAGAGAGTATAACGCCACCCACACAATGTCTGTGTGGCAGCACACATCTGAAATCCAACAGAGGGGGAGGGGGGCAGGCAGAAGATTACAGGGCTCACTTGTCTCACCTGTCTAGCCAATTAATAAGCTCCATGGTCAGTGTGAGATCCTGACTCAAAAACAGTAAATAAAGAAGGCAGAGAACAACAGATGTAGACAGAGATATCAACTGCTAGACTCCACACGTAAACTCACAAACAACACACCACACAAGGAATACATGCATACAGACACAAAAAAATCTAATGGATCAAATTCAAGAACACATTAAGATGACATTTGCCATAAAGTTCACTTCATCATATGTGAATCAGTAGGTATAATTCAGCACATAAAAAGACTAAAAGCAAAAAAACTACATTATCATCTCAATCACTACAGATGAGGCTTCCCATAAGTCCGGCATTCTTCATGACAAAATCCCAGAAGAAATGAGGAACAAAAAGAAAAAAACGCAATATAGTAAGTTATGCATGACATACCCATAGCCTGTGACATTCTAAATGGGGAAAACAGAACATTTCTTCTGAAATCTAGAATGACAAAGGTGCCCACTCGCTTCATTTAGTCACTACACGGCTAGAAGTCGTGACTAGAGCAATACAAGATTTTAAAAAGAAGATACAGATAGGAAATGAAAAAGGGAAACGATGCTTACTTGTAGGCAACATGATCCTATACTTAAAAACCTTAAAGAACCCACCAGAAAACGCTTAAACCTAAAGAACATTTTCCGCAAAGTAACAGAACACACACACACACACACACCAAAAAAAAAAAAAAAAAAAAAAAAAAAAACCAGTAGCTTTTCTATATACCAATAGCAAACTTGGCAAGAATGAAACAAGGGAGAAATTCCATTCATAATAGAAAGGGGGGGAAAGGTTAAAAGGCCAAAATCAAATAATCTTTAAATTATACTAAGCCATCATAGCATAACCAGGATGGTACTGGCACAAAAATTGACATGCAATTATTGGAACAGAATAGAGGATCCAAAAATAAGCCCACACAGCTACAGCTGTCAAAAACATAAATCGGAGAAATGACATGACCACCTCTTCAATGAACGGTGCTGGGAAACTGTATTTCCACGTGTAGAGAAACAAAGTCAGACCTGTTCTCTCTCTCTCTCTCTCTCTCTCTCTCTCTCTCTCCGAAAACTCAATTCAAAATGGATGAAACGCTGAAGACATGAAAAACTTTTCATCAACATATAAGCATGAGACAGGACTTCTGAACAGGAGTCCAATAGCGGAGGAAATAATCATTGGACTCAAGAAACAGACTAGAGAATGGGGAAAACATCCCTGCCAACTATACACCAGACAAGGGATTGATAAATATGATAAAAAGCTGAAAAATGAAAACACCAATAAAATCAAATGATCCAGTCAATACATGAATCAATGAACTTAATGAACAATTCTCAAAAGAAGAAAAATGCAAATGGCCAACAGGTACCTGTAAGTGTGTGTTTAACATTCTTAGTCAATGAAAACATGCTAATTAAAATTTAAGGATCCTTTCTCATCAAACTCAAAATGATAAAATCAAGGAAACAAATAACAAATGCTGGCAAGGGGGTGGGAAACAAAGAGCTCCTACTCACTGCTGACAGGAATGTAAATTTGTACAACCAATTTGTTGGGATTTTGTTTTGTTTTGTTTTTTGTTTTTTTTGAGATAAGGTTTCTCTGTAGCTTTGGTGTCTGTCCTGGAACTAGCTCTTGTAAACCAGGCTGGCCTCGAACTCACAGAGATCCACCTGCCTCTGCCTCCCGAGTGCTAGAATTAAAGGCATGTGCCACCACTGCCCGGCTATTTGCCATGGATCTTCCTCAAAAACATGAGAATAGAGCCACTGAGACGGATGACCAGGCGAATGCATCTGCTGGTAAGGCTGACAACCTGTGTTCAATCACCAGGACATACAAGGTAGAAGGAGAGAACCAACTCCTTGGACCTCCCTGTGTGTAATAACAAGTTCACAAGTACCCGTGCATGAGCACACTTAAACACACACACAGAGATACAGTAATTAAAGAAAACTGAAAACTGAATAACCATATGACCCAGTTAAACCATTACTGGATAGACATCTGAATGATTCTAAGTCAACAATGCTGAAATGCTGTGTGCAGTCACGTTTATGTCTGTACTGTCAAAATCAAAAATGTCAACAGACTAGACTTCCATCAACAGATGTACAAAATGGAACTTTATGGGGTCATGAGGAAAAATGAAATACTGACATATTCAAGAAAACTGATATAATTGGAAATCTTAAATGAATTAAGTCAGTCTCAGAAAAGCAAATAACATGTTTTCTCTCTTATGCAGAAACTTAAAATTACATGTGTGTAAACACATGTGAGCATGTGTGTACAAGTGCATGCATGCACAGATGTAAATCACAAAACGTGAAGAAGGATGAGATCAGTGGGAAACAGGGAGGGTAACAAAATACAGATAATGGGAAGCCAAAGGGGGAACTAATTGAGGGAAGGATCAGCTACGGGGGCAGGGATAAAACAACTGGGGAGAAAAAGAATGGGAGCAATGTACAGTGACACAAATGCATGATGACACCGTGACAAAACCTACTGCTTTTTATTCTAACCTAAAACATTAGTGTAAGAAGAGTCCTGGTCAGGGCCACAGAAATGATTTGGCAGATAAAGGCAGTTGCTGCCAAGCTTGACCATCTGAGCTCCATCCACAGGGCCCACAGCGATGGAGAGAGAGGAATGACTCACCTACACACACATCCTAGAGCATGCACACACCAACACATACAATAAATAAAAACAAAATATAAATTTTAGTTTTAAAAAATGCTTATGACTGTAATCCCAGTACTGGAGAGGCAAAAGCAGGAGGATTGCTGCTAATTCAAGCCCATCCAGGGCTATTTATATCAAGAACCTGTCCCCCCAAAAAAACTTCTTTTTAATTTTAAATAAAGAGAATAAAATATTTTAAAATAATAAGAAACACTAAATACATGACAGTTTCATCAAACCAACAATAAAGACATCCTGGAGGCAACAAGGACAGTGTAGCTATGATGGTCAGCTTTAACTGCCTACTTGACAAAACCTAAATCACCTGAGAAGAATCTCAGTGAAGAACGTCTATATGGACTATCCTGTAGGTGACAGAGAGGTCTTCCGAGAAGTTCACCTGTCTCATTTTTGGTGTGATATATATAAAACTTACCATTTCAAAAATAGCTTAGTAACTATATTTTTACTGTCATGTACTAGATCACCATCTTATTATATCTCTAGAGCCTTCTTATCCTGACAAAATGAAACCCACAGCACTCAGCAACACTTATTCACTTCCTGTCAGAATTTGACAATGTGGAGCAGCACATAAGTAGAATCATCCAGCATGTCTTCTGTGACTGACTCAGTTCACTGCATGTCTTAAACACTGGCATGTCCTATAGAAGTATAAAATCTGCTTCCTTCTCAGGCTGATAGTGCCCCATGGCTTCTACACACCACATCTTGTTTACCTACTCACCCATTAACAACAATTAAATCGCTTCCTTGTCTTGACTTGTTAAGAAACATTTAATTGTGTTTCTTCTTTTAGTTGAGTATGACAGATTGCCTTAGTTGTAAAAACAGAATTCCTCTGAGATTACAGCTGACTTTGTTCAACAGTCACTGGTCAGCCCAGACAGGAATGTTTGCTAAAACAGCATCTGCCCTGCCTGAAGGAAACAATTCACAAAGGAAAGACCACAGAGCTGCACAGGGCCCCCAGAGCTGCATCAAGTTCCTCATTCCAAAGCCCCTCACCTATAAAGGGTGCCCTTTGCAGACCCCTCTAAGCTGACCCCTTTGCCATGCACGCTAATAAATGCAATCATGTGTGGAGGTTAACTCTGTTCCTTTCTGCCTTGTCTCTTTCCTCTGGGCTCCAAATCTAATATGGTACATACCAGAAGAAGAACTGCAGGAACGCTGACTTTTTGAGTATTAAACCATTTTCCACAGATGCTGAAGCCTGTGTACTTACCAGTAATGTACAAGGGTTCCTATGACTTCTCATAGCTATAACACCTGCTGTTTGCTATTTTTGACACAGCCACCCTAGAGTGCACAAAGTTGTGGTTCTGGTTTGCATTTCTCTATGAATTAGTAATACTGAGCATCTCTTCTTGCACTGTATGCCCATTTGCACATCTCTCTGTGCACTCTTCTCATTTTAATCAAACTCTATTGCTGTTGTTGAGTTATAGGGGTACTGACACACTTCAAATATCAAGCCTTGCCTAGTATAGGACTGAAGTATGTTTTCTCCCATTAGGAGCATCATTTTTCACTGTGTAAGAAGTAAACAAGCCCTTCAATACACAAACACTTTTAATGCCAGCTCCCCTATTTGTCATTTTATTACCTTTGTTTTTGGTGTCATACATAAGAAATCCAACAATGCAAACCTTTTCCCTGATTTCTTTATAGATTATTTCTATGTTTAGATGTTGAACACATTTTTTTGCTAATTTTTACATTAAACAGTAATATAACTTATTTGGAAAACACTTTCTTGATCAAGACTGAGAAGAAACATATCATGCAATGATTCACAAACTTCTTACAAGTCAAAGGACAACCAATAGGTCAAAATAGACAAGAAGAAAAAGTGGGGGAGAGATGCTAACAAACACACACTTCATAGTTCTCTCAATGCCACTATTGTCAACTATATCAGAGGCTGTCAACCCCAGCAAAGAACCACTCAGAAAACAAGAAATGAACAATTGACAATGAAACTTTTTTCAGGGGTTTTGAAATCTTTAGCACTAGGGAACATAGCAGAAAATTCTGGGTTTTGTGGTTATCAAAACATGCACCATGTTTCAGAGTATGTCTCTTAAACCAGAATGTTTTATTTTTATGATGTTTCCACACAAATGTGAATGTTATCACCATAGCTAGCACTGAGAGAAAACTTGACTCTATGCTAGTTCTATGTTAATGATCTGATGGGAATGTTACTCCCCCTAAGCTTCTACACAGTCTTTAAAACGCAACAGGAGAAAGTGACTTGTACTGTCACTCTTTTAGGGGACAGAACTTCTATATATAAGAACTAGGAACTAACACACTAAAAAGCGAACAAATCTGCTTATTCATCGTTCCTACCTTCATCCCTCATTCTTTGATTTTTGTACAGCTCTTAGACGACCTACAAGGAGTGTGGGTGTGGCCACGGTGGCGGACTGGCACACACCAGGCCGTGTTACATCATCGCCACTGTCACACGCTGCTTCTTTAAATTTACATTAGTTATGTGCATGTGGGGAGAGGTGGGCCTGAGCGCGGGAGCCCACACTCAAGGAGGCAAAAGACATCAGATCCCCATGGAGCTAGTTACAGGGAGTTACAAGCCACAGGATGTGAGTGCGGCCTATGGCCAGGCCCGGTAACCAGCTTTACAGTGTTTCTCCAGCTGTGTTCTTGACTTCCTTTTCTAGATGCCAGCCCCACCCGTGGCAAGTGTTTGCAGTCAGTTTACACATCTACCATGAGTTACTCCTTTAATCTCCTGCTTTTTTAAATGTTCACTTCTTCCTGTCTTAATTTTTAATTCTCAATTTTTACTGTTTAGTGTCTTATTTGCTGAAAGAATATGTACTTCTCAAGGACGTCAATATTTACTTTACAGATGTGCAAACAGTGCTTGACAAAAACTGGATGCTTAGCATTTGTAAAACAAATTACATAACCCTTCTCTTTATACTATCTTCAACAAAACCTCTAAATGTGACTACCGGTTTACCTCTCTTTAAAAAGTTCTAAGACTTTAACATTAAACTTGTCTTAAGGCTCAATAGCAGAGCAGCTGCCTACCATGGGCCTCAAAGAGGCACTGACTCCCCAGTACCACCAAAAATTAATAAAAATCCTGTTTCCATTAAAACCAGGGTGTGGTGGTTTCAACAGTAGTCCCAGCTACTCAGTGAAATTCAAGACTAACATAGGCAGCACAGTGAGATGCTGTCTCAAAAAGATTCCTAAGTGAAAAATGTCTTATGCATACATTAGAAATACACATAAATATACATACATTGAATACTACGGAGGCTGGAAAGATGGCTCAGCAGTTAAAAGCAGTTGTTGATCTTGCAGAGGACCCAGGTTTGGATGCCAGCATCCATGTCAGGTGGCTCACAAACCTCTTCCGGTTTCCCTCTTCTGGCCTCTGAAGGTACCTGCACATATGTGGTATGCATCTTTATACTGTGTCACACACACATACATACAAAATAAATAATTTTTAACTATTATGAAACAATAAGATAATCTAATAGATTAGAATGTTAACTCTGGGTGATGGGTCTTTATATCATTTTCAGTTTGTTCTTCACACTTATTTACATGCTTCAGAGAAAAACTTTCTAGAATCTATTAATTTATGGTGGTACCTGCCTTTAATCCCAGCATTTAAGAGACAGAGGCAGGGGCTGGAGAGATGGCTCAGTGGTTAAGAGCATTGCCTGCTCTTCCAAAGGTCCTGAGTTCAATTCCCAGCAACCACATGGTGGCTCACAACCATCCGTAATGGTCTGGTGCCCTCTTCTGGCCTGCAGGCATACACACAGACAGAACACTGTATACATAATAAATAAATAAATAAAATATTTAAAAAAAAAAAGAGAGAGACAGAGGCAAGTTGACCTCTGTGAGTTTCAGGCCACTCTGGCCTACATAGGAAGTTACAGGATAGCCAGGGCTACATCACAGATGTTGTCTCAAAAACCATCAAAATGATGATGATAGTTCAGGTATGTGGCTGCTGGTAGGCTGTACATTCTCCATGGAGGTCCTGTACCCATGCACCAGCAGGCAGCACGAATCATCAGTGAATTTACAAACAGAAAGGACATGAGGGAGAAGAAGGACCTGTTGGGGGATTTCTATGGGGAATAAGAGGATGGCTTGGGGTGAATATGATCATGCATGAAACGGTCAGAGGATGGCTTGGGGTGAATATGATCATGCATGAAACGGTCAATGAATAAATAAAAATATTTTTAATACTTTTAAAAATAAAAAAGGGCAGATCTTGGGAAGAAAATTAAATGGTTTTTTTCAATATAAGTACTCAATTGCACATAAAATATTTCCTTTTTTAAGATTACTTATTTTTATGTGTATATGTAAGTGCTCCCATATATACACATACTGTTGCTTCCCAACAAGGCCCAAAGTGGGTACGAGATGTCCTGAAACTAGAGTTACAGACTATGAGAGGGTTGAATAAGATATGTCCCCCCAAAACCATGGGCATTTTAACCCAGTTGGTGGCACTGTTTGGGGAGGTTTGGGCGGAGCAGCCTTGCTAGTGACTGGAGGCAGGCTTTGGCTTTGGGATTAAACGGCTCATGCCACTTCTATCTGCTTTATGTTTGCAGTTGAAGATCTGCGCTCTCAGCTTCCGGTTCCTGCTGCCTGTCACTTGCAGCTATGCATATTCTTATTCCTCTGGATCCCTAAGTCTAAATAAACCCTTTCTTCTATAAGATGCTCTGACCATGGTGTCTGATCAGCGCAATAGAAAAGTAGCAAATACACTGACAGCAATAAGCTCTCGTACGAGTGAGTTATGGGTACTAGGAACTAAACTTAGGTCCTCTGCAACTGCACAAGGGCTGAGCCGCTACCCTGGCTCTGCTCCCATGCAACAGCTTTAACAATGAGTATGATTGCCGTAAAGTGAAAAAGCAGCAGGCATGTGCATCAGTAGACAATACATCTCAATCAGCTACAGCCCATAGCTTAGTTAACTGTGATGCTGGGATTGCAAGCATTCAGTCCCAACTGGCAAATGGCTCAGCACTGTCCTTGGACCCAAAGGTAAACCAAACTGAATAACAAAAACAAACAAACAAACCTCAATTTTTTAAGCATCCTGGAACTATTCCAGGTACGAATACCAATTTTGTAGCCACAGGAAGCTATATCAGGAAACAGGGACCATACAATATGCTAAACTATGGTATGATATAAGTATAAAGATATACATTACAGAGGCAGGAGAGTAGAAAGCCTATAAGGCTTGAGAAACTGCTGAGAATAATGGACATGTTTGTCAACTTCATTGTAGTTGTTTCATAGCTACGGAAATGTCAGTGTTTATCAGAATTTATACTCAATATCTGTAAGTTTTTTTCAATCAACTAGTCAAAACTCTGTTTTTAATATTGTGAAAAAGATGGCCAGAAATGGTCCTTAATCCCAGCACTCAGGAGGCAGAGGCAGGAAGATCTCTGTGAGTTCAAAGCCATTCTGATCTAAATAGCAAGTTCCAGGCAAGTCAGAGATACCTGTGAAATCCTGCCTCAAAATATAAACAGACAGACAGACAGACAGACAGACAGACAGACAGACAGATAAACTATGATACGAGATTAAATAGTCGAGATGGAAGAAGGACAGAGATGAGAGCAAGGAAAGAGATATCTTGATTGAGGGAGCCATTGTGGGGTTAGCAAGAAACCTTGCTCTAGAGAAATTCCCAGGAATCCACAAGGATGACCCCAGCTAAGACCCTAAGCAATAGGGGAGAAGAGACCCAACCTTGACTTGCCCTGTAATCAGACTGATGAATATCTTAAATATCACTATAGAACCTTATCCAACAACTGATGGAAACAGAGGCAGAGACCCTCATCAGAGCACTGGACTGAGCTCCCAAAGTCCAGTGGGAGGAGGAGAATACGAGCACAGAGGTCAAGACCATGATGGATACACCCACTGAAACAGTCTACCTGAGCTAATGGGAGCTCACCAACTCCAGTCGGACTGGGAAGGAACAAGCGTAGGCCCAAACTAGTCCCTCTGAATATGGTTGATAGTTGCATGACTGGGGCAGACTGAGGGGCCACTGGCAGTGGCACCAGGATTTATCCCTACTGCTTGTACTGAATTTTTTGGAACCCGTTCTCTTTGGATGGATACCTTGCTCAGCCTAGATATAGTAGGGAGGGCCTTGGATCTTCCCCAAAGCAATGTTTCTTACCCTCTCTGAGGATTTGGGGGGGGGGGAAATAAGTGGAGGGGATAGGAGGAGGGGAGGTAGTAGGAACTTGGATTGGTATGTATGTATAATGAAAAAAGATAGTTTGTTTTCTTTTAAAACTAAATTAAAGATAGATAGATAGATAGATAGATAGATAGATAGATAGATAGATAGATAGGGAAAAAAGGCTGAGGCTCCCAAAAAGATAAACAGGGATCCTTTTTCCATAGCTGGAATCCAGTCCTCAACTGAGTATGGTGAAAGAAAACTAGGCACAGATAATTTCAGTAGGCTGTCCAGATAGAGCTGATCCAATACAGGGGGGAAAAAAAAGCAGGACACAGCCAGAGTTTGTGGTACAGGCAAGAAAATTCTGGTGTACGGATAGCAACAAGGAATTGCTGCAGAACACAGATGGAATGTGGAGTATTTGTGAGAACTGGTTAAAGAATTCCCTTCCTAGGCCTATAAAGACCTAAGGGCCTTATAGAGAGCTAAGGATCCTGCTACCAAGGCCTGCACGAGAGCTGTAATACCAGACGATGTCACCTGCCACTACACCCACCTGCCTGCTGCTTCACTCACTGGTGTCATAACTGAGGGATACAAAAGCTTCCAAACACCAGCACCAGATACTGAAATACTATTTCAAAAGGAAAAAAAAGCCAGGAAAAGTGGGATACCTATAGTCTAAGAAGCTGGGAAGCAGAGGCAGGTGAGCTCTATGAGTTCAAGGCCGGCCTGGTCTACACAGAAACAGAAAGTTCCAGGCCAGCTAGTACTACATACTAAGGCCCTGTCTCAAAAAAAGAAAGAAAGAAAGAAAGAAAGAAAGAAAGAAAGAAAGAAAGAAAGAAAGAAAGAAAGAAAGAAAGAGGTAAGTTTCCATATTAGCAATGAATTCTTAGAAATGGCATCAAAAGCATGAGTAAAAAAGATATAAATTGGGCTCCTCAAAATTGAAAACTTTTATATATCAAAGAACATTATTAAGATAGAAACCACACACAAAAGGAAAGAAAATCTGTACATCTGTATATCTGATAAGGATCTAATACCTGGAGTACAGAAAGGAGCTGGAGAAAGGGCTCAGCTGTTAAGACTGCTTACTGCTCTCTCGGAGGACCAGGATTCAGTTCCAGGTTCCCAGCATCCTCCTCAGACAGCTCACCAACACCCTCTTCTATCCTCCAAGGGGACCCACACATATACACACAGATACACAATAAAAACAAAATAAATTTCAACATATACAAACCATACTTTTGTTGTTGTTGTTTTTGTTGTCTGCGTAGCTCTAGCTATCCTGGAATTCACTCTGCAGACCAGGCTGGCCTAAAACTCAGAGATCTGCCTACCTCTGCCTCCTGATTGCTGGAGTTAAACATGTTTTCCACCACTGCCTGGTCATATAAACCACTTTTTAAAAATTCAGTATCAAAAAGATAATTTTTAAGAGACAAAGAACTTAAATAAACAAGTCTTCAAGAAAATGTGCAAATGGCAAATAAGTGCATGAAAAGATGCTCAAGGTCACTGGTGACAGGGTGGCACAAATCAAATCACGAGTAGGGCTGGGCATAGATAGTGGCACAGACCTTTAATTCAAGCACTTGGGAAGCTGACAGAGCTCTGACAGTTTGAGACTAACCTCATCTACATAGCAAGCTCCAGGTATAGTGAGACCATGCCTCAAACAAACAAACAAAAACCATAGGTAGGTAACACTCACAAGAGTAACAATAATCATTTTTAAGATAGAAAATAGGAAGCTGGAGAAGAATCAGTAGATAAAGTCCTTGCTGCCACACAAATATAAAGATCGAGCTCAGATACCCAGCACTCGGAAAGTTGGTCATGGTGTGCACAGCTGTCACCCCAGGGCTGAGGAGACAGGAACAGGAGGACCAACGTGGCTTGCTGAACCAGTGAGCTACAGATTAGACTGTCTCAAAATCTAATGTAGAAAGAGACTAAGGAAGACACCCAGCATCACACACACTCACTCTCGAACATATGCACACACATGCACGGGCATAAACCAGACAGACACACACCAAACCTAAAAATAGAAAAAGAAAGAGGAACTGTTACAAAGACACGGAGAAAGTACCCTCACCCTCTGTCAACATAAATATCGGCTATTCTAGACACTATGGAAAACAGTTACGCAGGTTCCCTAAAAAAACTAGACACAGGCTTACCATAAGCAATTCCAGTCTTGGTACAAAGAAATAAAAACTGGTACCCAAACACATCCTCATTGATTAATGCTAACAAAAACACTAAACACAAAAAGGCAAAGGGTTAAAACAATTCAAATATCCATCAATGACTGAATAAATTGTGTCTGTAGAGGAATATTACACAGAAGTTTAAATGTACTAGTACATGTTACTGTATGTCAGTAAGTGAATGCAATTAAGTCACAATCATATAACATTTTATTCCCTATAAAATACCAGAGTCGGGCGGTGGTGGCGCACACCTTTAATCCCAGCACTTGGGAGGCAGAGGCAGGCGGATCTCTGTGAGTTCGAGACCAGCCTGGTCTACAAGACAGTTCCAGGACAGGCTCCAAAACCACAGAGAAACCCTGTCTCGAAAAACCAAAAAAAAATAAAATAAATAAATAAATACTTACCAGAGTAAGTAAACACATAAAAAGAAAAATAATTACTAGTTGATATGGCTAAGGGTATTAGGAAATAAAGAAAAGTAGCTGCTAATGGTACAGGATTTTTATTTTGAAGTGATAAAAACATTTCAAAACTAAACAACATTGAAATATACAAAATGCCACTGAATTGCTACTTTTTAAACGATTAGGTCTTTTTGGTGTAAGGGGGGCATTGTAAGTGTGTGGTGCATGCGCGTGAGTGTGCTGGTATGCAACATGCGCACACATGCCGGCAGAGGATATGTGTTCCGCTATCACTCTATGACTTCCTGCCACAGACAGGGCCTCTCACTAGAATGGCCAGCCAGCAAGCTCTCAGCGTTAGCTCCTTATTCACAGCCTTGCCCAGTTTTTCATGCGGACGCTACAAGTTCAAACTCAGGTCCTCATGTGGCAGGGCAAGTGCTCTTATCCACTACATCACCTTCCCAATCCCTAAACAGTTAATTTGTTAGGTTAATATCAATTCTTACCCTGCCAAAAAAATCAATTAGTATTTATAATTCATGAGCATATAGTACTTTCTTTCGAAAGGTCAAAAACGGAAACTGTAAGACAAGTAACCAGATAAATTCAACATTGACAGGTGCTTTCTGTAAGAAGAGTTAAAGATCAATGACTGCTTTCTCTCCCAGGGCTCCACGCAGAAACACTCACTTCTCATCAGCTCATTAGAGCTCTTTCCCTCTGTTGAGATCCACTCCCTCTGCAAAGTTTAAGTGGATAGTTCAATCATTAAAAACTGAACTTGAACTAGACAACACTTAAGAAATAAAACATTAACACATTTCTAACTTCCTTAGAAATTATTCTCAAATTATTTTACCCAACCAGAAGTTCTCATACATTAGTGAACAGAATTATCCCCAAATCTACTGCTCTTTCAATTATATAAATGTGGCTATGAATATATACATGTCTTAATGTACATATGTTTCATGATTATCAGTACCCTAAAAAAACCATGATAGTAACAATGTTTCTTAGACTTTGTTCTTCAAACACTAATTTCATCAACATCTATGATCATGATTGAAATAGCATAACTGTCTTCTTCCAGCCTCACCCTCTTGTAAGAGGAAGGCAAAGTTACACACAAAAATGTCTCAACAAGTAGGAGGAGGAGCACAAGAGAGAATAAAAGTAAATGAATATGCTCAAAACATTTAATAAACATGAATGAAAATGTCATAATTAATATATGGTGGGTAAAAAAGGAAATGCCTGATCATGCTACGACCTGTGTAAAATTCCTTGGCAGATCACACGGATGTCAAAGACAGCTTGAGAATCTGCCAGGGAAATCTACGTACACTCGCTCTCTCTGATCTCAGTTCCTTGCCATCCTCCATTCTCCCTTCTTTTCATTGAAAACACTGTCCAGCAGCAGCCTCTCTTTCTGCTTTGTCTGTACCACCACAAGGTAACCAAACCAACTGATCATCATTCTTGTGTTACCCTCATGCTAGGGATCCTTTTTCTTTAAACATCTACAGATTAGGAACTGACATTCTCTGATTCTGTATGTCTCGCATCTCATGCCAGGAAATAACACTAGGAACCAGTGTACAAAGGTAAACACGAAAAGGTGAGGAACCTCTCACCATGGCCTAGCACTGAAGCTCAATGGGAAGCACTACAGCTCCTTCTCCTCTGACAACTGTATAGTAACTACATTGTACCCTGTTTTAAAATGTACACAGCAGTCATTAACAAATAGCACCAAAACAGAATGTGGATTTGGTAAAAATCCACTCTTAAACCTATGTCATTAACCAAAAGCAGTTATTTAGCTTCATTTGTATGCAAAGGAACTTTATAATCAGCTCTATTTTATCTATGTTAGTAAAGCAAAATATTAATGCAACATTTTTGCAAGACATCTCAAAAGCTGATTATTTAAGCTGAAAAATTCCAATTACCTTACCAATGGGAAAATTAATTGGAAGGTAAAAAAATCATTATTGTTAGTGAACAATAATACCCAGGTTCCCTTAATGTTGAAGCTTTTGTCTCCAACAACCTTATTTCTATTGGTCTCCTAGATCAGCAGAAATACAATTCACAGCAGGTCTCTCTTTGTTCATCTAGCGAATGCACAGTCCTTAATACTTACTGCACTACAAATTTCCTTCAAAGCCTGCTCCCTGCCTGGGCACAGCCTCTTCCTGTCTATCATGAACATTTAATGTGCACTTATATTTGCATGCATTAAGAGCTTTCTGACTTTAAACCGTTTGTCTCAAAGGAGATAACAAAAGCAAAGTTGAAGACACAACAATTTACCATTCAACATATGTATAACCCTTGGCACTGTTCAAAAGGTAAGACATTGTAGTGGGAAGGGGGATGCAGAGAGAGGGGGAGGAAACATAAGAAAGACATGATCCCTTCCTTCAGAGTGCTCCTCACAACCCACCAGGATCTGGTATCGTTATTCTTATCTGCTTAAGTAGTATGGCTTGAACATACAGTAGAAAAAAAATCTAATTACCATAATTAAAAAGGTACCCATTTCTCCCACAAAAAGGCCAGCTTCAGAAGGACAGGGCTCCTGTCCCTTCAGTTAAGTGATGCTGACTGAGTGCCTAGCACATGACAAAGAAGGGACTGAATGAATAAATACTTGTTGGGTGAAAGGATGCTGGGTAAAAGAAGAAAGCCATGCAAGCAGCGGAGTTCGAGTACTGTTTCTACTGAGATGACATATGTGCAGGCCTGCTCTCTCTCCATGCTCACCAGCAAACACACTTTTGTTTGATGGCCACTTTCTCAGGCCTAACATGACATCAGAGAACTAAAAATAATTCAGGGAGAAAGTTCACAGCATAATTTAAAATCAAGAAATTGCATGTAAGCCTAAAAAATCTGCTTGCTAAGGGGAAAAATAAAAAACCCTACAGGCCCTTCTATTACTTAGTCCTGAGCCCTTTCGAAGTAAAGAGGGCTCTGAGACACTGCTCCTTCTTTCTTACCACAGCTCCCATTACAGCAGAAACACCCCAATTACTCTCTACCACTTTCCACATATTGACTAATTTTCCAAACAACTCCGACTCAGAACTGTTATCATCGTCATTTCACAGAAGGGGAAAACAGAAGCCAGAGGATGGAAGGCAACGGGATTTGCTCACAGATCTTTACTCTGCCCGCCATCCCAGGTAGCCTTTCTCCCTTTGCAGTTCTTCCAGTGTGAACTTGGGAAGAAACAGAGTACACTCTGTAGTTGTGCACCCCCTTTGTTGTCCCACAAAGTCTCACCCCATCTCTGAATAAGGGTTTTGCTATAAGCAATTCAAGTTAATCGACAAAGAAATAATTAGATCTAACATGGAAATGTTGCTGAGCCTTACAGAATACAAAACTCAAAACATCTTCCGACATTCTTAACGTGAGAATCTCTGGTCTCCAGTTTACTGTTCTGAGAAATGGGAGCCTTGTGTTTTTACACTTTTCCTGCCGCCACAGAACACTAATGAGACATGCTACAGGAAAACGGACAGCGCATTCCTACTAAGTGGGGAACTCTCAGTCCTGAGGATATCCAGCGCCCCAAGTAGGAACGGCAGTTTGGGCCACTTCCTCATGGTGTGAGCCTCACTCCTCTGCTCGTGGAACAGCTTCCTGTATCCATTTTACCTTTGCACTGCTCAGCATCTTCTCCATCATTCCATCTCTCCCTAGAACCCATTCACTAAACGTGTTCATCGTAAGATCCTTTATTTACACTACTAACATCAATACTCCCCCAGATCCACCCAAAGCCATGTCCATTCCCGATGTTATTCTAAACATGTCAAACCTATCCTTCATTACAACCTCCACACTTTGTCTCAACTCTATGGAACTCCCACCTCAGGCTCCCACTTCTCCACTGGACCTCTGTTCCCAAATTAAAAGCGGGATTGGTCACAACTAAAAGTCAAATGCTCAAGTCCAAATGGATCAAAGACCTCAACATAAAGCCAGCCACACTGAACCTTATAGAAGAGAAAGTGGGAAGTACACTTGAACGCATTGGCACAGGGAACCACTTCCTAAATAGAACCCCAGCAGCACAGATACTGAGAGAAACAATTAATAAATGGGACCTCCTGAAACTGAAAAGCTTCTGTAAAGCAAAGGACATGGTCAACAAGACAAAACAACTTCATAACCCCACATCAGACAGAGGGCTGATCTCCAAAATATACAAAGAACTCAAGAAATTGGACACCAAAAGATCACATAATCCAATAAAAAAAAAAATGGAGTACAGACCTAAACAGAGAATTCTCAACAGAGGAATCTAAAATGGCTGAAAGACACTTAAGGAAATGTTCAACATCATTAGTCATCAGAGAAATGCAAATCAAAACAATTCTGAGATTCCATCTTACACCTGTAAGAATGGCCAAGATCAAAAACACTGATGACAACTTATGCTGGAGAGGTTGTGGGGAAAAAGGAACACTTCTGCACTGCTGGTGGGAGTGCAAGCTGGTACAGCCCTTTTGGATGTCAGTGTGGAGATTTCTCAGAAAATTAGGAAACAACCTTCCTCAAGACCCAGTAATACCACTTTTGGGTATATATCCAAAGGATGCTCAATCGTGCCACAAGGACATGTGCTCAACTATGTTCATAGCAGTTTTGTTTGTCATAGCCAGAACCTGGAAACAACCTAAATGCCCCTCGATTGAAGAATGGATAAGAAAAATGTGGTACATTTACACAGTGGAGTACTACACAGCAGAAAAAAATAATGACATCTTGAATTTTGCAGGAAAATGAATGGAGCTAGAAAACATTATTTTGAGTGAGATAACCCAGACACAGAAAGACAATTATCACATGTACTCACTCACAGGTAGTTTTTAAACATAAAGCAAAGAAAGCCAGCCTACAAACTACAATCCCAGAGAATTTAGACAACAATGCGGACACTAAGAGAGACTTACATAGATCTAATCTACATGGGAAGTAGAAAGTAGAAAAAGACAAGATCTCCTGAGTAAATTGGGAGCATGAGGACCTTAGGGGAGGATTGAAGGGGGGAGGGGAGGGGCAGAGAGGGGAGCAGAAAAATGCAGAGCTCAATAAATATCAATAAAATAAATAAAAAGTCAAATGCAAAATCCTTAATCTGGCATTTGAGGGTCTCCACACTCTACCATTTCTCTTCATTAGGCTGTTCCTTGAATATACGACGTTAGCAAATGTTCTCTTTCTCTAAACCTCTGCCTTGATGATGTCCTCCTGGGGTCTGTTGTCTCCCCTGCTCCTCCATTTACTGTCAATTAAGCAAACAACCACTTCCTCGATGTAAGAACAACCTTGAGGCTCCTCATTCTCTCTAAGGATTTACAAACTGTCCCAGTGCCCAGGCATTGTGAGTAAAGAGTTAAGCAAACTACCCAAAGTCACCAGCAAGGAAAAACTCAAATATCCAATAGTAGTCTACGGGGCATTATGGTGTGTGTAGTATATACATGTGTACACATGTGCATACACTTAAGAGGTCAGAAAGGGAATTTGGGTATCCTTTATCAGTCTACAGTTCTACACCTTATTTCCTTAGAAAGGGTCTTTTACTCTGGTTTTTTGCTAGCCCGATGGCCAGCCAGCCCCAGTCATCTTCCTGTCTCCCACCATCTCCCGAGGCTGGGGTTACAGGTGTGGGCCACTCTCAGATTCTTCGCATGGGTGCTAGGATCTACACCAAAGTCTTCATGCTTACGTAGCACATGCTCTTTACCCACTGAGCCACCTTCTTACTCTCACGCTGTGCGTTTTTTAAGGAATGCCACACAGAGACTGGCTTTATATAGTGGGTATCAATTCGATCTATTCTCATACAGGCATGAACTCATGCTGGTGCCTTAGCTTCTTGTCTGTAAGAACATTACATATTCCCATCTGTAAGAACGGTGCATATTCCCATCTGTAAGAACGGTGCATATTCCCATCTGTAAGAACGGTGCATATTCCCATCTGTAAGAACAGTACATATTCCCATCTGTAAGAACGGTGCATATTCCCATCTGTAAGAACGGTGCATATTCCCATCTGTAAGAACGGTGCATATTCCCATCTGTAAGAACGGTGCATATTCCCATCTGTAAGAACGATACATATTCCCATCTGTAAGAACGGTGCATATTCCCATCTGTAAGAACGGTGCATATTCCCATCTGTAAGAATGCTACATATTCCCATCTGTAAGAACGGTACATATTCCCATCTGTAAGAACAGTACATATTCCCATCTGTAAGAACGGTGCATATTCCCATCTGTAAGAACAGTGCATATTCCCATCTGTAAGAACGGTGCATATTCCCATCTGTAAGAACGGTACATATTCCCATCTGTAAGAACGGTACATATTCCCATCTGTAAGAACGGTACATATTCCCATCTGTAAGAATGCTACATATTCCCATCTGTAAGAACGGTACATATTCCCATCTGTAAGAACGGTGCATATTCCCATCTGTAAGAACAGTACATATTCCCATCTGTAAGAACGGTGCATATTCCCATCTGTAAGAACGGTACATATTCCCATCTGTAAGAACGGTGCATATTCCCATCTGTAAGAACGGTACATATTCCCGTCTGTAAGAACGGTGCATATTCTCGTCTGTAAGAACGGTGCATATTCCCATCTGTAAGAACGGTACATATTCCCGTCTGTAAGAACGGTGCATATTCCCATCTGTAAGAACAGTATACATAACTAGGCCAATAGGAGAAGGCTCAGCAGTGCTTCCTGCTCCTCCAGAAGACCTGAGTTTGGTTCCCAGCACCTACATCAGGTGGTTCACAGCCAGTTTAACTCAAGCCTCAGGGTACCCAACACCTGCAGGCCTCCACAGTCACCCATATACATGTGTCATTCACTCACACATACACACATAGACAAAATAATATATATATATATGTATATGTATATGTTGAACTAATTTAGCAAGATGGCACATGCCTTTAATCCCTGAACTAGGGAGGCAGAGGTAAGAAGAGTTCTGTGAGTTTAAGGCTAGTCCAGTCTACACAGCAAGTTTTAGGCCAGTCAAGTGTACGTAGTGAAATCCCACCACCACCTAAAATAATAATAATAATTTTTTAATGTTAAAGGTGTATTTGGGCCAGCAAGATGACTCAGAGGGTAAAGATACTTGCTGCCAAACATGAAGACATGAATTTGGCCTCTGGGTCCTAAGTCATACGATAAAAGCATCTCCCAGAAGTTGTCCTCAGACTCCACATGTGCACTGTGAGTATATGTGTACACACATACAAAAAACAATTTTGTCATAATTGTACTATCTACCACACTAATGAATTTGAGAGTTGTATGTGATAATACAAAGTGATTAGAAATCTACTGAACCCATACCTAATACTAACTATTATGCTTTGTTATTTGTATACTAGGACATATAAATTTTGACACTAGCAATCATATACTTTCATTCTTCTCAAATCAACCTTTGTGCAGTGCAAAATCTTTTTTTATTATTTTTTTATTTTTTAATATTATTTAATTAAAAATTTGCAAAATTTTTATAAAAGCTTAATTCTGGCTGGGTGGTGGTGACACACACCTTTAATGCCAGCACTCAGGAGGCAGAGGCAGGTGGATCTTTGTGAGTTCAAGACCAGCCTGGTCTACAGAGTGAGCTCCAGGAGAGGCTCCAAAGCTACACAGAGAAACCCTGCCTGGAGAAACTTAACAATGCTTATTAAGTGCCTTCCTCTTCTCATGCTGCAGGAAACCACCACACCAGCACCACAAGGCGATAACAACTCAAACAGTAGAAATCACTGTTTGGTTTACTCATCTGCTTTCAGCTATACATAATTAATTCCTAATTTTAAAATGTCCAGAGTCATAATTTTTTTAGTTAATGCTAACATAAGTATACCATAATATTTTTATCAAGCCAGCTAAAACCTATTTGTAATAAAACTACAAAGCATAAAGAGTCTGCCCGCCACTACACGCCTGTCCCTAGAGTCAAACCCCTACTCCACCCTCTCTTTGCTGAAGTAGTGCCTGAAATCTGATATAAAACCTGTTCGTCTCAGATGTAGAAACATCAAAGGAAGCAAGCTGCATGCCGGCCACATGGGTCCACCAAAACCCTTAAAGAAATAGCAAGGATAAATGAGAAATTATCCCCGAACCCTTCCATAATCAACTTCCCTAACCATGGCTTTTGGACACATGATTTACACTGCCCATCAAGACATCATGCTGACTTCAGGTCAGGCAGAGCGAAGCACACCCGCTGCTAGGATAACTGTCATTCCGTACACAGAGAAAACTGTGGATTCTGCACAACCGATCCAATGAAGCTGAACTACATCACACGACGGGTTCACTTCATTCCATCTTCACAACTTTCCCACTTTTTTCACTTTTTAACTTTTGCTTATTGTGTGTGTTTGACTTGGGAGGGAAGGCACACACTACAGGGTTCATGTGGAGGGCGGAGGGCAGCTTGGCCGAGTCCGTTCTCCCCTTCCACGTCTACAAGGGTTCTAGAAAATCTAATTCGGGTCACTGGGCTTGCACAGCAAGCTCTCCTACTCACTGAAACATTTCCCTAGCCCTTTCCATATTTATTGATGTCCCAAAACACAAGGGGTAAAGTCTAGTCTCACTCCCCAGTTTGCAACCTGTCTTTTGAAATATTTGTTTTCCCCAAAATCTACAATAATACATTCTACAACTTCCTCTTGACACACATTTTTTAAAAAAAAATTGAAACTGACTTTCTATAAATTAAAAGAAAAATCAATTCATGAAACCCTGTGACCCTGCACTCAACTCAAGTCCAGCTGTGCTCCCCTAAAACGGAGTTATCTTTTTGACCCATTAAAAACTATCTTTAAACAAGGTTTGATGGCCCAGTAATTCCAATACTCGGTAGGCTGAGTCAGAAGCATAGCCAGTTTGTGGTCCGTCTGGGCTACACAGAGATCCTGTCTCAAATAAACAAACCATGACCCTATGACAGATTAAACCTCTCAAACGCTCTTCCGGAAATCTGCAAATGGCCTGTTTCTACAGGCTCTTTGGAGGCGCGACCAACTTTACTGTGTTGGGTCAGAAAGCGCAGCTGTCTTCTAGTCACTGCCTGAAGGAATGCAGATTCCACTGTAACTGCTGCATCACAGGGCGAACAACACCGGGGCAGGTTTGGGGCGGCCGTCAGCCCACAGCAGCTGCCCACGGTGCTGAAAGTGAGGATAAAACGGGAGTTGCGGAAATTACTGCCAGATTAGGACAAAATACAGCCATTTACCAAAAGCCAGCAGAGAACATGCAGCAGAGGCTACCAAAGTTGTTTCCCTCTGGGGGGGACAGATCAATTCATAAGCGTCCTTGCCGAAGTTCAAACTTCAAAAATTGGGCGGGGGAGGGGAGTGAGCGGTGTGTAGCTCTAGCAAGGTCACGTCTAAGCCAGAAAGCTGAGCTTTTAGGGAAGGAAGGGGGCGGGGGAGGGAGGCGGTGAGAAAGAAAGGAAGCGAGCGATCGCATTTTTTCTTCTTCTTATTTTTTTTCAAAGATAAAACTGACCCGGGAGAATTTTCTCCGAAGACTTAAGAGTCAAGTGCTGGGTCAAGGGAAGTCTTCCAAGTACCTTTCCAGGCCACAGGCACCTCTGGAAGGGAACGTGGGAAGCAAAACCCACGACCCGACAACTTCAGACCGACAAGCCCGCAGGACCGGGCGCTAAGAACCGGTGTCCCGCACGGGCGTGTACTGACACCGAAGGGCCCTACAAGTCCCCGCCGCGGGCCACCGCACCCAGGCCGGAGGGGGTGTGTTCTCCCGGCCAGGCCCGAGGACAACCCCCGCCCACCGCGGCCGAGCCACGCAAGCTCTTACCTGAAGTCCGGCCCCGGAACCCAGGCTCGCGGGCACTCGGGAGAAGTCGCTACCCGGACTTCATGACTGAGGATCCGCACCGAGCCCCTACCCAAGCGAGTCCGAGCAGGGACGACAACAGCGGGGCGAGCGGAAGTCCCGCCTCTCGCGCCTCATTGGGCCACACTGGGAGGTACAGAGACGCTATTGGACTGTAGTGTTGCCCGTCAGGGCCCCGCCCCTCTCGCCGAGTCGCACCTCCTGCTCCGGCTGGCCTGGGAGCTCTGCCCAGTTGTTGAGTGTCTTTCGGAGCCGCGTGATCTATCAGCCCCGGTCGAGGAAGGGAAGATGAGGGAGGGCCGGCTTTCGGAAGCCTTGGGTGCGGTGGAGAAACCACCCTGGACTGCTCCGGGCCGGTTGACAGAGGACGGATGTGCGGAGCGTGAGGCCCAAGCAGAGGCTGGGAGTCAGAGCAGTCCGCGCCTCTTCCCTGCACCCATCCCGGGTCGAGGAGCCGCGAAGTGTCGCGCGGCCCTCCAGCTAGCAGGCCGACGAGGGCGGGGACCGCCGGGCGACGCCTGGCTTTGGAATCCAGCTCGGGTTGGAGCGAACTGCCTGAGGTCTGGGCAGGAACCCCTGAGGCCTGGCAGGGAGCCGCGCTCGTCAGCACACTGCTTGACTAGCAAAAGTCCAAACCACGTGATCCAGTCCTCCAAAAGCTTTCCAGAATCTTTATCACATTCTGAGGAACGAAAATCTCATTCCCTCGGCTCTTATCATACGTTTTCTCCCCGAGTCTAAATCTTAAAACCAGCTACTTAGATTTAGACCTATTGAGCCATCGGCTTTAACAGCTCCTAAACCACTGCGGTTTGTTTTTACTGTAGTTTGATGTAAAGATTGCAGGATTCTGACATGCCCTACTGGTCCTACTGTGGCTTGAAATAATAAGAATTTTTAATAAGGGCTATGCTAGCAACAAATTCTTTAATAATGGGGTGGGTATAACAAGAGATATCAGTAGTTTATAACCTCGTTTGTTTCAGGAGGCCTCAGTGGGTGGGGAACGGGAATAGAAAGATTTCCTGTTCTCTATCTCTTTGTGGCGTTTTAATTAGAACCTACTCTAAATACCACACGAGCAATTTAAAACACAAATTTGAAGTGTTGAAGATTTAGTTCAGGGGCAGAGCATTGGCCTAGCAAGCACAAGGCTCTATCTGGGTTACGGAAAAGAGAGGGAACACAAAAGAATCAAATTTGAAAAGTAAAGACCACCAAAAACATTTTCACCTGTGTAGTCCACACCTGTACAGTGAATGTATTTTCATTCATTGAGAAGACGTTCAATACCGCCTAGTTCTGCTCTGACGAAAGTCATAAAGATCAGGAGACTATTGTTATGTGGGCTAAAGTAATTAGTATAAATAGATTTGCGATTCTTTATATGTATTTTCATTAAATACTCTAAAAATGGTTTGCTATATTAAACCCAATTTCTTGCATAATACAAGTTTTTTAAAGCACAGAAAAAAAACAGCTGTTAATTCCTTAAATAAGGGCTCTTAAGGAAAGAACATTTTGCTTCTATTATCAGCCTCTGTAGACTATGGTAAGTATAAGTTCTCCCAGAAATAAACAAGGCAGTATGTTTGTGTTGCACTTGGGCAGACTAATGGTATAGTTTATAAATACATATTCCCCTTGGATTGAGTGAAGGCAGATTAGAAGACATATTGAAATAGGATATTTTTAATTGTGGATTTCACGAGTATGTAGAGTTTAATAGGGTATATGATCACTGAAGTGACCTGCTTTGGCACAAGACAACCCAAGACCAAGTTCCCAGCCCAAAGATTTATTTACCCCAGAGGGACAAAGGGCAGGGAATAAGAGACAAGGACAAGAGATAGACGTGAGGGAGAAGGGGAAAAGAAAAGGAATAGGGGTAAGGGATATTTGCTCCTGTGGGATAGAGGAGAAACAGAGGTGGTCCATAGGCAAATGACAGTTTTATTTTGTTTTTTTAAGTTATTTTTTTATTGAGCTATATATTTTTCTCCGTTCCCCTCCTTTCCTCTGCCCTCTTCTTCAGCCCTCTCCCATGGTCCCCACGCTCCCAATTTACTCAGGAGATCTTGTCTTTTTCTACTTCCCTTGTACATTAGATCACAAATGGCAGTTTATAAACATAAAAGGGGAAACCCCTGCGTTAGGATGAGTTGGTTTGTTTTGATTGGGCATCTTAATTAGGATGACCAAAAGGGGACTTTTGATTGCGACACTTCAGTACTAGTTAGGTCCGGAGGAGGAAGTAGCCAAAGAAGAGAATAGAGCTTGATGGCCAGTTTTAGGGATGTAATGTACTGGTTTTTAGCAAAGAAAAGAGAAGAGGGAAAGGCCTGCCAGAGCCGTGTTTGCCATTCTTGGGCCTGCCAGAGTCAATTCATGCTCACCTTTTTGTTTTATTATTCAGTCGCTGGGTGTTTGATAAGTGGGCACCGTTCTCTGGCTGTTTCCTGTTGACATTGGGGCATCATTGTTAGGGGACCCAAGGAAGCTGGGTTGCTGGTCAAGGCTGGGAAGGGCAGGCCGTTTCACTTGTACCATATGGAAGTGTAGGCTGAGTTGGAACAGTCTGTGAGGCTGCACTATCTGGGGCTGGACGCTTTGGCACTGTCTAGGATGTAGATTCCAAGGAAACAGCTGGAGCTGTTGCCACCATAGCTAGAGCAATCTGCAGCTGATTTGAAATCTGTTCAAAGAGATAGACTAAAGACAGGGGCAAAGTTGAATATAAAGAAAAATTTTTATCTTAGATATACATTTGAAATTTCTAGGTCCTGGTAGTTGAAAAGAGGAGTCCCAAGACCAGGAAAAGGGGGCGAGATCTTACCTTTGGAAATAGGCAGTAGCCAGGAAGACTTGGGCTGTTGCTTGTCAGGAGTACTGATCTGGCATTTGAGAGTTTTGCGAGGAGCCAGGGGAATTTCAATTGGATATATAAGGCTAACTAGAGAACAACTATTATCTGAAAGGTGGGTCTGGTTGTGTCGGAGAGAATACAAATTGAGAGGCTTCCATTACATCAGAATAGTCTTTTCGGGGGATGTTTAGGTAGGTTTTGAAGTTGAGATATTTGAGAAACATGAATAATTGGGAGCCGGGCAATGGTGGCGCACGCCTTTAATCCCAGCACTCGGGAGGCAGAGGCAGGCGGATCTCTGTGAGTTCGAGACCAGCCTGGTCTACAGAGTAGTTCCAGGACAGGCTCCAAAGCCACAGAGAAACCCTGTCTCGAAAAATCAAAAAAAAAATAATAATAATAATAATTGGGGAAGATCTTGCCAGAT
The DNA here is from genome assembly GCF_950005125.1 of Chionomys nivalis. Lineage (NCBI taxonomy): Eukaryota > Metazoa > Chordata > Mammalia > Rodentia > Cricetidae > Chionomys > Chionomys nivalis. The sequence continues at coordinate 19,706,296 of NC_080109.1, forward strand.
GATGAGAGGAATGGTCTGTCACAGGTTTTGGGTTTGGTGTGGGAAGATTGGGAGAACTTGGCTTTGGTTCCCAAAGGGTGAGTTGGATAGTTAAGGGGATAAGTAGCCAGTAGTGGGCAGTTGTGCTGGCGGAGCACACACATGGGGGGATTTTGCTGTTGTGACTCCTAGCTGTAACAGGGTGAAGGCACAGCATCTTGCACACATAGAGTGCCGGACAGTCAGCATCCCTGCCGTTCACGGAGGTTTACATAGGACATGAAACAGAGGATACGTGTAACAGTGGAGTGTCAAAAAGCTCAGAGAGTGCAGATCACACAGAGTGCCTGAAGTGGACAGATGGGAAAGCAGACACATCCAGGCACCAGAGTCACAGTGGGTACAAGTCTTCCAGGTGGAGGAAGCCATTCCCATCGTCCCCCACCTCTTATCCCTAGGACATATGGAGTCTTCCAAGGACCCTTCAGGGGTGCCATCACTCTCTGACTGCCCATCCTGGGCCTACACCAACAGAAACCATATCAGCCTATGGAGCCACAAGAGGATTTGAACATTGAATTCACGCAGAGTCCCTTATGACCCACTCTGTGGAGCTAAGTAGCCCAGAGCTTCTAGATGCACGTTCCTAAAGGGTGACTCATTGGCTGCCACTGTAGTCCAGAGACTCCGTGCAACAAGCAGACACTGAGCAGAGCACCAAAGGAGAGATCATGGGTAGGGTGTGTGCCTTTCTTGGAAACCTAGCGTCATCTGTGTCTGACATCTTCGTGTTTCTATTGCTGCAAGAGGCACCATGAGCATGGCAACTTTTATAAAGTATTGAGGTTGGCTTACAGTTCACAGGTTTAGTCCATTATCTTTGTGGTGGGAAGCACAGTGGCATGTAGGCAGACTTGGTGCTGGAGAAGGAGCTGAGAAGTCTACGTCTTGATCCACAGGCAGCAAAGAAGACTGGGCATAGCTTAAGCATATGAGACCTCAAAGCACATGCTGTGCCCAGATTACGACCCCCTGAGAGAGACCACCAGAGAGGCCCAGGCTGTAATAAGCAAGGTTTATTTAGCATAATACAAACATGTTTGGAACTCATCTCTAACCCCTGCTTTCAGTGATGGGAAGGGAAAGCCACATTCGTTTTCTTGGTGTGAGTGGGTATTGTTCTGGACCCCATGGCAGCATTAGACACACTGCCCGAGAGCAAGTACACAAAGTTGTTATGGAAACTAGAACGCCTCCAAGCAGCACACATTTGCAGAGGATTTTCAAGGCCATCTCATTCAGCAAGGTCAACTCCATCCGCTTAGCCGCACGCCAGTGCGCCCCAATGCAGGCTGTATTCTTATGGGTTCTTTCACCAGCTCTCCTCGAGTAAATGTAAATTCAAGACTCAGGGGATGGCAACTCCATTACCAAAGTGCAACTTGTGTGTAGGATCTTTGCATTGCGTGTCAGAAGCTTGCTCACACTTGCCTCAGCCATTGTCTGCGTTCTGGTTTCTGTAATCTGAGAACAAGGTGGCAGTTGGGACCGTCTTCTGAGAGAAACATTTCCTCCTACAGAGCCACTCACTGTCTGTGTCGTCCCGTACTGGGATATGGCGAGTGTGTCTCTTTGCATTCTTTCCATCGTCATGGAGAACAGACAGTGACAGCTGCCTCTGGCCATCAATTTCTGAGAACTGGAAATTTTTCCAGCTATCTCTGAAAACAAGATTTTTGTTTTGTTTCGTTTGTCCCACTTTTGAGAAGTTAAATGCATGATGAGGATTTTTGTGGCTTTTGAAGGATCTTTTGAGGCGTTTGATGTTTCTGCACACGAATCTGTGGAAGCCATCAAGCAGATGGTAAAGGTATGTATTTAGTCAGGGGTCACTAAAATGGGTTGGAGTTTCATTATGCCTTACAGTTTAAAATGTGCAGGATAGAGACCCTATCGGATCCATTTCTAGCACAAGGAACAAGGAGGTTTAGGAAAATATCCCTATTTGTTTGCATACTATATTGATAAGAATCTGGTACATTTGGAGATCTTAGATAAGAAAACACACTGAGTCAGTAAACTCTGGGATTGGAGGAGTTGTCAAGTTTCACTTCACTTTACTAAGTTCATGGGTTGTGCCTGGACCAGATAGTTTATTGCAATTGTTCATAAAAGTAGAAAGTGCAACACTAGCTTTAATACATGCAAGAAGAGTGCCAGCTGTCTGACAAATAAACACCTTGTTCGGGGAGCAAGCAGATATGAGAAACCAAAGGATTCAGGAGATAGAGAAGACAGTGAACTTATGGGCTTCTGTTTTCTTTTGTATTCAGAGGAAGCTGAGGTGCAGAGAGGGCATTCTACCCACAGCAACACTGCCAGAATAAGAGACAGTCATGAAAAGTTTAATTTAGAGGTGGTCATTCTCATTCATTAAGGAGTATTTCTTTTTTTTTTTTTCAAATATTTATTTATTATGTATACAATATTCTGTCTGTATACCTGAAGGCCAGAAGAGGGCGCCAGACCTCTTTACAGATGGTTGTGAGCCACCATGTGGTTGCTGGGAATTGAACTCAGGACCTTTGGAAGAGCAGGCAATGCTCTTAACCACTGAGCCATCTCTCCAGCCCTAAGGAGTATTTCTTTTGTGCTTTGCTTTGTTTTACAAAATGGGGCCTCACTGTGTACCTCTGACTGTAGACCAAGCTGACCTCAAACTCAGAGTGCCTGCCTCTGCCTACTGAGTGCTGGGAATAAAGATGTGTGCCACCACAGCCAGCTATATTGAGTATGATTGCTAATAGTGGGGAGATTATTGCAGTCTGGATCTAGTACAGGAGATAGTATCCACTATGCATCATGGATCTGTTGGGAGTTTGATAAAGCAGATTAACTCCCTCTCAGAATGTTGTTAAATGCATAAAACACATAATATAAAAAGATACCACAGAAGGCATGGTGCTGCGTGCTTATAATCCTAGCACTCTGGATGCTAGGATCTCAAATTCACTTAGAGTTAACAAAAACAAAGCAGTAGCAACTGGAGAGATGGTTCAGTGGTGAAGAGCAATGGCGGTTTTGTCAGAGGACCTGAGTTCAATTCCCAGGACTCACATGGCAACTCACTATCATCTGTAATTCCAGTTCCAGGCGCTCCAGTGCCCTCTTCTAGCATTTCTGGGCTCCAGGCACACATGTGGTACACAGATATACATGCGAGCAAAGCACTCACACACATAAAATAAAAAATTTAAAATGAAGGTTCAGGTTTTTTTTTTCCCCCAACTAAAATCTTATTTATAAGCTTTGGGGGAGCAATAGGGTCCAAGTCAAGAGCCCTATCCAATCTTCCTTCCATTTCTTCTAAAATAATCATAACACCATTGGGAAGGGAGGGAAGGAGAAGGGAGAGAAGGAGGGAGGGAGGGAAAGAGGGAAAGATGAAAGGAAGGGGGGAGGGGAGCACTGTATTCTTGGTCTGCTAATAAAGAGACGGGCTGTTTTCATAAGCGGTTGTTGCCCTTTAAGGATTATTTCCACATTCCTCTTTCTGAAGACCAACAAGGCAGGTGGTATTTAGAGCTGATGTACGCCGGAGCTGCCCTAAGGAACAACTGGAGGCTGTCAGATGTTGGGATATCTTTCTGCGCAACTCTCAAATGCTTCGTTAAGGTATGATAGAATAACGTTTGCTCGAGATGTCTCTCACGTTTTGAGATAAGTTGTGGATGGCTCAACTAAGTAGTTTCACAATGTAGAAAAAGCTTTGCATAGGCTGGTGTGGCTGATGCATACCTATACTCCCAGTGCTTCTGAGGCAGAGGCAGGAGGATCATCATTGAGGGTAGTTTGGGCTATATAACAAGATCCTACCAAAAAGAATAAAATAAATATTGCTTTCTTTTTTACCCATTTTTTAAAGTTTTTTTTTTTTAGAATTTAGATTTATTTACTTTATCCTATGTGTTTGAGTGCACAGATGGTGCTTGAGGAGGCCCGAAAAGGCTGTTGGATACCCTGATGTTAGAGCTACAGGTGATTGTAAGCCACTGGATATGGGTTCTGGGAACCAAACTCAGGCCATCTGTAAGAGCAGTACCTTCTATTGACCCCTGTGCCATCTTTCCAGCTCCTCAAGATTTACTTTTATGTATGTGTATGTATCACATGAGGCCAGGTGCCATGGGAGGCCAGAGCCACTGGATTGCCCCAGAGATAGAGTTATGGACAGTTGTGAGCTGCCAGGCATGAGTTCTGAGAACCAAACTTAAGTTCTCTGCAGGAATGGTACTCACTCTTAACACTGACCCATCTCCCCAGCCCTTCTTGTCTTACATTCTCCTCTTTTCCATTGGTACTCATGGTCTTCTGCATGCTTCATGCCTGCTAAGGGTAGTAAGATATGGACACAGCATTCCCTCTGTCCCGTCTGTTCCGTCTCTCTTTCTCACCTCATCCCTTTGCCATCTGCCTCATCACACCATACAGGACTCATCGTAAATCAGAGTCTAATGGATGGCTCTAGTATGTCTGTACAGTAAGACAGATGAGGTCACTTCCCTGGTCATAAGAATTGGGGACAGCGGCATGACAAAGAGAAATTTCTCAGTAACAGGAAGAATGTGCTGGCTAGTTTTATGACAACTTGACATTAGCTAGAATTATCTGGAAAGAGGAAGCCTCAATTAAGGAAACATCCCTACCAGACTAGGCTGTGGGCAAGCCTGTGGGACATGTTCTTGATTGACGATTGATGAGGGATCCATCCCACAGGGGGTGGTGCCACACACGGGCTGAACAGTGTTCTTCCATAGCCACTGCATCAGCTCCTGCCTCCAGGTTCCTGCCCTGCTTCAGTTCCTGCCCTGACGTCCTTCAGTGGTGGACTGAGATGTGAAAGGATAAGCTGAAACAAACTCTTTCCACCCCAAGTTGTTCTTGGCCACTGTGTTTCATCACAGTAGAAACCCTAGGACAGTGTCTATATCCAAGTACAAAGCAGCCTTCAGAACTAGGCGTATGTGCAGGAGAAATGTATTTCCCATTTGTAGGGTGCCCTTAATTCATGGCACATAACTGGGGATCCTGGGCTCAGCTTTCATTAAGAACTTTATAGAATCCTAGCTCTAAAATATACAAAACCATGTACTTTGGGATTTCCTGGGCTCAATATCTCTAATTTGAAATTAGTTTTTAGTGGGGCAAGTGACCCAATTAAGAGCTGTTGTTTATGCGGGGTAGAAATAGTATCTTACACTCATTTCCAACCCCTGAAAGCATGAGTTCTCATCCCCTTAAAATGTGACACTTATCTTTTCCTACTTAGCAGTAAAAATTTTTATGATGCTCAAAATTAATTTTTTTTTTTGGTTTTTTTTTTTCTTTTTTTTTTGGGGGGGTTTTTTGAGACAGGGTTTCTCTGTAGCTTTGGAGCCTGTCCTGGAACTAGCTCTTGTAAACCAGGCTGGCCTTGAACTCACAGAGATCCACCTGTCTCTGTCTCCCGAGTGCTGGGATTAAAGACATGTGCCACCACTGCCCGGCTCAAAATTAATTCTTAATATGCTTACACAATTAACTAAGATGTTTTAAAAGATATTCTTCTTTATTAAGTACTAAAGACATGTCACAAAATGCTAAAGATTGTATTACTCCATTTATATAATTTTGATGTTTCCTGAGCATTTATTATTTACATATTCCTTATATTTTAAAGAGTGTTTAACTACCAAAAAATGAAATTAAGATGACTGTGAAGTCTCCAATTTTCTCTCTCTAATACCCAGAAAATACTTTTAAAGCAAACCAAATTATATTTCTTTTCTTTTCTTTCTCTGACAGGGTCTTGCTATGTATCCCAGGCTGGCCTCAGACTTTTGAGTCAAGATGTTAGGGTTACGAGCGTGTGCTGCTAGAGCCCTCTTCTCCTCATGACTTCATGTGGGTTCCTATACCATGTTCAGGCACTGCACAGCTACACAGATCGCCTCCCTACAATCTCCGTGCGCTGCCTAGTGATGATAAGAGTCCAGATTTTTATTTATTTATTGTTGCATGTGTGTAGGCATTTTTCCAGAGTGTATTTCTGTGTATCACATGTGTGCCAGGTGCCTTTGGAGGTCAGAAGAGGCTGTCAGAGCCCATGGAACTAGATTTAGAGATGGTTTTGAACTTCTGTTTGGGTAATGAAACTCAAAATTCAAACATGGGTCCCCTGGAAGACCAGCCAGTGCTCTGAACCACCAAGCCCTCTCTAGCCCCAAGTTTTGGGCTTTTTGTTTTGTTTTGTTATGCTTTTTTTTCTTTTCTTTTAACTGTTTGCTAGCTTAGACTCAGTTCAATTCTAACATTTGAACTGGCAAGGGGGATTTAATAGCTGGACATATAGAATGTATTAAGAGTGTTTTTATTTAACTAAGGACTGCCTTGGTCTTTATTATTAAGAACTTAAATTTCATCTATTTTCAACTAGTGAATATATGTCCATGGTTCTCAATTCAAAAGCTACAAAAGGGCCGGGCCGTGGTGGCACATGCCTTTAATCCCAGCACTTGGGAGGCAGAGGCAGGTGAATCTCTGTTGATGTGGGAGTGATTTCTTTCTAATCTGTTGCTTTCATTGGTTAATTAATAAAGAAACTGCCTAGGCCCATTTGATAGGCCAACCCTTAGGTAGGTGGAGTAAACAGAACAGAATGCTGGGAGAAAGAAGCAGATTCAGTGAGTCGCCATGATTCTCCCACCGGACACAGACGCAGGTTAAGATCTCCCTGGTAAGCCACCTTGTGGGGCTACACAGAATATCAGAAATGGGTTAGATCAATATGTAAGAGCTAGCCAATAAGAGGTTAAAACTAATGGGTCAAGCAGTGTTCAAAAGAATACAGTTTCCGTGTCTCCGTGTAATTATTTCGGGGCATAAGCTAGCTGGTGGCCAGGAGCCGGGCGGCAGGAATGTGGCCCGCAGCTCCTTCAACAGAGGTTAGATCAATATGTAAGAGCTAGCCAATAAGAAGTTAAAACTAGGACTGGAGAGATGGCTCAGAGGTTAAGAGCATTGCCTGCTCTTCCAAAGGTCCTGAGTTCAATTCCCAGCAACCACATGGTGGCTCACAACCATCTGTAATGGGGTCTGGTGCCCTCTTCTGGCCTGCAGACATACACACAGACATAATATTGTATACATAATAAATAAATAAATATTAAAAAAAAGTTAAAACTAATGGGCCAGGCAGTGTTTAGAAGAATACAGTTTCCGTGTAATTATTTCGGGTATAAAGCTAGCCATGCAGGTGGCCAGGTGCCAGGAACTTAGCCCGCCACTCCTATTTCAACACTCTGTGAGTTCGAGACCAACCTGGTCTACAAGAGCTAGTTCCAGGACAGGCTCCAAAGCCACAGAGAAACCCTGTCTCGAAAAACAAAACAAAACAAAACAAACAAACAAACAAAAAACCTACAAAAGAAAATATATAGTAAAGTCTCCCAGCTCTGGCTCTAGCTTCCATCCCTAAGAGCAGTCTATATTGTCAGTTATGCTGACAAAAACATTTCACAAGTACTGCCAATACATCAACACCCATGCAAATGCTGCAAGCTCTACACTGAACTCTAATATTTTTATGGGTTCAAAATTACAATGCAAGGAATAGACTAATGGTGGCAAATAGTTTATTGGAGAGAGTTGAGACAGAACGTGGTTATGATTAGCATGCTGATCAATACAGGGTTTCATTAGAAATTCTCACATTTTGTGGGCATTTTACTGATTTTCTTCTTCATTCTGTCCATTGGAGTTACACCTACAGTTCATTATCAAAACTTTAAGAAGGAATATAGTGTGTCTTTAATCTAAAGAAGAAAGAATTGCATAAATGTCAGTTCCTGTTTCAGTTAGATGATTAAATAGGCTATTCCTGAAATCCACAGTGTTTACTATATGGATATAAAAGCTGCCAAAAATGTACTTACAATAATAAAAAAAATCTCCATTGAAAAAGATTCCAACATACATTTGATCTAAGGCAACCAAAGACTGCTTTCCAAACATGTTATTACTTTACTACATAACTAAATATATACAAATTCAAGTAAAGTCCTTGTTCTGTAACATTGAATTATAGTGCTATGTGTAAGTCAGTTCTGAGAATCCAGGAGAGCTAAAGCCTTTAACTTACTTTAGCATAAGCTATGAATGTGATAAAAGCCAGAAACTCTAGCTGAGTTCAAAAGTTTATCAAGTCAGCAATTCTTCTTTTTAAACATGTACCCATAGACATATGTCATAAAACAAAATCAATGTAGTTGCTTTTTATTGTGCTTATATTTTTGTGTAGGTTATGAAAAATTGCTTGTGTGATAAGATCTTAGGCAAATATTTAGCTGATCTACTGTTAAATACATTTTAAAATAGTCTATTTCCCACTATTCCTGTAGACATAGTCTTGAAGGGCCAAGTATAAAAGATAATACGATCACTGTCCACGCTTCAGTGCAGGGCTCTGTGATGCTCTCAGGACCCGATTCCCTCCCTCTGCATAGCATTCCCATCCCTCTCTAACCTTGAGGCAATGTTAGATTTTTCTCATTCTCCGACACCATACTTATAAAAGCAGTAGAAAAAGACCACAGATAACTTAAATGGAAAAAGACATATCCAATGCTACCAGGTAGAGGACAATCTCTTGAGAAAGAATAGAAAGTGAGGATCTGAAGTCACATAGCCAGAAATGGCATCTAAACAGGACCAGAGAGCTTGTTCTGAGATGCCAACCCTAGATTCAAACTTTTTTTTTATTTTTGAATATTTTCATACACACACACATATATGGGAGGGGTTGAAGAAAAGAAGACATCAGACCCCTGTTGCTACAGTTCTAGGTGGTTGAGAGCTGCCATGTGGGTGTTGGGAACCAATCTCAGGTTCTCTGCAAGCTCTCAACAGCTGAGTGTATCTGTACGGCCATTGCTTAGGTCTTAGGCACTAGGTATGCTGGCAGCCTTGTGACCAGGACAGGGATGCATCAGAATTGCTATCACTAGGACAATCCCAATGTCTGCTGTTTCCTTTTTTTAACAAAATGCAATAAGATAAAACAAAACGCATCATGTTAAAATTGGACAAAAACAAGTCCATCGTAAATTAAAAGAGAAGGCACAAGAATCAGAGATCCCTTTCATTTACCCACTCAGGAGTCCCATAAAAATACCAAACTGAAAGCTATAGTCAAAGGACCTGGTGAAGACCCATGCAGGCCCAGTGATTCTGAGTCAGTCTCTGAGTTGGTATGAGCTTTACGCAGACGTTTTAGAGGGCCTTGTTATTCTTGTGTTCTCTGTCATCTCTGTCTCTCCCACTCCTCTGTATCCCTTCTGCAGGGCTCCCTGAGCTCTGAGGGGAGGGATTTGATGGTGACATCTCATTTAGAGATGTGTGTTCCAAGGTCTCCCCTTCCCTAGCTTGCATAAAGTCTGCCTGTAGATCTCTGTAATTATTTCCATCTGCTGCAAGAGAAAGCATCTCTAACGATGGTTGAATAAGGCACTGATCTATGAGTATTGCAGAATATCATTAGGAATCATTTTATTGTTACTTTTTTCTTTTTAGGACAGAAGTATTTTGTAGTCAGACCTTTCATCAGTAATGCTGCTGGCTCTCCAATAATGACATGGAGACTTATTATTAATTATAAAAACTGGCCAATAGCTTAGGCTTGTTTCTAACCAGCTCTTACAACTTAAATGAACCCATTTCTATTAATTTACCTTTTGCCTCATGGCTTTATTACTTTTACTCTGTACTGTCCATGTTGCTTTCCTGCATCCCCCATCTCTGACGGGCTACTCTCTGCATCTCTTCCCTTCTTCCTCCCAGCATCCTCTCTGCCCTGAAAATCCTGCCTGGCTATTGGTCATTCAACTTTTTATTAAACCAATCTGAGTGACAACTCTTCACAGTATACAGAGAGATTGTCGCACAACAGTATTTGGCTTTATCCTAGATTTCTGAGCTATCTAGACTCTGGTTCTTGGCCACCCAAGCAGTGTCAAGTTCTTTCTCATAGAGTGGACCTTAAGTCAAATCAGACATCACTTGGCTACTCCCACAAGGTTTGTGGGTTTATGCCACCATGACCTAGCATATTTTGCAGGCAGAGCAGATTGTAGATCAAAGGTTTTGTGGTTTTTTTTACTCTTCCCTTTTGGTAGCCCATAGAATACCTTTCTGTGTCATGGACATGGGGCCATAACAAAGTTACAGAACTGAGTTAGCTCCGTTTCCATGCACTCCTTTTCCTGGACAGCTGCTGTACAAAAGGAGAAGTTCATTTGATTTCTCAAGTGGGATTCACCCCATTTAAAAAAACTAGATATTACTTCCCCTTTTGTTCAGTCTGGAACAGGTAGGGTATATTTCTGTTAATTGGTGTCTGCAAATTTTTGAGGCAAAGTTTTAGCAGAATTCAGATTTACGTCAACCTCAATTTGCACTGTCCTTTTTAATAAAAACTTTTCCTTCTCATTATTTTCAGTGGATTTGCATCTACTTTTTGAAACAAAAAGAGAATTATGCTCTTGAAATAGGCTACATTTATTTGTACTGAAGAGTAGACTATTTTGAGTTTGTCCTCTAACATGGTATATTTGTTTGCTTGTGTTTTTATTTCCAAAGGGAAAATTTTAATCTTACATGTGCCCAACTATGAGTTATTTATGGTGCTGTTTCTCTAACAGCATCTGACGTACTTGGATATAACTAAACAACCTGTCTTAATTCAGAATGTTTGGGGAGTAATATCACGTACGAATGCAGAGAGATGCCTTCTTTCACGGGCACCCTATCTCTTTTTAAAAAGTTGCTTATTTATGTATTTTTGTATATGCACTTGCTATAATGTGCATGAGGAGGTCAGAAGACAGCTTGAGGGAGCTGTTTTCTCCTCCCATCTCTGGTATCGAACTAGGTCATCAAAATTGGTGGTAAGTGTTATTACCCTACATGGCCATCCTGTTGGTCCATAGATGTCTTATCTTACAGAGGGATGCCTTATTTTATGATGCTTTCTAGTGTAGCATTTCATTAGCGAGTTGCCATTAATTGACACCTGTGGACTCTGACTGCAGGAGGCAAGAGGGTAGGTAATTCCATTCAAGTCGCAGGTGTTCAGACTTTGAGAGTCTGTTCCTAGGTAGTTTATTTTAGGCGTATTTAAGCACAGCACAATTTAGTGAAATTTTTCTGGTAGTAAATAACTCAATCCCATGTGCACAATAAAGCTGAAGACATACCACATCAAAACTCTTGGTAAAATTCATAATGATATCTCCCATAAAGATGGGTTCTCTAGATTGACTCCACGTGACACCGTCCAGAAAGATAGGTTCTGTAGATTGGCAAGTTTGTAAGGATCTGGGGAGATTCAGTGTGGTCTCAGCCACACAGATAGCACAAAGGTCACCAGGCTATCAAGCACATTTGATCACAGCCTTTTGGGTGGAAAATAGGGTTTTTTTTTTGTTGTTGTTGTTGTTGTTGTTGTTAGTTTTGATTTTGTTTTTGCTTTTGTTCGATTGCTTGCTCACTTTGTTTTGTTTCCTTATGTAGGGGTGTGTAGTAGGGATGTAAGGAGGATATGGGGGGATCGGAGGTGCATGATGTGAAACTCCCAAAGAGTCAATAAAGAAGTTATAAACAAACAAGCAGACTTTAAGATGTTTCTGGAGACCTAAGAATCCAGCTTCATAGACAGCATTTTTTCCCTGTCACTTCTGATTTCCATCTAAAGCTGCCAGCTATTTTTTTCAGCTCACCTTCATTAGGACTTGCTCCAGAATTACCTAGTTGTATGTACAGACTAGAGACCTTTTTCTTTACAATTATAGGATAATATATATTCTGACATGCTTTTAATCACACGTATCTAACATGATATGTAGTGGTTTGCTGTTGAGCTCAACCTAGCTAATTGTTAAGATCAACTTAAGCCTCTACATTCTGCTTGTGTGTTATCTGTTTATTTGTTTTTCATTTGTTGTTTGTTTGTGTTTATTGATAAAGATAAATGAGAGAGCTAAAGAGAAATCAGGAGGCTCTAAATAAATAAGAGACCACTGTTGTATAAATTATAATTTTCCTTTCTCTACTACCTTCCAAAAATGTATGTATATATGTGTCTATACACACACAGATACACACACACACGTGGGTGCCAACAGAGACCAAAGGAGGGCATCAAAGCCCCAGAACTGGATTGACAGGCAGTTGTGACCTGCCTGGCGTGCTGATGTGGGTGCTGGGAATTGAACTTGGGTCCTCTCGAAAAGCAGTAAGTGCTCTTAACCACTGAGCCATCTTTCCAGTCCCTCTCCACTGCCTTTCAATTACCTTTTTACAGTAATTTCTGCCTGTCTATAAATATTTCAGAGATAAGTTTGGCAGACACCCACCTGAAGGAGCCAAAGGGTGGCAGAAGCATCCTGGAGTGAGATTTTTACAACCTACACTCAGAACACCCAGCACACTGGCCACAGGCGGCATCTCAGCTTGTTGGCCTGGCTTCGTGTGTAACAGAAGAGAGACTGAATTGGCTCTACTAATTTAAGTCTCTGAAACGGGTCCTCCATCAAAACATTGGAAACACGTGTTTCATGAGTAGCATCATTCCTCCAAGAATTTTTATGAAATGTTTATATGATTATATTATGGCAATGCTGTTTATTGATTATATTTATGGCAATGCTATCTGGGAAGGGGGGGGGGAGTGAACATCCTATAAGCTTGTAGCAGGAACAGGCTCCAGGAGGAACCGGAAAAGAATTTAGCTTTGACTTGGTTTCTGTCCTCTGAGACAGTTATATAGAAAACTTTCCATGTGGATGAGGCTGGTCTTGAACTCCTGATCTTCCTGCCTCTACCTCCCAAAGTCCTATGACTACATGCAAGATGTGGTAAGTGGCTGGATTGCCTGAAGGGTGCAGGAAAGACCTGGAAGCCAGGTATTCGCTTCAAGGAAGTTTCCACGATGGAGATATTCTGAGGCAGTGTCATGCACTTGCATGTGCCCAGCTAACAGCAGCCACTGCAGAAAAATGTCACAGTCCTGCGGCCACCGAAGAGGAAGTAAAACCAGTTTCACTTCTCTAGACTGGAGGAAGGTATTCGTCTTCCCCGCCCCTTCCCCGGCTTGCTCAGGGCTAACATTCCCCCAAACTTTCCATTTTCTCTTTGGATGTCTCAGTTCTACTTTCCTATTGGTCTCTAAAATAAAAGGAACAAACAAACAAAGATTGCTAGTCCACAGCCTCTCTGCCTTAAACACAGCGTAGTATGCACACACACACTTGCACACACACACACACACACACACACACACACACGTCATGAGAGGCAGAGGTGCTCAGACTCCAGTGTCCCTAACACAAGCTTCAGACAGTGAGTGTCCCCTCTCCTCTCCCCGCAGAAAGAAGACAAGCCTACCCTGTATGTGTTTAATGCTGTGACCCAGGAGATGATGCCAATGATGGAGAGTGTGTCTATTCTGGATAAAAAGGTGTCCGACCTGAGAAGGCTGGTAACTTTGAGGTGTGGCTTCCCCGTGAGTGTCTACTGTCTGCGGACACCAGAGGGACTGGAGATGTATGATTGCAACGCCCTCAGGGACTACTGCACTGATATCGGTACTGCCCACCATGTTTCACGTCAGCCACTTTGCAACCAAAGTTCTCTGATACCAGATTTTACAGTTTTTCAGGAGAAAATGGAAAGCAGCTTTTTATATGCAGACTGTCTTTTAGTTACCCTAAAATAGTTAATGCCTTGTGTGGTTTAACAATAAGAAGTATAAAAAGACATACATGGAGTGCTTTTAGGGCCAGGAGGCCAAGGAGTTATTCCTATAATCTTTTTATACTTGTTATCAAGATTTAAAATCACGAATTAAATCACAACAAATGGAGCTGTTGCAAATTGAAACCTCAGTAGGCACACTGCTCAGGTGTAAATTATCAATACTTTGTTCTTTCATCTGGGTCTATAGAGTAAGAAACAAAGATCTCAGAGCTCTGCTTATTCCTATATTTAATTTAAAAATGTGTGTGTGTGTGTGTGTGTGTGTGTGTAGAATATGTGTAGATGGGTTTTTCATTAGAACCGCCAGCTGCTCCCAAATGACCACACAGAGACTTGGTATTAATTATAAATGCTCCACTGACAGCTTAGGCTTGTTCTTAGCTAGCTCTTATACCTTACACTAACCCATTTCTATTAATCCATGTGCTGCCGCAAGACTCTTTACCCCGTCTACACCCTTCCCATCCTGCTCGCTCTGTCTCTCATGGCGTTTCACGGTGTCTCCTCCTGACCCTGGCACTCGGCCCCTCTTCTCGCCAGCGTTTCTCTCTGCCCCCAAAGGTCCTGCCTTGCCATCGGCAAGGGAGCAACACATCTTCACAGTGTACAGACGGATCATTCCACAGCAAACACATGTATGTGTACATGTGTACAGGTACCTTTGGAGGCCAGTGAAGGAGTCAGGTCCCCCGGAGCTGGACTTGCATGTGGTTATGAGCCGCTTACTGTAAGTGCTGGGAACTGAACTCCAGGTCCTCTGAAAGAGCAGCATCATGCTCTTAGCTGCTGAGCCGTCTCTCCAGCTTTCTTCTGCTAATTCTTAAAGCAGTATTTTGCTAATATCCTCGGGGTGGAAGGACAAAACTCAAGTGATAACATTTTCATCTTCTAAGTGTATTTCAAGCACAGATGAGCTTAGGTTTCCTTTTGCTTTACTGCACGTGGCAGAACTCGCTTTGCATGATCTCATCTTTAACTGTTGCCAGTTTTGTTAGAACAAGCTTCTCAAGAGCAGTGCTGCGCAAGATGAAAAGCTGCACTAGTGGACTGGAATCCACCGACAGAAAGATCACAGCCTCTCCTTCAATACGATAGAGTCAGGCCACATCTTCTTGGCCAAACATCAACGAGAAAATGAACTAGATCTACCTTTCGTAGACTAGAAAGTGACTCAGACCTTGTCGAAAGGTGACTGGGGCCGGGCAGTGGTGGCGCACGCCTTTAATCCCAGCACTCGGGAGGCAGAGGCAGGCGGATCTCTGTGAGTTCGAGACCAGCCTGGTCTACAAGAGCTAGTTCCAGGACAGGCTCCAAAACCACAGAGAAACCCTGTCTCGAAAAACCAAAAAAAAAAAAAAAAAAAGAAAGGTGACTGGGTACTTACTGAAGACCCATCCGCCCCCAGTGGGAGTGTGCTAAAATATTTGCTGCGAGACTTTGAGTTCCCTTAACAAACACACAGGGCTCTGTATGCGTGCATGAGCTAAATAGTTTTGCTTTTTGTCACTGCTAAATCTACACTGACTGATATTTCCCCAGGCTCTTCTTTCGCTTAGCAATCTGTTTCCATTTCGTTTGGAGCTGAGCATCGAAAACTTTGATATCCAATTATTGTCTCCATTTTTGATCAGAGAAAGTGAAGATGTTGGATAATCTCATGCTTTAATTAAAGATCAAAAGAGGAAACAAAACTCGAATGATTTCTGGAGAACGTTCATTCACTTGCATACTTCTTGGATTATGACATTTTAAAGCTGGGAAGAATTTAAAAATTACTTCATCCAAACCCACCTTTCACAGATTAAAAAAAAAAAAAAGCAAAGTTTCTGAATGGTTCATTTATGGTATGTAGAAAAGAACCCCTTAAAATAAATATTTGAAGGGATAAGATTGGGGTGGGGGTGAGAGAGAGGATTTCAGATACAAAATCGAGAGCCCAGGAACCGTTTAGGTAGATCTCCTGGCTACCTGGAGAACACAGGGCATTGGAGGAAAGGCTCAAAAAGAAAGTATGGGGTTGGGGTAACTCTGATCTGCTTCTTACCGTTCCTAAGGGGTCACCAGCATTCCCTAGGAAGCCGCCCTCCTCGCTTTACCTAGAGGAATGCTGAACAGCATTCTCACCCTTGCTGCTATCTGAAAGCGAACTATGAATCACTCTCCCAAAGGAGTGGACAATAACATTTTGGAAATGCAATCAAGTCCAGGTAGAAAAACCAAAGGTTGAAGTTCCTCAATGAGTCAGCATACATACCTACTCCGAAAGCTGCCTCTGCCCGCCGGGCAGTTACAGTAAAGGAGAAAAAATGAGCCATGGCCGCATCCTCAATTATAATCCAACAAACCAGAGCAGTACAGGCTGATGGGATCACAAGGTGTTGTTCAGGAGAATGTGGCCTGGAGCATGTGAGATTCAGAACTGTAAATGGTCTGAGAGGAGGAATGGAAGGCATTCTAGGCTTCCAGGCCAGGAGAAAATAATCAAGCTATAGGTTTGTGAACATGCTAATCCCTAGGAGAGGCTGAAAATAAGAGACTATAAACCGAGAGGATTTCCCTGACAACACGGGGAAGCTCAGCTAAATGAGCCAACCATGGTGGTACGTGCTTATTAATTCTAGCACTTAGGAAGCAAAGACAGGAGGATCACCACAAATCCAAGGTCACGCTGGTCTGTGTGGCAAGTGTCAAGCTGACCAGAGCTACAGAGAGAGAGTGACTGCCTCCACCTCCAAGTGGAAAAAAAAAACTAAATGGGGAGTCGGGGACATGGCTCAGTTGACAAAGTGCTTGCCTTGCAAACTGGAGGACCCAGGTTTGAGCTCCACTACCCACAGAGAAGCCAAGGTGCAATGGAGCATGCCTATAGCCCCAGCTTTAGTGGGCACAGACAGAAGCTGTGTGGAGTTTGCTGGCCAGTTTGTCTGGTTGAATTGCTGATCCTGTCTCTAAAAATAAGGTAGATGCCAGGTGGTGGTGGCTCACACCTTTAATCCCAGCATTAGGGAGTCAGAGGCAGGTGGATCTCTGTGAGCTCGAGACTAGCCTAGCCTGGTCTATAAGAGCTAGTTCCAGGACAGGCTCCAAAGCTTCAGAGAAGCCCTGTCTGAACAAAAAAGTTGAAAGTAAATTTTAAAAGACCCTAGTATGGGCGGGGGGGGGGGGCTGGAGATATGACTCAACATTTAAGAGTACCTAGGTTCAAATCCTAGCACCTCCAGGGCAGCTAACAACTGTCTTTAACTCCAAAATCTGACACCTTCAACAGACATGCAGGTGTAGGCATTTTTTTCTGGTCTGCCTGCCAGCTCCCACATAACCACATGGAGACTTCTTACTAATTATGAAAGCTTGACCGATAGCTTAGGCTTGTTTCTAACTATCTCTTCTAACTTAAAGTAACCCGTTTCTATTAGTTTACTTTCTGCCATGTGGCCTTATTACCTTTACTCTGCCCATGATGCTTTCCTGCTTCCTCTGTGTCTGGCTGGCAACTCCTCGGGATTCCATCCTTCTTCTTCCCAGCATTCTCTCTGTCCCCAAAGTCCTACCTAGCTATTGGCCATTTAGTTTTTTTATTAAATCAATGACAGTGAAATATTGTCCCACAGTGTAAAGGAATATTCCACATCATGCAGGCAAAACACCAACGCACATAAAATTTCTAAAAATAACATACATAATAAATAAAGACCCTCAACAATGACTTCTAGGCTCCACGCATATGCACCTGCACATGCACACTGTTTAAGGAATTTTGGCTTGAGATTAAGGACAGAACTTCCAACATTCTGAAATGGCACTAAACATCCTTCGGCATCTGTGCTATATAGTTATGTGAAGCCACACTCTCGGCGGTGACAATTAGAAAGTTAAAATATCAGTTAGTTCTGAAAAATATTGAAGATATTTTATATCTCAGCCAAGAGTTAATTCCTTTTAAAAAAAAATATTTATCAGTCGGGTGATGGTGGCGCATGCCTTTAACCCCAGTGCTTGGGAGGCAGAGGCAGGCAGATCTCTGCGTTCAAGGGCAGCCTGGTCTACAGAGCAAGTTCCAAGACAGCCAGGACTACACAGAGAAATCATGTCTTGAGAAACAAACAACAACAAAACATAACTTACATGTGTGTGTGTGTGTGTGTCCACAAAGGTCAGAAGAGGTTGTCAGTACTTGATCAGATCCCTTGAAGCTGGAGTTACAGGCCATTACGAGCCACCATATAGGTGCTGGGAACCAAATTCAGGTCCTTTGTAAGGGTCAAAAGTGTTCTTAACCACTGAGCCATCTCTCTAGCCCCAAGATTTAATATCTTCTGTCAAAGTAAACAAGTATATCCATCTCACCAGTGTGCAATTTTTCTTTAGTCTTTTATAAATGATAAAATTATATATATATATATCAAAGAATGTTTTCAATTAAAATATTTTAAACATTTATTTTAAACTCTGTGTGTGTCTGTGTGTCACGTGTCTGTCTGTGTGTCTGTTTGGAGGGGGATGGTTACATGCACATGAGTGCTGATGCACAAGGAAGGGTCAGAACCCCTGGATCTAGAATTACAAGTGGTTGTGAGCCACTTCATATCCCAGATCCCCTGCAAGAGCAATATGCACTCTACCACTGAGTCATCTTTCCAGTCTCAGATATTTTTTAAACATTTATTTATTTATTTAGTGCCAAAATACATGTGGAGGTCAGAGACTAACTTGGGGGAGTCAGTTCTTTCCTTCCACCATGTGGGTCCCGGGATCAGACTGAGGGAGGCAGGCTTGGCATCCAGCACCTTTACTCACTGAGTCATCTCGTTGGCTCCCAAAATAAATCCTTTATGATGGATTATAAGTAAATGCCTGGTGTGTATACACATTTGATAAACCTGTTCACCCAAACCGAGTGTGTTAAAGAGCTTTCCCCGGTCAATAGAGGCCTGAAGGAAAATGGCATCCATCCCTGCCTCCCGACTTCAAGGCTTCATTTCACTAAGCTCTCGCTGTGTTTGGAGAAAGCAATCATTAAAGCTTAATCCATTGCTGAGCCACAGTGACAGACTGGACCGTAAATCATCTCTCTCAATCCACAGGCAGAACACTTCGTTTGGATGTCTGGGATGGATGGAAGGAATTTCTCATGGGATGTCTTCTCGGGCAAAAGCCTAAAGTCCAGCGATTCTTATCAAAAGAAGGACCAGTACTCAAGTACGAGAACCAAAGCAGGTGTTAGATGGATTTAAGTCCCTTTGTTCTAAGCCTCCATTCAACCTTGACCCTGACATTAAGATATGACTGCAACTGGTTTCTTCATTGGATGCCAGGGTTGAACAACAGATATTGTCCTCAAATCATAAGCTGGTATTCAATTTCAAAGTCTGGTTGTATTAGAGTTTAGAAATGACAAGAGTCAGGCTTTTCCTTTAGAAGCCTTATTAAGAACTGATTTGGTTACCTGCCACTGTCTCTAGTCAGCCCTTAACATACAGTGACCATCAGGACAGCTCACACAGGGTACCAAGCTGCACTCTCTCTCGTGCCTCTGACATGAATCTCATTCTGCATGAATGAAAGAGTTTAGTGAGATCAGAATAAAAAGCTGTCCTCTCGCTGGATCAATAGTTCCCTCTTTTGCTTTCCGTGAAGGGTGATGTGTGTCTGGGACTGTTGACCAAGGCTGGCTTGGAGAAGCTGGTGGCTATTTTACTGCGTTACTACAGCCAGCAGCTTCCCAAAGTTGAATTAACTGTTAGTGGGCAGGTGTTTTAGAACAGTGCCCTCTTGTGGGTGATTTGAACATGTTTTACCAAATGCAGACACCGCTAGGCGCTCTAAGGGCTCCATAAAATGACAGCCAGGAATTAGTTCTTGCAACCAACCGTGAAATAGTCTTAACTTTCCCATCAGCTTCTGTTGCGATCCTGTTTCATATTCTAAATGCAAAGAAATACCTGGGTCACTTTTCATACTGTGTTAGTGAGCATACTGCCTGTGACCAAGCACTGTACTGCGTTTATGTTTTATCCTTCATATGTGCAATAATTTCATGGTAGACATGCTTCATGTGAGGAAACTGAGATTTCAAAGATGTATGTTTGACTTATCTTTCAAGTTTGGGCAAGATATTGGGAGTGGCGGGGGTGGTAAGGTACAAGGCTATAGCTCATGTATGGTAGCACATGCCCACAGCACCAACTGTCAAGAAGATAGGGAGAATCAGGAGTTCAAGGCCAGCTTTAACTACCTAGTGGCTCCAAGACCAGTGTGGTCTATGGGAGACCCTGTCTCACAAGACCTAAACTGATTGTGTGTGTGTGTGTGTGTGTGTGTGTGTGTGAATGTGTGTGTGTGTGTGGTGTTGTACATTCTGGGCATGCATGCGCACGTGTGTGAGCTCATGCATGAAAGTCAGAGGCAGATGTCAGGTGTCTCGCTCTATCACTTTCTAGCGTGTTCTTTTGAGACAAGGTCTCTCTCCGGTGCAGGCCAGCGGGCAGCAAGTCCTAGCAATTGTACCTCTGCCCTCACAGCGCCGAGTTACGGGTTCACCAGGAAGTTTTACCCACGGTACCCAACATCCCAACCCCTCTAAACTATGCTCACAGTTAAATGAGTAAACATAAATAAAATATCATTATAAATGAGCATCGTAAGGAATATTGATTGCTGTCTGTTTGCTGACTTACTAACCCTTTCTGCCAAACTTGTTGCACTCATTCAGGTACCAGAAAAGGGTAGCCCTGTACATCGCTGCCTTTCACGGACACACTGAACTCACTGAATGGGCTCTGAAGCAGGGCGCGCAGCCACACGAGGCGGTTGGTGTTCACCCTTATCGAGCCTGGTGCCACGAAGCCCTTCACGCGGACGTCTCTGACTGCCCTATTCACGCAGCTGCAGAAGCCGGCCAACTGCTAATTCTGAAGGCCTTTGTCAACTGCGATGTCCTGTGCCTTGAATGTAAAAATGCAGCCGGGCGAACGCCCCTGGCCATTGCAGCGAAACGCCAGCATGAAGCCTGTGTATTATATTTACTGAATAAAATGTGGTCCACAGTTTCTTTTCTAAAACTTTCAGTTCCGATGAGGATTTATATTAAAATAAAAGAGTGGATTCTCAGAGCTCAGAGTCATAGGGGCCAGAAAAGCCAGCTTGGCAGAGCAAGAATCTCTGGGGCAAAAGTTGGAGACACCGTGGTGGTGGATGGGTTTACTAAGCCAAAAATGACTTCCAAGAGCTGGCACAAGGCTGGAGACAAGAACTGGCAAAGCACTCGGAGTAAACTACAACTTTGCAAGCAACAATCAAGCAGGAAACCCGTCGATTCTTTACTAAGTTCACAAAGGGACACCGGAAAACAAATCACACTCCCATCCTTAGTAAAAACAAATACGTCCTCAGAACCACAACGTCATCAACAAGAAAGCCAGCAAAATAAAACTGCCCCAAATGGGAGAAAAGAAAAGTACATAAGAAATGCCTATCTCCCCCAGATCCCGCTTCCCCCAGTCTCCAGAGTGGATTATCCCCACCGAATGCTCCACTGCGCTCCGCCCGGTGCCAAGCGTTTGCTAAGATCCTTCTGCGCATCTTTCTCAGAGCACAGTGGAAGGACTCCGAGAGAGAACGCCATCTACTGCTTAGCTGTGGCAAGGTAATGTTTACTCTTTAAACAAGCAAGGGCATGTTTGCTAAGGCAGGTCTGGGACAGGGAAATGTTCGCGAAGCCCTACTGCAGCATTCTGAGTAACACAAGTTGTTTTAACGCTTACTTATTTACTTAGCATCAAGGACTTTGTCTCGCAGAGTCTGGTGACACTTGCCTCTCTCTAATCCCAGCACTTGAGAGACAGGGACTAAAAGGATCTCATTTCATCCTCAAATCTGTGGAAAAACTCAACTGGTGCTATCAGCCAGTCCTTGAGCTCCCAGGAAGGGACACGGGACAAAGAAACTGAAATAGGGGAGGCTGTCATCAAAACTGCCCCAAAGACTGAATAGCCATTAAAGTAGAAGGGACAAAAAAGAATAAATTGAAAACAAATAAGGAGGCTTATGGGACAGGATTCACAGGAGAGAGATCTGTCCTAGGTAGAACGGTAGCATTGGCATTGACGTTTAAGGGGATAGACTATCACAGTTGGAGGACACAGAAGTGTATCAAGAGGGCTTTCAGGAACATTCACATCCATAACTGAAAATAAAACCTTCCCATTAAATCATTTCTGATTCAGCTGGGTGCCTGGGTTAGAGAAGTGCAGACACATGACTGTGGTTTTTTTTTTTTTCTTTTTTCTTTTTTCTTTCTTGCTCAGCATCATGAGAAGGCAATTTAAAACAGGACTTCGTCGGTTTGCTTTCCTTTCCATACTGGTTTGGTTTGGTTTCCTCCTAACTTGCTGCCACCTAGTTGGGAGAGTAATTTAGGCTGTAAAATTCAAAATTTAGAACCCAATTTTATGAGAATTTTTAAAAAATTAAGAATTAAAAAACTAGTCAGCAGATCTTATGTGGTCACACATGTCTATGATCGTAGCCTCTTTCTGACAGAGTCCAGTTAAAAGACTTCACTTTCTATGTTTTCTTTGCATCTGCTCTAACGTAGAGACACTAGTTCAGCAGAAAGACATTATGTTGATCAATTTTGTGAACATCAAGGCAGATTCTGTTTCCACTTGTGTAGAAGTGTTTTGAAAAAAATGACAGCAAGTCCTTCCAGAGACAACCATTATTCTTACTCAAGAGTTATTCTGTTCTTTACTTCCTCCACCTGGTTGTTTTGCTCAACATATTTGTAGTGGTCTATCCTGTCCCTTTTAGAGACAAGCCCCACCCACTCCCTCCTCCATCCACCTCCGAGGCAAGCAGGTCTTCCTCTTCCAGTCTGAGCCCTTCCCCTTCCAGCTCTCTCCCTTTTCCCTACTTCCCCCTTTTCCTCCTCTCTGTTCTCTCTCTCTCTCTCTCTCTCTCTCTCTCTCTCTCTCTCTCTCTCTCTCTCTCTCTCCTCTTCCTCCTTCCCTCTCCCCTTTCCCCTTCCCTGAATAAATATCCAACCTCACTCTGAATGGCTTGCCTATCCATCTCGATCTCTCATCCACCACATGGCTCCCTGTTAGAAAAACTAACAACTCGGAGTGACTGTTTCTAGGTTTAAGAGTTAATTCTATGGCCAGTATCGATGGGTTAACCCAGTTAGAGGGTTCAGAAAGACATAACCACTGAGATAAAGCAAGAAGTAAGCCCAACACACACACAAAAAAATGTTGTTATAACCCAGAAAATTCCCCACAAACTTGTGTGGTTTTCAGTTTCTAGTGGCAGTTTGTAAAGTTCTAGCACTTTTTAGAGAGAATATCCTTCCTGCCTCATTGTAAGACCTTGGCTTTAGAAAGACCCATAGTTTATATTTCCCCCCATGCCTATGTGACAAGCGAACTAAGCAGCAATGAAATCACCGTCAGCCAAGCGGTGGTGTATGCCTTTAATCCCAGCACTCAGGAGGCAGAGGCAGGCGGATCTCTGTGAGTTCGAGGCCAGCCTGGTCTACAAGAGCTAGTTCCAGGACAGGCTCCAAAGCTACAGAGAAACCCTGTCTTGAAAATACAAACAAACAAACAAACAAAAAGATTAAAAAAATAAAATAATAAAATCACCTTCAATATTCAGCAATGGGCAGGGAAGAGGTTGTGAATTGTGTCTTTTTATTTTTTGTTCTTTGTTTTTCTTGTAGCGCCTTTAAGGAGAAGCGATGGCTCCAACAATTAGAAATAGCAAAGGTCCTGGCCAAAAAGAGCATTTCTAACCTGACTGTCCAAGGAGGTCCAGAAAAGTGTGAAAACCTTCCAGAAATTTTGCTTTGAAAAGTCACATAAGCCCTGGATTGGAGCATGATATGGTCAAATAGAGTCTCCATTTCTAACGTCAACATATCAAACTACAATTCTAGTGCTACATGGCTTCAGCCGGGTGTTGAATGCTTTACAGCAAGCTTTCTTAGACACTGTACTATTCAACGTTCTCTAGAGGAGCAGAACCCAAAATGACTATGTATTGGAAGGGTTTATGAGGTTGGCTCACAGATGTTTGGATGGTCCAACAGCAGCTCCCTTCACACTGATGAAACTGGTGCCTGCTTGATCCAGGAGGATGGACAGTTCCACCGTTCCAACCTGGTGCCAAGGCGGGAAGGATGCCTGGTCTTCATATCAGCAGCCAGAATAAAATGGATTTTTCTGTCAGGGAAGAAAGGCAGCAGCAACAACAACAGGGGAAATTGAGGCACAAGGGCAAGCAGGCAAGAAGCAAAGCTTTCCCCTGGGACACCTTACTTGTGACTGTTGTGGTGTTTTGAATAAGAATGCCTCCCCCCACAGGCTCATATATTTGAATCCTTAGGTTTTTGGTTTTTTGTTTTTTTTGAGGAAGTAGTTCACTGGAGATGTGTTTTGATGTTTCAGAAGCCCATGCTAGGCCCCATCTCTCTGCCTGTGGATCAGCTGCTACTCCAGCACCTGTCTGCAGGCTACCATGCTCCCCACCATGATGATAACAGACTAAACCTCTGAAACTGTAAGCCAGCCCCAATTAAATGTTTTCTTTCATAAGAGTCACCTTGGTCATGTGTCTCTTCACAGCCATAGAGCAGAGACTGAGACAGCTGCTATTAGAAGATGCCATGTGATGTGGATCTACCCACTTTCGAATAACCGAAACAAAACCCTCATACACATCAGGGGTTCACCTCTATCCAGATAACCCCCTCACCCTCTTTCTCAGGGGCTAGTTTTTGTCCAGATAACCCCTCACCTACATTCGCAAGGGCTAGCCTTTTTCCAGATAACTCCTCACAACCTGTTATCTCGTAGTCTTATCTCGCTGTCAGTTCCGGACCCCGTCAAGTGGATGCCCCAGGTTAGCCATCAGGAATACAGATGTCCAAATGGCATTTAAACCCTTAGTGGACAATGCTTTAAAGGGCGGTACTGTTCTGATATCAAATTTTCAGTACCCCCCTCCCAGCCCAGTCTCATAAAGAACTCACAGGAAAGCAAACAAACAAAAGCTGACACCAGAAGATGCCTGGGGGGCTGGGAAACTAAGGAGGATACAGGAATGGAGCTATAATCTTTACTGTATTTTTTACCTTTTATTATGGGTTTGTTTTATTGTTCTGGAGTTTAAAAATCATATAAATGAGGAAATAGTAAGATGACTTTTAAATAAAATATATATTTTTAGCAAGGTCCCTGTGAGAATTACTGAATACCCCTAGACATCATTTTAACTTCTGCTAGAACATCTCTTGCTAGTATTTTTTTTTCAAACTGAAGTAAAGCTTGTATACAATAGACCTCAAGGATATTACAATAGCACATAGTGGTTTTCAGAGGTGTACGTCTGTGTGGACAGTATGCCCCGGTATACATGTAGAATTATTGAAGAAACTAGGAAGCTTCTTCATGATGCTGGATAAATCTCAGCTATTAAAAGACAGTGCTGTTTTGACATCAAATTCTAGGACGAACATTTGAAAAACATTTGGGACACTATTGCTCACGTGGACTCTGATGTTTTGCAATTCATTTCCACTGCCCGTTTTGTTGGGGCTTAGTCTGGTTTTATGAGACATAGTGTATTATGTAGTCCTGGCTGGCCTAGAACTAATTTTGTAGTCCAAGTCAGTCTAAAACCTGTGGCAATCTTCCTACCTCAGCCTCGCAAGTGCTAGGAATTACAGGCATCAGCTGACACATGCCATCCAGCACTACGTTGTTTTTTTTTTTTTAATTAATTCCTGAGCAGTTACAGTTCTGTTTATGGATTTTTCATATTATTTATTGTAAATATGAGTAAACAGAGATTTAGACTGTCATCATTTCTGAGATACTATGTATAAAGCATACATGGACGCTATCCTCAAAGTGTTTTCCAGACATATGTTTTTATGTCGTTCGGGTAAATACCTAGTAACAGAATGATTTAATGATAAGGTGAGCACAAAATTAGCATTGTAAGAAATCGCACAAGAGTTCTTAGGATACCTTTGCAATTTCACATTTCCAGCGGCAACAGAAAAGAGCTCCCATTTCCCACGCTTCCCTAACACTTGCTTCAAGGCCTAGCAAACATGTTCAAATGTTTCCAAGCAGTTGGCCAGAGTCATTTTGTCCTACTCAAAAAATCACAAGTGGGCACGAACAGTAAGTTTGACAGCAGAAGACAGCAGCATATGGGCCCAGTAGTAGGTGGTAACTGCTGTGGGATATTTGTACACTATGTGAAGATATGTTACTGTGACTAGTTTAATAAAGAGCTGGACAGCCAGTAGCTAGGCAGAAGGTATAGGCAGGACTTCCGAGCACAGAGAAAGGAACAGAGAAAGGGAATGAAACCATGTGTACAGAAGACACCAAGGAGACACGGAGGGAGTTGGATGTACAGAATGAAAGAAAGGAAAAGAGCCATGGGGCAAGACAGAGATTATAATATAAATGAGTTAAGAAGTTATAAGAGCTAGTGGGACAAGCTAAGGCCGAGCTTTCATAATAAATAAGAAGTCTCCATGTTGTTAATTGGGAGCTGGTTGGCAGTCCAGAGAAAGATTCGTTACAGGTAGCCTTTCTTGGTATGGGTCTTGTGTGGGTCTCTGGCAGCAAGACTCTTAGCCCTGTCAGTGTTGTGATTAAAAAAAAAAAAAAACAAACTACAAAAGCCCTCCAGTCCCTCCCCACTCCCTGGCATTGCCAAATTCAGTTCACACTATGACCCTGTATCCTGATAGCCTAGGCAAGGCAGCTTCTAAAGATAAACCAGGCTTGTCTGATAAACAATTCCAGGAGGGAAAACCTGCAGGCTTTCCTGTAGCCCCAGCAGCTGCACTCCCCAAACCTCCTACATAAACCTATATAAAGGATCCCCTTCCTATTTTTGAAGACACCACTTCCCTGCTGTGGCTGCCCTCACTGTTGAAAATAAACAGTTCCATCTGTTGAAGTCACAGTAGTCTCTTTTCTGCCTCCTGTCTCTCTAAGCTGCCTTAGAAATTTAACACTGGATAGTGGAATTTTTACTTCTACAAGTTTCATGGCTCCTGTGTAGGTCTACAGTACCAGGATCCTTGGTGCTACAGGGATTATAACTCTTTTATAGAACTAGGAAATCAAGATTCCTTAGTCTTTTTTTTGGGGGGGGGGTTTTCGAGACAGGGTTTCTCTGTGGTTTTGGAGCCTGTCCTGGAACTAGCTCTTGTAGACCAGGCTGGTCTCGAACTCACAGAGATCCGCTTGCCTCTGCCTCCCAAGTGCTGGGATTAAAGGCGTGCGCCACCACCGCCGGGCTAAGATTCCTTAGTCTTGAACAGTAGTAGCCAGCAATGAAGTCGGCAGCTGTTGGAGTTCTCACCATTTGGTGATTGCCAATTTTGCAGCTTCTAGGAGACCATTGACTCCCTAGAACTCACGAACTTTTCCAACAACCAGGCCTGCAGCTACTCTTTGGTTCTTTTTAAAAATAATTTTTAATACATCAGAAAAGATGATGAGAGAGAAAGGAGTAAGGGGAGAGGGGGAATGTGCTTATATGTGAACACATGTGCCATAGTGTGCTCTGAGAAGTTAGAGAAAAACATATAGGAGTCCTTTTTTTTTTCCTTGTGAGTCACAAGAATTGAATTCAGGTCTTCGGGCTTTGTAGCAATCACCTTTTACCTACTGAGCCATTATCACTCAGCCCATTCTGTTTGGTTCTTCTATCCCTCTTCAGTTGCTGAGAAACCAGCCATTTTACCATTCTTGCCTCTCAGTTCTCCCTCTTCCGCTGTCAAGCGTCAGACAGCTCTGTCACCTTTGTGGCTTGGTGCGCTGGCCACTCAGTTGTGACAGTTGTTGCTTTTACCGCTGTCGCTGCTTTACTGTGTCTGCTTCTAGAAGTGCGCAAGAAACCACCTCCAGAGAAGTCTTTTATTGGGTCTAAAGTTGTAGCAGCAAGAAATACAGTGCAAGGGGATCGATCCCTCCCAGCTCACCAACTGAGCAGACAGCTTCTAAATCCAAAGAACTGGTGTTGCACCGATCGCAGCAAAACCTCACACATAAATGAAGGTATGTTTGCTCAGCATCTTCCCTTTTATGTAAAACATAGCAGTCCTTTGGCTGGGTCGCCAGGGGAAGTGTTCCCTTTCTGACCTAAATAGAAATGCTTACAGGCTCTCCTTGGGTTCACCAAGGCTTGCGATAGCACAAAGTCTTAGACAAAGAGTTTAAAACCACCCTGGTTAAGGTTGCACCTTATGAAACCAATGCAAGCACCTGTGTGGTTTCCTCTAGGTGTTTATGCAGGGTACAAAGCAGTCAGTGGTTGTGTAAGGATAGTCCAGCTAGCTGTTGACTGGCCGTCCTTTTGCCCAAAGCACAGAAACAGAAAGAGATAGACGAGCAGCTGCCACCTAGGACGTGAAACTTCCCATTCCCCGATGTTTCTACTCATTACTGAACAATGAACAGCAGAAGGCTATTTTACAAGAACTTAAATTTTTTATCATTAACATTAACGATGTTTCTAACAGCACTTTAGTAATTCTTAACATCTGACCACTAAAGAGTTGTGCGTCTTCCTCATTTGTCCCTCAAAGAGACATCAGTGGAGCAAACAGTTGTAATTAGCTGTAAAGGACATGGTAGAAACAGGGAGGCTTAATCTGTGTGGATGGCAGATTAAGAAAAGGCTTCTCTAATTGAGGATGATAAAAGCACCTGGCTAGCATTTAAGAGGTCTTGGGTTAAATCCCTAGACTTCTAGATAAAGAGATAGTAATGAACTCTCTCTCCCCTGTTTCTTTCTCTCCTTCCCCTCTTTTTCCCTCCTTCTTTTTCCTCCTACCGTAGGAGAAAGATTTGGAGAGTCACTATCAATTGCCATTCTATAGTCTTTTATATATGAACCAAAGCAAAAGAAGTGACCAAATTCTTACACATCGTCAAAAGATAAAAATAATGGAGCCCGGCTGTGGTTGTGCATGTCTTTAACCCCAGCACCTGGGAGGCAGAGGCAGGCGGATCTTTGTGAGTTTGAGGCCAGCCTGCTCTACAAGAGTTAGTTCCAGGATAGCTAGGGCTGTTACACAGAAAAAGCCTATCTCAAAAAACAAAAAAAAACAACAACAACAAAAAAAAAAGAGTTCTGAATTGTGCAAACATCTGTTATTGTCATCATTATTATCATCATCATAATTTAGATTCATACATAAAACTTTGTACAGTGCTGAAGACATAATTAGTGGTAGAGTACACATTTACCATGAAAAAACCCTGGGTTTGATCTCCAGCACCCCAAACATGCCAAACAATCAAAATTGCCGGGGAGATGACAAGCTTGATGACCTGAGTTCCATTCTGTGATACCACAGTGGAGGAGGAGATACTATTGCTGAAGATTGGCCTCTGATCTTCACACATTCGGGCTCACATACATCATACACACATGTAATAATAATTATCATATATACATCATAATATATTAGCATATATATGCTAAATGTTACAAATTTTAAACATGAAGCCTGGTGTGCATGCAGAAAGATGTGGCTCGGAGAAGACAGGTGAGGCCTCTAACAATCTCCTTTAAGTTTTGGCATAAAATCTTCCACTTTGGTTTCTTCCTTTTTAAAAAGGAGGCCACGATTATTGAAACTACAACATGAGATAAACTACATACAAAAGTTGTGTGCAGACAAAGTTTCTGTTGCTCCACTCATTGTGTCCTTATATTTAATGAAAGTGGTAATGGACCTACATAATGAGTTTCTTATGAAGTCTGACACTGATTAACAAATGTTGGTTATTGATATTATTAACCTCTGCCCCACATAGAGCCTTGAGCAGTGCACCTAGTAAGCACATATTATAGTTTTTTAAAAATTTTACTTTGTGTGCATAAGTATATATGCTTGCATGTACCTACGTACAGTAAGTACGTGCCTGATGCTCATGGAGTTCACAAGAGGGCGTTGTATTCCCTACAACTAGAACTAGTCATGGTTGTGAGATACCATTTGAGTACGGAACTGAACCTGGGTTCTCAGGGGTTCTTAATCGCTGAACCATCTCTCCAGTCCCACATGTTATACTTTTGCAGGATGATTTATGAATGGAAGATTTGGACCTTATTACTCAGCCGCGCCCCAGCCCTGTGAGCCCTGAGATTTAGTGCCGGTCAGACCACCAGACCCCGGAACCCAAAGCATGGGCAGTACAGCGCCGCCGGGGCTTTTTTTTTCCCTGCACAGATGCAGGAAGTGGCGAGGGCGGGGCCGGCGCTGAATGTCGGAGGCAGGAGGAGGCCTGCTCTGCTAAAATGCTGCTCGATTTGTCCGAGGAGCATAAGGAGCACCTGGCCTTCCTACCGCAAGTGGATAACGCAGGTAAGGGAGTGCGGGATGCATGCGGCGGGGACAGCCCCGGGTCCAGCCCGACACTTACGGCCTCCTGACTTCCGTTGCAGTGGTCGCAGAGTTCGGGAGAATCGCGGTGGAGTTCCTCCGACGGGGATCTAACCCGAAGATATACGAAGGCGCCGCCAGTAAGAAAGGGAGGAGACCGGCTCTGTCTGTTGAACTGGAAAGTGCTATCCAATCTCTTTTGCTCAGTCCGGCAGGGACCTTAGCAAGACCTAGGGTCTTGTACCCATTGCATAGCCGTTAACCAGGGCGCAACCTCTGCAAGTAATTGAGATTTTAAAGCTCACAATAAATAATAAATAAGTGCCTTCGTATTTTAAATAAATACAATGCCATCTGCTTAGTAAAGACTGCACGCTCATGAAGTGGAACTGTCAGATTAGCTGAGCACTTCATTCAAAGGTTCAGTTAGCATTTACTGCTGCCCTCAAGCCGCTGTCATGGAAGACGGAGGGGGTGGTGGTGTGGTTAAGAACATCCCTGTTCTCTAGCCGGGCGGTGGTGGCGCACGCCTTTAATCCCAGCACTTGGGAGGCAGAGGCAGGCGGATCTCTGTGAGTTCGAGACCAGCCTGGTCTACAAGAGCTAGTTCCAGGACAGGCTCCAAAACCACAGAGAAACCCTGTCTCGAAAAACCAAAAAAAAAAAAAAAAAAAAAGAACATCCCTGTTGAGTTCCTCTTCTGCCTGGCTTGAAGGGGCTGTGTGTCCCTGTTCACAGGTCTGTATTTCCTTATGGGTGGTTGGAGAGAAAGACCGAAGGCATCTGTTAGTGGGGTGGGTTGAGAAGGGACAGGAATCTCCGTTTAACTCACTTTTCATTAAACTGTTTGAAAACTTAGGGTAATTGAACGTGTTTTTTGCTTGTTTGTTTTTAAACAAAAGGATAATCTTTTCATTTTTTTCTCTTTTTTTTCCTTAGGGAAACTCAATGTGAGTAGTGACACTATCCAGCATGGTGTGGAAGGATTGACATATCTTCTTACTGAGAGCTCCAAGCTCATGGTAAGGCTTCTGAGAATGGTATTGTATTACCCAGATCCTTTCACACAGGCACCTGGTATAAATTAGTAACTCATAATCAAATTTCTGCAGTATACCTAAACGGTAGTGTTAAGAGCATTATCTAATAAGAATGCCTCTTGCTAGTATAAATTGTAAAATTCTGTATCATATGCCACCATATGTGTATCCTAGGAGAGAGGAGAATGAAATACTGCATTTCTTTATGTATCAGCAGTCATTATTTGGCTTGATAGAAAAATAGTCAATAAAATTGGCTGTCTTAATTATATTTTTTTTGCCCTCTCATCCCATTTATTAAAGAAACAGTAAGAGAAGAGGCAATGCAGGAAAAGCACCAACCATCCTTCACATCAGTCCGAACGAAGCACAATGATTGTCCCTTTCATCCCTCCACCCCCACCCTCATCCCTCAGTTCCCATCCACATCAGTTTAAGTACCAGTGGAGAGGGAGCTGGATAACCGGAGGAGCCTTAAGTCTGGCACCTAAGTCTGCAGGCCCATTCAGGCAGAAATGTGTGGGTCTGTGGCGTGAGTGTCCACCTCCCCGTTCTGTGTTCAAGCCCCCCAGGGATAGGTCTGGCAGTAGAACATGACCAGGCCCAGGGTGATCAGATCACAGTTACTGAAGCATGGCCCGCCCACCAATGCACAAATAATAGTTTGCCTTCAGTCAAGAGAAAGAGCAGAGGAAAAAGAAGACTCATTTGAACTTGAGCATCACCAGACAGCAAGTGAGCCAATTCTCCTGTGGTAGGGGGGGAATTAGGACCTGCAGGCCAGTGTATCCCTGAGGAAAAGTCCACAAGAACAAGTCAAGAAACCAGTAAGAAACGGGGGGCAGAAAGCTGTGGGACAACAACACAGCAGGCGTCCAGAAGGCCAGAGATGCTTTTTCTTGAGGTCAGGATCGTTCCGATCTGCCAGAGTCTGTGTCTCACAAATAATAGTTTGCCTTCAGTCAAGAGAAAGAGCAGAGGAAAAGAAGGCTCATTTGAACTTGAGCCCCAGTTCTTCAGACTCTAGCTCCAGATCTACTCTTGTCTAAGGGACAGTTCCAGCCCAGAACCACCATGTTTGAAAACCAGAGTGGCCCTGGAAGAAAAATGGTATTTAAGGGGGTAACATTCCATCTGGGCACACTGCAGCCCTGGGACCCCAGGTCTGGGGAAAGCAGCTGGATTTGAACCAGGGAGGCTGCCTCCTTTTGTATTTTAATGAGGTTATTTTGTATGTTAGTAAGTTGGATTTTGGAATAGTGGGCAGTGATTGTCTTTAACTGTAAGGAATGTTGTAGACAGAATATTTGTATTTAGAAATGCCTAACATTTACTAGACAAAGGTAAATCCCAGTGTTCTTTTGAACTCAATTTTATCTTTAGATTTCTGAACTGGATTTCCAAGACTCTGTTTTTGTCCTGGGATTCTCTGAAGAACTGAATAGATTATTGCTTCAGCTTTACCTGGACAACAGAAAGGAGATCAGAACTATTCTGAATGAGTTGGCACCTCGTCTTCCCAGTTACCATAGTCTTGAATGGCGACTAGACGTACAAGTAAGGCTTTAAAAAAAAAACAAAAAAAAAACTGGCATAGACTAAAGAATTATTTATAGCCAGGCAGTGGGGGCGCACGCCTTTAATCCCAGCACTTGGGAGGCAGAGTCAGGCGGATCTCTGTGAGTTCGAGACCAGCCTGGTCTACAAGAGCTAGTTCCAGGACAGACTCCAAAACCACAGAGAAACCCTGTCTCGAAAAAAAAAAAAAACAAAAAACAAAAAAGAATTATTTATATGCTCTCTTTTTTACCTACTTAACCAAACTCTGGTTTGAAAAAAAAGTTTATATTTTAATGGTCATTTTTGGGTCATTTCACAGATAGCTCATTTCCTTTTACTTCTAATATAATTTACTAAGTTTAATTTGCAAAGGTTGCCGGGCGGTGGTGGCGCACGCCTTTAATCCCAGCACTTGGGAGGCAGAGGCAGGCGGATCTCTGTGAGTTCAAGACCAGCCTGGTCTACAAGAGCTAGTTCCAGGACAGGCTCCAAAACCACAGAGAAACCCTGTCTCAAAACCAAAAAAAAAAAAAAAATTTGCAAAGGTTTTTAATTTGTTTTTATTATATATATTTATTTGGTGTATGTGCATGGCACTTGTGTAGAGGTTAGAGGACAACTTTTGTTGTCCTGAGGGATTGAATTCAGATTATCAGGCATAGCAGAAAGTGCCCCAGGCCACTTGAACCATCCCAGAGGCCCCAATTTGTAAAGTTTTAAAGAAATCATTTTAAGAAAAGATGATTTAAAAAACAGTTGTTTGTAGGGTTTTGGTTTTGGTTTTGGCAATGCCTTTTTTTCTTAAATCATTTCTCCAGAACATGAAACCCACAAAGGAAAGTGTCCAGATCTCTGTGGTCAGTGAGTTACTACATAGTCACATATGCGTAACGTGGACGTGACCATGACCAGCACCCCACAAACATCTTTCTTACCTCCTAACAATGTTCCTCTCCTCCTTCCCAAAGGTACCCAGCATCCTAAGATAGGACACAGACTTTCCTTCTAACCCATTGTAGCTGTGTTCGCGTGCAGGGGTTGAGACAACACTCATCTGTAGGCTGTAAGATAGTAAAATGGGTTACAGAAATCTGGTGAGAGTTTAGATATAACATAGCAGACACTGGGAATCCCATGTAGATCTTGGATAAACATGTAAAATTGAAGCAGTTGTTTAAGAAAACTAATTTGGCATCATTAGGTGAATCAGAAAAATGGGAATTTAGAAGTGTAAAGAATGTAAGCCTTGGGCTGGAGAGATGGCTCAGTAGTTAAGAGCATTGCCTGCTCTTCCAAAGGTCCTGAGTTCAATTCCAGCAACCACATGGTGGCTCACAACCATCTGTAATAAGGTCTGGTGCCCTCTTCTGGCCTGCAGGCATACACGCAGACAGAATATTATATACATAATAAGTAAATAAAAAAAAGAATGTAAGCCTTTATAATCTTTTTCTCCTTTCTATATGGTATGCTATTTCTTACTTACTATCTCCTTACTGTATTATATTACCTTTTTTAATTGAAGTGTATTTATTTATTCATTTATTTGTTTTGTTTCTAGGGGCAGGGTTTTTCTGTACAGCCCTGACTGTCCTGAAATTCTCACTCTGTAGACCAGGCTGGCTTTGAACTCACAAAGATCCACCTGCCTCTGCCTCCCAAGTGATGGGATTAAAGGCATGCGCTTTTTATCCTGTTTAAGGAAGTTTTTTTATACCATGAGGTTTCATTTACAGTACCAGTTTTTTTTTCTTTGCAAAAGTTTTAAAGTTTACTTTTCATTTTAGTTTGTGATTCATCTCAAATTTTATTTTTAACCTGGTACAGTGTAATTTAGAAGTTACCTGTGCAGCATACTTACTAAAGAATAACTGCTCTTTCTGTGTCTCCAAGCTTGCAAGCAGAAGTCTCCGGCAACAAATTAAACCAGCAGTGACTCTAAAGCTGCACCTTGATCAGAATGGCGACCACAGCACCCATCTTCTGCAGACAGACCCAGCTACCCTGCTTCATTTGGTTCAGCAGCTGGAGCAAGCGTTGGAGGAAATGAAGACAAGCCACTGCAGGAGAGTAGTCCGCAGCATCAAGTAGCTCCGAGGTGCAGGTGGCGACCCAGGGATGGCTGTAGTACATCTGGATTTCATGGACTTTCTTTTCTGGTTCAGGATGTTGAATTCTTGATTGAAAGCTAAAGTACAGTTCCTTTCTGGTGCTAAATGCAGTCAGCTTCTTCACAAATTGAAAAGTATTTTGTATTTTAAGTGTATAAGTAGAATGAACTTAACTAAAACGAATCTATACTGTTCATGTCTTCTGTGTATATGTGATTCTCCTGGAATATTGTTCATGTCTTCTGTGTATACGTGATTCTCTTGGAATACTGTTCATGTCTTCTGTGTATACGTGATTCTCCTGGAATACTGTTCATGTCTTCTGTGTATACGTGATTCTCCTGGAATACTGTTCATGTCTTCTGTGTATACGTGATTCTCCTGGAATACTGTTCATGTCTTCTGTGTACACGTGATTCTCTTGGAATATTGTACATGTCTTCTGTGTATACGTGATTCTCCTGAAAAATGTTCATGTTTTCAGTGTATATGTGATTCTCCTGGAATACTGTTCATGTCTTCTGTGTATATATGATTCTCCTAAAAAATGTTCATGTCTTCTGTATATATATGATTCTCCTGGAATACTGTTCATGTATTCCATGTACATGGGACTCAACTCTCCTGGCTTGGGTATTTTTTTGTCTGCTTTATTTTCTTTTTCCTTGATAAAATTTGAAAATAAGATTCACTGTTAGTTAGAACTATTTCTAGACAGTTCAGTATCTTTTACTTCTAAAAGCACCGTACGATTATAACCATAGAAAAAGATAAATAGGATGTTTTACAAGATTGTGTATATTATTACAAGTAGCTTATATATTCTTGTTTGTATATGAAGATGGCAAATAGCAATGATACCATATTGCTTACATTTGAGTTACTGATATACAAATTTCTGTGGTCCTATCATGCATTTTATCAGGAACTAGGGCTGGGCAGTGGTGGCGCATACCTTTAATCTCAGCATTTGGGAGACAGAGGCAGGCAGATCTCTGTGAGTTCGAGGCCAGCCTGGGCTACAAGAGCTAGTTCCAGGACA
This sequence comes from Chionomys nivalis, assembly GCF_950005125.1. Classification (NCBI taxonomy): domain Eukaryota; kingdom Metazoa; phylum Chordata; class Mammalia; order Rodentia; family Cricetidae; genus Chionomys; species Chionomys nivalis. The sequence continues at coordinate 19,742,305 of NC_080109.1, forward strand.
GACTCCAAAGCTACAGAGAAACCCTCTCTCAAAAAAAAAAACAAAAGGAACTAATTTCCCACGTTCCCAAAGCAACGTCATCATTTACATTTATAAATAATGAATAGCTAGGCGGTGGTAGTGCACACCTTTAATCCCAGCACTTGGGGGGCAGAGTCAGGCAAATTTCTGTGAGTTCAATGCCAGCCTGGTCTACAGAGCAAGTTCCAGGACAGACTCCAAAGCTACTGAGAAACCCAGTCTTGAAAAACAAAAAATTAAGTAAATGTGAATGAATGAATAAAGAAGAAAGAAAGAATATAAGAGTGGTATGATTGGTTCTTTTTTTAATTTTGTGTGTATAGGTATTTTGCCTACATGTATGTCTGTGCCCCATGAGTGTTCAGTGCCCCCAGAGGCCAGAAGAGGGTATTGGATCCCATGGAACTAGACTTAGAAAGGGTTGTGAGCTTCCATTGGGTGCTAAGGCTCAAACCCAGGTCCTCTAGAATAGCAGTCAGTGCTCTTAACAGTCGAACTATCTCTTCAGCCCCAGAACAGTTTTTTTTATAATATTTATTGTGTGTGTGTGTGTGTGTGTGTGTGTGTGTGTGTGTGTTTCTCTCCTCCCATCCTGTGGGGACTGGGAATAGAACTTGGGTCATCAGGCTTGTTGACAAATCGTTTTTACCCACTGAGTCCTCTCCAATGTATAAACATAATTTTTAATTACTCTGAGAACTCAGTTAAAGAAATTGTCATATTAACAAACCCACAAACCCATAAAACCGTGAGTTAGCAGTGCGTGTTGCTGGACTAACGTTAGCCTGCCTACCAAGTTTTGCAACAGCTCTATGAGGCTTGCTTGTCCCCATTGGACGGGAGATAAACTAGACTGACCCCACCAATTTTGAGCCATTAGCATGTGTCCCTCCAAGCAACCTTTCTTCTACCTCTTGGGCCATTACTCTTAGCTCAATCACAAGATGAAAGCAACTGGGCTTTACATGCCTGTAATTCTAATGCCTGGGAGTTGGATTTCAGTGAGTTCCACACCAGCTTGGTCTACATAACAGGATCTAGAAGTTTGTAACTGAGCTATCTCCCCAACCCCTTTCATGTTTTACTTTAATACTGTCTTAACATTTTATTATCTTATGTGTCTAGATGTTTCACTTGCGTGTTTATCTGTGCAGGGTGTGTGAACATTGTGGAGCACAGAAGAGTGCATCAGATCACAGTACTACATTGGGAGATTGGGGAGGTTGCTCAGTTGGGTAAAGTGCCTCCCGTGTAAGCAGGACTACCCAAGACTGAATCCCCAGCACCCACATGAAAAGTTGGGCATTGCATCATATGGTTGTCACCCTAGCCTTTGGCTGGGGGAGGCAAAGGCAGGTCTCTCCCTAAAGGTTGTTGTCCAACCAGCCCAGCTAAACCGGTAAGCTTCACTTTCAATGAGAGACCTGCCTCAAAAAATAAGGGTGAAGAGCAACTAAGGAAAGACACTTGACATCAGCATGTATGCATGCATACATATACACACAAGTCCATACATGTACACCCACACACAAAAAATAGCAAATAAAGTTTAGGATCAACAACCATATTTCTGTGTGTGGACTAAATGGAACTATGTATATATAATATTTAGCATGGTGCCAGGCTTTTTTTTTTAAGATTTATTTTAGCCAGGTGGTAGTAGTGCACACCTTTAATTCCAGCACTTGGGAGACAGAAGCTGGCAGATCCCTGAGTTTAAGGCTAGCCTGACCTACAGAGTAAGTTACAGGACAGGCGGGTCTACACTGAGAAACCCTGTCTCAGAAAAAAAAAAAAAAGAAAAGCTAAGTCAAAATAAATCAAGACCAAAAAAATTACCTAAAAGTTGAATAAAATCATTAACCTATTAAATATCTATGCACATATAGATATAAATATAAACCCACTGTTTTTTTGAAACTTTTTAAAAAATCATTTATTTTTGTTTTATGTGCATTGCTGTGTTTTGCCTGCATGTATGTCTGTGTGAGGATGCCAGATCCCCTGGAACTAGAGTTCAGACATTTGTTAGCTATCATGGGGATGCTGGAAACTGAACCTGGGTCCTCTGGAAGAACAGCCAGTACTCTTAACCACTGAGCCATCTCTCTAGATTCCAGTACCAGGCTTTTAAAAATATTCAATAAATTTTTACCATTATCTAACAGTGGAGACTAAGGTTCTCGTTATTTTATATTTTGCATTATACTCAATATACTCTAAGAACCTGAGCAATGTGCTAACTCTGGTAGTAGCATTATGAGTATTTTTTCTTAATTTCTGTTGTGAGTTTGGATGACTTGCAGAATGGTATTGGAAAAGCAGGGTCAGAGACTGTGTGTACATTAAATATATATATTAGACAAGCTGAATAAACCTGTTATTCTTCTTCTTTACAAGATATCATGAAGACAGTGATTCACTTTATACACTAGATGTGTATTTAATGATATTTATATTTGTTGACTGGTTTGTTTGATTTTCTGACACAGGATCTCACTGTGTTACCTAAGCGACCTTCACACTCTTTTTCCTGCCTTAGTCTCCTGAGTACTGATTGTATATTCATCAGATAACTGATATGATATGCCAGATAACTCCATCTGAATCTTCTTGACAGAAATCCATCCAGTCTGCAGGCCATACAGGGCCTATAGGCCAGTTTTATTTTCTTAAATAGACTTCAAGTACAAAGGAACGACAGGAATACAAATTCTTACACTAATTAATACCCTCTAAAATTGGTTTTTAGACGGGTGTAGTGGCAACCACCTTCAATCCCAGAACTTGGGAAGCAGAGGCAGACAGATCTCTGAGTTCAAAGCCAGCCTGGTCTATAGAGTGACTTCCAGGACAGCCAGGGATACACAGAAAAACCCTGTCCTGAAAAAATAAACTGGGTTTTCACTTAGATTGTTGCCATTCTAAACCCAAGCAACTCTTGACAAGATGGATTGTCTAATTTTAATGTAAATCATGTTTTTTAATCCTTATAAATATTGCTAACTACATGGCTGTCGAACTGACAGCTTATGCTCTTTGCTTGAACTTGAATTTAAATCGCTGAATTTTAGTGGTGAAGGATCAGTGCAGAGGGTGAAGCCCCGAGTGGATGTGTGTTATCGACATGGGAGTGGCAATGCCAAGAACATACCCCAGCCCCATGGAAATGGCAAAGCCTCCCCGGGTCAGGCTCAAGGGGATGGCAAAGCCCTCCTATGGTCTGTGTGTGGATGATGATAGTGTACGCAGGAAACGTCCACCATACCTTGCTCCTCTCAGCTGTTCATGGCCGGAGACTGCTTCCCCGTAGAGCCTGCTCCCACTGAGATTAGCCAAACTACCTCTTAGTTATGCTGTGTGTGATAACCCCGCCTTCTTGTTTATCATCTTTAATAAGCCCATTCCTTGTTCAGCTGATGGGACAAGCCCACCTCCCTGTTCAGCTGGAACTCAGTAAACGCCACTCTTTCGTGTAGTGTCTCCGTTTGAGAGCCCAGGCCACCCAATCCCAGGTTTCTGTGTCAATGTATCTGTCATTTCTTTAGTGCCTTAATTCCCTCACAGACGGTAGTCAGGGTTCTGGGACCAAAGCCTTTGAAGACTAAAGTATACTATAGTAGATTATACTGTCTTTTCATTTTCACGTTTCATAGAATAGTTTGCCCGGCAAGCAGGTAAAAAGAGAAACAATGGAACCAGCCACATGAAGTTTACATCTCTTTTTCCCCATTCTTTATTTTCTTAAAGGTATAATCCACTTATTTATGGTATGCACACACGGAAAAAGAAAAACGTAGAGCGATTTGAAACCTTTCTAGCTCCTTCTTAGGCACACAGAGGGTTCAATTTTGTTAAATATTTATTACATTCTTGGAGGGGTCCTTGTGTGTGCAATGAAGGGTAAAGTCTTACTTTTTTGGTGTAGTATGCTCAGCTCATTCCACTCTGCAGGGCTGTTTCACCTAAGTTCCTTAGGCTGCGGAACAGACTTCCCCAAGTCCTGCTGTGGACGAAGTGATGCCTCTGCCTTGTCTGTGGGCAGGACGTTCCCAGCAACTGCACAGCCGTCCGGAGAGTAGAGTGGAGCTGTACTGCGCTCGCTGCTCGGGTGGCCAGAGCCTAGCCGCCTTCAGAGGAACGCACGTCCTTGTGGGAAGGTGTGGGCACGGAGAGAGTGGCGGAAATGGTCCTTAGTCCCTTTCCACCGAATTTAGGTTCCGTGAGGTGACCAGAGGTGTGATGGGAAAAGCAAATTGAGCTCTTTTTTTTACCTGCATGCCAATGTTGTGATTGTCATAAATCCAATGAGAAGTGGATGCCTGTGGTTATAAAGGAATGTGCTTAGTTCACAGAATAAAAATACTCCTCAGTTAACTCAAAGACTAAACCCACAGACTACAATTCGGAGAATGAGGAAAAGAAAACCCAGACTAACAGAATCTCACTGAAGCAAGTAGAGATGGTTAGAAAACGGGAGTGTGCTCGAACACGGTCCAGTCTTTGCTGAAACATATAAAACACGCCTCAAAAGAAGAGCTGGAGAAACATTGTAAATTCTTGTTCTGCTGTTTCATTTGTCAGGGTTTTATTGTTGAGACAGGGTGTGTCACTATGTATCCCTGGCTGGCCCATAGCCCAGGTTAGCCTAAAACTCACAGAGCCTCTATGGTGTGTACCATCACACCATGCCTGTTTGTTAGGTTTTTTTTGTCTTTTTTTATTTTTGAGACAGGGTCAAGAACAAAACTTGCACACGGTTTCCTTGTTTGCTGTAAACAGTGACCTTACCAAGTTCATGTCGGTCTTCTTGTCCTTTAGTGAAAAGACATTGAAGACATTCGGTCTTCCGAGAGTAAGACTCCCACGTGGATGAATGGTTTTTAGCCCAACCTGCCTGCTAGAATCATGTAATAGTTGTAAAAAAAAAATAATAAACAAATAGGGCCTGGAGAGATGACTCAGAGGTTAAGAGCACTGGCTGATCTTCTGGAGGTCCTTGAGTTCAGTTCCCAGCAACCACGTGGTGATTCACAACCATCTATAATGAGATATGGTGCCTTTAATCCCCGTGTAAGTGCCATCCCGGAGGTATGAATTTTTGTTCCTATATCTCAACTGAGAACATTTTCAGTGCTCAGCAGGCAGTCACAGCCTGGCAGAATGGTTTCCGCTCACCAGTGTGTTGACTTTAAATTGTCACTCTTGTCCTGCACCTCTGAAGCCACCAGAGGGCGCACATCTGTAAGTCTCCTTTGTGCGGAACACAAATCCTTTGATTTTGCACTCTGGGGTTGGTCTTCTGGAGCTGATCCAGCACCAAGTTTGAAGAAACACTTAAAGGCATTGCTAACACCCCCAAGCTTTCCTGGTGGCTGCCTTGACTTCTCCCTGAACACCAGGGACAGACAGGAGAAAGTCGCCTGATAAAGGTGGCTTAAAAAGCTTTGTCTTAACAGTTGTAAGCGATCAGCTCACCATCTGCTTGTTCTTGCTGACCTGTCATTGTGTCTGGCTCCGGACAGAGTGCCTTCAGAGCTAACGGAGTGAGCTGTATTGAAGCAGCTTGCAAAAGGCAAGATGCAGAGCAGCATGAAATAACAAAACGGTTGTGGGGGATGTCAACAAGTCCACGCCTTTGCCAAATCGGTGAAGAAGTCACCTGTAAAGAATATTGTTAAGAGCACATTTTTATTCTAAAAACAATTGTTTCATTGTGTGTGTGTGTGTGTGTGTGTGTGTGTGTAGGTCAGGAGAACACTTTGCAGGAACTGGTTCTCTCCTTCTGTCATCTGGGTCCCAGGGTTCAAACACAGGGCTTAAGGATGCTAGCAATTCCCTTCCTTTACTCCCTGAGTCCTTTCACCAGCCCCAAGGCTTATTATGAATGAAATTCTCACATTTATTCTTAATGTTGATCATACCTAATAAATTTTTTAATTTTCTAAACCTGTTAATATTTGTGGAACAATCCAATTTTTTTTTAGATCTATATACATTTAGATGTACATTCAAAAAACACTCAGGAGCCGGGCGATGGTGGCGCACGCCTTTAATCCCAGCACTCGGGAGGCAGAGGCAGGCGGATCTCTGTGAGTTCGAGACCAGCCTGGTCTACAGAGCTAGTTCCAGGACAGGCTTCAAAGCCACAGAGAAACCCTGTCTCGAAAAACCAAAAAAAAAAAAAAAAAAACCACTCAGCAGCCGTTGTTCACTTATAAAACATTGTGCCTACTTCTGAAGATAGTAAATTAAAAAATAAACCAAGGGCTGTCCAGATGGCTCAGCCAGTAAGGCTGCTACTGCCAAGGCTTGAAACCTGCATTCAGACTGTTGGTGGCAGCACACACCTTTAATCCCAGCACTCGGGAGGCAGAGGCAGGTGGATCTCTGAGTCCCAGGACAGTCAAATATACACAGAGAAATGAAATCCTGTCTCGAAAAAGCAAAAACAAACAAACGAACAAACTGAATTCAGTCTAGGAATCCACACGGTGAAAGGAGGAAAGCAGCTCACAAAAGTTGTCCTCTGACCTTCACATGCCCACTGTAGCGCCTACGTCCTACACACATCACACAAACACACACGACACATACCACACATAAACACACACACCGCACATGCCACACACACATCACACACACACACACACACACAGAATAACAAAATTGTAAAAAGTGAACAGCAGGGCATGGCACCTGCCTTTAGGCCCAGCACTTAGGGGGCAGGGGCAGGTAGACCTCTGTAAGTCCAAGGCCAGCCTGGGTACACAAGGGAGTTCCGGGACAGCCAGTGCAACACAGAGAAACTGTGTCTCAAAAACAAAACAAAACAAACAAAAAGATATGTGATCTAGGAGGAAATATCAAAATTCAAAATACAGGGGGCTGGAGAGATGGCTCAGAGGTTAAGAGCATAGCCTGCTCTACCAAAGGTCCTGAGTTCAATTCCCAGCAACCACATGGTGGCTCACAACCATCTGTAATGGGGTCTGGTGCCCTCTTCTGGCCAGCAGGCATACACACAGACAGAATATTGTATACATAATAAATATTTTTAAAAAATTCAAAATACATATAGGCATAGTTTCTAATACCAAATAAGAATATTTATTATTTTCCTTTGATTCAAAGTTTGTAGGATCCTCCCCCCCACCCCAGGTGCTGAGGGTCAAACCCTGAGCCTCATGGGTGCTTGGCAAGAACCAAGCTCCCTAGGTACAAATGTTGGTTGTTTTTTGTTTGTTTGTTTTTTAAATCTAGTTCTTCGGGTGTTTTTGTATTTTTAATTTTGTTTTTGATTTATTTTGATTTTTTTTGTTTGTTTGTTTTGTTTTGAGACAGGTTTCACTACATAGCTGGTTATCTTGGAACTGGAACTTGCTAAGTAGACCAGGCTGACCTTTAATTTAGAAATCCTTACCCTCGTAAGTGCTTTTTTTTTTTTTCAGCTCCAGCTGTCCTGAAATTCACTACATAGATGCTTGGCCTAAGTGATATTTTTGTTTCTTTGACAACTGTGGTTAAATTTAGTTGCAGGAATAAGTAGGCCTCCGAGGATCAGAAGACAACTTCTGCATTCAACACAAACTATCTTCAAGGTTTAGAGTTTTTACGTTTAGAAAAACTCTAGGGCTGTTTAAACAACTGTTTAAACAAACCTGGAAGAGATTCTCCTAGGAGGCCAGAGGTGATATTGCAGTTAGCATTCACACGTAAGGAAGCATGTGTCAGAGCGCGGTGTGGGTAGCCCACACCTGTAAAGTAACCTCAGCAGTCGGGAGGCTGAGGCATGACAATTGAGAATGTGAGGCCAGGCAGGCCAGACACAAAATGAAGCAAAATTACATCTCATTAAAAGTATCACAGTCCCTCTGGGATCCAATCGCTTTGTTCTTTGTGCTGGTTTTGTGACTGGGAGATAAATTAGCACGTGGAGATCACGTTGCTCACATGACCCACATGGCGCTTCTCAGCTGTGTCAGAGATCACCTGACGGACCGAGTCCCTTATTCTATTGAAGGCTCAACCGCCACAGAAATTTGTTCAACAGACTTAAAAATCCAAGATATACATCAACTCAGGAGACAATGCAGGATTTGCGTTTTGTTTTGTTTAGAATTGGCATAGGCAATCCTACAATTTTTACTGTATTTGTGGAAGAATTTAAGTCACATATCTGAAAGTAGTATTAGAGCACCAAATACGTGTCACGTGCTGGAGCTCCAACTCTCCGGCTCCACCCACCCGGAAACCGCACCCCCTTCTCATGTCTCAGAATTAACATTCTTCTCTAACTATGCGTTCAGAGTCCCTGCTTTTTCTAGTCTCTGTCTTTTGCTGTGACAAGCATTAAGACCAGAAGCAACTTGGAGGAGGAGTTTATTTGGTTGACATTTACATATCACACACAGCCCAGCATTGGTTAAAGTCAGGGTTAGGACTTACTGTGGGAGCCTGACGCAGAAACCATGGAGGACCGGTGCTTCCGGGCTTGCGTCCGGGCTTGCTTCCGGGCTTGCTTCCTGGCTTCTGTACAGGTGCATCTCTCATCTGGCACAGGCCCATCTGCCTACGGATAACACCTCCCACGATGGACTGGCCCTCCTACATCAATTAACAATCAAGAAACAGTCCTACAGATACGTCTAGGGACCAGTCTGAGTGAAGACAGTTCTTCAATTAAGGTTCCCCTTTGCCAGGTGGGTCAAGTGGACAACCAAGTGTAGGCATCAGTTTACACAGGTAAACTGTTTGAGAGGCATTGTGGGTAGGAGAAATAAACAGCCTTGGGGACCAGAGCCAGGAAGGACCTTCCTTCCTACTTATTTACGGCATGATCTTGGGCGTCAAGCAAATGTGTAACTTGCCTGGGTCTCTTTGAAACTGTCATCATTATATTTACTCCTGGGAATTAAGACCCAAAGAACACAATCGAAGTATTGTTTGTATTATACTCAAGTTATTGTTTTGTCTTTAGCGTAAACTGGATAAATTGACAATAAATTATTTTGTCATAATGATTCAGAGTTCCAGGTTAACATTGGTTTAGACCTGGTAATCAACAAGAACTAAGGAGACTCCAGAGAACGTTCAGTAGTAGGTGGAGAATGAAGCTAACATGGCATAGAAACACTGGAGTGGATGGACAAAGAATGTCTATCTGAAGAAAGCCTGAGATCTGGTGCTGGTGATGAACCATTTAAATATCTGAAACAGGATGAAGATGCCTAGGTCTTGTGGGAATGAACTCGGTCTGCTGAAAGAAGCAGAACTGGAAAGGGGCACTAGGTACAGCAGATGATACGGAAAGAGCAGCTGAGGGCCACTTTGAAAATGTGCTACCAGGGGCTCGAGTTTCCTTGGTCTTAACTCCAGCAGTCATCTCGCTTCTTAGACCTCTGAAAAATAAAGTTCAGCCGGGTGGTGGTGGCGCACGCCTTTAATCCCAGTACGTGGGAGGCAGAGGCAGGTGGATCTCTGTGAGTTCGAGACCAGCCTGGTCTACAAGAGCTAGTTCCAGGACAGGCTCCAAAACCACAGAGAAACCCTGTCTCGAAAAACCAAAAAAAAAAAAAAAATTATTTATGAAAAATAAAGTTCAGACAGGACACAGTAACAGAACACATAGTCAGAGTGTACATTTAACCAACAAGGAAGCGGGAACACACTCTTCACAAAAAGAGCAGGTTTATATTTCTCGTTGTCTTGCCCCAGGGTCGGCACGTCTAGGTAGGAGCATGCTCTTGGAAGCCCTTGTACCCAGAATTTAGTCAAAGAATACATAGAAGGTATAAAAATATGTTTAAGCACATATGTTAGTAAGAGGGTTAAGTATCTCTGTGTTTGAAAATTTCACAGGGGCCGGGCAGTGGTGGCGCACGCCTTTAATCCCAGCACTCAGGAGGCAGAGGCAGGCGGATCTCTAGGAGTTCAAGGCCAGCCTGGTCTACAAGAGCTAGTTCCGGGACGGGCACCAAACCTACAGAGAAACCCTGTCTCGAAAAAAAAAAAAACAAAAAAAAAACCCCCCCCCCCCAAAAAAAAAAAGAAAAAAAAGAAAGAAAATTTCACAGGGGAAACAGAATCTGGCGCCTGTGCATGCTTCCCTGGCAGGTCAGCCCCTGAAACCAGTTTAAACTAACCCAGCCAGAATCAACCACCTCCCAATTATTGGGTTTTGGTTTTGTTTTGCTTGTTTGTTTGAATCCTGTTTTTTTTTTTTTTTTGGTTTTTCGAGACAGGGTTTCTCTGTGGTTTTGGAGCCTGTCCTGGAACTAGCTCTTGTAGACCAGGCTGGTCTCAAACTCACAGAGATCCGCCTGCCTCTGCCTCCCAAATGCTGGGATTAAAGGCGTGCACCACCACCGGCCGGCTGAATCCTGTTTTTTTGGAGGATCTATTTGGTCAACCCTTCTCAGAGGTAACTCACAGACCGTGGGTAAGTTTTTTTGTTTTGTTTTTTGTTTTTGTTTTTTCGCTTTTCCAGACAGGGTTTCTCTGTAGCTTTGGAGCCTGTCCTGAAACCAGCTCTTGTAGACCAGGTTGGCCTGGAACTCACACAGATCTGTCTGCCTCTGCCTCCCCATGCTGGTTTAAAGGCATGCGCCACCACCACCTAGCCTCCCTTCTTGGGCAGGTTTTTAATTTCCTACTGGGATTTTAAAAGCAGGATACTTGCTTACCAACTTGCCTGATACTTTAAAGGATTCCTCAGGCCACATGCAGAGACCGGAATGTGGTAGGAGTCACGTTTACACTCCAGGTAAGGGATGATAATGGCGCAAGACAGTGGTAGCCCTGCAGAGGGTGAGAAGCAGGTGTTTAAGTAGATTGTGGAAAATGAGCTCAGGTGACTTGAGGAATTTGGTACTGAGCATGAACAAGGGTCCTCTGGAAAAGCAGTGAGCACTCTTAACCACTGGGTCTCCAGCCCCAGGACTTATGGTTATATCTTGTTTTGGTTTTTGAGACAGGGCTTCTCCGTGTAGTCCTGGCTGTTCGAGAGTTTGATCTGTAGACCAGCCTGGCCTCAAACTCACAGAGATCTGCCTGCCTCTGCCTCTGAGTGCTGGGAATAAAGGCGTGTGCCGGCTGGTTTACAGTTTTAGAAAGGAAGACCTCACTAGGAAATGTTAAATAGACTTCAAAGAGGAAAGAAAACCAGTTAATGATACTGGGAGAAGAGTATTCCAAGCAGGGTCTACACAAACTCTCTAGGGCAAGAATACACCTCCCAGATTAGCAGCAAGAGAACCTGGAAAACTTGGAGCCAGACACTGGCTGAGGTTTCTGTGGGCCCGGCGAACATTGCTTTAGAGGTCAGATAGAGTCATCAAAAGACTGAGTAAACATTTGAGTGATAAGTAGGAAAGCAGGAAAATGTGTAGTTGAAGGAGAGAGAGAGAGAGAGAGAATATGTGTCAAGGGTGAAAGTTCATCAGATATTGCTGAGTGGGTAAGAGAGATGAGAACCAACAAGGACTTCGGAGAACTGAGCCAAGAGGAACAATGAAGTGACAGAGTAGGACGGAAGCCAGTGCCGTATTCAAAGGGCCAGGACCAGTGGCTTGTTCGCCCTAAGTGTAGGTGTCACGTGCAGAGTGGATGCAACTCCTAGTCTCTTTGAAGCTAACTCAACAGTCTTCCGTGCACTCAACAAAACATCCCTTTGAGCCTTACCGCTGTCGTCAGAATGACCACAGAGCTACACTTACCCCGTTAGCTCATCTCTGTGAAAGCTGAGAGTGTATCATTGCGTCTCTCTGGACAAGTCAGTCTTTCTGGGGAATGTCTCCAAGTGGCAAACTGTGCTGCAAGAGAAACCCAGTAGCTGTGTCCGTGGCTTGGCAAATGTTTCTGTAAGAAACATGAGTATTGGATTGAGAGCTATAATTTGGATGTAAATACTTGGTGGTTGTTAGCACATCCTTATTTCTTAAGTTTAGGCCTTTATTTCTTTTTTATTTTTTTAAATTTTTTTTTTATAATTTATTTAACTTTATTTTATATGCATTGGTATGAAGATATCAAATCTCCGGGAACTGGAGTTACAGACAGTTGTGAGCTGCCATGTGGGTGCTGGGATTTGAACCTGGGTCTTCTAGAAGAACAGCCAGTGCTCTTAACTGCTGAGCCATCTCTCCAGCCCCTAAAATTTATTTATTTATAATGTGTACAGTACTCTGCTTGCAACACCAGAAGAGGGCCCCAGATCTCATTACAGATGATTGGGAGCCACCATGTGGTTGCTGGGAATTGAATTCAGGATCTTTGGAAGAGCAGTCAGTGCTCTTGACCTCTGAGCCATCTCTCCAGCCCTGTCTTTATTTCCTATAGAAATGATTTTCATGTGAAACCACAAAAAGAAAGAATTGAGAAGTAAATTCATAATGTATGTCCAATAAATTCACTGTGGGATGGGACAGGTGAAATCAGGACACAGTTGCCTCCCAGCCTTGCTTCCTGTCATATCAACACACACACACACACACACACACACACACGCACACACACATTTTCAGCACCCTGTGTAGACACATTCTCTCAGATGTTGAAACTTGGCAACCCAAAAGAGATCGAGAACTAGGTCTATTTCATTCCATTTCTGACAAGTCACACCAGCAAGAATCTGAGCTATCTGGTAGGCCTTTTGACTGGCTTCATACTCTCTTGGATAGTCTCTCCAGATTCTGAATATTACCTTATTTTTTCAAATATTTAAAACCCTATGATACCTACCACGACTTCCTTCCCAGACTACAGACCTCTACAGTTTAGTCAAAACATAATCAACTTGAGTGTGATTAATTAGTGAAAGTTTCCTATAAACAGGCAATGAAAATACTTGGGGAAATCATTAAGAAAGCAGGCTTTGTATCTATGAACCCAGGGTGATGGCCTCTCTGTCTCCACCCCCCTTCTTCACCTCCATCCCTTTTTCCCTTATTCCTGCCTCTCCACTCTTTGTTCCTCCTTCTCCCCTCTCCCCACTCCTCCTTTCTCCTTCCTTCCTTCTCTTCTCATTTCCTTCCCCATTACTTTTGTAGCCCAATTTGGCCTTGAATCTGTATGACTCCCAGATGGCCTTAAAGCTGAGATCTTCCTTCCTTGGCCTCTCAGTGCTGGATTATAGGTGTGAGCCACTACAACCAGTTCTGGCTCAGCAAGATAGGGCAAGCTACTTAAGGTTTTTAATGCCTCATTTCCTTCCTTTGTTAGAGATGGTAATGCTAATAGTTTAAGGACTTCCCCTGGGGACAAGTCACCTCATCTTCACAATAAAAAAACGCAGACTTGAAATAATCTGCTCCATCACCCACCACTAGTGGCAAACCAAGATGTGATCCCAGACAATGGGACCCATGATCCAGTGGTTTGTGAAGAGTCTTTTTCTGTTCCTCCAACCAACTTGCAAATAAAGACACAGAGGCTTATTATTAATTATGAAAGCTCGGCCTTAAGCTTGGCTTGTTTTCAACTAGCTCTTATAACTTAAATTAACCATTTTTTTTTTTTTTTTTTTTTTTGGTTTTTCGAGACAGGGTTTCTCTGTGGCTTTGGAGCCTGTCCTGGAACTAGCTCTTGTAGACCAGGCTGGTCTCGAACTCACAGAGATCCACCTGCCTCTGCCTCCTAAGTGCTGGGATTAAAGGTGTGCGCCACCACCGCCCGGCAACCAATATTTTTATTAATCTACGTTCAACCATTTTGTGTGTCTGACTCATGCTATGTCCGACTGGCATCCCTTGCATGATTCGTCTTGAGTTTCCACTCTCTGCCCAGAAGCCCCACCTATCTCTTCTGCTTAACTACAGGCCATTTAGCTCTTTATTAAACCAATCAGAAGGTGCTTTAGGCAGAGACACATCTTTGCAGTGTAAACAAACATTCTGCAACATTGGATGACATCGCAATAGCATGCCCTTGCCTGGCAAATATGTTCATGTTCTGCACTGTTCAAGCCCCATATCAGAATATCTTTAGCATTCCTAAAAATGATATTTTTATATGTGTGTACATGTGCACACGTGGTCACTCACATGCCACTGTATGCCTGTGGAAGTCAGAGCCCGTTTTGTCTGACATGTGGGTCCCAGGAATCAAACTCAGGTTGTTAGGCAGAGCAGCAAGTACCTTTACCTTCAGAGCCAACCCTTCTTTATGGATATGACTCAGGAGAGTAATGCCCCAACTCCATTGGATCCTTCAATCCTAGTTCACACCTTGATGGCAGCATGCATGCCTGCAGGCCAGAAGAGGGTGCCAGATCTCATTACAGGTGGTTGTGAGCCACCATGTGGGTGCTGGGAATTGAACTCAGGAGATCTGGAAGAGTAGTCACTCTTAATTGCTGATCCATCTCTCCAGCTCCATAAAAATAACAAACCTTATTTTCTTTTGTTTTACAGGGCAGAGCTTTTCTGTGTGTCTTTGGAGCCTATCCTGGTACTTGCTCTGTAGACCAGGCTGGCCTTGAACTCACAGAGATCTGCACCACCATTGCCCGGCAACAAAACTGACCTTAAATTTACATTAATAAACTAAAATCCATGCCAATTAAAATATTTTGAGATTAACAGTTGTTTTTAGAGTAAAAGTAGATTGAGCAACTTACCCTTTGTTCCCATCAGTTTTACATCATGCATTTCTACATCATATCCCCCTTTCTTGTTTCAGAAAGAGATTGACTATGACCAATAACAATTTATAACCAACCCACTTTAAATTAAAACAAACACTCATAAACAATATTTTGGGAATTTGAACTTAGTCCTCTAGACTACTTCTTCTTGATTGATGAATGCTGGTGATCTTATAGGGACCCTGAGAAAATTTGAGACAATGGCCAAATCCTGAGAAGACCAGTCATAGCTTTTGCTGATAGAATTGTCAAGGTTCAGGAGGTCTCCCTTTATCAAACCTGGTCTACCTTAACCTGGAATGAATCCGTAGCCTCTTGTTTCCTGTGGAAACAAAAGCAAAACTGCTCCTCCAAAACAATGCATCTTTTAAGTTCCATTTTGCAAATATGTTTTTTGACTTCCATTTTAAAGTTAAAGCATTTTTAAAATATTTAGGTTGGTGTACTTTGTCAGTCTTGCTTTCATTCCCATGTCTCCCAGCAGCTGTCTCTTGCCCATCAGCCAGCAAATAATTTAAAATCAACACAATAACATACAGAATCCAGACTCCCTGTGTATTTCCCATCTCCAAATGCCTTATTCTTTTTTAAATTACTCTAGTTCTTTTTCAAGGACCTCACTTTATTATTTTTGAATTATTCCTTTAATCTATGACTGTCTCTATCCTTTTTCCTCTCTATCTTAAGCCTACACACATTTTTTTTAAACACAACTGTGATCTGTTTAGAGGTTTCTTTTTGTCTGACTCTGTCTTTATTGTATATCTGTATTGTTTTTTGATCACATGAGACAGATCTTAAAACTGCTACGTTAACGGGGGCTGGAGAGATGGCTCAGAGGTTAAGAGCATTGCCTGCTCTTCCAAAGGTCCTGAGTTCAATTCCCAGCAACCACATGGTGGCTCACAACCATCTGTAATGGGGTCTGGTGCCCTCTTCTGGCCTTCAGGCATACACACAGAAAGAATATTGTATACATAATAAATAAATAAATATAAAAAAAATTAAAAAAAAAACTGCTACATTAAGATGGGCAAAGGGGTGTACACCTTTAATCCCAGCACTTGGAACACAGAGGCAGGCTGATCTCTGTGAGCCAGCCTGGTCTACAGAGTGAGATCCAGGATATCCAAAGATAAACAAAGAAACCCTGTCTCAAAAAAACAAAAATTAAAAATAAAGATAAGAAATAGAGTTTTAGGGGCTGGAGAGATGGCTCAGTGGTTAAGAGTACTGACTGCTCTTCCAGAGGACCTGGGTTCAATTCCCAGCACCCACATGGCAGCTCACAATTGTCTGAAGATCCAGTTGCAGAGGATGTGACACCTTCATACTAATGCACATAAAATAAAGTTAAATAAACCATAAAAAAATTTAAAAAAGAAAAGAAAAAGAAATAGAGTTTTAAAAAGCCACAAGACCAAACCAAAACAAAAACAAGCCTCCTACATTATCTGCCTACATTGTTCAACTTAGCCAGTGGCACTAGCACATGGCAGTTGGCTCCTCCCCTTCGCTTCTCATGAATGTCTAGTCTCATGGCAGATGTACCAGCGAGGTCATGCTCACCGCCCCAACTCTGGGAAGTAGTGGGACCTTGCTGCCACCAAGTAGAATACAGCCCACAGCCCACAAACCCCAATCAAATACTTCATAGTACGACCTTCCAAAAGAGCCATCTGAGCCACCAGCACGAACTAGGAAGTCACTTCTTAAAGGAGCCATGCCATTATTCACCACCAGCAAATAGAGCCTACCCAGGAAAATGCAGCTACCGAGAAGCTGTGGGTGACTCCATTTTTGTGTGTCTAAAATTTCTTTCTTTCGTTTTTTTTTTAAAGCTTTCTCAGGTTTTATATGGAAATTCTTGCCCCTTGTTTGACTGCCATTGTAGGCAGACGTTTCTCTCTTGCCTGCCAGTTCCCAAATAACCAACACAGAGTTATATTAATTATAAATGCTCAGTTGATGGCTCAGGCTTATTACTAGCTGGCTCGTACATGTAAATTAACCCATTTCTATTAATCTATGTTTTGCCACTTGGCTGTGCCACTGCCTCAATTTCTACTTGTCCTGTTTCCTCCATGGCTGACTGGTGTCTCCCAGACTCTTCACTTCTTCACCTGTATCTCTGCTTAGATTTCCTGCCTGGTTCTATCCTGCTTTGCCGTAGGCCAAAGCAGCATTATTTATCATTCGATGAGAACAACACATAGTCACAGCACGCAGAAAGACCATCCCACAGCATACCACTCTAAGGAATGGAGTTTGAGAAGAGGATACGTGTTTGGTGAGGAGAATGTGACCTAAGTTATGGCATGCCCATGGCCAGTGTTCTTAGTGCACAAATACAAACTCAGATGCATCAGCTTCAATTCTGGTGTGAGGTTGGAGATCTGGACACATGACAGTGCCCAAAAGGCAGAGCGGTGGCCTTTTGTGGCAGATTGAATAGATGGAAAGGGCCTAGGGCCAGACCCAGAGAAAACAGAGGATGATCACAATTGTATCACTGTAGTTCGTGTTGCCATAACCCAAGAAAGTCTAACTGGAGCTGAGCAGGGAGAAAGCGCCACTGTGAGCTGAGTGACCGATCTGTCTAAGTATGGATATGCAAACATGCTCACTTGGTTGTATGACTAGCACTAAGAACCTATGTGGCCTCTAGTCTAGTATTTTCTGTCAGGCCCTGGGGCCTTCGAGAAGTGTTACCGTCAGTTTTTCACTGTGCACACCAACAGCAGAAGCTCTGAGAGTGCTTTGGAAAGAAAATTGCTTCATGTTTTATATATGTAATAAACTACAATTGTCTATATAATATATATGTATATATATATAAGTGTTTATCCTGTCTACATGTCTATGTACCATATTTGTGTCTGGTATCCTTGGAGGTCAAAAGAGGTGGCAGATCTTCTGAAATTAGAGTTACAGAAAGTTGTGAAGCACCATGTGGGTGCCGGGAATCAAACATGGGTCTTCTAAAAGACCAACAAGAGCTCTCCCTTAACTGTTGAATTATCTCTCCAGCCCCGGCTCAGCTCTGTTTATGCTTTCCTGAAATCAGTTGACTGCTGTACCCTTTTCCCCTTTAAAATATCTATTAACTTACTATGGACTGCATTTGGGGGAACTGTTCTTTGATCTATGACATTGTTGTTAGCAAAGTAAAACAAAGGTCAGGTGGTTGCTAGGTAGATATTCAGTATTTTCCTATTGATCACCTATCAATAGATGGTGGAAACTTCCAGAACCTCAAGCCCGACCTAGAAAGCGGGGACACTAGCCTTTCACTGTGGACCGTAGACTGCCGAGGGCTTTTTTGATCCAAGACAGCTTGTTCTCTTGGCTTTCTACCTAAAGAGCATGTGCCAGTAACGACTTGGCCCGGCCTCTGTTCTTTTTTATCCTCTGTGTTGGCTTCTTGTCCTCACTTTTCCCTTTGCATAACTAATATACACAACACAGAGTTCCCGCAATGTTCAAGACATCTGGCCAGCACATCTTGAATGCTGATGTCAGGAAACATCTGGAGGAGAGCTAAAGTTCCTGCAGGCCCAACTGAGAGAACAATGGGAGTACCTTAATATGGAAAATTCAGCAGGGGGCGAGGTGGCTGTATAATAAAGATGGTCGCCACGACAACTTATAAAACTTAGTGCAAATCCTGTTGCATTTTGAGCATTCACACTACTGAGCATTTGAGCATAAAAAAAAACAACGAAAACAAAATCATTGTCACTTTTTTTTGGACCTGTATCCTAAAAGCTTTCTTTTCTTTCTTTTCGAAACATTTATTTTCGTCATTCCCCTCCACCCCCCATGAGGATATGGATCAAACCCAGAGCTTTGCAGATGAAGATACTGAGTAATCTCATCTTGGGCTCCACCCCAGCCCTGCGGCCTTCCTTTCCATGAAGTTTTCTGCCAGCTAATCAAGATATACTTTTCTAAAAACACAACGGACCAATATCTTATTTCATAATAGCATTGGGGTGATCACCTTCCTTCTTGATCTCTCTCTCTCAAATGCTAAGCATATAAAATATTTTTTCTTCACCCATTTCTGTCTCTAAGAAGTCGGTGGGAAGGTGGGCAAGAGGACTCAGTGGGAAGAATTACTTGCTGCACAAGCCTGACGGCCCATAGTGGAAGAAGAGAACCGATTCCGGAAGGAGGTCCTCTAAGGGTGCTTGCCTCCCAAGTATTTGTCTCCTAAGTACTGGGACTAAAGATATGGCCACACCCATCTTTGTGCCTGTTCCTCTGGCTCTACACCACAAGTTGAAATCAGATATGGTAACATTTCCAACACTGTTCTTCAGTTCAGGATTCCTTTGACTATCTGGGGTCCTTTGTGCTTCTATACGAATTGAAGGATTTTTTTTCTATTTCTGCAAATAATGATATTGGCATTTTGATGGGGTTTGCATTGAAGCTGTAGAATACTTTTGGTAGTTTAGTATTAATTCTTCCAATCCATCAGTATTAGAGGGCTTTTTATCTTCTAGAGTCTTCTATCTATTCTTTTCCTCTGTGTTAGTACTGGTGTTCTTCCTTCCTCCCTCCCTCTCTCTCTCTCTCTTTCTCTATCTCTCACTCTCTCTCTTTTGTGTGTGTGTGTTCTTGGTTTGTTGGTTTGTTTTTCAAGAGAGGGTTTCTCTGTGTCGCCATGGCTGTCCTGGAACTCACTTTGTAGGTCAGTCTGACCTTGATCTCAGAGATCTGCTTGCTTCTGCCTTCCAAGTGTTGTTATTGAAGGTGTGCACCATGTTTTTTTTTTTCCCTATATATATATATATATATATATATATGTCTGTCTTGCTTTTTCCTGTAGACCTGTCTTCAGAGTCTGGTTCTCCACTGGTATTTTAGTTATGGAAACTGTGCCGCAGATGAAGCTGGTTGCCTGGCTTCAGAGTGCCCTCTGCATGGTCTTTTTACTGGGGGTGACGTCTTCCTCCTCCTCCTCTTCCTCTTCCTCCTCCCTTTCCTCCTCTTTAAAATTACCTTAGTTGAGTTTTCTATGGAGGAAACTATATTCCTCGTAGTTACCTGGATGCCAGCACTCTATTGATTGAATGTCAACTGAAGAGCATAATGCTTTATCATATAAACCATATATATATCACCAGTATCCCACTGCCAGCCTTAATCTTGCCCAGTGTCTCAGTTCTGGTTTACAGACAATTAGTACTTTCTGTGGACCTCAGGTCTGCTGCTTAGAGATGTGTGTATTCGGGGAAGCATGCGCTTGCCTGGCCTCTCATGAGCCCTGGGTTAGCTCTTGGTTTTCCCTTCTGTTGGCTTACAGTTTAACTGTCTCAGTTCAGTAAGATTTTTTAACTCTGAAAAGTTTGTTGCTGTCACTATATCTTCCTCTTTTTATTAAAAGAAATTGAATTAGTCTCATTTTAATGGAAGTTTAGAGGCAAACATTTTTATTCAGTCATCTTTAATTAGTATTCCTAGAAAAGATATGCTTAATGTAATGATTTATTCTGAAAAATTAATTTTTTTCTGTGCCAGAAACTCAAACTAAAGCACTCAAGTGAGATCAATAATGCATCTTAGAATGGTTTTGAAAATGTAGTCATTAATTTCTTACTGATTTTTAATGTTTTGGCCCTCATAACTGCTGTGTGGTAAATGTTTCTATTTGTTGGCAAAACCGTCTTGAATTGTTCGTCACCTTTCATGTGGCTATAGATGCAAACAACATGTGCAGCCCAGATGGGCTATGAAATCCAGACTCCCACTTCGTGGCACTCCTTCACAACACCACAGGCTTCCAAACACACGTCCTCAAGTCTACTTACGTCGGCTTGCATGCTGGCCGCTCTCAAGAAAGATCTCTGAGTGACTAAAGACTCCACGTCAAAAAACATTTTATATTTGGTCTCTGTTTTGTCAGGGTTTTTATATTTTATGTCCCTATAGAATATGGTGGGGGTAGGTTTAGCTTGGCCAGTAGGGTGGGGATGTGGGGGCAAAAGGATTGGCAGGGATTTTGGTCCACAGTAAGTTGTGCTGGATAGTTTTATATCAACTTGACATGCATGCACGCAAGTTGAAGACCCTAATATTAACCCATATACCTATGAACACTTGATTTTGTACAAAGAAACTAAAAATATAAAATGGAAAAAGTATCTTGAACGAATGGTGCTGGTATATCTGGATGTTGACATATAGAAGAATGCAAGTAGGTCCATATTTATCATCATGCACAAAAATCAAGTCAAGTGGATCAAAGACCTCAATATAAATCCACCCACACTGAACCTCAAAGAAGAGAAAATGGTAAGCAGTCTTGAATGCATGGGCACAGGAGACCACTTCCTAAACATAATCCTAGTAGCACAGACACTGAGAGCAACAATTAATGACTGAGACTTCCTGAAACTGAGAAGCTTCTGTAAAGCTCTTAAGGACATTATCAACAAGACAAAATGACAGCCTACAGAGTGGGAAAAGATCTTCACCAACATCTGAGAGAGAATTGTATCTCCAAAATATACAAAGAGCTCAAGAAAGTGGGCATCAAACTACCAAATAATCTAATTAAAACATTGGGTACAGATCCAAACAGAGAACTCTCAACAGAGTAATCTCAAATGGCCGAAAGACATAAGGAAATGCTCAACATCCTTAGCCATCAGAGAAATGCAAATCAAAACAACTCTGAGATTCCATCTTACACTGATCAGAGTGGCTAAGAGAAAAAGAAAAACACTGATGACAACGTGTGCTGGCGAGGCTGTGGAGTAGCAGGAACTCCGCCATTGCTGGTGGGTGTGCAAACTTGTACAGCCACTATGGAAATTAGTATGGCCATTTCTCAGAAAATTAGGTATCAATCTACCTCAAGATCCAGAGCAGGGCTGGAGAGATGGCTCAGAGGTTAAGAGCATTGCCTGCTCTTCCAAAGGTCCTGAGTTCAATTCCCAGCAACCACATGGCTCGCAACCATCTGCAATGAGGTCTGGTGCCCTCCTCTGGCCTGCAGGCATACATGCAGACAGAATATTGTATACATAATAAGTAAATAAATAAATATTTTAAAAAAAGACCCAGAGCAATATCACTTTTGGGCATATACCCAAAGAAAGCACACTCACACCACAAGTTCCTTTACTCAACTATGTTCATAGCAACATTATTCATAATAGCCAGCACCTGGAAACAACCTAAATGCCCCTCAACCGAAGAATGGATAAAGAAAATGTGCTACATTTACACAATAAATACTACTCAGCAAAAACAAACAAAACAAAAACAAAAAACCCAATGACATTTTAAAATTTGCAGGCAGCCAGGCGGTGGCGCACGCCTTTAATCCCAGCACTTGGGAGGCAGAGGCAGGCGGATCTCTGTGAGTTCGAGACCAGCCTGGTCTACAAGAGCTAGTTCCAGGGCAGGCTCCAAAACCACAGAGAAACCCTGTCTCAAAAAACCAAAAGCTAAAATAAAATAAAATAAAAATAAAATTTGCAGGCAAATGGACAGAACTAGAAAAAAACATCCTGAGTGAGGTAACCCAGACCCAGAAAGACAAATATAGCATGTACTCACTTATAAGTGGATATTAGACACAAAGGAATGGGTAACCAGCCTACAGTGCACAACCCCAGAGAATCTAGAACCCTCATCCAGAAACAGATGGAAGCAGATGCAGTGATGCACAACTGACCACTGGGCCGAGCTCTCAGAGTACAGTTGAAGAGAGGGTGGAGCAGTAATATGAACAAAGGGGTGAGGACCATGATGGGAAAATCCACAGAATCAGCTGACCCAAGCTAGTGGGAGCACACTGACTCCAGACGGACAACTGGGGAACCTTCATAGGACTCAACTAGACCCCTTCTTTGCAGGTGACAATGGTATGGCTTGGGTAGTATGTGGGACCGCTGACAGTGGGAACAGGATCTGACTCTAATGCATGAACTGACTTTGTGAAGCCCATTCTCTATGGGGAGATTTCTTGCTCAGCCTAGGCACGGGTGGGGAGGGTGGGGGAGAGGGATGCATAGTCCTGCCTCGACAAGATGAAGGGACAGACTTAGTTGACTTCCCAAGGCAGGCCTTACCCCCTCTGAGGAGCAGATGGGGGGGAGTGGGAGGAGAGGAGGGAGGGGAAACTGGGATTGGTAAGTAATAAATAAATAAAGTAAGTAAGTAAGATAAAAATACCAACAAAAAATATGGTGGAGAGTGATTTAGAGGATACTCCCAGTTGTTGACTTCCCGTCTCCTACCCCCCACATTCCATCACACAGCCACATACTTGTGAATGCATATATGTACAACACACACGTGTGTGCATGCACATACAGAAACAAAAATCTGCATAATTAAATTCTGTGATCCACCCTGCTTGTGATGCTAACCAGTCACTGGGGTCTGTCACGTACTGAAGAAAATGTCCCTTTGTTGAATACTAGTTTGTATGATAAGTACTTTGCTTTTTTGTTTTGTTTTGTTTTGTTGTTTTTCGAGACAGGGTTTCTCTGTAGTTTTGGAGCCTGTCCTGGCACTAGTACTTTGCTTTTTTAATGTATTGTTTGTCTGGAGAGTCTGTATATGGTCAAGAGTTATAAAAAGGCCGGGCGGTGGTGGCACACGCCTTTAATCCCAGCACTCGGGAGGCAGAGGCAGGCGGATCTCTGTGAGTTCGAGACCAGCCTGGTCTACAAGAGCTAGTTCCAGGACAGGCTCCAAAACCACAGAGAAACCCTGTCTCGAAAAAACAAAACAAAGAGTTATAAAAAGTTCTAACGCTTACCCTTCTACTCCTGACCTCAGCTTTGAAATTCCCTTCTCAGTATTATCCGTTGGTAACAGTTTTGGGCAATACATCCAGAGATACTAGGAGGGAACTTTAAATATACAGGTCCCACTTAGGCTTCTTCGTTATTGCTCCAATTTATCTTAACGTAAAATTTTTGCTCTTGTCTCAGAATCTGAGAGGAAACATGGAGTCCAGTATATGTATTCTCCACAATTTTTTTTTTTTTTTGGTTTTTCGAGACAGGGTTTCTCTGTGGTTTTGGAGCCTGTCCTGGAACTAGCTCTTGTAGACCAGGCTGGTCTCGAACTCATAGAGATCCGCCTGCCTCTGCCTCCCAAGTGCTGGGATTAAAGGCGTGCGCCACCACCGCCCGGCCAATTCTCCACAATTTGTTCTTGTTTATAACTGCATTTTACAGATGTTAAAACTGAACTAAAAATCTACTCAGATTGCCGCTTTTTTTTTTCTTTTTTAGGTTTTTCGAGACAGGGTTTCTCTGTGGTTTTGGAGCCTGTCCTGGAACTAGCTCTTGTAGACCAGGCTGGCCTCGAACTCACAGAGATCCTCCTGCCTCTGCCTCCCAAGTGCTGGGATTAAAGGCATGCGCCACCACCCCCGGCTTCTTCCAGAAGTCCTGAGTTCAATTCCCAGCATCCACATAGTGGTTCATAATCATCAATAATAATTTCTGGTGCCCTCTTCTGGTGAGCAGGCATATGTGCCTGCCAAACACTGTATACACAATAAATAAATCTTTGAGAAGAAGAAAACAAACAAACAAACAAACAAAAAACCTCACCAGTACAAGTAGCATCAATCAGCCCAATTTTGAGAGTCAAGGTTTATTTAAAAAGGGAGCCTTAAGGCTAGGTGTGGTGGCACAAGCCTTTGATCCCAGCAAATGGGGGGCAAAGACCACAGATCTCTGTGAGTTCAAGGCCAGACTGGTCTAAACTGAATTTTAGGGCCACCTAGGCTGCAGAATATCACTGTCTCAAAACAAAAAAACAAAACAAAACAAAAAAACCCATCAACAAAACAGTGACCTTCACATTAAGAGTTGTGAATTCCTGGGGCTAGAGAAATGGCTCAGTAATTAACACAGGCTGTTCTTTCTGAATTGCATTCCCAGCACTCACGTGGTAGCTAACAACCAATCATCTGCAACGCCAGTTCAAGGGGACCCTCTGCCATCTTCTGACTCTTGCGAGAACTACATGTGTGATACATATTTGCTGGCAAACACTCACACACATCAAATAAAAAATGAATTTCTAAAGAAAGAATTTCTAAGCCGGGCGGTGGTGCTGTATGCCTTTAATCCCAGCACTCAGGAGGCAGAGGCAGGCAGATCTCTGTGAGTTCGAGGCCAGCCTGGTCTACAAGAGCTAGTTCCAGGACAGGAACCAAAAAACCAAAAGCTACGTAGAAACCCTGTCTCTAAAAATCCAAAAAAACACTTGGGAGGCAGAGGCAGGCGGATCTCTGTGAGTTTGAGACCAGCCTGGTCTACAAGAGCTAGTTCCAGGACAGGCTCCAAAACCACAGAGAAACCCTGTCTCGAAAAACCAAAAAAAAAAAAAAAAAAAAAAAAAAAACAAAAAAAGGGAAGAGTGAGGAGTGAGCAAAGATGGCAGAATAGACTTAAGTAGAGGTGTTGGCGCTTTTAGAACGATTGTCCCTGGGGTTTGAGCATGCCCAGACATGATCTGAGATGGACCAATGAGACCCGAGTGGGCCAGGCACTGTGAAGTCCTTGAAGATTTAGCTGTGTGTGAGAGAGTGGGGAGAGGTTAATGAAATGTGGGCCAGTCTTTAATGTCATTCAAACTACACTGGTAGGAACCATTAAACATCTTCCCTCCCTCAGATGACTCAGCAGGTAAAGGTACTTGCTGACAAGACTGACAACCTACAAGTTCTGTTTTCTGACCTCTACACATCACACACACACACACACACACACACACACACACACTGAAATAATCGAATGTAATTAAAAATTTATAAATTCTATGCCAAAGAAAGAGGGCTAATGGCAGTGGGAGTGTGAGAGAAGGGGAGGGTGGCAGAGGAGTATGGGGGAATTTCCTTCAAGTACACAATGTGCTTGCACAACCTTATGTAAGTCAGTATAATAAAGATGAAGAGAGAGAAGGAGGCAGCAGCCACTCTCTTACTCTAGGACGGCAGTTCTAAACCTGCAGGTCCTGACCCTTTTAAGGGGTCGCCTAAGACCATTGGAAAACCCAGAGTTCTACGTCACAGTCCATCACAGTAGCAAAATTACCATTATGAAGTAGCAACAAGAATGATTTCGTGGTTGGGGTTACCGCACATGAGGAACTGTAGTAAAGGGTTGCAGCATTAGAAGGCTGAGAACCATTGCTCTAGCATACTGTACACTGATGGCGGGTTCTTCCCTTGACTCTGTGATGCCACTGTTTGATTGGCTTTCCTGCTGCATCTTGGCTTCTTCCCAAACATCTAGCTCTTTTCTATATCAGTCTGCCTTCCTGCAGTTATAACTCTGGGGCCTGGGAAGGCCCTTCATAAAAACCACTACAGAACAAATCATCCGACCAATAAGGCATATGCTTGTACCCTGTTTCAATCTTGTTTTTTTAACTAGTCATTTGATTTTGGACAAATTTATTGACAGGAAAACTCAGAAGACTAGTCTTTAAGAAACAAAAATTGGCTGGGTGGTAGTGGCATACACTTTTAATCCCAACCCTTAAGAGGC
The DNA here is from genome assembly GCF_950005125.1 of Chionomys nivalis. Taxonomy (NCBI): domain Eukaryota; kingdom Metazoa; phylum Chordata; class Mammalia; order Rodentia; family Cricetidae; genus Chionomys; species Chionomys nivalis. The sequence goes on from NC_080109.1 coordinate 19,768,507, forward strand.
AGAGGCAGGTGGATCTCTGTAAGTTCAAGGCCACCCTGGTCTACAGAATGAGTTCCAGGACAGGTTCCAAAGCTACACAGAAAAGACAGATGGAATCTAGGTGATATTTTGATAGGGAACCTAATGTGATCAATGTTATTTATACTAAGCAACAGATTGATTATTTATCTATTTGTTTGTTTGTTTTGTTTATTTATTTGTTTATTGGGTTTTTTTTTGAGACCAGATTTCTCTGTAGTTTTGGGACCTGTCCTGGAACTAGCTCCTGTAGACCAGGTTGGCCTCAAACTCACAGAGATCCGCATGCCTCTGACTTCCGAGTGTTGGAGTTAAAGGTGTGTGCAATCACTGCTGGATTGTTTATTTAAAATATTGGTTCTTGGGCAATTGTGTTTGCTCAGTTTGTAGGCCAAATTGATAATCTTTTCCCAGATGATCAATTGCTGTAATTTGTACAACTACATTTCTTTATTTCCCCCCAAAAAATGTAATAAAAGATCCCTTAAAGGATCCTATGTTATGGGTTCTTCCAATGGAAGAACAGAATATGTTGTTGATGGTAAAGGACATATAGTGCAAACAGATCTGGCCTCAGCTCAAATAGCTACTGTAGTATCTATTTTCAGAGAGGGCATTTAATTTGTATACCGACAGCCGGTACCTTTTTAAAGTTCTTCAGGTAATAGAAACAGTTCCATACATTAGAACTAGGAATAATCATACTAAAATGCTGTTCCAGCAAATTGGAAATGCCATTTATCAAACAAAATTGCCAAGATTGGGGGTCATATTAGAGCACATTCTAGACATCATAGCTGCTGCTGCCTGATATGGGAAGTCCTTCTGTATATGTGTTGCTTTTATTAGTTAATGAATAAAGCTGTTTTGGTCAATGGCTTAGTGGTGTAAAGCCAGGTGGGAAATCTCAACAGAGATATGGAAAGTGAGTAGATGGAGTCAAAGAGACATTATGTAGCTGCTGAAGGAGACAGATGCCAGAGAATTTTACTGCTAAACCATGAGCCTCATGGCAATACATAGATTAATAGAAATGGATTAATTTAAGATATAAGAGCTAGCTAGAAATATGCCAGAGACACTGGCCAAACAGTGTTGTAGTTAATATAGTTTCTGTGTGATTATTTTGGGTCTTGGTGGCTGGGAAATGAACAACCAGTCTCTGCCTACAAAATGGTGCCCAATGTTGAACACAAACCCATGACGCTAGGATTAAGAGTCCCATGCTCTACTGACTGAGCTATAAGAGCTGAAGTGAGATTGCTGAACCTGCATTCCTAACTTTCTATTGTCATCATGCTGTAGTCTGAGAAAGAAAGGAAGATCATAGTGATGGTTAATAATTCCCAATTTCATGATGGACCTACTGAACAAACTTCCAGAACTTAGTAAGTTCTATTTACTTTGGAGCTGGCCCAAGAGTGCTGACTGAATGTTTGGTAGCTTATCTATACTATATCTTGGGACACAAACTCATATTTTTGCCTGTATGGTTTTCAATTTGCTGTTGAAATAGAAGACCTGAGGACTGGAACCTCAGAAATTTCCCCTCTGGAAGAAAGAGACTTGTTAAGACAATGTAACACTATTATGGAAGCAAAATGTGACTGAAACCCTCTTCAGAACATGAGTAAGAATGGCATAAAAGTTTTTGCTTCTACTCAGAGACTGGGACAGCTCAAACTTACCTTTGAAAGTAAGAAGCAACAATGAGATTGGACTATAGAAAAGGAAAAAGACTCATAGTTCACCCATCATGGAAACCTTTTCTTGCCTTTTTATTAGAATGGACTTAAGAAAATTGTGATTCACTAAACTATGTGTTTATTGTTAAATTTCATATTAGAATTATAGCATTGACCTGTTAATGTTTATAACTATAAATATAATACTATAAAACTATATATATATATAACTATAAAATATTATTGATTAGAAAAAGTTTATAGCTTGCCTGAGAAAAATTGACACAATGCCATTGAGTCTTTAGATTTGATATGTTAATAAGACAAATTTAGATTTTGATGCAGTTAAAAACTGTTAAAGACATCCTGAACCAATTTTAAAAAGCCATCCCATTTTGGTCATCCTCCACTCCTTCATGAGGAGATATTATGGTTGTAGGAGAATATATATCACAAAACATTGTCTGTTTACATATTATTAGTTATCTGTGAACTCTCTCGATGAAAAGTTGGTTCAGCGGTACACAGTGCCTAACTATGCACCCTCCCTTAATCCTTTATTCACATAGTTTTGTAGTCAATGACAGGTAAGATATTTTTCCCTCCAGGGTAACCTTAAGACAGGATATACATGATGGAATGTATGTACCAATGATAGGCAACTCTGAAAAGTGGAAGAAGGCTGCCTAAGCCAGGCACAGTCATCCGTCCTATAGCAGAAGCACAGGCTTTAATAAATAAATTAAAAAGTGAGGACTATGTGGGAGCCCAGAGAAGTGGGTCAGTTCCACCCTGACTAAAGGTCAGAGAGCTCATGCCTAGTCTTACTCCTTAAGGTTATTGACAAGAGATTTAACTTAAGGTGTGCCTACTAACAGGATGTCTTGACCTAGGGTATAGTTACTTGGTGTTTTGGGTATTAAAATAGTAATCTCTTTGTTCCTTGTATCATGATAAAAAAGTTTCTTGTTTTTGTTCCCTTTTGTGGATTGGGGTATTTAAAGTTCATAAGAAATAAACACAACCACAGAGAAACTCTGTCTCGAAAAACCAAAAAAAAGAAATAAACACAAGTGCATTCAGTAATCCCTGGATCGCCCTCCCGGTACTATCCTATGTCTCTGTACTTCTTCTGTATCTCTGATTAGCTGCATAGCATTTCTAATCCACATGTCCCTACCCTGGAATATATGAATCCACTGAGGCTGGATTCAACACAACCTAGCCGCAAAACCTATAATTTGTCTTTCCTGTAAAATATGCTGGGGTAAAGTTAGTGCAGAATTTGTTGGCCAGCTAATGACTGGTCCAACTTGAGACCCACACATGGAGAGAGAAAGCCCACCCCTGACACAGCATGGATGGTCAGTAACTAGAGGCTAGACATCTCAGAGACCTAGAATAGAAGTAAACATGACTGGCAAAAAAGTCTATGAAATGATTTGTAATGATATTCTGCTATACTCATAGATAAGTAGCTAGCCCAATTGCTATCAGAGAGACTTCATCCAGAAGCTGATGGGAGCAGATGCCAATATCCACAATCAAACATTAGATGAAATTTGGGAGTTCTGCTAAAGAAATGGAGGAATCAAATCAACAAAAATAGAACTGTTTAATGGCTTTCATGGAGGATGTTTTTATTCTAAGAAAGAGATCCACCAAGGTACTGGGGTTGGTTGCTTGCCCGGTCTGCACAAAGCCCTGAATTCCATCTTCAGGACTGCGCAGATCAAGTTTGGTGACACACTATAATCCCATCACTCTGGGGGTATAAACAATAGTATCACCACAGTCTAGGACTGATGGAAAAGATAGATTTTGTTGTTGTTTTTTTTTTTTTTTTTTTTTTTTGGTTTTTCGAGACAGGGTTTCTCTGTGGTTTTTTGGAGCCTGTCCTGGAACTAGCTCTTGTAGACCAGGCTGGTCTCGAACTCACAGAGATCCGCCTGCCTCTGCCTCCCGAGTGCTGGGATTAAAGGCGTGCGCCACCACCGCCCGGCCAAGATAGATTTTGTATGAGAACATTATTCAAACATTAGGATCCAGACGCATGGCTCGTCCCTGTAAAAGTACTTACCATGAAGGACTGACAACCTGAGTCTGACCCTTGAATTCCACAGTAGAAGGAAGAGAACAGACTCATTAAAGGTGTCCTTTGATTTCTGTATGTGCATCATGGCACTTGCAACACACACAGGCACACAATTATATATATATATATATATACACACACACACACACACACATATGTATCTATACATATATATAAATGTATATACATATATGGTGTTTCATTGAGACAGGGTCTCACCATGTAGTCCTGGCTATCACTATGCAGACCACCAGGCTGCCTCTGCCCCCTGAATGCTGGAATTAAATATGCATACCATCATGCCTGGCAATAATAATAATTTTTTTTTTTTTTTTTTTTTTTTTTTTGGTTTTTTGAGACAGGGTTTCTCTGTGGTTTTGGAGTCTGTCCTGGAACTAGCTCTTGTAGACCAGGCTGGTCTCGAACTCACAGAGATCCACCTGTCTCTGCCTCCCGAGTGCTGGGATTAAAGGCGTGCGCCACCACCGCCCGGCAATAATAATTTTTTTAACTGAAAAGCAATTAGATAAGGAATCTTGTTCTTTGCTGAAAGGAATAAGATATATTTATTTATCTATCTATTTATTTACTTACTTTATTTATTTATTTTTTTGAGACAGGGTTTCTCTGTGTATCTCTGGCTGCCCTCGAACTCACTCTGTAGATCAGGCTGGCCTTGAACCCACAGAGATCCACCTGCCTCTACCTCCCTCCCTGAGTGATGGGATTAAAGACATGCACCACCAGCACCCAGCTAAAGTGTGTTTCCCTGACAGGGAATTGAACCTAGGCCATGGTGGTGAGAGCACGAAATACTAACCACTAGACCACCAGGGGCTCTGTTATATTTAATTACAAAAAGAAAGTTTTATATTGTATGAGAAAGAATCCATTTTCAATAAAAGGGGAAAAAGAAAGTTGTTTTGAATACTTGCCAGAGAAGATGATTGAAAATCTAGACATGTTATTCTCTGAAAGTCTTTATTTTTGCTGACTCAGTGTTAACTAATCAGACCGTACTTCTGACGGCAGTCTCTATCAAAGAAGAGCCTGGACTGATAATTACAGAATTTTAGATGGGCATGATGACAAGAGCCTCCAGTCCCAGCTGCGTAGGTGGCAGAGACAGGAAAGTCACGTGTCCAGGAACCAGCCTAAGTCATACGGTGATGCGCCGTCTCAAAAACAAAAGAAAATAACTTGGGGCGGGAGTCAGGAAGCAACAGGCCCAGTCCACACAGGCGATAGTTACAACTGATCCAATTAAAAAGTTCCAAGAGCCGGGCGGTGGTGGCGCACGCCTTTAATCCCAGCACTCGGGAGGCAGAGGCAGGCGGATCTCTGTGAGTTCGAGACCAGCCTGGGCTACAAGAGCTAGTTCCAGGACAGGCTCCAAAGCCACAGAGAAACCCTGTCTCGAAAACCCCTCCCCCCCCAAAAAAAAAGTTCCAAGAGAAAGAAAACTGGAAAGTCCGGGAGGCACCGCAGGATGAGAGCCCTGGTTCGCTTGCTAAGGACCTGTTGCCTGGATCTTGCCTTTCTCCTTTGTGTAAGAGGAGCGTGGGCAGTTTACCAGTTCTCACAGGCTTACCACGTGGGATTTGGCATGTGAAACTGTTTTGTGCTCTGTGCAGCATCATGCTATGATCTATTATTACCACAACAGCTGCCGTAGTAGCCGTTTTCAGTTACCAGGACTTGTTGATGTCTTCAGTTTTTTTTTGGCAAAATTAGGTCTTGCTATGGGCAAGTACTATATGATGAGCGAATCCATTTTATTATTTAATATTACTTGAAATATATATTTAAGTTGGGCGGTGGTGGCGCACGCCTTTAATCCCAGCACTTGGGAGGCAGAGGCAGGCGGATCTCTGTGAGTTCGAGACCAGCCTGGTCTACAAGAGCAGGCTCCAAAACCACAGAGAAACCCTGTCTCGAAAAACCAAAAAAAAAAAAAAATATATATATATATATATATTTAAATTGTTTTTTTAATTGATGTGTGTGTGCATGTGCTTGTGTGTGCGCGCACTCTCATGCCTTGCTGTGACATCAGAGAACCACTTGCTCCAAGCCATGAATTGAGCGTCTCTTCTTTATCAGAACTGGAACTGAGCCCAGAGCCCCACATACACCAGGCGAGCAAGTACTTCACCAGTGAACTTCATCCCTGGTCCATGGATTGACCTCTCTTGACCAGCATCCACAGTGGCCTATCCTGACCCTGGACAATGGTGTGGCGGAGCCAACGGTGGTGCTTGTATAGCTTGGCAGCTGTCAGCAGGAAAAATCGGGCCAGGGAAGAAAGGTGGCTTGAACAGCTGGTGGAACCAGACTTAGGGAAGGGAGGAGCTGAATGACATCATCCTGCGAATGTCTTATCAGGTGGTAAAACCTTCCGAGCCCAGCTTGAAAGGTGACGTCTGGCCTCCCACGCGATAGGCACTCATAAATCTGTGTATTTGTGGCTTGCTCAGGAAGCCCAGGCTTGAACTCAGCTTGAAGCCAGCTTGGCCTTAAGATGCTATCCCCCATCCCCAAAGTACTTATGGACCGGAGAGATAATCACAGCACCTGAAATTCCCCTCCAATCTCTGCAATGTCATTCTCCAATCATCCTCATAATATTATTTGTAATATAATTTGGGCTTCTCAGAGTAAATGATTCCATTTTATCATATGGCACATCTGCGCATATCTAAAAATGCAGTGAGAAACATTTATTTTTAATGTTTTAAATTTTTTTAAAACTTTTTTTTTTTTTTTTTTTTTTGGTTTTTCAAGACAGGGTTTCTCTGTGGTTTTGGAGCCTGTCCTGGAACTAGCTCTTGTAGACCAGGCTGGTCTCGAACTCACAGAGATCCGCCTGCCTCTGCCTCCCAAGTGCTGGGATTAAAGGCGTGCGCCACCACCGCCTGGCTCCTATAGTTCTTTTCCTGCGGCCCCAGCACTGCTGTGACAATAGCTAACAACAGACAGAAGGCCGTCCCATCCATACGCAACGGCAAAAGTATTTCCATCATCATCCAGCCGTTGACATATCTATTAAGAACAGCACAATGGTGCACAGCATAAGACCTGCGTCTGAAGAGTGAATCCAGAAGTGGGTGGAAGCACTAGCTTGTGCTTTGTCATATACTACAAGTGTCACATCAAGAAGCAGTTTTTATCTTGATGTCTAGATAAAAGTCAATCTCACTTCGCAGTTTTCTGGACTTATTTATTTTAAAATCAGAGCCTTTACCTACTGGTCATTTTCTGCTTGTACTGCTTCGGTGGTTAATGATGACCCAACCATGGCTCTTGAGAACTTTTTCTATACTGGTTCAGCAAGTATAGGCAGGTTCTGCTTTCTGGGCCATCGTCCTTTAACAACACAACCACCGCGTCATTTTCTAACAGTTCCCCTACACTGGAATCAGCCATTCAAATCCAGTCGGTTACCCAGTGGGTAGGTAGGGCTGAGACTTTCTGGGGGTACAAATGGCAGATGAATGGTTGGGACAACAAGCCACTGGAGTCTAGCAGTAACATACACTAAACGCTGCTGCTCAAAATACTTTGTTGGGCATGGGAAAAACAAAAAGAAAACAGTCTTTTTTGACTTGTTCTTAAAGAGCTGCCAAAACTGTTTAGGAGTCAACTAGGTGTGTTGTGATCAAACTGTAGTAACTAGTGGAAGGACGTCCTTCACACTATTAGAATACAGGGATGGGTCTTGATTCTTTTGTTTGTTTGTCTTATTTCTGTTGCTGTTGTTCGTTTTGTTTGTTTTTTGAGATAGGGTTTCCTTGTAGGGCTCTGGCTCCACGGACCAAGTTGGCCTTGAACTCACAGAGTTTCACCTTCTTCTGTCCGAGTAAAGGCTTGTTCCACCACCGCCCAGCAAGGGATGAGTCTTGAAAGCAGAATGGGAAAGATCTTGGTAGAATAATTTTGCATTCAACGAGGAATGTTGCCTGCTCAGGGGATGCCATAGAAAATGTGTGATGCTTCTAGCTCCCCGGATATTTGCAACTCAGTTGGGGAGGCAGAAGATAATGATGTTAAGGCTGAGATATAATATAAAGTATTGTTCTCTCTAATTAGATGGGACTGAAAAGGATAAAATGAAAAACATGGAAATTTAGGGGAAAGAAGAAAAAGTCCAATGCAAAGATGACAATAGAATTTAGACGGCAGTGTTGAGTTGGGTTTAAACATGGGAATAAGGGCTGGAGAGATGATTGAACAGTTAAAAGACTGGTTGCTCTTTCCAGAGGACCCTGCTTTGATTCCTAGCACCGACATGGCAGCTTCCACCCTCTCTAACTCCGGTTCCAGGGACTCTGACTCCTGACCTCCTTGAGTACCAGGCATGCATATGGTGCATAGACAAACATGAAGGCAAAATACTTCGACCCCTCTTACTTCCTATACATTCAAAGCAGTATAGAGGGAATATTCACGGATCAGCCCTTTTGGAATAAGATAAAAGCTCACTGGACTCTGTGAAAAGCAAGGTCAAAAAGTCTATGAAGATGGCGATTTGTTGAGAGACCTAGGGTGCCAGATTAATAGCTTTGACCTTTATTCCTTCCTTCAGGCAGTTGTTAAAAAGTTTCAGTGCCAGGGAATGACATCATGAAAACAGGAGGCCAGAGGAACCAGTTAGGAGGCTACTGGGAACATTTTTGAGATAAGGTCTTGTTGTGGAAGTGTGAAAGGAAGGAGGGATCTGAGCAAACCAGAAGAAAAGATCAATAGCATTTACCTCTGACTGGATGTGGTGAACAGTGGGACTGGGGTAGGATGGCCCAAGAACAGCTTTACGAGGAATTGTGTTGGGGGAGGGTTTGGCGACTTCTGGTGGAGAGTAGAGAGCCAGATTTACATATCAGCGGGAGTGTACTCAGTTGATTACCTTAAAAAAACTGTGGAGTTTCTCCGGAACTCGGGCAGAAGGCATCATAGTGATTTCATATGGCATTACTAGGCAGCAATGCCCTGCTCACACTGGATGCCCAAGGGGAACCAGGGCAAAGAGCAACTGTTCGTGACTGACCCATGTACTTTTGGTTTTGCTTGTTTAACTTCATGCTTTCATTGTATGTATTTGGACAAAATACTTTAAAACCGATTGGGCCGGTTTTCTTACCTATAAAATGAGAATTTATTACACATTGGCTCTTGTTTATGAGATTTAAATCAATGCCATTATTCAAGGTTTGTGTTACCTTTTCTTGCCACTTTGCCTGGAGGTCTAGTTTGCTCCTATGCCCAGTGTCCAGCCCCCAAACTGAACAAACAATTTTCACTTTATCTTTAGAATATGCATTCTGCATATAAGCTCTAACTTTCAAGGCAGAGAAATTCATTTTATTGCATACAGTTCTGCACCCTGGTCTTGCTCTGGCTTTGTTGACTTTACTGGAGCTTACTAATGTGTCTGTGCTCCGTGAGCGAGCTGGCAGGAGCCTGGAGTCAGCTTTAAGTTTCAACTTTTCTCTCTTTCTCTCTCTCACACATGATATTTATTTTTTATGTGTGTGAACAATTGCCTGTATGCATCTTTGTGTACTGCATGCATGCCTCTTGTCCACAGAGGCCAGAGGAGAGCGTCAGATTCTGAAATAGCGTTATAGATGGTTGTGAACTGCCGCGAAAGTGCTGGGAACTGAACCAAGGTCCTCTATAAGAGTGGCAAGCGCCCCCAGCTGCGGAACTATCTCTTTAGCCCCTACTATTATTTTTAGACAAAGTCTTGGCAAGTTTCCTAGGCTCATATGGACCTTGCTCTGTAGCCTAGGAAGGCCCTGATTTTGCAAACCTCCTCCTTCAGTCTCTGATTAGCTGGGATTAGAAACTTGCTTTAGTGGGCCCTGCTGCCAATAGACCTTCTTCCCTTGAGGCTCAAATCTGTTGAAGGTTTCAAAGTACCCACCTGCCTAGGGGAAGGTTTTGGTTGGGAGGCCCTGGGGTAGCTTTACTCTACAGTCTCCTTGTTAAGTTAAAGCTGTGGCCCTACCATATTTAAGTAGACAGGATTACATAAAGGGACATTGGCTTGAACAGATACAACTTTAGTAAATGAGTGATGTATGAGTTAGGGAGGTTAAATTACTTGCCCTTTGTAGAAGGTGGAGCTAACTGCTTCAAAGCATGCCTCCTCCTCCTCCTTCTTCTCTTTTTTATTAAGGAGAGAGAGCAAAAATAGTATACCACTACCACAAATCCTGCAGCTGAGTTTCTCACATTTGGGAAATCGCAGAGGGCAGCACATCCAGAATGCAACGGCTAAGCCTCGTTCTGATCATGGAACCTCCCCTGCCTGGTAAATAGCAAAGCTTGTGTTCTAACAATGGGTCAAGAGACAACATTTGGTTTTTTTTTTTTTTTTTTTTGCTTTTTCAAGACATGGTTTCTCTGTAGTTTTGGAGCCTGTCCTGGAACTAGTTCTTGCAGACCAGGTTGGTCTCGAACTCACAGAGATCCGCCTGCCTCTGCCTCCCAAGTGCTGGGATTAAAGGCGTGCGCCACCACCGCCCGGCTTTTTTTTTTTTTTTTTTTGCTAAGAGACAACATTTGTTAATTGCCTTCATTTAAAATTTTGCTTCTATTGTTGTTTGAGACTGTCTCATTCTGTAACCCAGACTAGTATAGGCGTTTTGACAATCTGATGCCTCAGCCTCCCAAGTGCTAGGATTGGAGGAGTGAGTCACTGTTCCTGTGGGATCACTTTTATTTTTAGGCAGAGTTTCGTGTAGTTTCAGGACACAGTTGAAGATGACCTTTGACTTCTGACTTTCCTGCCTCCATCTCCCCAGTCCTAGCACGTTGGATGTATTCCGTCTAACGATTTGTAGTCCATTATCTAGCTAGGGAAGTCAGAGCAGGAACTCAAGGCAAGAACCTGGAGGCAGGAACTGATAGAGAGACCCTGGAGGAATGCTGCTTATTGGCTTACTCCTCACGCTGTGCTTAGCTTGGAGTCTTATAGCACTCAGGATCACCAGTCTGGCGGTGGCACTGCCTGCAATGAGATGGACCCAGACCAAGCATCAAAAAAGAAAACGCGCCGGGCGGTGGTGGCGCACGCCTTTAATCCCAGCACTCGGGAGGCAGAGGCAGGCGGATCTCTGTAAGTTCGAGGCCATCCTGGTCTACAAAGGGAGTTCCAGGAAAGGCTCCAAAGCTACAGAGAAACCCTGTCTCGAAAAAAAAAAAACCAAAAAAAAAAAAAAAAAAAAAAAAAAAAAAGAAAACGCATTGCAGTCCTGACTTCAGGCCAATCTGGTGGGGGGCATTTTCTCAATCAAGGTTCCAGTTTCCAAAATAACTCTAGATTGTTTCAAGTTAAATCAAACAAACAAACAACTAGCCAGCACAATGACAACACCATTTTGCTACCCTTTATGTATGGGCAGTACCTGGACCTGATAGCTGTCATTTAAGCTATTATTGTTGGAAGGGTTGGGATAATAGCAAATCTTATTAAATCATCTATCAGGAACCTTCCTGGAGGGACTGAAAAGATGGCCCAGTGGTTAAGAGTCTTGTGTGCTCTTTCAGAGGACCCAGGCTCAAGTCCCAGCACCCACACGGCAGCTCACAACTGTCTGTAATTCCAGTTCCAAGGGATTCAAAATATCAACGCACATAAAAAAATTAAAAAAAAAAAAAGAACCTTCCTGGAATGGGACTGGCCTCAAGCACCATCCCATCAGCCCTGCAGCTTCCGAGTTAGTAACCTTCCCATCCCAGGTACTTCCTCTAGCTCCACGGTTAATTCCTTCCCTTTTGCAGAGACTATGCTTCTGATGGAGTGAGCCTCAGAGGCTTTCCCCCTTCCTACCAGTCCTATAAGTAGAGAGAGGAGCCGGGCGGTGGTGGCGCACGCCTTTAATCCCAGCACTCGGGAGGCAGAAGCAGGCGGATCTCTGTGAGTTCAAGGCCAGCCTGGTCTACAAGAGCTAGTTCCAGGACAGGCACCAAAAACTACAGAGAAACCCTGTCTCGAAAAAAAAAAAAAAAGTAGAGAGAGGACTTGGTGTATGGAGAGCAACGGTTTTGGGTGCATGCAAGCAGCTAATGCTTCTTCTTTCGGGAGCCTATCCAGAAGCTTCTTAAACTCCGGTGATGATCTCATATGGGCTGTGTAATTTCTTGTGGAGCAGGGGGTCACGAACAATTTGGTAACTGTGAAAGGGTTCTGATGCCAGGTGGTGGCCAATGTGGCCAATGCCTTTAAATCCAGCCATTGGGAATCAGAATAAGGCAGATCACTGAGTTCGAGGCCAGCCTGCCAGGACAGCCAGGGCTATACAGAGAACCCCCCCCCCCACCAAAAAAAAAAAAAAAAACTAAGTTAAAAAATGTTTCTGGATATATACACACACAAGACCAAAAATTAATCCAAAATTAAACATCACAAATCTGAATCGTGTTTCTGGTAGCACTTGCCTGTATGGCATCTTGCAACTTCACTGTGCTCTTGGTTTTGAACACACAGCATGCATACTTTGCTCTGTGCACACTGGCACAGCACACAGCACTGAGGAACACTGCTTGAAACACTACCGCTCAGATTTGCACTGCAGTTTTCTTTCTGGGCACACGATGTTCTGCTTCTACAGAAACACAATGATTTAATTATGGAAAACACAAACAATGTTTTTTAACCATCATTCCTCAGTATGCATCATATTAGCATATCTTTGGGTTATAGGGTGTTAGAATGTTTGGTGTTAAAACTTGACTGTTTGAGTTGCTGACTTGAGTTTCATAAGAAGAAATCATTAAATGAAATTTTCTCTTGGAACTAAGACAGAACTCCCAACAGTTTCTGAAAAGGCCCTAAACATACTTCTGCCACTTTGTACTACATCAGGCTCAGGACCAGCTACTGTAAAATAAAAATAGTGAAAAATACCCAAGATGTCCTTGTCCTGCGACATCAAACTGTTTAGTTCTTTATACAGAAACAATCGTATTCATCATCTTACTAACAGGGGAAGATCCGAGGCAAGTGTTCTGCCGCTGAACTACAGTTGCAGTCCAAAGCATAGTTCATTGTCTTGAATGAACAGCAAGATTCTATATATACCCAGGAATTGTTTTAAAATCTTTATGATTATCAAGAAATGCTTTGTACACATTTTATACATCTATATAGGCAGGGCTCAGGTAAACATTTTTTTCAGGCAAAAAGAGGCCATGATTGGGAAAATTCAAGAGGTCTTGATACAGGGCTACCCTCTTTTTGCCCAGTCTTTGAGGGGCCCAGAGTCACAGCTCAAGTATAGATAACTTGGCATGTAGCTCACTTTGAGATAGGATACAGTTATTCAAGAAGTGGACTAAAATTTTTTAAAAATATTTTTTTATTGTGTTGGGGAGGGGCTCATGTGGAAGCCAGAGGACATCTTAAGGAAGTTGGTTCTCTTCTTCCTCAGTGTGTGGTGTGGACAACGAACTCAGGTCCTCAGGATTGCCCTTGGGGCCTTTACCAGCTGGCCCACCGTGCTGTGCACTCTTCTATCTTTTAAAGAAAAATTAAGGAGTGGCCTTGCCTTTGTCCCTTCAACTTCACAGGCCTCTTCATTTTTCTATAACACTGTTCGCCAGCTGTGGATTCAACTTTTACTTTATTTTGGTCTTTAACAAAGTAAAGCACAAAACCTGAATTTAATATAATTCTGTTGACAAACTTGCACCCAGCCCAGGCTAAGCAAAGAGCTTTACATGTATTGCCTCTTTTAGCTTATCTAGTAAACGTCTATTAGAATCTGCGGGTCCGGTAGGGGCTTACTGGAATTTGACTTAATGCGGCCACCCTTTCTTGGAGAGAGGCCTAAGGAGAGAAGGAATAGAGTTGAGCAGCTGGCAATGGGAAGGGCAAAGCCGCCTCCCTCTTCCCGGCAGCTGTCGTACCAGGCCTGACCTCCTTTCCCCCAAAGGCAGGCAGGGGTCTCCACCTCTGGCCCGGGTCCAGTCGGTGGGAGGACGGGTGGCTTTTTCCGGGTCACTGGCACACCCTCTCTCTCCTTGCCACCTGCCCCGGTTCCATCCCAGTTCCAGGCTCCCTGGAGGGACTCAGGGACATTCCAATCCTCCCACCACCCTCTCAGACGCCGCGGGAGGAGGGAAGGGGGCGCAATTGCTTGGTCCTTCTAGAACCCAGGTTTGTCTCGGTCTATTTTTTTTTCTTCCAACCCCTAGTATCCCGATTCACCCCGCAGAGGAAACTAACGATTGATGAAAGGCTTGAAGGTTGGTAGTTTACAACCGACTTTTTGGCGAAGACGCATCTTCAGCAACAACGGCGCTTTTGGGACACCGTCTGCGCTTTTGCAGACAATTGAAAGCCAAACCGCCAAGTTGCCTCCTCACCAGACCAAATATGGTCACAAGCGCTAAGCAGCCTTCCGTGGAAAGTTTGGCCTCGCGGGTGTCTCCCTGCGCCAGGGTGCGCCCCGGCCCGACCTCTGGCAGCTCCGCGCCCCGTGCCGCGAGCCGGGGGCGGGGGCGCAGCGTCCTGGACCGACCCTTTCTGGGCCCTGACCCCTCAACAGCCTACCCTCCGTTATTCTCAGGCTTGGATTTTGTCCATAACCCCTTGATTTAACAGGCTTGAGCCATTTTCTCTTTGATCCCGCCCCAAGTCAGTGGTAAACTCAAAGGAATGCAGATAGAGCGCTCGGCGGGAGAGGTCGGCGCGGCGAGGCGGGGGCACGGTCTCTCTCGAGCCGCCAAGTGCCCAGCCCACCCCCGCCAGCCGGGCTGGGGTGGGAGGAGGAGGAAGAGGAGGGGCGTGGGGCAGGCTGGCTCCGGCCAGGAGGTCATGCATAATTCAACAGCTCCACTTTCGGCCCGCCTCTTTCCTAGGGGTGGGAGTTTGCTGCAAACTTTGTTTATGGGACAGTTCGGGAGCCTTGGCGGCCGCGCTCGTCTGTGTCTTCTCTGTCGCCTCCTCGCGTAGTGCGAGCGCTCGGGGCCGGCTCCGGGGATGTAAGAGTCCAAACCTTCGGCTGCTGGGAATCCGCTCAGGATCTGCCAGCCGGGGCCGAGTTCCAGCTTGCTAGTTCGGGAGGCTCCCAGGCTCGGCTTCCCCGCGTGCCCAGGTAGCGCCCTCCGCGTCTCGCACCCCCTCGGGAGCCCGGCTCTTCGGCTTCCGCGGTCCCGGCGCCTGGGGTCGGTGGTGGGTGTGTTGCTCAGGGGGGCTGCGACCCGGCCTGATGCAGGCACCCCCACCTCCCCCTACCGCTGCCTGCTCAGGGGAGCTTCTTGGCTGCCGGAAAAGTTGCATAATCTCGGAGGCCGGGGGCCCCCTCCCCCACCGCTGGTCCCTCGACCCGTACCTAACTGTCTCTGAGTTCTCTCTGTCCTTCCCCGGGACCCCCCTCCTCTGATTCGAACTAAAAGCCTGAACTGATTTTCCTTTTCCCTTGCAGAAAGATGAATCCGTCCTCGGTGCCCCCTGCGCTCCCGCCGCCAGGGCAGCAAGTTATCCACGTCACGCAGGACCTCGACACGGACCTCGAAGCCCTTTTCAACTCTGTCATGAACCCCAAGCCCAGCTCTTGGCGGAAAAAGATCCTGCCGGAATCCTTCTTCAAGGAGCCCGATTCTGGTTCGCACTCGCGCCAGTCCAGCACCGACTCATCGGGCGGCCACCCCGGGCCTCGTCTGGCTGGCGGCGCGCAGCACGTCCGCTCGCACTCGTCGCCCGCATCCCTGCAGCTAGGCACTGGTGCGGGCGCCGCTGGAGGCCCTGCACAGCAGCACGCGCATCTCCGTCAGCAGTCCTATGACGTGACCGACGAGCTGCCACTGCCCCCCGGGTGGGAGATGACCTTCACCGCCACTGGCCAGAGATACTTTCTCAAGTAAGTCAGCCGCCGCCAAGAGGGGCACAGTTGTGATGCCCAGGGCGCTATCGCGTTCGTGATGCGTGTGTGCGCCTGTGTGTGTGTGTGTGTGTGTGTGTTGGAGAGACAGAGAGCCTGATTGTGACTCTTCCAAGTTTCTTAGGAGATCTGCAAAGTTGGAAAAGTAGGGAGTGAGCCCCCGGGAGTTGAACTTGACTAAAAGCAGTTTTCGTGATTTTAGGCCCTTAGCTCCCGACCTCAGAGCTTGGTCTATTAGCATAAGATAACAGGAACGTTGGGAGACCTTGGAAGAGGAGGATCTACCAGTGAGTAGGTGGCCAGAATTCTTCAACCACTCAGGAAAAGCAAGCCGGAAAAGATCACAGCGCCTAGTGGGTTTACCTCTCCCAGCTGGTGATGTAATGGCCACACAGCACAGTGATGTAATTACCAACTGCATTGTAAAGTAGTTATGGGTTGGACCAACAAATTGTGTGGAAATTGGGTCAGGAGTCTTATGATGTTGCACTTGGTAACCTGGAATACCATCCCATCAGGAATGTGCATTGTCATCCTTCATGTCACATTGGTCCAGCTTTTGGATGTACATTAGATTCAGTTTTTGCATATAGGTTGTAGAGAAAAAAGTGTATTTTCAAATGCTAGGAGAGATTTGCATTTCTGAGGAAAAAACAAGCTGGAGCTTGAGTGGTTCTCAGAACCAGTGAGGTCATAGGGTTCAGGCTAGCAGAGGCGTTGATGGAAGTTGTGGCTGGACCACTTGGTGTGGAATCACTTCTGCTTGAAAATGCCAGAGAACTCATGGTTTAAAGTTCTTCTTCGAGCCCTGTTTCTTTGTTGAAGTAGCCTTATTTCAAAGGTTCAAATGTAAGACAACTCGTACTATTTTCAAAGTTTAACCAAACTCTTCTTTGGTGTTCATCTCTGATACTTTGATTTGAGGCCCTAAGAATGAGCATGTGGTGGAAAATGTGGTTTATTATGCACAGATCTGAGACTTATTTATTCCTTCCCCATCCCAAAGCTATTGACATCGTGTGCATATTCAGATTTGTTTTGCTGGCAGGTGGTGGCACACGCCTTTAATCCCAGCACCCAGAAGGCAGAGTCAGGCAGATCCAGGTCTTGGAGAATTTGGAGGCCAGGACAGCCAGATCCAGGAAAAATGTGTCCAATAACAGAAACAACAGCAGCAAAAGTTTTATTTTATTTGTATGTGTGTGTGCCTGGGTTATAGTGTATGTATCACATACATGGAGTGCCAGAAGAGGATGTCTAATTTCCAGGAACTGGCAGTGTGAGCTGCAGCTCCCTCCCCTAATTTGGGAT
Organism: Chionomys nivalis; assembly: GCF_950005125.1. Taxonomy (NCBI): domain Eukaryota; kingdom Metazoa; phylum Chordata; class Mammalia; order Rodentia; family Cricetidae; genus Chionomys; species Chionomys nivalis. The sequence continues at coordinate 19,785,504 of NC_080109.1, forward strand.
TAGGGTGCTAGGAACTGAACCCCAGTCCTCTGCAAGAGCATTAAGTGATCTTAACCACTGAGCCATCTCTCCAGCCTCTTGGGAATACTTTTTATTGTTTTTATCTTTGTTTTGGGGGTTGGTGTGATGCTGACATCCTGAAGCCAGCTCAGTGGCCTTTTATCCCAGTTCGTGCCTGGATTATTGAGCCATGGTGTAGACATGTGCTCAGTGCTTTGATCTCTAAATAGTGGTAGAAGTCAGGTATGTGATGTAATAACATAGCATTTTTCTAAGTTTACAAAGGAAGATATCATTGTTCACAATATTGTGTATTAAGTTCACTTAGGTAAATGCAGCTGTATTCATGATATAAAAACCAAATTTCACCATGACTTTTACTAACATGGACTTTGCAATAAATATAAGTAGAGTCTCAATAATTTTAGATTGTTCTTTTTGGTCTCAGATGACTTTTAAACTGCTCATGAATGCACCCGTAAATATAATTATTGAATTAGGAAATAAGTGCTGGGATTGCCTAATGTCTGTGGGATCATAGACAAAAATGACCTCTAAGTAAAAACAAATTCTTTCCTACATGTCTTCTTAATGGTTAAATTTGCTCAGATGTGTTTGTGATTTAGAGCAAAAATAGAAGTTAGCCTTGGGTGTAGAAAAAGTTGCTGTGACCAGTTCTGTCTGCCCATGCAGCTACAGGTGCTCCTCCAGCTAGACCAGAGTGCTTCATCGTTTCATTTTGAATCGTCAGTGGAGTGTAAACAGGGGGGTTGGCCTGACCTGATGCCATCCCTGGAAATTTCTTAGCTAAGTAATTTAGAGGATTTAAGGGATTATGTTTTTTGTGAATATTGTCTTGTAGAATAAGCGATCTGCCAAGAATTCTCGATGTCTCTGAGAGCTTTGCTTGACCTTTGAGTAAGGTAAATGTTCTGTGTCACATTTTGTTGTTACCCAGCCTTAAGGAAAACGGTAGCTGTCGACGCTGGTTGAATTCTCTTGAACCCTTGTTCCTCAGCTTTATCATCTGTAAGTGGGGTTAGCTGAGGAGTCCTATTCGTGACTATGGGGAGCCGAAGGCTTTATCGATCCTTTGGTACTTTATCTAAGTACCAAAGGAACTTAGAATTGACAAGGATCAGTTTGGTGTTGTATGTTTTTTGGCAGAAGTGGTATTATTTGACAGTGGACTCTGACAGACGTGGACTCTGTCTATTTTGAAGCAGGTGTTCTTTGTCCTTTCAACCTTCCCCACTTTTACCTATGTCACTAACACACCTGAACAATGGGTTTGTGGGGAATGGAGCCTAGACCTCTAAGAGGCTTTTAGCCATCTTTTGTCATTAGTCCTAGGTGTATGATGTCATCACTTTCTACTTTTTCTTTTAAAGCTTTCTTTTATTTATTATTTATTTATTATGTATACAACATTCTGCCTCGATGTATGCCCGCACGCCAGAGGAGGGCATCAGATCTCAGTACAGACAGATGGTTGTGAGCCACCATGTGGTTGCTGGGAATTGAACTGGAAGAGCAGCCAGTGCTCTTAACCTCTGAGCCATCTCTCCAGCCCCCACTTTCTGCCTTTTTTTTTTTTTTTTTTTTGTAGGGCAAGGTCTCACCCTGTAGCCCTGGCTGGCTTCCAACTCACAGGTTTGCTTTCCTGTGTCTCTGAGTGCTGGAATTAAAGAAAGCCTTTTCTATTTCTTCTTCTTTTTTTTTTTTTTTTGGTTTTTCGAGACAGGGTTTCTCTGTGGTATTGGAGCCTGTCCTGGAACTAGCTCTTGTAGACCAGGCTGGTCTCGAACTCACAGAGATCCGCCTGCTCTATTTCTTCTTAAAGGTGACTGTTTGAGTATTCACACATTTGCTCTGCTGTGGCAACCTTTAAGGTACTGGATAGAGAGGCAAAGCTGAGGCCCGGTGGTTCCTCTGATGCCTCTGAGTCCACCCAAGTGCAGCCTGGCTCATTGGGACTGAACCCACCAAGGGCTATTTTTTTTTTTAACTTATTTTCTGAGTGCCAGAGAAGCTTAGAGTTTTCAGATTCAGTTGTGGTCAGTCCAGCCTACTATGCTGGGAAACCCAGAGCTCCTGGGAGGACAGCAAGCACTCTTAAAGACTGAGACATCTCTTTAGCTCCCCTACTGAGGTTATCATTTATTTTTAAATTTCTGATTATAATGAAATACATGGTTTTTGTGCATGAACCATAAAATAAAATTATTATTATTGTTGTTATTTATTTATTTTGCTTTTTGAGACAGGGTTTCTCTGTGGCTTTGGAGCCTGTCCTGGAACTAGCTCTTGTAGCCCAGGCTGGCCTCGAACTCACAGAGATCCACCTGTCTCTCCCTCCCAAGTGCTGGGATTAAAGGCGTGCGCCACCATTGCCTGGCAAAATAGAATTATTAAAGAAAATGATGGCCTTCAGTCAACTTTTTCATTCTTTAGTCTAGAAATGTTCTTGTAGAGAAGAAATAACAGTTCTGCTAGAAAAAAACTTTCCCCTGCTCTTACATGCAATGACATTGACCATTATTAATAATCTTTAAAAATAGTTGTATTTTACTTTTTTTTTTTTTTTTTTTGGTTTTTCGAGACAGGGTTTCTCTGTGGTTTTGGAGCCTGTCCTGGAACTAGCTCTTGTAGACCAGGCTGGTCTCGAACTCACAGAGATCCGCCTGCCTCTGCCTCCCGAGTGCTGGGATTAAAGGCGTGAGCCACCACCGCCTGGCTGTATTTTCCTTTTTTTTAAAGACTGGGTCACATGGTGTAGCTGTGGCTGGCCTGGAACTCCTGTTTGTCACTGCCTCCTAAGTGCTGGAATTAAAGTCGTGGTTACCACACCCTGCTGTTCTGCCTTTTCTGAAATTTATGTTTGTGTGTGTGTGTTGTGTGTGTGTGTATAAATATATATATATATATATATATATATACACACACACATATATAATTTATTTATCTATTGGTTTTTCAAGACAGTGTTTCTCTGTGTAGCTCTGGCTGTCCTGAAACTCACTCTGTAGACCAGGTTGGTCTTGAACTCATGAAATATATTTTTTAAATCAAGCATCTTCACGTTGGTAACAGATCTAGTATTATAGATGTCTTTGGTTGAACAACAGTGGTTTCCTTCAATCCTCAGTACTCATAGATAAGAACTTTAAACTTTTAAAAATTGCATCTATATTTAGCTTAGGTTTTCCATATAACCCTCAACGATCCCCTGATAAGATAGGGGGAGCCTAGTTCCTACACTACTAGTTTTTTGTTTATTTTTGTTTGAGTTTGTTGTTTGCATGTTACTTGCCTGCTAGTCATCTTTGTTATTGCTTTGCTTTTTTCTCAACTTTTTATTATTTATTTATTTATTTAAAGTCAGGGTCTTGTGTGTTCCAAGCTGTTTTTTTTTTTTGTTTTTTTTTTTTTTGGTTTTTCGAGACGGTTTCTCTGTGGCTTTTGAGCCTGTACTGGAACTAGCTCTGTAAACCAGGCTGGTCTCGAACTCACAGAGATCCACCTGCCTCTGCCTCCCGAGTGCTGGGATTAAAGGCGTGTGCCACCACCGCCCGGCTCCAAGCTGTTTTTAAAGGCCGTGAATTCCCTTGAACTAGTGATTGGTATCCCAGCTTTTCCTCCCCGAGTGCTGCTGGGACTTCAGGCACGTGCGATCTACCATGCTTAGTGCATATTCTTGAAGCCATGGTTTCCACTCATGGTAGGCAAGCACTCTGTCAGCTGTATTGTAAAACCAGGCATTTTGTCACTTTTGGTAGTGTCCCATTCCGTAAGTCAGTGGCATCTGGCCAGCTGCTGGGTCTTACAGGTTGCCGCCCACATTACCAGAGCCAGGAACCTCTAACCCGAATTTGTGCTTTGTCTAAATGTTGAGACAGGATCCCACTATATAGCCCTGATGGTCCTGGAACTTTTTCTTTAGACAGGCTAGACTTGAACTCACAGAACTCTACCTGTCTCTGTCTCCTTACTGCTAGGAGTAAAGCAATTTACCATTAATCTCAAATTCTTTCATTCATTGTTCCTATTTCTTTAAATTTATTGTATGTGTTTGTGTGACTGCTGTGTGTGCTGGTTCTCAGGGCAGACAGAGCAGGGTGTCAGGTTCCTTGGGTGTCAGGTGTATTGAGTTAGAGCAGTTGTGAGCTCTGAGAGATGGGAACTGAACTTGGGCCGTCTGGAGGAGCAACACGTGCTCTTACCCACCGAGCAATTTCTGCAGCCCTTCCTAATTCTTAGAGTTGGAAATCCACAGTCAACATCTCTATGGTTTTAATTCTATAAAACGACTCATTTCCTAATATATTAGTCAGAATTGGATTTGATATATTTATTGGTTTGGGTTTTTGAGACAGGGTCTCTCACTATGCAGCTTTTGCTAGCTGAGAACATAGCCATGTAGTAGACCAGGCTGGCTTTGAACTCAGGGATCCACCTGTTTCTGACCCTGAGAACTGAGACTGGAAAGGTGTTCACCATTTTGCGGAACAGATTGAATTTTAGCTTTGCACTTGTGTCTGACATTATAAACCCTTAACCAAACAAGAGGGAATATATCCGACCCACAATGAAATGGATTTTTTCTTGCTCTTCATTGATTAAATTTACACCCCCTTTCCTTCATATTTTGACCATGATTTTTTTTGAAATATGGTCTCATTCTGTAGTTCAGGTTGGCCTCAGATCCATCGTGATATTCCCATTCAGTCCCTGAGAACTTGGATTATAACTTCTGGGATTCTGTCCATGAGTCTCTTTCTTCCTAAGGGAATACTTTTTATTTCCTATTCAATTACTATATATTAATTCTATGTAAGAATGTTTTTATTGTGACATTTTCATACTTGACTGTCATGTACTGTGGTCATATGTACCCCCCCCCATTGCCTCTCCTGACTTCAATTCCCCTGATCCTCTTTCTCTTCCCCTGTCAATCTCTCATCCACTTTCATGTCTTTTTCATTTTGAGACCCAGTGAATTTAATTGGGATGGTTTACATGGGAAGGGGCTATTTATAGGGTAGGAAGACCTTCCTAGTCTTGATGTCACTGAAGGAAATGGCTCTCCCTCCCCAGCAACCAGTAGGATTCCCTCAGGGAGAGACTGGCCCTCAGGAGCTCCACCCTCTAGCAACTGGTGGCTTCCTTTAAATATTCAGGGAAGGTGGACCATGATTTTCTTTTTCTTTCTTTTTTTTTTTTTTTTTTTTTTTGCTTTTTCGAGACAGGGTTTCTCTGTGGCATTGGAACCTGTCCTGGAACTAGCTCTGTAGACCAGGCTGGTCTCGAACTCACAGAGATCCACCTGCCTCTGCCTCCCAAGAGCTGGGATTAAAGGCGTGCACCACCATCGCCCGGCTGGACCATGATTTTCCAAAATAATTTTTGTCTAGTGTATCTAAGTAACTTTTAATGTGTTTATGTATTTTTTGCCCTTATGGTCTAGGACATATTCTGTGTTTTGTCCAGTCCTTCTGGGCTCTTCCGCTGTTCTATATAATCAGTGTATTGTGTCAAGTTTGAATCCATGTGTGATGAGGTCTCACAGGCTTCAGATAGAGAAGTCCTTAGAGATCCTGTGACAGACAGGAAGGGGAACAGTCAGAAAGGCGGGAGGACAAAAGATGCCTGAAAGCCAGGAAAGAGTGTGTCAAGGAGGAATGGTTAGCACCGCGAACCTAGATAGGTTCAGGGAACCGAGTCCACTCTTTCGTGGACTGGACTGTGGCAAAGACTGGGGCTGAGGTACTAGATCCCCTCAGGATCCACTTCCTTTCTGTCCTTCATTAGAAAAGATCAGGCTTCTAAGAGATAAGAAGCAAACATGACAAAATAAAATATAGTAGGACGAAGCAAAAACTGTCATATCAAAATTGGTCATGGCAACTGGAGGAAGTGGCAAGGGTCCCAAGAGCAGGCCCAAGAGTCAGAGACGCACTCAGCGTCACAGTCAGGAGTTCCATAAAAATACTAAGCTAACGGCTATAATACATACACAGAGACCTGGTGCAGACCCGTGTAGGCCCTGTGCTTGTTGCTTCAGTCTCTGTAAGCTCAGACTTTCACATATTGTCTGGCTGTGGGTTTCTGCATCTGTTCCCATCTGGAGGAAGCCTCTCTGATGATGACTGGATAAGAATGATATGGGTATAGCAGAAAATCATTAGGAATCATTTTATTGATTTTTTTTTTTTTAAGACCTGTAGGTTTGGTTTTGCCCTAGGTCTCTGGGCTAGTCTCTGGTTCTTGGTTACCCAAGCAGTGTTGTGTATGGGTGTCTTCTGGGGGAGGGGGTATTAAATCAAATTGGACATTGCTTGACTCCTCCCACCAGTCCTGTGCCACCGTCACCCTAGCATATTTTGCAGGCAGGACATACTGTAGGTCGAAAGTTTTGTGGCTGCGTTGATGTTCGCATTTCTCTCTTGGCAGCTTGCAGAGTACCTTCTTGCATCGAAGAGACTAGAATGTAGGAATCTAGGGGTGATGGCTCTGGTCACCAGTTTGACGTCTCCTCGTTTAGTGAGTTGTGTGAGTGTTTTTCCCAACTATGCCCTCCAACCCCACCGTCAGCTGCCGAGAGCAACCCTTTGTCTTTACAACAGCCTGGGTTGTTTTCTGGTTTCCATGGCGACCCCTTGGCCAACAACTCAATCGCATGCAACCGAATCCCACCGCTGGAAGTCTCACCTGGCCACACTCCATATCCCCAGGCTAGGAGTCCTTGTTAGGATTACCTTAATATATTTTAGGGATTTCCGCTGCACTAGGTTCCCACCCCATCCCCCAAGTGCCCACCCAATTCCAGTCTCCCTGCACGCTCTCCCTCCACCCTATCCCCCCTCTCTCCCACCTGGTCCCTTGCTGCCATCCCTATCCGCTCCCAGTCAGCCCAGAACATCTATTCTGTTTCCTGCTCCCAGCTGGCTGGCCTAGAACTCACTATGTTGACAGGACTAATCTCAAATTCATGGAATTCACCCGTCTCTACCTCCCGACATTGCTGAGGTTAAAGGCGTGGAAGGGGATCAAATTCAGATCCTCAGGCCTGGCAGCAACGACATCTTGCTGGCTCCCAGAGGGTTTTTTTCCCCCCATAAATGAAACAGAGTCTCTTTACCCGGCCTGCTCGAAGTCACTGTGTATGTAAACCAGGCTGTCCTTGAACTCACAAACCTCTTGAATGGTGAGATTAATGCCTGGCTCAGAGTTCCTTTTTATTAGAACCAGATTATTAGGCCAAAAGTTCTTTGGCTAGAAGGGAAACCTGTTACCAGTCGGCCTCTAAGATCACAGTGGTTTAAGTGGTGGATTCTTTTTTTTTTTTTTTTTGGTTTTTCGAGACAGGATTTCTCTGTGGGTTTGGAGCCTGTCCTGGAACTAGCTCTTGTAGACCAGGCTGGTTTTGAACTCACAGAGATCCGCCTGCCTCTGCCTCCCAAGTGCTGGGATTAAAGGCGTGCACCACCACCGCCAGGCTGGTGGATTCTTACCTTTATGCACGGACAAAGCTGTGGTTCATGAAGATGACCTGGGGGCAAGCCACAGAAACGTGAACTGTGACTGATTCTGAGAAACAGGTCAGGCTGTTTGTGTTTGTCAGTCTGAATGAGCTTTGCACACGAGGAGGGACGGCATGAAGCTACAGATGGTTGATCTTTTAAAAGGGATGTTGTAAGAAAATTGGCGTGATTCTTGTGAAACATGGTCTGTGGGTTAGGACCCTTGTGCTGGCATGGATTTTCAAAGCTAGATTTTTGGGGAAGGGGGGCAAGTAAGATAAGGTTAGACAAGTGTGTGGACGCAGGAGTACTTAGGAAAGTCTTTAGGTGTTTTGTAGATAGATGCCTTCGTTACAGGATTGATCGTCCGTTGTTGTTGCCTGGGTTTGCGGCGGGATAAAAGAGCTTCCTTGAGGCATGGCTTGCTTCTTTAAATACATTTAAACTCCAGCTTATTGTCCAGACCTAAACACCTTGACAACAGAACCGTGTGTCTTCAGGTAGCACCGAGTGCTGTTCTTCTTCCTGACAAGCTCCGTGATGTAGGTGATGGCAAGCGAAGACCGTTCCTGCTCCTTTTGTGGTGTTGCAGGGCTTTGATCTTAAGCATGAGAGTGACCAGCTTTGGTTTGCTTCTTGTCTGGAGCCTGCTTGGATGGCTTTTAAAACCTGTTTGTTTCACCCATCAGCCAACTAGGCCTTACCCATAATTCCCGAACTTTGATTATGGGGCTTATTATCGGACAAGAGTGTCTTTGTCAAGGAGCACGTTTAATACTCTGGGGTCTAGCGTGACTAGCGGATGTAAATTGTATGGAAGTAATTAAATGTGAAGGAAATGTCATGTGGGCTGAATTTAAATGTACAGACTTTGTGGCATTGATTTTTTTTTTGTTTGTTTGTCCTTTCTTTCTTAAACTTATACCAAGAAGGACGGAAAGAGAAAAATAAAGGTTCAAAGAGGGAAGCAGATATGGGGATTAGGCTCCGCCCGTCTCTGCTGGTTAAAATCTGAAATCGGGAGCGGGTATTATGTGAATGCCATTGCCCTTCATATGAACCCTTGAGTCCAGATGCTGGAGAACTCGCTGTGCTGGGGATCTTGAGCCTCTTCCCAGCCAAGTGTCTTATCTCCACATATCTGTGTGTCCATCAGGGGAGTGGGTTTTTTTTATGTTACCAGGCAGGCGTGGAGGAAGCTATGTAACTGATGCCTGTTTCTCCAGTTTTGCTCCATTTTCTGCATAGGGATGCCCCAAGTTTCATACAGAGGGGCCTCTCTTTAGAAGGGCAAGAGCCGTGCATTTCTCTCCTCGCATGGGATGTTCTCTGACTCTGTGCTTGTTTTTTTTTTTTAAAGACTTAGCCAACTCCATCTCCTCCCTAACACCCTAGTTGACCAAACAAGTAGAAAGTCTCTCCGCCTCTTCCAAATTCCCATAGTAATTTAATCTGTACCATGCAGTATTTGACCATTAAAATGTTGTGTAATGCTAATTGTCAAAAGAGTGGGCTTAATTTCATTTCCCTGACTTCGCCTCTGAAAATATGGACTGGGTGTTGTGTTAGCTTTGGCTTTATGCACGTCGATGCAGGGAAAAGTACAGTGTTGACATAGAACTATGTTTTAATTTTTTTTAGGTGTGTGTGTGTGTACACATGACTGCATTGCCCAAGGAGGTGTGTGTGTATGTGTGTGTGCATGACTGTAGTGCCCAAGGAGGTGTGTGTGTGTACATGACTGTAGTGCCCAAGGAGGTGTGTGTGTGTACATGACTGTAGTGCCCAAGGAGGTGTGTGTGTGTGTGTGTGTGTGTACATGACTGTAGTGCCCAAGGAGGAAGGCAGAGGCATTGGATCCCTGGAGCTGGAGTTATAACTGGTTTTAAATTGCCCCATGTGGGTGCTGGGAATTGAACTCAGGTCCTCCAGAAGAGCTTTTAACCACTAAACCATCTTTCCAACCCTGGAACATGCTTTTTTTTTTTTTTTGTTTTTTGTTTTTTGTTTTTTGTTTTTCTAGACAGGGTGGAACATGCTTTTGAAATCATCACCACATCCCTGGGTGGTCAGAGGTGAGAACGCACACGTTTAGATTTGGTGCAGTAGTACAAGTTTGATTTGCAGTTGGCTTGGTCACAGCAGATTCCCCTTGTCTGCCCTGATGGAGGGGACCTCTGCTGTATTTTCATTCTTTATAGTAAGTTCCTGCGGATAAGAACCAAATGTTGGCCGGGCGGTGGTGGCGCACGCCTTTAATCCCAGCACTTGGGAGGCAGAGGCAGGTGGATCTCTGTGAGTTCGAGACCAGCCTGGTCTACAAGAGCTAGTTCCAGGACAGGCTCCAAAACCACAGAGAAACCCTGTCTCGAAAAACCAAAAAAAAAAAAAAGAACCAAATGTTGGCTACTTTGTATTTCCTGAGTACCTAGCTTAAAAATTCAATTAATGCTTCTTGAAATAAATACAACTGATTTTTCACTTCTACTCATTGGTTCATTTGATAATTTTCCAATTGATATTTGTTGAGCTCATTTTGTGTCCCATCGTGTTTAGCACAGTAGGTGTATATATGGTGGATTGCATTCTGTAATGTGTTCTACTGTTCTTGGTATTTATTTTCTTGTCTGACTGTACATTCTGAGACCTCCTCAGACAGAACAATGACGATCCAAGAGAGAAAACGTTGCTGTGAATAGCACACTGTCTGCCTCCATTCCCAGATTATTTTCCCCGTTCTCTTTGGCTTTGGAAATTTACTGCCCTAACACTGCGGCTTTGACAAGTTCTTGAGATTGAAACTTTCCCAACGGAGCCGGAGAAGGCTATTTTTGTTCCAAGAGATTTCTCTCCCTCCCCCAGGGTGTAAAGTAAATGGGAATTTGGGGTCTTTGCTGTAATTAAGCAGGTTAACTTTGTCAATAGTGAGTATATACACTTCAGAGAAGCTAGTCAGTCTTGAATAGTCAACACAGACTCAGGTTCATTCTTGGACAACCATCACCCATAAATAAACTTGAAAGGAAATTTTGTCAGATAAACCCAGGAGAGACTGTACTCCTGGGGACACACCGTTCTAAATCATATGTTTATGATTACTATTTTCACGTAGAGATGACCTTGAGATGTTTATTTCTGACATTGAAGATCAGTAGACTGGCCCAAGAATACCTTTACCCCTTGGGCTACCTTACTGCCCTTCGTCAGTTTTTAAGGAAAACTTTGATTATCCAAAGACAAGAGACTCAACAAGTTTAGTTGCTAAATATACATTGTATTTGCATGATAATTTACATTTATTTATTTACAGTTCTTTTTTTTAAAGATTTATTTATTTTGTATACAGTGTTCTGTTTGCATGTTTGCCTCCAGTCCAGTCCATTTTTTTTTTTAAATGTGTGTTTGTGTGCATGTGCACAAACATTCAGGTATTCATGGTGGATGGACTTTGGTAAGGAAGTCATTCTTCTGTGTGTTGATCCTTTTTCTCTCAGAAGGCCCGCCCTCAAAGATCAGGGGTCAGCCAGTCTTATTCTTTCTAGAACCCAGACTAAGGAGACTGAAAAGGGATATTTTGATGGGATGTAGTTAGGCTTTCCCTTGCTTCTCCTGTTGTCTTCAGGAGCTCGATCATCTAGTTCCTGATACATGCTCATCAGTTTATCAAACAAAAGTCCCACTCTATGCTATGCGTGCAAGCACGAGCACACACACACACACACACACACACACACACACACACACACTTGCCTTTGCCTCCTGAGTGCTGGTATTAAAGGTATGAGCTACTATGTCTTTATTCATTCTTTTTATGCATTCCATGTTTAATCATCCCAAGAACAGTATGACTGACTTTATCCTCATTTTAGTCAAGAAATCAAGACAGAGAATCTTTAAGTTGGCCAGAGTCATATGCCAGTCAAACCCTGGCCGTGGCTGCCCTTTTCCATCCTATAGGCCTTGGCCTGGTTGGCTCTTCACTGTCAGGATCTCATCTTTCCTTCCTGCTTCTCCATTCCTGTTGTCTCCACCCTAGTGTGACTTGATTGTTCCTTTGTAGGTTGTAGTAACCTATTCTGGACCTTGTCCCGGGTACGTCATCACTAGACACTCCCATCCCTTGTTCTCCACTCCACCACTCTCAGGGAAGTCTTTCCTGTCAGGACTGACCTTCTGACAGGTTTCTCATCCTTTCTGGTGTGAACCCCCTGCCCTGCTCATCCAGGCTCACTGTTTGCTGGCCTCTGAGTGGTACTTGCCTCCTTCCCAGAGTATCTCCATCTCTTGTCTGATCTTTTTTTGTTTGTTTGTTTTGTTTTTCAAGACAGGGTTTTTGTGTGTAGCTTTGGAGTCTGTCCTGGCCCTTGCTTTGTAGACCAGGCTGGCCTCAGTCTCAGGGAGATCCGCCTGCCTCTGCCTCCTGATTGTTGGGATTTAAAGGCATGTGCCACCGTCACCTGGTTCTTGTCTGACCTTTTACCCAGTACATTCTCCCATGTAGGTTCATCATTTCTTTCCTGGCTGCTCAGTTTTTAGGGTCTTTGCCTCTCCGAGTCTAACGGTAAAAGTCGTCGGGCATAATTTCAGTATCTCAGATTTGAAAGTCCAGCTAGGTTTATATCCTGTGGTAGGCTCATGCCTGATCTCGCACTGAGGTGGACCCCCAGGGAAGGCATTGAGTAATGGGATCAGTAGGCACAGTACCTTAGGACACTGATTTGGACCTCTGTTGCTTGATTTCCTTATCCTTGAGTGAGTAACTTGAAGGAGATATTAGCCAAGGTTTCCTTTTATTTCATTAGTGGATTTTAAAAAAAGATTATTATTGGGACATGATTTAAGTAAAACATAATTTATGTAAAGTGGGTAATTCAATATTTTTAGTGTACTCATAGATACTTGCCGCTCTCAGTCTTAGAACATCTTCATTACTATAAAGAAAACCCCTACTAACTGGACAGCCATTAGCCCCCACCCTTCTCCAATCCTATGCCCACTCCGTTTGTTTATCCCTCCTGGCTTTAGCAAGCACTCATGTGTTCTCTGTTCCCCTCTATTTGCTTATATATTCTGGCCAACTTGTGTAAATGAAAGCGTGCAATTGTGGGCTTTGATGACAGGCTGCTTTGACCTGGCACGGTGTTTTCAAAGCTCCTCCACGTAGCATGCAGGCACAGCACTTCATTCCCCCTGTAGCTGAATGATGTCTCTTACTGGCTTATTGTAAGCAGATGGACGTTGCTAATGCCTTCGTCTGCTGATCTGCTGGTGAATATTTGGGTTGTTTCTCTTGGCAGTTTCTTCTGTTGTTGAGAGAAAAGTGGCCTCTTCCTTCTCTTCAGTGGTTTCTATGGTTGCCAATAGCAGTTTCCATCCATTGCTTCAGACATGGAACTCTGGGCCTAGTGGCGGTGTGTGCACAGTGTGGAGAGACAGGTGGGACACTTGGCCAGCAGCTGCAGCAGCAGCAGAGGACAGTCAGGGAGTACTCATGAGTTCTGTTGTTAGACATTCCGGTTTGGATCACTGAATGAGGTTACATAACCAGCAAGCTCTCATTTCCTTGTTTGTAAAATGGAATCGACTTCGTTCCCTTAGAGTCAGAGCTATGCTAGACAGGGCCTAGAGCTCAGCCAGTGCAGAAGGACCTTATTACGGCCGGAAAAACAAGTAAGTATGTAAGTCAGTGCATACAGGTTCTAAAATAAGTTCTTCAAGTTGTCGTGTTTAATATAGTGTCTTCAGCCTTCCCTCCTGAACAACTGCAGGGGGCAGGTCGGACTTGCTTATTTATTTATTTGTTTGTTTATTTTTTATTTATGTGTGTGTGTGTGTGTGTGCCATGTGGGTTTATATGCACGACATGTGTACAGGTGCCTGTGGAGGCCACAAGAGGATGTGACGCCCGCTGGAACTGGAGTTAGAAGCCACTGTGAGCTGTCCTGTAGGTGTTGGGAACCAAACCAGGATCCTTTGCAAGGGCAGCATAATAGGTTCTTAACCACAGCATCGCTGCCCAGCCCCCTCATAGCCTTTCTCCAGCTGTGTCTAGTCTTACGCTCTGGCCACTGCACCAGGGCATTTGAGAAAGCCTATCATGGCTGCGATATCTCCTGGTCTTTGAAAAGATACAGAAGGTGCCTGCTTTATTCTGTATGGGGACAAGATGGGCTGCTTCCTTTGCAGGCTTTACATAAAGGTTGTTTTATAGGGTGCTGGTCATCCTGAGCTTACTTATTATGTGACTAAAAATTTTAAAAATAATTTTTGTACCTTCTGAGATTGTAATATAGTTCCATCATTTCTCCCTCCCCTTTCATCCATCCAGACCCTCCCATGTACCCTTCCCCTTCTCTCTTTCAAATTCATGGCCTTAAAAATAATGTGAGTGTGTGTTTATAAATCTTGTCTTTTAAAAAAAAGACAAAGTCTTACTGTGTAGTAAGACCTCCTAGCTGGCCTGGAACTTGCTTCATAGGTCACACTGGCCTCAAACTAACTCACAGAAATCTGCCTGCATTTGCCTCCAGAGGGCTGGGATTGTGGGATTGAAGGTGTTGGCCACCATGCTTGCTGTGTATTTGGGGTTTGTACATAAAGCTGGCAACACCGCCGCCCCCACCCCATAATTGGTGGAATGAAAGATGAAGTGTTATTTTGAACCCAACTTTATTTATAGCTTGATATTCATAACAACCACTCTGGGTAGAGTTGTCAGTAAATTGAGGAAATTGTAAGGCCTCCTTGAGATTGCAATTTAGACTTTAGGTAAGACCTGCCCCAACACACAGTCAACCATTTTAAAAAATTATTTTACAGTAAGGTTTTAGATGCATTTAGATGTGTATAATTTTAATATTTATAGTCACAGGTCTTTTGAGAAAGCAGAATGTTTTTTTTTGTTTTTGTTTTTGTTTTTTAAATCAGATAGCTTCTACCACCACACTCTTGGAGGAGGATAAAAAGCACGGTTGGGTCCGCGAGTCTTGAATTCCTTCTGTCCTGGACCCAGGCTCGCGGGATGGGTCCTGCCTCAACTTCTGTGAGAAGGTTGTTTCCTGGCCATCCATACTTTGTGGAGGAGATGCTGACAGAAGAGCACCTTTAAGTCTGCCCTTCCCACCACTGGATTGTGACCCCGTGGAATTACTGAGTTTAGAGACAAGGAAGGAGTTAGTAAGGGGCATTTATTTCATTTTGCTGTCTCTTAACGCAAAGTGTGTCCAAATAAAGTGGCTGAGGTGAGGAAGGACATCACTTACAGGGTGACTTTTTGGCCACTTGGTCTCGGTCTTGGCCCTGCAAAAGAAAGGCTTAGTCATGGAGTCCTTAGCCATTCTCATTACCTTGGGCTTAGGCACCGTGAGTCAGCTTCCCATTGTTCTGCTCCAGGGATTTCCTGATTTACATGTAAACTCCTGTTCACCTGACCAAGAGGGGTCAGGCATGTGACCTGGGCATCACCCAGGGTGGTAATTTTTGGCTCTACATTTCTGGCTCACATAGAGCCCAGCAGACCACTCCAACTCCAGTCGGCCTGAGAGGAAGAGGGGATTCTTAGCATCCTGTTATTTTGTCCCTAAATGAAGGCATAGCTAGCCCATCAGTACAAAACGGGAGTAGAACGTTTTTAGAATTTTATCTTTTGCTATTCACCTAAGTGGCCGGGATTTTTTTTGTCCTTCCCTTCCCTTCCTCCCTTCCTCCCTTCCTTCCTTTCTTCCTTCTTTCCTTTCTTCCTTCCTTTCTTTCTTCCTTCTCTCTTTTCTTTCTTCCTTTTTTTTTTCTTCTGTGTAATCCTGGCTGTCCTGGAACTCACTCTGTAGAACAGGCTGGCCTCAAACTCACAGAGATCTGCCTGCCTCTGCCTCCCAAGTTCTGGGTGATATTACCAATCTTTATATTACCAATGATCATTTTCGGAGCTGGAGGAAGAAACAAAATTAAAGGTTGATTTTATGTGTTATTTGGAAACTACTCTTTAGAATTATCCTTTCCTCAAATATTATGAAATGGGATTTAAAATAAAACTTTTTTTTTGTTTGAATCCTGTCATGTGCTAGGTGAGTGTTTTACTAGTGAACTGAAAATCTCATGCTAGTATTGCTCAAGTGTTTCCTTAGATGTTCACATGTGAGCTTCTCATCGGGTTACAGGTTTCCATAACTAGATCTTAGATAGTAGCTAGATTGGCACTTTTGTGGGTTTGGTTTGGTTTTCTTCCTGATGTGTTCTGTTTTTGATCTAAAACTCACAGAGGCTTTCATGTGCAGTCGTGTGCCAATCGTATCTGAAGCCATAACTCTCAAGGGTTGTTATGCTGTAGCGTATCTTTGTGGCTTTGTTTCTTCCTTCCCAAGATACCAGGTGACAGAACTCTGGAATGACAAAAAACCATGGGTGGGATGCTGCTGGAGGCTCTGGCGTTCAAGTTTCTAGGTGGGGTTAAGGTGGTTAGGTGGGCAGGTGCTGTAGCCCAGCAAATCCAGAACTGGTTCTCAGATGGCGAACTTAAAGATTCTTTTCCACGAGGCTGTAAGTAGCCTTAATAAGAAGACAGGAAACAATGTGTGTACTTGCACTTGACCACGCTCACGTCTGTAGCCTGAGGAACTCTGCAGAAAGATCAAAGGCACAGAGGTCAGTTGGAGAAAGAAGGGAGACCACCTTTGAAAAGTAAATAGCAACACTGATTTAAATAAGGGCAGGTATGGTGGCTCTCTGAAGCCTGAGGCAGGAGAATTCATAGTTTGGGTTACCTAGTGAGAAGAGACTCTGGTCTCAAAGCACAGAATGAAAAGAGAGAAACAGGGAGACTAAGGCCTTTCCTGCTTTTGGACTCGATAATGGGGTTGGGAGTCGGGAAACACCTTTTCTTCTCTTTGAGTTGTGCTTTGAACTATTTGGCAGAGATAACGGCAAGGCTTGTGTCTTCTGGTTGGAATTTTTCATGGTACTGTTTGAAATAGCCAGACTCCTGCTAAATAACCATTTCCCCAAACCTCTGAAAACTCACACCGTCTTTCCTCTTGTTAGGGCTACACCCATTCCAGCAGCTGGGAAAAGACACTGCTTGGCAAGAGTTAGCAGCCTCTCTTATCCGGAGCCCTGAAGCATCCCGGGGGCCGAGGTTCACCTCAGCGGCAGTTGCTGAGAATTTGTTCACGTGGTTCTCTTTGCTACTAAGGTTGCAGCTCCTAACGTTCTCCAAAGTGCCTTAAAATGGTGGTTTTTCTTCGGCCTTGAAAACAACTAAACACACTACTCGTGGGCTATGCCACATAAAAAAGCAGAGAGGGCCTGACCTGTCCGCTTTGGGAATCTCATCAATGAGAAGCTCATGTGGCTTCATGAGCTACACAACATGGATGTCTTCAGCTTGTTGACATCACATTTGACCTTTACGGACTGGGACTGCCCTTTCTAGCCACAGCATGGCTTCTTAAGCTGTTATCGCTTATTTTTTTTCCTTTATGTTTTTGTTCTGGCTTAGATGCATGGATTTGGCATATGTCCCCCTTTCAAGCCTTCACCTTTAGGGGCATGAAGAATATGGTATTGGCATCAAGATTCGGTGTTCAGCCGGGCGGTGGTGGCGCACGCCTTTACTCCCAGCACTCTGGAGGCAGAGGCAGAGACAGGCGGATCTCTGTGAGTTCGAGGCCAGCCTGGTCTACAAGAGCTAGTTCCAGGACAGGCTCCAAAGCTACAGAGAAACCCTGTCTCGAAAAACCAAAAAAAGCCGGGCGGTGGTGGCACACGCCTTTAATCCCAGCACTTGGGAGGCAGAGGCAGGCGGATCTCTGGGAGTTCGAGACCAGCCTGGTCTACAAGAGCTAGTTCCAGGACAGGCTCCAAAGCCACAGAGAAACCCTGTCTCAAAAAACCAAAAAAAAAAAAAAAAAAAAAAAAAAATTCGGAGTTAATTTGCTGACTGCGTTTCATTCCTTGGCATAAATATGGAGTTAACTTCCCCACATAATCCCTCTACCCCATGACTGAAAATCAGGGTGTTCTCTAAATTTGAATCATAGCCAAGAAAGAAGGGGACTAGATAAGGAGTATGCAAGCAACAAGAATTTTTACCAGATAAAACACTGATGTCCGGTTACATGTGAGTTTCTGATAAACACTGGATAAATTTTTAGTGCGGGCACAACTCAAATTTTGCATGGGACCTACTCATAAAAATAGTTTGTTGTTTATCTGAAATTTATATTTAAGTGGGTGTTACTTTTTTATATTTTTCACTCAGGGTTTCATGTAGTCCAGGCTAGTTTCATGTAGCCCAGGCTGGCTTCAAGATGGCCTTGAACTCAAAATCCTCCTGCCTCTGTGCCCAGCCAGAGCAGTGGGATTGCAGGCGTGTGCCCCCATGCCCAGTTGTATTTGCCAACTCTGGCTACTTTATATCCCTCAGGTTACTCACTTCTTTTTGGTTTGTTATTGTTCGTCTTTCTGTGGAGAGGTGCTGGGGAGTGGCCCAATGGGCAGGCTATTACATTAGCGTGAATTACAAAAAGGGCAGGGCCTAAATAAAGTATTGGCCAAGCAGCTGCTTGGTGGCCTCGGGACAGAGTGGGTGTTCAACTACCTGTTCACTCTATCCCCGGATTGGGCAACACCTTGTTTTGGATGCTATTTTTGGATGTTTCCCTATATTGCACGTGTTTCATGACCTCATCACACACACATTCAGTATGGGCACCTTTCCAGCCGATGCCCTTTTGTAGTCTACAAGGACAAGCACCTTCAGGATCTTTCCTTGGAACGTATTAAAAAAAGGAGTAGAATTTTACCTCTCATCAAGAATAGACAGAGTCTGGTTGGGGGTGGTGGTTAATGCATATATCAGTAAAGTTAGGGTCATTTTTTATTTGCATACTATATATGTTGGTTCTGGTCAGTTTTTTCTTTTACTGTACTACAGAATACATGTATGTGTGTATGTATGCATGCATGCATGCATTCTCTTTCAATTCTGGCTCGTACAAGGTAAGTGGGTTTTGTTGTTTTTGAGACAGTCTCTCTACGTGGCCCAGGATGTTCTGGAACTCTATCTAGATCAGACTGGCCTCAAGCTCATAGCGATGTACTTGCCTCTGCCTCCCTAGTGCTGCGATTAAAGGTGTGTACCCCTACATGGCTTGTTGAGTTCTTAGTTTATTTTAGTTCCTGGTTTTAGGATTTTAGGGGAGGGAAAATCCCCATGAACTAGGCTGAGGTGTAAGATGTTGATCTGAGGGGTCTACTCCGTATTACTGACGGTCTGTGGGGCTTTCTGGGCTCTCAATTACTATTTAGTAGGATTCCATAATACAGACTGACAGAGTAGAATTAATTTATATTCAGTTACTTCGTGCACAGTTCCCCCAATTTAAGACCTGCCCCTTTTAGCTTCCTTTGGCTGAGAAGGCCATCCGAGGTGTTTTTATTTCTCTTAGCCCTGCAGCAAAACTTCTGTGTCATGAGTGACAATTAACTTTGCTGTCATTATTGTGTGGTTGTAACACATTCATCGCTGTGAATGGAGTATGAGTGTCACCTAGATCCATGAGCCCAGTGGGGTGTCACACACCTAGGGTGGGACTTGGTAGAAGCTTCCATGGGAAGCGCAAGGTGCTGACTGGAGGTGTCTGAATGATTAAGGAGGCGACATCGGGCTTGAGTCAGGGATTAAGTGCTAGACCTTGTTTCCTTATGAGAAAACACTTGTTTGCTTGTAGTCTTGATTTCTGCCTCATTAAGACAAAAACAAAACTGGAGTCACTGTAACTCATGAATCAAGAAGCACAGGGTAGTCTGTTTCATCCAATTCTATTTCATTGCTTTGATTTGCTTCTCCAATTTTGTAAGAAACATAGCAAACATACCCTTAAGCAAAGCTCTGGTGTTTTATTCCAATTTTTTAAAAAAAACTATTGTGTCTCTGAATTTCTTTGAGACAGGGTTTCTCTGTGTAGCCCTGACTGTCCTGAAACCTCACTCTATAGACCAGGTTTGCCTTGAACTCACAGAGCTCCCGCCTCCTGCCTCTGCCTCCTGAGTGCTAGGATAAAAAAGGCTTGTGCCACCACCGCCCTACTTTTTAAAAAATATTTATTTTATTTTAAACTCTGTGTATATATGTGTGTCTCTGTATGGGTATGTATATGTGAGGCCAGAGGCGTCAGATTCCTTTGAACTGGAGTTACACACAGTTGTGAGCTGCCTGATGTGGGGCTGGGATTTGAACTTAGGTCCTTTGCATGATCAACACATTCTCTTGACCTTTGAGCTATCTCTCCAGCCTGGTATTATAGAATTTGGTTGTCATACCCTGGAGTGGGACTACTTCGTCTCGAGTAATAACCCAGTCTGTAGAGACAGAGTTTGGGCCTTGGGCCAGAACTTAATAGTGTTCTGTTTCTGCCTGATCAAGAATCAGACCGTTTTAGTTCAACAAGTCAGGACTGTTCCTGCTGGAACTGTTGGCTGTTCAATGCATGCACCGCGTGAAGCCCAAGTTGACTCCGTATCCGTGAACTTGATTTGTGTCCTTTGGACTCTTCTGCTGTTTCCTTGGCATCCCTCTTTCTCTGCCCCTTGGCCACTTTCCCTTTTCCAGCAGATGGGCATGTGGGCGCCACATCCCAGGTGAGCAATCTCAGAAGGGACGAGCAGGTTTTCCCCCAGCTGCCGTGAATGTCAGTATCTGCTTATGTATGTTCCCTGTGCCTCAGCTGAGCCAGGTATTGGCTTAGTCACCAAGCGAGAATCACAGTCACCATGAAGGAAGAGCAGCTTCTCAATAGAAATGGCCTTGTTGGTGGGAGGTCAGGGTAGAAAGTTCTGTGGCCAGAAGAAGGGCTCTTCTGGCTTGATAATAACCACATATTTAGAATGATGCAAGCCATGCAGGAAACGAGGAACTTAGCCTTACCCTGTATGCAAGCTGGAAAGAACAGAAACACACCAAGAGGATGTGGTATTACCAAACACCACAGAGGTAAAGAGGAAATTCGTGACGAACCTTAGTCATTCAGAGATGATTGTGAGGTTTTGTTATCGCACACCGTTTCCCATCTGTGGTAACTTTATCGTGATTGCACTTCTCTCGTCTGTGGTCACTGAGCAGATATTAGTTCTGAAAGCAGCAATCAGCTTCTGCTTTTACAAATCTATGTTTACCCACAGAAAGCATTTCTCACTCATTCAAAATAGGTATGTCAGAACGTAGTTTCATGGAATTCATGGAAGTGATGTTGTTATTCAGTAGATAAGGCTTTGGCTCACGAAACCAAAGCCAGCCTATTTTGTACAAATTATCTGGAGGAGGCACCTTGGTATGGATTTTTAGTGACTAATTCCACTTTTAGTTATATGTGAATTTGTTCAGTTTCTCATCTTCCTACAACATACGCATAGGATAATAAACATAGTTTTAAAGTGATGTATCCACATTGATTTATTAGGAATAGTACTTAAAACTGGACTTACTGGATGTAAAGCTGTTGTTGCCATGGAAATAGGGATGATGGGAAAAGGAGTCAGTCAATCCAGAAGTGCTTAGATACTGACTCAAGTCTATTCATTCTCTTCCTTTGAAAGGGATTTATTTTGTGTTTATTTATGTGTATGTGCCACATATGAGGGTGCCCAGAGAGACCAGAAGAGGGTTCTAGGTCTCCTGGAGCTAGATTTACAGGCTGTTGTTCTGAGCCACCATCTATGTGCTGGGAATTAAACCTAGGTCCCCTGGAAGAGCAGCGAGTGCTCTTAATCACAACCACTGAGCCATCTCTCCAGCTCCGGTTCTTTGTCTTCTTTTGCTGCTTGGAATATTGAGTTTTAATTTTAACTATCAAAATATTCTTATCATAACTATATTACTCATATGGCATTATATTATTAGTATAAATTCATTATTGAATAGCTCTAATATTTTTGTAGTTTCTGAAAAATAAGCCCATTATTCAAATAATAACTAAACTTGAGAGAAAGTTACCACTTGGGGTAACAATAACAACCACCCGGATTGCTGTGATAACCCTGACTCCACTAAGCATCATTGTCAGAGGTGCATCTTGGGGGCTACAATAAGCCTCTGTTACATTAAAGAAGGAATAATTATTAATAATCGTGCCATGGGTGTGTTATGTTTAGTGTTCTGTGTAGATAGGGTAAGCATTATTTTTGCAGGGATAGGATGTGAGATACGGATTCATTCTATCTTCCAAGTTATTTTTTAGGTGAAAGCAAGTGAGTAGGAGTGGGAACAGTAACGATGAGGAAGGTACAGTGATTGGCTGAGACATTTAGGGTCTGTGGGACCTGCCCAGATATCCTCCGGGAGCTGGGGTGAAGCTGTGTATTCCTCTAGAAACCGCCAACCTTGTGCCAAAGTGGAGTGGAGAAACAGTTCAGTGTTATGTCACTGTGCTATGTTGCATGTAAACCTTTCTGAGACAATAACATTTCTTGGATTTAAGAAAAAAATTACAGAAATATAGTTACACACAGACTTCAGTGAGCAGAATTTCTACTGTCGCTGGGCGGTGTCTGTAATCCCAGCACTCAGGAGGCAGAGGCAGACAGATCTCTGTGAGTTTAAGGCCAGCCTGGTCTACAGAGCGAATTCTAGGACAGCCAGGACTGTAACACAGAAAAATCCTGTCTTGAAAAAAGAAAAAAAAAAAAAGAATAAATAACTACTATCTTGAATTTTCAAAAGTAGACATATATAATACTATTGTATGCAAAAGATGTACAAAGTTCTTTAAAAATTAATCTCTAACATAATGGGATATAGGCCATGTTAATATGACTTCTGCTGAGTATTCTTTGAATTTCTCACTTTTATTTTTTGTTTCTTCCATAATTTCGCTATTATCTGGCAAATATTTTCTGGTTGCATCTGGTTGCTCTGAGCAGCTCGAGAGGACCGGAAAGTCTGGTTGCTGGTCTCCAAACAGTCCTGGGCATGGTCCCATACAACAGGCCACTGTGGGACAGCGGCCTCCCCCTTCAGAGTGTCCTATTTATTTCAGCCCTCCGTCCTCGAATTCGTCACTTCTGTTTGAGAACTGTGGCTTTCTGCTTCCTTCCAATAACATTACTGGGATTTAAGAAAAAAAAATTACAGAAATACAATTTCACAAAGAGTTCAGTGATTAGAATTACTGTCTGGAATTTTAAAAAGTAGACAGCAA
Source organism: Chionomys nivalis (assembly GCF_950005125.1). NCBI lineage: Eukaryota > Metazoa > Chordata > Mammalia > Rodentia > Cricetidae > Chionomys > Chionomys nivalis. Next base: position 19,808,218 of record NC_080109.1, read on the forward strand.
AGAGGTGAAATGAAAGAGCTGTGTAGTTTTAAAAAAGAACCATTTCTTTATCAAGGAGGTTCAAAAACCGTGCGATTAGTGAGTTTTGCTCTTCCAAAAAATGCCATGTTCAATGAACTTCAATACCATTCAAGCAAAATACTAAGGTAGAGAAATCTCATTCTAATGACATTTTCAGAGCAATAAAGTAGGACCGGCAACAAGTTTGTTTCAGGGATCTGTTACTCTTTCAGGAAAAATTGAGTTCTGGTGTAGAATTGTTCCTACCAAGAGGGGCGTGAATTCTTTTATGATCTTCAGATTTCTGGTAGTTTCTTTGTATCCCTTCTACCTTAGCCATCGTAAGAAAACAGAACACCCCAAAGTGTAACGGTGGAAAGTTCTAGATTCTCGTGTATGTGGTCTTCCAGCTTTGTAACCCAGAAGTATGATTTATTCCTGCATGTGAACAGACACAGTTGTAACTTTTTTCCCCTCCAGTGGCAATATTGTCAGTGGGACGTCCTAGAGATCTGAGCTGGGTCTTGTGGTTATAAACTAGACAAGAAGTAGAGGCAAATTAGAGAGACCGTTCATTTTAGTTCTGATAGCCGGGCGGTGGTGGCACACGCCTTTAATCCCAGCACTCGGGAGGCAGAGGCAGGCGGATCTCTGTGAGTTCGAGACCAGCCTGGTCTACAAGTGCTAGGTCCAGGACAGGCTCCAAAACCACAGAGAAACCCTGTCTCGAAAAAGAAAAAAAAAAAAAAATTTAGTTCTGATAAAAATGTCCTCTGTTGAGTAGTTGCCTGTCTGTCTTTGCCTGTACCTCTTTCTCGTCTGTCTGTCTGTCTGTGTATGTGTGTGGTGGTGGTATTTTACAGTGCATCTGCAAGAGAAGGTTATCCATTCAGTCAGATGCACTTCGTCTTAGTGGCTGAGTTCTGTAGTTGCCTGAGCTGATCAAATAGGTTTCAAGAAAGTTCCATGATATTTTCAACTTTCCCACTATTAACCTACTCGTGGCCTGTGCATGTTTTGAGACTAGGCGCTCAAAACCCACTTTATGGGAGGTAGCCTCGTGTAGTGGTTAAGTGTACGGGTTCTGGTCTCACAGTGTTTGGCTTCAGTCCTCAGCTCTGTGTCTCGTTTCCTCATGTCAAAATGGACACGATAAGCGTCCAGGAAACTAGGCTGTTAATGCGCTTGAGAGAGCCAGTTTGTGTCAAAGTACTCGAGAGTGCCAGAGGGTAGAGTCTAGGACCAAGACGTGTGTGTATCAGTGTGTAGGTGTTAACTGGAGCCACATTCCTCAGTGGTGTAACGATAAGATCTCAGATGCTTATAAAGTCTCCTGGTTTTGAGAACAAAATGTAGAAATCATCTCTCATGGTCCTGAAAGATTCATACCATTGGTTGTGGGGGTTTGAGCCGGGGGGGGGGGAGGGTGAGTAGCAGCCTGCACAGTTGGTATTTCTGGTGTTGTCAAGTCTTTGGGCAGTACAGGTAAGCTAAGGGACTTGATGCCCTCAATCAAGAGGAGAGGAAGACTTGGTATTTGTTGTGTCCAGGGGTGTGTGGAGGTTGAAGGAATCAGCGGAGTGCCCTGCCTGGTTTCTCTTTCAGTAACCCTGCTGGCAGGCACTGTCTCAGTTAGGGGACGCAGGGCAGCTCTCCACTCAGAAGAGAAAAAGGGACATTCCAGGGGCACAATCAGGAGCGTGCCTGGTCCCTGCTTCCTTTCATGGGCCTCTGTGGACACATGGCATAATCCAGAGGTGTGACTGATGGTGAATGTCATCTCTCCTCGAAAGTTGTCCTGGAAACAAGCGTGACTCTTCCTCTCTCCCCATTGTTTTTAATCTTCTAGTCCAGTGAGGTCACTACAGTGGCAGGTTTATCTTAGATTTCCTTGTTTAGCCAGCAGCCTGAATATCTGGGTTGACCGTTCCTGAGTATCTTGAGGATATCAGTGAGGTGAAGGGGGTGTTGTCCCCTGCATTTACTCTGCCCCCACCCAAGAGTCCAGGTGGTAGCTGGGGAAAGAAGGGACAAACTTGTCCTTATTGTCCTCCCCGTTGGTACTTCCTTTACTTTTCTGGGTTCCTACAGTTCAGAGAGACCTAAAGATTTTAGGTCCAAGCTGTCCAAGCTGGGACTGTGGCTCACATCTTTAATCCTAGCACTCGGTAGGCAGAGGCAGGGGCTTCTCTGTGAGTTTGAGGCCAGCCTAGTCTACAGAGAAATCCTATCTCTCAAAAAACAAAACAACTCCCCCAAACTCCCCACAACAAACACACCAACAAAGAACAACTCTGGAACGTGTTAATTAATGCATGTCTTAAGGAACTGGCATTTGTCTTTAGAAGCCTGAAAATGGCTTCTCATGATTCATGGCAAAATGGGAGAGATTTATTAGCCTAAGGAAGGACAGAGGAAGAAATACTTTGTGCCTGCCAGGGGATTTGATTACATGAGATTAGGAGGAAGCCATGACAGGACTGAGACTTTAAAGACAGGGAAAAAAGGTACAGGAAGCAGCCCGCCTAGTTAAGGGGGAAATAAGAAGTCCCACAGAGGCTCTGAGGGCATGTGAGGACCGATCCAGTTTGCAGAGCCGAGTCTGAGATGAGACAGGGAGTGTCTTTGGGGACACTGAGAATGCCAGTTGCTAAACACGGGAGAACTTACACTGTGCTGTTTGGAGTGTGCTCATTTGAGCCCTCCTGGAATATCCCTGCTGTGTGTTAGGAAGGGATGTCTCTCTCACTGAGGATATTGACGCAGGGATGTTTCCTTTTGCAGCCAGGATGGCCTCGATCCGACCAATATTGTTCTCAGGCCTTTTCTGTTTGGTTTTGTTATCTCGAATAAACAGAGAGAGGCTGATTCATTTTTCTAGAAAAACAGGATACAGTAAAATACGGCAAGTGACAATGAATGAAACAGGCGTGCTCTCACACAATAATATTTATAAAGGAACCTAACAGCATGCCCGGCAGACGCCTCTGTGGTGTGGCCCTTCTCCCTCCCCGGGCTTGCCCCGAGTCCTTGACCAACTCGCTTCTTCCTTTGGATCTCAGTTTCCTCAGATGGCAAGTCAGGCAATAATACTATGAAGTAGGCACGTTGTGAACAGTTACGGGCACTCAGTAATTGGCCACTCCAGTAAAGCTTGATTATCCTTATGCTGGTTACAAAAGAGTTGACTCACTCACAGACACATTAAAAACTGTGCAAAGAGAACAGAAGTTTCTCTCCTTGTTCCATTGAAGCAGCTGTGTTCTTTCATTCTTGTTCCTTATTCCCTTTAGAAAAATTAAATCTATTCATTTTATTTTATGTGTGAGTGTTTTGCCTACATGCGTGTATGTGCACACGTGTGTGCTTGGCGTCATGGAGGTCAGAAGAGATCACTGGATTCCCTGGAACCGGAGTTAGGGTGGTTGTGAGCTACCATCTGGGTCCTGGGACTCAAACCTGGGTCCTCTGCAAGAACATAAGTGTTCTTAACCACTGAGCCATCTCTCTAGCCTTAATTCAACTTTTTTTTTTTTTTTTTTTGGGTTTTTCGAGACAGGGTTTCTCTGTGGTTTTGGAGCCTGTCCTGGACCTAGCTCTTGTGGACCAGGCTGGTCTCGAACTCACAGAGATCCGCCTGCTTCTGCCTCCCAAGTGCTGGGATTAAAGGCGTGCACCACCACCGCCCGGCTTAATTCAACTTTTTATCCATGCTTTAACATTCATACGATTGTTAGCCAATTATTTTTAAAGCAAATTCCAAATAATTTTGTGTACTTTTAAAGAAATCAGTGGATCAAAGAAAAACTCGTTCGAAAAACAGGTACAAATTCTGTTTTGTTTGATTTTTCTTTCTCTCCCATCCAAGTACTAACCAGGCCCGACCTTGCGTTCAGGGTGGTATAGCCGTAGACAGTTAGTTCTCTCTCTCTCTCTCTCTCTCTCTCTCTCTCTCTCTCTCTCTCTCTCTCTCTGTAAGGCAGTCTCATCATGTAGGTCAGGCTGACCTCAAACTTTCCACCCTCTTCTCTTTGCTCCCCAACTGCTGGGATTCCCAACTGGAAATCCTTATTTTAACCCAGATTTCACCATTACTTGAGTCATTTCTGTATTAAATCAGGCAATGTCCGTGAGTCTTTGATTACGGCTTTGAAGGTACAAAATGTTATTTCTTCTAGCGAGCACCTCCCGTAGCGGTCTTGCAGAAAGACTTGGCAGGGTGGGACGAATCCCGTTCTTAGCGTCGCAGTGTCTCCATGGCATCGTCTCTCGGAAGACATTCTTGCCATTTGCGAAAGGTTGCCTAGGTCAATAGGTTTTGATTAATTTTGGGAAAAGGTACAGTGTCAGGTGAGAGGGAAAGAAATCCTGAATGTTGCTGCCTGCGAGAAGTGATAACTCAGAAGGGCAGATTTTCCAGAAAATAAAATCTGGTGTTTAGAAGGAATTTAAGAAAGACTCTCAAAATTAAAGACCCCTTAATAGATACTTGGGATGAGCCACTTGATCTGAATGGTAGCACTGTGGACTCATTTGATTGTAACAAGAGTAATAAAAGGGCCGGAGGTAGATTTTCATAGTAGAGCGCATAGCCCCAGCTTCATGTCCTAGTCTGGGCATGGGGGAGCTAATAAAAAATAGGAGAGAGCTGGGTGGTGGTGGTGCACACCCTTAATCTCAGCACTGCAGGGCGGGGGGGGGCTATGGGGGGAGGCAGAAGCAGCAGATCTCTGAGTTTGAGGCCAGCTTCATCTGCAGTGTGAGTTCCAGGACAGCCAGGACTACACAGAGAGGCCCTTGTCTTCAGGGGTTCGGGCCTGCAGCCTGTGGAAACAGGCTGTGCTGAGATGAAGCGTCTTGGGGGAGGCGAAGCTTTTCCTTGTCGTGGGAGCATCTACCTACCTGCTTAGTGTTAGCCATGCATCAGGTCTCTTCACTCCCTCCTCTGCTTTCTCATCGCTGGGGGCAGCACGTTCACCTTCAAACCATCCCATCAGGCAGCTGAGAGGATCTTTAGGGATTCCTGGGTCAGTCCTTCAAGCTGTTTCATACTTGATTCTGCCCTGTCCACTGCCCTTGTATTTCTCGATCTGCCTTCTCCTTCTTTCTAGGATGTTCATGGTCGGGGCGCTAGCTGAGTGCATCAGACCCTGGAGAGGGGAGATGGAGTCCCTCTTCTTCTCATCCTGAAAGCATAAGGACCAGCAAGCTACCTCTACTTTGGAGAGAGAATTGTTAAGCATTTCCCAATGGTTTTCAGACCTGCCTATCATAACAACCACAGTCTGTTTTGAAAAATTTATCACGATGGTGGTAACTGAGCCAGAACTCCACAAGCAGGCGGAAGAACAAAACACTAAACACTAGTAAGAGATGAGAAAACAGCGGAGGGATGTGGGTTAGGGATGAGAGGACCAAGTCCGTGATGAAAGGAACTGTTTTATATAATTTAGAAGTGTGGAAGCCGACTTTGCCGGCGGTAGAAGGAACAGCTCCTGGTTTCCATGCTAATCTCCATTATGCTCCATGCTCTGCTTGGGGAGAAATTCAGTGTCCCAACCTTGGAAACCAGTGTGACCCAAGGTGTTGGCGTCTCTTGATGGAGCTGCCCTGGAAAGGAGATATCACTGAACTGACAGGAAACAGAAGTTCCTGAGGCACTCATCCAAACGTCGTTTATTGTGTGCTCTTAGGGACCAAGGGAAGGAGAAACGAATTGCAAAGGATGTCTTTGTCTTACCCATTCCGTTTTTCTATTGCCAAAGAGTGAGTGACATCCAGCTGCCCAGGGGCACCACATCAGTAGGTGCAGGTTTCAGTTTGGGGTTTCTGTTTTTTCCTTTCTGATGAATTGAGGCCAGTGCATGTGCTCATGTTAACAAAATGGTGTGAACTGGGCAGATTTGGTCAAAGCAGGGAATACGTTTACGTCATCTTGGTTTTTGGGCTAGACTTTAGCTCCAGTTTTAGGTGTTCCAAGTATCAGGCCGCAGCTGAGGTTGACAGGGCTGTGTGAGAACTATATTCCTGTTAGAGTATCTGGGTGTTGTTGTTTGTTGTTTTTTGTTGTTGTTTGTTTTTTGAAATCAGACATTCTGGTTTAGAATAGAACTCAATCTTAGTCTCTTCTTTGTTACGTTGTAAGGTGGGGTAGAAAAACCAGTCTTTTGGCCTAACTCTATATGAAACACGAGATGAGTCACCAAGTTCTTCTCATTTGCCAAAGGAAATAATGACCCCCAGGACTGCGGCCGCAAGTCTGAGCAGTCAGGCAAATGAAAGTGTTCTTTGAAAGTTTACCACGTCCCAGTGGGATTTTCCATGAATATCAAAGAGGCTGGAAGAACAGGGGACTACCCTTGGGGAAGGTCGCTTTCCTGGTTTTGCACATATCTTGCCTTCGCTTATGTTAATAGATTTTTAAGGACAGTCTCAAGTCTTTTTCGTCTTGTAATTCTCTGGGTTTTGTACAGGTAGGAAAGTATTCGGCTGATGTTGACAAATGGGTGGCCAGCCAATGAATAGAGTCTGTGTTTGGGAGTTGGCAACCTCCTTGCCCTCCGAGTGGCTGAGCTCTTGCAGTTCTGCCCCCTTCCCTCTCTTGCCTGGCAAGAAAGGGAAGCAAGAAGACACCCTCCCATCCCTTTGAGTCATTACCATTTACAACCCAAATAATTATTTATATTGTGCTAGAAACGGTTTACCTTGTTAAATTAACATTCGGTTTCTTTAAATGCACAATTAAAATGAAAAGTAGCCATTTGTAACTTTGGGGGCACAAGAGCCGGATTCATGCATGATGTGAGCACAGACAGACACCCTTGAGTTCTTTCCAAAAGCCCCAGGAAAGAGGTTTTACTAGTTCATGCATCACAAGGCAGTACCTTGCATATTGGTATAGGAAACTAATCTAAAGAAAAATCAAACAAAAAGAACTTTGTTTCATTTTAAAATCATTTTAAGCGTGTATGGATTTTGTATTTTGGTTTCCGTTGCATGACATCCTTTTTCAGTGTTACAAGATGGGCAGCTTGCGTGTTTTGATATTGGAACAGCATCTCAAAGGAAGAGAAAATGACCTTCTTTGACATGTAGTGTTGAAAGTCTGTCCCCACATAGGCTCAGTTAGCCTAGTACCTTTTTTTTCTTGCTTGTAGAAGTGAACTGATGGAATCCTCGAGATTCGTTCAGGGAAAATGACACGGACAGACCTGTGTAAACGAAGTGTTGCCTTAACTTCCCTGGTACTAAGGCAGATGAGGCTTTTGGAAAAGCAAGGCTGTTATTTCCTCTGTGGAAACCTTTATCTTTGTTTTTTTTTTTTTTTTTTGGTGGCTGGAAAAAACAATAGGTTGCTGTGGGCTTTCAATAATCCAGGAGGAAATAGCATGCGAGCGACTGCAAGTTGGTTGGCCCGGATAAGGCTGCCTTTTTGGAAGACAAGGTTTAACACATCTAGTTGGCTATCTCCATTTTCTGTAAAGGCTCAGATATCACAAAGCCGTGTGTTCTCTGTTGGAAGTGCCCACCTCTGCTGCCCCGGTGTGAAAAATGCCCAGTCTCAATCGGGAACAAGTGAGTGTATTTATGCTCAATCTAGCCCACCATTTTGGAGTCTCAGGTGTGACGAAGAATTATTCTTTTAACTTGCTGCAGCTATTTAAAAATGTAAAAACCATTCTCAGCTCGTCGGCCTCACAGAAAGTGAAGGGGATGAGATTGGGTTGCATGTCATAATCTCCTTACCTACGCTAAAGAATTAGCCAAATAATTTCCTGAGGGGGGTCGTGGAGAATGGGCTGTGGATTTTATTATATATATTAGGTAATTCGTAGTCAGGTGACTACTGGGGAAGGCTCAGGGGTCTAGATGACACTTGAATAATCTGTTCTCTTTGACTGCTAATGGGAAGTTGAAGGGTGGATGTTGGTCACCATCTGACTTGTTAGACACAGCAAGTCTTGGTTTTCTTTTGAGATGTTTGCTAAGCTGGCCTCGAACTCCATTCTTGCAACTCACCCTCTTAGCTACAGTGATTACAAGCTCACCACAGTGTCCAATAAACCACATGACCTTCTAGGCTCCCTATAGAGCTTATCTTTATCACATGAATTAGCTCTCTTTGATTTATCTTTGCTAAACATGACTTTATCTTACTAAACATTTATCTTACTAAACATTATTTAAGCTATCTGCTGAAAGTTAATATTTGCTAGTTGTTTGGATCTTGATAGCAATAGCTTTGTGTTTTGGGGGAAGGGGTTGTCAGAAAAACTGTAATTCAGTAGCCTAGCTTGTTTTTTTTTTTTTTATGTTGTGTAGACTTTCTTACTGTTAAAGAAAACATGATAGGTAATTAATATGTGTTAAAGCAAAATAATAAAACAATTATAAATATTTCAGGCTTCAGAAAAAATCAGATAGCAATGAAAACATTTATCTCTTATTTCATGTGTGTGTTTTGCCTGCGTGTTTGTGTGTACCATGTTTGTGCCTAGTGCTATAAAGGCCCGAAGAGGGCATTGAATCACTTGGAACTGAAGTTATAGACTGTTGTGAGCTGTCACATGGGTGCTCAGAGTTGAACTCTGGGTCCTCAGAAGAGGAGCGGGTGCTCTAATCACTGAGCTATCTCTCCAGCCTCTCAGTTACTGGCTTTTGTTTCTACTTTACACGTTACTCCGTTTTTCATGCAGCAGGTATTTCTTGAACATTCGCTACTAGTCTACACCTTGGGGCTGAGTCCCCTACCTTCCTCTTCCCCACCCCCTTATTTGCTCACTGGCTTGCTTCAGTTATTTCTTGACAAAATTCTGCGTGATGCTTTTGAATTATCCGTGGAAACTGTCGAGCCTCACAGGTCCCTGTTGGCTTTCCTACAAGTCTGCTGAGTTGTTAATCATTGAAGGTTGTGCTGACTGCTCACTCATGGAATGAAGTCACTAGTTTGGGTTACATTAGTTAATTTGGGAAATGCCTCCATTAAGGTTTTGGGGAAGGGCAAGCAAGCGAGTCTTAGGAACTTGCTACAACAGCCGCACATGGTGTGGTCCACCTGCGTTCTTAGCATTTGGGGGTGTGAGTGGGGCTTAGTCAGGACTACTAAAAGTTCAAAGCTAGCCTGGGTTACATAGGGACATCCAACCTGAAAATTACTATGCTAAATTCACAAAGGACACAGAATCCATGCTGTCAGCCTTCTGTGCAACGATAGCGAGTTCATATTCACGTTATATATGGTTCTTTATTAGAAAAAAGTTTTCATTGACATGATAGCTAATCTTGGTTGTCAACTTGACATACCTGGGAAAAGGGAGCCATAATTGAAGAATTTCGTCCATCAGATTGACCTGATGAAGCCTGTGAAGTACTTCCTGGTATAAAATGGTCCAGCTGTCTGTGGCTAGTACCATCCCTAGGCAGGTGGGCCTGGGCTGTTTAAGAAGGGTAGCTCATTGATCTAGGGGAAGCAGCATTTCTTCATGGTCTCGCTTCAGGGCCCGCCTTGGCTTCTCTAGATGATGGACTGGAAGCCTTAAGCCATAAACTCTGTCCTCTTCTGAGTTGTTTTGGTCATGATGCTCACCATAGCAACAGAAAGCAAGCCAGAACAATGTGCCTTTATTCAGTGGCTACTGAAAAGGCCTGGTGTGGTGACGCATGCCTTCAACATCAGTGCTTGGGAGACTGAGACGGGTGGATCTCTGAGTTTGGGGTCAGCCCAGCCTATATAATAAGTTCTAAGACAGCCAGAGCTATAGAGTGAAATCATGTCTCAAACAGAAAAAAACAAAAAGTGGTAAGAAAAAGAAAAACCAAGAATCTTGACATGCTTTGTAATGGCTGTTAAAGCTGCCGTGTGCGGGGCTTGGTGCCGCAGGTCTGCAATCCTAGCTCGTGAATGCCTAAGGCAGAAGGAAGGACCATGAGGTTCAAGAGTTTGAGGCCAGATTGGGCCCTACTGAAGACAAATTTGCCTCATGGCTTGGCCTTGATACCACATTTTTTGTTTTTAAATATGGGGATGGTATTAGGCTGTTATAATAGAACTGTAACAGTAATAACCCACAACAGGAAAGCTGACATTTCCTGTCACGCCTCTCTGACTCACTTTTAGTCAGGGGGGACTTACCAGTTATTCGAAATCAAATCAAAGTAAACCTGGCCTCGGATCTTTCACACAATTGCAGTTGAGCTATCTCTGAAGTGAGCAGCTGTAGTTGTTTCTTGTTTGTCTGTTTCTTTTTCTCTTTGCTCTTTAGGGGGCTCACCACCCAGCTCCTAAATAATCACACGCAGATTTATTCTTTCTTAAATGCCCCGTCTTAGCTTGGTTTATTTCTAGCCAGCTTTTCTTAAATTATCTCATCCATCCTTTGCCTCTGGGCTTTTACCTTTCTAGATACCTTCACTTCTTACTCCGTGGCTTCCGCGTGGCTGGGTGCCTGGCCCCTGATGTCCTCCTCCTCCTCCTCCCCCTCCTCCTCCCCCTCCTCCTCCCCCCTTTCTTGCTCCCCTTTCATATTATTCTCCTTCTGTTTATTCTCTCCATCTCACTATTGGCCACTCAGCTCTCTATTAGACCAATCAGGGGTTTTAGGCAGGCAGAGTAACACAGCTTCACAGAGTTAAGCAATGCAGCATAAAAGAATACAACACATCTTTGTATCATTAAACAAATGTTCACAGTGTAAAAGAATGTAACACAACTTTAACTAATATTCCACAACAATGACAGCGACAACAAAACCCCCACCAGAACCCTTTCCCAAACAACCAAGAGTGAAAAAGCTCTTCCCTCTTGGGAGTCTTTCCTTAACCTTCCTAGGGACCTGGGGACTTACAGTCCCCGTCGGTGTCCTGCTATCCTGGAGCAACTGTAATTACATGTAGGTGTTTATGTCATTATCCGACAGTGAGCTGTAGGAAGGTGGAGTCCGTATTGCTCAGCACTTGGTGTGGACAAACCTGTTGAGCTTCTTTACCATCCCCTCCCCCACCAAAGCAGCTGCTAATGTGCAGAGAGGTTGAGTAGCTTACTTCATCACCTCCTTATCTACACTGGGGCTGGGATGATGCCAAGCCAGGTTTACTCGACCGTGTCTTACTCTTTTTTGGGGAGTCTGATTAGAGAAATGTTGGTGCTTTCTCATCTCATAGTTCCTGTATCTTTTGTGGCCTTGGTCTTTTATAACCTGTATGTTTTATTTTTAAGTTACTGACTAGATTTGGTCTTCATTATTGTTGAAACTTTTTAGAAATATAAATTAGACAGCACTGTTTTGAACCAACGCTATCTTGAAAACTATGGCGTGTACCTCTGAGGACTTTAGGGCTAGGGAAATGGCTCAGAGGTAAGTATACTTACTGCCCTTATAGAGGATGCAGGTTTGGTTCCCAGCATCCAAATCAGGTGGCTCACAACTGCCTATCTCTTCCAACGCCAGGGGATGCCCTCTTCTGGCCTCTGTGGGTACCTGTAGGCACATGATGCACAGACATACTTATAGGCACTCACACATACACATCAAATCTTTAAAGAAACTTCAACTTGGGTGGTGGGAAAATGCATATACATGAACTAATTAATATGGTCTTAGTATGCTATAATACAATAAATTTGGTGACTTATGAATAATAAACATTTATTTTCTGCAGTTCTGAATGCTGGGAAATTCAAGATGATGGTGATGCTGGTGTCCAACCTCATATGGTGCTTTCTTTCTGAGTCCTGTCACCAAAGGGACATGTCGGGCCTTTATAGCAGGACACTAACTAGTCTCATTCATGATCTTTAGAATCTGATCCTTTCAAAAAGACTCCATCTTTGGAGTTTGTATTTCAATGGATGGATTTAATAAGGATACAACCAATAATGGTATCTGCTCATATTCCTGTTTTCCTTCTTTTTGTTCCCTGGACTTCTGTGAAGAGTCTTTTAGGGTCAGGAAAAGTTCAGAGTGGGAACTGTTAGTCCCTTTTGGGAGTGACTGACAATTGGTGTGTGTGTGTGTGTGTGTAACTTAGACCACATTTTGATAAGTAGGAGAAAAATCTCAGTTACTCTGCTTACGAAAACTTCTGGTCTAAACAGTGTAGATCTTCGGGTGATAGCCCCTTCTGTCCTCTGACCTTTGGATAGGTCCCCTAAAGGTACTAAGTTGGTGCTCAGTAAATTTTCCTCAAGTGGGACCTCGCACACCGTTTCTTCCCCACCTAAAGCAAGTCTGTCCATCTGACTGTAACCTTCCCTCTGTGTACCTTCCGTGTTTCCTAGTTTAGGACTGGGTTGTCATTGTCTTCGCTTGGACCTCTATAGGAGTATCTGACTGGCCACCCTCCTATGACTGGTTTTATTTTTCTCTTTGATTTCCTTTTTATCATGCGGTGACAGGAATGTTTTCTAATAGGATGGATGTCTTAACATGTGCTGTATGATTTAAAGCACTTGGTTTGGCGTTTAGGATAAAGTCCATGTACCTCATGGCGCTCAGTTGGCCTTCCATTGTGACTAGACCCCTAGTCCCCAGCCTTACTGAACTTCGCTTTCCTCCTGTACACCGAGTTGCCTCTCAGGCCCTGGTCCTTCTCACTGCTCTTCCCTGTGCCTCTCCCGCCCCCCTCTTTTTAGTGCACAGACCTAAAAAGCCACCACTCCAGTCCTCCACAGACACTTCTGCCCCTTGTCTCTGTGAATGAGAATGTAGAAATCAACGTTTTCATTTTCTGGACAGGCTTGATTTCTCGCTGGCCCCCCTCCTGGTGCCTGCCTTCCAGTTGTTCAGAGTGTGTGGAGTGGAGTGGAGGGTGGTGTCAGTTCCTCTTCCACAGGAAGGACGGGACTTGAGGGCCCAAGGTTAGAAGCCCTGGGTTGGCCTGACATGTGCCCCCACCACTCCCCTCCCCTCAGTGAAGCACTGAGCAGCTGGCCATCCTGTGGGCTGGGAGGAATGGGGCTGGGCTAGGGACCGGGATTAAGGCAGCCCTGTAGCAGCAGCTGTGGGACTGGGAACACCTGGCCCTCCTGGAAGTCCGGGGGCTCTGTCTCTGACCTCTTCCCTTCGCTTCCGGCATTCTCTGAATTACAGCAGCACGCTGAAATAGACCCAGAGATGTTGAGCAGGTCTTGAGAACATTTCGAGTGTCTGAAATCAGTCCCTCTGTCAGCCCAGGAGGTCCTCTAGATGTTGAGCAGTGACTGAAGCTAGTTTAGGTGCTCTAAAATCCCGTCAAGCCCTCCTGGGTCTGTGTGCGTGTGCACGCTCAGTTAGCAGGGAGAGCTTGCACACAGAGAGCTACAGTAAGCCAACCTTACGACAGGGAGTTTGGCTCTGGTATTGGCCTAGCAGCAAAATTTCAGGAAAATTACAGAGCTTCTGGTCCTCCATTTCTTCACCTATACAGGAGAACAATCATACCAGAACATGGAACAAATGTTAGGAGAATCTCAAACAAATGCCTTCCATGTTATAAAATGTGAAGATTTTGCATGTATTGGTATTAATAATACCATCTCCGCTTAACAAAGTGTGCACTCAGCAGCTCTTCGTGTGTCGTGACTGCGTCCTGAATGAAGCTGCCGATAGGTTAGCAGTAGCCCACACTGACCTCGGATGTGGAGGACATATCCCTTCGTGCAGCCAGCCCCTTAGCGGCCTGCTTGAATATGGCATTCACTAGCACCAGAGAAGCCTTTTTACCACGAGAGCATTTTTTTTCCGCTGACATTATCTCACAATTTAATCATTCTAAGGAGAAAAAGCCAAGTTGATTTTTCTGCATCGGGAAGGACGTGGACAAAGAAAACTGCGTGACACAAAACTTTCTGTGTGGGGTAGAAAAATGTCATCGCGTTCCTGATTTCGTCAGTGGGGTAGTTCATGGATCTATTTCAGAGTTATCCAGAGACGGGAGTGAAATGGGGGCTGGGGCTGGACTTATGATTATGACGAGGAGGGGGTGAACCTCCAGCTTTATAATTATTAGCATTATTAGGAAGTAGCTGTCTCTTGAATTATTTTTTTAGCTAAAGAAGTTAATAAGACAGTATTTCCATGTGAACTTACCCTTGTATTTGAAACATGCGCCGACATAAATCTTGATTAAGATGTCAGAAATCCTTGTGAAGCTTGAACTCATGTGTGTTCCCTTGTCCAGTTAGTAACAAAAGACCCTTTGTGTCTCTGCCCAGCTTGGTTGCAGTCATGAACTCCATTTTCCTTTATTAGTCCGTAGAATCTGGTTTCTTGTCTGACTTAGTAAATCAGTTCTCAAGGCCTTGCGGGGTGGGCAGGGGAGCCAGAGGGCCTGAGTGACAAGTACTCACAGCCCAGGGTGGGCGGAGACAAAGAGAGACCAGCCACTGCTAACCCACCCTTCCCTGTAGAGCCTCAGATGCCTCCACGGTTTCTTTACCGATTTTTAACACTCTGGCCCAAAGTCAGCATCTTCTGAAGTTTGTAGGAATGTTCTTACACATGAAATTCAGAGTAGAAAGGAACCTGCTTATTTATTTTGGGCTTTAAAATTAAACTCTTCTTAGGAAAATAATTGAGCATCAGTCCAGTTACCTCGGACAGTGGTGAGCCTGTCAACCGGCTGAATGGTTTAGTGATCCCTGAAGAGGGGTTTTGTGGCAGCCAGGTGCTTGGGAGGCACAGGCAGGGGTATCCCCGAGTTCGAGGCCAGCCTGGTCTACACAGGGAGCTATCCTATCTCAAACACATTTGTTTTATGGTAATAGTCCCTGCACTTTCAGCTCCTGTTTGGGTCCCAGGTTTTCTAATGTAATGTCTCCAGTCACTTAGGGCCCGGAATGATGGCTCCAGATGCAGGCTGAGGGAACACCAGGCAGAAAGCACATCGGTTGTCTCTGCTCTCAGAGCTTTAGCTGCTCTTCTGTTTAAACGCTCAGCTTGCCCCCAGAGGACCGAAGGACACACGAATGCACAGTCAGAGCTCACGGAGGATGTTAAATGTCCTCTTACACCGTGGCCGAGGTTGCACACTAGCTGAGCTCTGCCTCCAGTGGTTTCCCAGAGCTTCTCACACAGCTCTATGGGGACACAGTTCTCCCCCCATGAGAAAGCTTTATTGTTTTCTTGTCCCCTCCCCCTAGACTATTGGATGCCTGCAAGTGCATATTGGTAGTTTTTCTAGTGGGATCTGGTGTGTGGCTGTCAGTGGTGAACGTGAAGATTGCGTGGGTTCCATCCTCTGAAGGAATTCAAGGTCGGCCAGGAATACTGCTTACCGCAGCCTCCAACATAAACTGCATCCATGCAACTTGAAGCACCGTGAACTCCATCTTCCACATCTTGCTTGTGTTGAATTTCCTTTGCCCCAGGCAGCCACTTCATATCCTAGATTACGGTCTGCCGGTAATCTGGGATGGATGCCGGTGGATGTTGTGAACACCGACCTACTATTTCTCAAGAACAACAGAGTCTTTTAGAGGGGGTGAGGAATCAATCTGAAGATTTTTTTTTTAAGTCTATTTTTTTCACACCCTACGTTTACAGGATTTTATAGGATGGAGAACTGGGGCATACCGGTTTTGGAAGTATATGGGCTGATGGTGGACTAATGAAGTACTAAGTGTTTGCTACTGGAAAGTTTTGAGTCGCAAGAAAAGGAGAAATGGTCACGCCAGGCCATTTGAGTTGTTTCCTTTGAAATATGTGCCTACTTCTGAACGTTTGTGTAGTTTTGGACTTGGGAGTGTTGATTTGTCAGAACCTGAACACCGTTCTGTTTTCCTCGGTCCGTAAAGACAGGGGTGTTGCTTTAAGACGATCGTTAGTTCGCTCTCACAAACCAGCATCCTGCCCAAATGCTGCTGCTCCCCATGGTATCTTAAGTCGCTGCTTTCAAGGTGCCTGTCAGCTGGGTTCATTGCTTTCTCCTCTGGGTCTTCCTCGGGGTGGCTTGGGCTCCCTTATGGCATGGCGATCGGGTGTTAAAGGTAAGCATGCACAGAGACAGGAAATAGAGGTTACAGCTGGGTTCGGAGGTGTGTGCCTGTAATCTTTCACCCCAGCTCTTGGGAATAGAGACTGGAGGTGAGTTCTGGAGCAGCCTGGACTACCTGCCTTTAAACAAAACAAAACAAAAAATAAAAGCTGTATAAATGCCATGATTACTTAGGCAGGCCGCAGCTCTTGTCCACAAGAGCCTGTGTTCCAATTGGAAACTGCTGACGTCAGTGGCCCAGCTATTCCCAATGTGGTCATTGGTTGTCAGTTTTCTGGAAGCCACTTCTATAGTGAGTGTCTCACCGATATTATCCAAGACACATGAATAGCACAAACTTGGGACTACGCTCACTGTTTTCTGTCTGTAGCCTGCTGTTTCTTGACTGTGCATGCCTACAGTGTACATGCTAAATAGGCAGTTTCATGGCTTGGAGTACCAGATGAGTAACCCCAATGACACCTGCTTTGGGAAAATTGACCTCATTTCCACTAAGAAGAGAAGGAACGTGGGAGGCCTATGTCCTTTTCACTGTGCCTATTCAAGGAAGTGAAAGGTCGGGGTTACGGGCCTGCGATCCCAGTTTGGGCCGACTAGGATGTGGGATGGGGAAGGGTGGCAGGCTCCTTGTTTCCCTTTTGACCTTTTGATTTTGTCTGCTTAGTTAATGAAGGGTTGACCATGTTCTAAGCACTCAGTTATATTTACATAGACTATGGTATGTGTAAAGTCTTAGTTATTGCTGTTGATTCTTAGTGATATTAATGTTTAAAGATGTCGATATTTTATCCCTTGCCTGTTTTATTACCATGTGGCAATATTATCTTGTTGCCTTTTTTTTTTTTGGTTTTTCGAGACAGGGTTTCTCTGTGGTTTTGGAGCCTGTCCTGGAACTAGCTCTTGTAGCCCAGGCTGGTCTCGAACTCACAAAGATCCTCCTGCCTCTGCCTCCCAAGTGCTGGGATTAAAGGCGTGCGCCACCACTGCCCGGCTATCTTGTTGCTTTTTAATCTTCACAATGCTTGAAGTTTTGATGTTTTTAAACAAACGAGGCCTCCCAGTTGTGGTCTCTGCTATCTCTAGAATACATACATTATCTTGGCATGTTTTGCTTTTAAACTTAACTCCGACGTAATGATCATGTTGAGATTTTTATTTAGCAAGCCAGTACATGGTTAGAGCTGGCAGAACGTGAAGGCTTAGCTCCACTCAGCATCATTTAAATAGTTTGGGGATTGGCTCTAACGGACAGTTCTCTTTTTTCCACCGAGGTCAGTTGGCAGCCAGCGAACACCTTTTCTATTTTGGCTAAGTTTTTTTTTTTCCTGGACAAATACTTAACCAAATCCTGCTTCTCATATGTTTTTCATGGCAACGGACGATACTTCCCAGCCGTTTTCAGACAGTGTCTGTCTGGAGGCAGACTTTCCTGGGCACAGGGCCCCTAACGGGTACTGGCCTGCTTCTTGAACCTCACTGTTGTAGTTGACTATTTGGTCTGTGTTTTCTTCCATGGGAACCAATAAGCATAGCCTTCTGGGACAGCAAAGGGTCAAGAACCATCTGCTGTTAGTCATTCACACTGCTATCCTCAGCCTGTTAACTTGGCTTAGGCAAACCTCCCTTCTGCTAGGTACGGTGGTACCAACCTGGGATGCAAGCACTTGGGAGGCTGAGGCAGAATGATTGCTCTAAATTTTAGGTCAGCCAGGGCTACATAGTGAGTTCAAGGTTAGCTTGGGGTGTATGGCAAGACACTGTTAAAAAAAAACCCCAAGAAGCCGGGCGATGGTGGCGCACGCCTTTAATCCCAGCACTCGGGAGGCAGAGGCAGGCGGATCTCTGTGAGTTCGAGACCAGCCTGGTCTACAGAGCTAGTTCTAGGACAGGCTCCAAAGCCACAGAGAAACCCTGTCTCGAAAAAACAAAAAACAAAAAAATAAAAACAAAAAAAACCCAAGAAATAAAATACCCCCCCCCCCCCAATACTCAGGTCAGTAGTCTAAGTCAGCAGCACCCTGCAGAGATCTGGGGAAGACTGAAAATTAGAAGCTGCACCCGAGGGACTGGGTTAATCTAGTTAAGAGAAGGAAGGGCTGGGGTCTTGGGTTATTGCACCAAGTTGTTCTCACCGGTTTCCTTACTGGCCAACCAGCATTTGCTGCCCATGCCAGAGACTTCCCACAAATGGACCCAGACACCCACCACTGCTGCCACCAGGGCCGCCCTAGCCACCCCACTCAGAGGTGTTGGTCATCTGCCTGTGAACATCTCATGGCCCTTGAAGGAACCGAAAGAGAAGGTACTGGAGGGTGATCAGGAACAGGAAAGAGCTCAAGGCTGTTCATTGTGTGGCCAGGAAACTCATGCCTGAGACAGCCACACAGGGAAGATGACTGGCCTTCCCTCGCCATTGCTGGGGGTGAGGGGGCGAGCTATGTGTATCACTGGTTTTACACTGTGGAGCCCGGCTCACATTCTGCCAGCACACAGGGGTACTTGGGCCCACATTCCATATCTCTTCAGAGCCTAAACGTCTCCATTTGGACAATGTGGTTCCTGATGTACTAGGGGCAAGACTGAAGTTTGCTGGGTAACAGACACAGCTGAAGAGATATAGCTAACAGTCTTCTGTAACTTCAGTTCTGGGATTCGATGTCTGTTTGGGAGCCAGATATGTATGACCACATGCACATACATACATGCAGGTAACATTCAAACATTAAAAAAAAAAATCAGTAGCTTTTTATATGTCAAGCATGAACTCGCAGCTGGGCAGTGGCGGCACCTTTGATCCCAGTGCTTGGGAGGCAGAGAGGCAGGTCCATCTCTGTGAGTTCAAGAGCAACCTGGTCTACACAGCAAGTTCCGGGACAGCCAGGACTGTTGTACAAAGAAAGAAACCCTGTCTTGAAAAACCAAAAAAACCCCAGAAGATCCCAGCACTTGGGAGGCAGAGGCAGGCGGATCTCTGTGAGTTCGAGACCAGCCTGGTCTACAAGAGCTAGTTCCAGGACAGGCTCCAAAGCCACAGAGAAACCCTGTCTCGAAAAACCAAAAAAAAAAACAACAACAACAACAACAAAAAACACCCAGAAGAACTTGCCGAGAGAGAAATTAAGAAAACAAAACAAAACCTCAAAACAAAAGCATATCTAATCAAGGAAGCTGTCATGAAAACTTTAAGACACACACAAAAAATTGAAGACATGAGATGGTGGAAAAGCCTTCCATGCTCCTGGATTGCCAGACTGTGAGAACGCCTGTCCTACCAAAATTCACCTGCAGAGTTAGTGTGTTCCCATCAGGATTCCAGTGATCATCTTCATAGAAAAAGGAAACAAACAAACAAAACCAAACCTTAAATTAATATGAAGCAGAAGACCGCGGGTAGCCAAAGCTATTTAAGCAGAAGGGGCATCACTGGGAGTAAGAAAATGCTGGACCTCAAATTATACCACAATCATATTAACAAAGACAGTGGTCCTGGCCTAAAAACAGACACGTGAACTAGTGGAGCAAAATGGGGGAACTAGAAAAAAAAAATCCCACATATCAGGGGCTCCTGATTTTTGGCAAAAGTATCAAAAAGGTGGTGGACACCAGAAGAAAGGCCAGTCTTTCCAGCAGCCGGCTGCGGGGAGCCGGAACCCCAACCTGCAGAAAGTGTAACCTGATCTGCACAGACTAGTTCCAGCCAGAACAAAGGCCTGAATTAAAAACCTTACACATCGAAACTACTAAAAGAAACAGGGAGAGAAAATGCTTCATGGTATAGGCCAAAGCCAGACCTTTCTGAAGGGGCCCCCAGTAGCACGGGAAACTGACACACTGGATTACGTGGCCTTCAGAACCTCTGCACAGCAAAGGTAGACATATTAATTATTTTCCTGTTGCTGTGATGATACCACGACCAAAGGCAACTTGCAGAAGAGAAAGGTTTTTATTTTGCTGTGTTTGTTTTTTTGAGGTATATAGTCTCACTATGTAGCCCTGGGTGACTTGCACCTACTGCTTCTGCCTCCTGGGATTAAAGGTGTGTGCCACTAAGACTGCCCAAAGAAAACATTTTATGTGGCTTATGGTTCTGGAGGGAGTGACCATGACGGCAGAAGGTGGCTGGAGCAGGGAGCTGGCTGATGGCAATTTACTCATACACAGGAAGCAGAGAGAGCGGGCAGGAGTTGGGGTGAGGCTACAAGTCCTCAACATTCACCTCCAGTGATGTACCTTTTCAGCAAGGCTGAACCTTCTCAAGTTTCCCTCCAAACACTGCCACCAATTGGGAAGCAAGTTACTACCTATTCTTCAGACAGGGGGCTAATATGCAGAATATATAAAGAACTTCAAAATTTTATGCCCCAAATCCCAAACTACTACCAATCAATACATGACTCAAGGAATTCAAAAGAAGAAATACAAATGGCAATATTAAAAACTGTTCAGCCTTATCAGCGATGAGAAAAATGCCAATTAAAATGACTTTGAGATTCCATCTCACCTGGTTAGAATGACAAACATTAAAAAAAAATTTAATTTAAAATGAAGGAGAGAAAAAGAAAAGAAAAACAAACAAAAGCAAATATGGACAAGGCAAAGGGAAGAGGAACGCTGATTCATCGTTAGTGGGAGTGTATACCGGTATGGGCAGTGTGGGAGTCGGGGTGGTGGTTTCTGAGACTTGGCTCTCCGCTCCTGGGTATGTCCCCAGAGGACTGCTTCCTAACCCAGAGATGCTTGTACTTGCTTGTCTACTGTTCTAGTCACAATAGCGAGGATATAAAATCAGCCTGGAAGCCCATCAGTAGTGGTAGATGGCTTAGCTACACAGTGACATTTTATTAGTCTTTCTTTATACGTAATTTTATTTATGTGTAAAGAAAAATGAAATTTGCAGGGAAATAGGGTGGACCTAGAAGTGATCACATTATGTGAGGTCACCCAGACTCAGAAAGACAGATTCCACACGGTTCTCCCAGAGGCAGATCCCAGCTTTTGATGTTTCTGTATGTATATGTGTGGGTGGGAATGTGGGAAGGCATGAAGCAAGAAGGGGACCACAAGAAGGACAAAAGGAGTTTTGAGGAAGGGGTTTGGGAAGAAAATGGAGAGAGGACTGTTGGGGTAGAAAGGCACAGTTGAGAGGATGGCCAGAGGATTGGGGGAGGGGGGGACCCCACAAAAATGGATTATGTATAAAAATGCCATAATAAAACATACTACTTTGTACAGCAGCACAAAAGTACTTTGCGGAGTGTTAGTGTTAATTTCTAAACAGGGTTCCTATGGTATCTTGGTCACTCTCATGTTGAAATTCTTAGACCACCGACATAAGCGTGGCAGGATCTCAGCATCCGTGGGTCTTGGTCAGTGTTCTACTCTCATGAAGAGACACCGTGATGAGAGAGAGAGCGAGAGAGAGAGAGAGAGAGAGAGAGAGAGAGAGAGAGAGAGAGAGAGAGAGCGCAAGCGAGCCAGCCTGGATCTGATGAGGGCTTTAGGAACCTCAAAGCCCACCTCCAACAAAGTCAAATTCATTCCAACAAGGTCACACCTCCTAATCCTTATTTCAAATAGTTCCATTCCTTGGTGACTAAGCATTCAAACACATGACCTCTGAGGGCCATTTTTATTTAGACCAATCCTGTGGATTCCCAGTTTGAAGAAAAAAAATAATTAGCAGCAGATAACGTATTTGTGCCTTGTCAGCCAATAGTACTGGGATTGATCCTGGGACTCTAGCCTAATGATCACATGTAAGAAAAGCTATGTAAATGTCCAGTAGCAAGGGGCTTGTTAAGTAAAGTGTGATACTTAGGAATTTTAAATAGCATAGGAATTGTGTCCAGAATAATGATCAGTTGGTTATTCTTTCCTTTCCTTTGGGTTGAAATGGTCTCCCTGCCACTTAAAAATGTGACACAGTAAATAGAGGCCAAATCAACAAAGAAGCTGAATTTGCTGCTAAGGTTAGCATTTTCAGACTTGTAAATGTTCATACACTGTTGTCTTCTAGGAGCAAACTTTGCAGTCCTCATGCAAGTGCAAGAATAAGGTGCACTGATCTAGAAAGATGTGTGCAAGTGAGTGTGTGTCTGTGCAGAGACCCAAGACTGACACTGGAATCAAATGCTCTTCTTATCCATTGAGATAGAATCTCTTGGTTGAACCAGAGCTTGGTTGCTGTTTTGGCTAGTATGTTTGCTCGCTCAGGGGATTCCGGTCTCCACCTTCCTGGTACTGGAATTACAGGCAGGGCACCAGGGAGAACTCTTTGTGCATCTAAATGGGATTAAAGCCAATCCACTAAACAACAAAAAAATTTATTCTCTCCCTACTCCCCCTCCCCCCCTCCCCCAGTAAATTGGACACAAAGCAAAACATGCTTGAACCAAGGTTGGACAACCTGTAGTTGCTCTTTTCATTTACCAGGCTTAGTGTCAGCCTGCTTATGCTGATGTTAGTGAGTTAGTGAGCCGAGGAGCTATTTTCTGTCCTTTGCAGGGGTTCTTAGGGGATGGAGATGATTGGGAGCAGCATTATCCTAGTGAGCTTGAATTTCTACTTGACACAGCTTTGAATCATCTGAGAGGAAAACCACCATCGCGAAATTGCCTAGATTAGATTGGCCTGTGAGTACATCTGCAGGGGCGGGGGGGCTGTCTTGTTAAAATGAGGGGTTCTCACCATCACGGTAGGGAACTTGACAGCAGGCATGGAGGCATGATGCTGGAGCAGCAACTGATGGCTCACATCCAGTCCACAACCAGGAAGCAGCTGCTCCAGGGAAGGTGAAAGGCTTTTGAAACCTAAGCCTGCCCACCCTGAGTGGCGTGTATCCTCCAACAAAGCCAAAGCTCCTATTCCTTCCCAAACAGCCACCAAATAGGAACCAAGTACATGCTAGAGACTTATGGGGTGGTGGTGGTGGGATCATTCAAGCCACCATATTCTACCTTTGACCCCCAGAGTCTTGTGACTATATCATAATGCAAAATATATTCAGCCCAACTTTAAAAGTACCTGGAGTCTTCAGTCTGAACACTTTAAAGGTCCCCTGTAAACTCAAAAAGCAATCTGGTTCCCACACACAGGGACACAGAATATACATTAACATTCCAAGGGGGGTGCGGCATTCTGGACCAAAGTCTTAATACTGAAACCCAGCAGGACAAACTGAATTATGTAGCTCTGTGTCTCATGCCAAAAGGGTTAGATGGCTCCTTTCTTCGACCTTTGCTAACCGCAGCACACCTCTCTCGGGCCGGTTCTACTCTCTGTCTGCAGCTCTCTTTGGTAGATGTCTCCCAACATCTTGGGGTCTCCACCCCAATTTGGGCTTCACATTTACAGCTTTACACAAAGTCCTCGTCCTCTGAGGTCCTCTGAACAGGGACTCCCCTGCCACAGGCTTTCTTTTTTAACTATGGAGGGAAATTCCAAGCAAATCTCTTTCCCATGTATTATTTATGACTCTAAAGCCAGAACCCTTCGCATGATACTGCCCAGTTTGGCTGCCTGCTCATGATGAAGCTTGGCCCCCTTGAATCACATTTGCATCAGCTTTGATTTTTTCTACGCCACCCCTCCCCTTTCTTCTTCTTCTTCTTCTTTTTTTTTTTTTTTTTTGGTTTTTTCGAGACAGGGTTTCTCTGTAGCTTTGGAACCTGTCCTGGAACTCCCTTTGTAGACCAGGCTGGCCTCGAACTCACAGAGATCCACCTGCCTCTGCCTCCCGAGTGCTGGGATTAAAGGCGTGCGCCACCAACGCCCGGCCACCCCTCCCCTTTCAATGAGTAGGAAATTCCTTAGTCTTTTTCCTCTCCACTTAGCATCTCAGGTGGGTGGGGTTTTATCACGAGGACAGCCCCCTTTATTCCGTCTCAAATCTCCCACTCTTTGACTCTACTGTTAATCCCATCAATTGAGAATAGAACAACTGCTACAGTTTAAGGTCAGATTTGAAGCAAGCTTTAATTAAATGCTGGCCAGGTGGATGGTCTCTGGTCCATCCCCAGGTTCCGGGGAAATGGTCCCAAGTCATGATTTGCAGTGGCTTAAAAGGGAAAATTCATAATTCATTGCTTTTCCCGTCAGGTTCAGTCGGGGTAAGTGTACATCTTGATGTACTTCCTGCTTACATCCAATGAGGGGCAAGCGTATATCCTGACGTAGTTCCTGCCCGTGAACCTCCTGCCCACATGTGATTAAGTGATCTGGTGTAGACGAGTCAAATGAACCTGTTTAGGGGAGTGAAAACACGTGCCTTGTTATCTCCCATAAACAACAGCATTTCAGAAATCATCTGTCCTTGGGCGAGGGGCTTGCTATCAGAGGCTTTGTGTTTCCTGAATCTCTAAGGCATAGCCATTACAACTTAAAATGGTGGCTCTCACACAACATTACACTTCCTGGTGTGCCTTTTCTCTTCAAACTTTACACCTTTATAGTTCTCTTTGCTTCACCTGCCCTTTCATTGTAGATCTGCCTAAGAATCTGGTAATGACTTGACCAAGTTAATATTAGGCTGCCTCGAAATCTCCTACCAAAGAAACAGCCCCTTTTCAGTTTAGCCGCAGGCAAATTCTTAAGATAAGGGTAGAAGGCAGTCACGTTCTTGACCTAAATATCACAGGAATGGACCCCCAGCTCAGCTGCTGTGAGGTCCTTACTTTGGCCTGAAGCCTGTTGACGCCACAGTCCACACAGCTCTCAGCACTATCTTCCAAGGCCCATCATGTTTAGCTTATGGTATTCCATTATTTTCCTAGTCCAAATTCCCCAAGTCTTTCACATTTCCCCCACAGACCACATGGTCAGGCAGTCAGTCCCGGGATAAAGCCCACTTCCGGGTACCCAACTTTTATCTTAGTTACTTTTCTGTTGCTGTGATTAAACAGCATGACCAAGGCAACTTATAAAAGAAAGGGTTTATTTGGGGTTTACAGTGTCAGAGGAGCAGGGGATTCATTGCTGTCATTGTGGGGAGCATGGCAGCAGGCGGGTCGGCGTGGAGCGGCAACTGAGCGCTCACATGCTAGCACTAGCCTGCAAACAGGAAGCAGAGTGCATTGGAGATGGTGGGATGCTTTTGTAACTTTAAGCAGACCCAAGTGATCGCTTGTCCAACTGTACCACTCCTCCTAATCCTTCCCAAACAGTCACCAACTGGGGACCAAGCATTTGAGACTTATTGATGAATATCCTTAAAACTACTGTCTCCCTCCCCCGCCCTCCAGTCGCTTTTGGTTGATGTTTTATCACCAGAATAGGTGAAACTGGGCCAGCTGTAGAGCATAGGGTCATTGTTACCAGTTTGGGGATGTCTTTGAGCCTTCTTGGTTCTTGGTTTCCAACTGTACAATACTTATTGGCCTTATTTATTAGTAGTTACTATGAAGCTGAATAAGATAATCGTTCATTTGACAGAAATATGGGCATCCAGCACTAGGTTAAAATCTTAGTACCCCTTCAAAATTTAATTTCAAGGTAACTGTTTTTGTGTGGATACTTTTGTCCTGCTATTGGTAGCTGACGTTTATTGATGGTTTTCTGTTGGACAGGCTTTATCTCAAGGTGTCTGCAGATCATAGCTACTGCAGAACAACTGAAGTCCTGGAAATGGTTAAGCCATTTGCCCAAGCTTATGTAGCTGGAAAGTGTAGGAAGGTAGAATTGGCACACAGACTGGCGATAGATTTTGAACCGCTCTTCATTAGTGCTGTTTTGTTGGTGAAGAAACTGGAAAATACAGAGAAGCTGAGGAACTAACAGCTGACCATCAACTACAAGGTCATACATAGAGCTAGTAAGTGGCAGAGCTGTCTGTCGGGCAAGATTCTTCCACCTGGCTGTCACCATCATTGCCTGTCATCCAATGTAGCTTCAAAGGCTAAGGTATTCTGAAGGCTTTTTGCCCATTGTTGTATTAAAAAGAAAAAACAAGCCGGGCGGTGGTGGTGCACGCCTTTAATCCCAGCACTCGGGAGGCAGAGGCAGGCGGATCTCTGGGAGTTCGAGGCCAGCCTGGTCTACAAGAGCTAGTTCCAGGACAGGCTCCAAAGCTACAGAGAAACCCTGTCTCGAAAAACCAAAAAAAAAAAGAAAGAAAGAAAGAAAGAAAGAAAGAAAGAAAGAAAGAAAGAAAAAGAAAAAAAAAATAAAGCAATACAGAAGTAAGACCACTTATAGAGCCGAAGCTTGTATATTCAAATCTATGGTTCTTTGGGGCTTGGTCGTATGTGTGCTTACCTTCATAAAGCCTTGTGCTCAATCCCATGTCCTTCATCCCCACATCTATTGTTTCTTTCTTCCTGATGTTAGGCAGTCACAGGGAACTGGCTCTTTTTTTTTTTTTTTAAAGTTAATCAGTGGCCTAATGTGGCAGCAGGGGCCTTAGAATTACCAGGTCTAGTTCCCCAGTAGAGAATGATCCAGAACAAAAAATGAATTCCTGAAGCTGCCCTCAGTTTTTACTGGCAGGTCCCAAGAGTTTTCAGATTTCAGAGTAGACCTCGGAATGTCTCAGGGCACCTTCCGTCTCTTCTCTTAATTGCCAGAAATGGAGGAACGCGGGTGGGGGTGGGTGGGGGTGGGGTGGGGGTGGGGAGGGTGGGGTCCTGGTAGCTAAAGGTGTTTCCTCAGACTGGACCAGCCTATAGACAGAGGACTTTGAACCAGAACATCAGTATTAAATGTAGAGTAAGTCTGATGAGATTTATCTTGAAAATCTGGGACCAGAAAGATTTGAAGACTTTCATTGTTCGCAAGGGAAAAAAATATAAGATGTGTTATTTTTAAGTACGATTTCAGAAAATATGGATGACCTGTTGTGACTGCCTTGCCTGGATTAGGATTTCGTTAGCATCTGTCATATTTGTTTCATATAATCCTTTAAAAATGCCTGGCAAACAGGAACCGTGTTTATATAGCTAGTTGAATGCTCAGGGTAATAGAGTTGTGCTTCGTGATGTTAAACAGGTTTTCACACCCAGAAGCAGAAATTAAGGACTATTTATTTATTTATTTATTTCTAGACAGGTTCTCACTGTGTAATCCTGACTGGCCTTCAGCTCACTGTGTAGACAAGGCTGGCCTAGAGTGTTGGTATTAAAGGTGTGTACCACCATACCTGGGGAGAATTAAGGATTTAAATGGGTTATAAAAGCTTAGGAAGTAGATTAAAAGAGGAATATATTCTTTGTTGGAAGGTGTATTTTTTTTTAAAAAAAGTCTTTTGAGATTATAACATTATTCCCTTCCCTTTCCACACTTGAGACTTTCCCATGTACACCCCTCCCCCCCGCCTTTGCTGTTTTTCAAATTCATGGTCTCTTGCATTCTTAGAAAAGATTTATTTTACTTATGTGTCTTTCTGGGTACCTTCTTTTCAGCCTCTTTATGGGAAGTACTTTTAAGCAATCAATAAGCCGGGCACACACCTTTAATCTAGCAAGCAGAGGCAGGAGTTCCAGCCTGATCAACAGGGCGAGTTCCAAGACAGCCAGGGCTGATATACAATGAAACCTTGTCTCAGAAGAAAAAGAAAAAAGAAAAAAGCAATCAACAACTATTTTATCCCTAAACACTTAAGAAAGTATTTCTTAGAAATCATGCACAGGCCGGGCGGTGGTGGCGCACGCCTTTAATCCCAGCACTCGGGAGGTAGAGGCAGGCGGATCTCTGTGAGTTCGAGACCAGCCTGGTCTACAAGAGCTAGTTCAAGGACAGGAACCAAAACCACAGAGAAACCCTGTCTCGAAAAACCAAAAAGAAAAAAAAAAGAAAAAAAAGAAAGAAATCATGCACAGCCGCAGAGATTTATTTGTGGTTGGAAACACCGTTGGTTTTGTGGAGGGCTCACATGCAGCTCAACTCTCTGACTAGTGTCAGAGATCCAATGCCTTCTACTGACCGCTAAGAGCATCAGTCATGCACATGGGGAACATATATACATGTAGGAAAAATACTCATGCGCAAAAAATAAAATAGGTTAATAAATTGTAATGACATTTTCCTAGTGTCCTGGTTAGGGTTTTTATTGCTGTGAAGCACCATGACTATAACAACTCTAAAAAAGGAAAACATTTAATTGGGGCTGGCTTAGAGGTTCAAAGGTTTAGTCTGTTACCCTTATAGCGGGAAGCGTGGCAGTGAGCAGGCAGACAGCATGCTGGAAAAGGAGCTGAGAGTTCTACATCTGGATTGGCAAGCGGTGGGTGGGTGGGTGGGGGACTCTGGGTCTAGCTTGAGCATTTGAAACCTCAAAGCCAACCCTTCAATGACCCACTTTTTCTGGCGTGGCCTCACCTCCTAATAGTACCAAACCCGATGAGCTGGTGGGGACCACGTTCATTCAGACCACCACACAAGTTAGGTGTCGTGGCACACAACTGTATGCCAAGTATTCTAGAGGCCACGGCAGGAAGATCCCAAATTGGTAATATGTGTCGGTTTCATGAATTTGAAGCCTGCTTAAGAAACTTACTTGAAAAAAGAGGGTTTCTCTGAATTAATTTGAAAAGTTATCACGAACTGACTTAGGATGAAATTTGTGTCTTTCAACAGAGCCAGATTTTTTGAATGACAATAAGTTCATAGGTAGAGTCCTTTTGTTGGTAGCAATTTACTTAATAACGCTACTTTCTTTTATAGCCTTGGCTGCGACAGAACAGATTCTCTTATTCCAATCTTAATTAGTAATATTAACTCTTGGATCACAATTACGTATTACAGAGCAAACCTATTATCCACCCATCCTACTCTCCGTCTGTCCGTCTGTCCATCCATGTGAAGGTTTCCGTGGTACCTAGAAGAGTTCAAGGAGGTTTCAAAGAGGCTTTGCGAGGCAAAGCAGCTGATAACGTTGTAAAGACCCGTCCTGAAGATGGGTCCCTTTACTGTTGGAGGTCGCCTGGAGGAAGTGCTTTAGGAGCCGGGTTCCTTGGAGGCTCTAGAGAAACGGGAAGAGGAAAGAGCCCACAAACGAATGGGTAGATGGGCGTACTGTGTAATTCAAATAAACTGTGCAGAGCCTGGTCAAGCAGAGGCTCCTGGGACGGTCTGGGGTATTTGCCTTCGCATTCCTTGCTGTATCTAAAACAGAGTCTTTCTGGGGAAGTCACATTTTGCTTTAGCAAAAATGAAGTATAAGTTTTACAGGGAAATACATAAGTCACAAACATGGTACTTAATACATTTTTCACAGACGGAACACGTAAGTGGCTTTTGTATCCTAGGTCCCTTTCTGCTTCTTTGCAGATCCTTTGGCCCCAAGAGTGACCCCGACAATCCCAGCCGTGAGGTCCTTTGCGCATTGAAAATTACTTTCATTTCTCAGAGAAACCACGAAGTGGAGGAGCCACTGAAAGACGTGCATGTTTTAGCTATTGTGCTGGCTTGGATGAAAATAGCCCTCATAGACTCATGTTTTTAATGCTTTTGATCAGAGGGTGGCAGTGCTGGAGAAAAATGAGGAGGTGTGGCCTTGTTGGAGGAAGTCTGACACTGGAGACGGGCTTTGAGGCTTTAAAAACCCAAGCTGGGCCCAGTGTCTTTGTCTTTGTTCTGCCCGTGGATCCTGATGTAGAATTCTCAGCTACTTCTCCAGCACCATGTCTGTGTAAATGCTACCATGGTCCCCACCATGATGATAATGGGCTAAACCTATGAAGCCTTAAGCTAATCTAATTAAATACTTCCTTTTATTAGAGTTGCTGTGGCCATGGTATCTCTTCACAGCGAGAGAACACTAAGACAACTGTGGATTATGAAAACCTACCTTCAAAGACATTTTTAAAAGATATACTGTATATATCTTCCCACAACATATTTCCCACAGTGAAGCTTGACACAATGGTTTCTTTCAGCCTCTCTTCCTAATTCCTGAGAGTTAGGATTTCATCAACAAAAC
The DNA here is from genome assembly GCF_950005125.1 of Chionomys nivalis. Lineage (NCBI taxonomy): Eukaryota > Metazoa > Chordata > Mammalia > Rodentia > Cricetidae > Chionomys > Chionomys nivalis. The sequence continues at coordinate 19,838,102 of NC_080109.1, forward strand.
TCTAAAGTTTAAGTTATATAACTCAAAGGGCATTTGTTTCCATCTGTGTGAGTGTTCAAAGTTTTCAAGTCTCTGTCCGTGTTAGCAATGGAGGTAGTCAATTAGGTAGGCTCTGGGCAAGGCTTTCGTGGAATTTTCAATCCTAAGAGCAAGGTTGAAAAGGACTTCTTTAAAAAGCAAAACTAAAAGGGGGATAAGGGAGGTACCTGGAGAGATGGCTCAGTGGTGAAGAGCACTGGCTGGGTGTTCTCCAAGAGGACCCAGGTTCAGTTCCCACCACCCACACGGCCATCCTTAACTCTAGGTCCAAGGGATCCTGCACTCTCTTCTGGCCTCAGTAGGTACCAGGCATGCGTACAGTGCAGGCAAAACACTCATACACGTGAAGTAAAAATAATAAGTCCCCGAAAGAGGAAGTTCATTTGGACTTGGTGGCTCATACCATCATCATCCTGGCACTTGGAAGCTGAGGCAGGACAGTTGCCATTAGTTCGCGAGGTCAGTTTGTACTTAATGAGACACGCCCCCTTTTAACAGCATAATCTCTTCATTGATTCTTTTTTTTTAAAATTATTTATTTATTATGTATACTATATTCTGCCTGTATGTATGTCTGCAGGCCAGAAGAGGGCACCAGACCTTATTACAGATGGTTGTGAACCACCATGTGGTTGCCGGGAATTGAACTCAGGACCTTTGGAAGAGCAGGCAGTGCTCTTAACCACTGAGCCATCTCTCCAGCCCCCTCTTCATTGATTCTTGGAGAATTTCACATCATATCCCCCCATATCCGCCCCCACCCCTGCAACACCCCCACCCATGACAATTAAAAAAATATTAAAACCAAACCAACTGAACAAACAAAACAATCTCTTTGCTCCTCTTTCTTTCCTGTCTCCGCAATACCTCTTCATTCGTCTCTGTGGTGTTGGGAGTCGACGTGTGTCACACAGTATATTCTTCTGTCTAACCAGCCTTACTTTCAAGTGTCCATTGCGGTCAGGTTCAAGGCCCCTGGTTTCTGGTCCACCATCATCACTGGGCTGAGACCCTGTCTTAAACAAACAAAGAAGCATCTAAGAGTGGGCAGTAAGAAAGAAATTGTAAGTCTCAAATAGTCAGGAAATAATTCTGCAGTGTCCTGGCTTGGGGTAATTACAATGACCGTAGTTAAATAATAGGAAATTAGGGTGGGAGTATGTGCTTTCTTTTAAGTGCTGTCACTGAATCCCGAAGGCTTTGTGTGCAGTACATTTACTGTGGAAAAGCTTGTAGCCTGCATGGTGCTAAGCCAGCAGCCAGCACAGCACAAGGAATCTGAAGTTGGTCTTTAGTCTCCTGGACCGTGCTATGGGACTTTGGTGACTTTCCAGTGGGCTGAACTGCAGGCATCAATGGTGACAGGCTGGTTTGTGTTGTCTGGTGAAGTCCCCGTTGGTCCCTGGTAAGCTCTGTATGTATTAGGCTGTGTGTATTCTGGGAATGGCCTCCGCCTAGTAATGTGGTTGACACATAACTGTGACTTTGCTCTGTGCCTGACGTTTTCTGGGGAGAGTGTAGAAGTCAGTGGTGTGGGTTTTCAGTGTGGCATGTCCTAGGGACCCTAGTGGAAAGTGACTTGCTAAAATAGAAAATAAGGTTGAACAGCTGGGTTGATGGCTTGTCGCTTGGTTCCCACCAGTTGTCTCAATGGGATGGAGGAAGAGCCACCCAGAGTGTCCTCTAGCAGCTGTGACTTCAAACTAAGCAGAGTTTTGTTTTGAAAGCACCTAAGAATAAATATAGGTTCTTGGTTTTTAAAGTTAAAGAAGATTAAAAAGTGTTCTGAATACAAATAGTGCAGATTACTTTTTAAAACACACAAGTTTAGTTTCAAACTATAAATATGTTTATATATGCACATTTATATATTTGACCTCACACACATGCATGCACGCACTCATGCATGCATGCATGTATGTACGCACTCACACGCAGAGGTTTTTCTCTCATGTTCTTGCTATCTGCTCCTCTGTCTGATCTATTCTGGTTCTGCTTGGGAGGAAATTGGTATTGGCTTGCTTCAGGGCCAGAACTACATAGCATCCTGCTTACATTTGCCCAGGGACTCTTTTTGTTGTTGGTTGGTTGGCTTTTGTTTTGTTTGTTTTTGAGATAGGGTCTCACTGTGAAGCCTTTGCTGGCCTAGAACTCACTCTGTAGACCACGTTGGTTTCAGACCCACAAGAGATCCACCAGCCTCTGCCTCTCAAGTGCTGGGTGGGGTTCAAGGTGTGCACCACCACACCCAGTATGCCTAGGAACTGCCTGAGGTTTGTAAATTCTGGTTAGTTGGGGGTGAAAATAATTATATAATCTAATCTACGAACTATTGTGAGTGTTCAGATAGTGCTGCCCGCTAGAATTGCCATGCTTGGCATCAGTAGCATAAGTAGTGGATTTGGGAATTTAATCCTTAAGCACTCGCATTAAGACAAGGTCTTACAATGTAGCTCCACCCATCCTCATCCTCACTGTACTCGAATGCTGTGGTTAGCAGGCATGCTTGTACACATGTATGTGATAGGACATTAGTAAGTGCAAAGAAAGTCACTCTAGAAGACATTAAGCGATAGTTGGAGCTAAGCTAATTTAAAATGAAAGCTTTCTATATGCATAAAGGTCCCATATTTTAGGCATAACTGTACTTTCTAGTGACTTCTACACTATTTGAAGGAAACCTTTACAGGGCCAGGATTACCTTCTAAAATCTCATACAAGAACATACTTGAAGTTGCTCTGGTCCAGGACTCGGACAGCCTGACTAAGCGTGATGGTTTTCATTACCTGAGAAGCATAGAAGTCCATTTGGTTCTGTGATGCCCTTGAGTCAGTGTTCCCCATGGCCACTCAGACAACTAAGGATTGACTGGTCTCCATTTTCATTGCCTACCTGACCTCCCTCCCTCCTTCCCTCGTCTTTCTTGTTAAAATGATCACAATTTTAATGGGGATTTTCCAGGCTAAAGCTCAGTTTCTTGGCTTAACAAAATTTATTGTTCCAGAGATATTTGGAGCAAAGAAAGATGTGACATGTCAATGTGAATTCAGAAAAAAATCATCATGTCATTGTAATGACAGACTGCACATTAGGCATCATATGTTACAATGAATATTATATATACATACATACATATATATCCATATGTTTCACTTCAATTAATATTTATTATGTCTATGACGAGGCAAACACGAACCTCCTTTAAGAACGAGTCATTTGGAACGACTTGAGATTCTTACCCATAATGGAATCAGTCTTTCTATTTCTCATCTCTTCCTTTCTTCCGTTCTTGTGTGTGACACCTGTGTGCGTGGTGCTTGTGTGTGACAGCGTGTGTGCTGGTGGGCGTGCACAATGATGCTGGAGGAGAGTGCTGCTCTCTTCCTCTCTTGCTCTTACTGCGCCTAGACGGTCTTCCTGATGAGACCCTACCCATTCGGCGGCCAGGCTGACCAAATGGTATTGTTTAATTCTCTAGTTTTTATATCCTTGGTAGTATAAAAATCGTCCTGAATGAGTTTTATGATTTATGAGTACTTTTGTTTTTTAAAGGATGTTTCAGGTATGAATAATATTCCTTTGATACACTTGAAAAAATTTTTCCTTTAAAAGACAGGGTCTCATGTATCTATCCAAAGATAGCCTCGACCTTCTAATCCTCCTGCCTCTGACTCTTAGCTGCTAAGATTCCAGGCCTGTGCCACCACATCTGGTAACGCCGTCATGCTTAGAGTAAAATGTTCGTTGAACTAAACTCATTAAATGTGTTCATTCATTGACCAGCTAGTATAGTCATTGCTTTATTCATGTATCCCACTAGTAGAGTTTAATCCCGCTGTATGTCAGGCCTTCTGTCCTTCTGTCCTCTCAATCCATGGCTGGGGCTGCTCTGAAGTTGAGAAATTTTACAGTCTTTGGTATCAAGCCTGGGGGTGGTTGGCTGTAATCCCGGCCCTGAGGAGGCCGAGGAAGAGGCTCCAGTGTTTAAAGTCAGCCAGGACTACATAATGACATCCTGGCCCATAAAACCAAAGGCTCCTGGAAAGGAAAGGCCCAAATGTATCCTGTATAGAAAATAACATTTCCTCTCCAGATACCGTGGTCTTTATCCCAGCTCAGAGTTCCTCTCAAGTCAGTGGAAATTGTATAAGGAATGTGCGGGCCGGATATGCCTCATGGTGGGATGAGAAGGAACCTGGGAGCTAGTCAGGAGACTAAATTTAAACTGTTATTTGTAGTGTGTATATAATTAACACGGGGTTAATGGTGAGAAATGAGCAACCAGAGTAAGTTTCTTCCTCTAATAAAACAAATAAACAAACAAAGCAACCAGAGTAGGTTTCTTTTTTTCTTTATTAAATAAAAAAAGAAAGGAAGGAAGGAAAAGAAAAAAAAAGAGTTGATGGGAAAAGAGGAAAACACTTATTCCCTTTCATAAGAACAATCAAAGGAGGGACTGGGCGGTGGTTCTGTAGTTGAGTCCTTGCTGCTATTTCAGAGGGCCCGAGCTCAGTTCCCAGCACCCACCCACACTCGCAGCTCGTAGCCATCTGTAAGGCCGATGGAGATCCAGTGCCCGCTTCCGGCAGTCACCAGACATATGCATCTCATGGTACATAGACATACAGGCGGCCAAAACACCAATACATATAAAATAAAAAAAAAGTTAGAGGTATTTTTAATTCTAATTTTTCTCGATTCAGTATGTGCTGCTCCTTCTTGGACCAGGCAGATGCCAGTGATACAAGTCTTACAGCCGGCATGGCAGGCTCGAGGCTGACAGGCGCTGGACAGATGCCAGAGTGTCGCGGAAAATGTAGTCCCCGCTTGATCTCTCGTCCGCTGACACCTCCTTCAGATTTCCCATTGCCGTCAAGCAGTTGCCATAGGCAGCTGCCAGATACTGCTTACAGAAGTTGCCTGACTCTCTTTATCCTTTCTTTGTGTGGTCTTCTCCCTTTCGTGACTCTCTGGGAGTCTAGGTACCTCCAGGCTGAGCAGTAAGGGAAGTGTTACAGTGTTGCGTTTATAGCTGGTAGCTAAGCAGCTAGCTAGACTGCCGACCTTAATCTCCAGCTGTGGAATGATTTGTTTGTTTTTGATTGGATGTATGTATGCGTGCTTTGCCCTGGTGTATGTCTGTACACTGTGTGTGTAGTGCCTGCAGAGGCCAGAAGAGGGCACCTGAACCTCTGGAACTGCAGTTACAGATGGTAGTGCGCCATCTTGGCGATGGCTGGGGATCCTACCTGGGTCCTCTGGAAGAGCAGCCTATAACTCTTAACCACGGAGCCATCTCTCCAGTACTAAGAATTGCTTTAATTTTAATTTTGTGTGTCTGCAAATGAGTACAGATGTCTACATGGGGTAGGTTGTGGGGGAGGGGGGATGTGGGGAGCTCAGATCTCCCAAAGGCTGTAGTTACTGGTGGATGTGAGCCATCTGGTGTGGGTGTTGGGAAACTCAAGTCAGCGGCAAGAACAGTATGTACTTTCAAACTGCCGAGCCATCTCTCAGCCCCATAGCTGCGAAATTATGTTTTGTGACATTGTAATTAGTTTAATATATATAATATAAATATATAAGTTTATATTATAATATATGTTTAAATGTGGAAAACAGCTTCATTTTTAAAGAAGAAAGTGAATTCTGTTGTGGGGGAGGAAGTGAAGTGGAGCTTTTCTCCCCCAAATTAGAAGAATAATGCTTTAATGAAGAAAATTCAAAGAAATCTAAAGCCTGCTTCCTCCTCATTCATATGTATCCTATTACCCAAAATGGGATTATGTTTTCTCAGCAATGTATCACAGACATCCTTCCATTAAACAAAATATAGATCTGTGTCATTTATAATAGCTCTTCGGGTTTTCATTGCACGGACTATACTATAATTTATTTACCCATTGCATAAACATACATTTAACACAGAAATAAGACTGCAGAGTCTGTCTTCTTTGTATGCCCAGTGCTTCTGATGCCAGATTCTCCAGCATGCCACCCAGGTCTCCTATAATGTAACTCAGTTCTGAGAGTGTGTAGCTCAGTGTCCTGTCACTTTCTCTGGTCCTTGAGAGACCTTTTAGGTCACCCTAGCACCACAAAGCAAGCAAGCGATGTCTAACACCATCGTATTAGAGATAGTCACATCTCACAGGATAGGGTCCCAGTCCCCAAGACTGTCCCTCTCTCTCCAGATGCTGATGGAAAACACTCGGCTTTTCCTTGTGCTTCTCACCAGCTGTCAATCAGGTTCGTGGGAGCCCTTCTTGGGGTTTGACTATTCTAGTTTGGTTTCGGTTGCTGTGATGAAATTCACTGCCAGCCTGGTAGCGGTGCTTTTCAAGATGTGCATAGGCAAGAACTTTGCCCAACAGTGCTCCAGCAGCATAGATCTTGCCCTGCGAATTAAGAGAAGGGGTCCTGTGAAAGTAAAAAGGTTCCCCCGCCAAAGAAACTGTCAGTAGAGCAGACAGCCTACGGATAAGAAAAAAAAATGAGGTTTTGCAGTAAATTAATGCCCACCCTTATTTTCTCACATTTTTGAGGTTCTTTGTTAATCTAGGGTATTTGCAGATAGTGGACTAATATTCAAAATTTACAAAGAACCACAAAATTGAAACACATACATATAAGCATACAAACCTATCAGTTAACAAGTGGGCTAATGTCTTTCGAGATAGGGTCTCTCTGTGCAGTCCTGGAACTCACTATCTACCCCAGGCTGGCATCAAACTCACAGAGATCCATCTCCCCCTGCCTCCTGAGTGTTGGATTAAAGGCAGACATAATGAAATGGACAGTTCTGCAAAGACGAAATACAAATGGATAATAGATATTTAAGAATATGCCACATTATCGGTATCAGAGAAATATAATTTAAAGCCGCTTTACCTTACTTAGAATCTGATAAGGGTCTAGAAAGATGACTCAGTAGTCAAGAGCACTTTTTCTCTTGCAGAGGACCCGCGTTCCGTTCTCAACAGCCAGGTCATTGCTCAATCCATGTCTAACTCCAATTCCAGAGGAACCAGTCCAAATGCCCACCAACAGGTGTTTATGGGTATAGAAAAATGAGACCATGGAATTGGCAGGAAAACAGATGCATCTGGAGAAAAATTACGCTAGGAGATGGGACCCAAATCCAAATGACAGAAGTCACGTTTTCTTTCATACTCAGATCCTAGCCAGCAGCAGCGTGTTAATGTATATGTACAGGGGTGTTTGGGAAATGATGCCAAGGATGCATGGAAAATGAGAGAAGAAAAAAGACTCGTGAGGGGCGTTAGGGGCTCAGATCTAAGGTAGATGGAGAAGTGAGGGAGAAGTCCCTAAAATGTACTTTGTTGGGAAATGCCATGACATCTAACATCTGGTATGCTAATTTCAAAGGATTATCTTTGTCTCCAGGTCAGTTATTAGATACCCTGACTATTGAGATCTATAGGTTTTATAATAAATCAACGCCCACCTTTATTTTCTCCCATTTCTCAGGTTCTTTTGTAATCTAATCTAGAGTATTTGCAGATTTCTACTTTTCTTCTCCCTCCTTCCCATATTCTTTTTTTTTTTTTTTGTTAGTTTGTTTTTTTTTTCGAGACAGGGTTTCTCTGTGGTTTTGGAGCCTGTCCTGGAACTAGCTCTTGTAGACCAGGCTGGTCTCGAACTCACAGAGATCTGCCTGCCTCTGCCTCCCAAGTGCTGGGATTAAAGGCGTGCGCCACCACCGCCCGGCTGTCCCATATTCTTTTTGCATTCTATTGCTGAGATCTCTTTAAGTAGACAGTGTAGATAGATTTTTCATAAGGGAAAGGCTGAGGAATAATAGTTTTAGCATGTACTTGGTTCCTGGCATTACTGTTTCTGTTAAATGAGAAATACTCAAAGCAGAACTACTCAATAGATGCTCTTGTGCCCTGTTGGAGGAGACCAAGGCTTGGAGATGATAGGCGAAGTGGCAGTGGCCTCCTAATTAGTGACAGCTCTTTGCTGCTTTCCACCAAAGGTGCCAACGCATGTGTTAAAAATCACTGTGGGCCAGATGGTGGCCGCGGCACAGGCCTTTTATCCCAGTACTCAGGAGGCAGAGACAGGTGATGGAGGAAGGTCATTTGTCAATAAACAAACTGCCTTGGCCCATTTGATAGGCCATCCCTTAGGTGGGTGGAGTAGACAGAATAGAATGCTGGGAGAAAGAAGCCGAGTCAGGAAGTCCCATGATTCTCCCACTCCAGACAGACGCAGGTTAAGATCTTTCCTGGTAAGCCAGCTCGTGGTATACACAAAATATTAGAAATGGGTTAGATCAAAATGTAAGAGTTAGCCAATAAGAGGCTGGAACTAATGGGCCAGGCAGTGATTAAAAGAATACAGTTTCCATGTAATTATTTTGGGGCATAAGCCATGCGGGCGGCCGGGTGCCGGGGACGCAGCCCCGCCACTCTTATTACTACAGACAGGTGGATTTCTGTGAGTTCAAAGCCCGTTTGGTCTACAGAGTGACTTCCAGGACAGCCAGAGCTACACAGAGAAATCCTGTTTCCAAATACTGGAAAATAAAACAAAATAAAAACTCCAAACACTATGTACTGAATTGAGTCATGAAGCATATGTTGGCCAGGCACGCACACGGCCTGGGTTTGGCCCATGTACTTCCAGTCGCTTTCAAGACCCTTGTGGCATGATCCCTGCCTCAGAAGTCTAGCGTCTTCATTTCAGTGTGTTGGCATTTGTCTTTGCCCCTTCTGGTTGCTCCTTACAAAATGGTCTCGTGGCTGTGAAAAGCCCTTTGAGCCTCTCTCCAGACTCTGGGGTTCGTGCCAGCCCCTTTGTTGTTGGTTCATGTTGTCTTGTGCCTTGAAAACAGGAGGAGAAAGTGGGTCAGACAGCCAGAGCTGTGGCTCATCTTCCTAGAATTAAAAAGGAGGAAAGAAACCAAAGCGAACACAAAGGGACTGGCTCTCCCCACGTGAGTTGATGACGGGCTCACTAATGGAAAATCATTGCTCGTGCAGATGTGAGTCCAGAGGGCAGATCCTGAAGCTTCCGGGGTCCTGTGCCCCAACAAAGGAGTTTGTTTGTCATGGGGAAGGGTACAGAGGAGGTAGAGGTGTATCTCTCTGTGGCCTGCTTCCTGGAGAGCAGGAAGGACAAGAAGGGGCAGGGACTTTCTGTGGGGTCATTAGTTCAGTATCCAACTCCTGAAATTTAACTTGGGCTTTTCAGAACGTGTTCCGTTGGCTGGATGAAGCACAGGCCGTCTAAGGGTTGCCAGTCTACAGTTGTTGTTTTTCCTACGTTAATCTCTAGAACATTAATTCTCCATTAAGTCCTGTTCTCCTGCCTGGAAATAGCTTTGCCCTCATCTTCTGGCCAAGTGGCATTTACTTCTTTTGGCCCAGTAGGCGCAGCCCAGCTTGGAGACATTGGATATCTGGAGTGACTTGAGAGCAGCCAAGCGTTGGGTCAGTGGATGTCCCATTTAAGAACAACTGGAAAAACAGCACGGAGAAACATGTGTCAGACACAGAGAGCCTGGAAAAACAGTTTTCAAAATATTTGAGCTTTTATCGTAGTCGAGTGGCTTTAAAACACACTGAGCTGCTTTGCAGATGTCGGATGTAGGCAGTGTGGTTGGTGTGTCAAACAAGAAGCTATTGAGACAGAATGTCAGGCTCCGCACCATTGTAATTAAAAACAACGGCTCTTAGCCCCCTATGATCTCTTATTTTTCCTCCTACAACATCCCCACCCCTGGCTTACCGACCTTTTGCGGGCCCACACACTGGAGGCACTCAGCAGCATGCAGGCATTTAAATGACATACATGCACTGCTCCATGCCTAGCAAATCTCAACATATGTGTGTGTTGGGTGTAGACGAGCTTCCTCTGAAGCTGGGCCATAGAAACAGCATGTATCCTCACCCTGGAAAGGAGGAGTCGGCTGCAGTAGAGGAGCTGGCTGCATTGAACTTCCTGAACATGCTATGCATTAACCCTTAGTAGAATTTTCAGTGGTACTTTCCTCTATACTCTGCATGTTCACAACATGGGTGGGGACAGAGCTCAATGCTGTGTGTTTGTCTCCAGCCCCACACTGATTCCGCAGTTGAATCTCTACAAGAAGACATAGCACCACTGTTCACTGAATAAATAAAGGGATGAAAACTTTCCGGTTCCTATAGATGATGACTTCATCTTTTCTCCACTTGTCTTTTTTGTTGTGTGATGTTTTACTCTTTTGCTTTCTGAGGGATCCACTACCCAGTTCCAAAATACATCACACACTGGCTTACTCTTAGTTAGGAATGCCCAGCCCTAGCTTGGCTTGTTTCTTGCCAGCTTTTTTTTTTTTTTCTTTTTTCTTTTTCTTTTTTTCTTTTTTCTTTTTTTTTTTTTGGTTTTTCGAGACAGGGTTTCTCTGTGGTTTTGGAGCCCGTCCTGGAACTAGCTCTTGTAGACCAGGCTGGTCTCAAACTCACAGAGATCCGCCTGCCTCTGCCTCCCAAGTGCTGGGATTAAAGGCGTGCGCCACCACCGCCCGGCTTGCCAGCTTTTCTTAAGTTATCCTGACTACCTTTTGCCCCTGGGCTTTTATCTTCCTCTATTTCTCTATACCGTTCTTTACTTCTTTCTCCATGACTTGCTGTCTAGCTGGGTGGCCCCTGATGTTCTCCTCTCCTTGTTCTCTACCTCGTTTTTTCCTATTTACTCTCTCCGCCTGCCAGCCGCGCCTGTCCTTGCTCGTGCCTTGCTATTGGCCATTCATCTCTTTATTAGGACCCTCGGGTGTTTTAGACAGGCAAAGAACAACAGCTTCGCAGAGTTAAACAAATGTAGCATAAACAAAAGCAACACACCTTAAAATATTTCCCAACACTTTTTCATTCCACGTTTTTGTCTGTGAGAACACAAATACCCAATATGTATTTTATAATTGTCCTTTTAGACATCTAGAAATAAGATAATGGGGTGAAATAACCTTCTACATTCTGATTGAGTCCCAACAGTAGGGCCTAACAGTGCTTGGTGCATCTTTTAATAACATTATTAATCTCAACATGAGAAGAGAAGGAAAATGGTGGCTATTTATTTTGTCTGTCTATCTGTCTGTATCTGCCTTGTCTGTCTATATCTGCCTCTGCCTTCCTAGTGCTGGGATTACAGGCTTGTGCTACCATCGCCAGGTTGTTTATAATGAAGTTGTTTATGTAGCCAAGCTTCTTCCATGGGCTTCGTGGCTTGAGTCAAACAGGAAAAAAAAAACAAAAAACAAAACCATACCAGGCTTTTCCTTGTCCTCTTAGGGGTTAGAAAAAATGAGATCAAGCAAGAATTTGGCTCTACTTACTTTACAAAGCCAGATTTGCCTGTCTTTGGTGATACTGGGGGCTAGAACAGGTGATGGCCTATCTCTCCACTGTGGCTGAACCCCTTGTCCTCTAAAGACAGGGCCATGAGTCACACTGTAGGGCTGGACTGATGAGCCATTTCCCAAAGTAGTTTTGACCGAGACAAACACATTCATCGTGTTTTTCTTTCCTGTCCTGAGCACAAAACACTGGTAAATAAACCCTTTCAGGAACCACAGATATTAAGCTAGCATGGCCCCCAGTTGGCTCTCACTGCTTTCCTGTGCTGACAACCACTGTGTCTCACTTCTGACTCACTTCTGCCCCTGCCGAGTAGCTTCAGAGGGAATGAATTGAAGGAAAGTAAGTGGAGCTCAGTAGGAAAAAAAAAATTGAGGCAGACAGATCAGCACAGCTGGCCTCGGTGCAGGGCCTGTTCGCACCTGATGCTACTAAGTGAAACCAGTAGCTTCTTGGCGAGACTGGGATGGAAGTCGAGGATTAGAGCCACGGTTGTTAAAAATACAATCCCCGCCATTTAGAATTCCAGACAGCTCTGAAATTTTTGGAAGTGGAAAGTAAATGGTGGAGACCGGAAGCAGGCGCCAAAACAATGTGTCTGGTTTTATATCATCATCTTCTGCTAGAAGATCTTAAAAATCCCCCTATCAGTGAATGAGCCGGCACGCCTATGTTGTAGTGTACAGCCGCCTGCTGCAGTGAAAATTGGGCTGGCACCTTTGAACCGCAAGTTCCTCGCGGTTTCAGGAGGTGAATGCCCACGTATTTCTGTGGTGTGAACAGAACAGTTTAATGTATGGCCCAAAGTCAATCTTTACAGCTTTGGGATTTGAATGGGGACCGTTTCGATACTGGATTGGTCAGCCGTGCGCATCTGAAGTTTAGCTTTTGTCTGCATGGGTCGTGTGTCCTAGGTTAGGCAGGGTGGTGGCCGTCAGATTTGGGAGGTTGGGAGGACTGTCACTGGCTGTTAACAAAAAGCTGCTCAGGGACAAAGGATCAATGGGCGTGAAAACAAGAAGAATGAACGGAGGAGGGAGAGTGGTTACTTGAGAAATACAGGATCACATGAGCTGTGCGCCTGTTCATCCCGTGAGGTAGCAATGCTCGCTTTCTGGTGGTCGGTGTGTTTAACCTCAAAAGTGAGTTCCCCGCCAGTGAAGAAGGCAATGCACGAGCAGAGGGCAGGCATCTGTCTGGTCTCCCTATTGAGAACAGGACTGAACCAGCTGACTGGCTGAGCCATGAGCTGAGTATCTCCATAGTGGTGGAAGCTTCTGTCATGGGCTTCCCCTGTCATCCACTTACTTCTATGGCATTCTGGTTTTAGGTGGCAGCAGAGGAAGAAGTAGGCACTTGGGCCTGGGAGAATTAGTAAATGATCATGACCATCACCTTTTCTCTTAAGGTTTTAAGACACCGTCTTTGGTGTCAGAAGAGGGAAATCTCATCGCTAGAAAACAAAACAGAAGATAGTAATCAAGAAGTGCCAGGACTGAGTAAAAGATAGAGAATGTTTTGCTGTTTCCCAAGTCTTGAAATTTAATTCAGAATGCTTTTTTGAGAATGTTGAATTAGTTTGGAAGATGGGTAATGTTTGTCTCCGAAAAGTAAACTAGAAATGGCAGATTTGTGTTGTAATGAGGAAGACTCTTCAAACTTCAAGTCTTGGTCTTGACTTGCTATCTGCTACAGGCTTAAAAATTGACATAGAATCTGTTGCCTGCTTCTAATGAGTCCAATTTACTTGGCAAACCCTTTCTGACAATTTATATGCCTCATTCAAATCTGTTTCAGTTTTCGTTTTGAACACTTACCAAGACTGAGTCTAATTGTGTCTGTCCACAGAACGCAGTTTGCAAAGCTATTTTACTTAGCAGTGTTTGTTTATTTTGAGACAGGATCTTCTTGTGAGCCCTGGTTGTCCAGGAACAAACTACATAGACCAGGCTGAACTTGAACTCACTGAGATCCACCCTTCTCTGCCTCCCAAGAGCTGGGATTACAGGTGTGCCCCTTCAGGCATGGTGGTAATTGCCTTTAATACATACTTGTTGTATAGTCTTAAGAGAGTGGTGAACTCAAATTTATCTATACTCTAAATTAGACTTATTATGTCATGGGGATTGCAAGATTTTTTTTAGTCCCTTTTGTGTGCCATGCAGTTTGTTCCGTGGTCTTTAGAAAAGCTAGCATTTCACTGGAAGAGAAACAAGAGAACTCCCCCCAAATAAGAGGGGAGTCAAGGAAGAGGTTAAAGAGGAACTTCATCAAAATAACAGTTACGATTGACTTCTGAGCCTCAGTTTGCCTTTAAATTCCCACCTCATTGGTACAGTTCTACTTATGTGCTTTACTTGGTTGGGGTGGGTAAAGAGGCAGGGGGAAGGCCCTCTAAACCCCGTGATGGTAGAGCTCTGGTTCTGACTGTAATAGGAAACTCTGATATAGTAAAGAGAGGGGGGCCCAAGAATAGGGCAGTAAAAAGACAAGGGCACTTGTGGTCATTCCTATTTTTATATCATTATATGCTTCCAGCAATACAAAACATACGACACAGGCTTTCTCTACTTCAAAAAGTCTTTGTTGTGTGACTTCCTTCCATAAAGTTAAGTGTATACTAGGGCAAGGATTGGTAGGTCAATTCTTCCAAAAGCTCCAGCCAGGAAGAAGCTGGATGATTCATTCTTTCTCTCTCTCTCTCTCTCTCTCTCTCTCTCTCTCTCTCTCTCTCTTTCTCTCTCTGTCAGTCAAGGTTGTATATTTCTAAGATGCTTTTTCATTTTTATCCTGCCCAGTGCATGCATCATGTATAATCGATGTATACCATGTATAATCGATGGTTGGCTGAGTAAATTTTGTCAGCCTTGAGCTTGAGGCAGGAGCTGCTTGCTTTTCCTGTGCTTGCTAAGGAAGGGAACTTGGGACTCCTGGTCATGAAGTCATGAAACCTGTTAGTGAGTGACTTTGATAGTCTCAGATGCCGAGAACCGACTTTCTTTACTTGTGCTTGTGTATTTGAGATAGGGGTTTTGCTTGTTTGTTTTGTGTTTCTCCTTGGCTGTGGATGCCAAGGCGTGGGTGGGTTCAAGACTTATCCTGTTGGGTGACACAGGATCTGTGCTAGTATTAAAGTTCAGGTTCCCAGGTATATTGTGATTTCAAGACGGATCTTTTTGGCTCGTCGAGAGCCTGGTGATAGGTTAAAGTGGCCGCAGTGGCTTTAGTGAGGCCCGTATGAGGGTGGCTTTGGAGACCTGTTCCCAAGGGTGACTTGGATGCCGTATGTACTTGGGATATGAGTCTAAGCGGGATAGAGAATGAGTTTTGTTCAAGGAAGAGGATAGAAGGGGAGAAGGAAAGCTAAACCAGCAAGACTAAGGACGGGAGCCATGGCCTTGCCTCATTTGGAGAAGAACTGACAGACAAAGCAGTGCCTGAGAGAAAAGCAGAGGTAGTTACAGTGCCCCAGGCTGCTGATAGGTAGGGCTAGGCTTGCACCCGAGGGGTAATCCGAGGTTGAGGGTAGCGTGCCTCCTCTCTCTATTACAGTTAATCTTTACCCCACAGAATTTATCTAGTAATTAAAATGACGTTCGTCTTTATGGCAGAAAGTATTAATCCACGGGGAAAGATTATTTGATACATCAGTTTTCCAGAAGCCATCCTTTCCAGTCAAGAATCTTCTCAGAGGCCAGTGAGCTGGTATTTCCGGTCTGTTGGCAAAACCCAGGTCCCTGGAGCTGCTGCTCACTCAGGGCCTGGCCAGTTGTGGAGCAAACTCCCTGCTTGAGTTTGAAGCCTGCTACTGGAGTTGGTCTTCAAAGGAAGGAGAAAGGCCACTCCTTCGTATGTATTGTGACCACCTCCCTATTCAAAGCCCTTCATGGGAAACCTTTGTAGGGATTTTGTTTTAAGTCTATGGAAAAGTTTTTGGTTGTCAAGAAAAGCTTTCCTTCCTCTTAGGAACGGAAGCATGGGGCCAAGAGACCCCCTTTTTGGACTGCGTGAAGATGGGCGGGAAACTTTTTGTTGTTTGTTATGTTTTTTCGTTTTGATTTTGCCTTGTTTTGTTTGAGACAAGGTCCCTCTGTAGCATTGAATCTATCTATCTATCTATCTATCTATCTATCTATCTATCTATCTATCTATCTATCTATCTATCTATCTATCTATCCATCCATCCATCCATCCATCCATCCATCCATCCATCCACCCACCCACCCACCCACCCACCCACCCACCCACCCATCCATCTATCTATCTATCTTGGTTTTTTGAGACAGGGTTTCTCTGTAGCTTTGGAGCTTGTCCTGGAACTAGCTCTTGTTTGTAGACCAGGTTGGCTAAAGGCGTGCGCTGCCGCCGCTACCGCCACCACCACCTTCACCTTGACTGGCCTTGTCTTTAAAGAGATCTGCCTGACTCTTCCTGGAGTGTGGGAATTAAAGGCCTGCACCACCCCACCCAGCTCCAAGATTAGATAGTTGAAGATTCTTTACCGATGCTATGAGGATTTCCAAGTTCTTTTGAAATGAAGTGCCTGTAATCACTCCTATTTTTTATATTGTTATATTCTGAAAAGAGCTTGTATTCTATTGGGAAAGAAATATGACTGTCCCCCAGACTGAGAGGGTGTAAAGGAAGAGGTTAGAGGGGAGCGTCTAACAATGAGTGTGATTGGCCCTTAAATCTCCCGAAATTTATCTTCCAGGTCATGTACATATTTGCGCATGAATTTCCCTTTGTTCCTTTTTTGTGCCTTCAATGAGTATTTCAGCCTTGGCTGGTTATGAAAACAATTCAGAGCACTGTTAAAAGTATTTCGATAGGAAAAACACAGCAAAACAAAAACCAAACAAAAATCCCTACCAGTCAACCCATTACCTGATTATGTCATCATATATGGTTAGTTTCCCCCGTTTTTGTTCCCTTTTCATATCTGAAAATAAGATGGCATGTATTTATAGACTATTTAAAGTATAGGAAAATTGAATATATGGATACATAGATGTGTTGATGTTAACTTCCACAAGAGATTATACTTTAAAAATAGAAGGCCCTTTCTTAAAGTAGCGCTGGCCAGGGAATACAGCCAGGAAGGAGGTGTGGGAGTAGTGGGGAAGTGGGGATTAGTCTAGCTAACTCTCAGTCCTGGCAGGCAGCAGGCTCGCACTGAGAAACAGGAGAAAGGAAGTGACTCAGCCGTATAGAGGGACCTGAGGTGAGGCAGGGCCATGAAAGAGTGAACAGCATCCTTTGGGTTTGGGGAGTGGGTGAGGGGACCAAAACTGAAGGCTCTAAATGGCTTAAACCAGGGGAGAAATTAGCCAAGTCTAACCTGGAGCACTACCATTAACCAGTAACCAGTACAGTCGCCCCTGAGTTTGCATGTAGGCTAGAGTGGTGTCCAGCCTTTTGACATTGGGACAGAATGTGGTTTACAAATGTGTTGTTGCCTCCACTCATAGCTCCCAGAGGATTTTTTTTTTTATATAAATGAGTAGTTCACAACCCCTGCACAGCAGTCTCCCTGAGACCAGCTCAGCTTTCCTGTTTCGCACCCAAGCAAGGCTCCTCTTTTATTGGAGTCATGGAAGGCCGTGGAGGACACAGTCAGCAGAGCTGGGAACAAAGCTCTTTAAAAGGTGATTGGCTGGTTGTAGATTTGGGAGGGCAAGCTGTGGTGGCTACCAGGATACTGTGGGAATTCCAGGACTTCAAGCCCTGGGGTAAGTCCTGTTTTTTGTCTTTGGAGTCAGACCTCTCATCAGGACGTAGCAGAATGTCCGGGTAGGAGGCTCTGCCCTCTTTCCAAAGGAAGGAAAGCTGGAAAGCGTTGTTGACGGTCTTTAGGCATCCAGGGTTTAGCCACCGCTTGGCATGACAGCATTGTACACAGGCCCCACTACATCCCACCACATTTATGAGCCATCAGCTGCTTGTTTAGAAGTGGGGAGCGTGGGGCTCAGCATCTGGGAATGGAGCATTCCAGTTGCTATGGTAATCCTTCAGCTTTGCCCCTATATGTCTGACATCAGTGACCTATCTCTGTCAACACATCCAGTACATTGGTATATCTCCCTGTCAGGAGTAGACTAGGCTCTGATGCGGGTTCTCAGATAGTATCAGTATTTATGATGCTGGTATCTTAGAACACTTCTCAGAGAAGGATTTATGGTACCAGAGCAGAAAGTACTTATCTAAGGTAGGCCTTCCTTGAGTGTGTGTGTGTGTGTGTGTGTGTGTGTGTGTGTGAGAGAGAGAGAGAGAGAGAGAGAGAGAGAGAGAGAGAGAGAGAGAGAGAGATGGTTTGCAGTGATCAGAGGACCACCTCAGGTGTTTTAAGGTTTAGGCTGTTTTATTTTGCTTTAGACTGGGTCTCATGGTTGTTTGCTGCCCTATAGGCCAATTTAGCCAGATGACAGGCATCGGCCCATCTTTGCTTCCTGTCTTGCCTCCCAGCACTGTGACAATAGACACACAGTACTATGTCAGGCCTTGCATGGGTTCTGTAGCTTTGAGGTCCTCATGTGCTGAGTGGGCCCCTCCTCCAAGCTGTCTTCTTCCTAGTCTGGAAACAGTAGGATTGGCCCCGTAAGGACTGTCATAGTTTCTTTAGTTCCGATTACTTTGCTAAAGGGAATTTTCTTCATTTTGACATCGACTTCATTTCTGCTCGTTAGTTCCTCACTCTGATGGCTTCTGAAGAAGACCCCTTGGGCCTGCCCAGAGACTGACTGAAGGATTCTATCCAAGCCTTGAAACATTTCACTGCTGCATTTTTTTTGAAGATTGAGATGACATCTGCTGGGGTTGACATTCAGTAATCAAACTTCACCCCGGCCCCAACTCTCCCAATGTCCGGCACTTGGCCCTTGGTTTATTGTTTATTTATTTTTTAAAAATCATAGTCAATTTGAAACTCTTAGAAGAATGTCCATGTCTTCACTCTTCTAAGCAATGAAAGAGTTCCCATGGTAATACATCCCAGTCTTGGAAGAAGCATTTAACTGGAGGAAAGAAAAAACAAAACCAAGGAAAGGAGCGAGAGAGAGAGAGAGAGAGAGAGAGAGAGAGAGAGAGAGAGCGAGCAAACTAAAAGCAACTTTACAGAAAGGAAATTTCTAGACCTAGCATAAATCCAGAGAGATAGCTATTGTAGTTTCTTAACACCGAAGATAAGAACACCTTTGTTATTCAGAATTCAGGTGTGTTTAGCAGCAATCACTTTCCTTTTGCATCTCAGGAAGTGTCTAAGTAGGGCTTGCCAGGAAGAGGCAAACCTGGTTATAAGACCAGAACAAAGGAATAATATTCAGTTTTGAAAAATCATGGTTTGTTGTCTTTAATGGATATAGAAAGATCTGATTATATTTATAAAGCAAAGTAGGGGCACTGTGTGAATTTACTCACCTTTAAAATACACCCACCCACCTACCCGCTAAAGGTTGAGCTTGATGGAGTGGGGCAGGTGCTGAAAAGTAGCCAGCATGATCTGTGATGTGGTTTGGGGGCGGAGTATGGGACCAGCTTTTGGAGGGCTGCCTTCCAGGGTTATCTGTGAATGTGGAACCGGAGGGGGCCAGGAAGCAGCCGCGGTGCCTATGTGTGGGCTCCGTGAGTTAAGTTGTACGCTGCCGCCGCCGTAGCTCAACCAGAACGCACGGCCAAAAGGGCTACGGGGTCCTTGGGTAAAACCAGAAGCAGTGTGTCAGCCACTAAGCTGACCCAAGGGGAGGAGCCAATGTCCCTGCTGTGCTGTTGCTGGTGATGCTGATGACGGTACCGATGGTTTAACAAGTCATTCATTCTCTTCCTTCCTTTAGTCACATAGAAAAGATTACCACATGGCAAGACCCTCGGAAGGCGATGAATCAGCCCCTGAATCACGTGAACCTCCACCCTGCCATTACTTCCACGTCGGTGCCGCAGAGGTCCATGGCAGTGTCCCAGCCGAATCTTGGTAAGCCCCAACCTTTGACCCCTGGCTGAAGGAAGTGTCTGAGTGACGTTGAGGGCAGGAGCGCTCCTAGTGTGGTTGAGAAGGCTTTTATTGTAGACTGAGAAGCAGCATTCTGCCAGAGGCCCCTGGAAGGGGCTGGGAGAGAAGTGAGAGGGGGAGAAAGAGCCAGAGAGAAAGAGAAGAAAAGGCAGGCAGGGAGGAGCTGAGGACCAAGATTCTTTTTAAGTAAACTTTGATTCGTTGGCCTGCATGTTTGTATGCATTGTGTGTATGTGGTACCTGTGGAGGCCAGAAGAGGGCGCCAGAACCCGCAGGATTGAATTGAGGCAGCTGCCTTGTGGTTGCTAGAAACCAAGCCATGGTCTTCTGCTAGATCAGCACGTACTCTTGTCTGCCTGGAACTCCAGATCCAGAGGAATCTAGTGCCTCTGGCCTCCTTTGACATCTGCCCTCGTAGGCACTTATTTATACCCGTATAATAACATATACACATGATCAAGCAAAATCTTATTTATTTATTTAGGTTTTTCGAGACAGGGTTTCTCTGTGGCTTTGGAGTCTTGTCCTGGAACTAGCTCTTGTAGACCAGGCTGGCCTCAAACGCAGAGATCCAGCTGCCTCTGCCTCCCAAGTGCTGGGATAAAAGGCGTGTGCCACCACTGCCTGGCTCCAAACAACATTTTAAAAAGTACAAATACAAAGAAACCCAGGTGTCTATAGCTGGGGGAGGGGGTTATTTCTGGTTCTTCTGTTCCATTGTTATCCGTGCCTGGGTTTGTACTTGTTCCTTACAGTTTCTGTGACTGTGGCCCCATAGTATAATTTGAGAGCAAGTGTTATGATAGGCCAGCATTGCTCTTTCTGCTTTGGATTCCGTTGGCTCTTCATGGTCCTTTCTACTTCACTGTGGCTTTTGGGTTATTTTTTGTTTGTTTGTTTTTCTAGTCCTGTGAAGAATTCAATTGAAATTTTGATGAGGTTGCATTAAACCTTTTAGACTACTTAAGACAATATACTTGTATATCTAGATGTTTTCATCTAAGCCATAATGGAAATCTCAGTGGGAGTTAGTTTGCTTTCCAGGAGAGGCCGTATATTTCATTCCATATTATTTTCATCCATTCTCCTTCAGTATTATATATCTCAGACAGCGGAGGAGAGCGAGTTGTGAGTTTTGAACTTTGCCAAGACTTAAATATTTGCAGAGCTGGAAAAAAATAAAGTTGGAAAAGAAAGAGAAAAAGGGAAGCCGGCTTAGTTTCACTTAGCTGTTCCAAACATCCTCCTCAAGATATCAAGAAAAACAGTTGTCCAGTTTGTCTACCATTGTCAATGCTAATTAAAGCATGTTCCGTTCTAGAGGCCTGTGGATGCTGCTCCTACCCGCATCACGTCGTTTTTGTTGTGTTTCTGTTGCTGCTGTCTGGCCGCAAGAGTTAGGGATGTTCCCAAAAGGTCTCTCTTCTTAGATCCCCAGCATGCATCATTGAATGCTTGCACTCTCTGTGGAGCAAGTCTTCTCCTAAACACACAGTACATTTCTTGCAATCTAAGGAAATTTTGAGGCCTAAATTATATGGATAACAAAATGGCTTTGGCTTAGTCATCCCTCACTCCACGTGTTGACAGTTTGGTCTCTTCTCCATCTCCCACTTGGCCCCCTTTTGAGGTGTTTATTTTCTCCCTGTCCTAAGGCCACAGTAGCACAGTGTTACCGTTCTGAGCTTGGAAAAGTAAAGGCTTTCACGTCAGGGCTCTACCGTTGACCATGAAAATTCTTGGTGCCCCAGATTCCTCCTAAGAAAACCTATAATTTCCCAACCTGGGTGTCTGGTCCTCAGAGGATTTCTTCAGAAAGGCTAGCTGGTTGTGAAATCTGTCTCTTGCCTCACTAAGCGGCTTTTACTATTTAAGTCACAGTTAGGTTGGGAGCTGGGAGGAACAGCGAATATAACACACACACACACACACACACACACACACACACTTCCATATACAAATACAGTATGATGTACTGCATTTCACATCCAGAGTTCTGTTCTTCCTTGCAAACTGAAATTGCTTAACAACTTTGTTAATAGGGGTGTCCTCAAAGCCCAAGAATTTAACGGAAATCATTGCCCAAGTACAAACACTGTTTCTCTGTACCCTACCAGGCAAAAACTATTATAAGTCTCTGCAGAGTTTGGGGTATGGCCACATAGGTTTTATTTAGGAAAAAGAAATCTGAATTTAATTTTGAAATAATTTTGAAGTTCAGAAAAGTTTCAAGTCTAGTACAAGGAGTTGCTGTATCTATCCTTTGTGACTGTTACTTTTGTTAGTTGTTGGTAATTTGTTTGTCAGTGCAGCTTGGTTTGATTATCTGTGTATATGCCTGCCTGCCTGCCTGCCTCCCTGCCTCCCTCCCTCCCTCCCTCCCCCCTCCCCTTCATCTTTTGAGGCAAGGTCTCATCTGGCTATCCTCAAACCCCTATTATTTGGAATATAGTACCACCACACATCACTGTAACAAAGTTTTGTTTCTGATGCTGAGGATGAAACCCAGGGCCTGGAACATTCTGTAGTTTTTCTACCACTTTGCTGTAGTACCTCTAGCCCCTTTCCTTAAGGTAAGGCTGGAGATATCATGATCTGTACCCCTAAATATTTGTAGAGCTTGAGATTGTGTTTTCTGAGCACAGAACAGGCATCACAATCAGGGATTTTCTTTCTTTTTTTTATTTTCAAGACAGGGTTTCTCTGTAGCTTTGGAGCCTGTCATGGAACTAGCTCTTGTAGACCAGGCTGGCCTCGAACTCACAGAGATCTGCCTGCCTCTGCCTCCCGAGTGCTGGGATTAAAGGCATGCGCCACTACCGCCTGGCTACAACCAGGGAAATTTAACAGCGATACAGCTCTGTATCTAATGGAACATGTGTTGTATTTAGTCTACTCCCCCTCCCTTTTTCTTTTCTTTCTTGGTCCTGGGGAATCAAACCCAGGCCCTCCGTCATTCTGTGCAATGCTTTACCATTGAGCTGTATCCCCAGTTTATCCTTAAATTATTTTAACCTGGAGTGATTCCCCAATTCTAGTTTTGCTGAACCTTGACTATTTGGTTTTAAAACTATGGTCTAATTACTCGGTAGTGAGTCTTTAAATTTGAATTAGTCTCATGCCTCCTGTGACTTAGATTTTGGTTATATTTGTTTGGCAGGAATACCACAGAAATGATTTGTTCTTGTTATCATGTCAAGAGGCCCCCAGTGTTGATATACCACAGGAAGGGGGATATTCATTTTGATCATCAGTTGAAGGAACTGGGGGTGCAGGCAGAGTTGCTGGGTCACTGGCTGCTTCAATACTCCATAAGCTATGAGGAAAGTGTTTCTATCTTCAGTCAATGAGGTGTGCTCAAAGACACGGAGACTCCCCTTGCAATGGATACTCATCCAATGATAATCTCAATGTGGTTCATGACCAGGCTGGTCTCGAATTCACAGAGATCCACCTGCCTCTGCCTCCCGAGTGCTGGGATTAAAGGCGTGCGCCACCATCACCCGGCTCCCGCTCTATTTTTACATGTAACCTCAGGACTTTAGTCACTATTATTTTGAGTGTTTCTGCATGCATATTTTAATTCATTCTTTTTTTTTTTTTTTTTTTTTTTTTTGGATTTTTTGAGACAGGGTTTCTCAGTAGCTTTTGGTTCCTGTCCTGGAACTAGCTCTGTAGACCAGGCTGGTCTCGAACTCACAGAGATCCACCTGCCTCTGCCTCCCAAGTGCTGGGATTAAAGGCGTGCGCCACCACCGCCCGGCTTTTAATTCATTCTTAAACATGAGTCTGGATATTTTTTGTGCTATTTTCATTTCCCATAGCATGGGAGCTTTGGGCATATTTCATGAGTTCATTTAGCAAATATGCCTCCTCCATTCATCAGGGCATTTGAGAAATAGTGTATATATATCTCTTGATGTGGCCTTTTAATTGTGCAGCTTTCAGGATATTTGTTTCTTAATTAAACTACACTAATTGTCTTAGTCACTGTTCTATTGCTGTGAAGAGACACTTTGACCAAGGCAGCTCTTAGAAAAGAAAGCATTTAGTTGGAGGCTTGCTTACAGTTTCAGAAATGAGTTCGTCATCACCATAGCAGGAAGATTGGTAGGCATGGTTCTGGAGAGAAGTGGCTGAGAACTTTATATCTTAGCAGAGAGAGAGAGAGAGAGAGAGAGACAGAGACAGAGAGAGAGACAGAGAGAGAGACAGAGAGAGAGACAGAGGGAGAGAGAGGAGAGAGAGGAGAGAGAGATAGAGAGATTGGGCCTGACGTGGGCTTTTGAAACCCCAAAGCCCACCCCCAGTGACACACTTCCTCCAAGGCCACATCTCCTAATCCTTCTAATTCTTTTTAACAGTTCCACTCTCTGATGACTAAGCATACAAATATATCAGCCTGTGGGGCCAGTCTTACTCAAAACACAAATCCTTTTAAAAAAAAAAAAGAAAGAAAATCTGATATTTCTGTACATTTATTTCTTCCTCTTTTATAATAGGCATCATTCAAAAGAATAAGAATTAAATTGAGCTTAAAGGATTCTATGACTGCAAAACGGACAGTGAACCAAACCAATAAAGCTCAAGGGGAGAATGAATACCTGAGCACCAGAGCTCCCCTGAGAGCGTGGACTGCAAAGATCCCGGGCTCTGCGGGACAGTCTCCGTTAGGAGTCAGGTCATTCATGAGGGAGAGACCCACGTGATTCTAAGGATAAATAAGCTTTTTTCTGGGGATAAGGCACCAAGCAGTGATTCCTCAACATTGTCTGGACACTGTCTAGAGTAACTTCAATAAGCAGGGATAGTGGGAGTTCTCAAGAGGTTTTTCTACAACCTTCCAGACAGGCATGCCGGCCTGATCTTGGAACCTCCCGAACCGCGGAGGTTCCGGAACCTTAGAAACTTAGAAAATTGGGAGCCACAGTTCTTCTGTTGGGCATTTTGTGTGCTTTCTGTTAAGAACACAACCTTGTTTTTGGCACGCCATTCCCGGTAAAATGCAGAGCTCCGGGCCTTTGTTTTGTTTTACTTTGGGCCAGGCTTGGCTGTGTATTAAAAGCTGCTTTGTTCCTCCCATTCCTGGCAAAACCATGTTACTTTTCTCTCCGGCTAAGATCCCGAATCTCCTCACGGGGCCAAGAGAGGCAGTTGAGAGACATTAATTCTGACCTTCATGCAACTTCACAGTGGATACCTTAATTTCTCCATATCTGGATTTTTCTTTTCTCCAGAATTTTATATTTGGTCACAGCAGGTGAACCACTTGGCAGTTTTCTGCCTGAAGGAGATTCCTATGCCTCTGGAATTGAGGCTAGCATGGCCCTTCCGTAGGTTCTGGCCCACACAGAACCGTCTGCTGTCCCTTGCCCTCTTCCTTGGAACACAGGGACTGCTCTTTTTGCACACGTACTTTAAGGACATAGGTCTGGAATATTCTCCCCTTAGAAGTATCTTTATTAAATCTTTGAGAACCTCATACAATGGATTTTGATCATATTCTTCACCATTGTCTTCCTTTAACTCTTCCCAAATTCACCTCTATCCATCTCCTTATCTCTCTCAATTTTGTATCTTTTTCTTTGGTTTAATTTAATAACCCATCAAGACCAATTTGTGTGTTCATATACTCCTCTGTGGGGCCGTCCAGTGGATCATCAGCCTACCAGGAGCTACACCCTTAAACAAAACGGCTGTCCCTCTCCTCCCGGAAGCCATCAACTACCTGTAGCTCCTAAGTTAGAGTGGGAACTCAGGAACCCCTTCCACTCCATGCCAGCCTGATATCTGGCTTGTGCAGGCAGCTCCAGCGGCTCCGAGTTCCTGAGTGCAGCATCCTGTCACGTGAGGCGCACACTGGTGGCTGGTGTCCTCCCTGGCCTCTCACATCCCCTCCTGGACTGTTGTCCCTGAATCAAAGGATAGATACCATTTCCTTGCTGTTTGTGTGTCTGCCCTGTAGACTATCGTTTCCTGAGGGGAAGGGGTCCAGCGGTCTTTTCCATCACTGAGCTGGAAACAAAACCAAACCATAGACTACTGGAAATGATGAAAGGATTGGTGTAGCTTAACATCCCCAAGCCACCACTCTTCGTATTGATCCCTTTTATTTCCGATGCAGTTGACCTTTTCTAGACAGCCTCTTAGCTAAGTACAGCCTTCTGTGAAATGCACACATCTGCAAAGCCACAGGGTTGAGCAGCTTTTTCCATCTTGATACCCTGCGTTGAATTACATAGTTTGCTAATCCTGTGTCTGGTCCCCCGCCCCACCCCACTGTGGTTCTAAATTGAAAAACACCCATGTCCCATTGCTATCTTTGCTAAGGCCTCATCGTAATGTTTGTGATTTCTGGCAGAGCCAATAATTTCCAGTGTTTGGTTGTTACCTGAACCCCCGTTCATAAACTGGACCACCTCATCAGTCTTGGTGTCTCTGGTGTGACCTCTTTAAATAATAAGGGTATTTACTAGGACAAATAATATCCCAAAGGAGATTAAACTCAGCACACTGGCTGCATCTTTTCTCCTTGTGGGTGTCCGTTTTCTGCTCTTCAGCTTGGGCTGCAATGACATGCACCTGGAATCGTTTGCAAACCCATTCGGCAAAGCTGGCGACTACAATGTGACCATAACCTTTCTCAGTTAACAAAAAGAAATGATAAAAATCAGAGTTTCCGGTTCCTGATGGGATAAAGATGTGCTGGCTCTCTGAAGGTAGTAGAACAATGTTTTCTCTGACAGTGCCCAGCCATGGAAACAAATTCAAAATCAGAAAGATGGCTTGGCGGGTTGGGGGAGGGCAGCCCAGTAAAAGCTCTTCTTTCTACTGTCTCCTATTAGACACTGTTTGCTCAATGCGGTGTTTGTAGCTGAGCTTCCCGACACACCAGTTTGGATAAATCTTGAGATATTCCAGCAATTAGATGGAATTAGGGTCGCACATTCTAATACCGCTTTAGGTGAACACACACACTCACAAAGAAGGACTGAGAAATTAACATGACAGGAAAATGTGCGGGTTGCTCCCCTCCCCTCCACACATGCCCACACTCACATCTTTCTGGATATGTTACAGTGATGAGACCCAGTGTCTAGATCCTATAGTCCGATCTTTTGACAGTAATTTATATACCCAGAGAGCGTGCTCACTAGGAGAACATAAAAGCCAGCGAGCATTTGTCTTCATCCTGAACAGAGTAGATGTGCCCAGTTACTTGTGCACTGGTCTATGGACAAGATTACTGCCTAAATGGCCAGGTGGGATTACAAGCAGGAAAGTAATTTCTTGATGCTAAAATTTCAAGGGTGCCTGGGAAGTAAATGCAGGTTGGGTTGCAAGCCCTGTTACTAGAAGGAACTGGAACCTTTGGAGAGTTGCAAGCCTGTGTTGGCCTTTGGAGCACCTGCAAATGGTTTGGAGGCTTGAAACAGATAATCAAGAAAAGTTTAGCCATGTATACATTGTCCTGGAGCTCCGTGCTTATCAACTGAGCCAGCTGAGAATTGTCTTTATAGTATTCTTACCCAGAATTAGAAGAAAGGCTCCACTGTGAAGTTGGCATAGAGAAACTTCTTGGCTTAAAACTTACAGAGTTTTAGAGCCTAGCACACCTGGAAGTGAAAAGCTGCCCCCTCCCAACCCCATTTACTTATTTATTTTTTTCTGACCTTGTTGGACGGCTAATAACTGTTTCTGGGAAATAAGAGAAACAAGAGGCTCCTTGTTGGCAGAAGCCAAGAGACACACAGGAAGGCAAGCGATGTGTCTGCAGTCACTGGATCATGACTGAGTCAAGGCTGCCCTGTGGCTGAGTTTTCTTTCCTCCTCTGTGGACACGTGTTTCCCATCAGACAGGGCTGCGTGACACCTGGGGTTGGCCGGTTCCCGAGTTCAACCATGCATAGCACATAAACAGAGTTTTGGGAAAGGCCTGCAGCTGCACGCAGACCTGCTTCCTGCTGGAATATTTTGCAGACTGGGTGCGCTGGGTCTGTATGGAAGTCAGAAACAACCTACACCTGTATGTCTTGGCATGGCTCCTTGGAGTTCCGTATCATTACATGGCCAGAAGGCCTAGTATTATAGCTGCGACGTGAATCACGAAATACAATCTTTCAAAAGTATGTCTGTTTTGCTTTTTTGGTTTTCTTATTGGTATTATTATTCCAGAACAAAGTGTTGTAATGTTTGCATGTATAAAATTAGATCACGCAAATAGGGCACCATCATAATGTGATTAAATCCCCCCTCCCCCCATGAGTCTGCAAGAGACTTCTTTATGAGGTAGGACAAAGGAAGTTAGCGTACCAGTTATTTCGGACTTCTGGGTTTGGACAGGGTAGAAATAGGGGGCCCTTAGCCAATGCCTATGCAGCATTATGGTGCATCCTGCACGTTCAGGTTTCCTGGGTTTGTTGGGGTCTGTGTGCACATGCGTGTGTGATTTGTGCTGAGTCATTTAACCTTGCAAATTTTGGAACCTTCGGCTCCAAAAATCAGTGAATTGATAGAAATCATCCATTTTAAAGTGTGTACAAAGGCCAATGCTAGAACCCTAAGGGGTACGTGCAGTAGCTAAAGTGTGTATGGTCTCTAAACCTAAGTGTGAAGTTTTAACACGGTGGTTGGGAAATGCCTGTAGGGGAAAGTGATCCCAAGAGAATTCAGAGGGCAGAGTTTTTCTGCTGCCCTGTTGACAGCAGTGCAGGCTCCTGGCAAACTGCGGACTGATCCCTCGACAAAGCGCACCCTGGCTTCAAGCTAGATAGGGGCTCCTGGGAAAGAACCTTTCACTAAACATTTGAGAAGCACCCGTCTAAATGGACTAAGACCCTATCACACAGAGTAAATAAAATATATGCCCTCTGCCAAGACTGTGTGTTGTGGTCTACACTGACTGCCTGGATTGCTGGCCGTAGTCTTAAATATCAACGGGGTGTGGCAGCTGGTTCTCTAAGAATTCTGTCTTTAAGAGGTAGCCCCGGGGCTGCTGAGAGTCACAGGCCTAGCATCACCAGCCATCGCGTCTGGTAGAGACGTTGCCTGAATTAGCCCTGTGTCCCAGGAAACCCCTCACTTCTAGGGAAGTCAGGATGACTGGTCAGACCTCAGTTTCAACGTTTGTAAAGAGGAGAAAGAATAGGATTGTGGGTAGAGTTTTCCATCTAGATGATTCCACAACTCATCAACATTTTGTGTGTGGAGACATGGATAGATCGACTTTTATGTTCTGTAGCCCCTGTCCTGTTTTCTTGTTTCTGTTTTCTTTCAGACTGTCTTGCAGTATTCTAGGTGGTCTCGAACTCTACCTTGGCACAGGTCATTCTCCTGCCTCAGCCTATCCCCCATCAAGACTTAGATATTTTGTTTTGCTTTGTTCTTCTGTGACTTTGTGTCTTGCTCAGCAGCTGCTAGACAGACACACAGCCACTAGACAGACACATAGCCACTAGACACATCAAATTATTTGTTCAACATCATTGGCTGCTGCTTCCCTTCTCTGGCTTTGAGTTAGAAGCAATTTGTTAAACTTCAAAGAGCTAAGCAAATAGAGGAGCTTAATAATTGTTGGTTCGTGTTTAGTCCTGTTCATAATTCAGTGCTTTGCCAAGACATTTACTAAGTTGTAGTTGACCAGCATTTTTTAGTTTTTCCTTCTCAGGAGGGAGAGTCCTACAAGATAGATAGATGTGTTTGTGCTTTTATTTCCCTCTCCGAAAGGGAAAGGGAACCCTTGAGTGTATCCAAGACAGAAATCCAGCAGTAAAATATGTTCTTCTAGTCCAACAGTCCACAGTCTTGACTGACAACATAACACACCTGGAAACAACTCCTTTGTCTCTGTTTACTTTCATGGACTATATTATAGATTTGCTCTTTCCTGTGTCTGTCTGTCTATTAATTATACTCACTAATTAGAAATTGTAGTTTTATAAAAGAAAATTGTAGGATTCCCATATACCTCTACACCCAGTTTGACCCGCTGTAAAATGTCACATTCACGTGCTATGTTTGTAATAACTAATGAACAGTATTGGCTCATTATTACTAATTAGAATCCACACTTTAAGCTGGTGTGGTAACTCATGTACTTAGGAGGCCCAAAGATGGATGATTATTGTAACCTTGAGCCAGCCCTGGTTATATACCAGAGATACATAGTTGGATCCTGTCTCAAAAAGACCAAAGAAATAATTAAATATGGATTAAAAAATAAGAAACTTGCACACTTCATTTGGATTTCATTAGCTTCTATCTGATGTCTTTTTCTGTTCCACATCTCATACAGCACAAAGATAGTACCTGCATCTATCCTGCTTGGCTGTAACCATTTCCTAGCTTTCCTTCTTTTACATTATCTCAATGGTTTTGAGAAGTATTGCTTAGGTGTTTTATATAATTCCCCTGAATTAGACATGGACGACCCCCCCCCCCCCACTGTTAGACTTCATAATGGTTTTGGGAAAGAAGACTATGAGATTAAAAAGAATAATAATTAAAAAGCCAACAAGCAGCATTCTCCTTATGTTAGGGCAAGTTATATACCATTATTGCATCTCATCTGTTAATGCTGACCTTAGTCACCTGGCCAGAGACAGGTTTTTCAGGTTTCTGTACAGTAAAGCTTTCTCCTTCCTCTGTGGGACTCTTGTCTCTTTTCAAGAACTATCTGCATGTCTGTTCCAGAGATTTGTCTCTTCTCCCCTTTATTCATCGAGCTATCTGTTTATATCAGTATAGGCACCATGGGTATTGTGTTTTAAACCAATGAGCCACACAGTGACTTCCAGGGCGAAAGTCTGCATTTCTGGTGGCGTGGGGGTACAAAAGGAAGCAGGTATCACAGACCGGAAGTCTCAGAGTTTAGGAAGGCCTCACCCCTCAAGTGGAACTGTGCTGCTGAGAGGTGGAAAATTCAGCTTTCAGCCGGGCGGGGGTGGCGCACGCCTTTAATCCCAGCACCCGGGAGGCAGAGGCAGGAGGATCTCTGTGAGTTCGAGGCCAGCCTGGTCTACAAGAGCTAGTTCCAGGACTGGAACCAAAAAACTACGGAGAAACCCTGTCTCGAAAATCCAAAAAAAAAAAAAAAAAAAAAAAAAAAGAAAATTCAGCTTCAAACTCCAGGTGTGTGCAGGGGCTGAGAACTTGCCAAGAGACTTTGCTGGCCATGGGTGTGCGCCCCACTGTGCTTTCTCTCACATCAAGTAGGACTTGTAGAGAGGAATTTGATGGGTGTAAAGTCACGTCTGTGTCTTTCTTCGGCTTCCATGTAGCTCCTGGCCACTGGAGCACTGCTTTTCCTTTGCAACCCTGCTAGCTCCATGCCTGCCTAGGAGGGCTTTTGATTATCAGCCTACCTTTTGCTTGCCTTATGGTTTGGTTTTCTCCATTAGGCCTTTTGTGTATGTAGAACCAAAAGCTGTTGGACAGGAGAGAAGCAAGCCTAGAACACAGAACAAGCCACCGGATGTCTCTGAGGCCGAATTTGTCAAACATTTGAGCCCTGCTCTTCCCAGCCTGTGGTTCTCAGCTACCCCCTCTCCTGTTCCTCAGCTCTTGGAAGCTGCCCATACACTTCCTCTATGCTGTCTGCTTCCTGGTACTGCACAAAGCAATGCTTCAAGACTAAAGACTTTCCCCCACGTAGATGGAACTGAATTCAGGAACACTCTTTACTTTGAGCTCATTTCTACACATAAGGCTTTGCGGCAATGATCAGGAATGTTTGCTAGAAAGGGTGATGGAGTGTCATTGTACATCATCCCGGGACAGCAGTGGTCTGAGGACCAGGTCCGTCCTCGATAGCCCTCGTCCCCAGCGCTTCATCAAGAACACATATCACAGGCTGTGGAGTTTGTCTTAGTGTTTTCTTTTATATTGAGTAGCACCAATTAAAAGCAAATAAATAAGTAGAACAAAATAGAAACAACATGAAAATAGAGCAAAACATGAAAAAGATAATTTTATTTTCTTGGAAGCTGAAAAACAGATGTCTCAACTTGAACTTGCTGTGTTCTTCTGTCAGTAGGGAAATTATGTACTTGGAATATTTCTTTCTTTTTTTTTTTTTTTTTGGTTTTTCGAGACAGGGTTTCTCTGTGGTTTTGGAGCCTGTCCTGGAACTAGCTCTTGAAGACCAGGTTGGTCTCGAACTCACAGAGATCCGCCTGCCTCTGCCTCCCGAGTGCTGGGATTAAAGGCGTGCGCCACCACCGCCCGGCCTATATTTCTTTCTTTAGGGGTGGCAAAGGTCTTTAGCCCGCAAAGTCTTCAGTCTATCTGAGACAGTTCATGGTAGTTTTGTCTCACACTGCACTGTGGTATGTTTTTTAATAATGGGATCATCATCTCTCAGAAATGTTCTAGAATATCATCCCAAGGAATATTTTGTCCATTGCAAAGTCAGATTTTTGATTTTGTTTTCCTGGTGACCTTCTTTCTGCTGTACCATCTTGTGTTCCCCGAATGCCCAAAGGCAGTTACTTTGAGGAGGCCCCCGTTGTTCTCAGTTCGTTCATGCATCCTGAATGTTGTCTTGTCTACGCACTGGTTATTGAGCATTGATGGCAGGCCTTCTGTGATGCTACTGTGCAGATATTCAGGGTGTCTGAGAAAATTCACACATTCCCATGTGTCCTGGAGAAAAATCTCTTTTAAGCTGTGATAGTCTCTATAGGACTTATTTTTACCATTTTGTTTTATGTTACGGTTAGCCGAGAATGGGGCTTGTGAGAGATGGCTCAGTGGGTAAGGGTATATGCTATAAGCCTAACTATCTGAGTGCAACTCTAGGACCCACGTGGTGGAAGCAGAGAACCAGCTATGACCTATGCGTGTATGCTGTGGCTTGAGCTTACCAATATGCACCCCCCCCAAATAAATAAGTGTAATAAAAATGTATCTTAGGCATAGGAAATGTGAAATAATTTTTTCATTTGTTTTTTGTTTTTGTTTTCTAAGATAAGGGTTCTCTGTGAAACAGTCCTGGCTGTTCTGGAACTCACTCTGTAGACCAGGCTGGCCTTGAACTCACAGAGATCCTCCTACCTCTCTGCCTCCTGAGTGCTGGGGTTAAAGGTGTGCACTACCATTGCCCAGCTGAAATAAGATTTTTAGCAGCATAGAAAGCTAAGACTAGATGAGTTAGGTGTGGAGCTAATACCTGTACCTTTGTGAATAGACCTAAGGGCACACTTTTAAAATAGTAATGATTAATAGTAAAGTGCTCAGAAGGAATTCAGAATCTATACTCCAAAGCACAAAGCATTCTGATCCTTTTATGATAAGGAATCCTAGGCCCTGGTCATTGATCTGTGTGTTCTTCCCCCCTGTAGTGATGAATCACCAACACCAGCAACAAGTCGTGCCCAGTAACCTGAGTCCACAGAACCACCCAACCCCGAACCCACCCACGGGGCTCATGAGCGTGCCCAATGCGCTGACCACTCAGCAGCAGCAGCAGCAGAAACTGCGACTCCAGAGGATCCAGATGGAGAGAGAGAGGATCAGGATGCGTCAAGAGGAGCTCCTGAGGCAGGTATGGTCTTCCGTGGTACCTGTGGAGGCCCTGTGGAGGCCCTGTGGTGTGGCCTTGGGTGGCTGTGTGCCTTCAGGATGACCAAAGCCTCCTGTTCAGTTTCTTCTCCTAACTCTCTCTTCCTGAACTATCTTCAGGACTACTCAGGAGTTCAAGGACATGTCTTTTGGCCTGGCTGCCTTCACTTCCACTGATAATGTTTATGAGGAGAGAAAGGAAAAATTAAGAAAGAACATCTTCCAATTAGCTATTACTCTGTATTTTCCTCCAAATCCAGGGATTTGAAATAGTCATTTAATTTAATTGCAGTTTTGTAGATCAAGAATTTAGAAAGGGCTTCTGTGTCCTTAAGGCCACTCAGTGGTAGTCATCTGGCAGGTGGTTTGCAAGGTTCAGGACCATGTAAGGTTGAGTTTAGTTGGGATCACATGAAGCCTGGCAGTCTCAAGTATACCAGGACAGATAGCAGCAATTCTCCAGGAGAGAACATTGGAAACTGCCAGTGTCTTAGGGCCTGGCTCTAGAAATGGAGTCAACTTTGTCTCCTTTCCCTTAAGGAGATAGCAGAGAGGCATTCCATAAAACATGTCCTCTGTGGCCAACCATCTTGTTCTCCTGCAGAGCATGAAAAAGGATGAAGACAGAGCAGGATGGAAAGGAAACTGGTTTGGATATGGATTTAGTCGGAATGTTCTACAGAGCTGCATGGGTATCAGACTTTTGTTTTAGGACTATGTCTTGTTACAGCTGGGCATAGTGGCCCGAGCCTTTAATCCCAGCACTTGAGAGAGAAGTAGGTGAATCCACGTGAGTTCAAAGGCCAGCCTGGCCTACAAAGTGAGTTCCAGGACAGCCAGAGACCCTGCATCAAAAGAAAAAAAAAATTGTCCTGCTATGAATTGCAGACTGGTATCAAACCTTCTGTCTTCCTGCCTCAGCTCCTGAATCCTGGGATAGGGATGTGCCTCTTTGTCTGGCTCAGTCCGGTTAATGTGCGCCATACATACTGTGTACATTCATTTGGTCGACAGGACACTGCTGTGTGTCTTCTGGGGGCTCAGTATTGATGTTCTTCATAAACAACAACAGCAACAACAAAAGCCAGGCATGGTGATGCACACTTTCAACCAAGAACTTGGAAGACTGACTGACTCAGAATGCTTGAGAGTTTGAGGCCCTAGAGCAGGGGGTGTGTCTCAGTGGTGGAGTACTTGCCTAGCATGTACTAGTCCCTAGCACAGAGAAATGGGGGGGGGGGGGGGAGGAAGGGAGAAAGGGGCTGAGTTTGAGTCATTTTGCCACTTTAAGTAAATGGTTTCAACTGTTCAGAGAGTGTTCTTGGAAGGGAGCGTGGGAGTGTTATTGGGTAAATACTTTCCCCAAGATACAGCTGTTATTTTAAACTCTATACATCGTTCTATCAACGATAATGTCGTGCTCATCAAATACATCTCAGATGTAAGCTTGGAAAATAAAAGAGATGAATATTTAGTTAAGGAAGGCAGCGATTAGGGCACTACAGTGGTGGCTTCTATTCGTGGGACCTAAATCTCTGCTTTCTTGGATGCGTCATAATAATGTTTCTTGGCAAAAGTAATCATATTATTGTTTTCCATGTTTGGATATTTCCATTTAGTTAGTCTTTTTTGGAGTCAGGGTGTCTCTGTATATCCCTGGCTGTCCTGGAACTCACTCTGTAGACCAGGCTGGCCTCAAATTTACAGAGATCCATCTGCCTCTGTCTCCCAAGTGCTGGGATTAAAGGCAAGCACCACCACCGCCTAGGGTATTTTTACTTGGAATTGACCAATTTCTTATTTGGAAATATCATGTGAGTTATACAGTATTATGGTCTCACTTATAAGTTCTCCCCAGTTTTGTTTTTCAATGATCTTAATGGTGGATTTTGGTTTGATTTTTGTTTTTAATCGCTCTTCTGTTAGGAATGATGTGTTTCTGTTTCTTTCTCTTGTATAACTCTTTCTTTTGTCCCATCTCCTTCTTTCCCACAGAAGGAATTTCTGAAAAGGGTGGGGGAAAAGTGCCCGGGATTGTTTCCTTAAGGCTCACTGTAGGTGCCTTTGAGCCACAGATACTTTTGATGGTTCATATTACAGAAATGCCAGCATAGTTCCTTCAGTGCTGATCCCTGGCAGCTGGGGAACTTGGTGCATTCTAGGGCAGCCCAGTGTGCAGTCCTTCACACGGCACAGCAAGGCAAAAGGCTGGCATTGTGGCTCAGCTCTGACTGTGTGTGTGTGTGTGTGTGTGTGTGTGTATCTAGTTAGGAGACAGGATGGATGGTTTTGATGGCTTTTTAAATTATTATTTTGACACTGGAGTGTAGGGGCGAAATGTCTGAATAGATCTAATAATCATGGAAGTTTGATCTCCCTCCCCCCACCAACCATCATGTTCCCTAGTCATATGTAATAAGGCCATATGATAATGGCATGGGAGTGTTCTCTGGGAGCATTTCCAGGATATCTTGAATATCATTTTGATGGGCTTCGATTTTTTTTAAAGGCCGTATCTTATTTTACATATGTTGTGAATGTTTTGTATGCATGTGCACCAGAGGCATGCCTGGCTCCTTGGAAAGTCAGAAGAGGTCACTGGATCCCCTGGAACAGGAATGCAGGATGGTTGAACCACCAGGCAGGTGCACAGGAAACAGGATGGTTGTGAACCACCAGGCGGGTGCTGGGAACTGAGCCTATACCGTCTGTGAGAACAGCAAATGCTCTTACTTGCTAAGTTATTACTCTAGCCCCTTGGCAGGCTTTTTGTTATCACTGTGTATGTGCCAAGTACCATCATCAGGAGTCAGTTCTCTCCTTCCCCTGCAGGATCTGGGGATTGACCGCAGGGGGCCAGGCTTACTCAGCATGCACCCTTACCCACTGAGCCACACTGCCTATCCCTGGTAGCCTTTTTTGGCTTCTTCTGGTGGTTTATCACTTTGTTATTTGAGTCTTAGCCAGGGTAGGAGTAGGAAAAGACTCAAAGTAAACCAGGTCTTCCTGGTACTTTCTAGCACCAAATAGGAGTAGGTATTTCCAGATGAGATGTGTGGTTTCTCTGTAACTTCTATTGGTTTTTCTCAGTCTCAGTCACCAGCAGCAGCCTGGACATCCCTTGCTCACTGGGAGTTCTGAAACCAGCCTGCCTCTCCTGTCCGCAGGAGATCTCTAATGGTACAGCCTGTCTTCTCGGGCCCTGCGCCGGTCTCTGCCTCCTCCTGTTACTCTTTTATTAATGTACAGTTTGATGTTGCCCTGACGGGGAAGCCACTCCTCAGCTGGACTGCATGACCTCCTGGCCTGTACTCTCTGACCGCTGCCCCTGTGTTGTCCTGTGTTAGCTCACTGGCGCTAAAGTCACTCAGGGCATTGACAAAATAGATTGAGGGACAGTGTGACTGCAGTTCTAACATGAGTTTCCATTGATTCAGGGTAGAAACTTGATTTCCCCCTTTCTTCCTTTATCTTCTCATTGATTCCCTTAGCCAATATTTATGGAACTGGGAATAGAAAGATAAACAGCATATAGGTGACTTTATATAGCTTCTGTGGTCACAGAGAAGACAAAATAATTACTTCCAAGTTGTGGGTCAAAGGGAAAACCAACACCGTCACCTCCTTGGGGTCCTAGTGGTTTACCTCTTTGACCTTTATTATTGCCCAGAAAAATTCACTTTCTGTGAAAATATTGTATATTCCTTTGTCTCTTTCCGTTCACCACTCCTCCTGGCCAACAAGCTGTCCACCAACTACTACCCTGGAATCAAAGTGGCAGTGTGTCTCCACAGGTTCAGCGTCCTAACTAGGCAGGCCTCTAATCCTAACTGCTTGGGAGGCTAAGGCAGGAGAATTGGGAGGTAGGCAAGGGTGGGCTACCAACGGGAGTTCAAAGCCAGCCTGGGTTAGTTATCTCAAAACACACACCATGCACATATACACTTACACATATAGCCACACGTGTTACACATCCTTTAAAAGGACTCAGGATGTGGAATCGTGGTAGATGATTTGCCTAGCATGCATGACCTTAGGTTTAACCTCCGTATCACTCCCTCCCCCGAACTGGGAAAATTTCCTTAAATGTAGTCCCTAAATTTAGCATTGTCTGCTGAAGCAGCAGAATCGAACTTGTTAGGGCCTGCACTGTGGAGAGACGGTTACTATTTCCAAGCGAATTCCATACTGTTTTACCTCTCTCCTCTCTTTGATTGGAACGTCGGGGAGGGGAGTGAGTAGGAGAATATAACTTGTGAACAAAAATGCTGACTAAGCTTAGCCTTTGGTTTCCAGGGTGACACAGGGACACAGACGGAGGGAGGCAGGCTCAGAATTCTTTTAGCTGGTCTTACAGATTTTGGTCAAACTTGACAGCCACTGTCATGGGGGGGGGGGGGGGGCAGGCCAGCTGACCAGCTTCACAGGGCCATTCCTGATCCACGGTTCCCTGGATAGGGACACAGAATTCAGAGTGCTGCTTTAGAGGGCTGTTTTATGTCTTGAGTTTTAAAGAGCTTTTTTAGGAAAGTTAAAAGCATACTTTAGCAAAGTGTGTAGGGTAGGTAGACAGTGGCCAGTTCGCAGCCTCTGGAACACAGGTTCTGACTTTTCAGAATCCACGGTGTAGAGTTAGATTTCAGAGTTGACTAAGGCATTTTATGGGGCTCCTGCCATCCGGCATTCAGCATGCACCTAAATCATCTGTAGAGAAATGGCTGTTTAAATTCATTCTTTTATTTATGCTCAATCAATGTTCTCATCACACATGTTGGGCAGGGAGCAAGACTGCAGCTTCTATTTCAGTTTCGAGCAAGTGTTGGGTCGTGTAGGAATTGAGGGCATCTGCTGTGCTCCTTCATTGACCGGTACCACAGGGCGTGATGGTGTATGCCTGTGATCTGTGTCAGCCCTTACGAAGCAAAGGACCACTGCCAGCTTCAGGGCATCTTGGTCTACACAGCAAGTTTTAGGCCAGCCAGGGCTACATAGTGAGACTTTGGGGGTGGGGTAGGGAAATGGGGAGAAAAGAAAGAGTTCCGGTTCAAATCTTTTATAAAGGACTCCCCCGTCCCTCGTCATAAGTACAATATTTATTTGTCCCCTTAAATAAATACATACATAATAAAACGTCCTTTTGAAAATAAATTGGGCATGGTTTTAAAATGGAGGCTCGCTTTTCACTAAGGAAAGCTAGACCTCAGAGGTATGAGGAAGTACTCCGTTTCAGAAATCCACCTCGCCTTTTTGCGTTCAGTAAAAAGAATGTCTCAATCCTGTCTTCCTTTATGTGATTCTAGGCGAGAACAGAAACAGACGGTGGGCTAAAACGAGACTGCTGCGTGCATCTTGAGTTAAAGGAGCAGTAGAGGGCCGTGGATAATAATTATGGACTCACACAAATGTTTTCTCCCAAGTCTCGGAGTTTCGAGTCTGCACTTTTATAGAGACAGTCTGGCAGCTGAGTGTGATGAGGTGTTTCAGAGAGAAGCCCCAGGAAGTGTGGCAGGGAATTTCTAGAATCTCTTGGCTCGGGCTTTAAAAGAGATTGCCATCAGAACCCCCAAAGCATTCTGCTTCTGAAATATATCCCCCCCCCCCCCCCCGGTTTTGACAGTGAGAGAGTGAGCTGAGTCTCTGCACTAAAATAGCTGTTTAATGGTAGGATTTTAAAATATTGTTTTCGTTGTTCTTCTTTTCTTTTCTTTTTTTTTCCTATTCACCCCACCCTTTATAATTAAAACAATCCAGTCTTCCATTTTTGTAGAATCCTGGCTACACACTTCAGGCAAGCTGAGCACCTTCAGAAGGGGTTATTATCATCCGGTTCCCTTTGAAGTACATTCCAGCAAGGGCAGGGGCTGGCTGGTGGGAGGAGCCCTGGGAGCCGCGAACACAGGGATGCTTTCTACCGCTGTTTACTTTCTTGCCTCTTCTGTTGATTTATTCCACAGGAGAACTGCAGGCCAGTGGGGAAGGAGGCTTGAGGCTCTCTTCCTGACCGCCCTCACTCATTGGGTGTCTTTCATTATCCCCTCCAGTTAGGCCTTACACCACCCAGCCTCCCAGCCATTTCCAATCCACAAATGATTTTTGTTGTTGTTATCTCAGGGAACTGACAGATGACCACAAACTCACGGAGATTCCAGAGCCCCTGTTGGTCAGAGGTTTTCCATTCCCAACTTTTATGCGGAGAAAAAAAAAAAAAAGGAAGTTGGTGGGGAGGGGAAGGGCTGGAGCAGGCCTGCCGTGGCAGCTTTTCAAGACTTTGTGAAACTTCTCGAAATGTGGTGTGAATTCCCAGGACTCCAGCCCCACCCATATACATCGAAACGGATCCTAAAGCATTTCCAATGCCATCTTCCTCCCATTCGTGGAGGGAAAACTGCTCTCAGGACTGTTGAATAGGCTAGTTCATTAAATTTTTTTTTTTTTCTAAACAGGCTGAATGAGGTCATGGGGTTGGTATTTCCATTTTATAGCTGGGAAAACAGGATCAGAGAAATGAAGTAACTTGCCCAAGTCTCATGGCCAGGACTAGGTGAAAGGGTCTGAATCTGAGCTCTGCCAACTTCAGCCCTCACTTCCTTCTCTCTGCCATGCTGTAGACGGTCCCAGAATAGACTCAGAAGTCAACCGGCCTGCATATGGATCCTGGCTCTCCCTGTTGTCAGCTGTAGGGCCCTGGGAAAGTCACTTACTCTCTTTGTCCCCCAGTTTCTTCAGCAGTAAAATAAATTAACTGGGTCCTATGTTCAGGTTTGCATGTAGAAAGCAAAATGCAAAGTCTGGGCTAACACTTCTGTCTCTCCTTCTCCAGTCTTTCACGCCATCTGACACTCCTTTGAATGCATGTCCGCTCTGCTTTTTGATCTTTTCATATTGCCCAACAAGATAGGTTTTATAAAGCATTTTAATGAGCTGTCAGAAATTTAGTCCAGGGACTGGAGAGATTGATTAAGAGCACTGATTGCTTTTCCAAAAATCCAGAGTTCAAATCTCAGCACCCACATGATGGTTCGCAACCATCTAGAACTCTAGTTCTGGAAGGATCCCATGCCCTCCTTTGGACATCTTGGGTACAGCATACACTTGGTGCTTAGACATACATTCGGGGAAAACACACATGCACATAATAATAAATAAGAGAATGCCATCCAAATTTTCATAGCTATATCACGACCGAACTGAACCCTTATCGTTCTTATTTTAAAGTCTCTTCCCCTGCATTGTATTGTGTTCTCTCTCTCTCTCTCTCTCTCTCTCTCTCTCTCTCTCTCTCTCTCTCTCTCTCTCTCTCTCTCTCTCTCTCTCTCTCTCTGCCGAGCTCGAGCTCAGGGCATTTCCAACAGCATTGAATCCTTACCTACTTCTTTAGAGTTCCATTGGCCAGTAGCCCAGTGAACTGAGAAGCAGGCAGTACCTTAATTGAACTGGTTACAGACTAGACAGTTCTTCTCCTTCTGGCCCCATATCTGTGACTGGAGGGATCTTTTGGGTATTAGTAGTTTAAGAGCCATTGTGAGGCTTTGAGTTTTATGATATCCTGACTCTTCCCAGACCCTGATTTCTCCAGTGGTCACACTCTGTGTGACTTGGAACCGGCCCCAAAACCTGATACACACAGGTTGATGGCATGACAGGGGAGTCAGTTGGAGTACTTACAGAAGTAATGATGACCTGGTACTTGAGATGGCTGTAGATTGGAGGATAGTAACATTGGGGTTAGATGAACAGCACAAAACCTAGCCGTTGTCTGTTCCCTGTGATGGTCTGCCTGCCACTCTTCAGACTTGCGGGAACATGGGGAAGGGTCTTAGCAACTGTTGCTAAGAATAGTACCTGATGTGTTGGGTTTATTTTGGGTCACGGGTCCAGGTGATACAGCTCATCCCAGGATGGAAGGCACGGTGGCAGAAGGCACCCGGTCCCATTGTGTCTCGTCAGGAAGTGGAGAGAGATGGATGGAGCACAGCTGGCTTGTTTTCTGTGTAGTTCAGGATCCCAGCCCATGAACTGGTACTGCCCACCTTTAGGGTACATCTCTCCACCTCCCTTAACCTAGATCATTCTCACAGCCCAGAGGCTAATTTAACTGAAGGTGATTCTTCCCAAGTGTGTCAGAGGCCTGTCTCCAGGGCATTCTAAATCCTGTCCAATTGGCATTCCCAGTCAGGTTGGATGCTGGAGGGGTAATAACCTTAGGAGAAACCTGAAGATGCTAGGGGGAGCTGTTCTGAGCCCAGCCAATATGAGGTGTGTGTGCTTTTGAGGACCAGCTAGGTGCAATCAGCGCAGAGTCTGGGAATGTCTTGACCTGATGTGGCTCTGATGGTCTGAAAGAACATCTGGAATGCGGCTGTGTAACATGGCTGTTAAAGCTGGGTAGGATGTGTCTCGGGGAAGAGAGACCTGATGCTGAGTTGTGGAGAAATCAAAGGCCTGTCTTAGTGGCCTGGGAAGGTTAGAGGGAAGTGACAGGACTGGTGGGGCCT
Source organism: Chionomys nivalis (assembly GCF_950005125.1). Classification (NCBI taxonomy): domain Eukaryota; kingdom Metazoa; phylum Chordata; class Mammalia; order Rodentia; family Cricetidae; genus Chionomys; species Chionomys nivalis. Next base: position 19,879,571 of record NC_080109.1, read on the forward strand.
GGGAAGTAGGCCTGCTCCCCTAGAACGGAAGCAGGAAATAAAACAACCGTAGGTTGTAGTGTTGCCCTCAGCTCTCACCAGCTGTCCAACTGGGTTAGTTTGCTTTTCTGCTGTAATGAATCGCGGACCAAAAGCAACTTGAGGGCGAGAGTGTCTTCCCAGCTGCTGCCCATCCTTTAGGGAAGCCATAGCTGGAACTCACGGTAGGAACCTAACTCCACTTGGCTCTGTCAGCTTGCTTTCTTATATAACCTAGGACCACCGACCCAGGTATGGCACGGCCACATCTGTCCTTAATCCAGAAAATGCCCGGAGTGTGTGCCTGTAGGCTAGTCTCGTGGAGGCAATCTCCTCTTCCCAGGTAACTGCGGTTTGTGTCAAGTTGACGTAAGCTGACTGGCACACCTGCTTAGACTAGAGAAGCTGATGATTAGTGCTGAGTGCCTTTCTTGGTCTAGGTAAAGGCGGATGTTTGCCGTGGTGCTTATAGAAGGGTCGTGGGTGTCACGTGACCGTCAGGCATACTGATTTACACTTTAATTTTACGTCTAAATTTATTAGCAGACAACAACAATTAACTACAAAGCTTCAAATCCCCCTGTTTTGATAAGGACAGGCTGGTGATAAGCTGTTTTTAGTCTTTGGTGTTGTATTTGCCCACCCCCAAATTTGTGGGCAGATACGGGGAGATTTTTTTTAATTTTCAAAGCGGTAGTGTCTTACTTGGGTTTCTGTTGCTATGATAAAACACCATGCACCAAAAGCAATTTGGGAAGGACAGGGTTTAGTTCATCTTCTGGTGTCCATCGCTGAAGGCAGTCAGGGCAGGAGCCCACAGGCAGGAGCTGGAGGAAGCCTGCTTTCTTGTACATCTGTCTGGGGTAGCATGGCCCCCAGTGAGCTGGGATCTCCCACATCAATTATTAATTCAAGAAGATTCCCTCCAGTCTTACTAGCTGTCTGATGGGGGCATTTTCTCCAGGGAGATTCCTCTTTTCAGATAATTTACCATACGTCAAAGTTGAAAGAAAACCAAAGCACAACACAACAACAGAAAACCCAGCAGGTGGAATTTTTAAAGTTGTCAATGTAGAACTATTATAAAATGTAACTCTCAACCGTTGGTCCAAGTTGACTAGAAAGAAATTTGTGTCAAAGTGAATTACTTCTTCACAACAGTGAGAAGATTTTTAGAGCTGTGTATTTATTCATTGATTCTTGTGGTCCTAGGGATGGAGCCCAGAGCCTTGGTTTCTTAGGGGACTGCTCTACTACTAGTGTGCTTATTTGGACTTAACCTGTGCATTTGGGATCGGTACAGGAGTACACGGTGCAGTGACAGCCAGCCGACTAAGCGGTGACTTCAGGAGGAGGCGCTTTTCTGAGCATCTTTGTCATCACGGCTGTCCCTTGCACACGTGGTTTTATTATCCCCACTGGGAAATGGCAAAATTGTAAAAGAACTCACTGGGGGACAGCAGGGCTGACATTCAGTTCCTAGTATTTGGTGCCCCTGTTTCTGCTACTGGCCACTTAGTCCTGTTCATTTTGTGTTGGGACACAGGAAGAGGATTCAGGTTAACTAAGGGGAGCATGTGCCTGGCTGGTTAAGTTGCATATAGACTCATTTAAGGCAGGCAGTGGTGGCACACGCCTTTAATCCCATTACTCAGGAGACAGAAGCAGGTGGAACTCTGTGAATTCGAGGTCAGCCTGGTCTATAGAGCAAGTTCCAGGACAGCCTCCAGGAGTTTCCTGAAAAGCAAAAGCAAAAAAGATGTATATAGACTCATTTGTGGTTAAAGGTGTGAATTTTTTTCTTATTTTTTGTTACTAGCATAATTTAAAATGTTTCTATTTGAATATATACTATTTCTCATTTACTTAGTATTTTTTTTTCCTTCGAGCATCTACTGCATAGTTACCATGGTTACAGGGAGTGGGAATATAGGCATGAACGCAGTAAAAAGAAGGTCCCTTCCTTGGTGGAATTTAACATTCCATTGGGAGGACAAGGTAAAACATAAAAGTTGCTGTGAAGAAAATAAATGCGAGTTAAGAGACAAACAGTAGGGGCGGAGAGATGGCTCAGCAGTTAGGAGCACCGCTGCTCTTCCACAGGACCCGGGTTCAATTCCCAGCACCCCCATATGACAACTCACAACTGTTTGTAACTCCAAGATCCGACACCCTCACACAGACACACTGCAGGCCAAACACCAATGCACATAAAAACAAACAAACAAACAAAGAAAACAAACACATAATAGGGAGTTAGGCAGTGATGGGGTGGGGGTGCCCCTTTAGATAGTGGCAGGGGATTGTCTTTGAGAAGTAGCATTTGTAGGTTAGTAAGTGAAGGAAATGGCCGCTTGGGGAAGGTCTCAGGATTGTGTTCCAGACAGAGGGACCAGTTGTACAGATTCAAGAGGTGGAAGCAACCGCAGAGGCGGATGCTAAGCCTGGGAGACCATGAATTGTCAAGCTGGAGTGCTGGAGTGCTGGGTAGATGCCTGGGCTACCGACATGTGCCTCCACTGTCCATTTCGGTGGAGCTGGGGAGGAAGTAGAAGCCGGCCTTGTATTTGCACTTAGCTGCTCTTTGAAATGATCTCTGACCCAAGAATGGTCCTACAGGAATCTTAAACAGGTCATTGCCTTGTTAGTAATAAGTGATCCGATTTATTTTTTAAAGCCATTAGGGTTAAAACACCCATTGTGGTCTCTTGCATTTTCTGAGTCATTTGAAGGAGGTGGAAAACGTGGTCCTGTGTGCCCTCTACCGGCAGAATGTAGCATTTCCTCTTTTGGTGATTTGGAGATTGGTTTCAGTTAGGACGCAGTGCTGGGGTGGGCACTTCTCTTGGATCTGAAATCCAGAGAATAGACGGGAAATGACAGTGAGCATTTCCCTTAGCGTACTACATATCCTTCATTATATAGTCTTTAGTTTTGTCCTCGGTTAGCGTACAAAGAAACAGATTTCACTATGACATTTTCATACATATGTATTGCTATGCTTTTTTCTTATTCACCGGTCACTATCCTCCACCATCTTTCTCTTACCCTTATAATTGTCTCTTCCTTCCCTCCAAATAGTTCCCTTTCCCGATTTTAAAAGCGTTTTTACTATGTTTTTTTTTTCTTTTTAATTTTGTGTGTGTGCGAGCACACTTGTGCCATGGTGCACACATGGAGGGCAGCTACCAGGAGTTGATTCTCTCCACTGTGCTGAGGTAGAGTTTCTCGATATTTCTGCAGGACTCTGTGTGTTCCAGGCAACTCTCCTGTCTCTGCCTCCCATGCACACCACTTCACTTGCTTTTTTAGTTTTTTTAAATGTGGGTTCAAAGACCTCATCGGGCTTTTATGGAAATATTTGTACCCACGGAGCTGCCTTGCTGTCCCCTCCTTTCATGACATGAAGGTTTTTAAATTTTATCCTGCCACAAGCAATCACATTTTTTAAAACCTATTTGAGATATTCTATGGGTAAGCAAGTTAAATAAAAATGAACATCTCATGGAACTTTAAGAAATGCTATTACCTTGTAAACTTGGATGTGTGTGTGCAGGTAGACATGCCCATGTGTGCATGTGTGTTCGGGCCAGCACTTGATGCCAGGTGGCTTCCTCAGTTGCTTTCCACCTTGGTGTTTGACGCAGAGTCTCTCTCTCACTGGACTGGGGCCTCACTGATTCTGCCTGACTAGCCAGGGGACTCCAGGGATCACCTGTCTGTTCCCCCTCCTCCCCCAGCTCTTGTGTTACATGCGTGCACTGCTGGCTCAGCTCTACATAGGCAGTAGGAAGCTGAACTCAGATAGGTCTCTGTGCTTGTGTGGCAGGTACCTTTAAGCCATGCCCTCAGCCCCTGCTGTAACCTTTTGTGTTTATAAAAGGGTATTGATTACTGGACAGAGTGGTACCATCCGGGATCCCAGCTCTCAAGAGGCTGAGGCAGAAGAATCACAAGTTCAGGACTGACGTAGGCTATGTATTGAGACTCTGTCTCAAAAAAAGGGGAGGAGGTTTAGGTGGACAAAAAAAAAGGAGTTTGTTTTTATACTTATTCTGAATAGTCAAAGAATGAAGTGCCAGTTAAATATATATTTTTGGGTAGGAAGATTTTACCTAAAGGATTCTTGTATTTGCTAGAATGTAAATCGTTGACCAGTTATTTTCACGTGGAGGTTCACAGAACGCAAGTGCTTTTGACAGTTTGTGGTGGGCTCAAGTTTCCTCATCCCTGGTTCAGGTTTTCTATGTGAGACTTTGTTGGATAATAAAGTTTCTAGGCATGTCAGAACAACTATAAGAAAATAACTTGATTGTTCTGGATCAATTTAGAAGGTACTTTTAATACGCCATTTGTGTGTGTGTATATTATTGAGTTTTGAAATGCATTAGTTAAGGATTCTAATTATTTGCCTCCTCAAAATAAAGAGAAGTGAACCAGGGGTCCTTTTCTTGCCTGGTTATTTTATTTCTGCTCATTAGTAGGGCAGTTTCTTTTCTTTTTTTAAATTTTTTTTGAGACAGGTTTTCTCTAACAGTTTCTCCTTCCTTCCTTCCTTCCTTCCTTCCTTCCTTCCTTCCTTCCTTCCTTCCTTCCTTCCTTCCTTCCTTCCTTCCTTCCTTCCTTCCTTCCTTCCTTCCCTTCCTCCCCTCTGATTTTTCTTTCCAGGGTTTCTCTGGCTGTCCTGGAACTCGCTCTGTAGAACAGGCTGGCCTCCCTACTGTGGGATAAAAGGCGGCATGTGCCACCATGCCCAGCTCAGTGCAGTTCCCTCCCAGTCAGCCCTCTCAGAGTTGGTCAGAGTCATGCCACCTTTGAGGAAGTAACCACACAGCAAACGCAGTAACCGACAGTTTTCCAAGGTCTCTGCCCAGACCACAGTACTTTGAACCATCACGTGAAGGGCTGAAGGAGATCTAACCAGCATCCTGCAGCTCAGATAGCTGGAATGTTCTGTTTGTCATTGCAGCCATGGTTTAGGGATTTTAAGGCTGTGAGATCAATGACTTCAGCTTGGAAATGAAAAACCGTTAGGCATAAATATGTTCAGGACCCAGCCTTGGTTTTAGGTATAAGCAGAAACATCTGAGTATTCTTCTGGAAATCGCCATCAGCTTGAAATGTGTCTGATGTCTGGTCATTTCTGGAATGTGGAGTGTGTCACTGAAGTCAGGTTCATAACATTTTGTATTTATTCTTCTTGCTATTAATGCTAGCTTAAAAAAATCCATAACCCATCAAACATCTAGTTGTCGGTGGGATTTGGTTTGGAGCTCCAGTTTCTCCCAGCTATAGTCAACTCAACATTGTTATGGTTGTGTGTATATGTGAGTGTGTATGTTGTCTGTACATAAATGCAGGCCAAGACTTGTATGTATGTAGAGGTTAGAGGACCATTTTGTGGAGTCAGCTCTCCTCATTCACCCTTATGTGCTACACCCTGGAGATTTAATTCAAGATGCTAGGCTTACTCAGTAAGCTCCTTTACCCACTGAGCCATCTCACCAGCTCTGATACAATATTTATTTATTCTGTATATGTACATCCATGATGACCATTCGGATGGCGGTCAGAGAACAACTTGTAGAAGTTGGTTCTTCCACTGTACAGATCCTGGGAAAGGAACTTGGGTTGTCAGGCTTGGTGGTAAATGCGTAAAAGCCTATACCAACAGAGCATCTGTCTGTCTGTCTGTCTGTCTGTCTGTCTATCTATCTATCTATCTATCTATCTATCTATCTATCTATCATCTATCTATAAGCAAATGGTTTAATGGATTGTCTTATTCATCTGGTGATTAACAGCAGCTGCTAAGTGTAATTTTGTTTAAGGGTCTAAACCTTCCATTCACACTGGCGTGTAAACGGGGAGGTCTAGCGTGTGTACGCTAGTCCAGGGCTGTCTGGGGAGAAAGAATACTAACCTCCCGATGGCCTTGACCTACTAAAATAGGTACAAAGTTTTTTGTGTTTGGTGAACAGTCTTCATATGAATTGTATTACGATGCAACCCTTCGTGGCAACTGACTGACATCCTTACCCTTCGACTCTGTAGGAAGCTGCCCTCTGCAGACAGCTCCCCATGGAGGAGACCATGGCCTCTGTCAACCCGCCTGCCATGACCACAGATATGCGTTCCATCACCAACAACAGCTCAGATCCTTTCCTCAATGGGTAAGTTCACACTGGGGACCACTGACTTTTGCTTTCTTACCTATGGTTAGGCTGTGTGGGGTGTTCGTTTGCATGGAGAAGGGGCAGGGTTCTTCAGGGATGGGGAGAGGTGGGAAAGCTGACAGAAGAAAGAAAAAGGAAGCTTTTAGAAAACATCTCAGTTTCAAAACCTAGTCACACGGCACGGAGTTTATTCAGTCAGTGATTTGCATACAAGGACGAGCTTCAAGTTTAAACAGGACAGTGCGATTTGGTAATCACTTGCAAGAGTCTTGATGGTCCCGGGAGGAAGGACGAGGTTAAAAACATACTGTGGCAAATAGAACAAGTAAATTCAGAGGTACTTATGGGGAAAGGTAAGTATGGTTTCAAAGTTTAGCTAATAGTGTTAATTTTCTGCTGTGCTGTATTTTATTTTATTTATTTTTTTTATATAAAAGCAAAATTTTAATGTCATAATCTAATTACAGTTCATATTTCAAATATTCTAGAAGTTATTAAATTACACCACATTTTACTGTCATCATAAATAAGTTTTCAATTGTATGATCATAATTATTTGGCCAACAAATTATCCTTGAAATAAGATCAAGTTCCTGTGAATTGACATATGTCTCCTCCATGCATACCCCTTAAATGGTTAAAAGAGTTGTCATTATTTTTGAGAGGTAGTATGCAAATACTGCATACCAAGATTCAATGATGTTTCTAAATTATATTTCTAAACGTTGCACTATAGTAATAATCAAATAGGCTATAAGAATCTTTGTAAGTTATTTAAACTAATAAACCATGGGTTTGGTTAACAGTATTACATGGTAACATGTATATAAATATTTAAAGGGAATTTTTCTTATATAAAGTATTTGTCTGACAAAAAAAAAAAGAATCTTTGTAAGTACCTTTAAATGACATGTTTTCTTATACTGTGCCCATATCAACCTGTCTTCAATATAGTCTCACAGTCATTCAATAATTTGGCTGTGAGGTAGATGGCAGGCTATTTCTGAAGGGGTCTGAAGCAATAATTCCCCTAAAGACCAATTTCAAATCAGGCATATTGAATGACTGTGTGCTGTATTTTAAAGACTAGAGAAGTAGAAAGAAAACTAAGGTGCCTGCCATCCAGGCTTGCTGTATGCCAAGCATTGTTTGAGACCATCTCCGCCACCACTCGGTGCCTTTCTTCCCTCCATTCTTTCCCCAGGCACAGCCACTCCTCGGAAAGTGGTGTGTGGCCATCCCAGGGAACTTAGCTATTTTTCTGGAACCCTTTCCCCCAGCCTCTTGAGTGTTGGGACTGTAGGCATGGACCACCATGACTGGCTATATACATACTTCTTTTATCATTAATGTGTATCTCTATGAGTGTTATTCAGCACTATTTTTCTGGGTTTTAAAATTTCACATAAGTAGTATCAGGTAGCATAATCTGAATATAGAATAGGGCTCAAACGGTTATTTTGTGGCAAGGAAATCAACACCCATGTATATGGTGAGTAACCAGTTTTATTTGCATATAATTTGCATATGATTACTTAAGATCAATTATACGTTTCAAAATTAAAAGGCCCGGTAGTATTTGTCCCTCTCACCGCCTGAGTTCTGTGACCGCGTTCTGTGACTGTGTTCTAGCTGTGATGTTTATTTACTGGACTCATGTTAAGGTCTCCACTTATTTTCCTTTCTCCTCTGTAGAGGGCCCTATCATTCAAGGGAGCAGAGCACGGACAGTGGCCTGGGGTTGGGGTGCTACAGTGTCCCCACAACTCCAGAGGACTTCCTCAGCAACATGGACGAGATGGAAACAGGTGGGTACACAGCCTGCAGATATCATTTTCAGATTGTCTCCTTGGTTATTGCAATCCGAAAATCCAATGGGAAACAAACCCTGGACACAAAATGCCAGCTAAAAGCCCACTCAATCCACAGGCGCTACTGCTACATAGCAGACTTCTCAGAGTTTATGCAAATATGGCTTCAAATAGGTGTGGGCTTTTTAAGCCCACCACCATCCTTTTGGTATTGCCCTTTCCTCTTAACCATTCTGTACTTACCTGGAGTGGGGTGACTGCTGTACCCCCTTTTTAGTTGTAATGAATACTCCACTCTTTCTACTGGAATTTAGACTACTTTTGGTTCTCTGAGCACGCTGATCTTTTCATGTTACTTTCTGGTTTGGGGAAGGATTGACAGTAGGTATGCAACTAAAAGCTCAGAGGGTTCTAATTAATTATCAGCTCCAATTTCTTTTTTTTTTTTTTTTTTTTTTTTTTTTTGGTTTTTCGAGACAGGGTTTCTCTGTGGTTTTGGAGCCTGTCCTGGAACTAGCTCTTGTAGACCAGGCTGGTCTCGAACTCACAAAGATCCGCCTGCCTCTGCCTCCCGAGTGCTGGGATTAAAGGCGTGCGCCACCACCGCCCGGCTCAGCTCCAATTTCTAACATAACTCCCTCCATCAACAATTGGCAAAAAGACAACCAGGTTGACTTCCTAGACCCAGCGTGTGCATCCTATAAATACGTCCGAACTCTTGACATTGTCATCTGCTAACTTTACATTTGAGAACTGCATGATTGAGGGGGAAAAAACTGGAGGGCTGGAGAGGTGTCTCAGTGGCTAAAGCACTGGGTGCTCTTCCAGAGGATCACGGTTCAATTCCCAGCACCCACATAGCAGTTCACAGTCGCCTGCAACTCCAGTTCCAGGGGATTCAACACCCTCACTCAGACACGCATACAGGCAAAACACCAATGTACATAAAGTAAAAATAAATAAATAGTTTATATTTTAGTGTTGGGACACATAGTATTTAGCTTTTCTTTTCTTTTAATTTTGAGGCAGGATCTCTATGTTCTCTGGCTGTCCTGGACTGTGAAATGTAGGCCAGACTGACCTTGTACTCTGCCTCTGCCTCCCAAGTGCAACAGTAATAGCAATTAAAGGGGTGCACCACCATCCCCAGCTCACATATGTAGCTCCTTTGTGTCTTGCTAGCCAAGCCCAGAATAAATGACAGCATACATATATGCTCTGTGTAGATGACTTTGCCGTTTCTCTTCTATTATTCATGACAGAGAAGCCGTTGTTGGACTGGAGAGATGGCTCCATGCTTAAGAGCCCTGGCTGCTCCTCTAGAGGACATAGGCTCGAGTCTCACTGCCTATGTGGTGGCTCATCACCGTCTGTTTCTCTAGTCCTGTGGATACATTTATTCTCTCTCCTGGACTCTTCAGGCACACACGTGTTGCACAGACGAAACATGCAGGCACAATACCCATATAAAATAAAATGTAGCTGGGCATAGTGGCACACACCTTTAATCCCAGTACTCAGGAGGCAGAGGCAGGTGGATTTCTGTTAGGACGAGGTCTACATAGTGAGTTCTAGGACAGCCAGAGCTACATAGTGAGAGACCCTGTCTCAGAAATAACAACAAAGAAGCAAACAAAATTTTAAAAATTTAAGAAGGAAATAACAACCGTCCTTCCTTCTTATTACAGGAGAAAATGCAGGTCAGACACCCATGGCCGTCAATCCCCAGCAGACCCGCTTCCCTGATTTCCTTGACTGCCTTCCAGGAACCAACGTTGACCTAGGGACTTTGGAGTCTGAAGATCTGATCCCCCTCTTCAATGATGTCGAGTCTGCGCTGAACAAAAGTGAGCCCTTTCTAACCTGGCTGTGATCGCTCCCATGGTAACGTGTGGCAGCTGTGACCTGACCTTTCCTGGGCCTCGTGGAACAAGCGCCGGAGCGAAGCAGGTCCACAGGTGTACTGCTCCCGGCCTCCATACCCACACTCCTGGTCCATGCAGCCAGCTAATCATTGCCTGGGCTTGACTTCCAAGAATTTAAGTGACACATAAATAAACGTTCTCTTCATTTTCCGCCAGCCTGCATTTCCGTGACAGATAGTGCAGAATTGATTAAGCAGAATAACTTCTTAAAAATCCCTGCTACCCCATGGCTTAGCTTTATAGGCATTAGCTAAAATTCATATGTCAATTGATTGTAAGCCATAAAAGCTGACCCCAGGCAGTGAATTCTGACTGGCAGCTTGGTCCAAGAAACGTGCACGAGACCCAATTTGCAGTTTCAAAAACTGTACTGTTAACCCTAGTAACAAATGGTTTAAAACTTATTTAACTTGATCTTAAAAAAAAAAAAATCATTGTATAGTTAGTAAATTTCTGTTGTGTGGAATACGACGCAGTTTGGGATCCATGCTGGCTCTGATGTCTACTCTCATTCTGTATTTACAAAGGCACAGAGTCCTAATGTCACCACTCTTCGCCATTTGACCGCGGAGCACCCAGCGGCTCGGTCCAGCGTGCAGAAGGGCCGCTGCGGTATTTGTCGCAGGTCTTGCATGACAGGTCATGTGAAAGAGACCAGTTTGGTACTGACATGAACAATTATGAAGCCAAACTATTTTTTTTTTTAATTGCAACCTGTATTCTTTGCAAAATGCAGCTTGGGATTTGATGTTTGTTTTATGAAACTCTGTCATTTTGTGGCTATGACAAAGGGCTGCCGAATGTTTTTTGATGAATCAGTGGCAACTATTTTTGTCTTTTGACCTATTCGGAAAACACCAGGCCAGCGTAGATCTCAGCCTGACGACACGCAAATTAGCTGTTGCATTTTGTACTCTGAGGCATTATCAATTCTGCTTTTGAGGTTTCAAGAGCTTAAAAATGATCCTGTCCGTAGAAGTGTTTGAAGAACGAAACAGATGTCTGACTGTGTACACAGAAAGGCCTTGACAGGGCATGTCGTCTAGATTTGTGCTTCCGAGCAGAGCAAGATTGATTCCTAAGTATGTTATCCTAACCCCTTTGCTAAGTTGGTACAAAAAGGCATAAGATATGTACTCAATACCTCTTATGTAACCAACTTTTTTTTTTATTATCTCTTAAGGACTGAGAGCATCGTGTTCATTTAGCAGGCGGTCTGCCCGCGCTAGCAATGAAGTCCTTAGCTCTTTATTATTTTGAACTGACATTATTTATAGTGTATGAATTTAATCTCCTTTTTTATTTTTATTTTTGCTTTTTGAAAAACATCAAGAATCCGAGAGGAAACTTTCAGTGTCCATGAGGGTGAGGGCTTTGTTGTTGAGGATCTTTAATAAGATCCCTTTGGTTTATTGGAATATAGATGCACAGAGTACATTTGGTCGTGGTGGGAAGAGGCAAGTGAAAGGTCAGAGACGAAGCTGTGGAATATGCCAGAAAGGCCAGTCGATGGGAAATGAGCCAGACTCATCAGAACCCCTCAAAAGCGAGGCAAGCAAGACGGGGCGAGAAGTGCCCTTGAAGAACAAAGCAGCAATTTTCTCTCAGCCTTCGTACCAAAAGACCCTGCTGTCAGAGAGAAGAGGGTTAGGGTGCACTTTACTGGGGAGGGGCAGAGAGGAGGAAGGGGCAGGGCTGTGGCACTCTGATGCTCTCTGTCTCTGTGCTTGCTAAACACGTCAGCAGACAAGAGCATGGGCCACTGTTGCATCCAGCACTCTGAAATGATTTCTCTTTCCTTGGAAGAGCCCCAATTAACGCCCAGTTAACTCCTTGAGCACTCTGAGAGAGGCAAGTTGGTATTTATGTTGCTACTAGGTTGAAAGGGAGCACTCTTTCTTTTTCTCTTTTGTTAGCAAAAATTGCAAAAAGAGTTGTACATTCTTTCTGAGGAAAATCAAAAACAAACCAAAACACAAGGGACCTAACAAAACGCGACAGTGTTACTGTATTTAAAAATATTTTTATACATGCATTTCAGGCTATTAAATGTAAAAAAAGATACTCTTTTTTTTTAAAAAAAAATAGTTAAATCATTGATGGTTTATGTTGCCAGGTTTTAGGAGCCATTTTATAATAAGCTTGTGGCATTATGAAATATTAGAATAATTTTTTAGTAAATTAGTTTAAACCTTTTTAATGAATATAGTATTTTTCTAGAATAAAATATGGCCCCTGACTGTTTACTAATAGATAAAGCCAGATATAATTTCTGTTGTTTTTTTAAGACTATAAAATATGGCTTTTTAAAGAGAGCTAAACTTAGAAATCAGAAGTCAGACCTTTTTTTCTTTCTAGTTCTGATTGAATTCAAGACTTCATGTGTGTTAGGCAAGTGCCTTGCCGCTGAGCTCCATCCCCAGCCCTAAGAACAACCTCTCAGTGGTTCTCTAGCATTACTGTAAGTATTAATAATTTCTAAGAATTCATAATAAGGTGCTATTCATATACTATCTCATACTCTAAGATGACTTGTCAGACTAGCTAGTCTTTCTTCGTCCTAAATCAATACATTTTTTTTTTACCATATCATCTCCAAATTTTGTCATAGAATAGACAACTTTAAAAGTTGGATTTAAGAAGAAGAAGCAGCTTTTCCCGATAAGATACACTTTAGTGAAGCATTTCGATAGGGAAAGCATCCTGCCCTTTTGTTAGCATCGGGGATTTCTTTTTTAGGCAGCATTTCACTGTAGTCTCTAGGATGTAAGATGTATTTCTTTCAGTGATTTTCCCAGTGTGTGAGAAGCACATAAAACAGAACTAGCTTTAGCCCCCTGGGCACTGCTCAGAAGAAAGGAGTTTGCAGGAGGTGACGTGAAGTGGCTGACGGAGTCACTGAGTGCTGTGTTCTTACAATGTAATTAGAAGCAACTTCTGAAAGGACAACTTTTGGGAAAAAAATGGGGGGAAAAACAAGCCATTAAAAAAAAGAAAAAAAAGGAAAGCTATAGATTAATTTAATGGGAAAAGGGTGATTGACAGAGACCATTTCCCTGATACTGTATTATATACGTGCTAATACTTTAACTTAATTTTTTTTTTTAACTTCTACATTTTATCAAATGAGACCTGTGCTGTTGATTTCTAATCCAGTGTGTTCTGCATACGGGAAACATGCGGCCAAATCCATCAAATCAAGCCATTTTATCTGGAGTTTGTTACAGGTTTTAATTCTCAATTCTGTATTAAAAAAAATAAATACAATTGAACTTCCACTTGGGCCTTTGTCTCTGTCATGTGGTGTGGTTGTTTACTGGGGGCTTGGGGTAGAAGCAGAGAGGCTTCCGTAACCCCTGGCAGTCAGTGAGAGAGGCAGGAAGACAGATTCTGTAGGCAAATATTCTTTTAAAGGTGTGTATTTAAAAAAGAAACAAACAAGCTGGGCGGTGGTGGCGCACGCCTTTAATCCCAGCACTCGGGAGGCAGAGGCAGGCGTATCTCTGTGAGTTCGAGGCCAGCCTGGTCTACAAGAGCTAGTTCCAGGACAGGCACCAAAGCCACAGAGAAACCCTGTCTCAAAAAAACAAAACAAAAAAAAAAAAAACAAAAAAAAACAAAACAAAACAAAAAAAAAAGAAACAAACAATAGCCAAACCCTCCCCAGCCTTCCAATACCCTCAGCAGAAGTAAATACACTGCAACACACTGTCATTAATTCTGGGCTCTTGCTTTGCTTCCTGTGGATACTGTGGTTTCCCACACCTACCTGCTCGCCGTACTGGAGGGGAACCCAGCTAACTTGCCATCGCCCCAGAACTGGTCTTAGGTGCCAGTTTTAAACAGAGCTTTACAGCCATGTTTCTTCACCACGTGTTTTCTGTGCTGTGCCGAGGATGAAGTCAGAGTCTTGCACGTGTTAGGTAGATGCTCTACCACCAGGCTGTACCCTCCAGCCCTCTTACTCACTTCTAAGGTTATAAGGCCTTTTTTAAACAAACAGTTCCATTTTTTTTTTTTTTTGCATAGCATTAGCACGGCACTGTTAATGCGTATTGAGCATGCGCTACACACTGGCCGTTCGCAGAGCACTAAAGCGGATTGTCCAATGCCATCTAAGTCCCTTTCCAGCAATGCCGCTTTTCTCACATGGCTGCAGATGAAGGTGTCACTGTGTGAAGCTGGTAATTCACACAGGGTCATGCAGTACACAGCCAGTGTCTGGGGAGCCGCTCTTCCTGCCGTGCTTTGGTATTTTAAACTGTAAATAATGTATTTCTGTAGGGGTGTCCCTCATTGTTCTCTGTGTGCTGCAGTGAACTGTCAGCTTGTGGCCAGGAGAAAGCTCCTGAGACGGAATCCTTCTTTAAAATGTATGTGCCTTTAAGTTTGATAGATTCTACTGTTTTTCTTAAAAATGGCTGCCAGCCTACTACAACACCCTACAACGTGTACGCAAAAACCCTTGTCATTGCGGGGAGGTGGTGGCTCACACCTTTAATCCCCACCACTCGGGAGGCAGAGGCAGGTAGATCTCTGTGAGTTCAAGGCTAGCCTGGTTTACAAATTGAATTTCAGAACAGTCAGGACTGTTACACAGAGAAACTCTGTCTTGTACAAACAAACAAACCAACCAAAAACCCCTTGTCACCATAGCTAGTGTAGAATTTGGCATTGTGCGCCTCTTACATCTTTGCAGATATGATAGATGCAAAGTATTTTACCCACATGCATTGTGTTTCTTGTATTACTACTGACAACAGGATACATACTGTTTCTTTAGTGCGTGATGTCAGTTCCCAGCTCACCTGTTATTTAGTGGATGAGCCAAATTGCCACTAGAGGGCAGCAGATGGTTTGTCTGGGTGTGGTGACAGCTTTGGTTTAGAGCACAGGCTAGGGCATCATAAAAGTGGAAAAGGTAAAGATGTGTGGGGCAGACATTCCGGCTTGCATCCTTTGATGGAGAGATCTCTGGGTTTTTAGTGATAACGAGGTTATTAAAGACAAACTAGGTAGGACTAAAGTTATTCTAAGAGCGGCTATAGCAGAGCGAATGGCTGGTCCACCGTAGACATATTAATTTGTTAGCTATAAGCTTAGACGTTCTCAGACTTCTTGACTCTACAGGAGGCGAAGGGCTGGGAATCTGCACGGAGTCAGCAAGCCAGAACGCCCTCGTGTTTGAGAACCACGACCCTTGCTGAGGCCAGAAGTGCATATGTTTGTTTGCCTACTGTTTAGTTTATAACTTATATACAACTATGTCCATTCTAAATGTCTGAGTTTATTATAAAACATTCATAAACAGGAATTAAAATCATAATCACCATATTAAAGTTACAAGGCAACTTCCCATACTGATCTGGCTGACAGTGGCCAGAACAAATATCAATTAATGCTATCTAAGTGGTCCTCCGTTCCACTGGTGTTAGGATTTTGCTTTTCCACCAGGCTGTAGGAGGCAGCATGAGCCTCTGTAGAAGTTTTGTTTTTGCTTCAATAACAATGTCATGAATTCTCTTTCTCTCTCCTCTGTTTTCCTGCCATCTTACAATGTTAGCTTTTTAAAGATTTACTTTTGTTTTATGTGTATGGTTGTTTTGCCTAGATGTGTGTCTGTGCATGCCTGGTGCCCTTGGAGGCTGGAAGAGGGCATTGGATCTTCTGGAACTGGAGTTACAAATGGTTGTGAAGCTGTCATGTGGGTGCTGTGAATTGAATCAAGGTTGTCTTGAACAGTGGTCTCAACCATCCAATTTATCTCTCGAGTTCCCCATTATTAAGTTTGATGCTTGTTAAATGTCATATCTACTGCATATGATCTTGAATATCCCCCTCCCCCTGCAAACCCATGTATTAAGGACTTTCTTTTTCTCCTGAGTAGGACATATTCTTTAATGACCACTTACTATGTTCCTGGCCCAGTACACAAAAGAAGCACACATACTGTTGAGATCAAGTCTCTGAGCTCAAGGACTCCTTAGTCCAGAGGAAGGGAATTACACCTCCTAAGGAAGGAGATGAATATAAGAAGAGTTCTGAAAGAAAAAGATGTGGGGGAGGGGACAGGAGACACAACAAACATCTTGGCAACCTCTTATCTTCCAGGGATTATGAACTAGGGGCAAGAATTATAGGAAGGAAAAGTATACTATCTCATTAAAGGAATAATTATTCCACCCATCTCTTTGTCATGGTTTAAGGTAGCCTGCCTTCCTAGGGGTAATCTCTTGGCCAAGTTGTTAATCCTGTCCAACTGTAATGATAGGTATCCACTCAGGTCAGGGGTTCTAGTCTTCTGAGCAGGAGTTTCCCCTTAATGGACCTTTATTGATATTCTAACAGTTTGGATATTCTGTTTCCTCCCTAAAGGTTCATATGTTGAAGGTTGGTCCTTAGGTGGTGTTATTATTGAGTGGTGATTGGATTATGAGGCTGCTAACTTCATCAATGGTGAGTTCATAGCTGAATAGGCTGTTAGAAAGCAGGGTCTAAAGCCAGGCGGTGGTGGTGCACGCCTTTAATCCCAGCACTTGGGAGAGAGAGGCAGGCAGATCTCTGTGAGTTCAAGGCCAGCCTGGTCTACAAGAGCTAGTTCCAGGACAGGCTCCAAAACTACAGAGAAACCCTGTCTCGAAGACCAAAACCAAAACAAAAAAAAAAGATAAGAAAAAGAAAGCGGGGTCTAGTTGGAGGACATGGCTCCATTAGGGGTATGACTTTGAAGAGGATATTTTATCCCTTCCTGGCTGCCGTGAAGCAAGCAGCTTTCTCCAGTGCTGTCCTTTTATACTGTGTTTCTGGCTTTCCGTAGACTTAAAAGCAACAGAGCCAGATAGATGCCTTACACTGAAAGCATAAACCCAAGTAAATCTTCCCTCCCTTATTACATTGCTTATCTCAGATGGAAGGAAAGTGACTAACGTAACCAGGGCAGGGTAATTTTGTAGAAAGGCAGATATTCCCTCCCTAGTGTCAGTCTGCATTGGCCTCCCCTAACTCTTTACAGCCCTGCACCTTTTCTTTCCTTTCTCCCTCCGTCTTCACTCTGTTCACGCCTCCCCCAACTCCTCTCCCTTCCTATCTCCTCCCTTCCCTTCCCGTCCTCTGTGCTTTCTTAGTCTCCCTTCTTTCCTTCCCTGCCTCCATAGTGTGTTTGTGTCCTGTCTTCCCTCTTGGATGGTTAGCTTCCACAGACTACACAACGTTCTAGAATTTTCTTTCCCGTTTCCCAGGGGTTGTGTTCCAAGCAGCCTGTGACTTGGTGAATAGCTTGCACACCACATGTTCAAACCATAGCCTTCAGCCCCTTTCTTGCTGCCACCCGGTTCTTGGTAGACTGAAGACTGGTGTCTGTCTTGAGACTTTCTATCTGAGCATTTGTTTTTTTGCCCATTTTGAGACCTCGTGGAGCTACCCTGTCCTCCTTGAGTTGTTCAGAGCGGAGCGGGTCTCACTCCTGGGCAAACACCACCAAGGTTTGGACAGCAACAGGAGGAGCTAGTTTTGCTTTGCTTGACATTTTCTTTACTTAGCCCCTCTTGACAACCTCATGCCTCTGGCTGGTCTGCTTGGCTGACGTCCCCAAAGCCATTCCCTTCTCTACCTCCATTGCCACGAATAGTCCCATTTTCACAGATTATGTGGATGCCACTAGTGCATGTTTTAACTTATTAAGTTTATCCCCTTTCCTAACATTTCCCTTCCCCTGTGCAATTAATCTCATGCTCATGGGCAGAATAGGATGCTAAGGCACACTAGACAATCCCAAAACAGCCCGCATCAAAGAAGAGTGCTGCCGGGCGGTGGTGGCGCTTGCCTTTAATCCCAGCACTTGGGAGGCAGAAGCAGGCGGATCTCTGTGAGTTCGAGACCAGCCTGGTCTACAAGAGCTAGTTCCAGGACAGGCTCCAAAACCACAGAGAAACTCTGTCTCGAAAAACCAAAAAAAAAAAAAAAAAAAGGCCGGGCCGTGGTGGCGCACGCCTTTAATCCCAGCACTCGGGAGGCAGAGGCAGGCGGATCTCTGTGAGTTCGAGACCAGCCTGGTCTACAAGAGCTAGTTCCAGGACAGGCTCCAAAACCACAGAGAAACCCTGTCTCGAAAAAACAAAACAAAAACAAAAACAAAACAAAAAAAACCAAAGAAGAGTGCTGTGGAATTCAGGGTTAGAAACCAAATGAGGCTGGAGAGAACACAGTTTTGTGAATGTCTAAATGCTACATTTTAATTTTAGTAGTCCTGCACACTGAGATCCCTCCAGCCCTATGCTTAATTGTGACAAGGATGCTTAATCCCCATCTATTCTTTCTACTCATCTGTGGAGTTCCCCTACATGTTACGTTAGGGTCACAGTTTCCACCTCACAAGGAATGTGATAGAATGCAAAGCAGGAACTCTGCACCCCTGCTCAGAAGTCATCCTCTCAATTGTGTTAAGACCCCACGGTGGCCTCTCAAGCATGTGTTTGTCAGATGCTGTCCTTGCCTCTGTGGTGACTTGAAGGAGAATGGCTGTCATAGGCTCATGAACTTGAATATGTGGTCCCCCATCGATTGAACTGCTTGGAAAGCATTAGGAAGAGTGGCATGTCACTGGGGGTGGGCTTTGAGCTTTCAAAAGCCACACCTTTCCTGGTCTCTCTCTCTCTCTCTCTCTCTCTCTCTCTCTCTCTCTCTCTCTCTCTCCGCCTACCTACAGATAAAGATGTAAATCTCAGTTACTGCTCCAGTACCACGTCTGTTTGACCGTTTCCAGGTGCCCCAGCATGGTGGCAATAGACTCTAACCCTCTGCAACTGTGAGTCTAAATTCAACATTTTCTAAAGCTATCTTGGTCATGGTTTCTGGTCAGGGCAATGGAAATACCTGGGACAGTCTCCGCTCGAATACTAAGCGTAGCACACTCAGGTACTCGAGTAAACAACACTAAGTTTGCTGCTATGAGAAGGAAAGTTTCTGGAGTCTCTGAACACCCCTCTGCAGAACACCTCTCCATGCTCCCCACACAAAGAGCCAGAGGTAGAGGGAGGGAGGGAAGGAGAGAGGGAGAAAGGGAGGGTCCGAAATATGTACACACATATGTGGAGAGGGATGTCTCCAGGGGCAATTCCTCTCATCATCTTCTAGCTCCCCCTTCTAAGTCTACTTATCTGATCTTATGGAAACAGGATTGGCAGCATGTCCTAGGTGAGAGTTTGTCAAATACTTGTTTCAGTTCTTCATGTGTAAAGCAATGAGACCAGATATGATGATGACAGAGAGTCAGTGAAAGCCCCACATAACTGGTCCTTGGATGCCCGTTTCCATTTCCCTATCAAAGACCTTGTGAATTTGCTATGATGGATGGGCGCTGTCCTGAGCGCTGTCATCAGACCGGGCTGATGTGCATGTGCTCCAAGCAGGTGGAGCTCCTAGTAGTGCTGATTTGGCCTGATGGTACTTCATCCTGCTTGACAGGCTATCATCTGAGACAATGGTGGCGCAACGTGGTTGGTCCCAGCATCACCTGAGTGTTCAACTTAAGTAGGGTTTGGAAACATACAATTATAGAGGATTTCCTGGGTACATTTGATATTCAGCCACCTTTCAGAACTGATGGTATAAACTGAATTGAAGTGTGTGTGTGTGTGTGTTAAAATCTCCCAGAAGACCCCAAGGACCCATCTGCCTGGCCAAATGGGCCATATTCCTGCTGTCAACTGAATTTCAGGTCTTGAATATAATCACTTTGCTCACAGAGTTTATTGCAATGCTATGATAAGAGCAAAAATAGCACATGGTACTTTGCATCCTCAGGGCCCGATCGTTAGGTGGCTAGCACACAATAGGTGTGTACTGGTTGGTTCTGTGTCAGTTGACATAAGCTAGAGTCATTAGAGAGGAAGGAGCCTTAGTAGAGGAACGGCCTCCATGAGATCCAGCTGTCAGGCATTTTCTCAATTAGAGGAGGGCCCAGGCCGTTGTGGGTGATGCCATCCCTGGGCTGGTGGTCCTGGGTTCTTAAGAAAAACAGGCTCAGCAAGCCAGGGAAAGCAAATCAGTAAGCAGCACCCTTTCATGGCTTCTGCATCAGTTCCTGGATCCTGCCCTGTTTGAGTTCCTGTCCTGACTTCCTTTAATGATGGACAACAATATGGAACTGTAAGCCAAATAAACTCTCTTCTCCCCAACTTGACTTTTGGTTGTGGTGTTTGGTTGCAGCAATAGAAACCCTGGCTAAGATAGGTGGTGAATGTGAGAACTGACTTTGGAGTGTGCCTAACCCATGCAGTGCCATCCACCTGGTTGGTGGGTATGGAGGTGGGACGGGATGGTGATTCCCTCTGAGTTCCTCTGCTTGGCGCACAAGTTACACTGACAGTATTGCCTTTGTTTCAAACTTAACTTCAGATTACACCAGATGAATGTGCTTCAACACTCCTTTAACAGATAGGGAGGGCCGGGGGGTGGTGGCGCACGCCTTTAATTCCAGCACTCGGGAGGCAGAGACAGGCGGATCTTTGTGAGTTCGAGGCCAGCCTGGTCTATTAGAGCTAGTTCCAGGACAGGCTCCGTAGCTACAGAGAAACCCTGTCTCGAAAAACCAAAAAAAAAAAAAAAAAAAAAAACAGATAGGGAAACTGAGGCTTACAAATCCACTTTCAGGGCCCTCTAAGCTGGTGTGTTGAAGAAGTGAAATTAGAAGCCAAACGAATTTGATTTCGCATCAGTGTCTGACCAATGAAACTAAAATTAACCTATTAGCATCACAGCGCATGGAATTAGCATGACCTCTTAAATCAGTCTTGCCCAATAGGCTGGGAAACTATTATCCAATCAGCTTCTTATGACTTTTTAAATGCTGGAACAAACAACGTAGTTGGCCAGACATAGTGGCATATGCTTGTAATACCCGCTCTGATAGAGTAAATGTGGGAAGGTCATGATTTCTCTAGCAACTTAGGTTACATAGCAAGTCTTTAAGAGTCGGGGAAAAAAAAAAGCTGAAAAAGTCAAACAATAAACAAAAAAAAGCAAAGAAGGAATGGAAAAATGAAAAAAAAAAGAGAGAATGCATTTATAAAAAGAGGAAGGACAAGCAGGAGCCAGGTAATGGTGGCATACATCTTTAATCCCAGCACTCAGGAGGCAGAGGCAGGCGGATCTCTGTGAGTTCAAAGTCTACAGAGCCAGTTCTAATACAGCTAGGGCTGTATTAGAGAAGTCCTGTCTCAGAAAAAAAAAAAAAAACCCAAAACAAAACAACCCCCCCCCAAAAAAAAAGAAAAAAAAAAGGACAAACAGGTATGATTCTTTCTTCTTCTTCCCTAGCACACACACCATGTTTATTGTTTTAATTCTGAATTTAAATAATTTAATTTAATATACACGTGGAAACCCTGGCTAGTGATGACAGCCTCATAAAACTAGTCACAAGCAGTCCAGACAAGTTAGCCAAATCAGGCTTCCCATAAAAATTATGTATCATACAGCAATTACTCCTTATCCCTGCATCCTGGAAAACTGGTTTTCACTTTAATGTTTTTTTCCCTTTGAGTTATGCAGATCTTCCTAAAATAGGAACATCTTTATATACAAAGAAGCAGCGCGGTAGGAGAAATGACTTCGTTCTGGTTACATTGTTTAGAGGAAGTCATGAAAAATCTGCTTTTAACTTCTTCTGGATTTCTAAAAGGGGAGCTAATTTGTAAAGTTACCCAATTATTATTAATTTTGTTTTGAAAAAACAAAACAACCCACCAAATTTCTAGGTTGAGCAAAGTTATGCGGAGAGAGAAAAGGATCCCTCCTGCCTCCCAAGCTCTGCCTGGGAGGAAGCAGACAAGAATTAGGAAGGCTGGGGCTGGGGCGTGTCCTAGGTGTGTCCATGGCACGCCCGTCTTCCCACGGGAAGTGCTGTAAGGTTGGAGCAGCTTGCCACACCTGT
The DNA here is from genome assembly GCF_950005125.1 of Chionomys nivalis. Taxonomy (NCBI): domain Eukaryota; kingdom Metazoa; phylum Chordata; class Mammalia; order Rodentia; family Cricetidae; genus Chionomys; species Chionomys nivalis. The sequence goes on from NC_080109.1 coordinate 19,901,433, forward strand.
TAGACTGTTCCATTGCCCTAGAGGGGAGGAAAAGAAAATTAATTAAGACACCTGCTTTGTTTCGCATTCGTCTCCCTGCTCTATCTAACCCTCCCCTAACTTCTTCCTTTTGACTTCTCTTGTCCGTTCGTGGGTTTCCTACTAAATGCTTTCTTCAGCTTTTGACTTAAGTTTTAGACTTTAATCTGTGACTTATTTATTTTCAGTTAATGGCATGGAAACTTCTTTTTTTTTTAAATTATTATTATTGATTAGTAAAGCCACTTGTGGTGAAAGAAGTGTTTCTTTTGAAAGCTACAATGAAGCCAGAACCCATGCAATGCTCCATTCCTATGCCTATGCCGTACAGTGAGGAAACAATTCCAGGCACCATTTTTGCTGAATCTCATGAGTGTGCAAAAATCGATGTGTAGCTATTACCCTGTAGTAGGCCCTGAGCCCGTAATACTAGCAGCACAGCTAATGCTCACACTTCATAGGTAAACAACTCAGGGCACCTGGCCACCCATTGGCCACCCACCCAGTTCTCACAGCCTGGATATTAAGGAGCCTTCCCATCTGTCACTTTATTTAAGAACCATGCCAGACTCTGGAGGCTCTCAGCTTGCGTGGACAGAAGCTGACCTGCACACCTTTATATAAGCGAGACAGCAGGATGCTGAGAAATCAGTCAACTTGCTCACATCCCGTGACTAGCAGATGTGGAAGTGGGCTCTTTCTGAACCATGTTACTGGGGTCTTCACATATATTTTCATATATATTTCACATATATTTCATATATATATGTATATATATATATTGCGTATTTGAAATGTAAAAATGTTACTATTTTATTCATGTTTCAATCTGTTTATAATAAATGTGTGTGGATACATAGCTGCCTGATCTGATTTGGTTATGTGTTGAAGTCATCAGGACTGTTTTATTACCTATAGATTTGTTTTTACTTTTTGTATTTTGTTATTGATATTTTATGGTGGACTTTGAAAAGTCATCTTGACTAATTTCCCTCCTTTCTCTTCTTGTATCAGAAATTGTCTAGGCTTTGCCCTGATCATCTTCCTCGGAGGCAGTGAGAATTCTCGGCCAGATGGAATGTACTGTTGCTAGGAACATGCCCATCTGGCAAACACGTCCTGAAGCCCTTCTATTAATGCTAAAGTTATATATCTCCATGTGTAGCTGGTTGTGGGGCTGGGGAGTGTGGTCAGCTTCAGTCTGGGCACACTGCTCACTACATATACAATAAGACAACGGTGCTGTTTGTATGAGCTGGTCGGAACCCTCGAGTCCCAGACAGCCATACTCACTGCCGTCATCTCGTGGTGACGGCGGCCTAACCTGGCCTCCTTGGCTCTGAGAAGAAACGGTAGAATCCTAACTTACCCCACAGCAGCCACAGCACTGGCAGTCTCCACAGAGGGTTCCCAGGAGGCCATTGACCACCTGGATGGCACAGAGAACCATCTGGATGCCTCCAATGACCAGCAGAATGGAGAAGAGGGTCAGATTCCAGGGGACCACATCTTGGGGCTCTGTGCACTTGCTCCACAAGGCTTGGTCATTAAGATAATCACTGCAGGTGACAGGGAACAGGCAGGAAGGCGACATTTGTCAAATGTGTGTGATCCCCCTACTCTAGTAATTAGCCATTACCATTTCTCTTGTGCAAAACAAGCCCTGTAACGAAACACCCGGAATATCAGCAAAAAGAACCCAAGCACATCTCCCCAGGTACTTCTACTTCTCCCATGCGGGTGGTCATCCCGGACATTTCATGTCTTCATCCGTCGATTCCACACAGAAACCCAGGGTTCTTTCCTTTCTGCTCTGCAAACAAGGATGCTGAGGCCCAGAGACTTTGTGTGCTTTGTCCCAGTCACAAACTACTAAGTGACAGAGAGATTTTTGTGGGCTGGCCAAGAGGACAAATAAGCACACAGACATTTATAAAGAAGGGGAAACTGAGGCTGCACCAGGCAGCATGTTGATGGCCTTCATCCTAGTTATCATTGTTAGAGGCCAGTTTGATTGTCACAACATATCAAGTGGCCATCCACAACCGCGTAAAATAGATCGTGTCACTGACTAAAAAGAAGTCTGTCAGCCAAGTGTGATGACTGACATCTGTAATCCCAGCACTTGGGAGGCTGAGGCAGGAGGAATACCTTTAGTTTGAGGCAAGCCCAAAGATAGAGTGTGATAGCTTGTCCTAAAACCAAACAAACAGCACGAGACTACATCCTGAGCAGAATAGCAACAGCACAGGCACTAAGATGGACAATTGCTCAATGGGACCTCATGAAACCAAAAAGCTTCTGTAAGGCAAAGGACATTACCAATAAGACAAAACAGCACTTCACAAAATGGGAAAATATTTTCACCAGCCCCACATCTAACAGAAGGCTCATGTCCAAAATATATAAAGAATTCAAGAAACTAGATATCAAAAAAACCAAATAATCCAATTTAAAAATGAGGTATAGATCTAAACAGAGAATTCTCAATAAAGGAATCTCAAATGGTCAAGAAACACTTAAAGAACTGTTCAACATCCTTAGTCAAGGACACCACAAGAACACTCACAGAATCAACTGACCTGGGCTTATAGGGGCTTACAGAGACTAAACTGACAACCAGGGAGCTTACATAGGACAAGCTGGAATCTTAGAGGCCAGCTTGGTAACGTCTGTCTTTTCACTCCTAATCCTGGGTAATTTCTTATTGTACAGTGAACAGAGATGGGAGAATTCATGAAATCTTGATCCTTCCAATAAGGTTGACTCTGCTATTTTTACTGTGACGCTATTGGTAGATGAGTGGTCACTGTGAGGAACAGATAGAGAGACATAAGATGGGAGCATGCGTGAGAGTAACACACCAGAAGCAGCTGTGAGGGGAACAGGCCTCATCCGAGGCCCGAGTACACAGCGCTCTGAAACACGGTTTTCTGCTTTCCGGCTTTTACCTTACTCAGCATTTCTGGTGTTATCTACAGGTGCAATGGTCACTCTCCTGACCTTGGTCATTGGTTCCAGGCCATCCCAAGCAGGGCGTGAGCATGCCTATTCCAGGAAGTGTGAGAGGCCTTCCCTATCACAACCACTGGCTGTTGTATTGCTTTGGAACGGTACAGCCTCTATTGTGTTCCCTTCCCTCTCCCTCCTTCGTTTTTGACACAGCATTTAGGCTAATTGACGTTAAGTCATGAAAGGCAATGTTCGCCACACAGCAGAACACAACAGAAAGCCATAGCTAACACTGCATGGATGCTGTTGATGGAAGGAATATCAGAAGGGTCCTTCAGAAAGACATTACCCACTGCTTTCCTGACTCCTACCGTGGGAGAAACTGAACCACCAACAGAACATCTCTAGAGAAGACTCAATGTGCTGGTGTCTGAATTCTATGTTCCTCAATCTAACCCACGGTGATGGAGCCTCAACAGTCCACTGCAAGGTATGAAAGAAACATCTTGGAGTCACTCCATATGATGTAAAGATGACAGATCTATGCTCGTGTAGTTGTGAGAATAAGGTTGGGGTGCTTGGTGCCTGTGAATACACCAAGACCATCAGATCAGAGCCAGTGCCTCCCACCTTCCCAGTCTGAAGACAGTTCTTGAAGTTTCTAAGGATCTTATTATAAATGAACAAACAGTAGTTTGAGTTAGTTCAGCCATCCCTCTGCATGTTCAGGTACCACATATGTAAATTTGATCATAAATAACTGGTACAATGCATCTGTAATGAGCATGTCATTGTTCTCTAAGCAAAACAGTGTATCAGCTGTTTGCATAGCATTTCCATTGCATCAAGTATTATAAGCAATATGCAAATACTGTTGCAAGTCTGTGCAGGGTACTTGTGCATCAGTAACTACAGATGTTCTGGAGCCTCCGTGGATGCGGAAGGACAACTGTTTATTAGTAAACTGCTTGGTCATTTTTAACGGACCCATTCTCTATGTGCTAGAAGATCCAACAGCCATTCTTTCTGATCTTCAAGGATGTTCAGCCACTGTGCAAAATAGAGGGTCTGAGATAATGAGCAAATGAGAAATGGTCCAAGCTTCTCAGAGGAGTGTAGTTATCTAATAGAGCATCTACTACAATGGAAATGTTCTATATTTTCGATATTCAGCACATAAGCACACAAGCTACAAGCCACAAGCAGCTAGTGAGTACTTGAAATATGGCTAGTGAAATTGTGGAGTTAAATTAAATGTTGTAGAATTCATTTATTCAGCTGGGACTGTCGCTATGGTGTTCTATGTGGCAGGCGGATTCTGCTCATGTTACTGAAGACTAGGAATCATCTAGAGGTTCTACACTCTGGTCCTAGCTATACCCTTTGAGGACAAAAATATTAACTACAATCTGCTAATGTTTGGATGTGAGCTGTGACACAATAAATTTTCTCTGGACAACTAAGGCATCCATCTGTTTCTCTCTTGTTTGTCAAAAATGACCTAGAAGTGAGGTCTATGCAACTTCTCCTAACCACAGAGTCAGCTTTGCCTTGAGGGACGACATTTTAAGAGTACATAATGAAGGGGCCATGACATTACGTTCGTTGTACAGCGAGCCTTACCCGCTGTGAAAGGGGTATCCCCATGTATTATTGGACATCAAGCATTTGGGCCCCTTGTTGATGGAGACAGCTGAGACGACGAATGAGTACCCGGCACCCAGGAATCCAATCACAGCAAACAATGTGGAGGTGAACATCTGAAAGGGAGGAGAGACAAGAAAGTTCTTAGACCGTGTGGAGATTATTCATGCTCAGTTACACCGCCCAGCAAACCTGCCCGGCCTGACGCTAAACATGATGAGCATAGGATAGCAGTCATTTGTAATTACAGATGGAACCTACAGCTCTCTCAGATGGAGCTCTGTGACTCCTGTTCCCTTCATTCTCCACTCCCGTCTTTTCACTTATTCAGTGATTGAGGACAGTGTATTATTTTCAAGGTTTCTTGTGAATAAAATTGGTTTTCTCACAGACATGAGATAAAATTAAAATGAAAATAGCTTTCTGCTTCTTTGATCCTCCTGTATTGGCCTATTCTAGCCAGAAGTCATTAAACTATTACTGTTTGAACATATAGGGGGTCTTTGAATTGTATTAAAAAAGAGTCCCTTTTCCAGGAAAGGAAATCGGTCTCTTAGGAGTTCTGGTTGATGCCTATAAATCTTATCACATTATATATTTGCAACCATTAGTCACTGCCTGTCACTAATCTGAAATTCTGATAGACTTGCTACCACATCTTATTATTTAATGTGTTAGTAAGTAAAGAAGCACTTCTATTAACATTTCATGCATTGGCTGTTTTAATATTTTGTTTTTGAATCTTCCAATATAATGAATTTCCTTTAAAATCCAGTGAATGCTATTTTACACATTTTTGAAAACTGGACACAATGATGCATGCCTATAATTCATGCTCCTGGAAGTGGCGGCAGGAGGCTCAGAAATTAAAAGTCATACTTGGCTATATGTCAAGTTTAAACCAGCCTGAGTTACAGGAGACCCTGACTAGAAAAAAAAGAGATAAAAGTTATTTTGAGAGGGTATTCATATATAATTTTCACCTAGAGTGTGAGAAGATTGTGGCAAAGAGCGAGCACAGAGTAAACACATCTCCATTTAGGAAATGAGAAACTAGGTTAACAAAACCATCAACAAGGAGATAGTGCTCCCTTTTATCAAAACATAGTCATTGAGCTTCTCCTAGACCACCTCTGTCTATAAAGATAATCTCATATGTAATGCAAATGTTCTAGCTTAAAGGAAGTACAGAAGATATTAACTTCATCAGTGTATCTTGTTTAATTTTACATATTTAATATGTTATCATTTCAACATGTAATCAGAATAAAATATATGTCTTTTTGTATCAGTTCTTTGGAATATGGTCCTATTTTGAATAGAGCAGTCCCTTTCCACTTCCTCAGGAGCCATGTGGGACGGCCATGTTGAACACTCTTCATCTAGGTCATTTGAAATTTTTGGTAGGAAAAAATTTTAAAATTCGTGGATCTGGTGTTCACTGACTTCATGGAAATGTGTCCTCTCAAGAAAGGAAGACGTGATAAAGAGAGGAATGTAGGCTGGGTGGTGGTGGCGCACGCCTTTAATCCCAGCACTCGGGAGGCAGAGGCAGGCGGATCTCTGTGAGTTCGAGACCAGTCTGGTCTACAAGAGCTAGTTCCAGGACAGGCTCCAAAACCACAGAGAAACCCTGTCTCAAAAAACCAAAAAGAAAAAAAAAAAAAAAGAGGACTGTAGTCATTCTTAAGCAAATAGAAAGTGCTTTATTTTGCTCTACAGTGTATCTGAAAAGGAGTGGGGCATTGGATTCCAGCTTTGGAAAGCTGTAAGTGGTATGTTATACTCTTGAGTTCCAGTTTGAAATACCCCACCTTAAAATAAATTTTAGAAAACACCCTAATTTTCATAATCTTACAGAATAGGTGAATCACATAAAGCAACTTTACATCACATTATTTTAATTCACATCACATAAAGAGTCCTAAATGTTAGTCAAGTTCACTAGTGGGGTACATGGTCTTTTTTTATTGCTTTGCTAGAGGGTCTTACTATGTAGACAAGGCCTGTCTAGAACTCACAGAGATCCATTTGCATCTACTTCTCTGTCCTGGGATCAAAAAGCTAGTGCCACGACACCCAGCCAGATATGATCTGTCTTAAAACCATCATGGGTTAAGTCCCATTTATCATAGGTTTTATAATAAAAACCTCTTTTATTCAATGGGAGTTTACTGAGGTCAAATTAAGTATGTTAGGGCAGCCACTCCCTAAAGTGATAGTATTTAAAGTGAATAGGCAAAATATCTGGGGCAGCATCCAAGGTAGCGCCTCTGGAGAGCGGGCGCTGCCTGCCAGGTTTTGGAGTCCAGAGTGAAAACAGTCATCCTAGCTTTGGCCATGCTTTGCTTTATCAGCCTGAAAGGAATAAATAGAAAAGAGGAACACTAATGTGTCATGGTCACGGGTATGAATTACAGGGAGTAGGAGCTGGGTCTAAGTTCTGGCTCCTCCCGCATGACCTTGAGAAGTTAATCATTCTGCCTCGGTTCCTCTTTCATAAAACGAGGCTCAGTAACAATAATTAATGACTAAGAGAACCTGTTCAGTAGTGACTAGTGACCCTTCTAGAAGAACCAGACATTTCTCAGTGTGGGGATGAATTATTAAATAATGCCCAGCATGCCACACAGTGATAAGACGCCAGAGATCTTTTGTTCTTATTCTCAGGAAAATTTCCATGACACCATAATGCATTCAATACATGAGCGCCTAACAATATATTACTATTATGCTGCAATATTTTTATTGTTGAACCCTCACCTTCCTTTCTACAAATGCAAAAGTCTGGGGAGAAAAACAAAAGTAAATGAATTTCCTCTTAGATGGTTGTTCCAGAAACACATTCTGCAGCCAAATGCTCTACCGTTGAGCTACCCCTGCAAACACATTTTGTTCACACTGCTAAACATGCATGCATATGTTGAATGCTGTAAAAGTTTTCCTTGAAACAGATGATAAGAAAATCCTGTATCAGATGCCTTCTAACTCACCTCCTGACCACCTTATGACCTCCCTAGCCAGGTCCTGTGATAACTGAGGCCAGGACGGTTATTGCTCTGACAAATGACCGTGTCTTTGGCCATTTATTTTATGCTGATCTCATGGCAAGGATGATGGGGCCAAAAGGGGAGGAAAAACGTGTGGCCTGAGGATATAGTATTTACAGGGCTGGGCAACGGCAATGCGAGTAAAGAAGATACTTCTGGTGGCACTGCCCTTCCTACTTGACAAATATTCTGAGAGACCAATAGGGGCTCCCTGAAGGCAGTCTTCTCTCTGTCTGTCCTTCCCTCCTTTCTCTCGAGGCTAGCGTCTGAGTGCAGGGATTACAGCGTACCGGCAAACCCACCTGTTTTCTCCTAAAACAGTAGTGTCCCGTATTTTCTGTCTTGGCTCAGCTTGAGAAAGCTATGTGGGCTCCAATCAAGAACTGAATGTTCAACCTGAGATTCTTCACTTGTAGAACGAGGACTTGATTGTGTAGTTTAAAGGGCTTTGGTGAGGGGTAAGCCTGAGAAAGTATAGACATCCCCTGTCACCTCCTGGTACTCCTTACTTTATTTGCCTGGTGTGGATTTCTCCAGGATTTATGCCTTCAATACCGAACATGTACCTGGGATTTCCTTTCCTTCTCTTTACACTAACGTTGCAACGTCTTTCCCAGATTCTGGTAATATCTTTCCGAAAGTTAAAAAATGCCGTTGCCAAAACTCATTTTACAAGAGGGCATTTTACGTTTTTGTTTTGTTTTCTTCAAATTTTTGGTAGGCTGGAGATTAACCTAGTAGCATACACATGGTAGGTAATCATTTTGCTACAGAGTGTCATTCCTAGCCAGAGAATATGGGTTTTTGAAGATAAGAGTGAAAAGAAGGAAATCCACACTTTAACTTCTTACTTTATGATCACGCATCCTTGAAAAGCATTGCCTTTCTTAAGTTTCCCCAATCTGTCACTGGAAGGAGTAAAGAACGAGATATCCAGGATCTGTCTGTAGGGGGCAGTAGTGAGCTGATCACAAGAAGAAACGCAGACTCAATTGCCTACGGATCGCCTTATGATGAGACCAAGATCTTTCTCCAAAAAGTCTACCACATTGCCCTGCCTGGCGTGTGGATGTCGGGATTTATTACCTGATACTGTTAAGAACTGAAATGCCTGCCTTGCCCCCCAGCTATCCCCTTTATCAATCTACTTTCCACCGTATTATTAAAGACGCTCAACTTTGAGTCAAGTCCGAGGTTTCTAAATGGACCTTTGCTAAAGTGAATGAGTTGATCAAATTAATTGGTTGTCCCACTGGGCCCTGAGAGACCAACATTTTCCAGGCATTAAAGAGAGTACAGGGGGCAATGACCAAACAGACAAACAGTTAAAGTCACTGAGACTCTTAGTCGTGGGAAGAGGAGGTTGGGACCTAAAAAACGAACCTAGGTCAGGGCTTCAAAGGCCACCCTGCAAGTACCTACCCTTGCTGTTTTTCCTGGCTCACGTCAGCCTAATCTATCTCAGAGAGTTCTGACCTTCGGGCTGAGCTTCAGTCTCCTCCCCTCACAGGGGCCTGTATGGGGTCAGAGATCACACACACACACACACACACACACACAGAGGGAGAGAGAGAGAGAGAGAGAGAGAGAGAGAGAGAGAGAGAGAGAGAGAGAGAGAGACACCACCTAACTCATTTTCTCAGGCTTCACAATGAAACTATGAGTTAGGTAATTTCAAGGTTGGTTACAGGTCACAAGTTCACTTTATCTCCACAGCCACCCACCTACCTTCTAATTCCTGCTTTTTTTTTTTTTTTTTTTTTTTTTTTTTTTTTTTTTTTTTTTTATAACCGAAGGACAAGAATGATGTAAGTTCAGTTAATATTTGGGGAATGTTCTAGAAAAACATAACAATGCCAGTGGAGGTGAGGGAAACTGCCACTCTGGCTTCTGCTCTGTTTGCTTATAAATCTTTCTACTGGCGGGGCTTCTCCGAGCTCCACAGACAACTGGCGTGGTAGCATTTACAAAAATAACTCAGAGGGTCACTATGTAGTATGCAGCTTTGTGTGTGGTGTGCTTGTATCATGTGTGTGTGTGTGTCTTGGAGGGGGACAGGGACACTACCAGGTTCCACAAAGCAGGGTGTATGGAACCTTACAGCCATGTCAGGAGAGGCCATACCAACATAGGGGAGGCCAAAGTTGTGCTGTTAGGCCAGCGATACCAGGTTCATTTCTTGTGGTTTGAAAAGAAGTAAGATATATAGGTGCATTTTGGGTACTGATCTTTGATTAAAACACAACCCCACCCATACCAAGAAACCCAGGCACTGACTGTCCAGCACGGTGCCTCGGTCTCTAGCAGCTGAGGCCTAAAGCCTTGGTTTCCTGTCTGCACAGCTGGCAGGTAGAATGCGGCCATCCTCAACCCACTCCAAGGGCAGATCCCAGCAGGAGTTCTCAGGAGCCCTGGGAGATGATACATATTGACCAGGCCAAATATTTCAGAATGTATTTCTCAACTGTACTGGGAACAACATGAATTTCTTGATTCACTCTTTGCTTCATTTAAATCTAATGAAATTAAAGCTTTGTATAATACTTTGAACATGGTTGTGCTTCTCACTCTAGTTATAGAGAAACCTAGAAAGACACAAGCAAGCCTGCACCCCTGCCTGCCTGCCTGCCAGCCTGCTGTGTGGCACTCAGTCACTGTCTAGTTCTGCCCGGCACCAAAAACGCTAAGACCAATTTCTAAGATACGGTTTTTCCTTATTTTCATTCAAATTCCTTAATTGCTGTTTTTTTAAACCGTCATCTTCAACCTATCTTCCAAAGCTGACAAGTTTTAAATGATCTGATGGGAACATGAATTATATAACTCTTCCTTTCCTTCATAGCCAATCATAGGGAAATATTATCAAGTATATACAATATTTGACACAATTACATCAAATGAATTGCTGCCGTTTCTTATATTCCTTGTAAATGATGACTTTAAATGTTGAAATAACCATTTCCAGTATTTACGGTGATTTTTAGAAGTGATGTTCTATGAATGATACGATGTCACACAAAATCTCCAGTGTTTTATACAGAGTACAGTGGGCTTTTTGTGTGCACTTGGTAAATGCCTTCTTCCTTGAGTAAATGGACAGATGATGGTGAGAAAGAAATGTCAAGGCAATTCTGCTTCAGAATGGGCAGAGAGACATTCAAGAATCTAAAACTGGCTCAGGTGTCTCCTTGAGGGCAACTTGGACCCCAGGACGCTGGAGCAGGAGCATTCTTTACCCATCAAACCCAGCGTCTGCCTCCGTCATATTTTTGCCTCATCATATAACCAAAGCATTTTATTCTTTTATATCACTATTTTGTAAGAAAAACTGAAATTATTAGCAAACATGAACATGGTGTTAGGTTTTAGTCACCTAATGTCGCCTGTGTTCCTAGAGTCTTGGATTCTTCCTTTGTTAGAAGGGAGGTTTGAAGATTTAGAAACAGCAAAGAGTTATCCCCATAGAAACAAGGATTTCCTCCCTTTCTAGAATGAAAACAACCGGAGGAGGAGGGAAAGGAAACTGTCTTTGTCATTTGGACACATGTATCTGTGTGGCAGGGTTTGACCATATCTAGGGAATTCTGCTCCAGTCCAACTTGTTTATCTTAACAGTTGGTGTCTTGCCCAGATGCAGAAGTGGGACCTGACCCGCATGCCAGCATTCCTTCTGTGCCCCGCTCCCCTGGGAACATCAATGCCTCCCCAGTCTCCAGTTCTACAACTAAAAGATGGATGCCGTGTGAAACAGGAGAGGAAGCTGAACTGAGGCAGATTCTGGGTGGCAGTGGGAATTGCTGGGCCTCCAGAAATAGTGCCCTTGGCTGTGGTAAAGGAGGGAGCTTGGTGGGCTATTAGGGAGAGGAGATAGCATCCTTTATCTTGCCCTGGGTCTCCTTTAATGAGGAGGCCAACTCAGAGACAGAAGAAAGATAGGATTTGTTTAAGTTCTCCTAGCTTCTTAGTGGCAAAGGGAAGTCTGGGGCCCCACCTCAGTCTTCTCTATGTGTCCCTCCAGTTCTGAAGCTCTGACATCACTGAGTACTTGTGAAACTTAAGTGTCTCTATACCTCTAAGTATGAAGGTTGTAGAATTTAATACATTTATTCTTATTCTTCTGTATCAATCAGAATCAGAGCTTAATCATTTAGTAGATGTCCCAAGAGTCTGGGTTGGGGCTGGTTCAGCACACCCATAGTGCCCAGCACAAACCTGCAGTGGACCCCAGAGTCCTTCCGGCTGTCGACCCGGTCAACTCACCGCAAATCGCTTCCCGCAGCCCGCATTGCCACAGCAACCACAGCAGTCATTGTTCTTCAGGCCCAGGAACACCAGCGCAGGGAAGATCATCTGCCGGCAAGAGAAGGGCTCAGAGTGCATGCGAAGGGAAGCCTGCGTTTTCTCTCTGGTCAGTGAAGACCTCAGGTCTCAGTGGCTTAAGGAGGCAGGCAAGACTTAACAGCAAACAAGGCTTGTGGGTAGATAGGCGGTTTTGAGTATGGAGGTTCCGTTTGGCCTGACTGACCAACTTCTGTGAGGAGATTTTAAGAGCTGGCACCCTGAGTTTTCATTTAAAGGGAGAGTTAGGGCAAGGAAAAGAAACTTGGTATCATGCTACAACCTGGAGGTCCCACCTATATCAGAAACGCAGGGCCAAAGAAACCGAACGAGAGCTTTTGGACCTCTGCGTTCTAACTCAGTCCATTTGTAGAAGGCACTGGGCTTTGTTTATAATTCTTACTGGCACTATTTTACTGGAATAAAGCAATCAAGTGGCTGTTAGTTTGATTCTCTGGGCTCAAATGTCCTCTGGTGATTCCAGCCCAAGCTTGGGGATGAACCACTTAGTAACCCAAGATGTCCCCAGCCGCTGATAGGAAGGGGGAGTATATCAAGGCCCTACTTTTCAGTACGTAAAGGTCGTTAGTTTCAGAATGGCATCCCAAGTACTAAGCACAGAGGGAAAAAGGATGCGAGCAGGGGAATTCTCTGTTATGGGAATATTAAGGTTTCTCTACTCACCAAGACGCCGCTTCCCGCTATTCCTCCGAAATACCAGACCTCTTCGGAAAGGTGGCTGTTGTCGTCCACCACCTTTCCTCCAGGGAAGAACAACAGGATATTTGCCAGGAGGCCAAACACAGCCAGGGGAATGAGGGTGCCCCCCAGGCACTTGGCACAGCCCCCGGTGCACATGCTGGATGGCGCAGAAAAGCACAGAGATCAAAGGCTCCTCACCACCTGCTTCGCGGGTCTCCTCCGCGAGTTTGGCAGCGCGTTCTCGCAGCTGTACTCAGTTCCGTAAGAAATTTGGGGGCCAAGGGTCAGAGCTTTCTGAACTGTTTCCTTGGAGTCGATTCACTCCTCAACTACAGCAGGCCCTCAGTGGTGATGGGCATTTATATCCCTGACCCCATGTCTTTTTTTTTTTTTGCACCCCCATAAATGAGATTACGTTCTGTGCAATCGGTCAATTGTTTTGCCATGGTGACCAATAACCTCTGTTAATAATCCACCAGCACAGACAAGACACTCAAGTTGGTACAGCGGAAGAGAAGGCTGGGGCAGGCAGTGTGTGGGACTGTCTCTTTAAATTCTCCCGGTCCCTGCCCAAATAAAGAAATATTCCCCCAGGTGCTACATAAATCCCTCTCCAAAAGCACTAATGTCCTGATTAACGTTAAGCCTCCCAACCCTGAGTGATCGCCCTGGCTCTTCTTCGGCCTTGTTCACAGAAAGCCTGAAACACAGGCTGTTCCAGAAGGGCTTGTTTCCCTTAATACAAAAGTAATTTGAGGGCCTAATTGAATAACGCTGAATTCAGGCCTGGGTTCTTTTAAAGGATAAAATCGGAACAGCTACTTATTTTATTGCCCAACTGCTGTATTTCTTTACGTGTTTACTCAGGTAATTAAATTCTGTCTCCTTCCCAACACACCATGGAATTAGCAAAGGCAGTTTTCCTAATCAGGTTGTTCAGTTACTTTGTACAGGACTAGAAACCCGTGTCTAAGAGCAAGTGAGCTCTAGAGGAAGAAAGATGTGGACAGCAGAGGCAGAGGCACTGTGAGGGAAGGGCCGTTATGTTTTGGGGGCGCAGTAGAACACATCCGTACTGGAAGTTTCATTAGCTTCGGGCAGCACAATTCAGTTATCAGCTTGCTCTGCATCACTTGCGATGTCTTAGCCACACTCCGACCAGCTCTGCTTGCTGCTTTCATTGCCTTGCTCTGGCACTGCGTGATGGAGCGGCTGAGGGACTGCAGGTGGGGAAGGGATTCTTTCCAGCTCTGCACTGGCAGTCAAGGGATCAAACACCAGGAACTACCGGCTAGGGAAGCTGGCCATGGGAAGGACCATGGAAAGGCAGGCACCGAGGTTCCCTTTGAAGAGTCCAGGAAATGGGCCTCGGTTGTTCTGTGTACACAAGAGAACTCAGGGTCAGTGTGAGATAAAAACAAAACAAAAACAAAAGCAAGTGTTAACTGAAGACCCACAAAAGCTCAGGTACAAATGAATGGGTTTGGTGTTCCCTACTACCCAGACTACAGTGCTCCCTACTACCCAGACTACAGTGTTCCCTATTACCCAGACTACAGTGCTCCCTACTACCCAGACTACAGTGCTCCCTACTACCCAGACTACAGTGCTCCCTACTACCCAGACTACAGTGTTCCCTACTACCCAGACTACAGTGCTCCCTACTACCCAGACTACAGTGCTCCCTACTACCCAGTCTACTAGCTCAAACAGACTTTGGGAATTCTTTAAAGTCATCTCAGTGTGTGTGTGTGTGTGTGTGTGTGTGTGTGTGTGTGTGTGTGTGTGTAAAGAGCACATAAAATTGGGAGGGGAAATATCTGTGGGTGAAAGGTGGGATGGGATTAGGAGAGAGATTGGAGAGGAGAAATGGAAGGTGGATTTGATCAAAATAAATATGGGTGTATAACATTCCCAAACAATTAAAAGAAAATCCTTTAATAGTTGATATGTTGGGAGAATTCAATAATGAAAAGCCAGAGCTCTAAGTGGCAGACGAGTTTAGGGTTTTAGCTTGATTTGGAAATGTAGAATCCAGTGCCAGCCAGACTTTAATGCCCATTGAACCCTTCTGTTATAGCACAGCTCTTCTGATCAGAATTCCTCCACACGCTACTAAGACAGCTCGGAGCTTGCTTGTTTCCCAAGGGCTCATGTTATAGTCCGTGCTGGCAGAGAGAAGGAAACTGAACAACGATAAAGGACGAGATGGGTTGAGTGTGATTTGCTGAGCGCGCAGAGCTGGATGCACATGTAGGGTGGGAACTGGGAGCAGGGGTGGGAACCATCTTGCTTCCTCTGGCCAGAAAACAATAAACCAACTATTCTTTAAGTGGAGCAATGGACTCTGACAGGCATGGCTAGTCTTTGCATGCTCAGGTCATTTAAATATGAGAATTACTACAAGAGTCCCTGGTCTGGGCTAGACTGGACCAATGGTTTGGGGAACTGGAGGACAGAGCCTTGCCTCTAGCCTTCTCATCTCAGAGTCCGGAGTCACTGCAGGCATCACAGGCTGTGTCTTAGTTACTGTCCCATTGCTGTGAAGAGACAGCATGACAAAGACAACTCTGATAAAAGAAAGCGTTTAATTGGGGCTGGCTTACAATTTCAGAGGGTGTGTCCATTATCATCATGGCAGGGAACGTGGTGGCAAGGGCGGCACTGGAAGCTACGCCCTGATCTGCAAGCAGAAAGACTGGGTTTTTGCATGGGCATTTGAAGTCATAGACTCGGGTGTTGTTTAGTTGGAATCAGAGAAGCTTCCTTTGCAGGAAGTGGCTATTAATAGACCAACAACCAGTCAACATGCAGAGACAGGAGACTGGGAAGTGCTCTGCTCTCAGTGGGAGCTCCACTCCCAGTGACACAGTTTCTTCCACAAAGACACACCTTATTCTAATCCTATCAGAGGGTTCCACTCCCTAGTGACTAAGAACTCAAATATGGGAGCCTATGAGGGCGATTCTTATTCAAACTACCACAGACTCCATAGAATGTACTGCCTGTCAGTCATTAGCCTCACAGCTCAGGGCATTCACTCATTCTTTCTGAGCAGTTCTAGAAGGCAGTTACTATGCTATGGCAGCCTTAATGTCTAGCAGGGACAGCATATATCCAAAGTCAACATGCCAGTTGGTTTCAAATTCTGAACCCATGAATGCAAGGTTGATCCTGCCTCGTGACTCACTGGGGTGTTGTGTGGCCTTCTCTAGCACTGATCTTAGTACAAAAGGGCATAGTTGTGACCTCTCACACAGGTGTGAGCATTGGCTAAAAAATCTGTCCTGAGCAACCTGCCCAGATATTGATTTGTTTTAACCTGCTCCCATGTTGCCATGGTTACAGGTGAACGTTACGCTCAACAGGAACTCATCTCTCTTCTACTGTCCGAGGTGAAGTACAGCAGTAACCTAAGAACCTCTTCTCTCTTTAAAACTAAATACACATGAGGATTTTAAAGGAAACTAAGCTTACAATTTCACAATAAGAGTTTGAAATGAATTTTTTTCCCACTCCTCCACTCAGGTACACTCACTGTCCCTCCCAACTCAATGCAAGAAAACTTTGATATTGCATTTCTCTTAGCCCATAAATCTGACTACGTGCTCCAACACTCTTTCAGTCTGTGCTTTTGTACAGGTATCTGGCCATCATTGTTTGTTTTTTTTTTCTTTTTGTTGTTGTTGTTTTGAAACAGACTCTCACTCTGCAGTCCTGTGATCCTTCTGCCTCAGCTTTCTGAGTGCTGAATTATAGGGCATTCACTGCTACGTACAACTTTCCCCAATTAAAAAAAAGCTTATTTTCCCCAATGCCAAGCAATTCACAGACACATTTAAAAGAAATAACAAAATAAACACGCATAAGAAATGTGCTAAAAATTATGCCATAAGCTGCTGGTTTAAGGTACGCCAGCTAACCTCTGCAGGTTCCAGTTTTAGCTCTCACACCTTTATATTTCCCAGAATATTTATTGAGAATTTATATGCTTTGCACTACAGACACTTGAAAATAGATGGTGCTTCTAAGAAAGGAAGACAAATATTAACAACACACATAATAGGAAATGCATCTTATACTTTTGAATGCTATGTAAGTTTGAATGTGTTCCTCGGAAGGTAACGTCTTGGAAACCCAATCCTCAAGTTGACATGCCAGTGGTATTTAGAAGCAGAATACTTGGTGATAATGAGGATTAGTTGGGCTCAAGAAAGTGAGCTGCCCATGACCACATTACTGAATTTGAAAAAGAGGAATGGGTATCTGAGCTAGGGAGATCTGTCCATATGAAAGGTTTTTCCTTGGCATGCCCTTTCTCCATGATATTTCTGCATAGTTAGGACCAGACACCATGGATCAAAACTCCAAACCATGGGTCACAATGAATCTTTTCTCTCTTGAGTTATTTTCTTCAGGCATTTGTTGTATTGGTTATATCCCATCAGTCAAAGGAAACTCTGGCTACATATACTGCCTTTATGAGCTGATCCTCAGTTGCAAGATAGCTAAGAAAAGGGAGTCAAAATCACTGGTCAAGATCATATTCTGTTGCGGGAAAATAATAAAACCAAATTTCAAGAGGGATTTGAGTTGATATAGTAGCCAGGTATAACGTCTGACTCCTTTCTGGAACAATTGCGCCATTTCTGTTGATAATGGTAGAATTGGAAAGTCAAGGCTAAGTGGTGAACATTACTGATTTCAGGTCTGTTCTTATTCACAGAGACCTGAAGCTTTGGTGAACTTTATAGGCTCTCAGAACTGATCTACAAACACGAGCATCTTTTTCTGGCAATAATCGTCATGATAAAGCCTGGAGAGCAGAGAAAACACTTGTGTGGCTCTTAGGAGTATGCAGTACAG
This sequence comes from Chionomys nivalis, assembly GCF_950005125.1. Taxonomy (NCBI): domain Eukaryota; kingdom Metazoa; phylum Chordata; class Mammalia; order Rodentia; family Cricetidae; genus Chionomys; species Chionomys nivalis. Next base: position 19,919,003 of record NC_080109.1, read on the forward strand.
CACATGGCAGACTGGAGATGCCCAAAAATCTTTTTGTAGCAGTGGTTATCCTGGAACTTGATAGATCGGGCTAGTACTGAGATGAAAGGCATACGCCACCACACCCTGCTTAGTTTCCCCCTTGGTTTGTCCTTCATCAATTTCACTTTGTACACAAAGCATACTGGCCACTCTCATGATTCGTCCTGTCTCATCTTGTTGCTATCTCCTATCATCCCCTTTTCCTTTTCTTTCTCATAGCAATGTCTATTGCTTTGTGGTGTTTTGTTGTTGCTGTTTTTTGGTTTTTGTTTTTTTCCCCTTTGAGCTTAACAAGAGCCATCTGTGAGACCATGGCTTTAAAGGTGTCTGTTGGTGCCTGGTGGGCTAAGAAGTAGGCATCCAACTGAAGACGATGATTCCTTCTCATCCAGAGTCTATTGATAGCCAACACTTCAGCATTAGGAACTAGAGTTCCATGAGCTTCTTCTCTTGTGCTGCTCCAATGCAGGTAACCATAATGGTGAGTTAGTGATTATAATGACTGTGTCAAGTCTAGAAGATGGCGCTTTGCAGCCTCCTATTCTATCTTGTGGATCTTGAATAACTCCTGTACCCCTGTTCTAGAATGTCCCTTGAGCCTTGTTTAAGATTGAGCACTTATTCTCAGCATCTTTGCTGCCCAAGTCTGCATTTATTGCTGGTCACTGTCAAGAGAAGCTTCTCTGATTAAAGTTGAAAATTGCTTTTGTATACGGACATAAACTTAGATTGTTTAGAAGGCATTTTAATGCTGTGTGGATTTAGTTTGACAAGAGTAGTTAGTTGAGCCTCTTATCTCCCAAGGCATAGGACATTAACTGTTTCTTTCCTGTGGAATTATTACTCCCCATTTCCAATAATTTTTGAGGCTTACTTTATGTCCCAATATGTGCTCTGTTTTACAGACAGTTTCATGACCTGCTGAGAAGGACATGCATTATTTTTAAAGTAAATATTTATTTTGTGTGTATGTTTGTGTGCCTGGATGCATGTATATGTACCTCGTGCATGAAGAAACCCACAGGGATCAAGCAGGGTATCAGGTCCCTGGTAACCACAGTTACAGGTGACTGTGGGATGCTTCGTGGGTGCTAAGAGTGGATTCTCCTCAATAATTGTAAGCTTTCTTCACTGTAGAGCCTTCTCTCCAGCTTCATATGTGTGCTACTTAGTGCTTGGCTGGAATGTTCTGTAAATGTCTGTTATGTCTATTTGATTTATAGTGCTCCGTATTTCCAAGTCTCTCTGTTTTATGTCAGAATGACCTGGCTTGGTGAGAGGAGGGTAGGTATTGAAATCTCTCTGTAACTGTCTTGAGGTTAGCATTCAGGATTATTATTGAAATATGGATATATGTTCCATATTCTTGTGGTGTTTTCTTAGATTCCTTTTGATTAACTCTACTAGTATTGTTCACTTATACTCTATGGTCTTTTATATGTTAACCCTTCGTTTCAGTCCAGAATACTTCCTTTAGTATCCTCTGTAGAGCTAGCTATCTTAGTGTCTGTATACTCCTTTAGTCTTTTTCTTCTATGTAAATAATTCATAGATTAAGTCTTTTCATGGTGTCTCAAGCTCCCTGCATATTCTATTTGTGAGTTTTAAAAAATGTCTGATTTTCTTTGATCAAGTGATCCAGTGCCTCTACTTTGTTTTCAAATCCTAATATTCTATTCTTTTTCTCTGATGTGGTCTTATCACACAGCTAGGTTTAACCTGGAACTCATTTTATAGACTAGGCTGTCCTTGAACTCACAGAGATAAGCTTGCCTCTGCCTCCTGAGTGCTGGGCACCACCACACCTGACAACTATTTGTTTCTTTATTGAATTCAGTTTTCACATTCTGAGTTGCTGTTTTTTCATTCAGCCATCTGTGTATTTTGAACATTAATTATTGTATTTCTGTCCTTTTCAAGTTCAGCCAGGTGTATTTTTGTGTCCTCTTTGTTTTGAGTTCAATGAGTATGTTCATAATTGTTCTTCAAAATTCGGTGTCTTGAATTTTGTCTAAATCGTTCTTCTTGGGGGAATATTACTAAGGAATCAATGGCTTGGGGGAAGGGTGTTGTTGCGGCTTATCATATTGTTTGTGTGTTTGTGATGAGACCTGGCACCTGGAGTTAGAATACTGACTGTCTTTGATATTGGTTGGTAGTCCATTGGCCTAATCCTAAGGCGCAGCAGTGGGTAGGGCAGTTTGGGGGAAGTCCCTAGGGGACTGAGCTGAGGTTGAATGGCTTGGGCTGAGGCTGCACTTCTCACTCAGTCCACAGCAACTTTGTGGTGACTGCTGTGAACGAATCCAGAGGCAAACGTGGACATGGTCCTAAGTGGGAATTGTGTCTCTTATTTGGTCTTCAGTAGTTTGAGATTGAAATTGTGGTTGTTTGAAACTGTCCCCCACAGGCTCACATTCCTTGAAAGTATTAGGACATCTGGCCTTGTTGGAGTAGCTGTGGCCTTGTTGGAGTAGGTGTGGCCTTGTTGGAGGAAGTATGCCTCTGAGGGTGAGCTTTGAGGTTTCAGAAGCTCAAGCCAAGTCCAATGGCTTGCTCTCTCTCTTTCTGATGCCTGCTGATCTAGATGTACAACTCTTGGCTCCTTCTCCAGCACCATGTCTGCCTGGGTACCACCATGCTTTCATCATAATGATAGTGGATTAAACATCTGAACCTGTAAGCAAGCCCCAATTAAATGTTTTCCTTTATAAGAGTTGTGATCATGGTGACTCTTCACAGCAATAAAATCCCTAACTAAGACAGAGACAAACAATTCTGTGATTCCCTGTAGTTCCACAAACATGTCTGACAAAGTTATTCATAAGGACTTCTCAATTGAACTGGGTTTGAATCACCATAGTCTGAATCTTGAAGGACCCGTGAGTCAAAGGTATGGCCTCTAGCTTGGTGCCATTGGGAAGGGAGGGGTTGATCATTTTATAATGTGGGAGTTAATGGGAGGTTTCATATCACCAAGGGGTCATGTTCTTAAAGGAGATTATTGAGCCTCTGCCCATTCCTCTCTTTTGCCATGAACCAGTCATGAGGTGAGCAGCTTTAGCCCACCACATACATCCCTATTATATGTGCCATCTTGCCATAGACCTCAAAGCAACAAGACCAACTGAGGGTGACTAAAACCTCCAAAGTGTACCTCAAAAATAAACCCATTCTTCTATTAAGCTGATTAATATTTGTTATAGTAACAGAACACTGAGTAAAAAAAATGAGTCATATGGAATGAATCATTTAAATCCAGACTCAGACTTGGAAGGTCTAAGGTGAGTCCTGAGAATACATTTCTAACAGGCTTCTTCTTTTTTTTTTTTTTTTTTTTTTTTGATTTTCGAGACAGGGTTTCTCTGTAGCTTTTTGGTTCCTGTCCTGGAACTAGCTCTTCTAGACCAGGCTGGCCTCGAACTCACAGAGATCCGCCTGCCTCTGCCTCCCGAGTGCTGGGATTAAAGACCACCGCCCGGCTTCTAACAGGCTCCTTAAAGGCAATCTTTGGACCACAGGGTGATGCTGTACATGTTTATTGTCGTATTTATTTGGGGGTCTGATGGATGTCATCCCCCCAAAAAAATTCTCACTTCGCTCTTTGTGGGTATCTCAGGTGTCTACTCACCCCCTTTTGAGTGCCCATTGTGGCATTTCAGATGACATCTGTAAGTTTCCACTTTGCTCTTTGTGGGTATTTTAGATGTCTCCCCCCGCAACTTTGAGTCCCCACTCTGTGACTTCAGAGTGTCACTGCTTGCTCTAGGACCCTCTGTACAACTGTCATACTCTTCTCCACACTTCTGTTCTCAGACAGCCACTTCTAACTTGATGATCTCAGAAGGCTCAGGTATTGGGAGAGAGCTGCCATCTCTGCCTCTTTGCTTGCAGGGTTCTTTTGAGGAATGACTCTTGCAGTGTGAGCCCTTTAGACCCTTTAGTCACTTGTGTGGTGGCTTCCGCTGTACAGACCATGTCCCCAATCAGCAGGTTTGTGTCTTGTGTTCATCACTGTCATTCTATCCCCTTCTCACATTCTTCAAACTCCTCCCCAAGTTATAGGTTCTCCTCCCTCTTCCCTGAAGTGGAGGCTTGGACCATCTCTTCTGCTTTCCTTTTCATTTTACAGATTTTTTTGTTTTAATATTTTTTATGGTTTATTTAACTTTATTTTATGTGCATTGGTGTGAAGGTGTCAGATCCCCTGCAACTGGATCTTCAGACAGTTGTGAGCTGCCATGTCGGTGCTGGGAATTGAACCCGGGGCCCTCTGGAAGAGCAGTCAGTGCTCTTAACCACTGAGCCATCTCTCCAGCCCCCATTTTACAGATTTTTTTGTTTCTTTGCCTTCCTCTTTAGGATGCGTTTTATTCTTACTTCCATCCATTTTTGTGTGTGTGTTCCTCATGTCGTAAATTCTCTTGTTCTCAGTGTTCCACACCCGAGACGATGCCAGCAAGTGCTGCTATTCTGTCAAATCCATCTCATATTCTCCTGTAATTTGTCCCTTTACTTTCTTCTCAGATGCTCAGTTTTTGCCTTGATTTTCCTAGTCTAATGTTAAGGGAATTAAAATATATCTGTCAAATAGAAAGAACCATAATGTGGTGACTCACCATTTACACACCAATCAATAAGCGCCAAAATGTGTCATTTTGGAATTCCTATTTTCTTGGGGACGTCTTCCTTTCGTTTTGCTCTGTCCCTCAACTGCCACTTCATGTTTTGGTCTCCTCTTGTGGTCAAGCCCCTCCTCCTTTCTCCTGGCTCACTCTGCTTTCTATCTGGTCTCACTACAATGCATTTAATTGCATTCATCAGCACCACTATGGACTGATTCCAGTGGCTGTTTCTCAGAGTTTATTTTTCTTGGACTTCTGTGAAACAGTCCAGTGTTTCCCAGGCTCTGGTCTCTGAGCATCTGCAATTAACTTCTTTCCATGAGGGACTTTGGAAGCGGGCACTTTGAAACCTGTTCAGGGGTTTCCAGGGCTATATTTGTTTTCAAAACTTATCACCCTGTCAAAACCTTTAATCTTACCTCTGCCCCAATGATGAAAATGAGACACTCATTAAATTCTATGACGTTGTCTTCAATAAAGGTAAAGTCCTTGATGAACATAATGAAGACATCATAAAATATTAATTGATAATAACAATGATGGTGATAAAAACTATCATTCACGCAAGAGTATAAAACTAAGCTGTGGAGAACACGAGATCCAGCTATTTATCTGCTTCTGGAATCCTCATCTTTGAACTCTTTTTAGAGTCACTGTTCATCTAATTACCTAGAAGTGTCTGTACCGAATGCCTACATTCTTGCAGTGTTGATGGTTACAGATTAATTAGTATCCATTAAGAAGTCATGGAATCAACTAGAATCAGTATCTAATTTTTTAAAAAATGAAACGAAATGGAAAATATTGGGGGCAAAAATATTGGGGAAGAATATTTGAGTTGGATAATCTCCCCTCTTATGTGTGTATGTAACACATTTTGTAAAGTTGAAAACTCCATGGTGAGAGTTGGTATAGATACCCAGATGAACTGAGTGTTGATTGACATGTATAACTGGTTCCTGCTTTACACAAGTAAAATGTTGGATGATTCCCAAAATGAACTTGTTTTGGGAGTATTTGACTGCAAAGGACTAGCTAGTTCTTTATGTTTTTGAACACTTATCCTTCTCATTAGTTCAAATATGAGTTCATTTTCCTTCTTCAGGAAAAGATTTAAGGAAGTTTATAAATACCTGAAAAGAACACAGTCAAACACACTTGCCAGCGAATATTGATGAAAAATAACTGCAAAAGAAACTAAGCTAGAGACGTCAAATAGAACCAGTAGTGAAGGTGGCAGTCAGGGAGATTCTGAAGATACTAAGCCAGTGAGAAAGAAAGGTAGGTGTCCTGGTCAGATTTGGTATTTGTCACTAGACATCACTATCACCACCAGCTTGCCTCGCACTTACAGCTCAACTTCTTTTTCAGGGCAGAATCACAGAATACTTTTTATCAGATAAGGCTTTACTCAAATCACAAAACAAAACATTCCCCTCTCTTGTTGAATGAGTGAGCACATTTTCTTCGCTGAGATCACTTCACTCCACGGGATAGTTAATAGGATGGACCCTGGAGATAAGCCTCAGGCATTTCTGGGAAGGATTATCTAGATTATACTAATTGATACAAGAAGACTTATCTAAACCACAGGTGATATCATTTCATTGACTGGGACTCCAAACTAAATGAAAAGGAGAAATTGAGCGGAGCATAGTAGTTCCTTGCTCCTTGTTACCTAACAGGGAAAGCAATGTGATGTTCACCTCTTGATCCCCAAACCACACCTTCTCTGCCATGATGGACTGAATACCCTGGAGGTGTAAGTTAGAACAAACCTTCCTTCCTGAAGTTGCTTTGGTCAGGCACTTGCCACAACAAAGTAATGAATATGAAAAAGTGGTACCAAGAAGTGGGGCTGCTTTGTGGTAAAGCTGATCACGTAGACCGGAGCCCTCTGGAACAGGGCTGCTGGACGAATATGAAGGAATCTGGAACCTCGAGCTAGAAGACCCTTGAGTATTGCGAGGAGGGGTTAATGGGCCACTATAGTAGGAACCTGGAGATGATGTGGGAATATGGGAGTAGAGACCCAACTGATGAGATATCAGAGAGGAACAAGAACTCTGCAGGGAGCTAGGCTATGGGGCATGTGCATGGTAGATTGTAGAAGAAGCTGGCTGTAGTCTGCCTGTGTCCTGAGAGCCGGAGTGGGGTTGAACTTGAAGGTGATGGACTCCTTTGCCTGACAGACGCAATTTCAACACAGGTGGCATTCAGGCTGCGACATGGTTACTGCTTAAGGGTGCTGTCTAGAGCTACAGTGAGAGAGAGCAATAAGCAGATAGGAAAGATGAGAAACGTGTGAAGTTTGGCATGAAAAGCTGTGCAAGCAAGTTTAAAGTTTCAGATGAGGAGAACACACAGGGCAGCATCTGTGATTGTTAAACGAATTAGCGCTGATAAAGAGACAAGTTCGTTGGTGCTGCACTGTGGAAATAGGACAGGTGACCTAGGTTCCGCCCATCAAAGGCTTCAACTTGGGAAAATGAAAATTCATTCGAAAAGATGGAGAATTAAGAGAATGCTGCTGACCAGATTCTCTGATTCTGGAAATAAAGCTCGTACCAAAGTGTTTCTCCTGGGCCAGAACATAGACGCAAAATCCCAAGTCCAAGGGGGCAAAATTCCATCCTGAGTTGGTAGCAGAATTCGTGTCATTTACATGGTACTGGTGTGAAAGATGCGGGGTTGAGGGGTTTGTGGAGTCTTAAACCATAGTTCCAGAGAGCTGCTGAGGCCAAGAAGGTTGTGGCAGGCTCAGGATTCCTGCAAACATGTCCTGAACTGCAGTTGCATGAAGCTGAAGGTGGAGCTTAAGTTGCAGTGGATATTTGAAATGCCAGGGCTATGGGGAATCCATCGAAGAAAGGTACAGGTATGGAGTCTAGTTGGTCCAAGAAAGAAATTGCATGTGCTGCAGGCAAAACTGAAGGGCTGAAGCTTCTCAAACCCCACGAAGCCCAGGTGATTCCATAAGGATCTCCAGATGTCAGATATGGAGCCACTGGGTTTCGTGGTTGTCCTGGTAGGTTTCTGTCTTGCTTTGACCCAATAATTCCTTGATATATTCTTATTCCTCTTTTTAAGGGTGGGAATATTTACTCTGTGTCATTGCACATTACTGTGTAACTTGCTTTTGACTTAATATGCGCTCACAGCAAAGAGATTGTCTTGAGGCTCAGATGAGACTTAAATTCTGGACATTAAAGCTGGGACTTTTTAGAGTATGGGGACTTCTAAAGTTTTACTGAGTGCATGTTGCATTATGAGATGGTGTGTTGGTAGGTTTTTTTGGTTTGGTTTGTTTTTTTGTCACCTAGATCCAAAGTAAGGTCATCTGGGAAGAGGGAACCTCTACTGAGAAAATGTCTCTACCAGGTTAGCTTGTAAGAAAGTCTGTAGGGCATTTCCTTGATTGATGATTGATGTGGTAGGGCCCAGGCCACTGTGGCCAATAACCGTTCTTAGGCATGTAGTCTCAGGCTGCATAAGAAAGCAAACTGAGCAAGTCATGGGGAGCAAGCCAGTAAGCAGCATTCCTCAGTGGCCTCTGAATTCAGTTCTTTCCTGTAGTGATATTTCATTTGCATCTTAATATATAAAGCCTGAAGATCAGAGAGTAAAATAGCTGCACTGGTCAGCCTTACAGACAAGGCAGTGGTGATACACACCTTTAACCCCAGTAGCCACACTAGTTGCCCTAGAGACCAGGTGGTAGTGGTGCACGCCTTTAATCCCAATCCTAGAGAGAATTATAAAATGGGAGGAGTCAGCTCTCTGTCTCAGTCTCATTCGTAGGTTCCTGGAGGCAGTGTAGCCATTTTTGACTGAGGTAGAAGTAAGAGCCATAAAGACAAACGTTAGTAAAAAGATTCTTGGAGGGGCTGGAGAAATGGTTCAGCAGTTAAGATACTTGCTGCTCTTTCAGGGGACCTAAGTTTGGTTCCTAGTACCCACACCATGGACTCACAAGCACCTGCAACTGCTCTAGGAGATTTGATGCCTCTGCAGGCACCTGCACTCCTGTCCACATACCCATATAGAGATAACCACCCACCTACACATAACGTGAAACAATATAACATAAAAATAAATCTAAAAAATTCTCAGAATCCAAATCGCTCGTTTGTGTTTCCAATTTAGGGGACATGGAAACTAAATCAGGCTGTGTCCAAATATGCGGAGAAACAGGATGTCAGACTTCAGAAGATTCCAGAGTGTGGAATTTAAGGAAGATTCCAGAGTGTGGGTGTGGAAGTGAGGCTGAACAGGTTTTTGGAAGCTGTTCTAGGAGGGTAGAGGCACTTCAGGGAGAGTTTTAGCCAAGGTGAAATATTCACCTAAACAAATATTAGTCAGTCGGAAAGGAATTTGAGAAGAAGGTGTCCAGGAATGATGTGTGGGAGTAGAAACCTGGAAACATTCCTTCAGATCCCGGCATGGCTGAGGTCATGCCTGCTGCTGTAGAACAGATACGTAAAGATGATCTCTGTGTACTGCTTGAGCCACAGAGGCAAACCATTCTCTCTTCTTAATTTGAACATGAAGATTTTTAAGGTCTGATTCTTGGAAATTAAACACATGACTATAAAAATAAAATTATCATTTTTATGAAATTGTTCTGGTGAGAAAGAATATTTTTATTCTTTAGGGAAATACACATGCTGAGGATGATTGGATCCGAAGTATGTAGAGTTTTAAAGTTTGCCCAGGAAACTAGAGACCAATCTTATCTGATGAATGTCAAATCACAGACTGAGGTGTGCTTTGAAAGAGTACAAGCCCTCATTAAAGCATAAGACTTATGCTGGTGGGAAGAATTATCTGAGTATGTGGTACTCATTCAAAGCGTGATTATTAGAAACCAAAGGAAAGAAAGATTGATAGAGAATGAGAACAGGCAGTGATCTGATTGGTCCAAAGTCTTGTTTTTTTTTTTTTTCCAATAATTTGTTTCTTTAAGTATTTATTTTCATTTTTTATTAATTTTTTCATTGTTTTACATACCCACCAGTTTCCCCATCCCTTCTTCCCACTCACATCTCCCACCTCCTGTCTGCCTCCCCTGCATCCACTCCTCCTCTGTTCAGAAAGGAGCAGGCCCACCATGGGAGTCAACAAAGCGTGACATATTAAGTTGAAGCAAGACCAAGCTCCTCCCCTGCATCAAGACTGGGCAAGGCATCCCAGCATGGGGAACAGGTTCCAAAAAGCCAACTCATGTGCCAGGGACAGATTCTGGTCCCACTGCTAGGGGCCCCACAAATAGACCAAGCTACACAATTGTTACCCACATGCAGAGGGTGTAGGTGAGTCCCATAGAGGCTCCCTAACTTTCGGTCCAGAGTTTATGAGCTCCCACAAGCTCAGATCTGCTGTCTCTGTGTGTTTCCCCATCATGATCTTGACCACCCTTGATCTTCCAATCCCTCCCCCCTCTCCTCTTCTGGACTCCCAGAGCTCAGCCCGGTGTTTGGCTGTGGATCTCTGCATCTGCTTCTATCAGTTACTGGATGAAGGCTCTGTGATGACAATTAGAGTAATCACCGATCTGATTATAGGAGAAGGCCAGTTCAGGCACCTCTCCACTGCTCTAGGAGTCTCAGCTGGGGTCATCCTTGTGGGTTTCTGGGAGTTTCCCTGGTACCAGGTTACTCTCTAACCCCCAAACGGCCCCCTCTATCTAGATAACTCTTTCTCTCCATCTCACCCCCAACTCAATCGACCCAGTCCCTCATCTTCCTGTTCCCCCATCCTTTCCCCTCCAGCCACACTCCCAGTTTACCCAGGAGATCTCATCTATTTCCTCTTCCTAGGGAGACCCATGTTTCTGTCTTAGGTTCCTCCTTGTTACCTACCTTCTCTGGGGTTGTAGTTTGTAGCCTGGTAATTCTTTGTTTTACATCTAATATCCACTTGTGAGTGACTACATACCATGTTGTTTTTCCTGGGTCTGAGTTTCCTCACTCAGGATGATTTTTTTTCTAGTTCCAACCATTTGCCAAGCAAGGCCTTGATTTTAACTTTGGGTACAGAACAATAAATTCCTGTCACAGAGGACGGAAACTGTAGGTCAGGTTCCAAGGGGACAAAGCCAAGAGGAAGACATTTCAATCTGATGTAGATATTTGGCCTTTAGGGAGAATTTCTAGTGTCAGGAAAAGAAGCCTCCCCTCCACAAAAAGAAAGGTAGGAAATAGAATTTGTCAGGACCAGTTCCCTGTCTATGCACACATGTATTCCATTACCTGTGAAGAAGCAGGATCTGTCCCTGTTCTCCTTAAACCTGAGATGGTCTGTTGCTGGGTTGGTTTTTGTGGTGGTTTAAACAGGAATAGCCCCCATAGACTCATGTGTTTGAATGCTTGGCCCAATGGGAGTGGCACTATTAGGAAGTGTTGCCTTGCTGGAGTAGGTGTGGCCTTGTTCGAGAAAGTGTGTCACTGTGGAGGCAGGCTTTGTAGTCTCAGATGCTCAAGCTAGGCCTAATGTGGTATTCACTTCTGCTGCCTGCAGATCAAGATGTAGAACTCTTGGCTTCTTCTCCTGTACCATGTCTGCCTACATGCCACCATGCTTCCCACCATGATGGTAATGAACTAAACCTCTGAAGCTATAAGCCAGCCCCAATCAAATGTTTTTCCTTTTTGAGAGTTGCTGTGGTCATGGGGTCTCTTCACAGCAATAGAAACTTCAAGACAACTTTCTACACGTGGCAGAAGAGACCCTGGATCCTTCTTAGTCTCAAGCTCTGTGATCATGGACAGTTTCCATCTCTGCTATGTTGGGATTTTAGGCCACCAACAAGAAGCCTTGACAGCTTTTTTGAAGAGAAGTGGCATGTTAGGAGAGCTGAGGCGTTGGGAAAGTATATGAAGATGCTTCCGTAAGCAGCATTCCGCCAGCTCCAGTGAACCCACAAAACCATGAGAGTCAATCCTGCACCGTTGCTCAAAGATAGCATGTTTTGGGGGTGACTTAAGTAATGGAATCGTCATCTCCAGGATCTATCAGGTATGATGTTTGTTTTCCCACAACAAATGCTTGTAAAGCTGCAATTGTAGCTGCACTGACCTTTTTTGTAGAACATACCAGATCTCTTCAATTTTACTGTGAACTTAGACAGTATAAAGTGATAGTGGGCAAGGGAAGGCTGATGTTTATTAAGTTTCCACTATGAGCTAAGGACAGTGTCATACAACTAACTGTGTATGTACCATCTTGTTTATTTCCCCAAACAATGATACAAAGAAATAATATTTCCATGATAGAGGAAGGAAAGCTGAAGCCACAAATTCACTAAGGAATGAAGCCCACTTGTTGGATACTTGAGTGTCAAGTACCTGACCTAAATGTGCATCCCTGTCTGGAAGAAATCCCATACAAGTCTCCTGGGAAGCTACTCAAAAGTTCCCATGATGCTATGGGAGACTTTTTGGAGTCTAACATGCCTCTGCTATTCCCTTTTCTTAGTGTGATGTGGGGTCACATAATGGCTATCCTGAATTCCCATGCTCCCTTGGCTAAACTCGGGGCTCTGCCTCCTCCCTGCCAACCACAACAACCACCCCTAGCATCTGCTCCACGTAGGGTAGAACCATGGGAGGCTCTAGCAAAACTGCAAAAGCCTTGACTACTCCCAGATGCTGGAGCAGATTAAAAGAAACAGGGAGGAAAACACCAGCACAAAGTTGGTCTGTCACATTCTTTCAGCCCTCCGAGCTGGCAGAGAACTGCATTCCCCAAATCCTACTCCCAAGCCCACAGGTAATACACATTCCGCCCTGTGGTTTCCATGGAGATGTGAACCCTCGACACTCCAGGTCTCATGGCAGTCTGTTTCCCCAACTGAGACGTCGTTTGCACCATGGCCGTCTTCAATACAGGGATGGGCGGCTGTCCAAGACGGAGGCCCGCAGAGGCTTTGCATGCGATATGCTTAAGACTGCCTCAGAGTAACCCCTACCCTGCAGCAGTTTTTTTTTTTTTTTGTTGTTGTTGTTTGTTTCTTAGGACTGACATCCCTCTTTCCCACTTTTAGCTGTGTCTTCTCCTTTGGGAGAATCTCAAAGAGCTCAACCTATTGTTGACTCAAATAACTTAAGGCCAAATCGCTGGAAAGAGAAGTAAATACATCCACAGTGTTTAACTTCCACGGCACTTCAAGTAAGCTATTATGATATCTACTGCTTCCCAAATGCTATACTACGCATGTGAGGTGGGGTTGGTGGTGGGGTTGCTCTTTGCAGACAGAGTATTACTATGTAACTCGGCAACTGCTGGGGCTATAGGCCTACGCCACTATGCCCAACTCACTGAAAAATATTGTGAGTTGTTTCTTTGATTCCATTTCACAGGTGAAGAAACTAAAGATCCCGATGCTAAATGACTTCCGAGCAGTCTGTGGAAGCTCCTTAATTGTTGTTTGTTGTTTATTTGTTTTTTTTTTTAGAGAAGATCTTCTGTCCAACGCATGGTCTCCATCCTAACATTGCGAGTGCTGGGGTTAGAGGCATGCAGAACACACTGTGTTTGGCATGTAGTCATCTACTAAATCTGCTGTGTGACATATTCGTTTTGTTTACGTCTCTCTGTCTGCAATCCCTGATAGAAGCAATTTTGGGAGGTTTATTTTGTCACCTGGTCTCAGAGGTCTCCAGTCTATGGGGAGAATAGCATGGCAGCCGTAGTGTGGCGGGCTCTACATGGTTAGTAGATCAGGAAGGACACAGGAACCTGAATCAGGGCCTGGGCTACAACCTTTAAAGGCCTGTCCCCAATGCTCCACCTTCTAAGGTTCTAACAGCTTCACCAGCTATGTGACAGTCACCCTCTGTGCAACAAACATTATAAACACTCTGTAGGGCAGTGGTTCTCAACCTGTGGGTCAAAACCCTTTGCGGGGGTTGAATGATTCTTTCACAGGGTCACAAATCAGATATCCTGTACCAGATGTCTATATTAAGATTTATAACAGTGGGGAAATAACAATTATGAAGGAATAACAAAGTAATTTTGTGGCTGAGGGTCATCACAACTTGAGGAACTATTCTAAAGGGTTGCAGCATTCAGGTTGAGAACCACCGCTGCCTGGAGACATGTCAATCACTACACATTAAGGCTTAACATTTCTTTGCAGTCAATATCCGTCATTTGTGTATTTTTTGGAGCTTGCCCATTTTTAAAAGAGCACTAATTACAGCTTGCCACTCTAGACTTACAACTGACATTTGAAGCAGGATTTGTTTTAGCTTTCTATATCAATTTTGAGGCAAAAGTTCACATAATAAAATATGTCCACCTTTCTACTTTAAGCACATAGCTACAACAAATGTTTCTATACTTAAGCTTATATGTCAACACAATCAAGATAGAACATTTATGTTACCTCCATAAACTGTATCGTGAAAGGAGTTTGGACTTTACCAGAGGCTTTTTCTGCATCTCTTGAGTCAGTTTATGTGATGAACTACATTTAGTGATTTACGTATGTTGAACGATTCCTGCATCTCTAGATTGAAAAGCAACAATTTTTTGATGATAAATGATCTTTTTTCTGTGATCTTGAACTTGATAGCCAATATTTTATTGATAATTTTTGTATTTATGTTAATCAGGGAGAAGAGTCTCTGATTTTCATTTTTTGTGTTGGTTTGTCTTTATCTGGTTTGCAAACAGGATAATGCCATCCGATAAAGAATTTGAATACCTCTGTTTTTACTTTATGGACTAATTTGAGTGGTACTGAGTTAGTTTTTTCTTCAAGGTCAGTAGAATTCTTCAGTGACTCCATCCATTCTCAGGCTTTTTTCATCAAGGAGACTTATTTTATTACTGCTTTGATCTCAGTGCTTGTTACAGAGCTGTTTAAATATTTATTTTATCTTGGTTAACTTTTGGTATAGCATAGGTGTCAAGAAAGTCATCCATTTTTTAAATTAATTTTGACATTTTCTATCCTCCTTTTGATTAATTCGGCTAAGGATGATCAATCTTGTTTATCTTTCCAAAGAACCTACTTTCTGTTTCACTGAGTCTTTCTAATTTTTTGTTTCTATTTCATTAATTTCTGTTCTCATTTTTGATTATTTATTCATACGTTTTTGTTTGTTTTGTTTTTATTTTTAAGGCCTTAAGGTATTTCACTAAGTTGTTTATTTGAGATCTCTTAGGCTTTTTGAGGTAGGTACTTAGCCATACAAGTGCTTTTCCTCTTAGAACCATTGTCTTTGGGGCTAGAACGTTGATTCTGTAGTTACGTTCTTGCAGAGGTCAGGGTTAACTCCTAGTACTCATTTGATGGCTCACAACCATCAGCAGCTCAGTTTCAGGATATCCAACACATTCTTTTAACCTCTGCAGGCACTAGACGTGTGTAGTACACACACGTATGTGAGGGCTAAGCACATATACATAAATGAGTGTATAACATTTTGGATATGTTATATTTCCTATTTCATTCAATTTTAGTAATTTAAAAATTTTCTCTGCTGGTTTCTTCAGCAATTTGTTACACATTCAACAATAGTTTGCTTTGTTTGGGAGACAGACTCTCACTGTATAGTGCTGGCTGATCTGGAATTCACTGTATTGACCAGATTAGCCTCAGATCCACTGGGCTCTGATGCCCACTCTTAGGATTAAAGGTATAGCAGCACATCTGAGAGTGGCATTGGTTTAATCTCAATGAGTTTGTGTACTTCCTGTAGTTCTTTTGTGTACTTCCTGTAGTAGGGGCATCTAGGTTGCTTCCAGGTTCTGGCTAATTATGAGTAATGTTACTATGAACATGGTTGAGCAAGCCCTTGTGGTATGAGTGTGCACCCTTGGATATATGCACAAGATTGTTTACCTGGGTCTTGAGGTAGATTGAGTGCCAATTTCCTGAGAAATCACCATACTGATTTCCAAAGTGGCTGTATTTTATTGAGTATTTTCGCATTTATGTTCCTGAGAGAGATTGGTCTGAAATTCTCTTTCTTTGTTGCATCTTTGTGTGGTTTGGGTATCAGGGTAACTGTGGTTTCATAAAAAGAATTTGGAAATGCTTCTATTTCTACTGTGTGGAACAATTTGAGGAGTATTAGCTCTTCCTTAAAATTCTGATAGAATTCTGCACTGAAACCATCTGGTCCTGGACCTCTTTTGGTCGTGAGTCTTATGGGTTATAGGTCTATTTAAATTGTTTATCTGGTCTTGATTTAATTTTACTATGTGGTACCTATCAAGAAAATTGCTGAGCTGGGTGGTGGTAGTAAACATCTTTAATCCCAGCACTTGGGAGGTAGAAGCAGGTGGATCTCTGTGAGTTTGAGGCCAGCCTGGTCTATGAGAGCTAGTTCCAGGACAGGCTCCAAAGCTACAGAGAAATCCTCTCTTGAAAACAAAACAAAGCAAACAAAAAGAAAAAAGTAAAAGAAAGCAAAGAAAACTGACCATTTCTTTTAGATTTTCTAATTTTGTGGGGTACAGGTTTTAAAGTACGACCTGTTGATATCTAGATATATTCTGTGTGGTAACATAAAATATGAGGGCGTTATTTTGATTTTCCTCTTTGCTGAGTCTTGCTGCATTATCCAAATGGGTGATCAATTTTGGAGACATTTTCATGACCTACTCAGAAGAACGTGCATTCTTTAGTGTTTGGATGGAACATTCAGTAACTGCATGTTAGATCCACTTGACCTACAGTGTCATTTACTCCATTGTTTCTCTGTTTGCATTATATGCAGATGACCTATCTACTAGCGAGAGTGGCGTGTTGAAGTCACTATCACTATCACTGTGTTGGGATTAACATGTTACTTTGAATCTGGTGACAACTATTTTATGAAGTCAGCTGCATCTATTTTAAAGATTGTGTGAGTTGTTCCCCTGATGAGTATGAAGCTACCTTAATTGTCTCTTCTCGTTTTGGTCTGAAGTCTATATTTCCAGAGATTAGAATAGCTACACCTGCTTGTTAGCTCCATTTGCCTGAAGTATCCCGTTTGGTCCTTTCACCCTAAAGGTGGTGAGTTGTCTTTCAGAGCAGGAAGCTCTACTTTCGTCCTCCTGTGGGGATCTTTTTCTGTTCTGTTACCCCTGCCTCTCTGTGTAAATTGTCTGCTATCTCAAGAGGGGGAGCTCCTTATGTGCCCTGGGTCAGCTCAGGTCTTCTGGGGCCTATTCCATTTTCTCTCAAATCATCTTTTTATCACCCAATTGTAAAGACATTATATATTTAAGGTAGAAGTCAGATGCATATGTATACATACATACACGCACACATACACACATATAGATACATACATATATGCACATATACACACATTTACATATGTACACATACACACACACTTTGAGATCATCTAACAATTACTACTACTAAGACTGAAGACCCTGCCCAGGCTACTGCTACGTGTTTCTTCCCAAGCTTGCTACAGCTTAGCTGTAAGCCCCAAGGGGAAGCCACTGGGCCACCCCAGCATGTCTGGGGAAGGACTCAGTCTAAAGTGAGTGGAAGGCACCTTTGTGCTGCTAACTCAGCCACAGGCCAACTTTGGAGGCCTTCCACCAACTCTATTGCTGACTCCTGGATTTTTATCAGGAACATTGTCTCTATGACACAGTGTCCTCTTTCATAAAGCAGCAAGCAGTATCAAGCCCAATGGTCTGAAGCACGATTGAATGAATGTGTCTGAAATTGTTGAGCCAGCTAGTTCACAGGAGCATTCAGATAGTTCTGCTTATGTTACTCTGATTTTTATTTCTTGTTAGATACCATTACACCATTAGGGCATTTTGTAGTTTTATAAAATCATTGCATCTGTCTTAGTCATCCTTTGGGAAAAACCACTAGGAAGAATAGTATGGTAGGGGAGGGGTGGGCGAGAGTGGTAGACAAGAGGCAGGGAGGGGCTCCATGAACTATTTGACTTAGGTAAGTCAGAATTCAAGCGGAGGTCACACTCCACCCAGGCACTATGGTCTCCTCTGCAGGAATGCTCTCTCTCTCTCTCTCTCTCTCTCTATATATATATATATATATATTCTGTTCTGTTACCCCTGCCTCTCTGTGTAAATTGTCTGCTATCTCAAGAGGGGGAGCTCCTTATGTGCCCTGGGTCAGCTCAGGTCTTCTGGGGCCTATTCCATTTTCTCTCAAATCATCTTTTTATCACCCAATTGTAAAGACATTATATATTTAAGGTAGAAGTCAGATGCATATGTATACATACATACACGCACACATACACACATATAGATACATACATATATGCACATATACACACATTTACATATGTACACATACACACACACTTTGAGATCATCTAACAATTACTACTACTAAGACTGAAGACCCTGCCCAGGATATATAGATATAGATATAGATATATATTCTTGAAGCTTGCTGATACCACCATAAATGGTGTGGGTAAGAAAGTCTGGCTCTTCAAGTCAGTTCTTGGTTAGGGGAGAAGATGTGGAAGTAACTTCCACTCCTGAATCATGGCACACAACGCTGCAGTGCTGTGAAGAACCATTGAATAAAGTGCTAATTTTCCCCACTTTCTCTGCGTGTTCTAATCTAATCCAATCCTTGGTTGCTCACAGACCTTCTCTAAGAGGCTCATCCCTGACTCCTGTCTTCCTAGACAGACCCACTTGACACCTATTCCATGACACTTACTATCCCCCTGCAGGCTATGGAGTTATCTGTGCACTTCAAACAGGTATTCGTGTGGACGTGGTCACCACAAATATTTGTCCTTCCACATAATAGTGGCTTGAGCTGATTTGGTTCTTAATTAAGATTCAGTCATTATTCCTCAGGCTTCCACTGAGTCGTATCATTTAGTTCCCATAACAACCCCATGCTGTCCATGATAGTATTGTGTCTTGTAAGCAGATGGAGGAAGTGCAAGCACGGGAAACAACCCGAGATCGCCCTTTGAGAAGTAGTGGGCTGACATTCAGCCCCAGTCGACTGTTTCCAGGGCTGCTGACCTTGTATTTCTCTGTCTTGTCAAGACAGAGTGAGCCACTATGTAATCCTTATCAGATTTAGTTAACCTGTGAGAACTGCATTAAAATTTCACAGTGTACCTTTGGTAACGACTGCCTAGCTTCATCTTGGGGTGGCGAGAACTCAAATGCAGGAAGTGTCTGACAAAAAAAGCGAGTAGGAAAAAGACTGAAAGTTAGAAATACCCAACAGCAGAAAACTTCAGGTGCAGAATCTGATACTTGTTTTAAATTTCACCCACAGTAGTTGGTAGTTTAGAGTCTTTGAAATCGCAGCTTGGGCCTCTCTATTCTCAGTTTCCCCATCTGTTGGTTAAGTTGAAATAAGGCCATGTGTGCATGATAGACAGACTGTCATCTAATGTATTATATAATGATTTAGTTAAAAAGAAAGTCATGGGAACTATACATTAAAAAGTTACCAAGCAAGCTAGAATGAAGAAAAAAAAATGCTGTGTCTTTCCTGATAGAAAATACAGTTCCAGTGAGCATAATGACTGTGGGTCTTCCCTAGGTCTTGCATTTTTATGTGTCAAATCTGGCAATTTCCCACTTAGCACCAGATGTAGAGTTCAACAGATTTCTTTCAGTGGGGCTGTCTGAAGACGAGGAAGTAGAGGTCACTTTTACAACCCCTCATTTTAGTTTTGATATGCTAAGTATCCATCACATTTAAACCAAACATGCAGCAAATTCCAATTCTTTGCTCCATGTTATCTTGAAGTCATTCCGTTTGTCTATGGGTTTCAAGAAGAACTTTTCTCCATTAGGGAGCAGAGAGATGAATTGGACTTTCAAATATTGAACACACCTCGAGCCAAAGAATTACTAGAATGTTAGATCATTTTCTTTTTCAACTTGTTTGCTCTACCATGGTAGTGATAAATCCCTTCAGGAACTGGAAGGGTCAAAGGAAAGGTGTATTAGAGCTCTCACAAAGTCATAGAACAAGCCATCTGAGTTGTGTAGCTACCGTCTTTATCACATGTCAACTTCAAGTTAAAATAGTGTGTGTGTGTGAGTCTTAATGTGAAGACTATAGCCTCTTACCTCATGTAGTTCATAGAGATATTCTCAAATCAGTTGGTAGCCTTGCAAGCATCTAAACAAGGGCCCATCATGCCTGCTAGAGTTGAGCTGAATTGCCACTGGAACCTAGGAAGGACTCTATAGAAAACTGCCACAGTCTCCCCAGGGACAGACCAAGAGCTTTCTCTTTCTCCCCTTAAGTGTCTTCTGGGCTCACTACCCAAACTTCTCCGGTGAGGCTTTCTGAACTAAAGCTCTGGTTTGAATGTTTGAACGTAGAGATTATGGGTTGAGTGATACTCCAGTTTAGGGCATCAACGATGTCATGGTTCTTCTTTGACCTCAGTATCTCATCAAGACTTACCCTCCTTGAACCTCCAGGCAGTGTTCTCAACAGCTAATAACTAGGAAAGAGATCCCTGGACACGTCAGACCTAAGCAGGGACTTGGTCAAGGCTGGGAGTTTTCCCTCTAATGATAGGAGATCTGCTGCACCTGGAGGAAAGCTATCTCGCTGCTGGTTAGTCACCACCAAGCAATCCTTCTTGGAGCCCGGAATGATAATTAAGTGCCTTAATATCACAACGTGCTTCCTGTGACCCTTGCTCCATTCTTGACATTTATAACAGGCTTTCCTTTCTTTCTATCTTTATCTTTTTCTTTTTTTTAATTGAGAAGCACACATGACAGGTAAACTTGTAAGCAAAGTTCTTTTCGAAGAGAACATTTCAGTGTCGTCATTAAGAGGAACTAATTACCTAAGGAGGTGAGCTAAGCACAGGGTAGGTGGGTCAGTGGGTAAAGGCATTTGCTGCCAAGGCCGATGACCTGAGTTTGATTCCTGTGGCCTATGTAGTGGATGGAGAGTATTGACTCCGGCAGGTTGTTCTCAGTCCTTCACAGGGGTATTGTGGTCCCCTTACTTCAAAAAATAAATGTAATTTTAAAAAAAGTTAGAAAGAGGGAGTTAAAAAGGAGCCATGTCTTTCTACCTGGATTTAAATGTTGAAGTGAGAAGTTTGGCAAGCGTCTGAATCACTCACTGCCAGCACAGAGTCAGGGACTCTCAGTACCGGACAGGGCAAGAGACATTGGTGTACTGGGCAGTAAGGCTTGGACTCAGACCCGGAGAAGACGATCGGGGAAACTTGACGTCTTCAAAGTCTGCATTGCATAGTTCAGTCATATCTATTTCGAAGAAAACAACACATGAATATAAACAGACAAACAAAACAAAAAACCCATCCCCATTGTCCCAGGTGCCCCAAACAGACATTCAGGCTCTTTTCCCAGGAGCCCCATATAACTCCCCAACCACTCAGGCTGTCCTGCTGTTCTTGTCCTGGACTTATCTCTGTGTGGAAAATACCTCAAGCCCCAGTCAGGCCTGTGAGTGCACAGAAAGTTACAGCGGGGCAAGAGATGGCCTGCTTTATTGTTGCTAAAAATAAATGGTGCAAGCCACGCCTCTTGATGACTGGGAGCCAGGGAGCCTAATCACGCCAATACCCTCTAATAAAAACTAATGACTTCCTTCTCTCTAATTGCTCCCTGAATTTTACAGTCTTCGTGTATTCCTGAGGAATGGATGTAAAACTATCGAGAAGCTTAGCTGATAGAAGGTGCCCCATGGTTTAAATGAAAGAATCTTCCTCATAAAGATCTCTGAGAAAAATGTGTCGGAGGCATGGGGAGGCACAGCTGTCCATCCTGATGGGTGAACACAGACCTCAGCTGTTTGCTGAGTCTCTGATAAAAGCCAGCCTCTTGGTTCGGGCATGGTGGTCCTGTCACTTTTTACTCCACGCTCAACTGTCTCTGCTGCTCTTGCTCCTGCTGAGAAGTTTTAATGTGATGTTCAGTAGAATCAAAATATACGAAAATGCTGAGGTCCAGGGTTTCTGCTGGATGAGCTTTTGGTTTGCCAGCTATAGCCCTATCTTACCACATTTATCTATTAGCCGTCCCAAAGGAATATCCCACAGGGGTTAAATTTTCAGGGAAATCTTGTCTATTCGTGTCTAAGAATGAGGCACAATTACTATTATGTATTGGAGGTAACTTTAGAAAATGCTGTGTGGCACCTTTCATTGCAGTGCAATCTACTGGGAGCCAATCATCTATGTGTTTACAAACTAATATTAAATCCTGACAACCAGAGAGAAGACTGCGGTACATAATTGTTAGGCGCCCTCATGTCACCAAAACATAATCCTGGTAACAGCGGGAGAGAAGGTTTGTCTCACTGCTTCAGAGATTTCAGTTGCTAGCGAGTTACTCCTGTAGCTGTGAAGAGACAGAATTTCATCACAGACAGTGTGTGGTGAAGTTACCTCAAGGTGCGTGAGAAGCACAGGAAGAGATCCATGAAACTCCCTTTGAGGATGTACCCCCTAAGGTCTTGACCTATTTCCTCTCGGTTCCACTTCTCAAAGGTTCCGCCTCCCAACAGTACCACATCCTAGCAATCCAGCCTTTAACAGACAAGTGTTTAGGGGCACACTTAAGACCCAAGACAACACGGATCTAATTTACCTTTCATCAAGACATCTTCTTTACAAGGTTTTGTTAGTCTGCCAGATGTAAAATGGTATCTCCAAGCCTGAATTTGTGTTTTAGGTGGATACCAATCTAACACTCAACACTGCAACTACAGGTGTCGTGAGATGATAAATTAGAATTTCAATTCTCTCTTCCTCTGTTGCCTGGTTACATAGTTTGACAATTTTAGCACAAATAAAAAGTCCAAAAGGTTATGTATAAGCTAAAAATAAAATTCCTTGGGGAAGCCGGGCAGTGGTGGCACACGCCTTTAATCCCAGCACTCAGGAGGCAGAGGCAGGCGGATCTCTGGGAGTTCGAGGCCAGCCTGGTCTACAAGAGCTAGTTCCAGGACAGGAACCAAAGCTACAGAGAAACCCTGTCTTGAAAAACAAAAAACAAAAAACAAAAACAAAAAACAAAACAAAACAAAAAAATTCCTTGGGTATGCAGGGACAGCCAGATGCTGGGGGTTTGCTAGCTAGCCAACCTAGCCTAGTCCAGAAGTCCTAGGTTAGTGAGAAACTGTCTCACAAGTCATGGAGGACAGTGCTGTGAGGAGCAACAGCTGAGGCCGAAGGATTTAAGGGTTTGTAGTATTTTCGTGTATGGCTTTGAAGTGTGCCCACAGGACATGATTCGGTGGGCCTAGAGACAAAGAGAGCTCTACAGTTGGGGGTTTCTTAGTACTAGTGGCCTTGGTTTTGCATTATTCCTTTCTTAGGGTGAGTCTAATTTCATTGTACTTGCTACTATAGTTCAGTCACGTCATTTGATGAGTTCAAATATTTTCTTTTTAATTTTCTTTCTATAGAACTTACCACAAAACATGGTGTCAATACACATCGATAGGGATGGCCTCTGCTAAGAAAAGCATTCGGAACAGTTCTACTTAGGAAAACTGGAAAGATGTTGCCAGATTTAATGAAAGACTTGGGACCAATATTAGCCATTTCCAAACAACTGCAGCCCCTTTGCAGGACTACTGATCCAAAGACTATAAAGTTTCTGATACAAGAAATGTTCAAACAAGCCAGGTGGCCCCTTAGCAGAGCTTGGAAGAAAAGCAGGAAGAGTGCCGGAAAGAAGTATAAATAGCTCATTGGCCCTGGGGATAAATGCAAATTCAAGCGCCAATAAGATACATTTTCATTTGTTAAATTGGTCATAGTAAGACAAATGATGCTCAATTTCGATTAATTTTTGCGAGCAGTCATTAATCATAAACCAGGTTGGGAAGAATAGGTTGTCTGGCAATGTATAACCTAAGGTTTTAAATATCTAAAGCACACTATGTGGATATGGGGCCACTTTAAAGGATTATTATGCCGATTGTAGCACCCTGCTCCTGTGGTCTCTGTGTTTGGGAGACTGGCATAGAAGGACAGTGAGTTTGGATAGCCTGGGACATATGACTATGAGGTTATTTTTTATATGTTTTCAAAAAAAAAAAAAAGAAATACAAACACACACATGCGAACAACAAGCTCTAGTTTTCAGGCGCAATCATTGTAGTGGAAGCAAAAAAGAGGCATTTTTATGTCTGAGAACTGTATACCTGAGGGCTGGGGAGGTGGCTCAGTGCAGAAAGTATGTGTGCACATGCCCGAGGACCTGAGCTGGATGCCCAGCCCCTGCATACCCACTATATGTGTAGTGTGCATCTGTAACCCAGTGCTGGGCTGATCCTGGCCTGCCAATCAAGCCCAGATGCTGAGTTCTGGGCTCAATGAGAGACTCTGCTCAAAACGAGGAGAGAAGAAGGAACCCAATGCCAACCTTGGGTTTTGCCTGTGCACTTACGGGTGCACACATTCACCCCTGCATCACGCATGCACAAGCATCCTCTACCCACATACTCAGGAGGAGAAAAGAATTATGTACTTGACATGTCTATAGTGCTGTTTAGTGTTGGGGATTGGATAAGCTGTATGTGGTTTGGGTGGAAAGGGACTATCTCTTTACTGAGGTTGGGAAATGAGGACATGGGGACTCAACCCATGACCTTCACTTTCCACGTGTGTAAAATATTCACAGCCTTTAAGCTCGACTTTTTTTTTCAATTAGGGACTATAGGCTAATGAAGCCATTGGAACATGTTTAGTTAGATGCACAAAGATAATTTCTGTATGACCTCAGGATCATCTACTGTTCTACAGTTCACACACCTACGTAACTATGCATCCCACTGTTATCAGGGCTGAAAACAAAAGCCTGTGCTCACAGGTAAGTTCTCCTGACCCCTGACGACCTCAGCTATGGCATATCAGCACCCTGTGACCTGCCATCTTGGCCTTCTAGCAGTGAGAATCACCCTGCTTCCCATTCTTCCATTCTGTTCATATTTCTGCTTCAGAATTCAGACCAATGACTCTACACTGTATACTCTCACAGCCCTTGGTGCCTTCCTCTGTATACATGTCTCAATTCTGTTTAAGTAATAAATTATATAATTAGCTTCTCAATGACCTCTACTCTTCCTCCTTCCTATATCTTCCAAGAGTCTCAAATGTAGGAGCTCCGTAAATATAGGCTGGGCTCAATAGCCAACACAAATATTATAAACTCAGTTCAACTAAACTCCATTATTGACTGATGTCTCTTCCTTGGCCAAGTTTCTGAACATTAAGATGGTGGGCTGGGAGCTGAGAAAGTATGGTGTCTCCTGTTCTTTTCCCTGTAGACCTCTGGTGGTAACCCTCCCTTTCCCACATGAGACAATTCTGCCACAAAACTTCCCCAGATGGCTCTCATCTTCACTCTGTCACCAGAAGCTCACTGCAGCTGAGGCTTGTCAAGCAGTGAATGCCTTAGAGAGTCCAGCAGTCACGAGTGCAAAACCTCCGGGCTGCTCGGCAAGAGTCTGGCTTTCACTGCAATTACTAGAGAATGAATGTTCTAGTCGTGTTCTCCCATCCTCTGGTCTACGGTAATGGCGTCAACAAATGTTAATCAAGGGGATGCATCCCTGTAATTGGTAATGAATGGGACTTTGCTGTGGCCTGTGTTATGTCAGTTTCCAGAGCACAGGAGCTACTTACTTCCTGCCTAACTCACTTTCAGGATGTAGGCAATGAAAGCAGTTAAGACAACCCACCAGTCTTTTCTAATGTCACCGCAGTTCGGCGGCTCCAGGCAAATATGAAGACTGGAGGATACAGGTATTGGGAGAACGGTGGTCACTGATGGGCAGGAACAGTCATTGAGGGACCGTGTCCGCTCGTTCTTAAGGAATTAGCCCAGCATGCTCATCGATCCGCATCTTCTTCTGTAGACATTTGTAGATGACGGCAGCGCATGTATTATTTTGTTCTCCACCCCTTGCCCTTTTTCTTAGGGTTGCCCTTCACCAACTTGCAAGACTTGACTTTATTTTTAGCCGCAATAGTCTTTAAGACTGAATTTCAGTTCACCTCTTGGGTTACTTGCGGTGTTCCTTCATGGGTGAGCTATGCATGTCAGTCATCTTCCTTTCTGTTCTAAATCCATCTTTAGTTACTGTGACCACAGTAGAGTCTAGCAAAGGAAAAGGAAAGTTTTTGTTTTTCATTGCAACTTCACAGGAGAACTAGTCTGTTATTCAGACTAGACCAGAAATTAGAAGGTTTACTTACATCTGAATACACCAAGATCTGAACCCATGACTTGCTTGGACTTTTCAATGAGACTCTACATAAACAAAGACCCTTGACATGGTTACCATAAAGACTCCAAGGTACTTTTAAAGACCTCCCAAACAGGATGTCCATAATTTGTTTAGAAGAACTGACCTAGGGTTACACCTAAGGGAATGTTCATAGACAAAGGGGATGTTCTCAAACGTAAAGCAGCTTTCCACGTAACAAGCGATAACACTAGCATTCATTCATTCATTCATTCATTCACTAAGCAGTGATTACTGGGTTTTGAATGCCAGGTGATGGCAAAGCCAAGCTAAAAGCCCAGTTTCCACCCCCATCACAAAAACATTCTCTTCTTAAAAGATAAGTGTTTATGGCAGATTAAAGATTCTTCCTTTTGAAAATCCATCATTGTTATGTCTACACTTACAGGGATATATAACGAGTCTTTCTGTTCAGTTCCCAAATAATGAATGATACAGAGACTTTCATTAAATGAAAGCTTGACCTTTAGCTTAGGTGTGTCTCTTATAACTTACATTAACTCATTTATATTAATCTGCATTCTGCCACACGGTGTTACCTCTCTTCTACCTTGCACATTGTGCTTCCTCCAAATCTCCTGGCATCTCCCTTCCTCCTCCTCCTTCCCCTCTCTTTCCAGAAATCTCACCAATACTTCCTGCCTAGCTATTGGCCATTCAGCACTTGATACACCAATCACAGCGATACACATTCACATGGTGTACAAATATTCCACAACAGGGATAAATAAGTACATAGGGGGAAAAAAAACTCAAACCAAAACAAAACAAAGCTGTTAGAAAGCTAATCTAAGAGGCAGATTCCTGTAGCGGCAATGTTTTGGGAAGGCAATGATTTTAATGAGTGTACCACAAGATTGGCACTTTCTGTGTGTGAGCATGTTTCTATGTAGCCATGCTTTCTGTGTGTGAGCATGTTTCTATGTAGCTATGCCTTTTGATTAGTTGTTTTGTTAGCTGAAAAATGGATATGCACATTCTTAGGAGGAGCTCTGCACCATGCATATTGGTTTGGGACTGAGTGGTGTGGGAGATAAAATAAATAAAATAAAGCCAGCATTTATAAAGGGACAGAATGAGAGGTGGCTAGTTTGGGGTAGCCCCTCCGTCTATCTTTAGCGTTTTCTTTGTTAAACTAATAGCCCAGTGGTACCTCTATTGGTCATGGTTGTTATTGCTGTAATCAAATGCCATGATCTAAAAGCAAGTTGGGAGAAAGGGTTTATTTACACTTCCATATTGCTGTTCACCATCAAAGGAAGTCAGGACAGGAACTCAAACAGGGCACGATCCTGGAGGTAAGAGCTGTTGTAGAGGCCATGGAGAGATGCTGCTTACTGACTTGCTCCCCATGGCTTGCTCAGCTTGCTTTCCTAAAAGAATACAGGACCACCTGCCCAGGGATGGCACCAGACACAATGGGCTGGGCCCTCCCGCATCAGTCACTAATTAAAAAAATGAAAAAATGTCTTTTTTTTTTTTCGAGACAGGGTTTCTCTGTGGCTTTGGAGCCTGTCCTGGAACTAGCTCTTGTAGACCAGGCTGGTCTCGAACTCACAGAGATTCACCTGCCTCTGCCTCCCAAGTGCTGGGATTAAAGGCGTGCGCCACCATCGCCTGGCTAAAAAATGTCTTACAACAAGATTTTTTTTTTTTTAAATTTATTTAGTGTGTATACAGTGTTTTGCCTGCACGTATGCCTGCAGGCCAGAAGAGGGCACCAGATCTCATTACGAATTGTTGTGAGCCATCATGTGGTTGCTGGGAATTGAACT
Source organism: Chionomys nivalis (assembly GCF_950005125.1). Classification (NCBI taxonomy): domain Eukaryota; kingdom Metazoa; phylum Chordata; class Mammalia; order Rodentia; family Cricetidae; genus Chionomys; species Chionomys nivalis. The sequence continues at coordinate 19,946,668 of NC_080109.1, forward strand.
CAGGATCTCTGGAAGAGCAGCCAGTGCTCTTAACTGCTGAGCCATCTCTCCAGCCTTTACAACAAGATCTTATGGAGGCATTTTCTCAGCTGAGGTTTCCTGCTTTCAGATAACTGTAGCTTGTGTCAAGTTGACATAATACAAGCCAGCACAGTGCTTTTGTTTAGGTATGGATTTACTGATTACCTGAGATCAAGGAGAAGATACCATTACTTTTCTCCCTGGAGTTCAAGATACTTCCTGGGACTCCAGATGAGAGGTTTATTAAACCCAAGTCCACATGCCCACCAGTGCTGTAGGGTTTCTTTGTAGTTTTGGAGCCTGTCCTTAAACTTGCTATGTAGACCAGGCTGGCCTCGAACTCACTGCCTGCCTCTGCCTCCCAAGTACTGGGCTTGAAGACATGCACCACCACTGCCCCACCAGATGTTGATAAGAATCTGCACTGACTATCAGGAGAAATTACAAGTCCCCATTGGTACAAAGAAGACCAGAGCAGTGAGGAGAGCCAACGTGGACAGCACATTCTCAACGGCTGTCTTCACTCTGAAGGCAAAATTGTCTTCATAGCTCACTCCTAACTATGTGTGGAGGAGATGCCGTGAGTGTCTGCGCTGCACCTTGCTCTGTCCGAGGTGCTCAGATGCCGGGGGCTGAGACACTTGTCCTCCCCTCGCGGATCATCCGTTCTAGGCAAGGGCATGGAGTAGGACCAGTCAATGAATGCTGACAGAATGCAATGTCACGGAGCTACTGAAGACTCGGGAGGCTTTAGGCAAAGCAGGTGACAAACGCAACGATGGCAGCATTTGTGGGGACCTCCAGGAATGGAAATGCATTTTACCACTGAGTTTTGTTTTCAGGAGGAGCCACATATTGCTTTGTGCCTCTTATTTCCATTTTCTAGATCCTGAAAACAAGATAATCAGGAAGTGTATGTTTTTATGCACTTAAAACTTCAACAGCTGACACAGGAAAAAATAAATATTGTTTTAACTTCCCATACCATTTTTACTTTTTTTGTCAGTGCTTCAGTGGGTAGCTTGGTCAGGGTTTCAGTTTCTTATGATAAAAGGGGTCACGAAGATGACAAGAAATAATAATTATGTTCTTGCTTTACTCTAGTTCCATAAAAGAATCAACGCGTCGGTATGTAACGAGTTTCTAGAAGGCTGGTGGTTGTAAGGTTTTTAAAAAAATTTACATAATTGTTTTTTATTGAGCTATACATTTTTCTTCTATCCCATCCCTTCCCTCCCCCTTCTTTCTACCCTCACCCTTAACCCCCACACTACCAATTTACTCAGGAGATCTGGTCTTTTTGTTTTTCCTATGTAGATCCCTGAATGTCTCTCTTATGGCCCTCTTTGTTGTCTAGAGTTGTGGACTGAAGGCTGGTTTTTCTTTGCTTTACGTCTGAAAGCCACTTATGAGTGAATACATATTATATTTGTCTCTCTGGATCTGGGTTACCTCACTCAAGTAGTAGTGGAATTGCATCATATTAACCCAAGATAGAGGTTCTGTGGAGGACTAGCCAATTGTTGAACATGTAACTAAATACTCCGCATGTATGTTGTCACGTGACTTTCACAAAAGTCTTACAAGACAGAGCAGCCCTGTTCTGTAGAGACAGAGACTGAGACTTGGAGAGCAAGACAAGCCCCTGGCTGCACTGCCATCGTTTCAGGAAGGACAAAGGGCATTCCGGCCACAAAGCCTGGAGTCACTCCTCACCACTAGGCATGTGGCTCTTCCCACACGTTCATCTGTGGGTTGGACTTCTGACAGGAAAACCTCGAGCTCACTTGCTGCCCAGTTCTCAATGACGGGCATTCCCTAAGGAAATGCAGCCTCCCCTGGCATCAGTGAAATGCCATCCACCTGTCAGAGTGAAATACTTGGCTTGAGAAAATGTTGAAGTTGGTCATGATTTTAATGCTGGTGATGATGGTGGTGTCTGATGATGTTTAAAACATGTAGTCAAGGGGCTGAAGAGAAGGCTTGGTGGTTAAGGGTATGTGCTGCTCTTCTAGAGGACCCAAGTTAAATTCCCAGCGCCCTGTCAGGTAGCTCTCAACTACTCGCAACTTCAGCTCCAGGAGGCGCTAATTCCTCTGGCATCTTTCATGCGTACACACTCACATACAGACACATAATTAAAAATGATGGAAAGATATCTTTATAAAAAATCTAATCACCGAAACCCCCCCCAAAAGGAACACACACACACACACAAACACACACACACACAAATTTTTGCAGTTGTTGTCATTCATGACTTTGTAATATCTGTACCATGACAGAGGCCTGGCTATTCCTAGAAAAATTTTACTAAAAAAATACTATCAAAGTGGAGGGTAAACATAAATGCTTAATATTTAAATGATTTATAAAATCATGATTGTCACCATGCTTTCACAAAATATGTGAACATTTCTCATCAGGAACATAAATAATCAATAACCAAATGAGATGGATAACATTGAACACAATCTATGAAATGCAAATTAAAACCTGCAGACCTGTACCCTGTTTTCCCTCTCAAATTCGTGGTGGAAATACTGATGATATCACACAGGGGGGTGTGCTAAATGACTTATGTACTTTTAATGAAAAATTATTATTTTTCTAGTGAGTACTCCACAAGCCCTACAAATGGAACATCTATGTAAGGGTTACGGAGCACTAAGGTATTATTTTAACATACTATTTCATGACATAAAAATGGCACAAAGTAAAAAAAAAGACATTATAAAATCATATTATTTTTCTGTGATGAAAACATCTTACCCCCATGCCTGGTTATAAGACCCCACTTGCTGGTTTTGTATTTTGAAATGAGCTCTATTTTCTTCACCATGACAAAAGCTTCATGGTAGTTGATTGTCTGCTTCACTACGTGTAGATGGCTGTGTCTTAATCGCATGCAATGACTTTCTTTTTCTTATTCCCCAGTCTGCAGAGACTGGGCTTCCTCCCCACCTTCCTGAGCAAAGAGAAGCACCACAATCTGTTGTCACAGTCAGCAGGAATTAATTTCACTGGAACTCACCTTTCTGACCATAAATGTAGTCTTTCTGGTAATTCAATTTGTTTAGTGCAGAGAATATTCATCCTCTGCTTCTCTTAGAAGCTTTTCTGACCTTCAAGAACTGTCACCATCTCATCATCTTTTCTAACAGGAGCACAGCTCCATTTCTGACCGCCCAGCTCTCTACTTTCTCTGTGGTTTCTTCACAAGTTCCCTTTCCTATCACTTTTGTTTACAGACTGTTCCTGAAGCCTACCCTATTCTCTCTATTCCTGTCACCTCCATTCTCACTCTTTCTTTCGGCTCCTCTAGTCTACATTTAATCTGGGATGAACTTGGCAGTGTGGGAAGATGTGTTGCTGAGTGTTGCTAGAAGTAACTAGCAAGGCGTTTCTGTTTCTCCTCTTTCCTTGTTTCTCTTTGCACAGCCACACTGCCCACAGACATGCCTTAGAGGTGTGCCTCCTAGACCACTTCAAATACTCTGAAGTTAACAATTGAGATTAACCATCACAAGTCCACACAAGTCTCCTTCGTTTGTCATATTGATATCCAAGGACATCACTTTCCCCCTCAAGGACAACACTTTAAAGAATATATAATAATCAAATTCTTTGGGAATTATATACATGCACACATGCAATGTATTTCGATCATATTCACCTTCTAACTCCTTTCAAATTGATCTGCTCAATTTTGTGTTGTGTTTTTGTTTTTTTAATAATCCACAGAATCTAATTTTCCATGGCTATCTACTCCTAGATGTAGAGCCATCCTGTCTACTCTGGTTATCCTACCGGGACCACCCCCTGAAGAAAACTGGCTCCTTCTTCCCCAAGAAGCCAACTGTTGATAGCTCTTCAGCTGGTAACTGGAACTCATGACGCCTTTCCTTCTCCATGTTTGAATGTTGACTAGATTATCTAGCATGCATATCACTTTTAAGAACCATTCTACTTTAATACTCAAAGGTTCTTGGTCATCTTATAATGCAAAATACCTTTAGTTTGTCTGTAAGAGTTCCAAAAATCTTAGCAGTCCCCCAAATCTTAACAAAATATAGCAGTTTAAAAGCCCGAAGTCTCTTCTGAGACTCAAAGCAAGCTCTTAACTGTGAACTCCTAATTTTTTAAGTTACATTTTTCAATATATCATGATAGGTAGACTAGTCATTCTTAATCCAAATGGGAAGAATGAGAGAATAACAAAGGAAAGATAAACCAAGGCAACACTGAAATCAGGGCAAACATCAAACTGTACAGTTCTGGGTCGAGCACTTAGACGCTTAGGGTGTCACCATATGGGCTCCACCAGATTTAGGTAACTGTGTTCATCCAGTTTTGCACCCTGTTAGAAGATCCACCTTCTCAGTGTGTCCTCATATGGCCTTTCTTCTTTGTGTATGTAAAGGGAGCTCTCTCTAGCTAGCGTTCCTTCCTTCTTCTTAAGGACACTAGTCCTATGGAATTAGAGCCCCACCCTTATGACCTCACTTAACCCCAAATTACCATTCTCATTAGTGACGTCATCTCTAAAGGCAGTGATAGTGGGAGTCAAGGTTTAACACATGAAGTCCACGGGGACACAATTCAGTCCTTATCTTAGTAGACTTTCTGTTTCTGTGACAAAATACCATGGCCAAAGGAACTCATAAATGAAAACATTAATGAGATTCCAGAGGGTTAATCCATAACTGTCATGTCAGGGAGCATACAGGCAGGCAGGCAGGCCGGGCACGGGAGCAGTAGCTGAGAGCTTACATCTGAGCCACAAGCATGAGGCAGAGGAGCAGGAAAGGAAGGAAAGAGGAAGGGAGGGACAGAGGAACAGAGAGAGAGAGAGAAAGAGAGAAAGAGAGGAAGGGAGGGAGGGATGGAGGAAGAAAGGGAAAGACAGAGAAAGAGAGAAAGAGAGGAAGGGAGGGAGGGAGGCAGGGAGGGAGGGACAGAGGAGAGAGATATTCTGGGAATGGTATGAACTCTTGAACCCTCAAATCTCACATCTAGTAACATGCCTCCTCTAATGAGGGAACACCTAATTTCCCAATCCTTCCCTGAACGTTCTATCAACTGGAAACCAAGAATTCATACATTCCTACCAGGGCCATTCTCATTCAAACCACACAGTCCTTGAGAGTCAGTAGTTTGTAAACATCACTGTTCATGAAGATCACTGGAAGGTTTGTTAAGACACAGATTTAAAAAGACAAGGGTTTAAAAAGGAGGGTCAGGAGGAGCTCGGTGGGTAAAGTGCTTGCTGCCCAAGGTTGAACCAGGAAATAAGCTTTCATTGTTCCCTTTTATACTTTTAAATAAAAATCATGCGAAAAAGTCACTTTGGAAATTTAAAATATTATAGATACTCCAGAATTTTTGATAAAAATGCTAAACCACTCATTTGATAGTTAACTTGTGTATATGTGTGTAATATATAAGCATATAACATGCACACACACACACACACACACACACACACACACACATATATGTGTATATATAGTTACTTTCCCCAGAAACTAGGCATATCATTTTTGTAAATAGTAGGTTTCAAAACTGCAGGGAGTCTGTAGAAGATGGGTAAAGTCAAACAAAGAGGGAGTTCACTGTATGTACCAAAGCATTTAAAACAAAGAACACACGGCACACACTGTATTTATGAAACATGCTAGCTTGCAGTCATCATGTGAGTTGATATCATGGACTATGAGAGGAACAAACTTAATTGCTTCACCGTGGGAGCTTCATTAAGAAAGCTGAATTGCAACTGTTACTTCTTAAATGAATATCCACTCTGCTCTTTCAGTAATAATATATATATATGTATGTACATGTATATATCCATATACACATATATATGACATATAATATAGCATACCCAATATCAGATGAATTTAGTCACATGTGAAACATGCAGTCAACTTCACAAGTATAACTAGCATTCTTTTTTGATCCATTTTAATTTTTTTCTTTAGAATTTTTTATTCATTTTACATACCAACCACAGTTGCCTATATGCCAATCTGAGGAGGCATTTTCTCAATTAAGATACTTTCTACTCAGATAGCTCTAGTTAGTGTTGAGTTAATGTAAAGTTCATCAGCACAATGTGGTAAATTAAACTTTGCTTATTCTATAGCCTGCTTTATGGCTTTGAGCTATATTATTTCACATCTTCATGGTCATCTTGTGAGAAAATCACTATTTCTTCTTGGTTTGGGGGAAGGAAGTCTTCTGGGGACAAGTATTTGCTCAAGGTACAAAGGCAGAATTCAGAGCACAAAGGCCTAAATGATTAAAACAAGCATTTGAACTGAAATGGACGTGAGTGCCTCCCCTCCCCATCTGCTTGCTGTAGAGGCTTACGTTATAGTCCACAAGAATTAGGATCTATTTTAATTCAGCACAGAGTCAGTGTGTCCTTATTCACTAGCTAAATGTTCATCCTTTTTTTAAACTAAAATTAATCTCTAACATGTTTCATTGGAGGGAAATATCCTGGGATGCTGTCCCAAACATGTCCTTCTCTTCTGACAGGAGCCGGAGAATGGTGGAAGTGACTCAAGCCAGCTCATTAGAGACAATGGTTAAATTTTTAGGAGTTAAACATAGTTATTATGCAAATTATGTAGTGAACTTCAAGATAAACACATGACAGTTAAAGAACTAAAACTACTAGAAACTCATCGACTCATAATTATGCTTCTCTAGGCTTTGGTGATTATTTACTTCTGTCATATCTGTGGGGCAGGGGAGGGAGTATCTGTGCCTACTGCACACTGGGAACTAGGAAGACCCAGCTCTACATTCAGGGACATAAGGTAGATACCTTGAAATTATCCTTGGTAGGAAATTTTACACCATAGAAGTGGTCACATGCTAGTAACCAAAGCCTACTTACTATTTTCTGATTATGTGGACTTAGAACATGATGGGGTAAGTGATTCTCATGCAGCTGGAGCCATTACACTGTAACCAACACATGCCTGGGATTATATTTTTTGAATATTTTAAAAATGGTTACATAATTCATCAAAGAGCTTGTCACTATCATTGATAAATGGGATATTTTGGTATCTATGTATCTTTATTGCTTTACCTTCACCTTACCTGCTAATAAAAGCAAAATGTCTCCCACTATCCATAGTGAAACTACTCAGGGAACAGGGATTAAAAATTTACAGCACACCGCCCTATGAAAGGGTGCCAGGGCTCAGCAATTAAAGAGCAAACCAAACCAGAAAACTGAAAGCAGTGTTCATGTCTGTGAGTTTCAGTTCACACCTCACAGGAAATCAAAACCACAAAGGAAAGATAAGACAATGTGATGTGGGATTCCTCTCTGTACGCTGAGAATACCATTGGTTAATAAAGAAACTGTCTTGGCCTATGATAGGGCAAAAGAATAGAGCTAGGTGGGGAAAACTAAACTGAATGCTGGGAGAAAGAAGGCAGAGTCAGAGAGAAGCCATGTAGCCCCGTCAGAGTGGTAAGCCATGTGGCGATATACAGATTAATAGAACTGAGTCAAATTAAGATGTAAGAGTTAGTGAATAAGAAGCTAGAGCTAATGGGCGAAGCGGTTATTTAAATAATATAGTTTCTGTCTGATTATTTCAAGGCTGGGCGGCCTCCTACAACAACAATGAATTAGAGAGGGTATTTAGAGTATAGGAAATTGTTGTGATTTAACACAATTTTAAAAGATTATACAAATATATATCAATACAGATATCCATGTATACACATACATATTTGAATGAAAATCTCCATCTCAATTCCTAGCCAAGGCTTCTAGGGGAAGGAGAGTCATTTTTCTTTAAGAGTCCCTGGCATGTCTCTGGCATGTTGACATGTGCTATGGAGGATGGGGTGACCCCATGAGTACACGAGCAGCACAAGTTGTACTCAATGTGTGGGGGGGGGCACAAAGTTGGGAAAGGATGGAGATGGATCTGAGAGGAGTTAGGGTACAGAGTAGAGGAGAATATGATCAGAATACAAAGCATTGATATTTGACATTCTCAAAGAATCAATAAAATCTTATATTAAAGACCCCCCCCCCAAGTATCTCTCTGCCTCAGGGTGACATCTATTGTAAGTTTTTGTTTGTTGTTTGCTTTTCTTCTAAAGAGTGCTCTAACATTCAATTTCTGGGAGGCCACCAAGAACAGCGGTGATATCCTATATTGTTTTGGGGAGTCTCTTCAATAGCTCTGATCAAAAAATCAAAGGGAAGTGTTCCTCACCTGCTGTTAAGATTTTTGTTAAATAATTCATGGAACCTGGGGGAATATTATCATTCTCTGTGGGCATATATACCTTTTAAGTGAAGTTAAGTAAATATACGTAACAATGTGCTTCTCTTTGGCGTTTTCAGTCATTCTTATTTAACCTCTTCCTCTGTGGACTCCACTTCCCCTTTTCTCCCCTCTGCCTTCCTAGCGCCCCTATCAGGTTGCTGAAGACACTCTATATTTCAGACACAGCAGGAATCAATCTGATACTGGCCTGGAGGCCTCCTCCCTAACAGCTTGCTCTCCAGTGGTGGAAGGAACAACATAAGCTGCCAAGGGAGAAAAGCAATCAGCAGACCTACCCTTCTGACTCCTATGAGCCACAGCAATGACCAGCCGAGCAAGACATCCCCAGTAGTGCGAACATGCACTGATATCTTGGGGACAACCAACAACTGCCTAGTTGTGACTTACGTAACGTAACTTTGATCAAAATGTTTGGGTTTTGCTATGATAGGAAGCCTATCATACATCCCCATGTCTCCACTCAGAGAGAGAACCACAAGAATGGCACGTGCTAGGACCTTTGAACTCTCACATCTGAGGGTGGAACAGGACATAGCATTCCAGCAAAAGGGCTTTCTGACCTTTTGTAGCTGTGAGAACACTGGCACCAATGGAGTCAGGCATTTGAAAACAGATGGCTTATGGGAGTGTGGGTGTGGGGTGTGGGGGCTGAATTTCCCCTATCCCCTGTTTCAAATGTAGCTTTACAATTGTAAGTGAAAATCTGTAATGAGTTCCCCTTATTACTATTTTTTTTTCTTAAGTGAAGTGAGCCTCTATTAGTCACCTTTTATCACAATTTTTAAAGGAAGGCTTTTGCTGGCTTTTTGCCTGTTTTATTTTTTTTTTCCTGTAAATGTCTGCCCATTTGCTTAGCTTAACTTTACCCAGACCCACTCCAGGGAGGGAAGGAATACCTGATCCACAACACCTCTGCAATGGGCAAGCTGTTCAGAGTGTGTGGTCAATGCTTAGTACAGAATGGGGATCGAACCTTGGGAGCCTGCATTGGTACTGCCCAGCTGTACCTCGTTCTAAGCAGTTGGTCTCAACCTTCCTGTGCTGTGACCCTTCCATACAGTTCCTCATGTTGGGGTGAGCCTCAACTATAAAATTATTTTCATTGCTGCTTCGTAACTGCAGTTTGTCTATTGTTATGAATTACAATGGAAGGATCTGAGAAGCAGGATATCTGTCACGTGACCCTCATGAAAGGGTCGTTTGACCCATAGGATGAGAATAGACATGCTTTAGTCAAGACTTCATTTTATTTACTTTTCCTTCTGGAGTGCAGAAGATTTCTAGGCAAGCATATAGCTGAGCATTTAGGTTCATGAGCCTTAAAAGGGGGCCCCAGCCAGGGGTGTCAGAACGTTAATTCCCGAGTCTTAGACTTGTTTCTACAAGACTAAAAGCATTTGTTTGTAAAACACAGATCTAACTAGGATGACTATACATTTTATCATATAGACCAAGATAATTTCAGTACTAAAAGAAACCAGAAAAATAATCAGAATTCACTCTGTAGACCAGGCTGGTCTCGAACTCACAGAGACTCACCTGTCTCTGCCTCCCGAGTGCTAGAATTAAAGGTGTGCACCACCATTGCCTGACTTTTCTTGATTTTTTTGAATAATTAACTTTGAACATTGTATTATACTTTTTGTTCTGTGTTTGTTTTATTTTTGGTTTATTTATTATTTATTGAGACAGGGCCTTCTATCACCCAAGGTAGACTCAAACACACTAAGTAATTGAGGGTAACCTTGAACCTTTGTTTCTCCTGTCTTTACCTCTTTAGTACTGAGACTGCTGTATGCTCTACTATTCCCAACCCATAGATTTCACAGATATTCTCTGGCTCTAACAACATATATTGTCTAAGGATTGTAAAGTACATTAATAGAGCCTTTTTATTTTCCATACCTTAGTTATATTAGCTGAAATCAGCTACACATACTTAATATACTTAACTTGACATTAATCCCTTTCTGCTACTTGCATTTGAAGTTGAAAAATAAAAAAAATAAGATGTCCGCAATACTGAATAAGCACAGAGGAAATCTCTAAGTAGATAAGAAGCTCAACTCTAATTTTATTTTTTAATCAAGTATGTAAAAATTTAAATGTAAATGATGTCACAGGTAATGCCTTTCTGTTTCTTTTGATAAAGATTTTTAAATTCAAAAAAGTATCAAAACCCCTAAATATGCTATTATTTTGGATGCTTAAACAAATACAGATGGTGGAAAAATAGGCCTTTTATTCTGACATAGAATCCAAAGTAATGTAAGTAATGAATTTTTTCCCAATGCATCTTGTAATGTAGCTTGGTGATTCCTTTTTGATACACTGCCATAGCTTATTCCAGCATGACCGTGCTATATGTACATGGCAACCAAATCCAAGGACCCTTCTGCTCCATAGATTTAAAAACATTGTTTTTACTATCATGGCGCCAAAACAACTGATTAAACTTCTAAATTCATCAAGCACACACACAACACACACACAACACACACACACACACACACACACGCTCCTTTAATTTCCCATGTTTTCCACATAACTGGTGTTTAAAAGGCGAAGCGTCTGGGATAAATGCTATACCCCAAGGGGACACCAGGAGCATGTGTGTAAACTAGTGTGTTTGGCACAAACCGGAATTTATATCACAACTCACTGGCTTTGAGTTGCTTCAGTGCAGGGTATAGGATCTTTAGGGAAATGTTATAAATGTCGTATGGCCTCACATAGCAAAGGAGATGCAAATGCCATGAGCCTTATCTCTCCTGGAGGCTTCACAGGCTGTCTGTGGTTGGAAGGGTCCCCCACCCACCAAGTTTAGCCCCAATATCTTCCAGTGGATGACTCTGTTTACACTACTCCTACTGGAAGAGTCAGCACCCGTGGGACCTCTTCCTCAGTTCTTCTTAGAGTCTCTCCGTGTTTATTTTCTTTGTAGTACCTACCACAGTTTTTCCAATGATTTTTTAAAAATTATTTTTATTTTATTTAAAAACAAAGACCATCTTTTTTCATTTTACATACTAATCCCAGTTCCCACTCTCTCTCTCCTCCTGTTCCCTCCCTTCTTCCCACTCCCTCCTCTCCTCCCATTCCCTCCACCTCCCCACACCCCATCCACTCCTCAGAGAGGGTAAGGCACATTGCTCTGAGGAAGGACCAAGATCCTCCCTACTATATCCAGGCTGAGCAAGGTATCCATCCAAAGAGAATGGATTCCCAAAAAGTCAGTACAAGCAGTAGGGATAAATCCTAGTCCCACCGCCAGTGGCCCCAGTCTTCCCCAGTCATGCAACTGTCATTCACATTCAGAGGGCCTAGTTTGGTTCCCTGTTGGTTCCTTCCCTGTCCAGCTGGAGTTGGTGAGCTCCCATTAACTCAGGCAAGCTGTTTCAGAGGGTGTCCCTATCATGATCTTGATCTCTTCGTTCATATTCTCACTCCTCCCACTCTTCAACTGAGTGGGAGCTCAGCCCAGTGCTCCACTGTGGATCTCTGCCTCTGCTTCCATCAGTTGCTGAATGAAGATTCTATGCTGACATTTAAGATATTCATCAATCTGACTACAGGGCAAGGCCAGGTTAGGCACCCTCCCCACTATTTATAGTTGGAGGCTGCTAGTTCGTTCCCTGCTTGTCTGACTCAAATTAATCATTCAGAAACTATATTATTTGTAATACTGTTTGGCCAATAGCTTAAGTATATTTTTGGCTAAAACTTATATCTTAAATTAACCCGTTTCCATTATTTTATATTTTACCATGAAGCTTGTGGCCTACTGGTAAGGTTCTGAGACATCTGTCTGTGCTTGCAGTTACATGGCTTTCTTCCTGATTTCGCCTACTCTCTCTCTCTCCCCATATATATATATCATCCAGCCTGGCTATATTCTGTTAAGCATTGGCCAAAAGCAGCTTCTTTATTAAACAATAAAAGCAACACATATACAGAAGTACTTCCCACACCAACTATTACTTATGGTCTTAGTTGGGGTCACCCTTGTGGATTCCTGGGAATTTCTTTAGTGCCAAGTTTCTTGCTATCCCCATGATGGCTCTCTCATTCAAGGTATCTTTCCTTGTTCTCTGTCTCTGTCCTTCCCCCATCTTTTTTTTTAATATTTATTTATTTATTATGTATACAGTATTCTTCCTATGTGTATGCCTGAAGACCAGAAGAGGCCACCAGACCTCACTACAGATGGTTGTGAGCCACCATGTGGTTGCTGGGAATTGAACTCAGGACCTTTGGAAGAGCAAGGCAATGCTCTTAACCGCTGAGCCATCTCTCCAGCCCCCTTCCCCCATCTTGACTATATAATTTCCTCAAACTCTCCTCCTTCCTCCCCTTCTGCCCTCCCTTCTACCCCCATCCTTAAGCTCCCAATTGTGTCAGGAGATCTTGTCTATTTCCCCTTCCCAGGGGGATCTATATATGTTTCTCTTAGGGTTCTCCTTGTTACTTAGCTTCTCTGGGTTGTAGACTATAGGCTCATTATCTTTTGCTTTAGATCTAGTATCCACTTATGAGTGAGAACATACCATGCTCATCTTTCTGGGTCTGGGTTACCTCACTCAGGATTTTTTTTTTCTAGTTCCGTCCATTTGAATGCAAATTTTAAGATGTCATTTTTTTTAACCTCTGAGTAATATTCCATTGTGTAAATATATCACATATTCTTTATTCATTCTTCAGTTAAAGGGCATCTAGGTTGTTTCCAGGTTCTGGCTATTACAAATAATGTTGCTATGAACATAGTTGAACAAATGTCCTTGTAGTATGGTTGAGTGTCCTTTGGGTATATGTGTTAGAGTGGTATTGCTGGGTCTTAAGGTAGTTTGATTCCTGACTTTCTGAGAAACTATCATACTGATTTCCAAAGTGATTTTACAAGTTTGAATTCCCACCAGCAGTGGAAGAATGTTCCCCTTATTCCACATGCTCTCCAACATAAGCTACCTTTGGTGTTTTGATTTTAGCCATACACTGATAGGAGTAAGATGGTATCTCAGAGTCATTTTGATTTGCATTTCCTTGATGGTTAAGGATGTTGCACATTTCCTTAAGTGTCTTTTGGCTATTTGAGATTCTTCTGTTGAGAATTCTGTTTAGATCTATATCCCATTTTTTAATTGGATTATTTGGTATTTTGATGTCTAATTCCTTGAGTTCTTTATACATTTTGGATATCACTCCTCTGTCTGATGTAGGGTTGGTGAAGATATTTTCCTATTCAGTATGCTTTTTGTCTTATTGCTTTACAGAAGCTTCTCAGTTTCAGGAGGTCCTATTTATTTATTGTTGATCTCTGTCTGTGCTACTGGTGTTATATTTAGGAAGTGGTCTCCTGTGCCACTACTTCCCCCTTCCTCTTTTATCAGGTTTAGTGTGGTCAGATTTATATTGAGGTCTTTAATCTATTTTGACTTGAGTTTTGTGGATGGGGATAGATATGTACCTATTTGCATTCTTCTACATGTTGATATCCAGTTACGCCAGCACCATTTATTGAAGATGCCTTCTTTTTTTCCATTGTCAAAAATCAGGTGTTTATAGGTATGGGAATTAATATCTGGATCTTTGATTTGATTTTATTGATCAACCTGTCTGGTTTTATGCCAGTACCAAGCTGTTTTCATTACTCTAGTTGTATAATAGAGCTTGATTATATGCCTCCGGAAGTTCCTTTATTGTACAGGATTGTTTTGGCTATCCTGGTTTTTTTTTTTTTTTTTTTTGCCATATGAAGTTGAGTATTGTTCTTTCAAGGTCTGTGAAGAATTGCGTTGGGATTTTGATGGAAACTGCATTGAATCTATTAATTATTTTTGGTAGGATTGTCATTTTATTATGCTTATCCTACCTATAGGAGCAAGAAGAGCTTTCCATTTTCTGGTTTCTTCTTCAATTTCTTTCTTCAAAGAGTTAAAGTTCTTATTGCACAGGTCTTTCACTTCTTTGGTTAATGTTACCCCAAGATATTTTATGTTATTTGTGGATATTATGAAGGGTGATGTTTCTCTAATTTCTTTCTCAGCTTCTTTATCACTTGTATATAGGAGGACTACTGATTTTTTTGAGTTGATCTTGTATCCTGCTACATCACTGAAGGTGTTTATCAGCTGTAGGAGTTCCATAGTAGAGTTGTTTTGGGGGTCACTTATGTATACTATCATATCATCTGCAAATAGCGAGAGTTTGACTTCTTCCTTTTCAATTTTATCACCTTGATCTCTTTTTGTTGTTTTATCGCTCTATCCAGAACTTCAAGAACTATGTTGAATAGATATGGAGAGAGTGGACAGCTTTGTCTTGTTCCTGATTTTAGTGGAATTGCTTTGTGTTTTTCTCCATTTAATTTGATGTAGGCTGTTGGCTTGATGTATATTGCTTTTACTATGTTTAAAATACGTTGCTTTTATTCCTGATATCTCCAAGACCTATATTTTGAAGGGGTGTTGGATTTTGTCAAATGCTTTTTCAGCATCTAATGAGATGATTATATGTTTTTTCTTTTATTTTATTTATATTGTGGATTACATTGACAGATTTTCATATGTTGAACTATCCCTGCATTTCTAGGATGAAGCTAACTTGATCATGGTGGATGATATTTTTGTTTTGTTTTGATATGTTCTTGGATTTGGTTTGCCAGTATTTTATTACTTGCACCAATGTTCATGAGGGAGATTGGTCTTTGTGTGGTTTTGGTATCAGGGTAACTGTAGCTTCATACAAAGAATTTGGCAATGTTCCTTTTGTTTCTATTATGTGGAACAATTTGCGAAGTATAGATATTAGCTCTTCTTTGAAGTTCTGATAGAATTCTGTGCTGAAACCCTCCAGCCTTGGGCTTTTTGTTGGGGAATGGGGAGGCTTTTGATGACTGTTTCTATTTCCTTGCAGGTTATAGGTCTATTAAATTGTTCACCTGGTCTTGATTTAATTTTGGTATGCGGCACCTATCTAGAAAATTGTCCGTTTATTTTACATTTTCCAATTTTGTGGAGTACAGGTTGTTGTAGTATGACCTAATAATTCTCTGGATTTCTTCAGTGTTTGTTGTTATGTCCCCCTTTTCATTTCTAATTTTGTTAACTTGTTCTTTTTCTGCCTTTTGATTAGTTTGGATAAGGGTTTGTCTATCTTGATTTTGTCAAAGAATCAGTTCTTTGTTTAATTGATTCTTTGTATTGTTTTCTTTGTTTCTATTTTATTGATTTCAGCCCTCAATTTAATTATTTCCTGTTGTCTACTTGTCCTAAGTGAGTTGTTTCTTTTTGTTCTAGAGCTTTCAAGTGTGCTGCTAAGTTGCTAGTGTGAGCTTTCTCCACTTTCTTTATGTAGGCACTTAGTGCTGTGAACTTTTCTCTTAACACTGCTTTCATAGTGTCCCATAGGTTTGGGTATGTTGTTATTTTCGTTGAATTCTAGGAAGTTTTTAATTTCTTTCTTTATTTTCTCCTTGACACAGGGGTTATTCGATTGAACACTGTTTAATTTCCATGAGTTGCTAAGCTTTCTGCAATTAGTGTTGTTTTTGAATTCTAACTTTAAACCATTGTGATCTGATAAGACAGGGAATTATTCCATTTTTTTGTATCTGTTGAAGTTTGCTTTGTTACTGAATATGTGGGCAGTTTCAGAGATGGTTCCATGAGGTGCTGAGGAAGAAGGTATATCCTTTGTATTTGGGTGAAATCTTCTTTAGTTGTCTATTACGTCCATTTGATTCATGACATCTGTTAGTTCTTTTTCCTCTGTTACGTTTCTGTCTGGTTGACCCGTCCACTGGGGAGAGTGGAGTGCTGAAGTCTCCTGCTCTTAGTGTGTTGAGTTTGATCTGCAATTTAAGCTTAAATAATGTTTCTTTCTCACATGCTCTTATATTTGGGGCATAGATGTTCAGGACTGAGACTTCATCTTGATGGATTTTTTTCTGTGATGAGTATGAAACGCCCTTCTTTGTCTCTTCTGATGGATTTTAGTGTGAAGTCTATTTTGTTAGCTATTGGGATAGCTACCCCTGCTTGTTTCTTAGAACCATTTAATTGGAAAATCTTTTCCCAACCCTTTCCTCTGAGGTAATATTTCATATTCATTTATTGACAGTAAGCCACATTCACCCTTTTCCTCTGCATATCAGGAGAACTAAGGAAGGTATTTGGGTCTAAAAAACCTTTACTGGGGTGAGCTGGGGGGATAGTAGCAGAAATGGGAGGAGGGGAGGGAGTGGAATCTGGGATTGATATGTAAAATGAGAAAAGATTTTTTTTAAAGAAAATAAAATAGGTGTTCTCCCAAAACCTTTACTGTATGTATCATATGCATTAATATTATTTAAGGTACAAGACACATACACATATTTATAAGTAGCTGGCTCAAATTTAATACATATGGAAATGTTGTATATTATGAAACTTTCTAAAACATAATGTTATTTTTATAATGACTTTTATTAGACACTTAGCAAGTGATTCCTTATACCAACAGTCTACGCAAAACACTTCCCAGCCTGTTCCAGTTTAGCAATGCCGGGGCAGGCCTGAGCTGCTCAGATCTTACTTGCTGAGATGCTGCCATGCCAACAGAATCTTCCAGAAACTTGAAGTCTGCGAAGTTCCTTTCAGCTTTACACTTTTATAAATCTGGCCTCCAATGGGATTGTGGTTTTTAAAAAGATGATCAAAGTGGTTTTGTTAAACCCAAGGCCACTTCTGTGGCTTTGGGAAACTATCAGACAAGTGATAACCTTACATTATTTGATAAACACTACATTTTATCTCTGCATTGATACTCCTGAAATGACTTAGTTTCTGCATGTTTTCAAATTTTATGATACATCTTATAAGATTAGGTGAATGTCTCCTCATAGCTTGACACTTAAAAAACAGTAAGCCCAAGCTAGGAAAAGGATTTTGAAAATGGTAGCCATATATAAATGAGAAATGTCTGAAGTGATAATCAGGCTCAACCTAACTTAAATGTATGTGTGCATGAATGAACACATTACATGGGGTCTAGGGAGATGTCTCAGTAAAGGGCTTGCTATTTTGATTTCTGTCCCCAGAATCCACATTAAAAGGAGGGGCTTTGGCGCGCCTCTGTAGTCTGTGCTGTAGGGTGGAGATGGCAGTTCCCTGAGGCTCCCTGACTAGTGATTCTAGCCAGTCACTGAGCTTCCATTTCAAGGAGAGACCCTGTCTCAAAAGAATAAGGAGGAGGGCAACTGAGAAAGACATCTGACATCCAGTACTGGCCTACACATGCATGTGCACCCAAAAGCCCGTGCATCTACATAAACATACACACACACAAAATTGCATGATGTTTTGTTAAAATGCACAATTTTAGATATCAGTTAAACATTGATTAAAAGTAAAGAGGAAGAGATGATGCCTTTGATTCCATCTTGAGGTGTGTTGGGGGAGGGGAGAGGCAGGGAGGGAAGCAGAGAAAAATGAAGAGCTCAATAAAAATCAATTTTAAAAAAGGTAACTAAATAGCTCGTCATCCTGGTAATAATGTTCCGTGCTCCATCATGAGTGCCAGCCTTTACTTCCGAATTAAATGATTAAGGTGCTGAGAATGGACTCATTTGCTAGGGCTATGAAGTCTACTGGTAAAATTAAGAGATGATCCTCACATCCAGTTTTCCCGTTAGCTTTCACTCCTTCCTTTAGACACCATCATCTGCTTCCCTTGCCATGATCTTTCACCTTAATGTCAGTGGCTCATCGTATTGCAGACTGGCCTATTGGCAATGCTTCAGTCTGCACTCTAACGCAATGGCAGCATGCTAGGTGGCACCCGGCGCTTGAACTCTCCAGCAGCAGGCAAGGTTGAAAGGCTGGTTCCTACCGGTGGAGCCATCACCAGTCCTTTTAAGGATGACACCAAAAAACCTGAACGTCCCACAATCTCAGTCCACCAAGATTGTGAGTTAAAGTTACAGATGCAGTTTCAAACATTATTTTTTTTTAAAGGGAGTTTAAAAAGAGATAGAAGTAGATTTATATTTTATCCTAGCTGTCACAGTGTCTGGTAGAGACTGACTAGTGGAAACAATTCTCTGTGAGTTTCCTGCATTTCTACATATCTTAGGAGTGAAGCCTCTGACAGGCTTTGTTCTGGACTTTCTATATGCATTATATATATTTATGCAGCGAACTGCCCCAGCCTGCAAGACTGAGAAAATGTCTTCTTTCAGAATGGTGGAAAGGCTGCTGACTGATATAAAAAGCCTGATTTCTCTTCTCAGCTGTCAACCCGGCTCCTGATATCACCAGAGGTAATGAAGTCCTTTGTCACGGACCCAAGAATCACATGACCTTTGCCAGCTCCTTATAAAACTGTGGCCGTCCGATATGTTCACTTAAAACAGCTCAGGTTTCAGCTCCTTTACAGTTAGTTCTGTTAGCATAACTGCCCACAAATAAGCAACAGAAAGATCGTTGACTTCATTAGTTTAAAAATCTTTAGGGACTCGTTGCTGTTCTGAATAACCAACTGCGGTCGAAACTCCCCCCCGCCCCTGGACTTCTGTTGGCCAAGGGGTGTTTCACAACACTTTTTCATGAAAGTACCAGTGTGTGTTAGGCAGCCAGTGTTTATTTTAGATACCAGTGTTGACTTTGAAATGCTGGCAGCAGTGTATTTGGGCTTGGCTAAACACTGAGTTGTATGATGGGAACCAGTTATTTATTTAAGCATTACCTAGCTATGTAGATCTGCAGACTTTGGATTGCTGCTGCCTGCTCCTGCTTCAGTGGCCACAATGGCGTCGGCCAGAGTTTTAGCACACAGCGCTCCCGCGTTATTCTCCTTTCCTAAAGTAGTAGCTAATTATCTTGAGAGTGGTGTTTTCACTCGGAAGACAAAGTACTGAGTTCGGTATTTAGTTTTCCATTTGCTTCAGAGATGGATTTGATGTTCTCTATGTTTTAGAAATCCTGGCCAGCGTGAGCCTTGGAGCCCTCCACTCTAAAGCAGCTTCCAGCCTTTCTGCACGACAGATGGCCAAGCTGCCGCCTGCTCCCTTCCTGCTAATCATGACTCTGAGAGCTTGGGCAGAGGCTGGTGCCAGGTAGCTGGGGATGCGGGAGAAAAGCACTTTTCAAAGGTGAACCCATGATTCAAGGGCAAGCATCATTTGTACTTATCTTAAACTGTGAGGTATGTCAGGAGGGAAACGGGGACAGGGCCCAGGGAAATGAGTTTGACTCTAGGCTTGTCACTTTTTCTGTGATGTCAGGCAAACCTTTGACCTCTCTGAGCATTCATTTTCCCAACCACAAAATAGTAACGATGAATAATACCTTCTCTGCCCATATGCTGGTGTTGTTTCGGTGTCAAATCAAAAGGTCCAACTCTGATCACTAGATATGACAAAAGTGACGTTTTGGTTGTTAATTTAGATGAGCCACGAAGACCATGAAGTTATACATTAAAGGACTTACTATTAACAAAGAGTGTATCTACCACCTACCTCCTTTGGGGGGTTTTGATTTATTTCTTTTAGAAGAAAATATTACTCTAAGGTTAGATAAATGTGAGCCCGAGTGTTATGCAAAATGTTACTGAAACATTTAAATCTTGGCAAAACTGACTCACATTTTTAAACACCTCTTGAGTGATAAGCTGGGTCATAATAATGAAAACCTAAACAGAATAAATATCCCCTTTGGAGACAGATACAGAACTTGTTGTTTTTGTCTCCTTAGATTTTTCTTAAAGGAGTTAAACTCTGGGAACTACCTCTGACGTAATTTGCCCCGGAAGACCCTGTGCCAGGTGAAGAAGGTCACGCACCTGTTTGTCTGTCGAGTGTCAGCCACCAGGACAGCACAGAAAAGCTTTTTTGGGTCATCAGAGGAAGGGACTTAGGAGCTCTGGAGGCTGGGCTTTGTGTCCATATTGATGTAACCAAAAGGTGTGTGTCTGGAGGTAGTATGGGAAGATTTAACAAAACACTCCTAGCTTGTTTTTATTAGGTAGAGTAACACTGTTTTCACAGGAGTATGAAACGAGGTTTGCAAATCTGTATTCACAGAGGTGAGAATTCAGATAGACCCCACCCCCCACAGAAAGAATAAGGATTATTAGATTTTAACAATTATATGGAGAAATTTTTATTTTCTTTTAAATCTAATTCTCCTTCCTGAATATGACATTTTTAGCCTCATGTAAGATTTTAATGAGGTTGAAGGAAGTAAAAATAGAAAAACCACCAGGGGAGCATTTTAAAGCCTTCCCAGATTCACTTCAGTATGGTCCGTGAAGGGGTCACTGCCTTCATAGAAACTGTAATCGCTTCTTCCATGTTATTACGAGATAAACTTTCTCATAATGGGCCTATGTCCTGACTAGAAGATAAAGTGGTAAATTATTTACAAAATGATATATTATCTCAAATTGTGACTCACTTGTAATTGGTTATTGATTGATATCTTTATAATACCAAGGCTGCCATATGTGTTTCATGGACTAAAGATATGGCTTTCTGAGCCACTCTGTAAAGAGAAGATTGTCTTCATTGCAAATCTAACCCTGCATATTCACAGACCCCTTTATACTACACAGCATATCCATAGGCCACTTTGTAGGACACAACCATATTCCTGAGAATTACCTTTGATCACCTATATGCAATTGAAAACTAGATTAACAAAGGCATTCCAGGGCTTTCTAAATAGTATTCAAACAGATACAGCTGGAAGGGATCCCCACAGCCAGTCATCTCAATCTAGTTGAAAAAAAACGATGGAGAAATGGTAAAATCTATATATCTTGTGTTTCCTATCATAATGTTTATTAGTATCATCTGTTACATAAGGGCAACAATAACAGCAGGAAATGATACTATGATATATTATGGTTTATAGTACCCATAGATAAGCCTCAAAGATCTGTATTTTCTGATATACTAATTGTTGTTTTTTCTCCTGGATACCTATAAGGTTAAAATAGTTTTATAGAGAGAAAAGCTAAACATACACATGTGTAGAAATAGCATGAGAGAACCCCACATCCTCATCATGTGACTTTAACAAGTATTAACACACAGACAACTTTGTCATCTATATGCCACACAAAACTACTTCAATAAGCTTTGTTTTCCTTGTTTTGTTTTGAGACATTGTTGTTCTATGTAGCCCATGCTGCTCTGGAACTTGTCAAGGCCTAGCCCAGGCTCACTTCCTTCCATCTCCCATGTACTGAGGTTAGAGATGTGCAGAACCATATTTCAATGTATATTCTTTAAAATGTGCCTTAAAACAATGCTCATCTTTACAGTGGACTATGATTCCAGTATTAGGTGAGATTGGCAGGATATAGGCAGAAGAATGCTCGTTAGGACTTCAGAATTACTTCCATAAATGCTAAGGTTTAAATACTCACTTCAAAGCATGTCCAAGGTATGACTTGATGTCTTGATATTATAGTTTATTGATAAATGTAAAGCTATTTCTAATTTCCTTTCATAACTTCTTGTGAATGGGCGGATGAGTACTTTGATGATCTTCGTGGGTTTAGTGGGACAAGGTGGTTTGATAAGCCACCAAGTGGCAGCAACAGAATCTCTGAGACCCACCAACAGGTACAGGGTGTGCTACTTTCCTGTGTACCGTCTCTTGCCCCAGACACCTCTTTCTTAATATTCCATCCTTGAAGTCACCTTTCCTTGGTCCCATGGTCTTGAGCAGTAGGGACACAGGGGAAACTAGTCTGTTCCAATGATTCTGTCAGCAAGAGAAATACAAGCTATTTCCCTATTAAACTAGAATTGCTTTAGACCTTGAAAATACCCTCCTGCTTATGACAGTTTGTACTGGATCTTACTATTCAACCCGATAATCGGTATACATCACTTGCCTTGAGGTTTAAAAAATTATTTGATAACTATATTTCCATCTAATTATTTCTTGAAATTATAATATGTGCATCTTATGCTATGCGTCTAAACATGTGTAGGCAAATAACCATCACTTGGCTATGGTGAGGGTCCCCGGTGTAAACAAACATTTAAAAATGTGCTTTGAAGAGACAGTCATAGAAACTATGTCATGGGAGCAAAACTCTCCAAACATTTCTTTTAAGGCAAAGAATCTTTTGTTTGAGAAGAGTTGGAGACTTGAGACAGTCTTGCTATTCACCCAGGCTGTAGTGAACAGCCACAAATGACTTCCCTTTTTGTTCCTGAAGAAATGGATAGTTGTTGAAAGCACACAGAGAACATGGCGTGGTTCCTGTGGTGACTCCTAAAACGAGAGGCTTTGGAGGGGAAGGGGGAGAACATATCTGCATGCATCAATCAGCCAAGGGTCAGAGTTCACCGTGAGGAAGACGTTCTGCATTGAGTCTGGAAAAGACAGCTGTTTTCCTGGGAAAAGCCATAGCCTGCACCGGCCTCTGTGCAGCCTCTCAGGCACAGCTAATCGGATTGCGTACGAAGTAATTTCGTAATCTAGTTTTCAACTGGAAAGCGCTAAATCATATGTCAAATATGCTCACATAAGGAAATCTATCTGCTAATACATGAGTCTCAGGAAAAAACATTGTGAGTCTTAACCTGGGCATAGATATAAATTGTTAGATCTGATATCCACCAGTAGAGGATGGCTATTCCAAAGTACAAAGCAGAGTTGAGAAATCAATTAGGCAAGTACCACAGTAGTGTATCCAGCATAGTATTCAGACATGGGCAGAAAAGGGCGTGGCATATGCATATATACCTGATGACTTAAATGTCTACAGTGATAAACCCGGTGACTTAGGAGTCAAACAGTTTTCATGTCTTCCTCAAGCATCTTCCACACTGATCATCCTCCTGGAATGTTCTACCTGCTACCATTTTTTTGACGCCTTAGTATCTTCGGAGTTATCACTACCTTGTACAGACTTCCTCTGACTTGGCTTCTAGACCCAGCCCAGATTTTATTGCCCCTCTTTCCTTCGAATGCCCTGTTTCTGTTCTCACTCCGGACACCTATTTCTTTCCAAAACCACAATTCATTGTGCTCCTCTGGGCTGTGAGCATCTTGAGACTGGAACTGCAATCTTGAGTTACAAGCACAATAGCAACTCCTCAAGATTTTCTGCAGAATTAATTTAGTGGAAATGACCGAAACTAGCCATTAAGAGGCAGACGACAAGTCTCAGGCCACGCAATAACTGAGGGGTGTGGACAGAAGGGAGGGGAAGCTGGCTGGCACCAGCCAGTCTCAGGTCCAGTTCTGATAGGAGATTGTGTGTGTGTCCACGGAAGTCGTGGTAGTGCAAGGGTAGTGAGTGTTATACCTGTGTATAAATATTCTCAATGCAGTATGAGGACCAACTTGATTTTTATGGTATATAAATATTAGCATTTCTCTAAATTTAAAACACTCTATACTTTTGCTCATTTGATGGCAGAAAATTCACTCTCAGCCTCACTTCTTAGGTCCGCTCAAATCTCTCCTGGTAAATGGAATGGCAAGCTGGCGAGAACCCTGTCAGCAATACCATCTGAGGTGGTTAGATTTCTGAGGTACGAGACGGGCCATACATCCCAATAAACTTCTTCTGGGGTTTCCTTCTTCTGCCGCATCCACAGAGACCATCAAGACCTCTTGAGCAGGTGCTGGAGGTAGGTGCTGACACATTGAATTGTACACTAAAGTCATTTCGGATACTTAAACATGAGGAAGCCTAGATCTGTCCAGAAGCCTGTCGGATTCCTGTGCCAATTCCAGATTTCTAGACCAAGCGAAAACAAACTCCCTCTTTGATTCAGTAGAATCTGGGTCGAGAGTTGTAGCATCTTGACTTCTTTACCCTCTTTTGGGGAGCATTATCACTGAAGGCCTTGGGTGGGAGCTGGACTGGAAATGTCAACTAGCTATCTGCTAAGACCTCACCAGGCTGGGGGGATGGCTCCGCTGGTAAAGTGTTTGCTCTGGAGCATAAGAACCTGAATTTGGATCCTACCATCCCCAAAAAAGCAGAGCTGGGTAGCATGTGACTGTAATCCCAGAGCTGGGGAGACAGAGAGGCAGCTCCCTGGAGCTCATTGACCAAACAGCCTCACCAAACCTGAGAGACCCTCTTTCAAAAATAAGGTGAAATGTGATTAAGGAAGACACTTGGTATTTGTCGTCTGACCTTCGTGCATGCATAGGCTCGCCCCCACATGCACACAAAACTCACTCCTGGTTCTTCAGCTATAGTTGGAGCCTTTATCCCGCTCTCTCTCAATCCTAGCTTTCTGAATTTGGTGACAGCCCGAGTTTCCCTGCCGCCAAGCTGCAGTCTCTGCAGCATCGAGACTCTCAGGCTTGGCAGTTGTCCCAGATTTCCATATCCTGTTCAAGATTCAAAACAAAACAAAACCCCACATTCTCATATAAAAACAATTTAGAGGTTGGTTTCTATTGAGAACTCAAATGTAATCCTGAGTCTACTATAAAAACAGCATTAAATTCCAATTTTAAATGATCTGTTCATGTGTGTTCATATGATAAGACCCTATAGAGTTGTGTACTGTACAAGAAACTTTAGCCTCTAACAAAATATCAAGCTGCCTTCCAGGTGCTAAACTACATGCAAGCCGTGTCTGTGCTTACTCTAAAGCTGCTAACATTTATAAAGTTGTTTTGCAACTTGAATAATTGTGATGTTACTTATAATTTCATATTTCAAAGATGTATTTTGGACCACAGAGGACACCACCTGTATCGTGGTAAAACTTGGCTATGTTTTAGAAACAGTGTGAGACTCTTGAAGGGAGTTTAAGGAGAGGAAACATTTTAGTGGTCTGATAACATAATAATTATGTCCCTTACAAAAGACAGTAACTAGGCTACACTTACAACTCAAGACTAAAACTGTACCCTTCCTACAGGTAGGACTCCGTTTTAGAATAAATGTATTATATTGGGTACGGTGGCACATGCTTTTCACCCTGAAGGCAGAGGTCGGTGGATCTCTGTGAGTTCTAGGTCAGCCTGCTATACATAGTGTGTTCTGGAAAGGCTTAGAGAGGCCTGCTTCAAAGTAAAAATAAAATAAATTTATGATGAGAACACAAGAAACTAATATTTGAGACAGGAGTGCTGAACTTGTGCCTCTTACATGCTGCTCTTCAGTGTTCAAAAGAATTGTTCAAGACAAGATGTCCTCAAGGGTTCAACAGTGGCGCTTACATATTTGGGGTAACCAAGAGCTGCCTAATTGCAATTAAGGGCCACTCACTAGGAGGGGGTTCATGCCTGGTACTGTATAGGTAGCCAGTTCCCCATGGCTGATGAGGTCATGGACCCTAGAAGATGCCCTGCTGCTTCCACTCTCCCAAATGGGTGAAATTTGTAACTGTATTCTAAATATGTATCGTTATGCCCACAGGTAGTGTCAATCTCATCCCTCATCAAAGACATTTGTCTTTGTATCAGTTGGAGAATTATTACAGAAATCCACAACCAGTCAAAATATAGAGAACGATTTGCCATGAGGTGCCCAGTCCCAACGGACACATTTACAACACAGTGTTCAGGTCCCCACCAGCCAGGAAACATCCTGGGAGAGGAGGAAGAAAGTTTACAAGAGTCAAAGGACCAAGACATCTGGTGGGAGATAGTGTCTTTCAAAACTATTGTTGCCTAAGTAAGACCAGCACAATGACAACACCAGTTGACATTCCAAGAGGGACGGGGGAAAACCTCACAAGGCCCCACCCCTAGATGCAAACCTACAAGCAATTAATTGTTCATGAGAGAGGAAGAATGAACTTTCTCCAGGGACAAGTTCCCAGATAGGTTATACAATCCCAAGTGAACACCCCAAGTAAATACACAGAAAAACAGTGCCAAATGTTCTCAGCTGTGTGTGTGTGTGTTTAACCTTATGTATTCTGTTCAAACATTAGTAAATTCAGTTAAATCTACCACTTTAAAACTTCTTAGTGGGTTGTATCTAGGCAATGAATACATATGAATAATGAGTACAATGAAGAAGAGGTCATGAATTTGAGAAAGAATTGGGAACATGGGAGGAACTGGGAGGGGACAAGTCGAAATGATGTAAATTCAGCACACATATATGAGAATGTCAAATAAATAAAGTCGCAAAAATGAAGACTAGTCCTTCCAGTCAGTACCAAGCTGGTTGTGAAGATCTAGGATTCAAGAAAGTAAAGCAGGACAGAGTGTGCTTGCTGCGTCTTTAAAGAGACCAAGATTTATGTCTGGGATGGAAAGTATTGCCAATATGAAGAAAAGCAAGGGCCAAGGAAGTTGCTGAAAGTGTTTTCACTAGGGATTCAGAGTTGGAAGCTGCCATGGTAGAACCTGCTAGGCTTTGCTACTGAGTGGGCTGAAGTCCAAAGAAGAGGGGGCTATTAGTATAAGAGGTATTGCCTAGGAAGGTATTTTAAAGCAGTAGATTTTACCCACTTAATGTTAGAACAGAATATACAAGGTTTAAAATACAAAGAACCTACAACTAAACAGGAAGGCCTCACAATGGGTCTAACAATGATTGTGATTTCAGGGTAACAAATGGACAGAAATGCCATTTCACGTATCTACAGCAGTTGTGGTGTGATGTAAAAATATCTATGACTCTTACTGGTAAAGGCAGGGATATGTAATAGCATTGTGGTTCCTGCCTACTTCATAAAGATACATGTCACTCAGCGTTAAAAAAAAAAAAAATTCCACCTATTTCTATGCCCCTTCTCAAATTTTCAAGCACCCCTGTCGGGTAGATCCTTAGACATGTTTTGAATTTTGAATCAGCAACACTGAACATATTTATGACTGAATGTGTGCTGCCAAACCACCGGAAAGATGCAGTCATTCCTGCGTGGAATGAGGGTGTGTCTGTAGTTTAGTCTTTGCCGATCTGATAGGTGAAATAGTATTTTGGCAGAAGTTTTTTTGTTTTTTGGTTTTTTTTTCACTGACCTAATTTCAAGTGAACAAGCAGATTTTCATGTATTAAATTACTGCTTTCTCTTCCCTGTGCTCAGTTCTTTTGTTCTTTGCTCTTTGGTTCCTTAGGCTTGTGTGCTGGAAATGCCAGGGATGTCAACTGGGGAGACCTCAAGTAAACAGCACCCCCTGGAGTTGGCAGTGCAGAGACCTGAATGCTGGGCCCATGAGCTCTTCCCAGTCGGATTTCTGTGCTGTTGTTTTTTAAAAATCATCTGAGCACACTAAAACAGAATCTAGAACCCTAAGCAGGTCTCTTTCTTAGGTTAACAACCCTGACTAAGAAAACATCTAAAGGAATGCACAACAGACTGTTAATGGCAGTCATTTCCGACAGGGAGAGTGTCATGGGAAGGGTATGAAAAGAACCCTTAATGACTTTTTTGAAATATGTATTTACGTGTGACTTACATGCAATAAAGAAGATGAGTATACATGATAAAATTAAAGAAGAATATAAAAGAACAGCACAGGAATTCTCTTTCCTGCCTCTTTTCAACATGTGAATTAAAGTAAATTAGTGGCCTCCTTTCCTTCAGCCTGTACGGTGCTTTGAAACATCTCTCCCATGAGAAACAACCAGAACCCCGTAGAGAAGCGGCCAACTGCAGGTGAGGATAGGCGTGTACAAGGGGAGCCCACTATCCTAAGTGGCAAGAAACCCACCGAGATGAAGATGGGTGTTTAGAAAAGTTCTCAGAATCAACTCGTCAGTCAGAAAACCCTGTTTGTTTTCACAGCCTGAAAGATACTACAGACTTATGGAATTCTGATGGTATTGATCAAAATGAAAATTAACTGGTTATACTGAAGAACCAACTTATTAGTTTGAAAGTTAGTAAATTAGTAAGAAGGGTCTGTTTTCTTTCTATCTCTTCCCCTTTCTTCCTTCTTTTTCATTATTTTTTTTTATTGTACTGGGGATCAAACCCAAAGTATTATGCATACATGTTAGGCAAGCAACATGCCAACTCTAGACTGTAACAATTGTCTTAATGTTCTTGGACAGATGTGTCTTTTCTCACCAAAAAAAGGTGAAAAGAGAGTTTTCTTCATAAGATGGAGTCCAGCAAATGAATGAAGACAACATAATAAAATGTGCCATTTGTCATTTTGACAATGTTTCGGCATTGGTCACTACAAATGCAAGCATTTACAGAGCAAAACAACTAGTCAGAAATGTGAGCAAAGAAAGATATTAATGAAGACATTAAAGAAAAATTGCCACAGGCCACTCCATCTGAGTAAATCCCTGTAACAGCCTTCTCTGCACTCCTCAGCTCCTCAGGAGCTTCCTGGGAACCCACAGGCCTCTGAAAAAAGCTGACAGGCTAGCTGCAGAGCCTTGTGTCCTCCATTCCCCTAAATTCAATCTGCAGTCTCTTCCAGCTCTACAGCAAAACACCTGGGGCAGCCCTGCCAACCGCCAACCTCCTTTCACCTCTTAACCTCTCCCTCCCTGCACTCTGGATTTGTCCCAGCCAGCAACACTGCCAGGCACTCCCCTAGAAACCCACAATCTGGTCAGGAAACAGAAAGGAAACATCTTCACCTCCCCCTCAGCTTGTCCAAACCCCAATCCATGACTCTCATTCCTAGCACTCTAGCAGGCCACCTGCTGAGGCTTCTTCTTACCTGCACCTGTACCGGACTACATAAATCTTACCCTCCTAACCTACCTCCCCCAGCTCCTCTCCTTATCCTGTACCCCAAATCACAGGCCAGGAAGGCAGGTAGGTAAACCTCAGATCTTTCCCTCCCCTTCTGCTCCTTCAAATCAAATCCCTCACCCTCATCCCCAGCTCTGCAACCTCCCCCCCCCACCTCCAGCAGATCCTATGCATCTTTGACTCCTAACCTCCCTTCTACCCTCTGCTTCGTCCCATGCTGGAACTCCAGCAAGCACTGCCTGGGAACCTACAGACCCGGGAGCCCCACAGCCGCTCTCTCTGGTCCGGGAAGCAGGTAGGCTAACTGCAGATCTTCACCTGTCCCTCAGCATCTCCAAGTCCAGTCCTCAACTTTCACCTCCAGATCAGCAGCAGAACACCTGTTGCATCCACCTCCTCCCTCACCGCCACCGCAGCCCCGAACCCATCTCCAGTGGATCACACACAGCTTCCCCTCTAAAATTTGTTTCCCCAAATTAGCATCTTGCACAGAACTCCACTCCAAACCGATCAAACACCTCAACATAAAGCCAGATGCAGTGAACCTGAAAGTGGGAAACAGCTTTGAATTCATTGGCACAGGAAAAGACTTTCTGATCGGAACACCCTTAGCACAGGTGTTAAGTTCAACAATTAGTAAATGAGACCTCATGAAACTCAGAAGCTTGTGTATGGCAAAGGACACTGTCATTTGGACAAACCAGCAGTCTACAGAATGGAAACAAGATTTTCACCAACTCCGCATCTGATAGAGGGCTGATATCCAGATACATAAAGAACTCAAGAAACTTGATATCAAGAAAGCAAATAATCCAATTTAAAAATGGGTTACAGATTTAAACAGAATTTTCAATAGAGGTAATTCAAATGGTTGAGAAACACTTCGGTGTTCAACATTCTTAAACCGTCAGGAAAATGCAAGCTAATTTATTTGACATTTTTTTTTCTTACACCTGTCAGAATAGCTAAGATCAACAAAGCAAGTGACAGCTCATGCTGGTGACGATGTGGAGTAAGAGGAGCACTCTTTGCTGGTGGGAGTGTAAACTCTTGCAGCCACCATGGAAATCAGTGTGGCAGTTCCTCAGAAAGATGGGAATTTATTTACTTCAGATCCAGCTATACCACTGTTGGGCATATACCCAAAGGCTGCTTCATCCTACCACAGAGACACTTATTAACCATGTTTATAGATGCTTTATTTATTTTATTAATATTTAATATTTTGTTATTTTTTTAAAAAATGTGTGAATGAAAACCTAGCCCCTAGGGTAAAGGTTAACAATGGAGCTATCATTTATACCTGCTGGGAATGGGAAAACCAGTGTTCTCCAGTGGAGTGACAATGGATGTATCATTCACTCTAGATAGGCTTCATATTTAAGAGTTGTCTCAAAAAACCAAAAATAATTTAAAAAAAGTTGTTGGACAACATATAATTGGATACCACAATTTTTGTGTGTGTGTTTTTATTTGGCTACAGTTTTTTTTTAATTTCTTTATTAAATCTTTAGGGGTTTCACATCATGAATCCCAATTCTGTTCACGTCCCAGTCCCCCTATAACCCACCATTCCCGCTCCTCCCCACCCCCACGCCACCCCATGAAAGAAAATCAAACAAGGTAAGCAAGCAGGACTGCACAGAGAGAGTCCAGCCTGGTTACAATTTTGTTTTGTTTTTGTTTTAGTTTTTTGAGACAGGATTTTTCTGTGTAGCCCTGGCTGTCCTGGAACTAGTTCTGCAGACCAGGCTGGCCTCGGATTCACAGAGATCCACCTACCTCTGACCCCAGAGTGCTGGGATTAAAGGTGTGTGGCTCGCCCCTGGCTTTGTTTTTCTTTTTGAGGGGTGTTTTGCTTTGCTTTCTTATTTTAGAAGGATTTGTTGATGTATAGGGTTTTGTTCTGAGAAAGAACTTGGAAGATGGGTGAGTAGGGAGGGGGAGAGAATCTGGAAAGACTTGGAGGGAGGGGAAGAACGTGATCAAAATATATTTAAATTTAAAAATTGGGTTAAATAATTAAAATATTTCTAAAGGAAAACTACTAGCAATTTATACTATTTTACATATTGTGGTAGATATGTTTTAAAAAGCCATTCTTGTTAAGAATGACTATGTTTGTGAAATAAAATGTGATTTTTCTATGTTTTAGGTATCAAAACTCCCAAAAATACTTGTAAGATGATTATTGTATGTGCAGATGTGATGGGGGCATACTTCTAATGTTAGCATTCTGGGAGCTAAGGCAGGAGAGTTCCCATGAGTTCCAGGCCAGCTTGGCCTATATGCTGATAACAAGAAGAGACCTTTTCAAAATAAACAAATTATATCCATAAAAAAAGAATATATAATAAAATGTGGATGAAATAATGTTTAGAACACTCTTCAAATAATATTGGACTACATTTGAGTACTAAAGCACTAAGATTTGTCATGGATGACTATTGGAGCTGGTTGACAGAGTCTGCGAGTGTCTAGATATTAATCTAATTTAACGTATTTAAACTTTTAAAAACAAAACCAGTAAAATCCATTCTGTTGTGAATAGGTTGTTGTGGCAGGAACAGAGCTGTTATCTTGTTTCTTTTGGGTCCTGTTACTACATTAAAAGCATAAGAAATTTTAATTCACATTATTTATGCTTCCGCCTACGTTTCATAGGAATAGCCACGTAGCTAGGCAACCTAGGGGTCAGGAAGTGAGAGGTGAGCATGTAAAAAATGATGAGACCAGCTTCCTAGAACAGATTCTTCCTGGTGAGGAATATCCAGGGTTTTGGTGATGTGACCGGTAGTCATCACCTGTAAGATACAGGAATCACCAAAAAGAAGGGTCAGATGTCACCAAAAGGTTAATTGTCACACAGGTGCAACCGAAGCCCAAGACCAGACCACTAGAGAGCTCTCGGGCTAGTTGGGCCTTCTAGATTGTTCTGGTTGAGACCTGTGTGTGCTTCTCTTCACCAGTCTTCACAGGTAGAAGGTGAAGGGTCTTGTCTGGGAAGGGTCTTGTCTGGTATGAGGCAAGTTGCTTAGACTAGGGATAGCCCCAAGAGTCCTGGCTATGAATGACTAATATTTTATCTCAGCACCTGTCAGCAGGTATGGGGATGAGGGCCTCAGGCCCAGAGGCCTCCCAACAGTGCCCCACAGAATGCTAGAACACACCACCGTACTATCTTTACTGCCCACCAAGCCCCAAATTATGGGTCCTGGAAAAAAAACATGTAGAAATTAGTCACAGCTGGCTAGCATTTGACTTCAGATTCCTGAGAGCACAGCAAGCCACCGTGAGGTGACAAAGGGTGATGTGTCACCCTTGTGTGGTATGATGTCCTGCATTTCACAGTCCTCGCACTGTCCACGTGGCAAAGGTCTCTCAGAATCATTTCCAGTGCAATTTTAGTGGCCAAATCTAACTTTTTCAAAACCATTTTTGTTTTGAAATGGTTGCAAACTCACTGAAATTTTAAGATTAGTGCCTAAGTCTCCCATAGATTCTTTAGCTGCAGTTACAAACTGGGAAGATTTTGCCACTGTTACCAATGTCTTAGTCAAGATCAACCAACTTGACAATTATATAATACAATTATTGTATTATGGTCAATACTCAAAGTTTACTAATTATTCTTAAAATGTTCTTTTTAAAATTAAAAAAAATTATTTTCTTCATTTACTTTGTGTGTGTGTGTGTGTGTGTGTGTGTAGGCACAAACATGCCATGGAGCATGTTTCAGAGATCAGCAGCCAACTTTTGGGAGACAGCTTTTATCTTCAATCTTATTAAGGAAGGATCTTTTGGGTTGCTTCTGCCTCTGTCAAATCTAGCTGGCCCAATTCTAGATAATTCTTATGTTTCTGTCTCCATAGAAGGCTGGGATTACAGTGGCCATCAAAGCACTCAATTTACATTTTTTTTAAAGTTATGGGTTTTGTGCTGTGTCTTGTATGGCCTTAGGGACTAATCTGACAGGGCAAAGAGGATGAAATAAAGGACAGCCACACAGCCACACAGCCACACAGCCATACGTACAGAAAGGTTGGAATCAGGTGGGCCATGTGCTCTGATGAAGACACACTAGCAGCCAGGAAACTCAGTCACTCAGAGTAGGCTGAAGCTTCAAGTTGGCAAGTTCTATCTACACTGTTAACATTGAAAATAGATCAGAGGGAGACTGTGGCATTCATATGGGTTTGAGGCATAAAGATACCTGACATGGCCATGCTCATATCAAAATATACATTCACTTAAGACTTAATCTACTTCTCATGGTTTTGGGTTCATTTAAAAGTCCCATAGTTTGGGCACAGGAGAACACTTCCTACGTATAACCCCAGCAGCACAAACACTAAGGACATCATTGAATAAATGGGACCTCCTGAGACTGAGAAGCTTCTGTAAAGCAAAGGACACTGTCACTAAGACAGAAAGGCAACCCACTGACTGGGAGAAGATCTTCACCAACCCCGCAACTGACAAAGGTCTGATCTCCAAAATATATAAAGAACTCAAGAAATTAGACCGTAAAAGGTTAATCAATCCAATTATAAAATGGGGCACTGAGCTGAACAGAGACTTTTCAACAGAAGAAGTTCAAATGGCCAAAAGACACTTAAGATCGTGCTCAACTTCCTTAGCAATCAGGGAAATGCAAATCAAGACAACATTAAGATACCATCTTACACCTGTCAGAATGGCTAAAATCAAAAACACCAATGATAGCCTCTGCTGGAGAGGTTGTGGAGAAAGGGGCACTCTCATCCATTGCTGGTGGGAATGCAAACTTGTGCAACCACTTTGGAAAGCAGTGTGGCGGTTTCTCAGGAAAGTCGGGTTCAACCTACCCCTCGACCCAGCAATACCACTATTGGGAATATACCCAAGAGATGCCCAAACATACAACAAAAGTATATGCTCAACTATGTTCATAGCAGCATTGTTTGTAATAGCCAGAACCTGGAAACAACCTAGATGTCCTTCAGTGGAAGAATGGATGAAGAAAGTATGGAATATATACATATTAGAGTACTACTCAGCAGTAAAAAACAATGACTTCTTGAATTTTGCATGCAAATGGACGGAAATAGAAAACACTATCCTGAGTGAGGTAAGCCAGACCCAAAAAGAGGAACATGGGATGTACTCACTCATATTTGGTTTCTAGCCATAAATAAAGGACATTGAGACTATAATTCATGATTCTAAAGAAGCTAAATAAGAAGGTGAACCCAAAGAAAAACATATAAGCATCCTCCTGAATATTAACCTTCATCAGGCGATGAAAGAAGACAGAGACAGAGACCAACATTGGAGCACTGGACTGAAGTCTCACGATCCAAGGGAGGAGCAGAAGGAGAGTGAGCACGAGCAAGGAACTCAGGACCGCAAGGGGTGCACCCACACACTGAGGCAATGGGGATGTTCTATTGGGAACTCACCAAGGCCAGCTGGCCGGGGTCTGAAAAAGCATGGGACAAAACCGGTCTCGCTGAACATAATGGACAATGAGGACTACTGAGAACTGAAGAACAATGGCAATGGGTTCTTGTTCCTATTGCACGTAATGGCTTTGTGGGAGCCCAGGTAGTTTGGATGCTCACCTTAATAGACCTGGATGGAGGTGGGTGGTCCTTGGACCTCCCACAGGGCAGAGAAACCTGCTTGCTCTTTGGGCTGAGGAGGGAGGAAGACTTGATTGGGGGAGGGGGAGGGAATGGGAGGTGGTGACGGGGAAGAGGCTGAAATCTTTAATAATTAAATAAATTAATTAATATAAAAAAAGTTCCATAGTTTTTAAAAAATTGAAGACTTGCTGGTCAGTGGTGGTGCACGCCTTTAATCCCAGCACTTGGGAGGCAGAGGCAGGTGGATCTCTACGAGTTCGAGGCCAGCCTGGTCTACAAGAGCTAGTTCCAGGACAGGCTTCAAAGCTATAGAGAAACCCTGACTTGAAAAACCAAAAAACAAACAAACAAAAAAACCTGAAAACTTGCTGGGCAGTGGTGGTTCACACCTTTAATCCCAGTAGTTGAGAGGCAGAGGCAGGCAGATCTCTGTGAGTTTGAGGCCAACCTGGTCTTTAGAGTGAGTTCCAGGACAGGTTCTAAAGCTACAGAGAAACCCTGTCTTGAAAAACAAACAAAAAAGAAAACAAAGCAAAACAAAAAATCCCTGAAGACTTTATAAGTTTGATGTCTACTAAAAATTTTAAAGTCTCTTAACTGTAAAATCTCATAAACAAAAACCCCCAACAAGTTAAATACTTATTATTCCAGAAGGAAAGGACTTGGGAAAAATTTAGTAATACAGCTCAAAAATTTAGTAGTACAGTGGCATCTGGAACTCACTCATGATAATCTGGGTTCCAAAGAGACTGGGATACTTTACTTCTCTGGTTCTACTGTCTGCACACATAGCTTGTCTCATAAACTCAGGTTGGCTCAATTCGCACCTGCTGCTGTCTTTGGTAGATGCTCCAGGTTCCCAGGATCTCCAATATCCTGTGGGTTTTGTATGTAACTGAGATTTCATGTTCACTAGTGTCTTTTCTTGGCCTGTTTTGAGGTACCATGGCTCTGAAATGCGGCGTGAGTCCTTAGCTTCTTTTCATGACCCCGTAATCATTGATCTTTTGTGTCCTCAAAACCAGTTCCAGGTGGGAGACAAGTGCATTGCCAAGCTTGGCTGCCAGCATTGGCTTCTCTGGGCCATAGATTCAGCATGCTGACCCCGAGAAAATACTTCTCAGAAGATTTCATCTCAGTGACAATGATTCTTTTTATCATAACTAATTTTTCACTTTCACCTAACCAGCATTGATTCTGCTAGTAAAGCCAGGGTTACACTTACTTCAATGATGCTGAATTCCCTGAAAATCCCAGCTGCTCTTCCAGGCCCAGTGTGACCAGAAACTCCAGATTCTTAGTCAAAATATCAAATGATTGCCCCCCCCCATCTGGTTCTTAAGTCTTTGCTCCCCTCTGAAACTCCACAGGCCAGACTTCCACTGCACATTGTTTTCCAAGCTCCTGTGACATTTCATTAAACTCTGGGCACTTATTGACTTTTTCAGTCCAAGGTTCTAAAATTGTCCACAAATTAGTCTAAAAACATAAAATGCAGCAAGGTCAGGTCCAACACAGCAACGACCTATTTTTCTTGGTATCAACATCTGTATTAATCAGGAATCCCTAGAGGAACAGTGCAGATAGAAGTTTTTATCCTGCTCAGTTCTGTAACCACTCAGTCCCAAATAAACACAGAGGCTTTTATTAATTATAAATCGTCTGGCCTGTTGCTCAGGCTTATTACTAACTAGCTCTTACAACTTAAATTAACCCATAATTCTTATCTATGTTTAGTCATGTGTCTTGGTGCCTGTTGTCAGTAAGGCATTCCCATTTTTCTTCCAGTGCACTTGGCGGATGACTGTGTCTTTGCCTTTCTTCTTCTCTGACTTCTCAGAGTCTGGTCACCCCACCTATATTTCCTGTCTGAATACTGGAGAATCAGTGTTTTATTAATCTAATACAAGTGTCAAATCTTTACAGTATACAAGAGCATTATCCCATAGTAGAACGGAATCACTAGAAGGAATATGTATTGAGAAGGGACTTATTAGGTTGGCTTACACCATGTGGTCTGGGTAGTCTAATAATGGCCAACTCATCTGAGAATCCATTAGTTCTTCAGTCCGTGAGGTTAGAGGTGTCAGCATTCCCAGTCTGGCATTGTGGGCCTAGAAGATTATTGGGGTGCTGCTGGACTTCAGTATACATAGGGAGCTTGAAGAAAGTGGTTCTATCGGTGGAGAAACCCAACTGTGGCACCAACAACTTAGATGAATTCTCAGAGAGAGTGAGGGCATGCAAGCTAAGAGCAAAGCTGCTTTTCTTCCTGTCCTCTTAGCTGGGCTGCCAGCAGCAGATGCTGCCACCAGAAGGTGCCACTCACAGGTAGCACAGGTGTTCCCATGTAAAATAATCAGATTAAGAAACTCCGTCACAGGGGTGCCTGTTAGCTCATCTTTTAGTTGATTTTCTATCCTGTCTAGTTGACAGCCAGGATTAGCTGTCACATTGGGCAGAATCACTTGACCCTCATGTTTCTCTTCTTGGTGTGATTACATTGAGTAAATCTTTTTTTTTCACCATTAATGAGTCTCTGTAACTGGCTTATTAAGAATGTGTGGCCAATTCTGGTTTGTTACGACTGCCAGGCTACAGGCTCTGACCTTAGCAATTCCAGTAACATGGGAATTGACTAAGAAGTACATGTAAGGTGGTGAGACTCATACCCGGCACACACTGACTGCGCAGGAAGCAGTTTTTGAGTAATTTTCCTGTGGATGAGAGCTTGACTGAGGAATGGCAAATGGAAAAACCTGCTCCAAATCCTTTAAAAAAAGAAAGCAAATTTGTCAGAGACGGTATTCACTTGGGAGAACATTTTCCTTTAAGAATTTCTTCCAATGGCTGGAGAGATGACTTAGTCACTCAGAGCTTCCTGCTTGCTACTCTTGCAGAGGACTCAGGTTCCGTTTCCAGAATCCATCAGGTACCTCACAGCTGTCAGTAACTCCAGTTCCAAGGAGGAGGGTGGGTGGGTCTGATGCTTTTCTAACCTCTGCAGGCTCCTGCAGGCACATGGAACACACACATGCACTCAGGTACATAAATGAATGTTTTTAAAACAAATTCCCTTCTACTGTTTTTTTTTTGTGTGTGTGTGTGTGTTTGGTATGTGCACATATATGAGCATGTTTGCTGTTATGTTTGCTGTCATGTGGGTAATGTGGAGGCTAGACGTGGTTGATGTCAGGATACTTTCTATTGCTTTGCATTTTGTCTATTTTTGAGATAGAGTCTCTAACTGAACATGGAGCTAAGCTGCATGACCGATGAGCCCCCATATCTCTCTGTCTCTGTGACTGGGGCTATGGGTGTACGTCATGTGTGCTGCTTTTACGTGGGTGCCGGGAATTCCGACTTATGTCCCAAGACATAAGTGGGTAGCAGGTCTGCTACCCACGGAGCCATCACTTCCAGTCCTCCGTTGCTGTTGTGTGCTGTGCAAGGCTGACAGACAGCCCTGTGAAATGTCACATAAGGATTCCAGGGAAGGCAATGTTAAAGCCAGGCTGTGTCCTGTTCTAAGTGACTCCATACCATGTAAAGCAATGGTTTACAAAGTCCCCTAAGGACTCTGTTTTAAACAGACATCTGGCACGATCATGAATGCAAATATAAAAGTGGGGTAACTCTCAGCAAGCAACACTGTAAGTGTTGATGTCACCAACTGTCCGTCACTGCCCATGAGGTACAGATTGATACTATTTACAAAAGTTAAAAGGTGTCACCTATATACCCACAAAGTGAATTGGGAAATGTGTGGGCGCATGTGTATTAAAACCATATCAAAGAAGCTATTGAAAATTTATCTAACACATCATGCCGACAAAGTGAACAATAGCTTACCTGAACCACATGAAATGACAGCTGTGATGGAGATATCCCTGTGAATCCGTCAGCTGTCTTGTGTATGCATTGGGGAACTGACAGGCATAGGAGTCTCGAATGTCTCCTAATGTCCCTGATGCTTCAGCCCAGCCTGCCGCTTGATGCTTGAGGTCATCCCCCGGAGTTGCTGTTCTTTGTCAGGTCCTGGTCTTATGCCTCTGTGTTGCCACTTTACCCTGCAACCCAAGAGCTTGGCTCTGTGAGTCTCCAGAAAGTCTTCAGCTGATCAATGAAGTTCTACTCTATACACCCGCAGTGTGACTCTTCACATCTGCGTCGGCTCTCTGCCTCTGCCTTCGTAAGGTCTCTGACATCTGAGGCTTCTTTAATCTCCCTTTTTATCCACTCAGTTTTGTGATAGATTACATATCATGTAACATTCTGTATCTAACTCTGCAAAGTATAATAAAATGTGATCCAAGAGTTAATGTTAATAATTATGGTTGGTTATGTTAGTTCTGTTTGTTTGGTTTTTGAGATAAGGTCTTACTAGTAGCCCTAGATGGACTAGAACTCTCTATGTAGACCAGTCTGGCTTCATACTCTCAGAGATCTGCAATCTGCCTCTTTCTCCCCATGTGCTGCGATCAAAGGCATGCACGGCCGCACCTCGCCAATAATTAAACTCAGAATAAAAGAAGCTGTGTTTGCAATGTGTCGCCACCAAGAGAAATCAGAATTACTAGGCAAATTGTAGGAACAACTGATACAACTTGTGAATTCATTGTTTTACAACAAATTCTGGCACCGTGGAAAACACAAACACATCTGTCTGTTTCTGGTGTAGAACGCTAAAGGCAGCGGAGGAAAAGGGAACTTAAGAAAGCCTCGTACCAAACCCTGATGTGACTTTGTCTGGGCCCATAATTCCTAAAAAAAAAAAATCAAGCTACCGAAGAAAACACTAGCACCCCTGAAAAGATGGAAAGACTGAGAACCATCCTCCACTGAAGAGTGAAAACCAGGGGTCTACATCTGCAAACGGTGACTCAGGCAGTGTGGATCCCACATCCGGAGCTTGCTTTACTACTGTGATCTTTTTCACACTTCCAAATGCCTGCTTTAACTCCTCTGAGGAACAGCTACCCTGAAGGGTTTTGGTAGAGACGCTTATCTGGTTCCCTTTAGCAAGAAGTAAATGCACTATAAAAATTCCAGAGAATTTTTATGTTGAAATTTGGATTTCAATCTCTTTGCAATTCTTCCAATCTGAAAACTTAATTTCCATCTCACTCTGAAGGCATTACAGACAAATAATATCATTGTCAAATTTCGTAGCCACTTGGAACAGGCCAGGCTAACGGTCCAAGCGGAAAGTCGGAAGGATTTTCCAGTAAGCCGCCTATAGTAAGCTGAGACAATGAAGGGGATTGTCACGGATGATTCATTTAGTTAGAATCTCAGCTTCCTTTCTGGGGAGGAAAGCTAAAGCTGTATTGTTTGAATTAGACTCCAAGCTAAGGCTTACTCAGGATCCAGCTATCCTGCATCCAAGCACGGCAGAGACTCTAAACAAGGAGGTGGGCAAATCAAATGCTCACTTTGGCCATCAGTGAGCCACATAGCCTGTCTGAATCTGTCATTGTTACACATGCGCATGCGCTCTCACGCGCAAACACACACACACACACACACACACACACACACACACTCACTCGTCTCAACTTTCTGCTGTTGTAAGGCCATTCTTGCTAAAATTCCCCACAGCGATATCAGCAGTAACCTGAGTTTTCAGTCTGCTCAGTATCAGTGGGAAATTAGCCACGTTGGCATTTGACAGCTCCAAAAACCAGTCTGACTGAGAGGCAGCACCATGAGCTTTCAGCAGAGCATGAACTTACCGATTCACAGTGATTACAGGGAGCATGCTCACTCTGCGTCTTACGTATGCTTCAGGCTAAGTCCCCGAAGAGCGCTGAAGTCAGAGAAACAGCCGACACAGACGTTTGGCAGGAAGTCTTTTCGTTCACAACCCGACGGCATATGGCGTGAAAAAGCTTCTCCGCCACCAGGGACCCCTGAAGTACGATGCTGAAAGTCACCCTCTCTTCTCACTCCCATGGCACCAGCAACTCAATGAGCTTTAAATGACACCAAAGCAGGAGAGGGACAGATCAATACCCAACTTTCGTTCTAAAAGCAAGCCTGTCATTGCGTAAGGCCTGAAAGGGCAGGCCGGCAAGGCAGGTAGGTGAATCCTGTGACAATTTTGAACAGCAGGAAGGAAGTGAAAGAGAATAGGCTCTTTCCTTTTTTTTTTTTTATTTTGACACACACACACACACACACACACACACACAGAGAGAGAGAGAGAGAGAGAGAGAGAGAGAGAGAGAGAGAGAGAAATTACGTAGGTTTTTAAACTTGAGAGTCTTTTGTCTCTGTCTCCAAAATGTGAAAGTTGCAGGCCTGCCCGTGCCTGGATGAGTGTGTTACTGCTGATGTCTTATTCGCTTTTTTTTTTTTTTTTTTTTTTTAAACAGTGTATTCCTTGTTTGCTGGATCTACTGTGCTACAGTAACTGACATGGAACTGGATGACTGAACACCAGTTTCTTCACTTACACTTTGAGCTGTCCGACAAGGTTCAGGCTATTCAGCTCATATCTGTGGAGCATCTTACATAAAAGATGTCAAATTTACCTTGAAACCACGTGTCTCAGTAAAGCGCAGTGCACAGGGTGAATGCCTTGGAATTATGGTTTTTAGATAATAAATCCCTAAGTCTGTACATCCATGTCTGATTTCCATCAGACATGAGAAGCAGGAAGACTGAACCAAACAGAAAAGAGACTGGCCACCTGGGTCAGAGAGCCCAAGGAAGAAGAATCCTGTCTGTTACTTGCTAGCTTTGTGGCCCTGGTCTGTGTTCTTGCTCGCAAGAGCTCCAACTTTCTCACCTGGAAGTTTAGCTGCAACACAGGAATAGCAGGCATATTAATCTTCCTTCTGCTGCCCCCATTCCCAGTGCATTGAAATTGAGTAAGTGTTACCTGGGAGCCTTGAACAGTTACTGACATCATAGGAAAAGTAAGGCAGTAGGGAGAGAACTTGGTCTCTCACAGGATGGAGGCACAGTTTGGAGTCTGATACCCCTTGATTCCATTTCACAGAACCACATGGTTCTAAATGTGTAGACAGACAGATTAGTTTTAACATTTCAGAGTTATTTATTATGTAAACTTACTCCCCCCTTTTATTGAAAATAGGTTCTTATACAATATCCTGATTGCAGAATATATTATTATTCTTATACAATATATCCGTTTTCCCCCCTCCCTCCACTCCTCCAAGTTCCTGCCCACCTTCATTTTACTCTTTGGCTTTTCTTCTCAGCTGGACCTCAGTAGCATTATTTATAAAACTGTAAATTTGGACCACTTCCATCAGTGTCCTTCAGTTCTGAATGTTCATCAGAATCCCCTGGGGGTAGAACTTAAAATATATTTCCTGACCAGCCTCAGAGATTGTTTCCCTCAGGCCAAGTCAGCACAAGTGGGCTCGGAGACCTGAGGCACCCCTCTTTAGAAAGCTCGGGTCATACGCCAGGCTGTAGAGCTACTGAAAATCCAAAGAAATGATACCCCAGTGAGCAAGCAAATCTTTCCTTTCCTTTAGGGCTTGCACACTAGTTGTGTTCCATGTGTTCTGCAAACCCCTCTCTGTGTCATCGACTCAGAGACACTCACATCTTGAGTTTTCCATTGTGGTCCAGGAAATTCAGGGAGTGTCTTGTAATAAGGCCACTTGTAGGAGGAGGCTGCTTGTTCATTCCGGCCACCCAGAACCAAAATAACCACACAGAAACTATATTATTTAAATCACTCCTTGGCCCGTTAGCTCTAGCTTCTTATTGGCTAACTCTTACATATTGATTTAATCCATTCCTATTAATCTGTGTCTCCAGAGGGGCTGCATAAATTCTCTCTGACTTTGTCTTCTTTCTCCCAGCATTCAGTTTAGTCCCCCCACTCCTGCCTACCTAAGTTTTGCCCTGCTGTTTCTTTACTCATTAATGGTAATCACAGCATACAGAGGGAAATCCCACACCAGTGTCTTGTTTGAAAAACACAGCTGAAACCTTGGAGACTCCTCAGCAGAGGATGCTGTAAGATACCAGAACTACCAGATAAGGTCAGGGAAGTCAAGGAATAAGAGAATGAGGGTGAAATTAACTCTGGCTTAATCTTGAACCCAGAATTTTATTTCAACCCAAGAGAGCAAACTGAGCTGCAGTTTAAAGATGGGGAGAGCCAGGTAGTTGT
Organism: Chionomys nivalis; assembly: GCF_950005125.1. NCBI lineage: Eukaryota > Metazoa > Chordata > Mammalia > Rodentia > Cricetidae > Chionomys > Chionomys nivalis. The sequence goes on from NC_080109.1 coordinate 19,989,451, forward strand.
GTATAAGATAACTTCATACTGTTTCTCCCTGATTCTCCTTCAGTTGTAGGCCATGATTATAGTTTCAAATGAAGGAAACTACAGATCGCCTACATCAGTCGACTTCAACTCTGGGTACGCCTTAGCCTCCCCCAGGGGAGTGTGCTTCTCTGCTTGGCTTTAGGCACAGTGACTAAGCACAGCGACGACTTCTTTCACATGATGGCAGAGGTGGCTCTTAGCAGCCAATGGTTAATTGGGGAGGCCTCACAGGTGGGAGCTCTGATGCCCTCTTATCCAGTCAAACTGGATCCCTCAGAACGTGCTCTTGGCACAAGTCTCATGACTTGAGGAAAATGTAGAGCCATATCCTTTTATGTGGACTGAGAAGGCAGAAAAGTTGATCAGAAAGCGAAGGCATATGGACAGAGCAAGTCAAAGGAGCGAGAGGGAGAATGATGAAGGCCGTCTGGCTTCCTCTTGTCCCCAAGCTCCATGATCCCATCTGTTGTTCTCATCTTCAAATTCCTAATGAATGCTTCGTTAGCTAATGTCGCTGAGCTGGTTCTTTTACTTACAATCATAAGCTCTAACAAGCACAGTTATTATGTGTGAGCTATCCCACGTGTCATGCTCACAGAGTAAGAAACCAGTGTCTTCTAAACAAGGGAGCGAATAAATGCAGAGGAACGCAACTGGGAAGCAGGAGACCCAAGTCTGGATCTTTCTCTAGACTCTCCCAAACACAGGGAACCATGGGCTTCTAATTTTAAGCTCTTAAAGGTCACCCAGTTCCATTGCCAATGCACTCAACAACCCTGGGGAAAGATTTTAAAGCATCTTTAACTGTAAGATGTCCTCTGTGGCCTATGAAAGGGTAAGAGTGGAGCCAGCCACCCTCTTGAGGCTTCTTTCAACATGAAAATATGTACTAGCGTGGTCCTTGCTATCATAAGAGTGTTCTTGGAAATTATCTTGAACATTTATCATGAACACTGGATGGAGTGCACAAACAAGCAGAAAAGTGGGTACCATGTGCTTATGGATGATGAGTAATGTTGAAATGGTTCTGATTTGAGTACTATTATTTTAAGGCTAGAGAGATAGGAACATTGGTGAAGTGTTTTCAATCCAATCATGAGGATCAGAGTTTGGACCCCCAGGGACCATGTAAAAAGTAAGGCACGTGGCAGCACATGCCTGTAACCCCAGGCCCGGGGAGGCAGAGACAGGAGGATCCTGAAGCTCACTCGCCTATTTATGTGAACAAATATTTAATTCATTTGGCAAATGTTTATTAAGAGTGTTTGAAATGCCTGACACCGTGTCAACTGTCCTGCCCCTGTGGAGGGAGTAGAAAGTACAAGTCTCTGGGATGTTAGAGGAAGTCTGGGCTGACCAGGATACATAGTCACACGTCACAGTATGGTGAGTACCACCATGGGGTACGTTGTATCAAAAACAAAATCCTGAGCAGTCCGGGAGGAAAGGAAGTGACATCACATACTGGAAGGCATCCTGAAGAAGTGATGGGTGCAGCCCAGGGAGCAGGGGTGGGGTGGAGCAGGGCGGGGCAGTCTTCTGGCAGCAGAGTAGCATACTCAAATATGAGTTTGAGAGCCTGTGACTGGTGCTCAGGAATCTGTAGGTCTACACTGTGATAGAGACCATTCTCCCAGAGGCATCTGTGCATTGACTCCAGAAGTTTGCAGGAGTTAGAAGTGAGCCTGGGCTAGAAGTGTTGGGACTCTAGTATTTAAATATTAATCAGGAACAATGAAGAGAACCAATGATATCAGACTGATGGAATCTTAGAAAAATAAAATGTATCATAAATGAAGTTGAAGGCATCGTACCTGGGAGAATACGTGGCTGAAGCTAGGAAGTAAATAATAAATAATGAGAACTGTGCTGTTTCTAAGCACCACATGCTTCAAGCTCTATACACACTGACTCACTTCTTCACATCACACTCCGTGAGCTAAATTTTATCGTCTGTCTCAGAGAGGTCCTCTCCATCCCGTCCTTCACCTGATCCCTCTTTTGCATTCATAATAATCTTAGATAGTCAATAGTTCACTACTTAAAAAAAATAGTCTTTCCATGGAATGAACACTCTTTAAGAGCAAAAGCTTTGTTTTTATTAATGGTTGTTTCTCGAACTATTCATCAGAAAGACATCATCGGAGCCCATAATCCAAAATGAATAGATAACAGAATCCAAGACACAGATAACTTGCAACAGATTAAGCAGCCAGGTGGTATCAGGGCCAAGGAAAAATGAGGGGAGATCCAAGAAGGCTTTAGAAATGGGACCGTGAGCTCACAAAGGGCACAGAAAGCAGAGAAACTAGATTTTCATCCTAGTAAGATGCTTAAAAGAGCATCAAGGACCAGGGAGATGGCTCAGCAGTTAAGAGTGCTGGCTACCCTTCCATAGGTAGGCAGCACCTGATTTGATTTGATGGCAGCATCCACATGGCACCTAACAACTACCTGGAACTCCAGCTCCCGGTGATCTGGGGATCTGACCCCCTCGCCTGTCCTCCTCAGGCACTAGGTGCGCGCACACACACAGTTCACAGACATACATGGAGGTAAAACACTCACACACATAAAATAAAAGTAAATAAATCTTTAAAAATACTTTAAAAAGAACATTAATTCATGTGTTTTATGCAGTCAACCATCTAACAATATTTACTGAACACTTGAGCTTTACCAGGTGTTGTGTCAAGCGTGGCAGCAATGGTGGGCAACACAAAGGTGCCTCCCATCTGTGGGAGAGAGAGAAGGGAAGCAGGTGACCACTCAGGTCAGTTTCAGGGGGGTCACAGCTCTGCAGCGCTAATAGAGAGTTGGGTGTGATGGGCTACAGAAGAGTGGGAAAGGGATAGAGCATTGGTGGACTGATCTTCAGAGGGGCTTTTGGGAAAATTACATGGGCTTATTACTTTTTATTTGACACAGAGCTTCCAGGTGACATATTTGGAATGTTTTCATATATAATATATATGAAATTATCTATCTATCTATCTATCTATCTATCTATCTATCTATCTATCTATCTATCATCTATCTGTCATCTATCTATTATCTATCATCTATCTATCTATCATCTATCTATCTATCTATCTATCATCTATCTATCTATCTATCTATCTATCTATCTGTCTGTCTGTCTGTCTGTCTGTCTGTCTATCTATCTATCTCTCTCTCTATCTCTCTATCGCTCTATCGATCTGTATGTATGTATATATAATGAGATACATGGAGGATAAGACCCAAGCTTGAGCATGGAATTCCCTTGTTTAGTGTGCATGCTTAGCACAGAATGCATGGACTGAAGTTAGTTTTAGCAGTAAATATTTTCAATGCATCTTTGGTCTTGGGTATTATTATTTACCATGCTGGGGGCCACCTTAGGGGTTATGTATGACCTTGCACATGCAGAGCAGGTACCAAAGAAGCAGGCGTTGAACCAGTGCTTTGATGGCAGCCTACTACATGAGGTCAGATAGGAACTTTTCAACGGGTGTTATCACATCAGCCCTGAAAAGGTGTCAGGCTTTGGAGCATTCTGGATTTCAGATTTTCACATCAGGGGAGTTCAACTGGTATGGGAGTAAAGTCCTACAAAATAGGACTTTTTGCTCTAAGAGAAGATGATGCTCGGAGCAGAAACAGAGGCAGGACCAGCACTAAGGACTGTGGGGTGAACTGAGACCATAAAGCCTCTATGGAAGTGGCAATTGTGGATATCAAACAGGTTCCTGGCCAAAAGAAAGACCTTGATTATCTCTCGATTAAGGTTTGATTAGTAACATGGCCACATGGTTAAGCAATTGTCCCCCAAAGCACACTTAGTTTTAATCCAGAAACCCAAACCAGAAACGTATCTGTTCCTTCAGAGGTTAGGAGAGCAACTACAAAGTAGAAGCACAGGACACTGAAGAAGACACAAGGGGAGGGCATGAGAAAGGATGTCTCACAAAGGAACTTTTGGGGCAGGTATGGCAGCTACGCCTATGATCTCTCCTCACCAAAGGTTAAGGGAGGAGAATTACAGGTTCTTGGCTATCCTGTGCCCCTCAATTTGTCCTCCCAAAAGGACAAGGCAATTCTGTCGAAAATACCTTACACGCAGGCTTTGCAACAGGCCCCGCCTAAGCGGCTTATAGTCCCCACATGTTGGCTGTAGTTAAAGAGCGTTGAAGGAGGTCCTCAGGGAGCATCAGGCAGGATTGATACTTTCTTTAGAGTTCTGCTTCCTTAACTTGAGAGAACAAATGACTCATGTAGAGTGATAAAAATGCATGTTGAGCAAGGTAGCAGTGGTGCACACCTTTAATCCCAGCCCTGGAGAGGTAGAGGCAGGCGGATCTTGGTGAGTTTGAGGCCATTCTGATCTACAGAGCGAGTTCCAGGAGAGCCAAGGCTACACAGAGAAACCCTTTCTCAAAAACCAAAACCAAAACACATGTTGCCACTTCCCACCTAAAACTTTCTTTTCGTTTTACTGAGGTTAAGACCTAAATCTTCCCGTGTAATTTAAGTGGTCTCCAGACTGGCTATACCTTGAGAAGTGTAGAATGGATCTACTAATTAGCTTCAATTACAGCTTATGAATCTCTAGAAATAATGAGAAACTGATGGTTTGTGTACAAGGGCATTGCTGATTTTTATCCCCTCAAGGAGAGAAAAGTTATCATCGCAACGCACTCACGGACTTGCTAAATCCCTGGTTCAGACACTCATCTAGTGTCGTTGAGCAGACCAGGGGATGGCTCTGAAAGGGAAGTGATTTGCCTCAGTCCACAAAGCTGGAAGGCAGAAGTCCCAATATGCCACTTAGAGTGATAAATTGTGATAAAACACAGAGAGATGAGGTGCAGTCAACGTACTGCGAATAGGAACAAATAAAGTGGTCCAGTGACCCCAAGTTCGTCTTCAGTGCACTGAGAGAGCTTTATCTTTAGAGAAAGACCTGGGGTAGTGGGGGGTAAGAGTGATGGCTCTGCCAGGGTTCTGAAGAGCTTCTGGTGGCATGAGGGGACAAGCTGGTTCCCTGAAGATTATTAAGAGAACTCCACGGTACAGCCTCCCACTGTGAAGAACTGCCCTCACGTGGAGTGTGGCATCTTCTACCAGGTTCAGCTGTTTCCTTAATCCATGATGATAACACCAAAGACTATCAGATGCCTTTGGGAGGCCTAGAAGATTGACAGTAAGACGCCTGGTCCTCTATCTCGTGCTGGTCTCCTCGAAGGAGAATGAGACGGGCTGGGGGTCACCAGTTCCTAGCAGACATATCTTGAATGATTTACATAGAAACATGTTCAGGTCAGTAGAGCATCCAGAGCAGAGGAGACAAGCTCTCTTCTGTTCTTGTTAACCTTGTAGGCAAAGTGAGGAGTGAGTGGTTTTTTTTTTTTTTTTTGAAAAAGTCATTTCTAAGTGTTTTTTGCTAATTTAAAAGAATCCTGTCATTCACCCAAATTGCTGTCTCAGCCTTATCAGCTACAGGTGCTGTCTCTGAACAGGACTCACAATCAAACGCAGAGACCACAGACCCCATTGTTAGAAGTGTGTTGGTGACAAAGTGAGACTTTTATGGGGACTCACTCTGCACACATCCAGATGGCTCAGGATTTCCTGCATGGACATTAATTTATTTCTTCAGCCCAGCTGGTGTTGTGACCTCACCGCAGTTTAATCCCAGGTCACTAGAAAGTCCCATTCATTCTTGACCTCCCTACGCAGTGTTTAGTATGTATCCTGGCGTGGTTAGTGTGTATCCTACTCGATAGTTGTGGGTTACATCTGGTCTAAGCTGGAGTCCCTGGGGTCACCAGCCTTTCTCAGCTTCCTCTGCTGACCTATCCACCAAGGGTACATGAGTGGATCTCTTCCTCCATCTCCCCCTCCCTAAGCCATGCTGTGGGCCTTCCTTCTCTGACCCTGGCACTACTTCGCCGCACAGCGCGTTAGTCAGGGATGTTTGAGCTGTTGTGTTGCCGGATACCATCTTGCTGTGGGGCAGATGCCCTCTGCCGCGCCATCCAGGGAAGCAGGCTATGGGATCTGTTAAGCAGAAGTAGCCGCAGGCAGAGGGAAGGAAGTCACTGCAATTTTCCCAGCAGCCTCCTTAAATCTGTGGGTGACAGCTTGGGCACTTTGTCTTAAACAGACAAGGAAATGAGCTCAGAGCTGAGGAAACTTGCCCCAGGTCCCAAATTAAATCGGTGCTGATGCAGAAGTGAACACCACCTCAGACTGGAAGCTGGCCAAACGGTTGCAAGAGAAAAATCCCAGCTCTTTCAAAGCCTTGAAGCGTCCCAGCACGGGCTCTGGGCAGTTACGTGAAGCTGTGCCAGACTTCCCCGTCATCCCTATCCTGTAAGCGAGCTGCACTGTGGATTACTCATTTTCTCTCCTGCCTGTGACTGAGGCTGTTTTCTCACATCCTACTCCGGGTTTCACGGTCCCAAGGATTTCATTTGAAGGGCGGGGCATCCCTTTCACACCCCTCCACCCCAACGGGAGCCCGGAGTCTGGACCAATAGAAGCAAAGTACCTCATTTACTGGCACTAAAACCTGGCCCTATTTAAGTGATAGCAGGAATGGGCTGTGAGCTGCGTCGGCTTTTCTCCACAAACGGGCACACTTGTTGTCTGATCCGGGCCATCACTGAACTGACGACGAGAGGAAAGGGGGAAAGGTTGTAGGGCTCTTGCTGCCACCATGTGCTCTGGCAAGTGTACAAGATACATCGGACACTCTCTGGTGTGGTTTGCTGTCCTCTCCATCGTAGCAAACATTTTGCTCTACTTTCCCAATGGGGAAACCAAGTATGCTTACGACGACCACCTCAGCCGCTTTGTGTGGTTCTTCGCCGGCATCGTAGGAGGAGGTCTGCTGGTAAGTTACTCGGAACTCTTTCCACTAAGGAAATTCTCTCCTCTTGAATGGCAGTGCGCTTTCTTCTCAAGGGAAGTTTTCTAGAATGCCTACCGGTGAATCCTGCGGATGTGGTATCGGTTGCTGCTCTTCCCTTTGAAAGTGGAACATCGCTAGGCTGAGTTAAACTTTTTGTTAATCTCAGTAGATGTTGTTTGAATAAAATCTTTTACCTTAGAGTGAACTCTCTGTTCCCCGAAGCTTTTCTTGTACAGCTTGAAAAAACAACCACTTTTCAAGATTTGAGAGGCTATCGAATTTCTGAGAGCTGGATTGGCAGCCCCTTCTCATTTGCTCCGGGGAGCTGAAGAGAGTGGGCTGGTTCCAAGAGAACAGTCTGGGGTCTAAATTAGTCTCTGTTGCTTCTTCCCCAGCGTCTGTGATGGGGAAATACTAATTGATTGCACTGGTATTTTCAGATAACTGCAGGCTTTCTCTTGGGTTTCGAGTTAGTAGCAGGCTAGTGCCAGTCTAATGCGGGAATGTGTTGTTTTTTCCACAGTTTGGCTTTAGTTGAAGCCGACAGGAAATTTACTTGACACATTTAGCTTTGACCTCAACACACATGGAATTGTGGACACATTTGGGTTTCCTCATTTAAAATGCTGGAACTCAGAATTGCAAAGAGAAGTTTTATGGAATTGTTACTGTCATAGAGAAGACGATTTTTCTTTGCCAACTAAAAGGTGTTAAGACAGTTCAACCTAATACACTCACGGTAACATGGGTTGGCAGGTGTGCTTTGAATGTAAGCATCATTACCATTCATGTTCCCGTAATGAACACAAATGCAATTACATGAGCAAACAAAGTCACTGCTTAATATCCGCTGTGCTTAGTCTTTGGCCTTAAATGTCAAGTAGTTCACCCTTATTTTTTTTTTTTTTGGATTTTTTGAGACAGGGTTTCTTGGTAGCCTTTTGGTTCCTGTCCTGGAACTAGCTCTTGTAGACCAGGCTGGCCTCGAACTCACAGAGATCCGCTTGCCTCTGCCTCCCGAGTGCTGGGATTAAAGGCGTGTGCCACCACCGCCTGGCTAGTTCATCCTTATTTGACAAGTATCACTGCTTAGTTGAAACAGATCATTTTTTTTATACTAAATCTTTTATCTTTTTTTTTTTACCTACTGAAAATGTTTCAGGAGGATATTAAGCAGTGACTTTGTTTACTCAAGATTTGATATGTATTTGATAAGGGGGGAAATCAGATTTAAATAACAGCGCTGACAGGTTTCGTAGGAAAACATGTTAGGGATTCTCCCAAAGCTCACATTTATAAATTTATTATTTCACATCCTGTTTGCTCACCCACTGTTCATGGAAACAAGCAAACGTAATACTTTCGTTTCTCCTCAGGTTTTTCCCATCATTTGTTCTATTTGGTTATTCTAATCATCAGACATAGATATGTTTTACAGAAATCCTAACCCTGGCCACATGCGCTCAGGGAAAGGCAATGACTTGATTCTGTTGCCTTCTGCTCAGATACTCCTGCCGGCATTTGTGTTCATCGGGCTGGAGGAAGATGACTGCTGTGGCTGTTGCGGCCGGGACAACTACGGCAAGAGATGCACAGTAAGTCCTTGCGCTGCCTCCCGGTGAAAGGGCTCCTTTCCTGACGCAGGGCAGCGGCTTAATTCTTGCTTTTTCTCTCCCTAGATGCTTTCTTCTATCATGGCTGCTCTCATTGGCATTGCGGGATCTGGCTACTGTGTCATTGTGGCAGCGCTGGGTTTGGCAGAAGGACCAAAGTGTAGCGATTCCCACGGTGTGTGGAACTACACCTTTGCCAACACCGACGGACAGTACGTAATTGTTCTCTGCCTAGGAACGCATTCTTAACCACCACACATGAAACTAAGCCGTCCATCTGCCCATCCACCCAATATCACCTTTCAACATCTCACGCAGTGTGGAAGGACGGATAAGCAATCATCAACCCTGAAAAATTCTAGCTGCTCTTGAACACACACACTGACTTTGTTCTTGCAGCAGCCCAGTGTAGACACTCCCATAGTTACTTTTCTTTTACAAATGAGAAAAAGAGGCAGGGAAAGATGAAGTGACTTATCCAAGATCTCATTGCTAGGAAGTCCCAGTGACTCTCTTAGCCCAGCCTGTCTGCCGTATAGTGTATGCTTGGATACTGTGTACATTAACCACAATGATGAGCAGATCAAAGGCAACACATTTTACTAATTTATAAGAAAGTATTAGAGTGTCCTGATGTAATCAAAGCCCAGGGCAAGCAATGCTCCCAGCCTACACCTGCATATGCTGGCTCACGTGTTACATGGAGACACTCCTGATTTAAGTCACCAGGAGACAGAGGAAAGGTTTTAGCCAGAACTCTAACTTCAGTGTAGTTATGTGAGGTCCCATTTTCTTGTGTTGGTATTTTCTTTTTATTGGTTATGACAAAGGAACAGAAAAGCTGGTGGAAACTGGTATATGTGGAAATGAATGAGCATAGTTTGTCCTTTATGGACTTGATTTCTATAAGGGAAAAGATTTTGTTTCCATTTTTAATTTTTATGTGTGTGTGTGAATGTATACATGTGTGTGTGAGTGTATGCATGTGTGAGTAGATGTGTGAGTGTATACATGTGTGTGAGCATATGCATGTGCGTGTAAGTGTATGCATGTGTGTATGTATGTGTATGTGTATGCGTGAGTGTGTGAGTGTATGTGTATGTGAGTGTATGCATGTGTGTATGTATGTGTGAGTGTATCTATGTGTGTGTATAGATGTGTGGGTATATGCATGTGTGTGTGTGCATGTGTGTGTGAGTGTATGCATGTGTGTATGTATGTGTGAGTGTATCTATGTGTGTGTATAGATGTGTGAGTGTATGCATGTGTGTGGTGTGTGTAATGTGTGTGCGTGTGTGTGCAGGTGCCCACAGCATGCAGAAGAAGGTTTCATGAATTCTGGAGCTGGACTCACAGGTGGTGGTGAGTTGCCTGGTATGAGTGCGAGGAACTGAATTAGGGTACTACTCTCTAAGCCAGAGCGGCACATTCTCTTCACTCTTGACCCCAGGACTGATTCAGTTTAAGTTTGAATTTTAAAGGTTAAGTTTTTGAAAGACAAAAATGAAAATAATAATAATGATCATCGATTGTACTTTATATTATCAATAATATTGTTCCTCATGAATTGTATGACAAGCATGTGGAGAGAGAAAGAGGGGAGAGAGAAAGTGTGATTGTTCCTTCACGAGAGAAAAATTGGGAATTTTTCTCCAATCTCAGCTCCACACCCACTCTCTAAGAATAGGAAGAAGTGAACTGAGCTCTGTGTCTTGGTGACTCCATCTGCAGTTGCCATGAGCACTAATGAGGTGATGTACTGTGAAATGTTCGTGTGCAGGGTGACACACTGTGAGCAGTGCCAGCATTACCTTAGGATGAACATGACCGAATAATAGCCTCTGGAGGGAAACTACTATTTACGGGAGCTGGAGGCTTAATGTCACCAGAGTGATTCATCCTTGTTCAGAACATAATGTGCTCATCGAAAATGATTCATGTTTGTCCACGCATGCAGAGCTGCTGCATGAAACCAGCTCCGAGGCCAATCATGATGCATGCAACTGGGATGCATGGAGGGTTACGTCTATCACTCAGCAGATTTTAAGAGCCATTTGTACACCTCTCCCGTTACTCACTTATGCTTCAAAAAACAATCTTCCTCTTCTTCTAGAACACTCCTTATTTGAATCTGTCCAAGTATCTCAATATGTAGAGAAGTAACAGTTCCAAACCACCGATTAACTTTTCAGTAGTTAAGGAGAGCCAAAGAAAATTTTGACCCGGTGTCCTGAAAAACAGACATTGTTGTTCCATTGACAAGCAGAAACACAGGGCCAGACTGACAGACTTCTCTTTTGTTTTTAGGGGTGGAGTGGCGGCAGTGTGGTTTGTTTTAAATCAACAAGTTGAATATTTTAGTGGCTCAGTGTACTGTTCCAAAGTTAAACGCATGGTTTCAAGCTGGGGTAGGGAGACGTGATAAGGAATGGTACCAGGCCTCTTTGCGGGGTTAAGTCACTCCTTGATGTTTCCACATGGTTTACTTCTACTTCACTGGGAATCCAAATACTCTGTGAGGTAGCAAGGACTGACATTTTAGAAAAGAAATCCAACTTACACACACACACACACACTCACACACATATGCACACACACACACACACAAGCATACACACACGCAGAAACACACGACCTTCACATGGCCTGGTGATTTTTAACAAGAGGAATTCTAGTTGTTATTTATCATGCTGTAGTTTTTAACACACACCATGTCCCAGCCGCTGCTGGAGGCTGGCTCTGCCCCTGCCTCCATGGAGCTCAGCCTTGTTGAGAAAGCATATAAGCATTCTCTCTGGGAGGTGTTTTTCTTAGAAACCTTTCACACTTTGTGTCCCCGCTCAGTGAACTTGGCATTTTTAATCCTTGCTCTTCTGTTAGAGTCCATATTGAAGGACAGAGCCCACCATTATGTTCCAGCTCCAGCTCAGTTTTGAACTCACACAGAAGCTCAGTAATTACAAACAGCTGAAGGAAAGGTGTTTTCCTTTTCCGTTGCCACAGAGGCACGGGCACAGCACCACGAGTGAAAGAGGCTGGATTTAAGCCCTTGCACATTCTATTGACAATTAACCTTTTGCTTAAAAAATTTTTTAAAAATTATGTCAACAAAACCTTTTGACAATAAAAACCCCTTGAATTCTAACTTGGCAGAATTTGGCTAATTTTCAGAAAGGAAGGTGTTTAGTGTCTTAATGAAATGCCTTAAAGTTTAAAAATCTAATGTAAAATACATTTTCCAAGTAGATATTTACCTAATATCTTTCCCATATATAATAACTAAAACAATGATAAAAGGGGGTAACAGAATAAAAATATACTTTATAAGTTTGCTCCCCTCCAAGTTGAATTGCTTTCATTTTTTCAATGTCTTCTTTTAGTTGACATCCATAGGACACATGACTTGGATTTAAATATGATACAAACATAACTTTGCTTTTTTTTCTCATGAGAAATCATGTCTTTTAAGAAATATAAAATCTTTATTGTGAGAATATCTTAGTCACAGAATCCTAGATGAATGTCAAAACTGGTGCTTTAATTGTATGTTTATTGTTACAATAACCTGTGGGCTGCGACTTGCCATGTGTTGGGCTGGCATGCTGTACCAGAATCTAGCACACATTGTGGTGTTAATTCAGTTCTGTGTTTCTGAATAAACACTTCCAAATGAAGAAGTAAGTCATGAGATATCCTCTAATCCATGGTCATGTCCCTGAAGTTTCTCTTCTGCCCACAGGTACCTTCTGGAGCCCACCACATGGTCCCAGTGCTACGAACCTAAAAATATTGTGGAATGGAATGTGACTCTATTTTCTATCCTCTTGACATTCGGGGGAATTGAGTTCATCTTGTGTCTTACTCAAGTCATAAATGCAGTGCTCAGCGGCATATGTGGCTATTGCTGCTCCCACCAACAGGTGAGAACTCGTGTGACAGTGTCGAGGCCTAGCCCTGTAGGGATCAGTTGCCACGAGGCACCGTTCTTCCCATCAAAGAGAAAAGGCAGAACCAGACACGCTTAACCTACCCGCACTTATTCTTACTTTGTCTTTGCGTTTATCAATTCACTTTGGCTTCGATAAGGAGTCTCATAGACTCAGTTGTCTTGGTTTGTAGATGGCTCTGTGGGCGCAGGAGCGCTTGCCCATAGACACGGTACCTCTTTCAAGCCAGTCCGTGTATGTTTCACTCACCCCGCTCTGGTTACAGCTACATAGGTACATCCAAGATGCTTGCCTAAGTACGCATCAATAGTAACCAATATTGATTCCATCAGATGCAACACCAAATTCACTCTCCAGATAAGTATGATTCAAGCATTGAACAAGATGTTTGAGATCACTTAGGCAGGAGGTAACAGACTTCAATTCCTCACCCAAGCCCTTCCTCTTAACATATACACTGTACTTCCTGTCCTGATGGATTCTCTGTAATGCTGCCCTAATAAGGAATAACAAAAATGCCTATGCAGTAAGCCTGGCATATGATTAGCCTTTGAGTAGCATTCTGAAAGAAATTTTCTATGTGAGAGAAAGCCAGGAAGCTCTGGTTTCCTGGGGATATGACTTAGGAGTCAAATATCCACGTGTTTGTCATGGAGAAAGTTTTATTTTCTTTCTCTTCCTAAAAATATCTATTATTGAACAACTGGGAGTTAAGATCTGGCCCATTTTGGGAAGTCACTGTTCAATGTCTTATTCTTTAAAACAGGGTGAAGTAAGCAAACTTTTTTATTTATATTTTAGATCCCATTCTATTTATCCCTCTAATTCAGTATCTTCTGACTTTCCTTAAGAATAAAGTGAAGAACAAAACAAAACAAAACCCTAATAGAGACCAAAAGTCACTGCTACCAGGAAAACCCTGGTTATAAATATACAGGAGTTTTCTACACATTCTGAGAAGTTAGAATGCACTTTTTCTAGCTTTCCCTACCAGGAAAGTATCACAAGATTAAGAATTCTTTTGGGATCCTGACAAATTTCCAAGAGAACAGCCAAGTTGGAAAACTTCAGAATAGCGTTGTTTTTCAGGCAGCTGAGGGGAAGGAGAATAGAATAAAACCTTTGGGAGTAATTCTTACATATGAAACCCCTGCTCACCCTTGAAACTCAGAGGAAGCAGAGCATAAACTCAGCTCCTGCTCGACTTCTGTGCATTTGGGGCACAGGCAGAAGGAGTCAGTGGACAAAATTGCTTCTGTGTTTTGTGAGGAGAGGTAATCTCCTGAATTGTAGGCAAGCGCACGGGTCCTCGTAGGAGACACTGTAGAATGGGCTCCTCTCCCTAACATTTAGGAGGATCTATTACCTTTATGTGCATGACAAAAGAAGCTGTCTCCAGACAGGGCATTTAATCCATGAGAGCTGGCTCCCAGCTTGGTAGCATTTGATTTGAAAGGTGACCCACAGTAAGGCCACACCAGTGGGAAGTTCCCGTGAAGTCCTTTGAAATTACTCCTCCAGAGTAGAGACCCACACAGGCACACTACAAGCCAATTCTGTGTCAATATTCTGCAGTTTCCCATGAACACTTTCTATAAGCTTTCCTGGGAAAGAAAGTGGGTTTGGTTTGTTTAGGAAACATTTTGTGAGCCTTGTCTGAGCTCTAGGTGTGGTGGGCTAGGTTTCAATAAAAATTGCAGTCACTCTGTGTTATGATTGCTTTGAATAGGGATGCAAAGTACACAGACTCCCCCCATGTGTTGATGCTGATCATAGCCTAATGTAAATTTCATTTTCTTTCCAGCAATACGACTGCTGAAAGAACCCAAGACAGAACCACACGCTTCCTTTATTTCATCGTAACTTGTGTATTTTACTGGCGTTACGCAACTTTGCACTGGTGTATCATATTCCGTACATTCTGCTTTTATAAAGAAATGTGCTGACATCATCACATGATGTCAGCGTTTGCAGCTAGCAAGCAAACTCTGTTTTAAAGAATGAGGCAATAGGCTGCCCTCACTCTGATGGCATTTTACAGCCTGAATGACTGTTCTCAGTGTGGCTGAGATAAACTCTTCAGTATTTAAGGTAAAAAAAAAAATCACTTAACTATTGTGCATATGTGTATTTTAAATAAAAGACCTCTGGTTTCCCCTTTAAGATCAAGAAGGACCAAAATCCCTGAAAAGACATTTTTAACTGTTTATATGGTGTTTCCCATTTGGATGTGTACCATTCTCTAAGAGGCCTCTTGAACTGAGGGAAAAGTCCCTGCGTGGATTTGGAAAGCTCATCGAGAAAGCAGTCACCCAAGTACAGGAGAGGAAAATATGTAAAGCTGCTAGCGGCTGCGAACACTGCTAGATGCTGGGGTTTTCTCTCACGTAGAAAGCTTTGTGCCCTTCAAAGACAGAGACTGTGTGTGTCAAGGGGAAGGGCAGGATGGTTGGGCAAGAACAAAGATGGGAAATGGAAGAAAACAGTTGACGGCCATGGTGGGAAAACGGGTTTGGTGGGGTAGCGAACTGAAGACCACAAGGGAATGCCTCCAAACTTGCTTGTTGAGCACAAAATGAACTTCCTCTACCGTTCAGCTGTCGTTTTGGTTTTATGTGAGAAGAGGCAACCTCTCCGGTCAGGTAATTTATCAGAGTCATGTAGGGCGGACGTCTCCCTAATGTTAGGAAGATCTGTTACCTTTTGTGGATGACAAAGGATGCTTTCAGAGTGCAGACTATTGATTCCAGAGAACTGGTTTCTAGCTTAGCAGGACTGAGTTTGGAAGGTGACCTACATGGATATACACAGTAAAACTCACCAATGCCCTTGCCCTGCAGCTCCTGCTTTTCCCTCCCTGTCTGTGATCTGTGGTCTACCGCTTGAGTGACGTCTATGCCTCTGGGTCCTCTCTCCTGCTTTCCCTGCCTTATACTCTCTTCTACCTTCTTCTTTCTGTCAACAGATAACCACGGTTATTCTATCTCTCGAGGCTACCACTCCAGCTAGCTATCTTTCTTTTCTGCTGGGTGCTGCAGTCATCACACTCCCAGGTAAAGTAGTATGTTTTTCTCTCTCAGTGTGCAAATTTACATTTTTGTTTGGTTTTGTCTTGTTCTAGTTTTGTTTTAATGTAAAAGGATCCCTTAACTCTCTGCTTGGCGGAACTGCTTGGATGGATCCAGAACTACTTATTTTGCTTACAGTTTCAGAGATTTTAGTCCGGGATCATGGGTTGCACTGATCCTAGCCCCGTGGGAAAGGTGGTAGGAGCATGGAGAGGAGCACATTGATTATTTCATGGTAGATAGGAAGCAGGTTGAGCAAGGTGCTGGAGACCAGAGAGAACTTTCAAAAGCATGTCCTCCACCAACCCACTTTCTCCAGCTAGGTCCCATTTCTAAAGTTTCCAGCACCTCCTAACACCATCCAGGGACCAAGTGTTAAACAGATGCATGCATTCAGATCATAACACCTGGGTTTTGTACAGAAGGCTTGGCCTTGGTTCATTGTCCTGGGCAACAGACAAGAGAGCTAATCAAGAGTTTCACTCGCTGTTAGATGGAGCGCTCTTCCTTCGGGCACAGTACCTGCTGTGATCCCTGACCCAAAGTCCCCACGTCTTTGTGCTATGATCACTCTGGCAGTCTGGTGAAGCCTGAAGACTTTTCCTAATAATGCCTATAGGCATATAAAATAAGATATATAGACATATGAAGGAAGCCAATACATTGGAATGTTTATCAAGGAAATTAAAACTGGGGCTAAAGAAATGGCCCAGTGGTTAAGAGCACTGACTGCTCTTCCAGAGGACCTGGTTTTGAGTCCCAGCACTCATATGGCAGCTCACAACCATCTGTAACTCCAGCTCCAGTGGATCCTATGCCTTCTTCTGGCTTCTGCAGGCATTGCTGGCACGCGGAGCACAGACACACATGGAGACTAAACATTTATTCTCAAAATAAAATAATTTTAAAATAAAATTACATAGCAGTTGTCTTGATATTCTACTGTGTTTCTTCACCTCTGTAGACAAGTTGACAATTGTCCATGTGTTCTAGATGAAGCCTAATAAGTAAAACAACTCACACCTTTGAAACAAGATGTCAATTTAACTGAGATTTCTGAGGAATCAATAGCAATTCAATGTGATAGGAAAACATATATGAATACTCTAGATCAAAATGCGACATTGGTTTTGATGTTATTTTGCTTTATTGCACATAGTCATAATTAAAGGAAATAGAGTTAACATTTTGGTTAAAGGTTTATAGAAAGTAACGGTACTATTGCCTTGCTACTAAAGTTTGACCTCATAGCCCAAATATCTATGTGTGGGCCTGTTGGGAACTCTTGGGCACTCTCTGCAGTAGGAAATCCAGAAAGATAAGATAAAGATTAGGAGTTGTCTGTGTGTAGCCCCATAAAGGAAAACGGTCTGGATAATGCAAGGCGGACTCCCTCCTTTCCGGTGGTGGGGGTACAGAGGCAGAGCTCCACTCCAGCAGACTGAAGTCTTTTATGGACCTCAATGCAGCCGAAATTATGATTTGTGGCTACAGTGCAGAAAAGAATTTCAGGACCAGCCAGTGTAAAGAAGAATTGGTGACTTTATTAAAGGAAATTTAATGCAAGCTTTAAAACTGTGTGTTAGGAGAAAGCCACTCAGAAAGCAAGACACATCCAAGTATCAGTGCGGGCTTCTCAAGAGAGAGTGTCAAAGCCAAGTGTGGCTATGGGTGTTCCTAGGAAGCATAGGAGATGGCAGGGTGAGGCACACATACCATTTCAGTGGCTCTCCCATTGCATCTTAAAAGTTTGTTAAAAATTGTTTCTTCCTCTTTCCTCTCTTTTTATAAGAAAATTATAGGCTATGTGCAGAGACACCTGGGATGGGATTGCAGTCTAACGAGGTAAAAACCAGGAGCACCTAAAGCTGATTAAGGGGTTTCACGCATTTCCTTTCCATGTAGGTTGGTTTCTGATGAACTTAGAAGACGGCAGGTCTATAGACAGGAAGGGAAAAACACACCCGAAGCCGTTATCATCTGTCTTTGTTAGGGCTTTTATTCTTATGAAGAGACACCGTGACAACAACTCTCATAAAGGAAGGTATTTAATTAGGGCTTGCTTACAGGTTCAGAGGTTTGGTCCGTTGTCATCATAGTGGGAATGCATGCACGATGGCACGCAGGCAGACATGGTGCTGGAGAGATAGTTGAGAGTTTCACATACAGATCGGCAGGCAGAAGGAAGAGAGAGTGACACTAGGCCTGGATTGAGCATTTAAAACAACAAAACCCATCATGAGTGACACACGTCCTCCAACAAGGGCACACGTCCTCCAACAAGGGCACACGTCCTCCAACAAGGGCACACGTCCTCCAACAAGGGCACACGTCCTCCAACAAGGGACACTTACTCCAACAAGGGCACACCTACTCCAACAAGGGCACACCTACTCCAACAAGGGACACTTACTCCAACAAGGGCACACGTCCTCCAACAAGGGCACACGTCCTCCAACAAGGGCACACGTCCTCCAACAAGGGCACACGTCCTCCAACAAGGACACACCTACTCCAACAAGGGCACAGCTACTCCAACAAGGGCACACGTCCTCCAACAAGGTTACACCTCCTAATAGTTCCACTTCTTATGAGCCTATGGGGACCATCTTTATTCAGACCACCACAGTATCATGCTGGAATTACTGCTTCTTCCCCAGGTGAGGGGCTTTTCCTTTCTCACTCCTTCATAATTTTCTACCTCTCTGTTTTGCCCCATTCCTGAGAGAGAAAGAGCTGATGAGCTTCAGAAAAACACAGGGCATCCAAGGTCAGCTGGAAAAGGAAGGTGTGAGGCACAGAAGGAAGGCAGCTATCATGGGTGTGGATCTGAGGGAGGCCGGGAGTCAAAGCTGGTTTCCAGTTTCTTGTTTCCCAAGGCAAAAAAAAAAAAAAAAAAAAAAAAAAAAAAAAGCCCAAAACAAAAAACCTGTACCAAGGTTACAAGTAAGGCAACAGAAAGAGAGATAGTTTATTAAGAATGGTTTTAGCTAGTGATCAGAAGCACTGGGCAGCAGATCTTAAAATCCTTTCTACCTCACCCTCATTTTAGAAAACTTGGGAAAATGCAAATTTTATTTTACTTTTCAAATTATAAAGCATGTGAGTATGTCAAAAACCACAGTGCAGTCCATATGAAAAGCAGTTCCAACTACTCAAAAATTATAGAGCAAGCAGAAAACAATCCACACTGGCTCAGTTCCGTTACTGTTTAGTTGTATGCAGCTTGGGATTGTTCTGCAATATGGAAAAGGTGATATTTAGACAATCAAAAATTGATAAGATAATTCAAAATAAAAATAAGTTCACTCTGAGTAGAACAGAATTTGTACATTTTGATAAGCACTTAAAGAAGGTGTGGTTTGAAAACAATACCTTCTACTTAATTCAGTTTTAACAGTATATTACAAGTATAGTATGCTGTCCTGGGCAAAAGAAAATTGCTAGTTTTAAGCTGAAACAAAACTTAATTTTGTCTGCAGTGTGGGAACAATGCTGGAATAGTTAGCTTGAAACTATTTAAAGTATGCAAAGACTTTTAAAACTTAATAAAAAAACCAGTGATACATTATTTTCCTCTTCAGCAGTTGAGATATAAATTTAATGAGTTCTTCATGAGTGTTTTCCCTCTGTTTTCTGCTTTAAAAGACACTGTGTGAGCCATGTAACAGGAACATGCTTTAATGTAGCTCTGCCTACCCAAGGCCACACAGGTCAGAAAATTAACTTTAAACAGATAATACGTGTGGAAGATGCCAGCGGTATAGCTGGGGAGGGAAGGTATCCTGCCTTGTCGGGAAGTCAGGCTATTCCCGAAGCTGGGGTGCGGTGAGGGATGCTCTTCACGCAGGATGTAGCGATCCTGTTCCTCTAGAGAGAGTGGTTACAGCTGAGCTCTTCTCGGTTTCCCTGAGGGAACGTCCTAGCAGAGCCAGCCATTTCTCCTGCTCTGGCCCAAAGCGTCACCTCTTCTACTTCACTCTGCTAAAGGGGAGACCCCTGCAGAAAGGTGGCAATCTCCTTTGGCTCTGCCAAAGAGCTGTTACTTTTCCTGCTCAGCCCTGCTAAGGGAACATCTCAGCAAAGATTCTTCTGCTTCATGCTGGTTAAAGAAGATCTTCACCCAAAACTTTTGTAAGAAAGAGATTTCTTTGTGAAGAAGGAGTCCAGGAAAGTGGCTGCCTCTGCCAGGGTGGGAAAGGACAGCCCACAACTGAACAGGCAGAGGGACTTACATAGGGCTTCTTAGAGGTTTCCCAGGGAGAAGATTTCCTGCTCAGGGATTGGTTAGTTTTCCTGCTCGGGAATTGGTTGGTTTAGTTGGTCAGGGGCGGAGTTGGCTCTGGTTTCAGGGCCAAACTGGGTCTCTTTCAGTGGCCCCTTTTCGCCTTTGACTCTATTTTCAAGGCCAGAATGTATTCCTTTCACTGGTTCTAGTTCCAGGGCCAAAGCGTGTTTCTTTGGCTCTGATTTCAGGGTCAAGGTGCATTTCTCTGGTTCTGCATTCAGGGCTAAAGTGTTCCTCTCACCTGGCTTGGGTTTCAGAGCTAGGATGGGCTTCTCTGGCTGGCAATTTTACCCTACAAGCAGTACAAAACCCAAAGTGGAGGCATTACTCATGTGAGATGGGTAACAGGGAACCCTTGGGCCTAAGTTTACCTAGAAGTCTTGAAGTCCACATTTTCTGTCAGATTCGACCACAAAGTTAGGTTTATTGCGGACATTTTATTCCCGTCAGTTCCAAACCTCTCCTTTTCAGGGCACTCACAGAACATGAACATGCCGTGTCTTACATGTTCATGCTCCCTGCTCCAAGCAAGATCTCCCCACACCACACTGGACCTCACCCCTTCCCACACCGAATGCCATCCCTTCCACTCCCACTCCTACGACTTCTCCATCATCCCTATCTCAGCGTCCAAACTGAAGTGACTCAAAGTTTCCCTTTATTTTGTGTATTCTTTTAATAGACCTCGCTATCGTTCAGAGGAAACAACTTTCAAAAGCTACCCTGTATCATTGTGAAGTTCTGTTTTTAGCCAGTACCCTGGGTCTGAAGTATTCTAGCCATCTGCATTTGTCTAGAAAAATCCCTTGGGAGATTGTACCAAAAATAATTCCTTATTATCTGGCAACACAAAAATAATAAAAAGCTATTATAGATTCTAATCTCTTGAAGAGCGGGCAAGGCCTCTGAATGTCAGTAGTTTTGGGGGGTTGTAGTTTTGGGGGGTTGTTTGCTTGCTTTTGTTTTTCACCAAATCACAGATGTCCACCTATAGGAAAAGCATTTCCTGAAGTGAAGTCTAAGGAGATCATGGCATGTTGCCTGCATCACAGTTTTTATTTCTGCTCGTAGGTGAGGCTTCTGATAACATGCCCACCCACTCCTGTCTCATGCAGAGAACCATGAGGCTTAGTGCAGCTTTTCGGAACAGCAGATTGGAGGCATTCACCAACAGTCTAAAATGTGTACATCTACACGCACTTGGTATTTTTACTTTCAGAAATCCATTTTTGGAACCTTATCAAGAACGCTCACAATAGTTTAGTTTCCAGAGATTATCATAAGCCCACAGGCTCCTGTTTTCAGCGTTCCCAGCTGATGGGATTACTTGGGGGAGGTTATGGAAGTGAGGCCTGCCTAGAAACAATAGGTTACAGAGGGCGAGCCTTTGAAGATTTGGGCCAAGGCCCTGGTCCAAGCCCCTTTCTCTGCTTCCTGTCCCAGCGGGATGCGAATAGTCTCTGCTCCGTGTTCCCACCACCTCACTGGCATTGCAGGCCTCCCCTGCCAAAATGATCTGAACTCTCCACATGTGAACGAGAATGTACCTTTTCTCCCTTCCGCTCTTCCTGTCAGGTATTTCCATCACTATGGCAAACTAATACCGTCTGATCACAAGGAATTGTTGGGGTGAAATGGAACCAGAACAGTGTGATCAAAAGGAGCTACTAAATCAGAATAAGTAATATAGACCATAAAGTCATTAACGAGTTTAAAAACAATGGTTGGAGAGGTGACTCCATGCTTAAGAGCACTGGATAATGTTCCAGAAGACCCAGGTTCAATTCCTAGCATTCACATGGTAGCTCACAGCTGTCTGTAATTCCAGTTCCAGGGGACATGACACCTTCACACAGACTTACATGCAGGCAAAACACCAATGGACATAAAATAAATCATTTTTTAAAAAAGTTTCAAAACAGAGCATAACGGATTCTATATTTATATCTATATGTACATAGATGATATTTAATATGGTGAGTGATTTTAATCAACTTTTATGGTTTTTTTTGTCTTGATTCAATTGACTTATCTAATCTTCCTGAAGTTCTACCATAAATGCACATTGCTTTTGGAAAGAAATAAAAAACAAGAAAAGGAAGATGTATACCCCAAATAATTCAGGAACCTATTTACAATCTAAGCACAGGAGGAAGTCATTGTCCTTATAGTCAGACAGAAAAGTCATTCTAAAGGAGACACTGGGAGATAATTACACCTGCAAAAAGGTGCCAGGCAAGGCTGGCAGGGTAACTAGACTAAAAAGATTAGGGGAAGCCCTAATTTCAACACAGTGTTCGGAAAACATGGGCATATAATTTCTGCATAGTCTAGTACCTTTTTTCTTTCTCCTTTCAAGTGTCTATGTATTTCATTTTAAAAGATGAAATTGATGGTACACCCTCACTTTGAGTACATTTTTTTAATCAGAACTTTTTGTAACACTGCCTCATTTTCCTTGTTTCTATTCTCTGATGTCGAGAATGGCTTAAAATTTGTAGGAGTTGGTCCAAGCTGGTCTGTGGAAATAATGTGATATGCTTAAACAAAACAAAAGTCAACTCACAGATCCTGTGCAATTAAAAATTAGTTTGTTTTCTCCATTAACATTAAGTGTGTGTGTGCGCGCGTGTGTGCATGTGTGTGTGTGTGTGCGTGTGTGTGCATGTGTGTGTGTATGTGTTCACTACCACTTATTGCACAAAGAAGCTTCTCTGGTGAGGTCTAAGAGTTATGGTGATCTACTAAAGGAATAGAAACACAAACTTAGAGGGAAGTTTGATACTACATGTGATAGTTGAATGTAATTGGGCCCCCATAAGCTCCTAGGGAGTGGTGTTATTAGGAGGTGTGCCCTTGTTAGAGGAAATGTGTCACTGTGGGGGTGGAGTTTGGGGACTCCAATGCTCAAGATACTGCCCAGTGTCTCAGTTCACTTCCTGTTGCTTACAGAACAAAGATGTAGAATTCTCAGCTCCTTCTCCAGCACTGCATCTGCCTGGTCACCACTATGTCCCACCATGACAATAATGGACTGAACTTCTGAACTGTAAGTCACCCAGTTAAATGCTTTCCTTTGTAAAAGTTGCCATGGTTATGGTGTCTCTTCATGGCAACAGAGACCCTAAGACACTACATACATATCCATCACCAATTCCCTCTCCTACTACCCCTGAGACACCACTCTTCACTTCATGTCTTCTCCTTAAAAAAACAGGCCACTGAGTTCAATTAGCTCTGCCTATTAAGTAGGTCTTGTACAGTAATCATGGCTTCGGTAAGTTCATGGGTGCAATTGCCACATCATGTCCAGGAGACGGCACTTCACAGCACTCGTCCCAATCCTCGGGCTCTTGCGTTCTTTCTACCCCCTTTTCAAGTGTTCCATGAACCTTGGCGATGGGGGCATAATTAGCATAAATGACCCATTTAGGACTGAGCACTTTTGACCAGTTATGAGATCTCTGTGTTAACATTCCCCACTGCAGAGAGAGGGTTGAAGGAAGCATTGATAACTTTCAGAACTGTTTCTTTGATGTTTAATTTCTTGATTTCTTTGTATACTATAGATGCTAATCTTCTGTCAGATGTGTATCTGGCAAGGTATTCTTTCATTCTGGATGTTGTTTCTTCACTGGACTGACAGATTCCTTGGCTATACAAAAGTCATTGGGATATAGGTGTTGAGTAGCTTGGGATACAGGAGTAGACATGTAGTCGAGATGCTGTCTGGTGATCTGCACATATCTGCGGAGGCCTTGGTCACCCTGGAGATGCTGTTGTAATATTCTGTGCAAAAGATGGGGCGACCTTCTCAGCAACCAAAAGCATTAGGTTGCCACACACAGACAATGTTGATAAAGAGGTGGAAGCTGTTACCATGGAGATGAAAGACCCAGTTCAGTTAGCTTTTGAGCTGAGGTACTTGAGTTTATTTGTTATTTATTTATTTAAACAAAATCCACTCCACTTTCTCTTACAGTAACACTCAGTATGTCTGCCGACATAACCCTCGTTGAATAATATACATTGGGCATTTAAACTACTATTTGGCTGCCAAGATCAATGATGACCTTAGGCACTGACAGCATCTGAGAAAACGGGGCTTCTGAGGTGGCAGTGTGTCCTGCTTTTACATCATCAAATGTGAGCTGAGCATATATGCAGATATCTTCTCTCCATGAGTTCCTTTTTAATCTTACTTTTGATGAAATATAGTGTTTTGGGATGTTGTGTTTTAATTCTTGTTTCAAGCTTTATATAAACTTCTATTTTGTTTTATTATTACACCCATTTGTTATTCAAGAATGTATCACTTAATTTCCTCATGTTTACAGAGTTTCTAACAGTTAGCAGGGGCAGCTACACATGGGTAGAAGCAGCTGTGTGCGCAGAGACAGGAGGTGTGTGCAGACTGAACCCCTGCTCAGTTTTGCTGTGTACTTGACTCAGTTAAAAAAAAAAGTTTCTACTTTATCCCAGCAATTTTCAAGGCTGAGAATTACTACTTCTTCACAAAGTGCCACCCTTGTAACCATGATTTTTAAATTCAGATGACATCATCAATGAACCTTCAATGAATTTTAGATCACAATCATCAATTAAAATCACCAAGGCACTATTAAAAGCTATGTGGGTTGATCAGAGGCACTCTTTATAGTGGTCTCCTTCGTGTCAGGAGCTGGAAAAGCTCCTGGGATGATTCTAGTAAGCAGAATCATGGCCACCAAAAATGGTGAATTTTAGGAACACATGTATCAAATTCTTCAGTCTTGCACATGTGGCAAATATCATGAGTCTTCCCCAGTACTCTCTTCCATGAGCCTGGACACAATGTTAGCATCCTTTTCTCTTCACCTTGCTTGTCAGCCACTGGTAAAGGACTAGAGTAACCATGGAATCCACTTTGGCATCTCTCTACCTCCAAATCAGTCTGTCTTGTTAGATCTGACACCCCCTCCACCTTGCTTTTGCCAGCACCACCGTAATTTGATATTTGTATAGGGCAGCTCTCACGGCACCTACTTGGGAGAGGTGTTGAGGCTTCAGGACGGTGCTGTGAGTTCATTCATACCTGTGAGTTCATTCACACCAAGCTTGCAGTCTTCATATCTCAAGAACTTTCTGCCAACATTGTGTCATTTGTTTGAAAATGTCTGGTCTTATGAGGACTAATGAGATAGTGTTTACAAAACTCTCAGTGTTCCCAAGATGACAGCCATCATGCTAGTCACATAAGTTACACTTAGAGGCCTCTGAGAACTTGGAGGAGTTGGCTACTTTTTAAAAAATGGCTTTGCTATGACTATCCTCTAAGGCCAAGGGCCAGGTCAGGCTGCAGATCTTTAGACAAGGTGAGGAAAAAGGCAGTGAGGACATGACCCATATCTAACTCCAGCCTTTGCTCTGGTCTGGTTTCATTGCCTTCAGCAAGTTCCCTATGTCATCCAGCTTCTCTTTCCTTGTTTTACCATGAGAATGGGAATGTCTTGCTGAGATAATGTTTGTGAGACGCTGGTCAAAAGCAAACAGTGCTATGCTAAGACATTGAGAGCTGCCTCCGGCTGATTTTGAAACCCATATATGTAGTGCATTTGTACTACACATGTGAAAAGGGAAAGTGAGGAGTGTGCACCTTATTAAAAATCTAGAAAATATCTGACCCAGGAACCTCATGCTGTACTGCCCAGTCCCAGGCCCATCTGGTGTCTGCATCCTCATGTTCCCTCGGCCCAAGTCCAGTCAAGGACCCCAACTACCTACTTTCTTTTCCCTTCTCTACTTCCCTCCATACTCTGGCCCAGCCTTACTGAGTTTGACCCAGATCCTGCCTTGGACACTGACCCTTCCGGTCCAGGCTCATCTAGAAAACAGCATCCATACTGTCTCTTGGTGAGTCTGTCCCTCCTCAGACATGGAAAGACAGCGCCATAGCCTTGGACTTCCCAGGCACTGAAACTGAGAAAAACAAATTCCAATCACTCTGTAGTATTTTGTTACAGTTTCATAAATGGGCTGAGATTACGAGACAGATTCACTATGCTCCCAGGGTTGATGTGTTTTGACTGTCCAGGCACGGGCATGAGCAGATTCTGGTGGGTAAAAAAGGCAGGCCATTATGATTTGCAATGCCCCAGGATCCCATGGGATGTTGGAGTGTAAGTCCCCAAATAGAAAGAAAAAGGTGATTGAGGCAAAGTAACACAAGGGATCTATAAGTAGCCTTCATGAGAACTGCAGAGAGGATGGAGAGGTATGGGAAATATGGAACACAGTGGAGCGATTTGGTGGCCACTCTCATTTTAACCCAGTGGTCCCTGATCAAAGACTTACGTGCTCAGCAGTAGAATGCAACACTGGAGCAGGTGCCAAGGGATCTGCACTAGTAACCCACCTTGACTCATTTCCGGTTTCCACCCTGCTTCTAAGCCACTCTTGGCCTTCCTAGCATGGCCGTTTCTTCAGAAGTGGGGATTCAAAATTATATCACTAAATGCCTGGACCAGGAGGCAAGGACATTTGGTCCCAAATGCGCTGCTTCTCAACAGATGTGGAGTCAGTTCAGATACTTGAACAGAATAAGGTAAAAACATTGGCAGTACCAGGATGGGGGAGAAATGGAAGGACAAAGCAGTCCTAGGGGATTAGCTATAATCTCAAAATTATTATACTATATGTCAAAAACATCACTAAAAATAGATACGAAGGAACAAAAATGTGTTAACATAATTTTGTCATAATCCCACAAGAGACAGCAGCCTTGTCCTGCATCGCCTGTTTTACTTAGAGAGAGGTACACTTTGACTTTTCCTCAAGAGGAAAAAAGGATAAAAAAACAGCTTCTACTGAGTGGGTTTTCCTTAGAGGATACATACACGCCTGTAAGCCCCAGAAGATGCATAGATAAAAGAAGAGAAGCCTGGGCAGTGTGGGAAAAGCCTGTGCTTAAGTGACCTTCTTGCTGTGGTTGCTAGAAAATACAGTGTTGGAGCTCACCCTGATGCCCTTGCCCTTGGGCCTCAGTCGAAAGCAAGGATAGAAGGAGGGCACAGAGCTCTGTGTGCACATAACTAAAGTATCTAGGAAGGAAGGCCTGCTTCAAAAAGGCCCTGAATACTGAAGAAAGCCGCTGTTTTCCCCCAAAGGGGCCTTAGAGACCCACAAGGAGCTGGCAGTCTGAGGGCGGCTGTCTGCGAAGGAAGCTTTTCAGTGAATTAACGGGGTTTCAACAGTGACACCATGTGGCCGAGAGAAGCAAAGACAGCGTCAGGCTGATGGCCTGTCTCCCTGGGCATAAACAAGCTTGAACAAGGTGAGGTGAGGCACCTGTAGAGGAAGGAAGACGCATGCCTTCCTGTTCCTGAAGTGGGTAGGCACGATAATGAACTTTTCAGTTTTATATCTTAAGTTCTTGCATCAGTTAACACTACTTAAATTCATTCTAAAACAAACTTTATAGGTTGACTTTGGTTACGTTTTGAAAACTTGGTTACTAAGTAAAATAATTTTTCCAAGTTCTTGAGGCTCAGACTTTTGCTCCAGGCTACAGAGCATAAGTTTGGCTTCATTTCTTCATCACTGCAAGTACGCATGGCAATTAGTTTTATTAGATAAAAAGAAGTATGGGAGAATGGAAGATTAATGCACGAAATTAAGAAATATAAAATTTCTAAGAATTGAATGAAAAGAAAAACACACCACACCGAACCTACAGGATAAAACAAAAGCAGTACGAGGACACAAGCTCATGTTTATAGATGGAGGGAAGCTCATTTTTATAGATAGCCACAGTTTAAATGTCTGATAGATCAAATAAATAACGATACCAAGAGGAGACGAGGAGTTTATATGGATGATAAGAAACAAGACTGAAGTAGCAATTTTTAAAAATCTCATTTAGGGCCGCTATTTTCTTTCTTTAAGAAAAGTAAAATCCTATATGAGTCCACTAGTAAATTATAGCATATTTTCAAAGAACTATTGCCAGTGCTTCTCAAACAATCCCGTAACAGAAAGTGAAGGAGTCTGCAAACCTCTTTTTATGGAGACAGTCTTACCTTCATGCCAAAATGAAGTCAAAACACAACACGGAAAGAAAAGTCTAGAATAATCCCTCTGATGAACAGAGATGCAAAAATTCTCAATAAAATACTTGCAAACCAAATTCAGAACACATCAAAAAGATAATCTTGATCATGTTGGTCCCATTTTAGAGATACATAATAAATCAGTAGCTGTCCTATATACCAATAACAAACAAGCTAAGAAAAAACATTAGAAAACAAATTCATTTCCAAGAGAGGGAGAAACAAACAAATCAACTTTGGAATAAACCTAACCAAAAAAGTGAGAGATCTCTACAATGAAAAGTTAAAGTTTAAAGGAGATTGAAGATGCTAAAAGACAAATCTCTCTGTATTCATGGGTTGGAAGAATTTATTATTGTGAAATGGCTACTAAAAGTAATCCATAGATTCAATGGAATCCTCATCAAAATTTCAAGCACATTCTTTACATAAATATAAAATGTCTTTAAAAGCCAACACACAAAAAAATCGATGGATAGGCAAAGCAACCCATGATGCTGGAAATCCCATTATCCCTGGTGTCAAGTTATACTCCAGATTCATAGTCATAAAAACAGCAGGGACCGGCACAAAACAGATACATCGGCCAATAGAACAGAATACAGGTCTCAGTTATAAACCACATAGCTACAGTTGCTTGCTATTCTTTTTTACAAAATGCCAAAAATGTGCATTGGAGGAAAGACAGTCTCTCTCTTCAACAATTACTATTGGCAAAACCGGACATCCAAATACAAAATAATGAAACTGTATCTTAATTCCTCCCCTTTCATGCAAATCAAATACTTTAATATATAGAAACTGATAAAAGAATGTTGACTTTCTAAATAGGAGTCTATTGGCTTAGGAGATAACACCAGCAATCAGACAAATGGGATTTCATAAAATTAAAAACTTCGGTACCACAAAATAAACATTTAATTTAGTGAAAAGGGATCCTACAGAGTTATAGGATTTTTTTTAGTTATATACCTCTCAAAGAATTATTATGTATATACAGATCATTCAAAACCCAACTAACAAGAAAGAAAAACAGTTTAATCAGTAAGTTAATGAAGTGTGCAGATACTTCTTAAAATTAGGTATAAATGGCCAGTAAACAGATGAGAAAGTATTTGACATCACTAGCCATCAATAAAGGTCTATTTACACTGCCTCCAGATTTCATCTCAGTGCAGTCAGAACAATAGCTGCCATTAGGAAAACAAATAATAGCCATGGGTATGCTTTCCCAGGACTCTGGAGGCATAGGCAGGGGATCTCTGTGATTTCAAGGCCAGCCTGGTCTACACAGCAAGTTACAGGCCACTTTTTTGGAACTAAGTTTTCAAAGCATTTCCTAATGATCCTCTGGAATTCATTGGACTCTGTTGTAAACTGGAATCTAGAAGAAATTAACAAATTTCTAGACACTTATGTCCTGCCAAAATTTAAACCGGGAGGAAATAAATAGCTTAAACAGACCCACGAGAAGCAATGGTATTGACATAGTAATAAAGAGAAGGTCTAATATAGAGAAGCCCAAGATTCAACAGATTCATTGCCAAGTTCATCCTCTTCATTAGTTTATGAAACCATTTCAGAGTACAGTGTACATATTGCTTAGCTATTATAGCTCCTCACAACATAATTAATGTACCAAAGTTAGTATCTTTCTGATAGTATCTAGTGCCCTCTGGATCCATATTTTTGCAACCATCACTCAAATACATTTTACTATTGCTGTTTTCAGACTAAGACCCAACCAAGCTTCATGAAAGCATTTATTCTCCCAGTTAATATTTAACTCGCTTTCCCTAGCTGCTTGCTCCTTAACTTGAAGACTCCAGTCTGTCTCCATCCTTTTATAGCCTCGCTAATCCCTGAACCTCGAATCCACTGATCCACTGGGACTATTTACACAATCCCATGTGGTACCAGAAGCCAAGCTTAAACTAATTTTGGGAATTGAACATTCTGTACTACAAATCATTGTTGAATGCGAGTGTTCTCAACTGGATGGAGGACAGAAAATAAGAATCTTTGCCTCAGAAGCCATGCCAATTCTTGTTTCCAGAACAGGTGACCGCATGCAGTTTCTCAGCAGTTCCTTGTAAAAAGTTTCAATAAATAAATTGATTCTCTGGAGGGTGTGGAGCCGGAGGAGAGGAAACAGAGGTTGAGGACATTCAAATCACAGACTACTCCTGGGGAGCTGTGGAAAGTAACTGTTCATTTATGTCCTTCTCTCAGGAGGCAAAACAAAACAAAACAAAACAAAACAAAACAACAACAAAAACTAGATGTCCACCTGGAGTCTCTAAGCCTAAAGAAAGGATTATAAACACAAACCCCAGGAAGGCTCTATCATGCAGTCCATTGCCGGTGGCATAGCTCCTCTCCTGTTGCCCTTTGGATACGCATTTAAGCAAATACATACATCATTCCCAGGGAGTCCCAGATTCAGATCCTGACCAAGGCTACATCACTACAGCCAGTGGAGGAAATCACAGTTCATCCGCATTGAACTCTCAGGGTGAATCTTTCCCTCTAGACATTAGCCTTTCCTGTTGTTAGGCTTTGATAAACTAGTTTCAGATGCTTCTTTCTTCCCATCTCCTGAAGGATTAGTTCCAGGACTGCACGATGCCTCTGACCGCAAACCAACTCACAAGCTGCTCACCCAGCCTGTGGTAGGTGGAGTGCTGCCCCCTGAATCATCAAGTCCCTGGGCAGCAGGCATCCTGTGGGTTTCCTCATCTTCTCTGTTTAGAGCAGGAAACTGAGACCAGAGACAGCAATTATCCTAGGATCTCAGTGACTTTTCCCAGTGACTGGAGGCCAGCAAAAAAATCCTAGTTTAGGAAAAATTACTTGGAAAGAGAACCAGGAGCTTTGAAGAAGTAAGTGGCTTCAAAGATGTTACTTACAGGCACATTTCTTCCACAAAGATCAGTTAAAATATTTTTTAAGATTTATTTTATGTATATATAATATATAGACAAATACACACACACACACACATATAATATGAACTAAAGCAAGATTTATTCTGTGCACAGTAAAGCCAGTGACTGTGACCCCCTAATTTAAGAGGTCAGCCTCAAGCCAGTTTTCCATACCTCTCTTATAGGGCAAAACCATAGGGTGGAGGGCTGGGGTTCTGCAAGCAAGCATGATTACACAAGCAAGCCTGATTACAGAATGGAGAGCAGGCAGTTAGGACTTTACAAGACAATTAAGGAAATCTCCCTGAAACATTTGTTACACAATGTTTCTGGTGACAGGTGGGGTGCATCCCAGCTCAGAGAAACAGAAACTTAAGTTTTACAGTAAAGAGAAATTTAACTTAGCTAGAGATTCAAAGTGGCTCTTAGGAATAAAATGGAGTCAGACTGGTTTCTCAATTCTCTCCCTGAAAAAGATGCCCTAAGTCAACACCACAAGCCTACTATAACCTATGGTCTTCTGAATTCTGGTGAGTGTGTTCTTCTGGGTAACTTCTGGGTAATCAGATTTAGCCTCAAACCCAGAGTTACATGCCAGTCTTTGTTGTCAATCTTCATGTGTTGGGTGAGCAAGAACAGGGTGGCTGTCTGTCACTTGTCTTGTTATTATTTCTGTTCGTATTATTTAGCTGAGGTGAATCCTAGTAGGGACATCCTTGACACAGTACTTGTTTGGTCTGTGTGTATATGTTTTGTTGCAGATATGGGAGCAGAACCGAACACAGCTAACCTCTTGCTAACTAATTTTGTCTATTAACTCGCTTCAGGAAATTGCTCGGTCTCCGTCCCTCACATTGGCTCAATGAAACACATTATTGAAGTCCTGCAAAATCTCTGAGTTTTCTTTTTTCTCTATTTGCTCTGGTTCCTTCATCTGGCCACTTGACTTAGTTTAGAAAGAATTCAGGTATCGTTTGGGTATGGATAATTTTGTTTTATGTTGTTCTACTTTATTAAAAAAAAACTAGCTCTGGAGTTAAGTTATGGCCCCTCCTCCTGAACCAAGAATGCTTTAAACATTTCTTCAAATCTCTGTCCTAAGTCAAAAGGCCATTTCATTCTAGAACAGAAAGAGACAGAACCAAACAGAACAGCTAAAAAGTAGAGTGCTGCCAGGAGGAATCACCGCGGCGTATCTCATACTCCGTTTCTTTGTTTCATTTTAATCTAAAACTTTTGCTAAAATATAAACTTATCTCAAGTTTGGCAAGACCATCATATAAACTTTATGACCTTAAGATTTGTAAGGTTAGTGGATATGGTTAAATATCTAAAGAAAACTAAGAATAAGGAGAGAATCCTCCTATAAAAATGAAAATGGCTACAAAATGTTCCCCATATTCAAGGTCATGAAATATTCAAAACTCCGTTGAAAGGTAAACATTCTTTCTCTCAGGAGATGTAAGAACATTGCAGTGGGGCAGGGTAATCTGTAAGATTTCAAGCAAAAAAAAGTCAAATTACAGATGTAAAACTGTAAACTCCTAATCTTGAAAAAGAGACCAACTTGTAAACTGTTAGAGATAATTAGGACATGCAAGTTGATAAGTCGGTCATCTTATAAATGATTAAATTATTTTTAACATAATTTCTTTATTCTTTGTGAATTTCACATCATGCTCTCCAGTTCTGCTCATTTCCTGTGGTTCCTTGCATGGTGGGAATCTGCGGGATCAAGCCAATGGAAGAAGTTTCTAGGCTCATTTGTTAAGATTACTGTTATATAAGGGTATGATCAAGGGAGTGACACCCATTACTGCCATCATAATTTATTGATTGCCAATAAACCATAGATCCCATCCACTTTCTCAGGCAGGAAGTTTCAGAAAGGTGACTGTGAAATCTAGGCTCTGCCTAAGTCTTGTGTCCATTAGCCACAACACATTTATTTATGCATTTATCTTCAGTAGTGCTGTGGATTAAACCTGGAGCTTCACACAGAGGCCAGAGATGCTTAGGGTCACTTGTGTTCTAGCTTTTTGTCCTTGTTTCTTGTACACAGCAACCTAATGGAGCATAGCTACCTGGGAACTATGTATAATCAGAAACTTCACTGGCCCTCAAAGCTGTGGAGAAAACTTCATTCCTGCCCCCAGGGTGGAGATCTGTGTGACTTTTACGGGTGGGCCTACCGGACGGAG